>NC_137542.1:36160275-37360275 GCF_963082525.1 Nesoenas mayeri
AGGCAATATGGGATCCAACACAACTCAGCTTGCTTCAGTGTAGAGTTTCAGGAGCTGGATTGGGATTGTACATGTCTGGTATTTATTTCAAGTTTAGAAATATATTTTTTAAAATCTGAATGTTGTTAGTGAATGGCCACAAAGAGAGCCAAATTATTACGTAGTAAATACTTAGATAGGCTGCTTTATAATGCACGATACTTTGCATGGTGTCGCTGAAAGGGCTCCACCTAGCTTTTAAGTGCTGAATAACCCAGCTCACTGGAATCCTCCCTTACCATTCACTTCCTATCCGCAGCCTCATCCTCCTTGCCACATCCCTTCCTCTCTTCCATTTCCCCTGCTTTGCCAGCAAGAAGTAAAACCCTCACAAGCTTGGATGGTAAAAGCAGATGCAAACTTTCCACTGCCCATTGTGTTCACCACCTCGCTTTTCCTGGTCACGAACAGCTGCGTGAGGTTATATTAAGAAAATGGCTGAAGAGTTGTATGTGAACAAGTCTACCTAAATTTGTGTGTTTTGTACTGCTGAAGAACCCATGACTGGTGGAGCCGGATTAGTATGTCTGTATTAGGTGGTTGGTTGTTCTGTCTGTACTGGATGCACTATGCTGCTTGAAACATAGTTTGTCCTGTTGCAGTGTGAACCTTTATCTCTGCTTGGCTATGGCAGTGGGGTAGCCAGGGCAGAGGCTGCCTGTCCCACAAAATGAGCTAAAGGTGAGAGAAACTCACACAACTGTCTGCACTACCCAAATGTGATGGGTTCTAGGAAGAAAACATTTTGGCTATCTCTGTGTGTCAGGGTAAAATTTATTTTTTCTACTGTGGCTATCTGTTCATTTCTTAGATTGCACACAAAGGTATGTAATAGAGTGCAATGGGAGAGAAGTGATCTCTGCCATCTAAGAGTGTGCTCTCTAGGCAGCATGAGCCTTTGGAGACTAATTTCCTGGCTATTTGGCATGGGTGGAGATAAAATATTATAATTTCAGCCATTTGGCAGATTATAACGTGGCTGTATGATTTGAAGAACATCCAGATTTGTTGTGAGAGATGGAAATGAAAGTTTTCTTCCCATTTTGTCTGTCCCTATCCTATACCATCAGGTATTTTTCCAGACTGACAGGGAAACCATGCTAATAGGAGCACCAGTAATGCAGCAAAAGCTCAGGACAATGCCAGAGGAATCTGACACCTACTTTTTTGATGTGATGCTGCCACAAGGTTATTCTTTCATGCCTGGGACACCGAAGTCTAAATCGATATTCATCTCAGAGCATTCCATGCAAAGCCATCTCAAAAGTAGGTATCTGGGAAACCTCTTTGTTATAATCAGATTACAAGGGTCTGTCTGTGAAATATGAAGGTCTATAATTTTTCCCAGTGTTACAATCTTTGATAAAGCAGACACCAAAGGCAGTGGCACAGTTTTGATGTCAGTAAATGCTAAGTCATTAGAAAGCCCCAGAAAACCCAGAGTAACTATTCTGCCAGTATCCTTTTTCACCTATTTAGTTAGTTATTACAAGCATGTTTCCCAAGTAACGAATATTTCAGCAGAGAAAACACAAACACTAAAGTACTCTTGAAATTGCAATAGAGTGCCAGATAAAGATTTGCATGTTGAACTTACCTTTCTTTTTCAGGACATAGAGCAGAAATACAAACCATATCTGTCCTGAAAATGAAGCAACACATTCTTTGAATGCATCCTATTGCACCTTACCTATTCACACTGATAGAAAGTTAATATGAGATCACAATCTGTTCTTAAATATACATTCAAAACAGGACAACTCAGCATAGGACACGTGTTTGATTTGAGGTGAGATGTTAGCATTATGAACTAATGTAATGCCAAAACCAGATCCTGGCACAAACAGCCTCTGTTTCTCAGTACACAAAGAGCCTGTCGTATCTCATGTAACTGAAATCTGCTGATTCTCTTCAGTGATCTGAAGAGAGCTGACAACAGGATTGGTGTCTTTACATCTGTCTGCCTTTCTGGTGCAGATGAAGAGGAATGACTCTGTGGGTCTGTTTGCAGATACACTTTATGGGAGCCTGTAGGTTAATGGTTTGAGGGAGTGGAGTTCCTCTGGAGTCAATACCAAAGCAGATGTTTTCATAAATGATGTGGATGATGGGATGAAGTGCACTTCTTGTGTTTTGTGGGTGACAAATTGCGGATGACAGCACACCACTGATACACTGGAGGGTGGGGTTGTCATTCAGAGAACTTTGTCATCTGGAGAGGTGAGCTGACAGGATCTCAAGAAGTTCAGCAAGTAGGAATGTGGAGTCGTGCCCATGGGCTGGAGTAACTACAAGCAACAACACAGGCTGGAGGCCAAGTGGATAAGGAGCACATTTGCAAAAAGGAACCCAGCAAGCAGAATATAAGTCAGCAGTGTGCCCTTGTAGAAACTAAGGATAACCACATACTGGGATGCATTGTGAAAACTGTAATCAGCAAATGGAGGAAAATAAATATTCTCCTCCACTCAGCAGATTTGAGGCCTGATCTGCAATGTTGTGTATAACATTGATCTCTTCAGTGTAAGTGAAATATTGAGAACCTGCAGTTAGTCCAGTAGAAGCTAGTGTATAGGTTGGAGCAGTTGGCAGAGAACATGGTATCTATTGGGAGAAAATTTGTTTGTTTAGCCTGAAAGAGAAATGCTATCAAGAGGTCAAATTTGGGGTTTTTTTGCTGATAACTGGCTGAACATGAGACATTGGCGTGCCCAGATAGCAAAGAAGGCCAATGGCACCCTGGCTTATATCAGAAATAGTGTGGTCAGCAGGACTACGGAAGTGCTCATCCCCATGTACTTGGCACTGGTGATGTCACACATCAAATACTGTGTTCGGTTTTTGGCCACTTACTATAAGGAAGACACTGAAGTGCTGGAGTGCATCCAAAGAAGAGCAGCAGAGCTGGTGAAGGCTCTAGAGCGCTTCTTATGGGGAGCAGCTGAGGGATTTGAGAAAAGGAGGCTGAGGGCAAACTTTATCGCTCTCTACAACTATCTGAAAGGAGGTTGTAACAAGGTAGGTGTCAGTCTCTTCTCCAAGTGGCAAGTGATAGGACAAGAGGAAATGTCTTCAAGTTGCACCAGAGGAGGTTTAGCTTTGATATCAGGCAAGAATTTCCTCATTGAAGTGGTTGTCTGACATTGGAAGAGGATGCCCAGAGAAGTGGTTGAGTCACTTTCCCTGGAGGAAATTAAAAGATGTGGTGGTGCTTAGGGACATGGTTTAGTGGTGGACTTGGCAGTGAGTTGGACTTGATGTACTTCAGAGTCTTTTCCAACCTAAATGAATCTGTGATTCTGTAATTCTAATTCTTGTACTGCTCATTGGAAGGTTACAGAGTAGAGATAGGCTCTTTTAAGAGGCACGAACTAAAGGGACAAGAAATAGCAGGGAAAAGGTGCTGCAAGGGAAATTTCTGACTGCAAACTGAAAAAAAATTTCTTTATCTGAAGGCAGTATTGCCCTGGACAGAGACCAGAGGGATGAGAATAATCCAAACATAGAGATTTTCAAAACTGAGGTCTTGCACTGAAGACTTCCAGAGGTCTCTTCCAACATAAATTATTCTGTGATCCTCTAATGATTTGACATGCAGCATTTATTAATTAGTAATATGCTCATAGCATCATTGTACTGCAGGTCTATGGCTTCTCCCAAGTGCTCAAAGGTGCAGTTAGCTGTCTTCTACACAGCCCACTTGTCCTCTGATGGCAGTCCTGATATGCACTTAAGAAGGTGACAGAAAAGACGTTCATACAGCCTCAGCAGTCTTGCAGAGTTACAAGGACCAATCAGAATGAACAAAATGCTGTCTATAGGTAATCTTTTAAAAATTAAGAAAAACAAATCCTAAGAGATTATTTATTCCCTGAAACAGCCCCCAAACACAGAATGGATTCATGTAATTTTTTACTGGTGATCTAGCTGTGCCTGAAATGTATTTTCTTAAAACATTTTTGCTGCTTAAATTAAAATTTTAAAAATTGATTTTGATTCATTTCTGAAGGTAAGTCTACATGGTATTCTGGAAGCAGATACATCATCATTCATTCTGTGCTCTGAGCCACATCCAGTGTATAAGCTGTGGCTAGATAAACATGTACATAGGGAAGAATTGTTGCATAGGCACAGGACATTAACTTAGGCCCAGCACCACCACAAATGAATTTTCAGCCATCCAGTCAGCATAAAAGCTGCAAATTGACTGCTTTCTGCAAAACTCGGTGAACATAACTCATCTGTTTTTCCCTGAGTAGGCACTGCAGTAAATTGCTGGGAATATCTGCTTGCCCCCTTATGCAGAAGTTTAGTGTCTACAGTTAAGGAAATATGAACCACTTTCTAAACAAAATATAATACATCTTTGAGGATTTCGTCTTCTTCAGTATTTATAGATATCTACTGAAAGTCAAAAATTGCTACAAGAAAACATGTCAGACTTTCTGAGAGAGGAAAGGGTGAAGAAAGAATACCGGGCCACCTATGTTTAGCTCTTTTATTCATTGGATTTTTTAAAAGGTTACTTGCTATGTTTCTGAGATCCTTTTTGAGTTATAAATTGGTTATTGAAAGTATTTGATAGTAAATAATTGATTTTATTTGATTGTGTTCTTTAAATTGAAAATGTAGAAAAACGTTGCTATTCACAGTTGACTCAGTGTATGTTTTCACACAGACCTCACTCCTTTTATGTTCCCGCCAATAACTTATTTGTTCAGAATACACAGAGAAGGCAAGTATGCAGCATAACAGCTAATTTGTACTGAAGTTATTTACTTGCTGTATTTGACAATACTGTATTGGCAATACTGTTCTTCGGGTAAATGGAAATGGATTTTTGATACTAAACATTATGTACTGTGCTATCACACGTTGCACAAAATTTGGTTGATTCAGAAGGTCTTCAAGCAGCTAAGAATCATTGTAAAAATGTATGAAAAGAGAATGAGCTTTATGCTGAAATTGTTAAAAGAAACAACATATTCTGAACTGCATAGGTTTTGGAATGATCTTGCAGGAAAGCTTCCTTCTATGCTATGTTCTGATACCACTGTATTTTCATTTGATAAGACTTGGAATGAATGGATTACTTCAATATTAAGGAAAGGGAGCTTCAGTTATGAGCTATTTCAGTTGCTAAGACAACCATCTCACGACACTGCAGTAGAGCAGAAAAAATGGACTACTGTTAAATGATGCTATTAAATTAAGGATCTAGAAGAAACATAATGCCACATCCTTAGCTGACATAGCCCTATTCTGATCTGCAAAGATGAAAATCTAGCATGCATTTCCTGAAAGGTTATATGCTGATTTTTGATGTGCACTGTCATTTCTGAATCCAGATTGAGACCCACACAGTTTGCTCCTGCTGGATAAGTCAGGAGTCATGACCTGGGAATCAGATCTGTTCTTTCACAGGCCCATAGAACAGCCTGGAAGACACCACTGATCTCTATGCTACAGTTCCCCATCTGGCAAACAGCAGCAGCTAATCTGCATTTCCAGTCTTCGTTTCCCTCCCCCAAGGCTTGTGCTCAGCTGCCACATGGTACAATATAAGAGCAGAATTTATTATCCCATCTATAGGCTTACAAAAGTTCCAATGCCACCAAGTGGCACTGTTCTGCTTCTCCAGTACTAGCATAAAAAAATCTTACGCAGATGATCATAGCCCAGACAATGAAGCAACATGGATGAGGAATTGCTTACAAGTGATCCAAGTTGAAAGATTCACAGTTGGAGACTTGCCTCCTAACACGATGAGTTGGACCTCCTGATCTTCTCCAGCCTTTTCAAGGTATTTTCTGCCATCTGCAAGTAGGCAGAAGTCCTCTCTTCCCATAGGACTATATAGTATTACTGCTATTACTAACCATCATTTTCTATTCCAGAAAACAGTTTCTTATTTATCTGAACTCCACTAAAAAACTTTTTTGAAGTTGGTTTTTAGTCTTATGTAGTTCATTTATTTTTATAAACTCATTTAGACTCTGGCTGCTATACCTACAAATGATATCTAGAGTGAAAAGACACTCCAACCATCCTGAAGTTCAGTACATCCAAGATTTTCATTTGCTACACTTAGCATCCCCTGTCTTCAGGTATGTGTGTCTAAATTTGACAGGGTGAGGTATGCCTCTCACCACTTATTTGGAATCTTGCTCTTCGGTGATGCTTTAAGCTGCTGCAAGAGCAGATCATAATATGGTAGCATTGTTGGTCGGCATATTCCTCCATGATCACCTGTTTTAATTTGTAACTTTGTTTTCCTGGTTGGAGAACAGTGAGGGTCTACTTCTGAGATTTTTCCATTCTTGTTTTCCTTCCATAGACTGTCTGCTTTGAGATGATGTTTGGTTTTGCAACAAACATTTGGACATTCTCTGCAATGAGATGTGGTAGCAAAGGAAGCTGAAAGAAGGTGTACATTTTAAAAATATTCTTTAACCTTCTCCTTTTTTCTTGTATTTGCTTCCCTATTCCCACATTTTGGAAGAAAAAGAAGCCAACCAAACAAACACAACAAAAACCCCCTACTTTAAATCAGTGTCTTGATTTCTTTCTTATATACATCAAGTTTTTCTTAATGAACTGGAAAAGAAGTCTAAATCAGAAAGATTAAATTTAGTAATGAAAGAGAAATCAAATGCACAACTACAATAGAAGAATAAGAGATCTTACATAAGCACTGTGGGAAAAGATGAGGGGATATCAGGGCCTTGGCCTGGGTTCATTGGAAGATACTGTTGTGAAAAAGCCAAATTTCCTTCTTGCACAGTCTGTGAGACAAAAATATATGATTCTTCTGAATTGAAGGTTAGTAAGGTTGTATTTCAGTAACTTTTGAAGTTGTGTACCGGGTTTTAAGAAGATGTAGACAAATTGGAGAGAACCAAAAGGAGAATGGTAAAATACTTAGAAAACATGAGCTCTCAAGAAAGGGTTGAGTACTTGAGTTTGATCTGCGAAACAGACTGACTGAACAGGACTTGGTAAATCATCAGAACAGTAAAAGGATTGTTTTGAAGAGAATTATCATCTATTGTCTTTTGTATCCAAGAAGAGAAGAACAAAAAGTAGATGGTTTAATTTGTAGGGAGAGAAATACAAGTTAGATGTTGCTTGTTCTGCAATGAGACTTGGTCTTCTTGTGTCTGTGTTACCATGTGTATTATTTGAGCACACCACAACTTTCCCAAGGTAGTTCCATAATAGTGAGACTACCCCTCACCCTCTTCCTAAGACCAATGTAATGGATTTAGGCAAATCAAAATTGCTAACAGCAAGTAGATTTTACAAATAAAATTGTTTTCCCATTTGATAGTAACCCATAGCAGAAGAACACAAGAAGTCATGTCGCGGGTAGAAAGAGCTGGGGAGAAGACAGTCATTTGTAGATCAGGAAAAAGAGTGGGGAGAAAAAGAAAAGAAAAAAAAAAATTAAAAAAAAAAAAAAAGGAAGAAGGAATTCCATCCTGGGTGATCTTGTACTTACGCAAAAATATTTTCCAACACCTTCTGCAGTGTCAGGGCTGACACACAGCTTAACCAATACAATTTGGCTGGATCTATGGCCAGCAAAGTGTGGCTGTAAAGGAGACCTGAAGAGGAGAAATCCAGGGGTTTTGAATGTTAACAGTGACTTGTCCTCGTTCCCTTAAGTAATGTGTATTTTTCTTGTGTTGGAAGGTTGACCTGTTCAAATCACCCCTGTTGGCAACACATGGCATTGCTTTGTCCTAGCTTGACTTTCTAATGTATGATTTGTTTTCTTTTACTCTCACTTTCAAAATCCAGTCTTTTTTCTCTCCTACTAAATTCCTTGCTCATTTCTAATACCACCTTCTGTAGGATCCACCTGCCCAAGCCCACCCAATTGTTAGTCATCGCCCCACCCCACCATCTGCAGGCCATGCCATTCATGGCATCAAATCCCTACTCATCATATTTCAGTTACTCTTATCTTCTTTTAAATGCATGGTTTACCCAGATGCTCAGCTTCTGCTTCTTCCTTCCTGCACACCTCTCCTACTTTACCCCATTTCAGCCTTCAAAGTTATGGCCAAAAGATTTTTTTGGATAAGAGAGAGGTGGGCTAGCACCATGATATGGTACAGCTTTTATCCTTCATTTCTGAGATCCAGATGTGCTTGAATGGCAATAGCTGCACAATTTCCTGTTAATAGCTTTTGAAATGTATTCATTGCTGGCTGCTATCCTTAAACAAAAGGTAATGACCATTCCAGGACATTATGTCAATGACATATCCCAGATCATGTTGGCAGCTTGAGAAATTCAATCAGTGACCTTAGAGACCAAACAGTTTCTGGATGCTGAGATGTTGGACCCTGTACTTTCCAAATGGAAGTGGAAATTGAATTCTTTGGGAAATGTAGTGCTAGCTACAAGTGCTAACAGGGTGCAAACTAACCCTGGCATGCATGGCATGCATTTCAAGGGCAGGCATGAGAGAAATAGGATGAAGCAAAGCATGGCAGTGAACTCCTAGAAACTAGACCAGGCAAATAGTCCAGGACAGGCTGTAGCATTTTTGATTACTGGAAAGACTATGTCATTTTAGAAGGGGAAAGGGGTGATGAGGGAGAGCTGCCCTTTCACATAATGCAGGGGGAAGACTACCAGCAAGTGGCAGCAGTTTGCAGCACAGCTGCATGCCTGTGGCATTAGGCAGAGTAGTATAGGAGAAGCCAGCAGGAGAGTCATAAGGACCAACACATATCCTCCTCATTATCAGTTCACCAACAGTGAGAGAGAGGCTAAGCAGAGGGTTGTGATCAATGGTGCAGAGTCTGTTTGAAGGCCTGTAGTTAGTGGTGTTCCCCAGGGTTCACTGTTAGGTCCAGTCCTGTGCAACCTGTTATCAGTGACCTGAATTAGGGGACTGAGTGCACCCTCGGGAAGTTTGCTGATGATACCAAACTGGGAGTAAGGGCTGACACACCAGAAGGCTGCGCTGCTGTTCTGCGAGACCTGGACAGGCTGGAGGACTGGGCAGAGAAGAACCTGATGAAGTTTAACAAGGGCAAATGTAGGGTACTACACCTGGGGAGGAATAGCCCCAGCCACCAGTACACTTTAGGGGTGGAGCTGCTGGAAAGCAGTGCTGCAGACAAGGACTTGGGAGTTCTGGTCAACAGCAGGTTGTGCCATGAGTCAGGAATATGCCCTTGTGGTCACGAAGGCCAATGTTATCCCGGGGTGCATTAGGAAAAGTGTGACCATCACATCGAGGGGGGTTATCCTTCCTCTCTACTCTGCCCTGGGGAGGCCACATCTGAAGCATTTTGTCCAGTTCTGGGCTCCCCAGTTTAAGAAGGACAAGGAATTACTGGAGGGAGTCCAGTTCATAGCAGTACTCTGTAAAGATGATTAGGGGCCTAGGCACCTTTCTCATTAAGAGACACTGAGAGAGTTGGGTCTGTTCAGCCTGGGGAAAAGAAGGCTGAGAGGGTATCTTATCAATGTCTATAAATATCTGAAGGGTGGATGCCAAGAGGATGGGACCAGGCTCTTCTCAGTGGTGCCCAATGATAGGATAAGGGGCAACGGGCACAGACTGAAGCACAGGAGGTTCCGTCTGAATATGAAGAAAACCTTCTTTACTTTGAGGGTGATAGAGCACTGGAACAGGCTGCTCAGAGAGGTTGTGGAGTCTCCTTCTCTGGAGACATTCAAAACCCTCCTGGACACATTCCTATGCGATCTGGTCTACATGAACCAGCTTTAGCAGGTGCGTTGAACTACATGATTTCCAGACGTCCCTTCCAACTCTAGCCAATCTGTGATTCTGTGATTTTGTCCATTGTATGTGGTGAGTAAGATCAGTTTTGCTGGAGAGCAAAGCAGAGGGGCAAACAATTTCTTCCATCTCTTATTCTGCTTAGCAGGCTGACCAGAGCCATGTGTCCACTTGTGCATGCTTGTTGAGCACCACGAGCTCTTCCAGGATTTCTTCTCTGGCTTGCTGGGAGCAGAGTGTTTTAAGTGTACCCCAGGCAGGGCTAGTCACCAGGACCTCATTTTACCTGAATGCCAACTGCTTATTAGAGGCATTGCTCATGGTCATGCAAGGCTAGACTCTAAGAAGAAATACGAAAAATTCTGCAACATGTGAGTTTTGCAAGGGTGTGTGGAGATTCTTCTGCTTGCTGTGGGAGGCAGAATGAGAGCTTATTTTAAACCTGAACAAAGTGATTTGTAGCAACTTCTTTAAGGAAAAAAAAAACCAAAACATTTTGTAGTCTTCCAGAGCAATTTAAAGTGACAGAATCTAGTGAGAGACAGTAACATTTTATTAAGCATAAAACCCTGAGAAATATCTCACAGTCATAACCCTGAGACAGAAAGAGAGGGGCAAAAATTCTGTAATGTTTTGAGTTTCTTGGTAATACCAGCACATTCAGTCCTGCCTTTTCAGAAATATGTCAGAGATTAGTGAAAGAATTTTGGCAGTTGAGAAGTCTGATTTAATCAAGGATGGAGAGGCTTTTTCTAAAATTTCTCTTACAGCAAAATCCCTTTTACATATTAACCTGGAAGAAGATACAGAAGGAAGGTCTCAGGCCCGTTCCTGATGTGATACTCAAATCAGAAGTAATTTTCTAAAAAATATGAATATTTACTGAAAACAACATCTGAAGCAGATGCTGCCCAAAAGTAACAACTTGATATTTTACTAAAGGGGACACTGTTTTGCCGTCTTAGAAGAAGCAAGTATCGGACAATAAGTAATGAATGATAGTGTAAGAAAAAAGGAGGGCATGAGGGCCATTCGAATGTGGAGAGGTTGGAGAAAAATTCAGTCCAAACAACATGCAATGCAGCTGTACCTGCTACAGCATGAGGGACACTGAAAGGCACCTTTGCTGTTGCTTTTTAGAAGGTGAGGTGGAGGTTAAATGGTTTTGGGTGTGTGGCTGGTAACATACAATAACACAACCAGGAAGGCAATGAAGCCTGAGCTGTAAGCTGTTGTTCATGCTAATGGTACTGGCTGCTTTGTGCACACAAGGACTTGTGTCAAGTATGTCATGAACATGTACCAGGATCACAGAGGTAGAAGCTTCCAATTAGCACCATTACTACCTTAAATAAAATTATTGTCATGCAAACTTGGGTTGACGATACCAATATCCAGCCTTTCCTCCACCCATGGGTCATGCATCAAGTGTCTCCACTCAAGGGTCCCTGCAGAGGTTTGTCTGCCCTTGATATTTACAAGTTAAGGGAAGTATGTCACCCCTCCTGATTAAGTATTGGTATTACCTGATACTCTTTTTCAGCATATTCTTGGGATAAAAGCAGGTATCACAGACCGAGAGTTTCCACACAAACATGTGTGTACTCCATCTATTCTGAAAGTGCACTTATTTTTGTAGAATCTGTGGGAAACTAGTGATAAGATGAGATATTTGGTGTCAGCTTAATGAGAAGTACATAGTGCATCTGTGTGTCTTCCTTCTGTCTTTTGTCTCCTTCATCCTACCTTTGCTTACCAGACCACTGCATAATTAATATGCCTCCCTCTCTTCATTGAAATCAAGCTAAGGTTTTCTTCCATAAACTATGCTTTTCCTCCTGAGAGACTTTTCTGTATCTTCAAGCATAACTAGAATAATTTTGGAGTTTGCCTAACCTGTGCATTATCTCGGTTCCAGAGATATGTTAGTGCAGGTGTATTAGTACAGCAATCTGTTTGAGGTTAATTAGTCTAGCCAAAGAGTAAAATGGAATAACCAATGTAAAGTGCCAAGCTAAAGTGTTCCCTGTACTTCTCTTGAGTTAAGTTTCTCAATATGCTGCTGAATCCAGTGAGTTCAGTGGAAACTGGGACAGACCAGTATTGCCAGTATGGATAATTTCATTGCAGCCTGTGCAGTTTCGAAGTGTGTTTTTGAAGCTTCCCTCAGATGGGATGGAAGGCTGCTTCCTCAAACATATACCCTCATTCAAATTCTGTTGTGTTCTATAGCTGCCAGTAAAATAGAGCCAAGCCAAGCTGCTCTTCTCCATCTTTACGCTGAAATAAAGCATGCCTTTTCAGCTATATTGAAGGGATCTCCACAGGTAAAAAGGCAGTTAGTCCAAGCTTGAAGAGGGTGAGGTCCTCTGGTGAGCCTGGCATGGAAAAATGAGAGGATTCAAGTAATACTGGAGAGGGGAGGCAGAAGAGAAAAAGTCGAATTTGGAAAAAAGACTGTGTGCATCAGGGCAGGGTACTGTGTCACTTCACAGGAAGAAAGGAAAAAACGGTGATATTGCTGTACTCATTAGCAAGCTGAGACTCAGAGGGGATTTGGTGAGAGCTGTGACAGTGATGCATGGAAACCCTTCATTGTCTAGATTTTGAAGAAAGGGATCAAAAGTCTGTGGGAAAGCGTTCAGTGGGAAAGCATTCAGAGGGACACAGCAGCAAGAGATATGCCTTCCTCAGGAGCTGGGACTCCCTCTATGGCAGAGAGCCTAGCAAAGTGAGAAACCTTGAAGGATATAGAATGGATGATGGCTTTCACAGCAATGGGAAACAAATGTCTTTTGTTCTGTTTAGGAATTCATAATTCAAAGATTTGAAGCAATCATTTTGAAGCCTGTATAAATAGAAATTACATGCTTTGAAAGTATAGGAGTAGAAAGTTAAAATTACCTACTGACTGTAAGTATACCTATTGCCCTCTGCTCAGATTTTCTACCTGTGTTTCTGACAGATAAAAAAAGTGGCAGCTCTTGTAAAAATATTTTTCTAGTCTTATGTGTAAACAGCTGTGCATCTCACAAGAAGTCTTAGAAGAAAAATGAAGTTATACATAAGGGCAGAAATTTATTCTGGTATTTATGTGTTAGGTTTTTTTCTGTTCTCTTTGCACTGGAGGGAAATTTGAAGCTAGGGTGAACATGAAAAGAAAATAGGAACTGTGGAAAAGGAAGACCATTTCTACAGCTTGGGAGGGTAAGTGACAGGTTTCATAGTAGGTTCCAGGACATCTTTCCTCAAGAATTCAGAATGGAGTCTGAATAGCCAGCAAAACTAAGGATGCCACAAAGATGACATTGGTGAGGGCAGTGTTTCTGGATGCTTGCAGAGGCTGGATCTCTACAGTAGAGATGCAGACATGCCACCCTTGCTGGAGAGGCAGGCATCACCCTATACCTGGACCACAGTACCTTCCATACTCCTGCAGGAGAGCTTGTGTTTCCTCCTGCGTTTTGGAGACGATTGGCAGTTCCCCAACAGGGGCAGTCTGCAGCTGCAAAGGAAGCAGGTATGATAATTCTTACTTTGTGGACCTGAGTAAATTTACCCTACAGGCTCCATGTAAATGAAGTAGCACATATGTAGGTACCTGTGCATTTCAGTTTCCTCACACCATCCAAGCTCTTCTATGATGGATGGCCATATTAGAAAAGTGAGATTTTTAACATAGCTTTGCAGGCAGTGCAGAATATGAGTAATGTCAATCTTCCATCTGAGCATCTTCCATTATCTGTATTGCCTCGGGGTAACGTAGAAAGTGAAACTCTGACATTGCCGGTGTTATGCAGATTATGTTTTCATACACTCTTGAAAGTGGAGTGACTTGCCCAACCTTTGATGTACATGTGATTTGGAGATAAATTCCCCTATGCTTTTTAAATTCTCTTACAATCACAGTTCACTTGTCTTTTGCACAAAGAATACACATCCATTAAATTGAAAGATCAACACATAGGGTAACTACCCTGTGGAGACTCATCCTGCAGATCTTTCCTCCCAATTCTCTCTAACTTTATTGCAGTGTTAAATGTAATGCTGGGATGCAGCAACTAATCTGAATGTCTAATAACAGGCATTTATGAAGTTCTCAATATTTCTGATATATCTTTACTATAAAAGCAAGGAATTTTGGCTGAACAATTTCTCAGTGTCAAAGTTTTGTTCTTCTAATCGTTCACATTCTGCTTTTCCCAGCTGTTCTGTAAATGTGTTTATTATGTCTTGATCTACTTGATCTTGGTTTTACATTAACATTGATTTAGATATTATGGGATCCCTCTTTCTGAAGCTACTTTTCAAAGCAAGATTTTTTTAACAAAAATATTGAGTTATGAAACAAACTTTTTCTTGGATGAAGTTCTTTGTGTGTACCTCAGAGAAGAAGGGACAGTTGTTTTTGAACTGAAGAGACAGGCACAGAAAGACTGACAAGGAACAACCTGAAAGGCCTGTAAAGTGTTTATTAGGTCATTTTTTTTTACGACTATAATGCTCGTTGGCACTTCCTGGATTTGTGCTCATTAATCTACTGGATTTTGAATTTTTCTGTTATGCTTTTATGACAGCTGGAGTGAGACAAGTATGCCTTTTGTTCTACTAAAATGAAGGATAAAAATGGTATTTCAGCATTTAATTATGATTGTGGACTTAAAACTACTTTAGCCACCTTTACGTTGGCTTTCCATTCTGGAAGTATACAATTGAGAATAAAGTACATCTTTCTCTCAAAATTCATTTCTGGCATGGAATTTTATTGTTGCACTTGATTTTTTCCTCACTCAGCAAATATTTAGTGCCAGTATTGTCTCACCTCTGTCCCATAACTCCTAATCAGTGTCTGAGCTTTCTAGGGAAATATAGAGTACTATACTGAGATGGTGGGCAAGAAGGAAGTGGAAATATGTTTCACTATTAAGCTCTTAGGCACTACAGCAGTACAATAAAATAATTGCAGCTTCCAGTTTTTCACCACTAGTGGGAACCCTAGATATCTTCCTGCCCCAGGTTCCTAAATCCTATTGAAAGTGGGCTAGATCTGATTCTTTGGCAGGCACAGAACAACTAGAAAGCAGTATGAAAGTTAGGATCTCCCATTTCGCTAGTCCGAGATTCCAAATGCATTTTGAGCTCCTCAGGTAAGTCACACAATTATTTCCTGCCATGTACTTATTATAGTCAAGTAATTATTAGCAGTGAGTTTTATTTATTTAAATTCCCCGAGCAGAAGGGAGACTTTTACGTGTACTTATTGTGAGGAGATGAAACAACCACCTGAATACCTTCAGTCAGTCAGCTGGAGCATAAAAGGTCTCTGCCTCTGAAAAGGAAAGTGAGTACACCATCCAGAAGGGAATGTCTCACTCCACAGCTGTGTGGCAGAAGTAGGCAGTGGGGCACATTGGAGGATTCCTGGTCTTAAATAGCCACCACAGGAAGGAGCACTTGTGACTGCAGTTACAGCAACCACACCAGAGCCATTAATAATCCATTGCCCTGAAGGCAAAGGAGCAAATGGGAAACTGGAACTAGGTGTACTCCAGTAAGTATGCTTCCTGGGATCAATTTTGCAGGTCAAAGTCAGGTAAAGGATTAAATTTTCAAGAGTTTAACCATACTTTCAAGAGTTTAACCATACTACTATACCTATGGGGGCACAGGATCTCATCTCTACTACATAATAGACACCTTTCCATATTGCCAGTCTTCCTCAGTTGCATTGCATCTTGTCCTGACACTCTGTTCCCTTGAATTTTCAGTGCCATAATTTCAAATTTTTTGCAAAACGAAATGTTGGCTGAAAGTAGATTCCATTGCATCCCCAAAGACAGGCAGTGGGATGGGCTTTGATGTACTGTGGCTATGGTAGCATGTCTCCGTCTGTGTGTTGAGACAAACTGGAGAGCAATGTCAGTGCAGTGCAGGCTTTGTTCTGCACAGTGTACCACTACCTGATGAGATATCGCTGTCTGCATTACCAGAAGAAATTGGGAGAGAAGGATGTCTGCAGAAGGCAGGATGAGGTGAAACAATAACTATCAATCCTGAATGGTTGTTGCTGACAAAAATAAAAAGTGCCCATGTGGATTTTTCTTGCAAAAATACACATAGGTCAAAATGCTAGTGACCCTAGGGAGTAAAGAAAAGAGAGTGAGTGAATGCCAAAGGTTACTGTGAAGCTTCTCATAGGACAAGTCTCCAGGTCACATGCAGAAAAATGGGAAAATCCTCAGCTGATTTTCACAGGATTGATCACTGTTTCATTGCGGTGATGTCATGGAGGTCATGTCATGGGAAGTGAGGCAGTTGTGTTGGAGTAATTTTATGAGTCTGCTACACTCCTGTAAGAGACAAAAAATAAAGGAAGTGCCAAAAAAAAATAAAGCCGGTTTCATCTGAGAAGAAAACTTAGGAAGCTGAGGGGATTGAGAAAGTGGTGAATGTTCCTTGGCTTTAATACCTGTGCTAAGACACCTGTCACCTCTGAGCTGTCTCACCAGGCATGAAAGTGAAAATCTGCCCCCTGAGATGCATTGCTTACCATTGTGCTGCAACTCTGGCAGTCTGGGAGCGGTTGTGTTTGGATGTAACAAGACCACCTTTGCAAGCTGGGTGGGTCTTTTCCCACCTTTCTTTGCAAACTTCAAACCCACACTTTCCACCCCAGTTATCTCTCAGCAGCCTGGTGCTGGTCTGTCTGTGCTCTTGGGAGCTTTTTCTCATGTCTTCTTACCCTGACCTATATTGTGTCAAGCATTTGAGACATCATCATAAGTTTTCTCTTTTTTTCATAACAATAAAGAAGAAGGAAAAAAAAAAAAAAAAAAAAAACGTGGAGGGATGCTGCCAGTCAGTCATTGCTTTGTAATCATTATGACTGTTTTCACCTGTGCATTGATTATTTTCATGAATACCAGAGCAAACTAGTGGCTATGAGCATGCATTCTGCAGGCTCCTATTTCCACAGAAACACATACGCTGGATTGGTAGCAAGAAAGCTGCTGTTCCTCTGCCAAACTCATCAAGTGGCATCACTCAGGAATAACAAGTTTCATTTTCAATATTGTGCTCAGATGGTCAGTCTCAGGGTTTGGGAGTGACGTAGCAACTCACAATGATCCTTTCACCGGTGCAATGTGCTCAAATCCAGGACTTCCCAAGGAGATGCTGGCTGTAAAATGGGATTAGCAAATCAAAGACACCATACACTGCAACCTAAAAAACTTCAGTGGTATAATATGATTATTAATTAATGATGCAAGGAATGAACGCTGAGTTTTGTGCAACTAGAGGCTGCCCTATCATTGCAGTTTGGTGCCATCCTTGGTAGGCTGTGAGAGCAGGTATAACTGGTTTGTATGTATGCAAAACATATATGTGCTATTGTGAAGGGCATCAAACATACATAGTGTAAGGACTTCCCAGAGATATAACTTGTTCTCTGCAGAATCTAGGAAAAGCTGCTCCACTCTTGGTCCCTGCATATGCTTTTGGGTGACCAAGCAAATCTACATAGACGATTTGTGTTTACTCCTACAGGAAGCTCTCCCTCTGTACATAATAGAACTGTTCACCAGCCTGAATTTAGGAAGTAGGCAGTGAACTGATGTGACCTTCAGGCTGAATAATTTTGGAAGTACACTCTAGTTCACTTTGTCAGAAATGGAGTTCATATGTGGATATCTGAAAAAAAGCAAGGTTCAAGCTGATTTCTTATGAAGCTTAAAAAAAAAATTCCTTTATATGTGACAGATGTAACAGTAGAAAAGTTGGTCACTTGTGTGGCTATAAATATATGACATTTTCTATGATTTTGTACATAAGGTTTCTGTCATTAATATTTATTGAATCTATATAAAAGATGCACTTTTTTGATTGCAGTTATTCTGCTCTCTAGAAAAAACTGTAAGAAAAATATCTGTAGCACAGCAGTTCACTGAAGAAAGACTTGAGAAGTTATACTCACTCCAGCTAACCTTGCCTTAAACAGGGGAATCTCACCAATTTAATGTTAACCCAATTGCATTCATTTTGGAGATATAATATGGTGAACTGTCCATTAGTAACCAGATTAAAGGCCATTGTTAGATAAAAATAGTCTCGCAAGTTTAATCCTCGCCCTCAAACTCTATTTGCTGTAAGCATTGTGTCAGGTATTTTTCAGTTCTTCCCTGAGAAGGCCAGATATGAAGGCCAGAAGAGATATCCAGCCCAGCCTTCTGCAGACATCCTGCCCAGCCTGATCATTTGCTTTCGCCTATTACTGCTGTGTGTAGGACCATAACCTTGTGGAATAAACTTACCTGCCAAGATAATAATATTTCTGAATTTGAAAAAAAAAAACACAAGAATTCAGTGCTTACAGTAATGACTTGTCCTAAAGGTTAGTCATCCTTGCCATTATAAATTGCTCCTTGTTTCTAATTTTTCTAGCATTAAGTCCCAGCCAATGAGTTTATGCATGTCTTTTTTAGTCTGTGTTTAAAATTCCTTAAATATTGGTGATTTTTTTTTTTTTTTAGTCTGTGAATTGCCTGTATTCTGTAATCAAGCCAGGCTTCTATCTTCTGGATTTTTGTTTGGTGATAAGGAGCTCAGGCTCATTGAATCATTTGCACAATAAAGCTGTCCTCAAACTTTGTTTTCTTTTTGCATGGCAGTCTCTTAGTTTTATTTTTGACACCCCTTTAAAAGTTTACGACAATCTATTTTTACCATTCCCTTAAAAGCATAGGTATTTAAACAATTTATGGAATTCTGATATTGAAGTCATCAGTTCTGTTTAGAGAGCTAGGAAGACCTGAGTGGTAAATCCTATTACCTCACTCACACAGCTGGAGGCACACTTATTTATTTAATACCATCATGTTGCACTAATGGCGTATGTGTAATTTTGTCTGATTTGAGTCCCAACACTTTTTTACCTGCCTTTAGCATACAGTTCTGCTGATGTGGCTTAGGGTCTTTAAACTTGTTGATGATACCTGTCTACATCGGACAACAGCTTATGCTTTTTAACTCACAGATCTAATTTTTGCCAACCAAGACTCACTAATCTGTCCAGTTTTACAAGGAAATATGGGTGTCTGGATATAGGTCATGCACACAGAGTTGCTATTATATGCTTAGTGTGGTACTGAGTGTAGGTGACAAGGTGCTCCCTATCATAGTCCTGCTCCAAAAACTTAGTGTCACTAATAGAATGCAAGCCCTGGCAAAGAATTTAACATGTACCTAATACACGTATTGAGGTGTACAACTGCAGCACAGTAAACTGAAAATACTCTTCATGCTGAAGTGGTTACCTGCCCTGAAATCCTCACTCGTTTATTTGCCTTCCTAGTGTGTTACTATGTGCAGTCTTTCTTCTTCTGCCAAAAAAAATCCATTTCCTTAAAAGGTATTCATTTTAAGTGGATGTATTCTATTTTCAACACATCCATCTCATATCATTAGAATTATCATCCTGGAGTGCTGGCATGTATTTTTCTTTTCAGTTTCTCATATCTGTGACTGATTATCGCTAAGGCATCTTTCCTCCATGTGAGTCAAGAGAAGAGTTGATTTATCAAGTCATCTGTGTCTTTCATGAGTCAGCTGAGGACTCTGGGAGCTGAGTGGAACAGGTAACTAAAGAAAACAATATGCAGAATGGTAAACTGGGCACTGAGACACGAGAAACATCTTCTTCTGCTGACTCCATGGAAGGTTCCAGGGGACCTCAGTGGTGGGAATGTCTTAGCTGGGTGCAGTCATGCTTTCCCTCTCAATTGAATCTCTGTTTTGAGATAATGCTTGTGCATGCTTCCAGTGATATCTGATACAGGACTGGGTGTCCTATGTCCAAGCAGGTGTTACTAGGTAAAGAAGGAGCCTATTTGTGGCAGGACTGTGAAGAAAATGTATGAATAAGGCTTGATGCAGGAGTGCTACAACAGTATCAGCACAGAGTGGTGACACATTTGCAACCCACCACGCAGAGGCTACCCTGCATGACACTGGAGACTGACTGACCAGTTCCCTGAAACTGGAGAGAAGTCAGGAAAACAAAAATTAGTGCTAGCCTGGTCCTTTAGTCTTACGTTTATGTGACAGGTATTCTAGATACATTGCCAAGAAGTACAATGCCTCTGGAGTAAATTTGTGGCAGTCAAGCCATTGGGTTCACAGAAGAGGATTTACGGTTTTTGTGAAAGTTCCCAGAAGATGCTGTTATATATAAGCTTAAGTTTTTCTTAGCAGAGTGAAGCCCTCAAAGGAATAATTTTATTGTTAAATTTTTGATGCAGAAACTTATCTGAAATAGATCTGCAGTTTTCATGGTTCTAGTTTTCTCTGTGATTCTTTCTGTGTTTATCATCAATTCTGGAGAAGCAGACACTATAGCTTGGAGTTGTGATTTGTGAGATGGAAGGGAAAGAAATAACATGTTACACAAAGTCCTTATCTTTGATTTCTTTTCCTTTACAAATTCATCCAAAAAAACTTGATGCGCTGCCTCCAAGCAGAGAGCCTCCTGTAACAATTACTAAATTATATGTAATAGCAATTGCTTTAGTTATTTCATATACTCACTAGCAAGCAAATAATTTCCTGTTTCATGGCAAATATGCATATAAATTATACAAATTGAGAAAGTTCAGAAGCTGAAAGATTTGAGAATGGATTTTTTTCAAGACACCATATCTTGTTCAATGTTTGCTAAATATGTATCATTTAAGTTAATAAAATCCATTTATGCCTCTGTATTATCAGAGAATTAATATAAATATTTTTGTTTATAGCAAGAAAAGATCATATTAAAGAGACTGTGCCACCTTTTACCTCTTTGCTGAATACACCTTCAGGATAGACATATTCCCAGTACTGATGAAAATGCTTAGAATACTTGTGAATACCAGGCTGAGAGAGACACTGTGACACAAGACAGGAGGGAAATTAGTATCTTGGCAGTTCAGAAAAAGGGTGGATAGGAAGAGAAGAGCATTCTTCTTTTAAGTGGCATATGAAGGAATTATTTGCTATAGTGGCAGAGACATTTTCATGTTTAGGCTGTGTGTTTGCATCACTGTAACTCAGGCAGACTTGTGCCTTCATATCTTGCATTTCTGAAGAATTCTGCTTAGCTTAAATGAACCTTTCTGTGTGTGCATATTCCTGCCGTGATTTTACATGTCCAGGTTCACCCAAAAGCTGCTGACCCACAGAAGTACCTCTGGTACTGTAGCCAGAGCTGCAGTGAGGGCTGAGTCGTGGCTGGTCAACAGAGCAGAAGCAATGGGGACTGCATTAACTGCCCTTGCAGATAGGAACTAAGGCCTCATTGCCTGGTTACCATTACCAGTTTCATTGTGAACAGCTCTTTGGAAAATACTCTATCAGCTATAGAAAAAGTGAGGTATTGATGCTTCTGTTTTAGAATTAGTATTGCTCTTTAATAATAATGTGCAAGAGATGTGCCAAAAATAACACTCGCTAGGCTAAATTGTACTTGCTCAGCCTGATGTAGAAAATCTTAAATGCATCTAAACTAAAAGCTATTTTGCATAGTTCAGGCTGTAGCTTTCTAGAAAAATTTTATGTATGGCACAGATGTAACAGACAAATATAACAGATTTTTGGGGGGAAACATGACTTGTAAATTGGGAAAAATTAAAAATAAAGATGGAAAAATGCTTCTTAAAATAAAATCTTTTGCAGACAGAATATATGTGTGAAAATAAGTACCCACCACTTGCTAGAATATGTTTTAAACCTAAGAAAATCTCAGGCCAGCACTGAGAAAGTCTTAGCAAACCATCCCACTGCACCAGGTTGCAGAGCTGTCACAGACTGTTCCCAGACAGAGTGGAAGCAGTGTAACCATGTCTCCACGTTCTTTCCAGCTGCAGAAGAAACGAGTGCCAGAAGCAGAGTATTGCACCTTCATTGATTCTACAGGCAATTCTGCCAGTGAGACCAGATAGGTGGAAACACCAACTCCAGATTTTCGGCTTGGGGTGCAAAAAG
Source organism: Nesoenas mayeri (assembly GCF_963082525.1). NCBI lineage: Eukaryota > Metazoa > Chordata > Aves > Columbiformes > Columbidae > Nesoenas > Nesoenas mayeri. The sequence continues at coordinate 36,182,099 of NC_137542.1, forward strand.
TGGAACTAGAGAGGTACAAGTGCCATCAGGCAGGCAGAACAGGAAGGCAAACGTGAAATTTAGTAAAAAAGAAAAGTGTTGCCAGTGTACAGCTTTGCACACACTTTGCAAACTACAGGCACTATCCTTCCTCTTGTATTGTCAATGAACTCAGCTATAGACATAAGGAAAACAGCCAAAGAAATCCCGTTGTATCAAATGAACAGTGAATAATTAAGTTTGAGGGAGGCAGAGGTGCACTTGCTCATATTGGGAACAGCTCTTGTGTGGGAAATGGGCAGGCTTCAGTTTTCTTGACAGCTGTGAGAGCTCTGATTGATGCTGCTGGCAGTGTGGGGAGCGTGATGCAATACTTAGCATTTCTGCGCTGGTGCCAGGGTGTATGGTGCAGCTTGTGGCCTTTCTCCTTTACAGCTTCACTGTACGAGTAAGACCAGCTCCAGCAGCTGCATCCTTCCCACCACCAGGTCTTTTGTAAGGATATTACCAACGTTATGCCTTCCCATCTCCCCAGGTAGAAATCCAAGTGTGGATGGCAGCTGATGGTGGGGTCCCCATGCAAACTGTGCTGCTTTTATGTCACAGCTTTTTCAATGCTTCCAGACAACTTCTGTGAAAGGAATATAAAGAATATAATATATGACTGAGAGGGTACTAAGTTTTCAAAGACATTATTTAAAAATATTTAATGGCCATAATTATCGCTTTCAAGAGCACTTCAGAAGTGAGATGCTCTGCTTTCCTTTCTGCTTCCTTCCATTCCCCCTGCAGAATTCAAGCACGTTATTGTATTGCAGTGAGCAACACAATACTTCTGCCTAAGCTATGTAACCACTGTACTGATTCTTTCTCTCTTCTGGCATCCCTAGGGAAAATGGTTTGTATAGCACAGCACTCCCAACAATCTATTGTATTCATTTCTTTCATGGAGGTATATGGTGCTGTGTTTAATTGTGAGACTGCAAGCTGAGGAGGCCAGAGGATACCATTAGTTACCATTATTAGCTTTTAGAGGAGCCCAGTCCATGCTATGGGTCCAGAACAAATGCTGTGCATGCTTATTCTAGGAGGTGTGTAGCAAGTATCTGCTACATGACTTGGGGCAGCTGATGATGCTGTAACATATGCAGATATCTTCCACTTTGAAAAAAACATGTCAGTATGCGTATCTTTGCTCTGGACCCTACATCACTTTTTGCTTCTGAGGCAGGCATCAACTATTGGTAACAAAAGTCTAATTGATTGTAGTAATTAGGTGAATGAGCTCCTTTAAAAATTAGTTAAAACTCTAATAGTCTTGTCAGCATAGGAACTGGAAGGAGATGTACATTTTTCAGGGCTTTGCAGAAGCTGGGAATCTTTCCTGTACTGGTGTGAAAGCTATTCCAGGCAGAACACACAATGTGAAGTTTTTTGCTTTTCCCTGCAGATGATCTGGCAAAACGGCTGGGCACTTCCAGTGGTCTGTATTCTCTGTATTCAGTTTAGAATCCCATAAGAAAAAATTTAACTGTAGTAAATTTTAACTCTATTGAATTAAAACAGAATTAACTGAATTAACTAAAACAAAACAAAACAAAACAAAAAAACAAAACATGAAAAATTTTGTTTAGGCATAGCTTGAAGAACAGCAACTAGTACATATTGCGTACGTGGCTGTTAATGACGTATTTCTTACTATGTGGAGCTTTGATTGTCCTTTGCGCTAGATATCATCTTGCAGCATGTCACAGCATGCAAAACAAAACAAAGCAGAGACATAAGATAACAAGGGGTATGTGCTGTCAGGCATGGGTTTTGTACAGAAGGGAGTAGGGAGACATTCTGTTACAGAGCATCCCTTCTGTATTTAATATCTCTGTGGACTGCAGCCAATTACTAGCCATACTTGGCCTTTTAAGCAAGAACAACCATGTAGTTTTGAACAACTTGTCACATCATCTATTGTGTCACCTTAATCTCCTGTGGTCCTTCTCCCTTCTCCACACTCACCCAAGTTTTTTTGTTAATGGAAAAACAGTACTCAGGCTCTGAAGCAAACCATTAACTTGCAGATTGTAACTGATAACCAAAGTTTTCCTGCTGCCAGTCATGAAATGCTGAGAAAGCATACATCTAGATGTGATTTAAGAAACACTAATATAGATATCCTACCTATTTAAATAAAATGTTTATTTATATTACAATGCTATTTGATATTCTGCTTAGAAAGTATAGGCAGTAGTCCTCATTGCGGATAAAGGCTATCCTCCCTATTCTCATTTGGTTTAAACTTTTTGATTCATTGTACAATCTACACTGGAGTTCAATACCGTACTCTTGTAACATGCAACATATGGACATGATTGCCCTGCACCTTCTCTTCCTTGGTCTGTCTGCATTGCTTGTTAATTAGGAAAGTGGATGAGTGTGTTACACACATACAATAAAATTAAAGTCTTTCGATGTGGATATGTTAAAGTTGAGATTTTTGCAAGGCCAAATTCTGAAAGTAGAGACAAGACATAAGTCAACATTGACATTTATTAACAGCAATTGCATGCCACTTTCACACTTCTGAAGCATCTGTGTCAGAATCCCCATAATTGTATATATTTCAGCCAAGCTCGTCAGTAGTACGCATCAAATATATGGTTTGCTACTGATATTCACAATATTATCATAAATGAGATTTGCAGACACTATATTGTATGCAAATGTAATAATAACAGCTGTACTGGGTGACACACAGTGTCTCTCAATTCTCTGTTCTCTCTCACGCAGAGCACATAACTGATGCTCAGTAAAAGAGAAGAACTGTGCGAGTGTAGGGAAATCGTAGTATCTTAGAACAGGTTCACAGCTTCCTGTGATTTGAGGCTCAGGGATTTTGAATAGATTCATCACAAACCCTTGAGATGGAGGCTGCTCTCCAGCAAAGACATGCCAGGTCAGGGAAAGGCCAAGTACCAGACTGGAAATGCCAAAACTGTAACAGTATCTAGTCCCTAATCCTAGGGCTGTGGGGAAAGTTAAGAGGACATGCTCTTTTTCTGATGAGCTTTATTTCCATATAATTTTGGCTAAATCTGTAAAACTCTGCTCAGAGTTTTGCAAACAGAGCTTCTTTTTTCACCCTCTGGATACACTACCAGGACATGAAAGGAGGACAGACAAGAAATACATGGTAGTAAGGGGCTCATCTCAGAATATTTTTTAAAAATGTCTTTAAAATTTTAAGAAAAGAGTAAAGACTTGGAAATACTACTTAATACTATTAATATTGAGGAAAGCCTCAGCTTAACATGTTTGCTGAAAGTCTTTACGTGCCTTCCAGACCACCAAGTTATTGGAAATCTCAGGAAAGAAAGCAGGTGACAGCCAGTTTTTAGAGTGTCTGAGAAAATAAAAGCAAATCAAACCACTCTGCTCTAAAACTTTTTGGTTGCTGGCTTGGAAAAAGGCAATTTTCTGCCTAACTTCCTCTGTTCCTCAGTAGGAATAAACTAAATTTTTTGCTTTCTTTTGTCTTTGCTCATAGATGAATACATGACAGTCATGATTGACTATGGGTTTGACGGCTTCATACTCATCTGTGTTCTGTTCTTCCTCTTGCAATGGCTTCCCTAAATATCAGTGCCTTCTACTACAGTGTGTGAGGACACTACTGACTGTCATTTTAGCACCTTAAGTACCCCCATACATCAGCTGCCTCCCACGCTGACTCCTGACTTGCTCTGCAGTATTCTGTTTTTCTTTCTGCACAGTTCTTCAGCTGTACTAGAAGGACCTGGCTTCTTCATCCCCATGGCTGAATATTCTTATTTCCCCACCCTGTGGCTGACACCATATCCTCTCCTTCTCTATGTCTTATGCCCAGAGTTTCTGCAATGGTTGTGCACATCTTTACTGTTGTGCTTTGGTGACATTTTAGGGTGTGTATCACCTGTTCAGTGATCTCAGCTCCTCCTTCATCTGACCTTGGACTTCACTTACTTGCCTGCATTTATTCTTAAAGCTATCTCCACATTCATCTCCCTGATACAGCAGAGAACAGTGCAGCATTTCCATGTAAGTTATCATATTACCTAGGTAGCTCTGCGTCAGCAAAGCTGTGGATGAAATGTGTGCTTCTGCCAGAAAAGCAAAGTAGGTTATGTCTCAAGAGATACATACAATCCATTAGTAACAATTCTACCTCTTCACATTTTTAGATTTTCCTTTGTTATCTAATAGCACTGGCACCTTGAAAGTTAGTTAGCTAGCTGTGCAAATTTGCTACAGATAGGTTGTATGTCTCACCTACAGATTCATAGGGAATTTGTGCTCACAAATCTCTTAGGATGTAGGAAAAACTGACCTGCACTTTGTGAAAAGCTCTTAGCAGAAGAGACTGCAGCCAGCTATAGACAACTGAGACAAGACAGCGCAGATTCTTTGCCTCAGCACATGAATGTTCTAGGCCTGGCTTGAGCTGCATACATAGGGGAGCACCCTGAAGGTCTTTGCACTGCAGCAGCCTGTAGATTTCACTACTAATAAATAGAGACATCTCATCCTTGGAATTTGCAGGTTTTCTCTTGTGAGAATGTCAGCAAGTGGGAGTTCAGAAGGATAGACACTTGTCACTGAAATTGTTTTCCCTTGGGATCAGCAGGAGAAGAACGAGGCCTATACTGAGCTGTTTTGAAAATCCCGCTCTGGTGCAGAGAAAAATCTGATGTTGATGACTTCTAAAAGCTCTTCAGACAAAATAGAATTTTAAAAACATTGAAAGCATTCCTTAACAGTACTGCCACTTGAAGTTTTGTGCAGACTGTATTCCTCATCTTTCCTGATCTTCCTCATTCTAGGGTCTGCATATTGTCTTCTGAAGGCTGATCTGAGTATGATTTTTGTAACACATGACTCACACACTAAAGCTGCTACTGGCAGAAGTGCAACTACTTCAATGAATGTCACTGTTTCATTTTCAGATAAAAAGAAAGAATTTCCTTCTCAGTAAAGAAATTCCAGAACTTCCTGATATCTCTGCTACTTCCTACTTCATTTGTTCTCAGTGATCAGAGGAGAGAGTTAAGAAAATCTTTGGCCTGACTTCTAAATCTTTTTCAGAGAAGTGAACAGCTTACCTGGGGAAAGTTTCATTGTTGCTGGTAATGTTGGAGCAATACTTCAAGTTTTAAACACTCACCTCAGCCCATCTCTGGCTGATCCTGAACTCTAGTTTGTGGAAGAAGTTACGTGAAGCGTCTTTGCTTTCCAGCTGTCCTTTGAATGATTTAAGGGTCAAGTTTGGCTCATTACTTTTTGGATCAGCTTAAACTAAGTGTGAAAATGCATGGTGCAGAAACAGCACTATTTTTTTTAGCTGGTGGATGTCTGAAAAGAAAATTTATTAGAAAATATCTGAAAAAAATGTGTGTCTATACTTTTGTACACTACAACAAACATTTAAGAGAAAAAATCAAGGACATCACTGATTATTCATTATTGAGATTGAAGTATCAAGGCAAAAATATTTAGCTGTGTAATGCTGGAAGAATTAAAACCATCCATGAACATGTATAAAAGACGTTGTAACTTTTCCTACATGCTTCATCTCAGTCTTAGACTGAGCTGCCATATGCCCATCTCTGTGAGCTTGGAGATATCCAGCTAAATCCCCACTGCACAGATAAAAAAAGCATGATAGCTGTAGAGGGTAGTTACATTTTAGGGTTTTAAAAAACAGTGTGTAGAAAAGTAGCATAATTTTAAAAATCTCTTCCTTTTTGGAAATTTTACTTACCTGGCATCTCCTGGGGATCCCCTTACCTGGCATCCCCTAAGCTCACTGGGACATGCAGGTAGCAACTTGGGCTGAGTGTTAATGGGACATGTAAGAACAAACTACACAGTCCTTAACAAAGGCCCTGATAGAACTTGATGTTGTTTTCTGTTTTCCCGCATAATAAAAAAAAAATTCTTTTCTTTTTTCTTTTTTTTTTTTTTTTTGTCTTGGCAATATCATCTTAAGAATTAATATCCTCTACTGTTCTTCATTTGTAAAATGCTGTTCTCTTTAGCTCTGCTATGTTATGCTGCCACAGCAAGATAATGTGAAAAATGCAGTTGTGATTTGGGCTAAGATGTTTAATGTTTACAGATATAACCAAATGAGGCATGGACTCTCAACCTGGAAAAAGAAAAAGGTGGTTAAGTTCTATGTAAAAAGTTATGAAACTTGTTTATGAAGTTATGTTGACAGAGGGAACTAACATTTTAAGGGCTAACTAAACATATAATGGGTGCTTACTAACGAACTAACACTTTAAGGCTTAGCCAAACAATAAATGCTTAGTTTAGACCTTTATGTAAACTTATGTTAAGAAAAACAGAGCCCCATCGAATGCCAAGATAAGAAGTTTTACTGCACCTAGCTGTAAACTTGAGGAGACAAGATAATGAAGATTTACAGCAAAAGACGGCGCCAGTCTGGTTTCAATCGACTTGGCAGCTTGGGTCCCAGTCAATTCAACATAATGAGCCAAAGGTAAAAAGTTCACTGTGACGAAGCTGAAGGAGCCTTCATCCAAAGACCCCCAAAGACCCCTCCTCAAAATCACCAAGTGACACTGTGCAGGCGCAACAGGGGAGAGTAAGGGAGGAGACTATGAAAATGGTTATCTGAGACTCATTTTAATAAGAAGTGGGGAAAGGTTATGAATATGTATAGGCATTCCTGAGGTTATTATGAATATGTAATACCTTACTGTATTTAAGCACACTTCTTATTGTTAAAAGGTGTGCATGCTGGGCAGAGCCAATCCCCCATGCACCCAGCGCTGTTTTGCTTATGCTTTAATGTGTTTAAGGAATCATGTGTTTAAGGAATACAGTTAAGGAATTGGATTAAATGTTGTTTATCCATAGAAAAAGTGTAAGTTATTTATTTCAATAATATTAAACAGAAGAAGATTTTAACGATGTTTAAAAAGTCTGTTCAGGGTCGTCCCTGCTGACCCCAAGGTGAGGGACAACCCTCCTTGTGTATAAAGTGTCATATACCAGCTACTGAGAAGCCCATGAGACATCTTCCTGGGCTAAGGAAGACAAATCTGGTGTTTGGTTTAAATACATGCAGGAAGTTGAGTCTGTGACCTTTTGTTTCTACACATACACAGGGGGAAAAGAACATTGACCATGGGAAAGTGTCACGGTAGTAAACAACAACGGATTAACTTGTGAAGGAGTGAGAACTGGAAAGCTCAAGATCTCAGTCTTCCTTCAGCCTTCAAATTTTCCTCCCACGTTACTTTTTTTTTAATGGTTTGTTTTCTTGCTTTCTGGTGCTGCCATGACCCAGCTGAAATAGCCATCTGGAGCATGGAGCACGAAGAGGTGGAACACACAACTGAGGATTTATTGTTTGTTTGGGGTTTTTTTCCCAACACACGAGGGCACTGTTCGTTTATTTTTACAGGAGTCACCATCCCCAGCTGGCAAGCCTCTTCACTGCATCTCACTGATGAGAGCCCGGTCTCCCCGGGGACATGGAGCTTTTGGGGTCCAGTCCAGATCCCAGCTCTCAGCTGTTGTAGAACTCTAGAGATCTGATGTCTATGGCTCAGAGTGTAGAAAAATGGCTTACCAGCCCCGTTGCAAAATCAGGATCATTGCAGAGCTTTCCAACTGCTATGGAAACTTCAATGTCTGGACAGGGATTTCAGAGTAGATCTTCAAAACACTTGATTTTGATGACTCAAGCTTTAATGCATCCTCAGGTGACACTTTGTCGACCAGGGGAATCTTCATGATCACTATGCCCAAGGTGACCTCCAACCAACATGTTACCCTAGAGTCCTTCTGTATTCACAGGTCCAGTGGGACCAGCTATGCCAGGAAGTTTTCTTCCATGCACACCAGGAGCCTCCTAGACTGTTTATTCTCTGCTGTGTTGTATTTTCAGTAGACATCAGGTAAGCTGATTTCCCCCACAAGAACAAGGGCTAGCAATCTAGAGGCTTCTCCCAGTGGCCTGCAGAATATTTTGCCTGCCTCTTCATCCTTGTTGGGTGTTCTGAAACAGACTCCCACCAGGATAACCACCTTGTTGGCCTTCCCATTGATTCTTACCCATAAACACTCAACCCTATCATTATACTCAGCAAACTCCAGACTATCAAAACATTCCCTAACCATACAGGGTTACCCCACCTCCTCTCTTCCTTGTTTATCACTTCTGAAGATTTTCTCCAATGCAGCACGCCAGTTGTGGGACTCATCCTACCACATTTCCATGTTTGAGCAGTGTGGCTTGACAAGATGACCTCCAGAGGTCCTTTCAAATCTCTGCCATCCTGTGATTCTGCTTGATTTTGTCTCTCTGAAATTAGTGTTTCTCTTGTGGAAAAATTTTTTTTTTATAAATGGTGTGTTTATTCCATACAAATGTTCTTTCACAGCACACAGACTTTGCTCATCCTTGCAGAACCAAAGGACTGTGCTGGGATTCTTTCTGAAGCTCCATCCATCAGGTTTATTTAGGTACATAAAATCAAAGAGTCCTCAGCAATAACAATCCTTTACTGGTGACAGATATAGCCACATAGTTGACTTTCTTGTACTACAAAGCAGTTGGATATGAAAGGGCAAAGCATAATGTAAACGGCAAGACAGATTACAGGAAATGCGACAGTTTGGAAAGGGCTAGACTGTATCCAGGCAATGGATATCTGTACTGGGGAGCAGTGGGGAAAGTCCAATAGCTTTTGGGTGTTTCCACATCCATCAGTGTCCCAGGACATGTTGCAGACATGAGTGCCTTCCTCCCCAGTGGTATTGCTGTGCTTTGCCTTTACAGTGATCAAAGTGATCACAGACATCACTGTGCTGGTCATACTCCCCAGGGGTTATGCTGCATGTAACCTATTTGAGCCTTTTCCCCACAATTCAGCATGGTGCCAAGCGTTAAGCCTTGTCTCTGCAGAAACTGCCTGACGATGGTGGGAGACAGGCAGCAGCAGAATTTTTCATTCCATTAAGTATTCACACTTTCTTCTCCATCTTTCATTGTTGTTTCTAGAAATGACAGACAATAATCAGAATACAAATACGTTTATATTCTTCCCACTGGCAAAGCAGTACATTCATAACCAACATCAAAGGTGGGGTTTAGTGATCATTGGTGCAATACTGCACTTCAACACGGTCAATGCAATGTGTGCTCAGATGCAATAAAGAAGATGGAGCTCTGATTCAGCTTCTCCTTAAAAGGCAACAATAAAGAGATCTGAGGTGTCAATGAGAGTATACAAGGGCATGAGCCTGAGACGTCTTTTTACACCAAAACATATTCTCATTTTATATCCAATTATATCACTGAGCTGTTCAGCCCAACAGTCACTGTCATTTCTGGCTTTCAACTGACATTGCACGTTCAAAATGCTACCATAAAGCATGTCTCAGTTGAAATTCATTCTAAAGTTTGTCACTGCAGATGGGTAACTCTGAGAACTGGGATACATGCTCTGGCCTTTTTGCTGCTGCCAGCCTCATACATATGAGGGTGAAGGACTCTTTAGCTACTTGCCTAGTCAATTAAAATAGCCTTAAAAATTACCACTCAATACGGGTTGGAAATTTCTGAGTCTAGAAGCAATGGGCTTTTTGGGTGTCCAGAGCCGTGGTAAGAATTGCCATTGAAGGCAAGTGCAGAGACATTATTCACCAGGACACGACGAAGGACCAATATTTTTGTCTCTCAGACTTGCAAAGCTCAGGCTACAAAAGTGCACCTGAAAAATCCCATGGAAGACCTTTCCTTCTGAGTGGAGACACCTCTGAAACACCCAGCTTTGTCTTAAAATCCTTGAAATATACAGACTCTTCTACATGCCTAGGACTTCACATCCCAGTGACTAATGACAGCAGCTACACATTTATGCCTTTTTTTCTGAACTCAAGTACAATCTTACTCATTCGTCTGGTATTAGGGGAAGACTGGGAGATATTGTTGTTTGAGCTTTGTGGGTGGGAGTGGCTTTTGGAGGGCAGTAGGATTAATGAGACCTCATATTCTGGAAGTCTCTTCCTAAAGTACATAGCTCATGCTGTGACTGAGTCTTTCTGTCTTCTCTTGCCTAAATTAAACTGCAAGAGTTTCTTAAGCCATTCTCTCCACACTCCAAATGGCTTGTAAAGAAGATGTTCTAAAAAGTATCTCAGGGTGGAGAATACAAACAAAATATCAGACCCAGTAAAAGGAAAGACATGCAGTGATACTAAGCAGGACACTTGTTTGGAAGCATCACAAAATATTGGCATGGTGTGTCAGCAGCACATTAAATATGTTTTTTTCAGGTGCTAAGGGAGTAAGAAAGGGAAGCAACTGAGTCACATGTTGTCCTGTCCCACTCACGGGCATGAGGGCAAAGTTAACTCTTGAATACTCTATGTGGTAACTGGAGGTAAAAACAATTACTTGAGGGTTCAACTAAATCATGAAGTTACTTAAATCTTGGTGGAATTAGAGTGAGTAGTGGCTGGGCAAAAGTTTGTAACTCTATCATGTCCTCCCCATTGGGAATACAAAAAAGCAGTCTGACAGGCATACTGTCCTCTTGATTTTCCCTGAGTTGCAGGGAGCATGAGATGACTATTCTGAACAAGGCACAGCCAGAGGTTTTGACCTCATCTTCATTTAACATAGGTGACTGATTTGGAAACTGGTGTCTATCCCATTCAGGGTCATTGATACATCAGTACCTGGCCACACTGTGCCATGCTGAGCAAGTCAGCTCTGCTTATGCCCATAGCCACTGCTGAGTCCAGCAGGACCTGCATTTGCAGCTTATGGTGATGAAGACTGGAGGCGGGCATTTGGCTTCAGCATGTGGAGCTTTGTAGGATCTCAGCTTCAAGGACTTGGGTGTGTCTATCATCTTCAAACTAGAATTTCAGTTTTCCAAGTTGCTTGCAAGTTCTGAAGAATGTAGCCCAGGCTCTCCACTGGTGCAAACTGACACGACCCCTCTCTCTCTCTGTGGGACACTGGCTGAGCACTGTGTTTCTCCATTATTCACTGCTCAGTAGCCTTCCTGCTCTGCACATAGCCAGCTCATCTATTCAGTGTGTGCTTGGAGGAGGGAAGTGGAGCATTCTGATTTATAAGTTTAAATTAACACACAGAAGTGCAGTTTTAAATTGTTCTAGCTCTGCATAAAAATCAGTGTCTCTACAACTTCGTCAGGAATCCTACCTGTCGGTGTTAAGAAAGCAGGCTGCAGGTAGGGTAGTATGGCTCTCCAGAAAACATTCTGCTCATTATTCACCAAGAATCATCTGTTCCACTCTGCTTTTCTCTGCAGGAAAAACTCAGGTAATATTTCTGTATTATCACCACAGAAGTCCCTTCTCCATTTGTGGTGTAGTAGGCTTGTTCCTAGGGACTGATTTCTATGCAAAACAGTAATATGTGCCCACCTTGATCAGCACTGCTGCCTTTTCTGTTCAGAATCAGTGCTCAGGCAAAGGCAATTAATCCCTGTCTCGTTGCTGCAAGAGGGGAGAGTGGAGCACTAGCACAGGGTGTGGCTTGTCTTCCTCTTCCTTCACAGCCACAGTAGCAGAGCTCAAGTGCAATACATTTTTCTTGGGTAACAGTGAAGCAATACAACTGGTGAGAAAGGATCAGCTGCTACAAAATTTTCACGAGCTGATTGATTACCTGCTGCTGTGTGTTTAGGATTGTACCTAAAGCTACCTGCAAACCCAGGCTTTCTGTGTGATCTGTGTTTAGAGGGAATACAGAAAGTTACCCTCTCTTGTAACCATTTTCATAAGTCTAACTACATATGAGAAGAGATGCAGTGACTAAGGGAGAGCTCACCCATAAAAAGTACACATACAGAGAAAAAACATTTGGAGTGGTTCTACAAATATAGTGCAGTGGCATTCTCCTCAAGACTTATCTCACACATGATTCCATATTCCTTATGCCATAGTGGACACGAATTGGTCCTGTCACTCACTAGCAAGTGAATTTGAGTGATGTAGTTAGTTCTATGTAGCATGTGTGTGCAGAGCTCAATGTTTCTGCACAGGTAATACCTGAGGTAGTGTGCATGAAGTGTTCTGTGACAACATGAATCCCAAACAGATTTTGACGTCCTCTGTGAGCCACAAGTTGTCTAAATATACTGTTGCTTATTTACATGGATAGCAAGAGGCATAATGAACCCTATACCATCTCACAGAGGTTGATTCCCTCTCCTGAGAGAGTCCTTCCAGGCAGAGCTGACACGATGACTTGCCTCTAAGTGCAGGAAAAGGCGGGCCACATGCATCCTCCTGCTTTTCCATGGGCTTTTCTTTTCTACAGCAGCAAGAGAAACTCCAATGGCCAAGCACCAGACAAGGTGTTTTCCTGGAATGGTAGCATGTGCTGTTTAGTGAACTTTTTTTCCTTTTTCCCAAGGAAAAAAATTGCAGACTTGGTGAAGAGAGAGAACAAGAGTGGAGCCACCAAATGGAAAAGTGATGGATGGTTTGCAGAATGTAATTTGTAATTATAAGCTGGGGAGGAAGGGACACAGCTAGTCCCACCAGAGAGCTTGACCCTTCTCTCCCCAGAAGTGCCCTACAGGATGATGCCCTGACTGGTCTCAGTAAAAGTGACTGTGCATATAGGCTCACAGTTACAACAGAAGTGATCTGTGTCCCGTTGCAAGGCCCCTTGGTCTGTGCTTTGGCCGCTTCAGCTGCAGACTCCCACTCTGGCACTGGTAGTATGTCTGCCTCTCCTCTGAGGGCAAGCTGGAGGAACGTGCCTGGCCTTTGCACACAGAGTTGGAGCATGAGATATGTTTGTGTCATCTCCAGGTGGAAAGTGGGAAGAAAGCCACAGGGAAGTGCCCGTGGGTGGGATGTAAAGCACACCCATGTGCCAAGCACCCCCTCTGCAATGGGGAGATGGCATAAGCAGCAGTGATCCTGCTGGAAGAACTCTTTCCCCACAGATGAAGCAGGCACCAACTGGGAATTCCTGGGAGGCAGATGCCCTGTGATAGGAGTGTAGCACCGACAATTGTGTTGGATGTGTTAAAACGTGACTGCCTCTGTTTTGGTAAACGATGGAGTGTGCGTGTTCAGACAGCGGCATATAGGCAGACGTGCCTACACACAGACTCCTGAAAACCCCGCACGCAAGGTCTGTATGGATGTACAACCACTTGCAGCGGTGTGCTCAATCACAAATCTAGACGGACGTGTTCAGTCTCACAAGAACACCAAGGTGTTTGCGGTAAGCGTTCGTCAGAAACAAGGCTGTGAACAGCAGCAGCTCTGCTGTTTGATTTCGCTGTGCGACGTGTCCTCTTGTCAAATTTCTCTTTCCGATCGCAGGCTCAGGGGTTTTCTTTGTACGACCAGCTATACGGAAAAGAGAGAGAAGGCGTAGGAAATTACGCCGTCTGCCTTCGTCAGTGTTGGAAACTAGCTGCTATCCCTTCTCTCTGTCCACGTGCACACGTAGGATTCCTCACCGTAAAACGCGCAGAAGCCTTTCCACAAGCATCCAGGTGTGTGCACCCACCACCACGTGCATGCATACGCCGCCACAGAAGAGCACGTACCTTTCCACACGCTGATATCTAAGCAAAAGCGTGGGCACGCGCACCAACACTTCCGCAAGCACCCCCTTTCACATCTCTTGACGGGAAGAAGTACGTGGAGGGCACTTTGGTGCTGGAGGGTAAAGACGTCTGTGGAGAACACCCATTTGGAGGGTACCTGCACGTATGTGCCTGTTCTTGGACGATGCTGTGCGTGGAAGGAGTTGTGCTTGTAAATTCTTCTCTGTCCACATGGGTATGCTTTGATGCGGGCTGCATTCGTGCTTACGCTTGAGTGAGCGTAGGCAGCGTGCTGTTTGTTGGAAAGGTTTCGCGCCTATCTAGTTGCACAGTACCGCGTTTCTCATGAGGACAGATGCAAGGGAGCTCTGCTAGCAAAGAATCAGAGATGGACGTAGGGAGAACTGAATGCTGCTCCATGGTACTTCTCTCCCGTAACGAATGCTTCACAGTGGCTCAAGGAAAGACGCTTAACAATCTCTCTACCAGAGAAACGAGAGAGAACACGCCCTATCGACTAAGAACCGCAGAGCACCTCTTCACGAGCTTGTCCCTGATACAGAGAGGAAGGCAAACACTTGTGTGCTTGTGTGAGAGCAAGCGTCGTTCCTGTAAGCGTTTTTGGTCTTTTGGCACAGTTCCGTGTTGGCACGACTGTCAACGTCTAGGATAGCTGCGGACTTGACCCAGCGTGTGTGGACACAGTGTCCCTGAATAGGCTGCGTGCGTAAGCGCCTGCTGAATCTCTCCCTATCTCCACACGCATGTGGGTACGTGTCTTTCTCTCAACAAGCATGCGCGTTCCTTCGGTCGCATAAGTGCATCTTGCGTTGGTCTTGAGCTCAGCTGAGCGTGTCTGTTGACGCTGCACGTGTGTTGCTTGTGCCTGTATGTAAAGGAACAGCCATGACTGCTCAGTCGTCACTCGCGCGACTCTGAAATGAACTATAGCTCATCTCCGTTTCTCAAACAGGTTCATTGCGCACCGGGAACGAACCCCCACTTCAGCAACATCATCTCCCTCACCCGTTCCCCTGAAAACTCCAGCATTCCTGGTCTCCAGAGAAACGAATGTCCGCTCTGAACCTGTTGCAAAACACATCCTGCAGCAGGACACATCCTGCGAGAGGAAAAGAAGCAGCTGGGAAAGCCATGTTTGCGGATGAGGCGAAAAAGGAAAGAGCTAGACACTCGAAAGCTCGTGCGTGGCTGCCTATGGACTAACATCATTGCACATGCGCGCTGCTGGATTCACATCACGGCGCCCACGCGAGGACGCACTGTACTCATTCCGTTATGCTTCTCTAGTTTCATACGCACTCATTCCAGACTTGCAATCACACATCGAACTGAACGCAGTTCACGAACACACACGCAGAGCTGTGATCACACGTCATGATACACGTACTATTTCCTGCACGTATACACCGAGCCACAAAGTCCCATGGTCACACGGACCTGCCTAGTGCACACATGAGCACACAGAGAATACACCAATCCGTGCCCATAGCAACTCCTAGCCTCAGATCAAGAAGCGCAGGAAATGGAGCAGGCTAAGAGCCCTTGCTTTGGCTGTCTTCCAGAGCCCTCCTTACTCCAAGAAGAGAAGGCAAGGACAAGCCATTCACCGCATGGCGATCCTTTCCGCACTTCATCTACGCTGGTCACTCACGCGTGACTACTGGAACTGCTCCACGCTGCCGCAGTAGTCTCTCTGCTGGGAGGAATATGAGGACTCTGTGTGTGGGGGCCAAGACGTGCTGTGTGCGTGCAGAGCTCCTTCCAACCGTATCCCAGAAGTGCTGAAGAGAGGGCTTGGAAGGGAGGGGAGGCACGCACATTCTAGGCGATTGTAAAGGACAGAAGAACGAACAGAGTGCGATCTAAAGCAGAAGCCAAGTTTCCTGGCTGGCAGGCAGTAGCCTAGGTTCTTTGAGATAGCATTTTTGCCTGATGTCAGGCTCGGCTCTTCTTTGGCTAAATGAGCAGTTTGGAAACATCGCTGTGTGAAAAGGTAGGTGCGTATGCCTGCAGGTGCTAGATTTTGCACCTATCTGTGTGCTTGTGGAAGCGCTTCTGGCGCTGTTTCGGTGAGCAATCCTGTGTGTTGCACGTGGACAAAGAAAAGAAAGAGCAGCAGGCTCCACCACTGATGAAGACAGACTACGAGTGTTCCTACGCAAGATGTTCCTCTTGGCACACCTAGTCCTACCAAGAAAACTGCTAAACTTTCGATCTGCGAGAGAAAAACCAACAAAACGTGTCATACACAGGAAGAACAGCACAATGGATATGTTGACAGGCTTAGCCGTGATATGGGGTGGAACACACTGTGAGCAAAAGAAAAGGAAAAGCACGAGTCCGTCCCGTAAGTCAAAGACGTCGCACAGGGGTGCAAGCGGTTGTAGATATACAGAATCCCGAGCACTCGGCTTTCGGACGTGTGCCTGAAAAGTTCTGAGACCGGTAGAGCCTGTCTTGAAAAGCCGCTGGTTACGTGAGTGCATTGATGCAAGTTCGTTTGCTTGTGAGTGTACAGACGTCTGCGTATGAATTGGCGTGTTCACACAAAGGCAAAGTGGAGCGCTTTGCTACGTGCGTGCACACGCCATTTCGGTGTCGCTCATAAACAGCGACAAGCTGTGTGCATCCGAAGCTACGTGTTAAAACGCGTCTGCCTCTGTTTTGGTAAACGACGGAGTGTGCGTGTTCAGACAGCGGCATATAGGCAGACGTGCCTACACACAGACTCCTGAAAACCCCGCACGCAAGGTCTGTATGGATGTACAACCACTTGCAGCGGTGTGCTCAATCACAAATCTAGACGGACGTGTTCAGTCTCACAAGAACACCAAGGTGTTTGCGGTAAGCGTTCGTCAGAAACAAGGCTGTGAACAGCAGCAGCTCTGCTGTTTGATTTCGCTGTGCGACGTGTCCTCTTGTCAAATTTCTCTTTCCGATCGCAGGCTCAGGGGTTTTCTTTGTACGACCAGCTATACGGAAAAGAGAGAGAAGGCGTAGGAAATTACGCCGTCTGCCTTCGTCAGTGTTGGAAACTAGCTGCTATCCCTTCTCTCTGTCCACGTGCACACGTAGGATTCCTCACCGTAAAACGCGCAGAAGCCTTTCCACAAGCATCCAGGTGTGTGCACCCACCACCACGTGCATGCATACGCCGCCACAGAAGAGCACGTACCTTTCCACACGCTGATATCTAAGCAAAAGCGTGGGCACGCGCACCAACACTTCCGCAAGCACCCCCTTTCACATCTCTTGACGGGAAGAAGTACGTGGAGCGCACTTTGGTGCTGGAGGGTAAAGACGTCTGTGGAGAACACCCATTTGGAGGGTACCTGCACGTATGTGCCTGTTCTTGGACGATGCTGTGCGTGGAAGGAGTTGTGCTTGTAAATTCTTCTCTGTCCACATGAGTGTGCTTTGATGCGGGCTGCATTCGTGCTTAAGCTTGAGTGAGCGTAGGCAGCGTGCTGTTTGTTGGAAAGGTTTCGCGCCTATCTAGTTGCACAGTACCGCGTTTCTCATGAGGACAGATGCAAGGGAGCTCTGCTAGCAAAGAATCAGAGATGGACGTAGGGAGAACTGAATGCTGCTCCATGGTACTTCTCTCCCGTAACGAATGCTTCACAGTGGCTCAAGGAAAGACGCTTAACAATCTCTCTACCAGAGAAACGAGAGAGAACACGCCCTATCGACTAAGAACCGCAGAGCACCTCTTCACGAGCTTGTCCCTGATACAGAGAGGAAGGCAAACACTTGTGTGCTTGTGTGAGAGCAAGCGTCGTTCCTGTAAGCGTTTTTGGTCTTTTGGCACAGTTCCGTGTGTTGGCACGACTGTCAACGTCTAGGATAGCTGCGGACTTGACCCAGCGTGTGTGGACACAGTGTCCCTGAATAGACTGCGTGCGTAAGCGCCTGCTGAATCTCTCCCTCTCTCCACACGCATGTGGGTACGTGTCTTTCTCTCAACAAGCATGCGCGTTCCTTCGGTCGCATAAGTGCATCTTGCGTTGGTCTTGAGCTCAGCTGAGCGTGTCTGTTGACGCTGTACGTGTGTTGGTTGTGCCTGTGTGTAAAGGAACAGCCATGACTGCTCAGTCGTCACTCGCGCGACTCTGAAATGAACTATAGCTCATCTCCGTTTCTCAAACTGGTTCGTTGCGCACCGGGAACGAACCCCCACTTCAGCAACATCATCTCCCTCACCCGTTCCCCTGAAAACTCCAGCATTCCTGGTCTCCAGAGAAACGAATGTCCGCTCTGAACCTGTTGCAAAACACATCCTGCAGCAGGCCACATCCTGCGAGAGGAAAAGAAGCAGCTGGGAAAGCCATGATGGCGGATGAGGCGAAAAAGGAAAGAGCTAGACACTCGAAAGCTCGTGCGTGGCTGCCTATGGACTAACATCATTGCACATGCGCGCTGCTGGATTCACATCACGGCGTCCACGCGAGGACGCACTGTACTCATTCCGTTATGCTTCTCTAGTTTCATACGCACTCATTCCAGACTTGCAATCACACATCGAACTGAACGCAGTTCACGAACACACACGCAGAGCTGTGATCACACGTCATGATACACGTACTATTTCCTGCACGTGTACACCGAGCCACAAAGTCCCATGGTCACACGGACCTGCCTAGTGCACACATGAGCACACAGAGAATAAACCAATCCGTGCCCATAGCAACTCCTAGCCTCAGATCAAGAAGCGCAGGAAATGGAGCAGGCTAAGAGCCCTTGCTTTGGCTGTCTTCCCTAGCCCTCCTTACTCCAAGAAGAGAAGGCAAGGACAAGCCATTCACCGCATCCCGATCCTTTCCGCACTTCAGCTACGCTGGACACTCACGCGTGACTACTGGAACTGCTCCACGCTGCCGCAGTAGTCTCTCTGCTGGGAGGAATATGAGGACTCTGTGTGTGGAGGCCAAGACGTGCTGTGTGCGTGCAGAGCTCCTTCCAACCGTATCCCAGAAGTGCTGAAGAGAGGGCTTGGAAGGGAGGGGAGGCACGCACATTCTAGGCGATTGTAAAGGACAGAAGAACGAACAGAGTGCGATCTAAAGCAGAAGCCAAGTTTCCTGCCTGGCAGGCAGTAGCCCAGGTTCTTTGAGACAGCATTTTTGCCTGATGTCAGGCTCGGCTCTTCTTTGGCTAAATGAGCAGTTTGGAAACATCGCTGTGTGAAAAGGTAGGTGCGTATGCCTGCAGGTGCTAGATTTTGCACCTATCTGTGTGCTTGTGGAAGCGCTTCTGGCGCTGTTTCGGTGAGCAATCCTGTGTGTTGCACGTCGACAAAGAAAAGAAAGAGCAGCAGGCTCCACCACTGATGAAGACAGACTGCGAGTGTTCCTACGCAAGATGTTTCTCTTGGCACACTTAGTCCTACCAAGAAAACTGCTAAACTTTCGATCTGCGAGAGAAAAACCAACAAAACGTGTCATACACAGGAAGAACAGCACAGTGGATATGTTGACAGGCTTAGCCGTGATATGGGGTGGAACACACTGTGAGCAAAAGAAAAGGAAAAGCACGAGTCCGTCCGGTAAGTCAAAGACGTCGCACAGGGGTGCAAGCGGTTGTAGATATACGGAATCCCGAGCACTCGGCTTTCGGACGTGTGCCTGAAAAGTTCTGAGACCGGTAGAGCCTGTCTTGAAAAGCCGCTGGTTACGTGAGTGCATTGATGCAAGTTCGTTTGCTTGTGAGTGTACAGACGTCTGCGTATGAATTGGCGTGTTCACACAAAGGCAAAGTGGAGCGCTTTGCTACGTGCGTGCACACGCCATTTCGGTGTCGCTCATAAACAGCGACAAGCTGTGTGCATCCGAAGCTACGTGTTAAAACGCGTCTGCCTCTGTTTTGGTAAACGACGGAGTGTGCGTGTTCAGACAGCGGCATATAGGCAGACGTGCCTACACACAGACTCCTGAAAACCCCGCACGCAAGGTCTGTATGGATGTACAACCACTTGCAGCGGTGTGCTCAATCACAAATCTAGACGGACGTGTTCAGTCTCACAAGAACACCAAGGTGTTTGCGGTAAGCGTTCGTCAGAAACAAGGCTGTGAACAGCAGCAGCTCTGCTGTTTGATTTCGCTGTGCGACGTGTCCTCTTGTCAAATTTCTCTTTCCGATCGCAGGCTCAGGGGTTTTCTTTGTACGACCAGCTATATGGAAAAGAGAGAGAAGGCGTAGGAAATTACGCCGTCTGCCTTCGTCAGTGTTGGAAACTAGCTGCTATCCCTTCTCTCTGTCCACGTGCACACGTAGGATTCCTCACCGTAAAACGCGCAGAAGCCTTTCCACAAGCATCCAGGTGTGTGCACCCACCACCACGTGCATGCATACGCCGCCACAGAAGAGCACGTACCTTTCCACACGCTGATATCTAAGCAAAAGCGTGGGCACGCGCACCAACACTTCCGCAAGCACCCCCTTTCACATCTCTTGACGGGAAGAAGTACGTGGAGCGCACTTTGGTGCTGGAGGGTAAAGACGTCTGTGGAGAACACCCATTTGGAGGGTACCTGCACGTATGTGCCCGTTCTTGGACGATGCTGTGCGTGGAAGGAGTTGTGCTTGTAAATTCTTCTCTGTCCACATGAGTGTGCTTTGATGCGGGCTGCATTCGTGCTTAAGCTTGAGTGAGCGTAGGCAGCGTGCTGTTTGTTGGAAAGGTTTCGCGCCTATCTAGTTGCACAGTACCGCGTTTCTCATGAGGACAGATGCAAGGGAGCTCTGCTAGCAAAGAATCAGAGATGGACGTAGGGAGAACTGAATGCTGCTCCATGGTACTTCTCTCCCGTAACGAATGCTTCACAGTGGCTCAAGGAAAGACGCTTAACAATCTCTCTACCAGAGAAACGAGAGAGAACACGCCCTATCGACTAAGAACCGCAGAGCACCTCTTCACGAGCTTGTCCCTGATACAGAGAGGAAGGCAAACACTTGTGTGCTTGTGTGAGAGCAAGCGTCGTTCCTGTAAGCGTTTTTGGTCTTTTGGCACAGTTCCGTGTGTTGGCACGACTGTCAACGTCTAGGATAGCTGCGGACTTGACCCAGCGTGTGTGGACACAGTGTCCCTGAAAGGCTGTGTGCGTAAGCGCCTGCTGAATCTCTCCCTATCTCCACACGCATGTGGGTACGTGTCTTTCTCTCAACAAGCATGCGCGTTCCTTCGGTCGCATAAGTGCATCTTGCGTTGGTCTTGAGCTCAGCTGAGCATGTCTGTTGACGCTGCACGTGTGTTGCTTGTGCCTGTGTGTAAAGGAACAGCCATGACTGCTCAGTCGTCACTCGCGCGACTCTGAAATGAACTATAGCTCATCTCCGTTTCTCAAACTGGTTCGTTGCGCACCGGGAACGAACCCCCACTTCAGCAACATCATCTCCCTCACCCGTTCCCCTGAAAACTCCAGCATTCCTGGTCTCCAGAGAAACGAATGTCCGCTCTGAACCTGTTGCAAAACACATCCTGCAGCAGGACACATCCTGCGAGAGGAAAAGAAGCAGCTGGGAAAGCCATGTTTGCGGATGAGGCGAAAAAGGAAAGAGCTAGACACTCGAAAGCTCGTGCGTGGCTGCCTATGGACTAACATCATTGCACATGCGCGCTGCTGGATTCACATCACGGCGCCCACGCGAGGACGCACTGTACTCATTCCGTTATGCTTCTCTAGTTTCATACGCACTCATTCCAGACTTGCAATCACACATCGAACTGAACGCAGTTCACGAACACACACGCAGAGCTGTGATCACACGTCATGATACACGTACTATTTCCTGCACGTGTACACCGAGCCACAAAGTCCCATGGTCACACGGACCTGCCTAGTGCACACATGAGCACACAGAGAATACACCAATCCGTGCCCATAGCAACTCCTAGCCTCAGATCAAGAAGCGCAGGAAATGGAGCAGGCTAAGAGCCCTTGCTTTGGCTGTCTTCCCTAGCCCTCCTTACTCCAAGAAGAGAAGGCAAGGACAAGCCATTCACCGCATCCCGATCCTTTCCGCACTTCAGCTACGCTGGTCACTCACGCGTGACTACTGGAACTGCTCCACGCTGCCGCAGTAGTCTCTCTGCTGGGAGGAATATGAGGACTCTGTGTGTGGGGGCCAAGACGTGCTGTGTGCGTGCAGAGCTCCTTCCAACCGTATCCCAGAAGTGCTGAAGAGAGGTCTTGGAAGGGAGGGGAGGCACGCACATTCTAGGCGATTGTAAAGGACAGAAGAACGAACAGAGTGCGATCTAAAGCAGGAGCAAAGTTTCCTGGCTGGCAGGCAGTAGCCCAGGTTCTTTGAGATAGCATTTTTGCCTGATGTCAGGCTCGGCTCTTCTTTGGCTAAATGAGCAGTTTGGAAACATCGCTGTGTGAAAAGGTAGGTGCGTATGCCTGCAGGTGCTAGATTTTGCACCTATCTGTGTGCTTGTGGAAGCGCTTCTGGCGCTGTTTCGGTGAGCAATCCTGTGTGTTGCACGTGGACAAAGAAAAGAAAGAGCAGCAGGCTCCACCACTGATGAAGACAGACTGCGAGTGTTCCTACGCAAGCTGTTCCTCTTGGCACACTTAGTCCTACCAAGAAAACTGCTAAACTTTCGATCTGCGAGAGAAAAACCAACAAAACGTGTCATACACAGGAAGAACAGCACAGTGGATATGTTGACAGGCTTAGCCGTGATATGAGGTGGAACACACTGTGAGCAAAAGAAAAGGAAAAGCACGAGTCCGTCCCGTAAGTCAAAGACGTCGCACAGGGGTGCAAGCGGTTGTAGATATACGGAATCCCGAGCACTCGGCTTTCGGACGTGTGCCTGAAAAGTTCTGAGACCGGTAGAGCCTGTCTTGAAAAGCCGCTGGTTACGTGAGTGCATTGATGCAAGTTCGTTTGCTTGTGAGTGTACAGACGTCTGCGTATGAATTGGCGTGTTCACACAAAGGCAAAGTGGAGCGCTTTGCTACGTGCGTGCACACGCCATTTCGGTGTCGCTCATAAACAGCGACAAGCTGTGTGCATCCGAAGCTACGTGTTAAAACGCGTCTGCCTCTGTTTTGGTAAACGACGGAGTGTGCGTGTTCAGACAGCGGCATATAGGCAGACGTGCCTACACACAGACTCCTGAAAACCCCGCACGCAAGGTCTGTATGGATGTACAACCACTTGCAGCGGTGTGCTCAATCACAAATCTAGACGGACGTGTTCAGTCTCACAAGAACACCAAGGTGTTTGCGGTAAGCGTTCGTCAGAAACAAGGCTGTGAACAGCAGCAGCTCTGCTGTTTGATTTCGCTGTGCGACGTGTCCTCTTGTCAAATTTCTCTTTCCGATCGCAGGCTCAGGGGTTTTCTTTGTACGACCAGCTATACGGAAAAGAGAGAGAAGGCGTAGGAAATTACGCCGTCTGCCTTCGTCAGTGTTGGAAACTAGCTGCTATCCCTTCTCTCTGTCCACGTGCACACGTAGGATTCCTCACCGTAAAACGCGCAGAAGCCTTTCCACAAGCATCCAGGTGTGTGCACCCACCACCACGTGCATGCATACGCCGCCACAGAAGAGCACGTACCTTTCCACACGCTGATATCTAAGCAAAAGCGTGGGCACGCGCACCAACACTTCCGCAAGCACCCCCTTTCACATCTCTTGACGGGAAGAAGTACGTGGAGCGCACTTTGGTGCTGGAGGGTAAAGACGTCTGTGGAGAACACCCATTTGGAGGGTACCTGCACGTATGTGCCTGTTCTTGGACGATGCTGTGCGTGGAAGGAGTTGTGCTTGTAAATTCTTCTCTGTCCACATGAGTGTGCTTTGATGCGGGCTGCATTCGTGCTTAAGCTTGAGTGAGCGTAGGCAGCGTGCTGTTTGTTGGAAAGGTTTCGCGCCTATCTAGTTGCACAGTACCGCGTTTCTCATGAGGACAGATGCAAGGGAGCTCTGCTAGCAAAGAATCAGAGATGGACGTAGGGAGAACTGAATGCTGCTCCATGGTACTTCTCTCCCGTAACGAATGCTTCACAGTGGCTCAAGGAAAGACGCTTAACAATCTCTCTACCAGAGAAACGAGAGAGAACACGCCCTATCGACTAAGAACCGCAGAGCACCTCTTCACGAGCTTGTCCCTGATACAGAGAGGAAGGCAAACACTTGTGTGCTTGTGTGAGAGCAAGCGTCGTTCCTGTAAGCGTTTTTGGTCTTTTGGCACAGTTCCGTGTGTTGGCACGACTGTCAACGTCTAGGATAGCTGCGGACTTGACCCAGCGTGTGTGGACACAGTGTCCCTGAATAGACTGCGTGCGTAAGCGCCTGCTGAATCTCTCCCTCTCTCCACACGCATGTGGGTACGTGTCTTTCTCTCAACAAGCATGCGCGTTCCTTCGGTCGCATAAGTGCATCTTGCGTTGGTCTTGAGCTCAGCTGAGCGTGTCTGTTGACGCTGCACGTGTGTTGCTTGTGCCTGTGTGTAAAGGAACAGCCATGACTGCTCAGTCGTCACTCGCGCGACTCTGAAATGAACTATAGCTCATCTCCGTTTCTCAAACTGGTTCGTTGCGCACCGGGAACGAACCCCCACTTCAGCAACATCATCTCCCTCACCCGTTCCCCTGAAAACTCCAGCATTCCTGGTCTCCAGAGAAACGAATGTCCGCTCTGAACCTGTTGCAAAACACATCCTGCAGCAGGACACATCCTGCGAGAGGAAAAGAAGCAGCTGGGAAAGCCATGATGGCGGATGAGGCGAAAAAGGAAAGAGCTAGACACTCGAAAGCTCGTGCGTGGCTGCCTATGGACTAACATCATTGCACATGCGCGCTGCTGGATTCACATCACGGCGTCCACGCGAGGACGCACTGTACTCATTCCGTTATGCTTCTCTAGTTTCATACGCACTCATTCCAGACTTGCAATCACACATCGAACTGAACGCAGTTCACGAACACACACGCAGAGCTGTGATCACACGTCATGATACACGTACTATTTCCTGCACGTGTACACCGAGCCACAAAGTCCCATGGTCACACGGACCTGCCTAGTGCACACATGAGCACACAGAGAATAAACCAATCCGTGCCCATAGCAACTCCTAGCCTCAGATCAAGAAGCGCAGGAAATGGAGCAGGCTAAGAGCCCTTGCTTTGGCTGTCTTCCCTAGCCCTCCTTACTCCAAGAAGAGAAGGCAAGGACAAGCCATTCACCGCATGGCGATCCTTTCCGCACTTCAGCTACGCTGGTCACTCACGCGTGACTACTGGAACTGCTCCACGCTGCCGCAGTAGTCTCTCTGCTGGGAGGAATATGAGGACTCTGTGTGTGGAGGCCAAGACGTGCTGTGTGCGTGCAGAGCTCCTTCCAACCGTATCCCAGAAGTGCTGAAGAGAGGGCTTGGAAGGGAGGGGAGGCACGCACATTCTAGGCGATTGTAAAGGACAGAAGAACGAACAGAGTGCGATCTAAAGCAGAAGCAAAGTTTCCTGGCTGGCAGGCAGTAGCCCAGGTTCTTTGAGATAGCATTTTTGCCTGATGTCAGGCTCGGCTCTTCTTTGGCTAAATGAGCAGTTTGGAAACATCGCTGTGTGAAAAGGTAGGTGCGTATGCCTGCAGGTGCTAGATTTTGCACCTATCTGTGTGCTTGTGGAAGCGCTTCTGGCGCTGTTTCGGTGAGCAATCCTGTGTGTTGCACGTGGACAAAGAAAAGAAAGAGTAGCAGGCTCCACCACTGATGAAGACAGACTGCGAGTGTTCCTACGCAAGCTGTTCCTCTTGGCACACTTAGTCCTACCAAGAAAACTGCTAAACTTTCGATCTGCGAGAGAAAAACCAACAAAACGTGTCATACACAGGAAGAACAGCACAGTGGATATGTTGACAGGCTTAGCCGTGATATGAGGTGGAACACACTGTGAGCAAAAGAAAAGGAAAAGCACGAGTCCGTCCCGTAAGTCAAAGACGTCGCACAGGGGTGCAAGCGGTTGTAGATATACGGAATCCCGAGCACTCGGCTTTCGGACGTGTGCCTGAAAAGTTCTGAGACCGGTAGAGCCTGTCTTGAAAAGCCGCTGGTTACGTGAGTGCATTGATGCAAGTTCGTTTGCTTGTGAGTGTACAGACGTCTGCGTATGAATTGGCGTGTTCACACAAAGGCAAAGTGGAGCGCTTTGCTACGTGCGTGCACACGCCATTTCGGTGTCGCTCATAAACAGCGACAAGCTGTGTGCATCCGAAGCTACGTGTTAAAACGCGTCTGCCTCTGTTTTGGTAAACGACGGAGTGTGCGTGTTCAGACAGCGGCATATAGGCAGACGTGCCTACACACAGACTCCTGAAAACCCCGCACGCAAGGTCTGTATGGATGTACAACCACTTGCAGCGGTGTGCTCAATCACAAATCTAGACGGACGTGTTCAGTCTCACAAGAACACCAAGGTGTTTGCGGTAAGCGTTCGTCAGAAACAAGGCTGTGAACAGCAGCAGCTCTGCTGTTTGATTTCGCTGTGCGACGTGTCCTCTTGTCAAATTTCTCTTTCCGATCGCAGGCTCAGGGGTTTTCTTTGTACGACCAGCTATACGGAAAAGAGAGAGAAGGCGTAGGAAATTACGCCGTCTGCCTTCGTCAGTGTTGGAAACTAGCTGCTATCCCTTCTCTCTGTCCACGTGCACACGTAGGATTCCTCACCGTAAAACGCGCAGAAGCCTTTCCACAAGCATCCAGGTGTGTGCACCCACCACCACGTGCATGCATACGCCGCCACAGAAGAGCACGTACCTTTCCACACGCTGATATCTAAGCAAAAGCGTGGGCACGCGCACCAACACTTCCGCAAGCACCCCCTTTCACATCTCTTGACGGGAAGAAGTACGTGGAGCGCACTTTGGTGCTGGAGGGTAAAGACGTCTGTGGAGAACACCCATTTGGAGGGTACCTGCACGTATGTGCCCGTTCTTGGACGATGCTGTGCGTGGAAGGAGTTGTGCTTGTAAATTCTTCTCTGTCCACATGAGTGTGCTTTGATGCGGGCTGCATTCGTGCTTAAGCTTGAGTGAGCGTAGGCAGCGTGCTGTTTGTTGGAAAGGTTTCGCGCCTATCTAGTTGCACAGTACCGCGTTTCTCATGAGGACAGATGCAAGGGAGCTCTGCTAGCAAAGAATCAGAGATGGACGTAGGGAGAACTGAATGCTGCTCCATGGTACTTCTCTCCCGTAACGAATGCTTCACAGTGGCTCAAGGAAAGACGCTTAACAATCTCTCTACCAGAGAAACGAGAGAGAACACGCCCTATCGACTAAGAACCGCAGAGCACCTCTTCACGAGCTTGTCCCTGATACAGAGAGGAAGGCAAACACTTGTGTGCTTGTGTGAGAGCAAGCGTCGTTCCTGTAAGCGTTTTTGGTCTTTTGGCACAGTTCCGTGTGTTGGCACGACTGTCAACGTCTAGGATAGCTGCGGACTTGACCCAGCGTGTGTGGACACAGTGTCCCTGAATAGACTGCGTGCGTAAGCGCCTGCTGAATCTCTCCCTCTCTCCACACGCATGTGGGTACGTGTCTTTCTCTCAACAAGCATGCGCGTTCCTTCGGTCGCATAAGTGCATCTTGCGTTGGTCTTGAGCTCAGCTGAGCGTGTCTGTTGACGCTGCACGTGTGTTGCTTGTGCCTGTGTGTAAAGGAACAGCCATGACTGCTCAGTCGTCACTCGCGCGACTCTGAAATGAACTATAGCTCATCTCCGTTTCTCAAACTGGTTCGTTGCGCACCGGGAACGAACCCCCACTTCAGCAACATCATCTCCCTCACCCGTTCCCCTGAAAACTCCAGCATTCCTGGTCTCCAGAGAAACGAATGTCCGCTCTGAACCTGTTGCAAAACACATCCTGCAGCAGGACACATCCTGCGAGAGGAAAAGAAGCAGCTGGGAAAGCCATGATGGCGGATGAGGCGAAAAAGGAAAGAGCTAGACACTCGAAAGCTCGTGCGTGGCTGCCTATGGACTAACATCATTGCACATGCGCGCTGCTGGATTCACATCACGGCGTCCACGCGAGGACGCACTGTACTCATTCCGTTATGCTTCTCTAGTTTCATACGCACTCATTCCAGACTTGCAATCACACATCGAACTGAACGCAGTTCACGAACACACACGCAGAGCTGTGATCACACGTCATGATACACGTACTATTTCCTGCACGTATACACCGAGCCACAAAGTCCCATGGTCACACGGACCTGCCTAGTGCACACATGAGCACACAGAGAATACACCAATCCGTGCCCATAGCAACTCCTAGCCTCAGATCAAGAAGCGCAGGAAATGGAGCAGGCTAAGAGCCCTTGCTTTGGCTGTCTTCCCTAGCCCTCCTTACTCCAAGAAGAGAAGGCACGGACAAGCCATTCACCGCATGGCGATCTTTTCCGCACTTCAGCTACGCTGGTCACTCACGCGTGACTACTGGAACTGCTCCACGCTGCCGCAGTAGTCTCTCTGCTGGGAGGAATATGAGGACTCTGTGTGTGGGGGCCAAGACGTGCTGTGTGCGTGCAGAGCTCCTTCCAACCGTATCCCAGAAGTGCTGAAGAGAGGGCTTGGAAGGGAGGGGAGGCACGCACATTCTAGGCGATTGTAAAGGACAGAAGAACGAACAGAGTGCGATCTAAAGCAGAAGCCAAGTTTCCTGACTGGCAGGCAGTAGCCCAGGTTCTTTGAGATAGCATTTTTGCCTGATGTCAGGCTCGGCTCTTCTTTGGCTAAATGAGCAGTTTGGAAACATCGCTGTGTGAAAAGGTAGGTGCGTATGCCTGCAGGTGCTAGATTTTGCACCTATCTGTGTGCTTGTGGAAGCGCTTCTGGCGCTGTTTCGGTGAGCAATCCTGTGTGTTGCACGTGGACAAAGAAAAGAAAGAGCAGCAGGCTCCACCACTGATGAAGACAGACTGCGAGTGTTCCTACGCAAGCTGTTCCTCTTGGCACACCTAGTCCTACCAAGAAAACTGCTAAACTTTCGATCTGCGAGAGAAAAACCAACAAAACGTGCCATACACAGGAAGAACAGCACAGTGGATATGTTGACAGGCTTAGCCGTGATATGGGGTGGAACACACTGTGAGCAAAAGAAAAGGAAAAGCACGAGTCCGTCCGGTAAGTCAAAGACGTCGCACAGGGGTGCAAGCGGTTGTAGATATACGGAATCCCGAGCACTCGGCTTTCGGACGTGTGCCTGAAAAGTTCTGAGACCGGTAGAGCCTGTCTTGAAAAGCCGCTGGTTACGTGAGTGCATTGATGCAAGTTCGTTTGCTTGTGAGTGTACAGACGTCTGCGTATGAATTGGCGTGTTCACACAAAGGCAAAGTGGAGCGCTTTGCTACGTGCGTGCACACGCCATTTCGGTGTCGCTCATAAACAGCGACAAGCTGTGTGCATCCGAAGCTACGTGTTAAAACGCGTCTGCCTCTGTTTTGGTAAACGACGGAGTGTGCGTGTTCAGACAGCGGCATATAGGCAGACGTGCCTACACACAGACTCCTGAAAACCCCGCACGCAAGGTCTGTATGGATGTACAACCACTTGCAGCGGTGTGCTCAATCACAAATCTAGACGGACGTGTTCAGTCTCACAAGAACACCAAGGTGTTTGCGGTAAGCGTTCGTCAGAAACAAGGCTGTGAACAGCAGCAGCTCTGCTGTTTGATTTCGCTGTGCGACGTGTCCTCTTGTCAAATTTCTCTTTCCGATCGCAGGCTCAGGGGTTTTCTTTGTACGACCAGCTATACGGAAAAGAGAGAGAAGGCGTAGGAAATTACGCCGTCTGCCTTCGTCAGTGTTGGAAACTAGCTGCTATCCCTTCTCTCTGTCCACGTGCACACGTAGGATTCCTCACCGTAAAACGCGCAGAAGCCTTTCCACAAGCATCCAGGTGTGTGCACCCACCACCACGTGCATGCATACGCCGCCACAGAAGAGCACGTACCTTTCCACACGCTGATATCTAAGCAAAAGCGTGGGCACGCGCACCAACACTTCCGCAAGCACCCCCTTTCACATCTCTTGACGGGAAGAAGTACGTGGAGCGCACTTTGGTGCTGGAGGGTAAAGACGTCTGTGGAGAACACCCATTTGGAGGGTACCTGCACGTATGTGCCTGTTCTTGGACGATGCTGTGCGTGGAAGGAGTTGTGCTTGTAAATTCTTCTCTGTCCACATGCGTGTGCTTTGATGCGGGCTGCATTCGTGCTTAAGCTTGAGTGAGCGTAGGCAGCGTGCTGTTTGTTGGAAAGGTTTCGCGCCTATCTAGTTGCACAGTACCGCGTTTCTCATGAGGACAGATGCAAGGGAGCTCTGCTAGCAAAGAATCAGAGATGGACGTAGGGAGAACTGAATGCTGCTCCATGGTACTTCTCTCCCGTAACGAATGCTTCACAGTGGCTCATGGAAAGACGCTTAACAATCTCTCTACCAGAGAAACGAGAGAGAACACGCCCTATCGACTAAGAACCGCAGAGCACCTCTTCACGAGCTTGTCCCTGATACAGAGAGGAAGGCAAACACTTGTGTGCTAGTGTGAGAGCAAGCGTCGTTCCTGTAAGCGTTTTTGGTCTTTTGGCACAGTTCCGTGTGTTGGCACGACTGTCAACGTCTAGGATAGCTGCGGACTTGACCCAGCGTGTGTGGACACAGTGTCCCTGAATAGACTGCGTGCGTAAGCGCCTGCTGAATCTCTCCCTCTCTCCACACGCATGTGGGTACGTGTCTTTCTCTCAACAAGCATGCGCGTTCCTTCGGTCGCATAAGTGCATCTTGCGTTGGTCTTGAGCTCAGCTGAGCGTGTCTGTTGACGCTGCACGTGTGTTGCTTGTGCCTGTGTGTAAAGGAACAGCCATGACTGCTCAGTCGTCACTCGCGCGACTCTGAAATGAACTATAGCTCATCTCCGTTTCTCAAACTGGTTCGTTGCGCACCGGGAACGAACCCCCACTTCAGCAACATCATCTCCCTCACCCGTTCCCCTGAAAACTCCAGCATTCCTGGTCTCCAGAGAAACGAATGTCCGCTCTGAACCTGTTGCAAAACACATCCTGCAGCAGGACACACCCTGCGAGAGGAAAAGAAGCAGCTGGGAAAGCCATGATGGCGGATGAGGCGAAAAAGGAAAGAGCTAGACACTCGAAAGCTCGTGCGTGGCTGCCTATGGACTAACATCATTGCACATGCGCGCTGCTGGATTCACATCACGGCGTCCACGCGAGGACGCACTGTACTCATTCCGTTATGCTTCTCTAGTTTCATACGCACTCATTCCAGACTTGCAATCACACATCGAACTGAACGCAGTTCACGAACACACACGCAGAGCTGTGATCACACGTCATGATACACGTACTATTTCCTGCACGTGTACACCGAGCCACAAAGTCCCATGGTCACACGGACCTGCCTAGTGCACACATGAGCACACAGAGAATAAACCAATCCGTGCCCATAGCAACTCCTAGCCTCAGATCAAGAAGCGCAGGAAATGGAGCAGGCTAAGAGCCCTTGCTTTGGCTGTCTTCCCTAGCCCTCCTTACTCCAAGAAGAGAAGGCAAGGACAAGCCATTCACCGCATGGCGATCCTTTCCGCACTTCAGCTACGCTGGTCACTCACGCGTGACTACTGGAACTGCCCCACGCTGCCGCAGTAGTCTCTCTGCTGGGAGGAATATGAGGACTCTGTGTGTGGGGGCCAAGACGTGCTGTGTGCGTGCAGAGCTCCTTCCAACCGTATCCCAGAAGTGCTGAAGAGAGGGCTTGGAAGGGAGGGGAGGCACGCACATTCTAGGCGATTGTAAAGGACAGAAGAACGAACAGAGTGCGATCTAAAGCAGAAGCCAAGTTTCCTGGCTGGCAGGCAGTAGCCCAGGTTCTTTGAGATAGCATTTTTGCCTGATGTCAGGCTCGGCTCTTCTTTGGCTAAATGAGCAGTTTGGAAACATCGCTGTGTGAAAAGGTAGGTGCGTATGCCTGCAGGTGCTAGATTTTGCACCTATCTGTGTGCTTGTGGAAGCGCTTCTGGCGCTGTTTCGGTGAGCAATCCTGTGTGTTGCACGTGGACAAAGAAAAGAAAGAGCAGCAGGCTCCACCACTGATGAAGACAGACTGCGAGTGTTCCTACGCAAGCTGTTCCTCTTGGCACACCTAGTCCTACCAAGAAAACTGCTAAACTTTCGATCTGCGAGAGAAAAACCAACAAAACGTGCCATACACAGGAAGAACAGCACAGTGGATATGTTGACAGGCTTAGCCGTGATATGGGGTGGAACACACTGTGAGCAAAAGAAAAGGAAAAGCACGAGTCCGTCCGGTAAGTCAAAGACGTCGCACAGGGGTGCAAGCGGTTGTAGATATACGGAATCCCGAGCACTCGGCTTTCGGACGTGTGCCTGAAAAGTTCTGAGACCGGTAGAGCCTGTCTTGAAAAGCCGCTGGTTACGTGAGTGCATTGATGCAAGTTCGTTTGCTTGTGAGTGTACAGACGTCTGCGTATGAATTGGCGTGTTCACACAAAGGCAAAGTGGAGCGCTTTGCTACGTGCGTGCACACGCCATTTCGGTGTCGCTCATAAACAGCGACAAGCTGTGTGCATCCGAAGCTACGTGTTAAAACGCGTCTGCCTCTGTTTTGGTAAACGACGGAGTGTGCGTGTTCAGACAGCGGCATATAGGCAGACGTGCCTACACACAGACTCCTGAAAACCCCGCACGCAAGGTCTGTATGGATGTACAACCACTTGCAGCGGTGTGCTCAATCACAAATCTAGACGGACGTGTTCAGTCTCACAAGAACACCAAGGTGTTTGCGGTAAGCGTTCGTCAGAAACAAGGCTGTGAACAGCAGCAGCTCTGCTGTTTGATTTCGCTGTGCGACGTGTCCTCTTGTCAAATTTCTCTTTCCGATCGCAGGCTCAGGGGTTTTCTTTGTACGACCAGCTATACGGAAAAGAGAGAGAAGGCGTAGGAAATTACGCCGTCTGCCTTCGTCAGTGTTGGAAACTAGCTGCTATCCCTTCTCTCTGTCCACGTGCACACGTAGGATTCCTCACCGTAAAACGCGCAGAAGCCTTTCCACAAGCATCCAGGTGTGTGCACCCACCACCACGTGCATGCATACGCCGCCACAGAAGAGCACGTACCTTTCCACACGCTGATATCTAAGCAAAAGCGTGGGCACGCGCACCAACACTTCCGCAAGCACCCCCTTTCACATCTCTTGACGGGAAGAAGTACGTGGAGCGCACTTTGGTGCTGGAGGGTAAAGACGTCTGTGGAGAACACCCATTTGGAGGGTACCTGCACGTATGTGCCTGTTCTTGGACGATGCTGTGCGTGGAAGGAGTTGTGCTTGTAAATTCTTCTCTGTCCACATGAGTGTGCTTTGATGCGGGCTGCATTCGTGCTTAAGCTTGAGTGAGCGTAGGCAGCGTGCTGTTTGTTGGAAAGGTTTCGCGCCTATCTAGTTGCACAGTACCGCGTTTCTCATGAGGACAGATGCAAGGGAGCTCTGCTAGCAAAGAATCAGAGATGGACGTAGGGAGAACTGAATGCTGCTCCATGGTACTTCTCTCCCGTAACGAATGCTTCACAGTGGCTCAAGGAAAGACGCTTAACAATCTCTCTACCAGAGAAACGAGAGAGAACACGCCCTATCGACTAAGAACCGCAGAGCACCTCTTCACGAGCTTGTCCCTGATACAGAGAGGAAGGCAAACACTTGTGTGCTTGTGTGAGAGCAAGCGTCGTTCCTGTAAGCGTTTTTGGTCTTTTGGCACAGTTCCGTGTGTTGGCACGACTGTCAACGTCTAGGATAGCTGCGGACTTGACCCAGCGTGTGTGGACACAGTGTCCCTGAATAGACTGCGTGCGTAAGCGCCTGCTGAATCTCTCCCTCTCTCCACACGCATGTGGGTACGTGTCTTTCTCTCAACAAGCATGCGCGTTCCTTCGGTCGCATAAGTGCATCTTGCGTTGGTCTTGAGCTCAGCTGAGCGTGTCTGTTGACGCTGCACGTGTGTTGCTTGTGCCTGTGTGTAAAGGAACAGCCATGACTGCTCAGTCGTCACTCGCGCGACTCTGAAATGAACTATAGCTCATCTCCGTTTCTCAAACTGGTTCGTTGCGCACCGGGAACGAACCCCCACTTCAGCAACATCATCTCCCTCACCCGTTCCCCTGAAAACTCCAGCATTCCTGGTCTCCAGAGAAACGAATGTCCGCTCTGAACCTGTTGCAAAACACATCCTGCAGCAGGACACATCCTGCGAGAGGAAAAGAAGCAGCTGGGAAAGCCATGATGGCGGATGAGGCGAAAAAGGAAAGAGCTAGACACTCGAAAGCTCGTGCGTGGCTGCCTATGGACTAACATCATTGCACATGCGCGCTGCTGGATTCACATCACGGCGCCCACGCGAGGACGCACTGTACTCATTCCGTTATGCTTCTCTAGTTTCATACGCACTCATTCCAGACTTGCAATCACACATCGAACTGAACGCAGTTCACGAACACACACGCAGAGCTGTGATCACACGTCATGATACACGTACTATTTCCTGCACGTGTACACCGAGCCACAAAGTCCCATGGTCACACGGACCTGCCTAGTGCACACATGAGCACACAGAGAATAAACCAATCCGTGCCCATAGCAACTCCTAGCCTCAGATCAAGAAGCGCAGGAAATGGAGCAGGCTAAGAGCCCTTGCTTTGGCTGTCTTCCCTAGCCCTCCTTACTCCAAGAAGAGAAGGCAAGGACAAGCCATTCACCGCATGGCGATCCTTTCCGCACTTCAGCTACGCTGGTCACTCACGCGTGACTACTGGAACTGCTCCACGCTGCCGCAGTAGTCTCTCTGCTGGGAGGAATATGAGGACTCTATGTGTGGGGGCCAAGACGTGCTGTGTGCGTGCAGAGCTCCTTCCAACCGTATCCCAGAAGTGCTGAAGAGAGGGCTTGGAAGGGAGGGGAGGCACGCACATTCTAGGCGATTGTAAAGGACAGAAGAACGAACAGAGTGCGATCTAAAGCAGAAGCCAAGTTTCCTGGCTGGCAGGCAGTAGCCCAGGTTCTTTGAGATAGCATTTTTGCCTGATGTCAGGCTCGGCTCTTCTTTGGCTAAATGAGCAGTTTGGAAACATCGCTGTGTGAAAAGGTAGGTGCGTATGCCTGCAGGTGCTAGATTTTGCACCTATCTGTGTGCTTGTGGAAGCGCTTCTGGCGCTGTTTCGGTGAGCAATCCTGTGTGTTGCACGTGGACAAAGAAAAGAAAGAGCAGCAGGCTCCACCACTGATGAAGACAGACTGCGAGTGTTCCTACGCAAGATGTTCCTCTTGGCACACCTAGTCCTACCAAGAAAACTGCTAAACTTTCGATCTGCGAGAGAAAAACCAACAAAACGTGCCATACACAGGAAGAACAGCACAGTGGATATGTTGACAGGCTTAGCCGTGATATGGGGTGGAACACACTGTGAGCAAAAGAAAAGGAAAAGCACGAGTCCGTCCGGTAAGTCAAAGACGTCGCACAGGGGTGCAAGCGGTTGTAGATATACGGAATCCCGAGCACTCGGCTTTCGGACGTGTGCCTGAAAAGTTCTGAGACCGGTAGAGCCTGTCTTGAAAAGCCGCTGGTTACGTGAGTGCATTGATGCAAGTTCGTTTGCTTGTGAGTGTACAGACGTCTGCGTATGAATTGGCGTGTTCACACAAAGGCAAAGTGGAGCGCTTTGCTACGTGCGTGCACACGCCATTTCGGTGTCGCTCATAAACAGCGACAAGCTGTGTGCATCCGAAGCTACGTGTTAAAACGCGTCTGCCTCTGTTTTGGTAAACGACGGAGTGTGCGTGTTCAGACAGCGGCATATAGGCAGACGTGCCTACACACAGACTCCTGAAAACCCCGCACGCAAGGTCTGTATGGATGTACAACCACTTGCAGCGGTGTGCTCAATCACAAATCTAGACGGACGTGTTCAGTCTCACAAGAACACCAAGGTGTTTGCGGTAAGCGTTCGTCAGAAACAAGGCTGTGAACAGCAGCAGCTCTGCTGTTTGATTTCGCTGTGCGACGTGTCCTCTTGTCAAATTTCTCTTTCCGATCGCAGGCTCAGGGGTTTTCTTTGTACGACCAGCTATACGGAAAAGAGAGAGAAGGCGTAGGAAATTACGCCGTCTGCCTTCGTCAGTGTTGGAAACTAGCTGCTATCCCTTCTCTCTGTCCACGTGCACACGTAGGATTCCTCACCGTAAAACGCGCAGAAGCCTTTCCACAAGCATCCAGGTGTGTGCACCCACCACCACGTGCATGCATACGCCGCCACAGAAGAGCACGTACCTTTCCACACGCTGATATCTAAGCAAAAGCGTGGGCACGCGCACCAACACTTCCGCAAGCACCCCCTTTCACATCTCTTGACGGGAAGAAGTACGTGGAGCGCACTTTGGTGCTGGAGGGTAAAGACGTCTGTGGAGAACACCCATTTGGAGGGTACCTGCACGTATGTGCCTGTTCTTGGACGATGCTGTGCGTGGAAGGAGTTGTGCTTGTAAATTCTTCTCTGTCCACATGAGTGTGCTTTGATGCGGGCTGCATTCGTGCTTAAGCTTGAGTGAGCGTAGGCAGCGTGCTGTTTGTTGGAAAGGTTTCGCGCCTATCTAGTTGCACAGTACCGCGTTTCTCATGAGGACAGATGCAAGGGAGCTCTGCTAGCAAAGAATCAGAGATGGACGTAGGGAGAACTGAATGCTGCTCCATGGTACTTCTCTCCCGTAACGAATGCTTCACAGTGGCTCAAGGAAAGACGCTTAACAATCTCTCTACCAGAGAAACGAGAGAGAACACGCCCTATCGACTAAGAACCGCAGAGCACCTCTTCACGAGCTTGTCCCTGATACAGAGAGGAAGGCAAACACTTGTGTGCTTGTGTGAGAGCAAGCGTCGTTCCTGTAAGCGTTTTTGGTCTTTTGGCACAGTTCCGTGTGTTGGCACGACTGTCAACGTCTAGGATAGCTGCGGACTTGACCCAGCGTGTGTGGACACAGTGTCCCTGAATAGACTGCGTGCGTAAGCGCCTGCTGAATCTCTCCCTCTCTCCACACGCATGTGGGTACGTGTCTTTCTCTCAACAAGCATGCGCGTTCCTTCGGTCGCATAAGTGCATCTTGCGTTGGTCTTGAGCTCAGCTGAGCGTGTCTGTTGACGCTGCACGTGTGTTGCTTGTGCCTGTGTGTAAAGGAACAGCCATGACTGCTCAGTCGTCACTCGCGCGACTCTGAAATGAACTATAGCTCATCTCCGTCTCTCAAACTGGTTCGTTGCGCACCGGGAACGAACCCCCACTTCAGCAACATCATCTCCCTCACCCGTTCCCCTGAAAACTCCAGCATTCCTGGTCTCCAGAGAAACGAATGTCCGCTCTGAACCTGTTGCAAAACACATCCTGCAGCAGGACACATCCTGCGAGAGGAAAAGAAGCAGCTGGGAAAGCCATGATGGCGGATGAGGCGAAAAAGGAAAGAGCTAGACACTCGAAAGCTCGTGCGTGGCTGCCTATGGACTAACATCATTGCACATGCGCGCTGCTGGATTCACATCACGGCGTCCACGCGAGGACGCACTGTACTCATTCCGTTATGCTTCTCTAGTTTCATACGCACTCATTCCAGACTTGCAATCACACATCGAACTGAACGCAGTTCACGAACACACACGCAGAGCTGTGATCACACGTCATGATA
Source organism: Nesoenas mayeri (assembly GCF_963082525.1). Lineage (NCBI taxonomy): Eukaryota > Metazoa > Chordata > Aves > Columbiformes > Columbidae > Nesoenas > Nesoenas mayeri. The sequence goes on from NC_137542.1 coordinate 36,219,480, forward strand.
CACGTACTATTTCCTGCACGTGTACACCGAGCCACAAAGTCCCATGGTCACACGGACCTGCCTAGTGCACACATGAGCACACAGAGAATAAACCAATCCGTGCCCATAGCAACTCCTAGCCTCAGATCAAGAAGCGCAGGAAATGGAGCAGGCTAAGAGCCCTTGCTTTGGCTGTCTTCCCTAGCCCTCCTTACTCCAAGAAGAGAAGGCAAGGACAAGCCATTCACCGCATGGCGATCCTTTCCGCACTTCAGCTACGCTGGTCACTCACGCGTGACTACTGGAACTGCCCCACGCTGCCGCAGTAGTCTCTCTGCTGGGAGGAATATGAGGACTCTGTGTGTGGGGGCCAAGACGTGCTGTGTGCGTGCAGAGCTCCTTCCAACCGTATCCCAGAAGTGCTGAAGAGAGGGCTTGGAAGGGAGGGGAGGCACGCACATTCTAGGCGATTGTAAAGGACAGAAGAACGAACAGAGTGCGATCTAAAGCAGAAGCCAAGTTTCCTGGCTGGCAGGCAGTAGCCCAGGTTCTTTGAGATAGCATTTTTGTCTGATGTCAGGCTCGGCTCTTCTTTGGCTAAATGAGCAGTTTGGAAACATCGCTGTGTGAAAAGGTAGGTGCGTATGCCTGCAGGTGCTAGATTTTGCACCTATCTGTGTGCTTGTGGAAGCGCTTCTGGCGCTGTTTCGGTGAGCAATCCTGTGTGTTGCACGTGGACAAAGAAAAGAAAGAGCAGCAGGCTCCACCACTGATGAAGACAGACTGCGAGTGTTCCTACGCAAGCTGTTCCTCTTGGCACACCTAGTCCTACCAAGAAAACTGCTAAACTTTCGATCTGCGAGAGAAAAACCAACAAAACGTGCCATACACAGGAAGAACAGCACAGTGGATATGTTGACAGGCTTAGCCGTGATATGGGGTGGAACACACTGTGAGCAAAAGAAAAGGAAAAGCACGAGTCCGTCCGGTAAGTCAAAGACGTCGCACAGGGGTGCAAGCGGTTGTAGATATACGGAATCCCGAGCACTCGGCTTTCGGACGTGTGCCTGAAAAGTTCTGAGACCGGTAGAGCCTGTCTTGAAAAGCCGCTGGTTACGTGAGTGCATTGATGCAAGTTCGTTTGCTTGTGAGTGTACAGACGTCTGCGTATGAATTGGCGTGTTCACACAAAGGCAAAGTGGAGCGCTTTGCTACGTGCGTGCACACGCCATTTCGGTGTCGCTCATAAACAGCGACAAGCTGTGTGCATCCGAAGCTACGTGTTAAAACGCGTCTGCCTCTGTTTTGGTAAACGACGGAGTGTGCGTGTTCAGACAGCGGCATATAGGCAGACGTGCCTACACACAGACTCCTGAAAACCCCGCACGCAAGGTCTGTATGGATGTACAACCACTTGCAGCGGTGTGCTCAATCACAAATCTAGACGGACGTGTTCAGTCTCACAAGAACACCAAGGTGTTTGCGGTAAGCGTTCGTCAGAAACAAGGCTGTGAACAGCAGCAGCTCTGCTGTTTGATTTCGCTGTGCGACGTGTCCTCTTGTCAAATTTCTCTTTCCGATCGCAGGCTCAGGGGTTTTCTTTGTACGACCAGCTATACGGAAAAGAGAGAGAAGGCGTAGGAAATTACGCCGTCTGCCTTCGTCAGTGTTGGAAACTAGCTGCTATCCCTTCTCTCTGTCCACGTGCACACGTAGGATTCCTCACCGTAAAACGCGCAGAAGCCTTTCCACAAGCATCCAGGTGTGTGCACCCACCACCACGTGCATGCATACGCCGCCACAGAAGAGCACGTACCTTTCCACACGCTGATATCTAAGCAAAAGCGTGGGCACGCGCACCAACACTTCCGCAAGCACCCCCTTTCACATCTCTTGACGGGAAGAAGTACGTGGAGCGCACTTTGGTGCTGGAGGGTAAAGACGTCTGTGGAGAACACCCATTTGGAGGGTACCTGCACGTATGTGCCTGTTCTTGGACGATGCTGTGCGTGGAAGGAGTTGTGCTTGTAAATTCTTCTCTGTCCACATGAGTGTGCTTTGATGCGGGCTGCATTCGTGCTTAAGCTTGAGTGAGCGTAGGCAGCGTGCTGTTTGTTGGAAAGGTTTCGCGCCTATCTAGTTGCACAGTACCGCGTTTCTCATGAGGACAGATGCAAGGGAGCTCTGCTAGCAAAGAATCAGAGATGGACGTAGGGAGAACTGAATGCTGCTCCATGGTACTTCTCTCCCGTAACGAATGCTTCACAGTGGCTCAAGGAAAGACGCTTAACAATCTCTCTACCAGAGAAACGAGAGAGAACACGCCCTATCGACTAAGAACCGCAGAGCACCTCTTCACGAGCTTGTCCCTGATACAGAGAGGAAGGCAAACACTTGTGTGCTTGTGTGAGAGCAAGCGTCGTTCCTGTAAGCGTTTTTGGTCTTTTGGCACAGTTCCGTGTGTTGGCACGACTGTCAACGTCTAGGATAGCTGCGGACTTGACCCAGCGTGTGTGGACACAGTGTCCCTGAATAGACTGCGTGCGTAAGCGCCTGCTGAATCTCTCCCTCTCTCCACACGCATGTGGGTACGTGTCTTTCTCTCAACAAGCATGCGCGTTCCTTCGGTCGCATAAGTGCATCTTGCGTTGGTCTTGAGCTCAGCTGAGCGTGTCTGTTGACGCTGCACGTGTGTTGCTTGTGCCTGTGTGTAAAGGAACAGCCATGACTGCTCAGTCGTCACTCGCGCGACTCTGAAATGAACTATAGCTCATCTCCGTCTCTCAAACTGGTTCGTTGCGCACCGGGAACGAACCCCCACTTCAGCAACATCATCTCCCTCACCCGTTCCCCTGAAAACTCCAGCATTCCTGGTCTCCAGAGAAACGAATGTCCGCTCTGAACCTGTTGCAAAACACATCCTGCAGCAGGACACATCCTGCGAGAGGAAAAGAAGCAGCTGGGAAAGCCATGATGGCGGATGAGGCGAAAAAGGAAAGAGCTAGACACTCGAAAGCTCGTGCGTGGCTGCCTATGGACTAACATCATTGCACATGCGCGCTGCTGGATTCACATCACGGCGTCCACGCGAGGACGCACTGTACTCATTCCGTTATGCTTCTCTAGTTTCATACGCACTCATTCCAGACTTGCAATCACACATCGAACTGAACGCAGTTCACGAACACACACGCAGAGCTGTGATCACACGTCATGATACACGTACTATTTCCTGCACGTGTACACCGAGCCACAAAGTCCCATGGTCACACGGACCTGCCTAGTGCACACATGAGCACACAGAGAATAAACCAATCCGTGCCCATAGCAACTCCTAGCCTCAGATCAAGAAGCGCAGGAAATGGAGCAGGCTAAGAGCCCTTGCTTTGGCTGTCTTCCCTAGCCCTCCTTACTCCAAGAAGAGAAGGCAAGGACAAGCCATTCACCGCATGGCGATCCTTTCCGCACTTCAGCTACGCTGGTCACTCACGCGTGACTACTGGAACTGCCCCACGCTGCCGCAGTAGTCTCTCTGCTGGGAGGAATATGAGGACTCTGTGTGTGGGGGCCAAGACGTGCTGTGTGCGTGCAGAGCTCCTTCCAACCGTATCCCAGAAGTGCTGAAGAGAGGGCTTGGAAGGGAGGGGAGGCACGCACATTCTAGGCGATTGTAAAGGACAGAAGAACGAACAGAGTGCGATCTAAAGCAGAAGCCAAGTTTCCTGGCTGGCAGGCAGTAGCCCAGGTTCTTTGAGATAGCATTTTTGCCTGATGTCAGGCTCGGCTCTTCTTTGGCTAAATGAGCAGTTTGGAAACATCGCTGTGTGAAAAGGTAGGTGCGTATGCCTGCAGGTGCTAGATTTTGCACCTATCTGTGTGCTTGTGGAAGCGCTTCTGGCGCTGTTTCGGTGAGCAATCCTGTGTGTTGCACGTGGACAAAGAAAAGAAAGAGCAGCAGGCTCCACCACTGATGAAGACAGACTGCGAGTGTTCCTACGCAAGCTGTTCCTCTTGGCACACCTAGTCCTACCAAGAAAACTGCTAAACTTTCGATCTGCGAGAGAAAAACCAACAAAACGTGCCATACACAGGAAGAACAGCACAGTGGATATGTTGACAGGCTTAGCCGTGATATGGGGTGGAACACACTGTGAGCAAAAGAAAAGGAAAAGCACGAGTCCGTCCGGTAAGTCAAAGACGTCGCACAGGGGTGCAAGCGGTTGTAGATATACGGAATCCCGAGCACTCGGCTTTCGGACGTGTGCCTGAAAAGTTCTGAGACCGGTAGAGCCTGTCTTGAAAAGCCGCTGGTTACGTGAGTGCATTGATGCAAGTTCGTTTGCTTGTGAGTGTACAGACGTCTGCGTATGAATTGGCGTGTTCACACAAAGGCAAAGTGGAGCGCTTTGCTACGTGCGTGCACACGCCATTTCGGTGTCGCTCATAAACAGCGACAAGCTGTGTGCATCCGAAGCTACGTGTTAAAACGCGTCTGCCTCTGTTTTGGTAAACGACGGAGTGTGCGTGTTCAGACAGCGGCATATAGGCAGACGTGCCTACACACAGACTCCTGAAAACCCCGCACGCAAGGTCTGTATGGATGTACAACCACTTGCAGCGGTGTGCTCAATCACAAATCTAGACGGACGTGTTCAGTCTCACAAGAACACCAAGGTGTTTGCGGTAAGCGTTCGTCAGAAACAAGGCTGTGAACAGCAGCAGCTCTGCTGTTTGATTTCGCTGTGCGACGTGTCCTCTTGTCAAATTTCTCTTTCCGATCGCAGGCTCAGGGGTTTTCTTTGTACGACCAGCTATACGGAAAAGAGAGAGAAGGCGTAGGAAATTACGCCGTCTGCCTTCGTCAGTGTTGGAAACTAGCTGCTATCCCTTCTCTCTGTCCACGTGCACACGTAGGATTCCTCACCGTAAAACGCGCAGAAGCCTTTCCACAAGCATCCAGGTGTGTGCACCCACCACCACGTGCATGCATACGCCGCCACAGAAGAGCACGTACCTTTCCACACGCTGATATCTAAGCAAAAGCGTGGGCACGCGCACCAACACTTCCGCAAGCACCCCCTTTCACATCTCTTGACGGGAAGAAGTACGTGGAGCGCACTTTGGTGCTGGAGGGTAAAGACGTCTGTGGAGAACACCCATTTGGAGGGTACCTGCACGTATGTGCCTGTTCTTGGACGATGCTGTGCGTGGAAGGAGTTGTGCTTGTAAATTCTTCTCTGTCCACATGAGTGTGCTTTGATGCGGGCTGCATTCGTGCTTAAGCTTGAGTGAGCGTAGGCAGCGTGCTGTTTGTTGGAAAGGTTTCGCGCCTATCTAGTTGCACAGTACCGCGTTTCTCATGAGGACAGATGCAAGGGAGCTCTGCTAGCAAAGAATCAGAGATGGACGTAGGGAGAACTGAATGCTGCTCCATGGTACTTCTCTCCCGTAACGAATGCTTCACAGTGGCTCAAGGAAAGACGCTTAACAATCTCTCTACCAGAGAAACGAGAGAGAACACGCCCTATCGACTAAGAACCGCAGAGCACCTCTTCACGAGCTTGTCCCTGATACAGAGAGGAAGGCAAACACTTGTGTGCTTGTGTGAGAGCAAGCGTCGTTCCTGTAAGCGTTTTTGGTCTTTTGGCACAGTTCCGTGTGTTGGCACGACTGTCAACGTCTAGGATAGCTGCGGACTTGACCCAGCGTGTGTGGACACAGTGTCCCTGAATAGACTGCGTGCGTAAGCGCCTGCTGAATCTCTCCCTCTCTCCACACGCATGTGGGTACGTGTCTTTCTCTCAACAAGCATGCGCGTTCCTTCGGTCGCATAAGTGCATCTTGCGTTGGTCTTGAGCTCAGCTGAGCGTGTCTGTTGACGCTGCACGTGTGTTGCTTGTGCCTGTGTGTAAAGGAACAGCCATGACTGCTCAGTCGTCACTCGCGCGACTCTGAAATGAACTATAGCTCATCTCCGTTTCTCAAACTGGTTCGTTGCGCACCGGGAACGAACCCCCACTTCAGCAACATCATCTCCCTCACCCGTTCCCCTGAAAACTCCAGCATTCCTGGTCTCCAGAGAAACGAATGTCCGCTCTGAACCTGTTGCAAAACACATCCTGCAGCAGGACACATCCTGCGAGAGGAAAAGAAGCAGCTGGGAAAGCCATGATGGCGGATGAGGCGAAAAAGGAAAGAGCTAGACACTCGAAAGCTCGTGCGTGGCTGCCTATGGACTAACATCATTGCACATGCGCGCTGCTGGATTCACATCACGGCGTCCACGCGAGGACGCACTGTACTCATTCCGTTATGCTTCTCTAGTTTCATACGCACTCATTCCAGACTTGCAATCACACATCGAACTGAACGCAGTTCACGAACACACACGCAGAGCTGTGATCACACGTCATGATACACGTACTATTTCCTGCACGTGTACACCGAGCCACAAAGTCCCATGGTCACACGGACCTGCCTAGTGCACACATGAGCACACAGAGAATAAACCAATCCGTGCCCATAGCAACTCCTAGCCTCAGATCAAGAAGCGCAGGAAATGGAGCAGGCTAAGAGCCCTTGCTTTGGCTGTCTTCCCTAGCCCTCCTTACTCCAAGAAGAGAAGGCAAGGACAAGCCATTCACCGCATGGCGATCCTTTCCGCACTTCAGCTACGCTGGTCACTCACGCGTGACTACTGGAACTGCTCCACGCTGCCGCAGTAGTCTCTCTGCTGGGAGGAATATGAGGACTCTGTGTGTGGGGGCCAAGACGTGCTGTGTGCGTGCAGAGCTCCTTCCAACCGTATCCCAGAAGTGCTGAAGAGAGGGCTTGGAAGGGAGGGGAGGCACGCACATTCTAGGCGATTGTAAAGGACAGAAGAACGAACAGAGTGCGATCTAAAGCAGAAGCCAAGTTTCCTGGCTGGCAGGCAGTAGCCCAGGTTCTTTGAGATAGCATTTTTGCCTGATGTCAGGCTCGGCTCTTCTTTGGCTAAATGAGCAGTTTGGAAACATCGCTGTGTGAAAAGGTAGGTGCGTATGCCTGCAGGTGCTAGATTTTGCACCTATCTGTGTGCTTGTGGAAGCGCTTCTGGCGCTGTTTCGGTGAGCAATCCTGTGTGTTGCACGTGGACAAAGAAAAGAAAGAGCAGCAGGCTCCACCACTGATGAAGACAGACTGCGAGTGTTCCTACGCAAGATGTTCCTCTTGGCACACCTAGTCCTACCAAGAAAACTGCTAAACTTTCGATCTGCGAGAGAAAAACCAACAAAACGTGCCATACACAGGAAGAACAGCACAGTGGATATGTTGACAGGCTTAGCCGTGATATGGGGTGGAACACACTGTGAGCAAAAGAAAAGGAAAAGCACGAGTCCGTCCGGTAAGTCAAAGACGTCGCACAGGGGTGCAAGCGGTTGTAGATATACGGAATCCCGAGCACTCGGCTTTCGGACGTGTGCCTGAAAAGTTCTGAGGCCGGTAGAGCCTGTCTTGAAAAGCCGCTGGTTACGTGAGTGCATTGATGCAAGTTCGTTTGCTTGTGAGTGTACAGACGTCTGCGTATGAATTGGCGTGTTCACACAAAGGCAAAGTGGAGCGCTTTGCTACGTGCGTGCACACGCCATTTCGGTGTCGCTCATAAACAGCGACAAGCTGTGTGCATCCGAAGCTACGTGTTAAAACGCGTCTGCCTCTGTTTTGGTAAACGACGGAGTGTGCGTGTTCAGACAGCGGCATATAGGCAGACGTGCCTACACACAGACTCCTGAAAACCCCGCACGCAAGGTCTGTATGGATGTACAACCACTTGCAGCGGTGTGCTCAATCACAAATCTAGACGGACGTGTTCAGTCTCACAAGAACACCAAGGTGTTTGCGGTAAGCGTTCGTCAGAAACAAGGCTGTGAACAGCAGCAGCTCTGCTGTTTGATTTCGCTGTGCGACGTGTCCTCTTGTCAAATTTCTCTTTCCGATCGCAGGCTCAGGGGTTTTCTTTGTACGACCAGCTATACGGAAAAGAGAGAGAAGGCGTAGGAAATTACGCCGTCTGCCTTCGTCAGTGTTGGAAACTAGCTGCTATCCCTTCTCTCTGTCCACGTGCACACGTAGGATTCCTCACCGTAAAACGCGCAGAAGCCTTTCCACAAGCATCCAGGTGTGTGCACCCACCACCACGTGCATGCATACGCCGCCACAGAAGAGCACGTACCTTTCCACACGCTGATATCTAAGCAAAAGCGTGGGCACGCGCACCAACACTTCCGCAAGCACCCCCTTTCACATCTCTTGACGGGAAGAAGTACGTGGAGCGCACTTTGGTGCTGGAGGGTAAAGACGTCTGTGGAGAACACCCATTTGGAGGGTACCTGCACGTATGTGCCTGTTCTTGGACGATGCTGTGCGTGGAAGCAGGTGTGCTTGTAAATTCTTCTCTGTCCACATGAGTGTGCTTTGATGCGGGCTGCATTCGTGCTTAAGCTTGAGTGAGCGTAGGCAGCGTGCTGTTTGTTGGAAAGGTTTCGCGCCTATCTAGTTGCACAGTACCGCGTTTCTCAATGAGGACAGATGCAAGGGAGCTCTGCTAGCAAAGAATCAGAGATGGACGTAGGGAGAACTGAATGCTGCTCCATGGTACTTCTCTCCCGTAACGAATGCTTCACAGTGGCTCAAGGAAAGACGCTTAACAATCTCTCTACCAGAGAAACGAGAGAGAACACGCCCTATCGACTAAGAACCGCAGAGCACCTCTTCACGAGCTTGTCCCTGATACAGAGAGGAAGGCAAACACTTGTGTGCTTGTGTGAGAGCAAGCGTCGTTCCTGTAAGCGTTTTTGGTCTTTTGGCACAGTTCCGTGTGTTGGCACGACTGTCAACGTCTAGGATAGCTGCGGACTTGACCCAGCGTGTGTGGACACAGTGTCCCTGAATAGACTGCGTGCGTAAGCGCCTGCTGAATCTCTCCCTCTCTCCACACGCATGTGGGTACGTGTCTTTCTCTCAACAAGCATGCGCGTTCCTTCGGTCGCATAAGTGCATCTTGCGTTGGTCTTGAGCTCAGCTGAGCGTGTCTGTTGACGCTGCACGTGTGTTGCTTGTGCCTGTGTGTAAAGGAACAGCCATGACTGCTCAGTCGTCACTCGCGCGACTCTGAAATGAACTATAGCTCATCTCCGTTTCTCAAACTGGTTCGTTGCGCACCGGGAACGAACCCCCACTTCAGCAACATCATCTCCCTCACCCGTTCCCCTGAAAACTCCAGCATTCCTGGTCTCCAGAGAAACGAATGTCCGCTCTGAACCTGTTGCAAAACACATCCTGCAGCAGGCCACATCCTGCGAGAGGAAAAGAAGCAGCTGGGAAAGCCATGATGGCGGATGAGGCGAAAAAGGAAAGAGCTAGACACTCGAAAGCTCGTGCGTGGCTGCCTATGGACTAACATCATTGCACATGCGCGCTGCTGGATTCACATCACGGCGTCCACGCGAGGACGCACTGTACTCATTCCGTTATGCTTCTCTAGTTTCATACGCACTCATTCCAGACTTGCAATCACACATCGAACTGAACGCAGTTCACGAACACACACGCAGAGCTGTGATCACACGTCATGATACACGTACTATTTCCTGCACGTGTACACCGAGCCACAAAGTCCCATGGTCACACGGACCTGCCTAGTGCACACATGAGCACACAGAGAATAAACCAATCCGTGCCCATAGCAACTCCTAGCCTCAGATCAAGAAGCGCAGGAAATGGAGCAGGCTAAGAGCCCTTGCTTTGGCTGTCTTCCCTAGCCCTCCTTACTCCAAGAAGAGAAGGCAAGGACAAGCCATTCACCGCATGCCGATCCTTTCCGCACTTCAGCTACGCTGGTCACTCACGCGTGACTACTGGAACTGCTCCACGCTGCCGCAGTAGTCTCTCTGCTGGGAGGAATATGAGGACTCTGTGTGTGGGGGCCAAAACGTGCTGTGTGCGTGCAGAGCTCCTTCCAACCGTATCCCAGAAGTGCTGAAGAGAGGGCTTGGAAGGGAGGGGAGGCACGCACATTCTAGGCGATTGTAAAGGACAGAAGAACGAACAGAGTGCGATCTAAAGCAGAAGCCAAGTTTCCTGACTGGCAGGCAGTAGCCCAGGTTCTTTGAGATAGCATTTTTGCCTGATGTCAGGCTCGGCTCTTCTTTGGCTAAATGAGCAGTTTGGAAACATCGCTGTGTGAAAAGGTAGGTGCGTATGCCTGCAGGTGCTAGATTTTGCACCTATCTGTGTGCTTGTGGAAGCGCTTCTGGCGCTGTTTCGGTGAGCAATCCTGTGTGTTGCACGTGGACAAAGAAAAGAAAGAGCAGCAGGCTCCACCACTGATGAAGACAGACTGCGAGTGTTCCTACGCAAGCTGTTCCTCTTGGCACACCTAGTCCTACCAAGAAAACTGCTAAACTTTCGATCTGCGAGAGAAAAACCAACAAAACGTGCCATACACAGGAAGAACAGCACAGTGGATATGTTGACAGGCTTAGCCGTGATATGGGGTGGAACACACTGTGAGCAAAAGAAAAGGAAAAGCACGAGTCCGTCCGGTAAGTCAAAGACGTCGCACAGGGGTGCAAGCGGTTGTAGATATACGGAATCCCGAGCACTCGGCTTTCGGACGTGTGCCTGAAAAGTTCTGAGACCGGTAGAGCCTGTCTTGAAAAGCCGCTGGTTACGTGAGTGCATTGATGCAAGTTCGTTTGCTTGTGAGTGTACAGACGTCTGCGTATGAATTGGCGTGTTCACACAAAGGCAAAGTGGAGCGCTTTGCTACGTGCGTGCACACGCCATTTCGGTGTCGCTCATAAACAGCGACAAGCTGTGTGCATCCGAAGCTACGTGTTAAAACGCGTCTGCCTCTGTTTTGGTAAACGACGGAGTGTGCGTGTTCAGACAGCGGCATATAGGCAGACGTGCCTACACACAGACTCCTGAAAACCCCGCACGCAAGGTCTGTATGGATGTACAACCACTTGCAGCGGTGTGCTCAATCACAAATCTAGACGGACGTGTTCAGTCTCACAAGAACACCAAGGTGTTTGCGGTAAGCGTTCGTCAGAAACAAGGCTGTGAACAGCAGCAGCTCTGCTGTTTGATTTCGCTGTGCGACGTGTCCTCTTGTCAAATTTCTCTTTCCGATCGCAGGCTCAGGGGTTTTCTTTGTACGACCAGCTATACGGAAAAGAGAGAGAAGGCGTAGGAAATTACGCCGTCTGCCTTCGTCAGTGTTGGAAACTAGCTGCTATCCCTTCTCTCTGTCCACGTGCACACGTAGGATTCCTCACCGTAAAACGCGCAGAAGCCTTTCCACAAGCATCCAGGTGTGTGCACCCACCACCACGTGCATGCATACGCCGCCACAGAAGAGCACGTACCTTTCCACACGCTGATATCTAAGCAAAAGCGTGGGCACGCGCACCAACACTTCCGCAAGCACCCCCTTTCACATCTCTTGACGGGAAGAAGTACGTGGAGCGCACTTTGGTGCTGGAGGGTAAAGACGTCTGTGGAGAACACCCATTTGGAGGGTACCTGCACGTATGTGCCTGTTCTTGGACGATGCTGTGCGTGGAAGCAGGTGTGCTTGTGAATTCTTCTCTGTCCACATGAGTGTGCTTTGATGCGGGCTGCATTCGTGCTTAAGCTTGAGTGAGCGTAGGCAGCGTGCTGTTTGTTGGAAAGGTTTCGCGCCTATCTAGTTGCACAGTACCGCGTTTCTCATGAGGACAGATGCAAGGGAGCTCTGCTAGCAAAGAATCAGAGATGGACGTAGGGAGAACTGAATGCTGCTCCATGGTACTTCTCTCCCGTAACGAATGCTTCACAGTGGCTCAAGGAAAGACGCTTAACAATCTCTCTACCAGAGAAACGAGAGAGAACACGCCCTATCGACTAAGAACCGCAGAGCACCTCTTCACGAGCTTGTCCCTGATACAGAGAGGAAGGCAAACACTTGTGTGCTTGTGTGAGAGCAAGCGTCGTTCCTGTAAGCGTTTTTGGTCTTTTGGCATAGTTCCGTGTGTTGGCACGACTGTCAACGTCTAGGATAGCTGCGGACTTGACCCAGCGTGTGTGGACACAGTGTCCCTGAATAGACTGCGTGCGTAAGCGCCTGCTGAATCTCTCCCTCTCTCCACACGCATGTGGGTACGTGTCTTTCTCTCAACAAGCATGCGCGTTCCTTCGGTCGCATAAGTGCATCTTGCGTTGGTCTTGAGCTCAGCTGAGCGTGTCTGTTGACGCTGCACGTGTGTTGCTTGTGCCTGTGTGTAAAGGAACAGCCATGACTGCTCAGTCGTCACTCGCGCGACTCTGAAATGAACTATAGCTCATCTCCGTCTCTCAAACTGGTTCGTTGCGCACCGGGAACGAACCCCCACTTCAGCAACATCATCTCCCTCACCCGTTCCCCTGAAAACTCCAGCATTCCTAGTCTCCAGAGAAACGAATGTCCGCTCTGAACCTGTTGCAAAACACATCCTGCAGCAGGACACATCCTGCGAGAGGAAAAGAAGCAGCTGGGAAAGCCATGATGGCGGATGAGGCGAAAAAGGAAAGAGCTAGACACTCGAAAGCTCGTGCGTGGCTGCCTATGGACTAACATCATTGCACATGCGCGCTGCTGGATTCACATCACGGCGTCCACGCGAGGACGCACTGTACTCATTCCGTTATGCTTCTCTAGTTTCATACGCACTCATTCCAGACTTGCAATCACACATCGAACTGAACGCAGTTCACGAACACACACGCAGAGCTGTGATCACACGTCATGATACACGTACTATTTCCTGCACGTATACACCGAGCCACAAAGTCCCATGGTCACACGGACCTGCCTAGTGCACACATGAGCACACAGAGAATACACCAATCCGTGCCCATAGCAACTCCTAGCCTCAGATCAAGAAGCGCAGGAAATGGAGCAGGCTAAGAGCCCTTGCTTTGGCTGTCTTCCCTAGCCCTCCTTACTCCAAGAAGAGAAGGCACGGACAAGCCATTCACCGCATGGCGATCTTTTCCGCACTTCAGCTACGCTGGTCACTCACGCGTGACTACTGGAACTGCTCCACGCTGCCGCAGTAGTCTCTCTGCTGGGAGGAATATGAGGACTCTGTGTGTGGGGGCCAAGACGTGCTGTGTGCGTGCAGAGCTCCTTCCAACCGTATCCCAGAAGTGCTGAAGAGAGGGCTTGGAAGGGAGGGGAGGCACGCACATTCTAGGCGATTGTAAAGGACAGAAGAACGAACAGAGTGCGATCTAAAGCAGAAGCCAAGTTTCCTGACTGGCAGGCAGTAGCCCAGGTTCTTTGAGATAGCATTTTTGCCTGATGTCAGGCTCGGCTCTTCTTTGGCTAAATGAGCAGTTTGGAAACATCGCTGTGTGAAAAGGTAGGTGCGTATGCCTGCAGGTGCTAGATTTTGCACCTATCTGTGTGCTTGTGGAAGCGCTTCTGGCGCTGTTTCGGTGAGCAATCCTGTGTGTTGCACGTGGACAAAGAAAAGAAAGAGCAGCAGGCTCCACCACTGATGAAGACAGACTGCGAGTGTTCCTACGCAAGCTGTTCCTCTTGGCACACCTAGTCCTACCAAGAAAACTGCTAAACTTTCGATCTGCGAGAGAAAAACCAACAAAACGTGCCATACACAGGAAGAACAGCACAGTGGATATGTTGACAGGCTTAGCCGTGATATGGGGTGGAACACACTGTGAGCAAAAGAAAAGGAAAAGCACGAGTCCGTCCGGTAAGTCAAAGACGTCGCACAGGGGTGCAAGCGGTTGTAGATATACGGAATCCCGAGCACTCGGCTTTCGGACGTGTGCCTGAAAAGTTCTGAGACCGGTAGAGCCTGTCTTGAAAAGCCGCTGGTTACGTGAGTGCATTGATGCAAGTTCGTTTGCTTGTGAGTGTACAGACGTCTGCGTATGAATTGGCGTGTTCACACAAAGGCAAAGTGGAGCGCTTTGCTACGTGCGTGCACACGCCATTTCGGTGTCGCTCATAAACAGCGACAAGCTGTGTGCATCCGAAGCTACGTGTTAAAACGCGTCTGCCTCTGTTTTGGTAAACGACGGAGTGTGCGTGTTCAGACAGCGGCATATAGGCAGACGTGCCTACACACAGACTCCTGAAAACCCCGCACGCAAGGTCTGTATGGATGTACAACCACTTGCAGCGGTGTGCTCAATCACAAATCTAGACGGACGTGTTCAGTCTCACAAGAACACCAAGGTGTTTGCGGTAAGCGTTCGTCAGAAACAAGGCTGTGAACAGCAGCAGCTCTGCTGTTTGATTTCGCTGTGCGACGTGTCCTCTTGTCAAATTTCTCTTTCCGATCGCAGGCTCAGGGGTTTTCTTTGTACGACCAGCTATACGGAAAAGAGAGAGAAGGCGTAGGAAATTACGCCGTCTGCCTTCGTCAGTGTTGGAAACTAGCTGCTATCCCTTCTCTCTGTCCACGTGCACACGTAGGATTCCTCACCGTAAAACGCGCAGAAGCCTTTCCACAAGCATCCAGGTGTGTGCACCCACCACCACGTGCATGCATACGCCGCCACAGAAGAGCACGTACCTTTCCACACGCTGATATCTAAGCAAAAGCGTGGGCACGCGCACCAACACTTCCGCAAGCACCCCCTTTCACATCTCTTGACGGGAAGAAGTACGTGGAGCGCACTTTGGTGCTGGAGGGTAAAGACGTCTGTGGAGAACACCCATTTGGAGGGTACCTGCACGTATGTGCCTGTTCTTGGACGATGCTGTGCGTGGAAGCAGGTGTGCTTGTGAATTCTTCTCTGTCCACATGAGTGTGCTTTGATGCGGGCTGCATTCGTGCTTAAGCTTGAGTGAGCGTAGGCAGCGTGCTGTTTGTTGGAAAGGTTTCGCGCCTATCTAGTTGCACAGTACCGCGTTTCTCAATGAGGACAGATGCAAGGGAGCTCTGCTAGCAAAGAATCAGAGATGGACGTAGGGAGAACTGAATGCTGCTCCATGGTACTTCTCTCCCGTAACGAATGCTTCACAGTGGCTCAAGGAAAGACGCTTAACAATCTCTCTACCAGAGAAACGAGAGAGAACACGCCCTATCGACTAAGAACCGCAGAGCACCTCTTCACGAGCTTGTCCCTGATACAGAGAGGAAGGCAAACACTTGTGTGCTTGTGTGAGAGCAAGCGTCGTTCCTGTAAGCGTTTTTGGTCTTTTGGCACAGTTCCGTGTGTTGGCACGACTGTCAACGTCTAGGATAGCTGCGGACTTGACCCAGCGTGTGTGGACACAGTGTCCCTGAATAGACTGCGTGCGTAAGCGCCTGCTGAATCTCTCCCTCTCTCCACACGCATGTGGGTACGTGTCTTTCTCTCAACAAGCATGCGCGTTCCTTCGGTCGCATAAGTGCATCTTGCGTTGGTCTTGAGCTCAGCTGAGCGTGTCTGTTGACGCTGCACGTGTGTTGCTTGTGCCTGTGTGTAAAGGAACAGCCATGACTGCTCAGTCGTCACTCGCGCGACTCTGAAATGAACTATAGCTCATCTCCGTCTCTCAAACTGGTTCGTTGCGCACCGGGAACGAACCCCCACTTCAGCAACATCATCTCCCTCACCCGTTCCCCTGAAAACTCCAGCATTCCTGGTCTCCAGAGAAACGAATGTCCGCTCTGAACCTGTTGCAAAACACATCCTGCAGCAGGACACATCCTGCGAGAGGAAAAGAAGCAGCTGGGAAAGCCATGATGGCGGATGAGGCGAAAAAGGAAAGAGCTAGACACTCGAAAGCTCGTGCGTGGCTGCCTATGGACTAACATCATTGCACATGCGCGCTGCTGGATTCACATCACGGCGTCCACGCGAGGACGCACTGTACTCATTCCATTATGCTTCTCTAGTTTCATACGCACTCATTCCAGACTTGCAATCACACATCGAACTGAACGCAGTTCACGAACACACACGCAGAGCTGTGATCACACGTCATGATACACGTACTATTTCCTGCACGTATACACCGAGCCACAAAGTCCCATGGTCACACGGACCTGCCTAGTGCACACATGAGCACACAGAGAATACACCAATCCGTGCCCATAGCAACTCCTAGCCTCAGATCAAGAAGCGCAGGAAATGGAGCAGGCTAAGAGCCCTTGCTTTGGCTGTCTTCCCTAGCCCTCCTTACTCCAAGAAGAGAAGGCACGGACAAGCCATTCACCGCATGGCGATCTTTTCCGCACTTCAGCTACGCTGGTCACTCACGCGTGACTACTGGAACTGCTCCACGCTGCCGCAGTAGTCTCTCTGCTGGGAGGAATATGAGGACTCTGTGTGTGGGGGCCAAGACGTGCTGTGTGCGTGCAGAGCTCCTTCCAACCGTATCCCAGAAGTGCTGAAGAGAGGGCTTGGAAGGGAGGGGAGGCACGCACATTCTAGGCGATTGTAAAGGACAGAAGAACGAACAGAGTGCGATCTAAAGCAGAAGCCAAGTTTCCTGACTGGCAGGCAGTAGCCCAGGTTCTTTGAGATAGCATTTTTGCCTGATGTCAGGCTCGGCTCTTCTTTGGCTAAATGAGCAGTTTGGAAACATCGCTGTGTGAAAAGGTAGGTGCGTATGCCTGCAGGTGCTAGATTTTGCACCTATCTGTGTGCTTGTGGAAGCGCTTCTGGCGCTGTTTCGGTGAGCAATCCTGTGTGTTGCACGTGGACAAAGAAAAGAAAGAGCAGCAGGCTCCACCACTGATGAAGACAGACTGCGAGTGTTCCTACGCAAGATGTTCCTCTTGGCACACCTAGTCCTACCAAGAAAACTGCTAAACTTTCGATCTGCGAGAGAAAAACCAACAAAACGTGCCATACACAGGAAGAACAGCACAGTGGATATGTTGACAGGCTTAGCCGTGATATGGGATGGAACACACTGTGAGCAAAAGAAAAGGAAAAGCACGAGTCCGTCCGGTAAGTCAAAGACGTCGCACAGGGGTGCAAGCGGTTGTAGATATACGGAATCCCGAGCACTCGGCTTTCGGACGTGTGCCTGAAAAGTTCTGAGACCGGTAGAGCCTGTCTTGAAAAGCCGCTGGTTACGTGAGTGCATTGATGCAAGTTCGTTTGCTTGTGAGTGTACAGACGTCTGCGTATGAATTGGCGTGTTCACACAAAGGCAAAGTGGAGCGCTTTGCTACGTGCGTGCACACGCCATTTCGGTGTCGCTCATAAACAGCGACAAGCTGTGTGCATCCGAAGCTACGTGTTAAAACGCGTCTGCCTCTGTTTTGGTAAACGACGGAGTGTGCGTGTTCAGACAGCGGCATATAGGCAGACGTGCCTACACACAGACTCCTGAAAACCCCGCACGCAAGGTCTGTATGGATGTACAACCACTTGCAGCGGTGTGCTCAATCACAAATCTAGACGGACGTGTTCAGTCTCACAAGAACACCAAGGTGTTTGCGGTAAGCGTTCGTCAGAAACAAGGCTGTGAACAGCAGCAGCTCTGCTGTTTGATTTCGCTGTGCGACGTGTCCTCTTGTCAAATTTCTCTTTCCGATCGCAGGCTCAGGGGTTTTCTTTGTACGACCAGCTATACGGAAAAGAGAGAGAAGGCGTAGGAAATTACGCCGTCTGCCTTCGTCAGTGTTGGAAACTAGCTGCTATCCCTTCTCTCTGTCCACGTGCACACGTAGGATTCCTCACCGTAAAACGCGCAGAAGCTTTTCCACAAGCATCCAGGTGTGTGCACCCACCACCACGTGCATGCATACGCCGCCACAGAAGAGCACGTACCTTTCCACACGCTGATATCTAAGCAAAAGCGTGGGCACGCGCACCAACACTTCCGCAAGCACCCCCTTTCACATCTCTTGACGGGAAGAAGTACGTGGAGCGCACTTTGGTGCTGGAGGGTAAAGACGTCTGTGGAGAACACCCATTTGGAGGGTACCTGCACGTATGTGCCTGTTCTTGGACGATGCTGTGCGTGGAAGCAGGTGTGCTTGTGAATTCTTCTCTGTCCACATGAGTGTGCTTTGATGCGGGCTGCATTCGTGCTTAAGCTTGAGTGAGCGTAGGCAGCGTGCTGTTTGTTGGAAAGGTTTCGCGCCTATCTAGTTGCACAGTACCGCGTTTCTCAATGAGGACAGATGCAAGGGAGCTCTGCTAGCAAAGAATCAGAGATGGACGTAGGGAGAACTGAATGCTGCTCCATGGTACTTCTCTCCCGTAACGAATGCTTCACAGTGGCTCAAGGAAAGACGCTTAACAATCTCTCTACCAGAGAAACGAGAGAGAACACGCCCTATCGACTAAGAACCGCAGAGCACCTCTTCACGAGCTTGTCCCTGATACAGAGAGGAAGGCAAACACTTGTGTGCTTGTGTGAGAGCAAGCGTCGTTCCTGTAAGCGTTTTTGGTCTTTTGGCACAGTTCCGTGTGTTGGCACGACTGTCAACGTCTAGGATAGCTGCGGACTTGACCCAGCGTGTGTGGACACAGTGTCCCTGAATAGACTGCGTGCGTAAGCGCCTGCTGAATCTCTCCCTCTCTCCACACGCATGTGGGTACGTGTCTTTCTCTCAACAAGCATGCGCGTTCCTTCGGTCGCATAAGTGCATCTTGCGTTGGTCTTGAGCTCAGCTGAGCGTGTCTGTTGACGCTGCACGTGTGTTGCTTGTGCCTGTGTGTAAAGGAACAGCCATGACTGCTCAGTCGTCACTCGCGCGACTCTGAAATGAACTATAGCTCATCTCCGTCTCTCAAACTGGTTCGTTGCGCACCGGGAACGAACCCCCACTTCAGCAACATCATCTCCCTCACCCGTTCCCCTGAAAACTCCAGCATTCCTGGTCTCCAGAGAAACGAATGTCCGCTCTGAACCTGTTGCAAAACACATCCTGCAGCAGGACACATCCTGCGAGAGGAAAAGAAGCAGCTGGGAAAGCCATGATGGCGGATGAGGCGAAAAAGGAAAGAGCTAGACACTCGAAAGCTCGTGCGTGGCTGCCTATGGACTAACATCATTGCACATGCGCGCTGCTGGATTCACATCACGGCGCCCACGCGAGGACGCACTGTACTCATTCCGTTATGCTTCTCTAGTTTCATACGCACTCATTCCAGACTTGCAATCACACATCGAACTGAACGCAGTTCACGAACACACACGCAGAGCTGTGATCACACGTCATGATACACGTACTATTTCCTGCACGTGTACACCGAGCCACAAAGTCCCATGGTCACACGGACCTGCCTAGTGCACACATGAGCACACAGAGAATAAACCAATCCGTGCCCATAGCAACTCCTAGCCTCAGATCAAGAAGCGCAGGAAATGGAGCAGGCTAAGAGCCCTTGCTTTGGCTGTCTTCCCTAGCCCTCCTTACTCCAAGAAGAGAAGGCAAGGACAAGCCATTCACCGCATGGCGATCCTTTCCGCACTTCAGCTACGCTGGTCACTCACGCGTGACTACTGGAACTGCTCCACGCTGCCGCAGTAGTCTCTCTGCTGGGAGGAATATGAGGACTCTGTGTGTGGGGGCCAAGACGTGCTGTGTGCGTGCAGAGCTCCTTCCAACCGTATCCCAGAAGTGCTGAAGAGAGGGCTTGGAAGGGAGGGGAGGCACGCACATTCTAGGCGATTGTAAAGGACAGAAGAACGAACAGAGTGCGATCTAAAGCAGAAGCCAAGTTTCCTGGCTGGCAGGCAGTAGCCCAGGTTCTTTGAGATAGCATTTTTGCCTGATGTCAGGCTCGGCTCTTCTTTGGCTAAATGAGCAGTTTGGAAACATCGCTGTGTGAAAATGTAGGTGCGTATGCCTGCAGGTGCTAGATTTTGCACCTATCTGTGTGCTTGTGGAAGCGCTTCTGGCGCTGTTTCGGTGAGCAATCCTGTGTGTTGCACGTGGACAAAGAAAAGAAAGAGCAGCAGGCTCCACCACTGATGAAGACAGACTGCGAGTGTTCCTACGCAAGATGTTCCTCTTGGCACACCTAGTCCTACCAAGAAAACTGCTAAACTTTCGATCTGCGAGAGAAAAACCAACAAAACGTGCCATACACAGGAAGAACAGCACAGTGGATATGTTGACAGGCTTAGCCGTGATATGGGATGGAACACACTGTGAGCAAAAGAAAAGGAAAAGCACGAGTCCGTCCGGTAAGTCAAAGACGTCGCACAGGGGTGCAAGCGGTTGTAGATATACGGAATCCCGAGCACTCGGCTTTCGGACGTGTGCCTGAAAAGTTCTGAGACCGGTAGAGCCTGTCTTGAAAAGCCGCTGGTTACGTGAGTGCATTGATGCAAGTTCGTTTGCTTGTGAGTGTACAGACGTCTGCGTATGAATTGGCGTGTTCACACAAAGGCAAAGTGGAGCGCTTTGCTACGTGCGTGCACACGCCATTTCGGTGTCGCTCATAAACAGCGACAAGCTGTGTGCATCCGAAGCTACGTGTTAAAACGCGTCTGCCTCTGTTTTGGTAAACGACGGAGTGTGCGTGTTCAGACAGCGGCATATAGGCAGACGTGCCTACACACAGACTCCTGAAAACCCCGCACGCAAGGTCTGTATGGATGTACAACCACTTGCAGCGGTGTGCTCAATCACAAATCTAGACGGACGTGTTCAGTCTCACAAGAACACCAAGGTGTTTGCGGTAAGCGTTCGTCAGAAACAAGGCTGTGAACAGCAGCAGCTCTGCTGTTTGATTTCGCTGTGCGACGTGTCCTCTTGTCAAATTTCTCTTTCCGATCGCAGGCTCAGGGGTTTTCTTTGTACGACCAGCTATACGGAAAAGAGAGAGAAGGCGTAGGAAATTACGCCGTCTGCCTTCGTCAGTGTTGGAAACTAGCTGCTATCCCTTCTCTCTGTCCACGTGCACACGTAGGATTCCTCACCGTAAAACGCGCAGAAGCTTTTCCACAAGCATCCAGGTGTGTGCACCCACCACCACGTGCATGCATACGCCGCCACAGAAGAGCACGTACCTTTCCACACGCTGATATCTAAGCAAAAGCGTGGGCACGCGCACCAACACTTCCGCAAGCACCCCCTTTCACATCTCTTGACGGGAAGAAGTACGTGGAGCGCACTTTGGTGCTGGAGGGTAAAGACGTCTGTGGAGAACACCCATTTGGAGGGTACCTGCACGTATGTGCCTGTTCTTGGACGATGCTGTGCGTGGAAGCAGGTGTGCTTGTGAATTCTTCTCTGTCCACATGAGTGTGCTTTGATGCGGGCTGCATTCGTGCTTAAGCTTGAGTGAGCGTAGGCAGCGTGCTGTTTGTTGGAAAGGTTTCGCGCCTATGTAGTTGCACAGTACCGCGTTTCTCAATGAGGACAGATGCAAGGGAGCTCTGCTAGCAAAGAATCAGAGATGGACGTAGGGAGAACTGAATGCTGCTCCATGGTACTTCTCTCCCGTAACGAATGCTTCACAGTGGCTCAAGGAAAGACGCTTAACAATCTCTCTACCAGAGAAACGAGAGAGAACACGCCCTATCGACTAAGAACCGCAGAGCACCTCTTCACGAGCTTGTCCCTGATACAGAGAGGAAGGCAAACACTTGTGTGCTTGTGTGAGAGCAAGCGTCGTTCCTGTAAGCGTTTTTGGTCTTTTGGCACAGTTCCGTGTGTTGGCACGACTGTCAACGTCTAGGATAGCTGCGGACTTGACCCAGCGTGTGTGGACACAGTGTCCCTGAATAGACTGCGTGCGTAAGCGCCTGCTGAATCTCTCCCTCTCTCCACACGCATGTGGGTACGTGTCTTTCTCTCAACAAGCATGCGCGTTCCTTCGGTCGCATAAGTGCATCTTGCGTTGGTCTTGAGCTCAGCTGAGCGTGTCTGTTGACGCTGCACGTGTGTTCCTTGTGCCTGTGTGTAAAGGAACAGCCATGACTGCTCAGTCGTCACTCGCGCGACTCTGAAATGAACTATAGCTCATCTCCGTCTCTCAAACTGGTTCGTTGCGCACCGGGAGCGAACCCCCACTTCAGCAACATCATCTCCCTCACCCGTTCCCCTGAAAACTCCAGCATTCCTGGTCTCCAGAGAAACGAATGTCCGCTCTGAACCTGTTGCAAAACACATCCTGCAGCAGGACACATCCTGCGAGAGGAAAAGAAGCAGCTGGGAAAGCCATGATGGCGGATGAGGCGAAAAAGGAAAGAGCTAGACACTCGAAAGCTCGTGCGTGGCTGCCTATGGACTAACATCATTGCACATGCGCGCTGCTGGATTCACATCACGGCGTCCACGCGAGGACGCACTGTACTCATTCCGTTATGCTTCTCTAGTTTCATACGCACTCATTCCAGACTTGCAATCACACATCGAACTGAACGCAATTCACGAACACACACGCAGAGCTGTGATCACACGTCATGATACACGTACTATTTCCTGCACGTGTACACCGAGCCACAAAGTCCCATGGTCACACAGACCTGCCTAGTGCACACATGAGCACACAGAGAATAAACCAATCCGTGCCCATAGCAACTCCTAGCCTCAGATCAAGAAGCGCAGGAAATGGAGCAGGCTAAGAGCCCTTGCTTTGGCTGTCTTCCCTAGCCCTCCTTACTCCAAGAAGAGAAGGCAAGGACAAGCCATTCACCGCATGGCGATCCTTTCCGCACTTCAGCTACGCTGGTCACTCACGCGTGACTACTGGAACTGCTCCACGCTGCCGCAGTAGTCTCTCTGCTGGGAGGAATATGAGGACTCTGTGTGTGGGGGCCAAGACGTGCTGTGTGCGTGCAGAGCTCCTTCCAACCGTATCCCAGAAGTGCTGAAGAGAGGGCTTGGAAGGGAGGGGAGGCACGCACATTCTAGGCGATTGTAAAGGACAGAAGAACGAACAGAGTGCGATCTAAAGCAGAAGCCAAGTTTCCTGGCTGGCAGGCAGTAGCCCAGGTTCTTTGAGATAGCATTTTTGCCTGATGTCAGGCTCGGCTCTTCTTTGGCTAAATGAGCAGTTTGGAAACATCGCTGTGTGAAAAGGTAGGTGCGTATGCCTGCAGGTGCTAGATTTTGCACCTATCTGTGTGCTTGTGGAAGCGCTTCTGGCGCTGTTTCGGTGAGCAATCCTGTGTGTTGCACGTGGACAAAGAAAAGAAAGAGCAGCAGGCTCCACCACTGATGAAGACAGACTGCGAGTGTTCCTACGCAAGCTGTTCCTCTTGGCACACCTAGTCCTACCAAGAAAACTGCTAAACTTTCGATCTGCGAGAGAAAAACCAACAAAACGTGCCATACACAGGAAGAACAGCACAGTGGATATGTTGACAGGCTTAGCCGTGATATGGGGTGGAACACACTGTGAGCAAAAGAAAAGGAAAAGCACGAGTCCGTCCGGTAAGTCAAAGACGTCGCACAGGGGTGCAAGCGGTTGTAGATATACGGAATCCCGAGCACTCGGCTTTCGGACGTGTGCCTGAAAAGTTCTGAGACCGGTAGAGCCTGTCTTGAAAAGCCGCTGGTTACGTGAGTGCATTGATGCAAGTTCGTTTGCTTGTGAGTGTACAGACGTCTGCGTATGAATTGGCGTGTTCACACAAAGGCAAAGTGGAGCGCTTTGCTACGTGCGTGCACACGCCATTTCGGTGTCGCTCATAAACAGCGACAAGCTGTGTGCATCCGAAGCTACGTGTTAAAACGCGTCTGCCTCTGTTTTGGTAAACGACGGAGTGTGCGTGTTCAGACAGCGGCATATAGGCAGACGTGCCTACACACAGACTCCTGAAAACCCCGCACGCAAGGTCTGTATGGATGTACAACCACTTGCAGCGGTGTGCTCAATCACAAATCTAGACGGACGTGTTCAGTCTCACAAGAACACCAAGGTGTTTGCGGTAAGCGTTCGTCAGAAACAAGGCTGTGAACAGCAGCAGCTCTGCTGTTTGATTTCGCTGTGCGACGTGTCCTCTTGTCAAATTTCTCTTTCCGATCGCAGGCTCAGGGGTTTTCTTTGTACGACCAGCTATACGGAAAAGAGAGAGAAGGCGTAGGAAATTACGCCGTCTGCCTTCGTCAGTGTTGGAAACTAGCTGCTATCCCTTCTCTCTGTCCACGTGCACACGTAGGATTCCTCACCGTAAAACGCGCAGAAGCCTTTCCACAAGCATCCAGGTGTGTGCACCCACCACCACGTGCATGCATACGCCGCCACAGAAGAGCACGTACCTTTCCACACGCTGATATCTAAGCAAAAGCGTGGGCACGCGCACCAACACTTCCGCAAGCACCCCCTTTCACATCTCTTGACGGGAAGAAGTACGTGGA
Organism: Nesoenas mayeri; assembly: GCF_963082525.1. Classification (NCBI taxonomy): domain Eukaryota; kingdom Metazoa; phylum Chordata; class Aves; order Columbiformes; family Columbidae; genus Nesoenas; species Nesoenas mayeri. Next base: position 36,243,764 of record NC_137542.1, read on the forward strand.
GCGCACTTTGGTGCTGGAGGGTAAAGACGTCTGTGGAGAACACCCATTTGGAGGGTACCTGCACGTATGTGCCTGTTCTTGGACGATGCTGTGCGTGGAAGCAGGTGTGCTTGTGAATTCTTCTCTGTCCACATGAGTGTGCTTTGATGCGGGCTGCATTCGTGCTTAAGCTTGAGTGAGCGTAGGCAGCGTGCTGTTTGTTGGAAAGGTTTCGCGCCTATCTAGTTGCACAGTACCGCGTTTCTCATGAGGACAGATGCAAGGGAGCTCTGCTAGCAAAGAATCAGAGATGGACGTAGGGAGAACTGAATGCTGCTCCATGGTACTTCTCTCCCGTAACGAATGCTTCACAGTGGCTCAAGGAAAGACGCTTAACAATCTCTCTACCAGAGAAACGAGAGAGAACACGCCCTATCGACTAAGAACCGCAGAGCACCTCTTCACGAGCTTGTCCCTGATACAGAGAGGAAGGCAAACACTTGTGTGCTTGTGTGAGAGCAAGCGTCGTTCCTGTAAGCGTTTTTGGTCTTTTGGCATAGTTCCGTGTGTTGGCACGACTGTCAACGTCTAGGATAGCTGCGGACTTGACCCAGCGTGTGTGGACACAGTGTCCCTGAATAGACTGCGTGCGTAAGCGCCTGCTGAATCTCTCCCTCTCTCCACACGCATGTGGGTACGTGTCTTTCTCTCAACAAGCATGCGCGTTCCTTCGGTCGCATAAGTGCATCTTGCGTTGGTCTTGAGCTCAGCTGAGCGTGTCTGTTGACGCTGCACGTGTGTTGCTTGTGCCTGTGTGTAAAGGAACAGCCATGACTGCTCAGTCGTCACTCGCGCGACTCTGAAATGAACTATAGCTCATCTCCGTTTCTCAAACTGGTTCGTTGCGCACCGGGAACGAACCCCCACTTCAGCAACATCATCTCCCTCACCCGTTCCCCTGAAAACTCCAGCATTCCTGGTCTCCAGAGAAACGAATGTCCGCTCTGAACCTGTTGCAAAACACATCCTGCAGCAGGACACATCCTGCGAGAGGAAAAGAAGCAGCTGGGAAAGCCATGATGGCGGATGAGGCGAAAAAGGAAAGAGCTAGACACTCGAAAGCTCGTGCGTGGCTGCCTATGGACTAACATCATTGCACATGCGCGCTGCTGGATTCACATCACGGCGTCCACGCGAGGACGCACTGTACTCATTCCGTTATGCTTCTCTAGTTTCATACGCACTCATTCCAGACTTGCAATCACACATCGAACTGAACGCAGTTCACGAACACACACGCAGAGCTGTGATCACACGTCATGATACACGTACTATTTCCTGCACGTATACACCGAGCCACAAAGTCCCATGGTCACACGGACCTGCCTAGTGCACACATGAGCACACAGAGAATACACCAATCCGTGCCCATAGCAACTCCTAGCCTCAGATCAAGAAGCGCAGGAAATGGAGCAGGCTAAGAGCCCTTGCTTTGGCTGTCTTCCCTAGCCCTCCTTACTCCAAGAAGAGAAGGCACGGACAAGCCATTCACCGCATGGCGATCTTTTCCGCACTTCAGCTACGCTGGTCACTCACGCGTGACTACTGGAACTGCTCCACGCTGCCGCAGTAGTCTCTCTGCTGGGAGGAATATGAGGACTCTGTGTGTGGGGGCCAAGACGTGCTGTGTGCGTGCAGAGCTCCTTCCAACCGTATCCCAGAAGTGCTGAAGAGAGGGCTTGGAAGGGAGGGGAGGCACGCACATTCTAGGCGATTGTAAAGGACAGAAGAACGAACAGAGTGCGATCTAAAGCAGAAGCCAAGTTTCCTGACTGGCAGGCAGTAGCCCAGGTTCTTTGAGATAGCATTTTTGCCTGATGTCAGGCTCGGCTCTTCTTTGGCTAAATGAGCAGTTTGGAAACATCGCTGTGTGAAAAGGTAGGTGCGTATGCCTGCAGGTGCTAGATTTTGCACCTATCTGTGTGCTTGTGGAAGCGCTTCTGGCGCTGTTTCGGTGAGCAATCCTGTGTGTTGCACGTGGACAAAGAAAAGAAAGAGCAGCAGGCTCCACCACTGATGAAGACAGACTGCGAGTGTTCCTACGCAAGATGTTCCTCTTGGCACACCTAGTCCTACCAAGAAAACTGCTAAACTTTCGATCTGCGAGAGAAAAACCAACAAAACGTGCCATACACAGGAAGAACAGCACAGTGGATATGTTGACAGGCTTAGCCGTGATATGGGATGGAACACACTGTGAGCAAAAGAAAAGGAAAAGCACGAGTCCGTCCGGTAAGTCAAAGACGTCGCACAGGGGTGCAAGCGGTTGTAGATATACGGAATCCCGAGCACTCGGCTTTCGGACGTGTGCCTGAAAAGTTCTGAGACCGGTAGAGCCTGTCTTGAAAAGCCGCTGGTTACGTGAGTGCATTGATGCAAGTTCGTTTGCTTGTGAGTGTACAGACGTCTGCGTATGAATTGGCGTGTTCACACAAAGGCAAAGTGGAGCGCTTTGCTACGTGCGTGCACACGCCATTTCGGTGTCGCTCATAAACAGCGACAAGCTGTGTGCATCCGAAGCTACGTGTTAAAACGCGTCTGCCTCTGTTTTGGTAAACGACGGAGTGTGCGTGTTCAGACAGCGGCATATAGGCAGACGTGCCTACACACAGACTCCTGAAAACCCCGCACGCAAGGTCTGTATGGATGTACAACCACTTGCAGCGGTGTGCTCAATCACAAATCTAGACGGACGTGTTCAGTCTCACAAGAACACCAAGGTGTTTGCGGTAAGCGTTCGTCAGAAACAAGGCTGTGAACAGCAGCAGCTCTGCTGTTTGATTTCGCTGTGCGACGTGTCCTCTTGTCAAATTTCTCTTTCCGATCGCAGGCTCAGGGGTTTTCTTTGTACGACCAGCTATACGGAAAAGAGAGAGAAGGCGTAGGAAATTACGCCGTCTGCCTTCGTCAGTGTTGGAAACTAGCTGCTATCCCTTCTCTCTGTCCACGTGCACACGTAGGATTCCTCACCGTAAAACGCGCAGAAGCCTTTCCACAAGCATCCAGGTGTGTGCACCCACCACCACGTGCATGCATACGCCGCCACAGAAGAGCACGTACCTTTCCACACGCTGATATCTAAGCAAAAGCGTGGGCACGCGCACCAACACTTCCGCAAGCACCCCCTTTCACATCTCTTGACGGGAAGAAGTACGTGGAGCGCACTTTGGTGCTGGAGGGTAAAGACGTCTGTGGAGAACACCCATTTGGAGGGTACCTGCACGTATGTGCCTGTTCTTGGACGATGCTGTGCGTGGAAGCAGGTGTGCTTGTGAATTCTTCTCTGTCCACATGAGTGTGCTTTGATGCGGGCTGCATTCGTGCTTAAGCTTGAGTGAGCGTAGGCAGCGTGCTGTTTGTTGGAAAGGTTTCGCGCCTATCTAGTTGCACAGTACCGCGTTTCTCATGAGGACAGATGCAAGGGAGCTCTGCTAGCAAAGAATCAGAGATGGACGTAGGGAGAACTGAATGCTGCTCCATGGTACTTCTCTCCCGTAACGAATGCTTCACAGTGGCTCAAGGAAAGACGCTTAACAATCTCTCTACCAGAGAAACGAGAGAGAACACGCCCTATCGACTAAGAACCGCAGAGCACCTCTTCACGAGCTTGTCCCTGATACAGAGAGGAAGGCAAACACTTGTGTGCTTGTGTGAGAGCAAGCGTCGTTCCTGTAAGCGTTTTTGGTCTTTTGGCACAGTTCCGTGTGTTGGCACGACTGTCAACGTCTAGGATAGCTGCGGACTTGACCCAGCGTGTGTGGACACAGTGTCCCTGAATAGACTGCGTGCGTAAGCGCCTGCTGAATCTCTCCCTCTCTCCACACGCATGTGGGTACGTGTCTTTCTCTCAACAAGCATGCGCGTTCCTTCGGTCGCATAAGTGCATCTTGCGTTGGTCTTGAGCTCAGCTGAGCGTGTCTGTTGACGCTGCACGTGTGTTGCTTGTGCCTGTGTGTAAAGGAACAGCCATGACTGCTCAGTCGTCACTCGCGCGACTCTGAAATGAACTATAGCTCATCTCCGTCTCTCAAACTGGTTCGTTGCGCACCGGGAACGAACCCCCACTTCAGCAACATCATCTCCCTCACCCGTTCCCCTGAAAACTCCAGCATTCCTGGTCTCCAGAGAAACGAATGTCCGCTCTGAACCTGTTGCAAAACACATCCTGCAGCAGGACACATCCTGCGAGAGGAAAAGAAGCAGCTGGGAAAGCCATGATGGCGGATGAGGCGAAAAAGGAAAGAGCTAGACACTCGAAAGCTCGTGCGTGGCTGCCTATGGACTAACATCATTGCACATGCGCGCTGCTGGATTCACATCACGGCGTCCACGCGAGGACGCACTGTACTCATTCCGTTATGCTTCTCTAGTTTCATACGCACTCATTCCAGACTTGCAATCACACATCGAACTGAACGCAGTTCACGAACACACACGCAGAGCTGTGATCACACGTCATGATACACGTACTATTTCCTGCACGTATACACCGAGCCACAAAGTCCCATGGTCACACGGACCTGCCTAGTGCACACATGAGCACACAGAGAATACACCAATCCGTGCCCATAGCAACTCCTAGCCTCAGATCAAGAAGCGCAGGAAATGGAGCAGGCTAAGAGCCCTTGCTTTGGCTGTCTTCCCTAGCCCTCCTTACTCCAAGAAGAGAAGGCACGGACAAGCCATTCACCGCATGGCGATCTTTTCCGCACTTCAGCTACGCTGGTCACTCACGCGTGACTACTGGAACTGCTCCACGCTGCCGCAGTAGTCTCTCTGCTGGGAGGAATATGAGGACTCTGTGTGTGGGGGCCAAGACGTGCTGTGTGCGTGCAGAGCTCCTTCCAACCGTATCCCAGAAGTGCTGAAGAGAGGGCTTGGAAGGGAGGGGAGGCACGCACATTCTAGGCGATTGTAAAGGACAGAAGAACGAACAGAGTGCGATCTAAAGCAGAAGCCAAGTTTCCTGACTGGCAGGCAGTAGCCCAGGTTCTTTGAGATAGCATTTTTGCCTGATGTCAGGCTCGGCTCTTCTTTGGCTAAATGAGCAGTTTGGAAACATCGCTGTGTGAAAAGGTAGGTGCGTATGCCTGCAGGTGCTAGATTTTGCACCTATCTGTGTGCTTGTGGAAGCGCTTCTGGCGCTGTTTCGGTGAGCAATCCTGTGTGTTGCACGTGGACAAAGAAAAGAAAGAGCAGCAGGCTCCACCACTGATGAAGACAGACTGCGAGTGTTCCTACGCAAGATGTTCCTCTTGGCACACCTAGTCCTACCAAGAAAACTGCTAAACTTTCGATCTGCGAGAGAAAAACCAACAAAACGTGCCATACACAGGAAGAACAGCACAGTGGATATGTTGACAGGCTTAGCCGTGATATGGGATGGAACACACTGTGAGCAAAAGAAAAGGAAAAGCACGAGTCCGTCCGGTAAGTCAAAGACGTCGCACAGGGGTGCAAGCGGTTGTAGATATACGGAATCCCGAGCACTCGGCTTTCGGACGTGTGCCTGAAAAGTTCTGAGACCGGTAGAGCCTGTCTTGAAAAGCCGCTGGTTACGTGAGTGCATTGATGCAAGTTCGTTTGCTTGTGAGTGTACAGACGTCTGCGTATGAATTGGCGTGTTCACACAAAGGCAAAGTGGAGCGCTTTGCTACGTGCGTGCACACGCCATTTCGGTGTCGCTCATAAACAGCGACAAGCTGTGTGCATCCGAAGCTACGTGTTAAAACGCGTCTGCCTCTGTTTTGGTAAACGACGGAGTGTGCGTGTTCAGACAGCGGCATATAGGCAGACGTGCCTACACACAGACTCCTGAAAACCCCGCACGCAAGGTCTGTATGGATGTACAACCACTTGCAGCGGTGTGCTCAATCACAAATCTAGACGGACGTGTTCAGTCTCACAAGAACACCAAGGTGTTTGCGGTAAGCGTTCGTCAGAAACAAGGCTGTGAACAGCAGCAGCTCTGCTGTTTGATTTCGCTGTGCGACGTGTCCTCTTGTCAAATTTCTCTTTCCGATCGCAGGCTCAGGGGTTTTCTTTGTACGACCAGCTATACGGAAAAGAGAGAGAAGGCGTAGGAAATTACGCCGTCTGCCTTCGTCAGTGTTGGAAACTAGCTGCTATCCCTTCTCTCTGTCCACGTGCACACGTAGGATTCCTCACCGTAAAACGCGCAGAAGCCTTTCCACAAGCATCCAGGTGTGTGCACCCACCACCACGTGCATGCATACGCCGCCACAGAAGAGCACGTACCTTTCCACACGCTGATATCTAAGCAAAAGCGTGGGCACGCGCACCAACACTTCCGCAAGCACCCCCTTTCACATCTCTTGACGGGAAGAAGTACGTGGAGCGCACTTTGGTGCTGGAGGGTAAAGACGTCTGTGGAGAACACCCATTTGGAGGGTACCTGCACGTATGTGCCTGTTCTTGGACGATGCTGTGCGTGGAAGCAGGTGTGCTTGTGAATTCTTCTCTGTCCACATGAGTGTGCTTTGATGCGGGCTGCATTCGTGCTTAAGCTTGAGTGAGCGTAGGCAGCGTGCTGTTTGTTGGAAAGGTTTCGCGCCTATCTAGTTGCACAGTACCGCGTTTCTCATGAGGACAGATGCAAGGGAGCTCTGCTAGCAAAGAATCAGAGATGGACGTAGGGAGAACTGAATGCTGCTCCATGGTACTTCTCTCCCGTAACGAATGCTTCACAGTGGCTCAAGGAAAGACGCTTAACAATCTCTCTACCAGAGAAACGAGAGAGAACACGCCCTATCGACTAAGAACCGCAGAGCACCTCTTCACGAGCTTGTCCCTGATACAGAGAGGAAGGCAAACACTTGTGTGCTTGTGTGAGAGCAAGCGTCGTTCCTGTAAGCGTTTTTGGTCTTTTGGCACAGTTCCGTGTGTTGGCACGACTGTCAACGTCTAGGATAGCTGCGGACTTGACCCAGCGTGTGTGGACACAGTGTCCCTGAATAGACTGCGTGCGTAAGCGCCTGCTGAATCTCTCCCTCTCTCCACACGCATGTGGGTACGTGTCTTTCTCTCAACAAGCATGCGCGTTCCTTCGGTCGCATAAGTGCATCTTGCGTTGGTCTTGAGCTCAGCTGAGCGTGTCTGTTGACGCTGCACGTGTGTTGCTTGTGCCTGTGTGTAAAGGAACAGCCATGACTGCTCAGTCGTCACTCGCGCGACTCTGAAATGAACTATAGCTCATCTCCGTCTCTCAAACTGGTTCGTTGCGCACCGGGAACGAACCCCCACTTCAGCAACATCATCTCCCTCACCCGTTCCCCTGAAAACTCCAGCATTCCTGGTCTCCAGAGAAACGAATGTCCGCTCTGAACCTGTTGCAAAACACATCCTGCAGCAGGACACATCCTGCGAGAGGAAAAGAAGCAGCTGGGAAAGCCATGATGGCGGATGAGGCGAAAAAGGAAAGAGCTAGACACTCGAAAGCTCGTGCGTGGCTGCCTATGGACTAACATCATTGCACATGCGCGCTGCTGGATTCACATCACGGCGTCCACGCGAGGACGCACTGTACTCATTCCGTTATGCTTCTCTAGTTTCATACGCACTCATTCCAGACTTGCAATCACACATCGAACTGAACGCAGTTCACGAACACACACGCAGAGCTGTGATCACACGTCATGATACACGTACTATTTCCTGCACGTATACACCGAGCCACAAAGTCCCATGGTCACACGGACCTGCCTAGTGCACACATGAGCACACAGAGAATACACCAATCCGTGCCCATAGCAACTCCTAGCCTCAGATCAAGAAGCGCAGGAAATGGAGCAGGCTAAGAGCCCTTGCTTTGGCTGTCTTCCCTAGCCCTCCTTACTCCAAGAAGAGAAGGCACGGACAAGCCATTCACCGCATGGCGATCTTTTCCGCACTTCAGCTACGCTGGTCACTCACGCGTGACTACTGGAACTGCTCCACGCTGCCGCAGTAGTCTCTCTGCTGGGAGGAATATGAGGACTCTGTGTGTGGGGGCCAAGACGTGCTGTGTGCGTGCAGAGCTCCTTCCAACCGTATCCCAGAAGTGCTGAAGAGAGGGCTTGGAAGGGAGGGGAGGCACGCACATTCTAGGCGATTGTAAAGGACAGAAGAACGAACAGAGTGCGATCTAAAGCAGAAGCCAAGTTTCCTGACTGGCAGGCAGTAGCCCAGGTTCTTTGAGATAGCATTTTTGCCTGATGTCAGGCTCGGCTCTTCTTTGGCTAAATGAGCAGTTTGGAAACATCGCTGTGTGAAAAGGTAGGTGCGTATGCCTGCAGGTGCTAGATTTTGCACCTATCTGTGTGCTTGTGGAAGCGCTTCTGGCGCTGTTTCGGTGAGCAATCCTGTGTGTTGCACGTGGACAAAGAAAAGAAAGAGCAGCAGGCTCCACCACTGATGAAGACAGACTGCGAGTGTTCCTACGCAAGATGTTCCTCTTGGCACACCTAGTCCTACCAAGAAAACTGCTAAACTTTCGATCTGCGAGAGAAAAACCAACAAAACGTGCCATACACAGGAAGAACAGCACAGTGGATATGTTGACAGGCTTAGCCGTGATATGGGATGGAACACACTGTGAGCAAAAGAAAAGGAAAAGCACGAGTCCGTCCGGTAAGTCAAAGACGTCGCACAGGGGTGCAAGCGGTTGTAGATATACGGAATCCCGAGCACTCGGCTTTCGGACGTGTGCCTGAAAAGTTCTGAGACCGGTAGAGCCTGTCTTGAAAAGCCGCTGGTTACGTGAGTGCATTGATGCAAGTTCGTTTGCTTGTGAGTGTACAGACGTCTGCGTATGAATTGGCGTGTTCACACAAAGGCAAAGTGGAGCGCTTTGCTACGTGCGTGCACACGCCATTTCGGTGTCGCTCATAAACAGCGACAAGCTGTGTGCATCCGAAGCTACGTGTTAAAACGCGTCTGCCTCTGTTTTGGTAAACGACGGAGTGTGCGTGTTCAGACAGCGGCATATAGGCAGACGTGCCTACACACAGACTCCTGAAAACCCCGCACGCAAGGTCTGTATGGATGTACAACCACTTGCAGCGGTGTGCTCAATCACAAATCTAGACGGACGTGTTCAGTCTCACAAGAACACCAAGGTGTTTGCGGTAAGCGTTCGTCAGAAACAAGGCTGTGAACAGCAGCAGCTCTGCTGTTTGATTTCGCTGTGCGACGTGTCCTCTTGTCAAATTTCTCTTTCCGATCGCAGGCTCAGGGGTTTTCTTTGTACGACCAGCTATACGGAAAAGAGAGAGAAGGCGTAGGAAATTACGCCGTCTGCCTTCGTCAGTGTTGGAAACTAGCTGCTATCCCTTCTCTCTGTCCACGTGCACACGTAGGATTCCTCACCGTAAAACGCGCAGAAGCCTTTCCACAAGCATCCAGGTGTGTGCACCCACCACCACGTGCATGCATACGCCGCCACAGAAGAGCACGTACCTTTCCACACGCTGATATCTAAGCAAAAGCGTGGGCACGCGCACCAACACTTCCGCAAGCACCCCCTTTCACATCTCTTGACGGGAAGAAGTACGTGGAGCGCACTTTGGTGCTGGAGGGTAAAGACGTCTGTGGAGAACACCCATTTGGAGGGTACCTGCACGTATGTGCCTGTTCTTGGACGATGCTGTGCGTGGAAGCAGGTGTGCTTGTGAATTCTTCTCTGTCCACATGAGTGTGCTTTGATGCGGGCTGCATTCGTGCTTAAGCTTGAGTGAGCGTAGGCAGCGTGCTGTTTGTTGGAAAGGTTTCGCGCCTATCTAGTTGCACAGTACCGCGTTTCTCAATGAGGACAGATGCAAGGGAGCTCTGCTAGCAAAGAATCAGAGATGGACGTAGGGAGAACTGAATGCTGCTCCATGGTACTTCTCTCCCGTAACGAATGCTTCACAGTGGCTCAAGGAAAGACGCTTAACAATCTCTCTACCAGAGAAACGAGAGAGAACACGCCCTATCGACTAAGAACCGCAGAGCACCTCTTCACGAGCTTGTCCCTGATACAGAGAGGAAGGCAAACACTTGTGTGCTTGTGTGAGAGCAAGCGTCGTTCCTGTAAGCGTTTTTGGTCTTTTGGCACAGTTCCGTGTGTTGGCACGACTGTCAACGTCTAGGATAGCTGCGGACTTGACCCAGCGTGTGTGGACACAGTGTCCCTGAATAGACTGCGTGCGTAAGCGCCTGCTGAATCTCTCCCTCTCTCCACACGCATGTGGGTACGTGTCTTTCTCTCAACAAGCATGCGCGTTCCTTCGGTCGCATAAGTGCATCTTGCGTTGGTCTTGAGCTCAGCTGAGCGTGTCTGTTGACGCTGCACGTGTGTTGCTTGTGCCTGTGTGTAAAGGAACAGCCATGACTGCTCAGTCGTCACTCGCGCGACTCTGAAATGAACTATAGCTCATCTCCGTCTCTCAAACTGGTTCGTTGCGCACCGGGAACGAACCCCCACTTCAGCAACATCATCTCCCTCACCCGTTCCCCTGAAAACTCCAGCATTCCTGGTCTCCAGAGAAACGAATGTCCGCTCTGAACCTGTTGCAAAACACATCCTGCAGCAGGACACATCCTGCGAGAGGAAAAGAAGCAGCTGGGAAAGCCATGATGGCGGATGAGGCGAAAAAGGAAAGAGCTAGACACTCGAAAGCTCGTGCGTGGCTGCCTATGGACTAACATCATTGCACATGCGCGCTGCTGGATTCACATCACGGCGTCCACGCGAGGACGCACTGTACTCATTCCGTTATGCTTCTCTAGTTTCATACGCACTCATTCCAGACTTGCAATCACACATCGAACTGAACGCAGTTCACGAACACACACGCAGAGCTGTGATCACACGTCATGATACACGTACTATTTCCTGCACGTATACACCGAGCCACAAAGTCCCATGGTCACACGGACCTGCCTAGTGCACACATGAGCACACAGAGAATACACCAATCCGTGCCCATAGCAACTCCTAGCCTCAGATCAAGAAGCGCAGGAAATGGAGCAGGCTAAGAGCCCTTGCTTTGGCTGTCTTCCCTAGCCCTCCTTACTCCAAGAAGAGAAGGCACGGACAAGCCATTCACCGCATGGCGATCTTTTCCGCACTTCAGCTACGCTGGTCACTCACGCGTGACTACTGGAACTGCTCCACGCTGCCGCAGTAGTCTCTCTGCTGGGAGGAATATGAGGACTCTGTGTGTGGGGGCCAAGACGTGCTGTGTGCGTGCAGAGCTCCTTCCAACCGTATCCCAGAAGTGCTGAAGAGAGGGCTTGGAAGGGAGGGGAGGCACGCACATTCTAGGCGATTGTAAAGGACAGAAGAACGAACAGAGTGCGATCTAAAGCAGAAGCCAAGTTTCCTGACTGGCAGGCAGTAGCCCAGGTTCTTTGAGATAGCATTTTTGCCTGATGTCAGGCTCGGCTCTTCTTTGGCTAAATGAGCAGTTTGGAAACATCGCTGTGTGAAAAGGTAGGTGCGTATGCCTGCAGGTGCTAGATTTTGCACCTATCTGTGTGCTTGTGGAAGCGCTTCTGGCGCTGTTTCGGTGAGCAATCCTGTGTGTTGCACGTGGACAAAGAAAAGAAAGAGCAGCAGGCTCCACCACTGATGAAGACAGACTGCGAGTGTTCCTACGCAAGATGTTCCTCTTGGCACACCTAGTCCTACCAAGAAAACTGCTAAACTTTCGATCTGCGAGAGAAAAACCAACAAAACGTGCCATACACAGGAAGAACAGCACAGTGGATATGTTGACAGGCTTAGCCGTGATATGGGATGGAACACACTGTGAGCAAAAGAAAAGGAAAAGCACGAGTCCGTCCGGTAAGTCAAAGACGTCGCACAGGGGTGCAAGCGGTTGTAGATATACGGAATCCCGAGCACTCGGCTTTCGGACGTGTGCCTGAAAAGTTCTGAGACCGGTAGAGCCTGTCTTGAAAAGCCGCTGGTTACGTGAGTGCATTGATGCAAGTTCGTTTGCTTGTGAGTGTACAGACGTCTGCGTATGAATTGGCGTGTTCACACAAAGGCAAAGTGGAGCGCTTTGCTACGTGCGTGCACACGCCATTTCGGTGTCGCTCATAAACAGCGACAAGCTGTGTGCATCCGAAGCTACGTGTTAAAACGCGTCTGCCTCTGTTTTGGTAAACGACGGAGTGTGCGTGTTCAGACAGCGGCATATAGGCAGACGTGCCTACACACAGACTCCTGAAAACCCCGCACGCAAGGTCTGTATGGATGTACAACCACTTGCAGCGGTGTGCTCAATCACAAATCTAGACGGACGTGTTCAGTCTCACAAGAACACCAAGGTGTTTGCGGTAAGCGTTCGTCAGAAACAAGGCTGTGAACAGCAGCAGCTCTGCTGTTTGATTTCGCTGTGCGACGTGTCCTCTTGTCAAATTTCTCTTTCCGATCGCAGGCTCAGGGGTTTTCTTTGTACGACCAGCTATACGGAAAAGAGAGAGAAGGCGTAGGAAATTACGCCGTCTGCCTTCGTCAGTGTTGGAAACTAGCTGCTATCCCTTCTCTCTGTCCACGTGCACACGTAGGATTCCTCACCGTAAAACGCGCAGAAGCTTTTCCACAAGCATCCAGGTGTGTGCACCCACCACCACGTGCATGCATACGCCGCCACAGAAGAGCACGTACCTTTCCACACGCTGATATCTAAGCAAAAGCGTGGGCACGCGCACCAACACTTCCGCAAGCACCCCCTTTCACATCTCTTGACGGGAAGAAGTACGTGGAGCGCACTTTGGTGCTGGAGGGTAAAGACGTCTGTGGAGAACACCCATTTGGAGGGTACCTGCACGTATGTGCCTGTTCTTGGACGATGCTGTGCGTGGAAGCAGGTGTGCTTGTGAATTCTTCTCTGTCCACATGAGTGTGCTTTGATGCGGGCTGCATTCGTGCTTAAGCTTGAGTGAGCGTAGGCAGCGTGCTGTTTGTTGGAAAGGTTTCGCGCCTATGTAGTTGCACAGTACCGCGTTTCTCAATGAGGACAGATGCAAGGGAGCTCTGCTAGCAAAGAATCAGAGATGGACGTAGGGAGAACTGAATGCTGCTCCATGGTACTTCTCTCCCGTAACGAATGCTTCACAGTGGCTCAAGGAAAGACGCTTAACAATCTCTCTACCAGAGAAACGAGAGAGAACACGCCCTATCGACTAAGAACCGCAGAGCACCTCTTCACGAGCTTGTCCCTGATACAGAGAGGAAGGCAAACACTTGTGTGCTTGTGTGAGAGCAAGCGTCGTTCCTGTAAGCGTTTTTGGTCTTTTGGCACAGTTCCGTGTGTTGGCACGACTGTCAACGTCTAGGATAGCTGCGGACTTGACCCAGCGTGTGTGGACACAGTGTCCCTGAATAGACTGCGTGCGTAAGCGCCTGCTGAATCTCTCCCTCTCTCCACACGCATGTGGGTACGTGTCTTTCTCTCAACAAGCATGCGCGTTCCTTCGGTCGCATAAGTGCATCTTGCGTTGGTCTTGAGCTCAGCTGAGCGTGTCTGTTGACGCTGCACGTGTGTTGCTTGTGCCTGTGTGTAAAGGAACAGCCATGACTGCTCAGTCGTCACTCGCGCGACTCTGAAATGAACTATAGCTCATCTCCGTTTCTCAAACTGGTTCGTTGCGCACCGGGAACGAACCCCCACTTCAGCAACATCATCTCCCTCACCCCTTCCCCTGAAAACTCCAGCATTCCTGGTCTCCAGAGAAACGAATGTCCGCTCTGAACCTGTTGCAAAACACATCCTGCAGCAGGCCACATCCTGCGAGAGGAAAAGAAGCAGCTGGGAAAGCCATGATGGCGGATGAGGCGAAAAAGGAAAGAGCTAGACACTCGAAAGCTCGTGCGTGGCTGCCTATGGACTAACATCATTGCACATGCGCGCTGCTGGATTCACATCACGGCGCCCACGCGAGGACGCACTGTACTCATTCCGTTATGCTTCTCTAGTTTCATACGCACTCATTCCAGACTTGCAATCACACATCGAACTGAACGCAGTTCACGAACACACACGCAGAGCTGTGATCACACGTCATGATACACGTACTATTTCCTGCACGTGTACACCGAGCCACAAAGTCCCATGGTCACACGGACCTGCCTAGTGCACACATGAGCACACAGAGAATAAACCAATCCGTGCCCATAGCAACTCCTAGCCTCAGATCAAGAAGCGCAGGAAATGGAGCAGGCTAAGAGCCCTTGCTTTGGCTGTCTTCCCTAGCCCTCCTTACTCCAAGAAGAGAAGGCAAGGACAAGCCATTCACCGCATCCCGATCCTTTCCGCACTTCAGCTACGCTGGTCACTCACGCGTGACTACTGGAACTGCTCCACGCTGCCGCAGTAGTCTCTCTGCTGGGAGGAATATGAGGACTCTGTGTGTGGGGGCCAAGACGTGCTGTGTGCGTGCAGAGCTCCTTCCAACCGTATCCCAGAAGTGCTGAAGAGAGGGCTTGGAAGGGAGGGGAGGCACGCACATTCTAGGCGATTGTAAAGGACAGAAGAACGAACAGAGTGCGATCTAAAGCAGAAGCCAAGTTTCCTGGCTGGCAGGCAGTAGCCCAGGTTCTTTGAGATAGCATTTTTGCCTGATGTCAGGCTCGGCTCTTCTTTGGCTAAATGAGCAGTTTGGAAACATCGCTGTGTGAAAAGGTAGGTGCGTATGCCTGCAGGTGCTAGATTTTGCACCTATCTGTGTGCTTGTGGAAGCGCTTCTGGCGCTGTTTCGGTGAGCAATCCTGTGTGTTGCACGTGGACAAAGAAAAGAAAGAGCAGCAGGCTCCACCACTGATGAAGACAGACTGCGAGTGTTCCTACGCAAGATGTTCCTCTTGGCACACCTAGTCCTACCAAGAAAACTGCTAAACTTTCGATCTGCGAGAGAAAAACCAACAAAACGTGCCATACACAGGAAGAACAGCACAGTGGATATGTTGACAGGCTTAGCCGTGATATGGGGTGGAACACACTGTGAGCAAAAGAAAAGGAAAAGCACGAGTCCGTCCGGTAAGTCAAAGACGTCGCACAGGGGTGCAAGCGGTTGTAGATATACGGAATCCCGAGCACTCGGCTTTCGGACGTGTGCCTGAAAAGTTCTGAGACCGGTAGAGCCTGTCTTGAAAAGCCGCTGGTTACGTGAGTGCATTGATGCAAGTTCGTTTGCTTGTGAGTGTACAGACGTCTGCGTATGAATTGGCGTGTTCACACAAAGGCAAAGTGGAGCGCTTTGCTACGTGCGTGCACACGCCATTTCGGTGTCGCTCATAAACAGCGACAAGCTGTGTGCATCCGAAGCTACGTGTTAAAACGCGTCTGCCTCTGTTTTGGTAAACGACGGAGTGTGCGTGTTCAGACAGCGGCATATAGGCAGACGTGCCTACACACAGACTCCTGAAAACCCCGCACGCAAGGTCTGTATGGATGTACAACCACTTGCAGCGGTGTGCTCAATCACAAATCTAGACGGACGTGTTCAGTCTCACAAGAACACCAAGGTGTTTGCGGTAAGCGTTCGTCAGAAACAAGGCTGTGAACAGCAGCAGCTCTGCTGTTTGATTTCGCTGTGCGACGTGTCCTCTTGTCAAATTTCTCTTTCCGATCGCAGGCTCAGGGGTTTTCTTTGTACGACCAGCTATACGGAAAAGAGAGAGAAGGCGTAGGAAATTACGCCGTCTGCCTTCGTCAGTGTTGGAAACTAGCTGCTATCCCTTCTCTCTGTCCACGTGCACACGTAGGATTCCTCACCGTAAAACGCGCAGAAGCCTTTCCACAAGCATCCAGGTGTGTGCACCCACCACCACGTGCATGCATACGCCGCCACAGAAGAGCACGTACCTTTCCACACGCTGATATCTAAGCAAAAGCGTGGGCACGCGCACCAACACTTCCGCAAGCACCCCCTTTCACATCTCCTGACGGGAAGAAGTACGTGGAGCGCACTTTGGTGCTGGAGGGTAAAGACGTCTGTGGAGAACACCCATTTGGAGGGTACCTGCACGTATGTGCCTGTTCTTGGACGATGCTGTGCGTGGAAGCAGGTGTGCTTGTGAATTCTTCTCTGTCCACATGAGTGTGCTTTGATGCGGGCTGCATTCGTGCTTAAGCTTGAGTGAGCGTAGGCAGCGTGCTGTTTGTTGGAAAGGTTTCGCGCCTATCTAGTTGCACAGTACCGCGTTTCTCATGAGGACAGATGCAAGGGAGCTCTGCTAGCAAAGAATCAGAGATGGACGTAGGGAGAACTGAATGCTGCTCCATGGTACTTCTCTCCCGTAACGAATGCTTCACAGTGGCTCAAGGAAAGACGCTTAACAATCTCTCTACCAGAGAAACGAGAGAGAACACGCCCTATCGACTAAGAACCGCAGAGCACCTCTTCACGAGCTTGTCCCTGATACAGAGAGGAAGGCAAACACTTGTGTGCTTGTGTGAGAGCAAGCGTCGTTCCTGTAAGCGTTTTTGGTCTTTTGGCATAGTTCCGTGTGTTGGCACGACTGTCAACGTCTAGGATAGCTGCGGACTTGACCCAGCGTGTGTGGACACAGTGTCCCTGAATAGACTGCGTGCGTAAGCGCCTGCTGAATCTCTCCCTCTCTCCACACGCATGTGGGTACGTGTCTTTCTCTCAACAAGCATGCGCGTTCCTTCGGTCGCATAAGTGCATCTTGCGTTGGTCTTGAGCTCAGCTGAGCGTGTCTGTTGACGCTGCACGTGTGTTGCTTGTGCCTGTGTGTAAAGGAACAGCCATGACTGCTCAGTCGTCACTCGCGCGACTCTGAAATGAACAATAGTTCATCTCCGTCTCTCAAACTGGTTCGTTGCGCACCGGGAACGAACCCCCACTTCAGCAACATCATCTCCCTCACCCGTTCCCCTGAAAACTCCAGCATTCCTGGTCTCCAGAGAAACGAATGTCCGCTCTGAACCTGTTGCAAAACACATCCTGCAGCAGGACACATCCTGCGAGAGGAAAAGAAGCAGCTGGGAAAGCCATGATGGCGGATGAGGCGAAAAAGGAAAGAGCTAGACACTCGAAAGCTCGTGCGTGGCTGCCTATGGACTAACATCATTGCACATGCGCGCTGCTGGATTCACATCACGGCGTCCACGCGAGGACGCACTGTACTCATTCCGTTATGCTTCTCTAGTTTCATACGCACTCATTCCAGACTTGCAATCACACATCGAACTGAACGCAGTTCACGAACACACACGCAGAGCTGTGATCACACGTCATGATACACGCACTATTTCCTGCACGTATACACCGAGCCACAAAGTCCCATGGTCACACGGACCTGCCTAGTGCACACATGAGCACACAGAGAATACACCAATCCGTGCCCATAGCAACTCCTAGCCTCAGATCAAGAAGCGCAGGAAATGGAGCAGGCTAAGAGCCCTTGCTTTGGCTGTCTTCCCTAGCCCTCCTTACTCCAAGAAGAGAAGGCACGGACAATCCATTCACCGCATGGCGATCCTTTCCGCACTTCAGCTACGCTGGTCACTCACGCGTGACTACTGGAACTGCTCCACGCTGCCGCAGTAGTCTCTCTGCTGGGAGGAATATGAGGACTCTGTGTGTGGGGGCCAAGACGTGCTGTGTGCGTGCAGAGCTCCTTCCAACCGTATCCCAGAAGTGCTGAAGAGAGGGCTTGGAAGGGAGGGGAGGCACGCACATTCTAGGCGATTGTAAAGGACAGAAGAACGAACAGAGTGCGATCTAAAGCAGAAGCCAAGTTTCCTGACTGGCAGGCAGTAGCCCAGGTTCTTTGAGATAGCATTTTTGCCTGATGTCAGGCTCGGCTCTTCTTTGGCTAAATGAGCAGTTTGGAAACATCGCTGTGTGAAAAGGTAGGTGCGTATGCCTGCAGGTGCTAGATTTTGCACCTATCTGTGTGCTTGTGGAAGCGCTTCTGGCGCTGTTTCGGTGAGCAATCCTGTGTGTTGCACGTGGACAAAGAAAAGAAAGAGCAGCAGGCTCCACCACTGATGAAGACAGACTGCGAGTGTTCCTACGCAAGATGTTCCTCTTGGCACACCTAGTCCTACCAAGAAAACTGCTAAACTTTCGATCTGCGAGAGAAAAACCAACAAAACGTGCCATACACAGGAAGAACAGCACAGTGGATATGTTGACAGGCTTAGCCGTGATATGGGATGGAACACACTGTGAGCAAAAGAAAAGGAAAAGCACGAGTCCGTCCGGTAAGTCAAAGACGTCGCACAGGGGTGCAAGCGGTTGTAGATATACGGAATCCCGAGCACTCGGCTTTCGGACGTGTGCCTGAAAAGTTCTGAGACCGGTAGAGCCTGTCTTGAAAAGCCGCTGGTTACGTGAGTGCATTGATGCAAGTTCGTTTGCTTGTGAGTGTACAGACGTCTGCGTATGAATTGGCGTGTTCACACAAAGGCAAAGTGGAGCGCTTTGCTACGTGCGTGCACACGCCATTTCGGTGTCGCTCATAAACAGCGACAAGCTGTGTGCATCCGAAGCTACGTGTTAAAACGCGTCTGCCTCTGTTTTGGTAAACGACGGAGTGTGCGTGTTCAGACAGCGGCATATAGGCAGACGTGCCTACACACAGACTCCTGAAAACCCCGCACGCAAGGTCTGTATGGATGTACAACCACTTGCAGCGGTGTGCTCAATCACAAATCTAGACGGACGTGTTCAGTCTCACAAGAACACCAAGGTGTTTGCGGTAAGCGTTCGTCAGAAACAAGGCTGTGAACAGCAGCAGCTCTGCTGTTTGATTTCGCTGTGCGACGTGTCCTCTTGTCAAATTTCTCTTTCCGATCGCAGGCTCAGGGGTTTTCTTTGTACGACCAGCTATACGGAAAAGAGAGAGAAGGCGTAGGAAATTACGCCGTCTGCCTTCGTCAGTGTTGGAAACTAGCTGCTATCCCTTCTCTCTGTCCACGTGCACACGTAGGATTCCTCACCGTAAAACGCGCAGAAGCCTTTCCACAAGCATCCAGGTGTGTGCACCCACCACCACGTGCATGCATACGCCGCCACAGAAGAGCACGTACCTTTCCACACGCTGATATCTAAGCAAAAGCGTGGGCACGCGCACCAACACTTCCGCAAGCACCCCCTTTCACATCTCTTGACGGGAAGAAGTACGTGGAGCGCACTTTGGTGCTGGAGG
Organism: Nesoenas mayeri; assembly: GCF_963082525.1. NCBI lineage: Eukaryota > Metazoa > Chordata > Aves > Columbiformes > Columbidae > Nesoenas > Nesoenas mayeri. Next base: position 36,262,974 of record NC_137542.1, read on the forward strand.
GTAAAGACGTCTGTGGAGAACACCCATTTGGAGGGTACCTGCACGTATGTGCCTGTTCTTGGACGATGCTGTGCGTGGAAGCAGGTGTGCTTGTGAATTCTTCTCTGTCCACATGAGTGTGCTTTGATGCGGGCTGCATTCGTGCTTAAGCTTGAGTGAGCGTAGGCAGCGTGCTGTTTGTTGGAAAGGTTTCGCGCCTATCTAGTTGCACAGTACCGCGTTTCTCAATGAGGACAGATGCAAGGGAGCTCTGCTAGCAAAGAATCAGAGATGGACGTAGGGAGAACTGAATGCTGCTCCATGGTACTTCTCTCCCGTAACGAATGCTTCACAGTGGCTCAAGGAAAGACGCTTAACAATCTCTCTACCAGAGAAACGAGAGAGAACACGCCCTATCGACTAAGAACCGCAGAGCACCTCTTCACGAGCTTGTCCCTGATACAGAGAGGAAGGCAAACACTTGTGTGCTTGTGTGAGAGCAAGCGTCGTTCCTGTAAGCGTTTTTGGTCTTTTGGCACAGTTCCGTGTGTTGGCACGACTGTCAACGTCTAGGATAGCTGCGGACTTGACCCAGCGTGTGTGGACACAGTGTCCCTGAATAGACTGCGTGCGTAAGCGCCTGCTGAATCTCTCCCTCTCTCCACACGCATGTGGGTACGTGTCTTTCTCTCAACAAGCATGCGCGTTCCTTCGGTCGCATAAGTGCATCTTGCGTTGGTCTTGAGCTCAGCTGAGCGTGTCTGTTGACGCTGCACGTGTGTTGCTTGTGCCTGTGTGTAAAGGAACAGCCATGACTGCTCAGTCGTCACTCGCGCGACTCTGAAATGAACTATAGCTCATCTCCGTCTCTCAAACTGGTTCGTTGCGCACCGGGAACGAACCCCCACTTCAGCAACATCATCTCCCTCACCCGTTCCCCTGAAAACTCCAGCATTCCTGGTCTCCAGAGAAACGAATGTCCGCTCTGAACCTGTTGCAAAACACATCCTGCAGCAGGACACATCCTGCGAGAGGAAAAGAAGCAGCTGGGAAAGCCATGATGGCGGATGAGGCGAAAAAGGAAAGAGCTAGACACTCGAAAGCTCGTGCGTGGCTGCCTATGGACTAACATCATTGCACATGCGCGCTGCTGGATTCACATCACGGCGTCCACGCGAGGACGCACTGTACTCATTCCGTTATGCTTCTCTAGTTTCATACGCACTCATTCCAGACTTGCAATCACACATCGAACTGAACGCAGTTCACGAACACACACGCAGAGCTGTGATCACACGTCATGATACACGTACTATTTCCTGCACGTATACACCGAGCCACAAAGTCCCATGGTCACACGGACCTGCCTAGTGCACACATGAGCACACAGAGAATACACCAATCCGTGCCCATAGCAACTCCTAGCCTCAGATCAAGAAGCGCAGGAAATGGAGCAGGCTAAGAGCCCTTGCTTTGGCTGTCTTCCCTAGCCCTCCTTACTCCAAGAAGAGAAGGCACGGACAAGCCATTCACCGCATGGCGATCTTTTCCGCACTTCAGCTACGCTGGTCACTCACGCGTGACTACTGGAACTGCTCCACGCTGCCGCAGTAGTCTCTCTGCTGGGAGGAATATGAGGACTCTGTGTGTGGGGGCCAAGACGTGCTGTGTGCGTGCAGAGCTCCTTCCAACCGTATCCCAGAAGTGCTGAAGAGAGGGCTTGGAAGGGAGGGGAGGCACGCACATTCTAGGCGATTGTAAAGGACAGAAGAACGAACAGAGTGCGATCTAAAGCAGAAGCCAAGTTTCCTGACTGACAGGCAGTAGCCCAGGTTCTTTGAGATAGCATTTTTGCCTGATGTCAGGCTCGGCTCTTCTTTGGCTAAATGAGCAGTTTGGAAACATCGCTGTGTGAAAAGGTAGGTGCGTATGCCTGCAGGTGCTAGATTTTGCACCTATCTGTGTGCTTGTGGAAGCGCTTCTGGCGCTGTTTCGGTGAGCAATCCTGTGTGTTGCACGTGGACAAAGAAAAGAAAGAGCAGCAGGCTCCACCACTGATGAAGACAGACTGCGAGTGTTCCTACGCAAGATGTTCCTCTTGGCACACCTAGTCCTACCAAGAAAACTGCTAAACTTTCGATCTGCGAGAGAAAAACCAACAAAACGTGCCATACACAGGAAGAACAGCACAGTGGATATGTTGACAGGCTTAGCCGTGATATGGGGTGGAACACACTGTGAGCAAAAGAAAAGGAAAAGCACGAGTCCGTCCGGTAAGTCAAAGACGTCGCACAGGGGTGCAAGCGGTTGTAGATATACGGAATCCCGAGCACTCGGCTTTCGGACGTGTGCCTGAAAAGTTCTGAGACCGGTAGAGCCTGTCTTGAAAAGCCGCTGGCTACGTGAGTGCATTGATGCAAGTTCGTTTGCTTGTGAGTGTACAGACGTCTGCGTATGAATTGGCGTGTTCACACAAAGGCAAAGTGGAGCGCTTTGCTACGTGCGTGCACACGCCATTTCGGTGTCGCTCATAAACAGCGACAAGCTGTGTGCATCCGAAGCTACGTGTTAAAACGCGTCTGCCTCTGTTTTGGTAAACGACGGAGTGTGCGTGTTCAGACAGCGGCATATAGGCAGACGTGCCTACACACAGACTCCTGAAAACCCCGCACGCAAGGTCTGTATGGATGTACAACCACTTGCAGCGGTGTGCTCAATCACAAATCTAGACGGACGTGTTCAGTCTCACAAGAACACCAAGGTGTTTGCGGTAAGCGTTCGTCAGAAACAAGGCTGTGAACAGCAGCAGCTCTGCTGTTTGATTTCGCTGTGCGACGTGTCCTCTTGTCAAATTTCTCTTTCCGATCGCAGGCTCAGGGGTTTTCTTTGTACGACCAGCTATACGGAAAAGAGAGAGAAGGCGTAGGAAATTACGCCGTCTGCCTTCGTCAGTGTTGGAAACTAGCTGCTATCCCTTCTCTCTGTCCACGTGCACACGTAGGATTCCTCACCGTAAAACGCGCAGAAGCCTTTCCGCAAGCATCCAGGTGTGTGCACCCACCACCACGTGCATGCATACGCCGCCACAGAAGAGCACGTACCTTTCCACACGCTGATATCTAAGCAAAAGCGTGGGCACGCGCACCAACACTTCCGCAAGCACCCCCTTTCACATCTCTTGACGGGAAGAAGTACGTGGAGCGCACTTTGGTGCTGGAGGGTAAAGACGTCTGTGGAGAACACCCATTTGGAGGGTACCTGCACGTATGTGCCTGTTCTTGGACGATGCTGTGCGTGGAAGCAGGTGTGCTTGTGAATTCTTCTCTGTCCACATGAGTGTGCTTTGATGCGGGCTGCATTCGTGCTTAAGCTTGAGTGAGCGTAGGCAGCGTGCTGTTTGTTGGAAAGGTTTCGCGCCTATCTAGTTGCACAGTACCGCGTTTCTCATGAGGACAGATGCAAGGGAGCTCTGCTAGCAAAGAATCAGAGATGGACGTAGGGAGAACTGAATGCTGCTCCATGGTACTTCTCTCCCGTAACGAATGCTTCACAGTGGCTCAAGGAAAGACGCTTAACAATCTCTCTACCAGAGAAACGAGAGAGAACACGCCCTATCGACTAAGAACCGCAGAGCACCTCTTCACGAGCTTGTCCCTGATACAGAGAGGAAGGCAAACACTTGTGTGCTTGTGTGAGAGCAAGCGTCGTTCCTGTAAGCGTTTTTGGTCTTTTGGCATAGTTCCGTGTGTTGGCACGACTGTCAACGTCTAGGATAGCTGCGGACTTGACCCAGCGTGTGTGGACACAGTGTCCCTGAATAGACTGCGTGCGTAAGCGCCTGCTGAATCTCTCCCTCTCTCCACACGCATGTGGGTACGTGTCTTTCTCTCAACAAGCATGCGCGTTCCTTCGGTCGCATAAGTGCATCTTGCGTTGGTCTTGAGCTCAGCTGAGCGTGTCTGTTGACGCTGCACGTGTGTTGCTTGTGCCTGTGTGTAAAGGAACAGCCATGACTGCTCAGTCGTCACTCGCGCGACTCTGAAATGAACTATAGCTCATCTCCGTCTCTCAAACTGGTTCGTTGCGCACCGGGAACGAACCCCCACTTCAGCAACATCATCTCCCTCACCCGTTCCCCTGAAAACTCCAGCATTCCTGGTCTCCAGAGAAACGAATGTCCGCTCTGAACCTGTTGCAAAACACATCCTGCAGCAGGACACATCCTGCGAGAGGAAAAGAAGCAGCTGGGAAAGCCATGATGGCGGATGAGGCGAAAAAGGAAAGAGCTAGACACTCGAAAGCTCGTGCGTGGCTGCCTATGGACTAACATCATTGCACATGCGCGCTGCTGGATTCACATCACGGCGCCCACGCGAGGACGCACTGTACTCATTCCGTTATGCTTCTCTAGTTTCATACGCACTCATTCCAGACTTGCAATCACACATCGAACTGAACGCAGTTCACGAACACACACGCAGAGCTGTGATCACACGTCATGATACACGCACTATTTCCTGCACGTATACACCGAGCCACAAAGTTCCATGGTCACACGGACCTGCCTAGTGCACACATGAGCACACAGAGAATACACCAATCCGTGCCCATAGCAACTCCTAGCCTCAGATCAAGAAGCGCAGGAAATGGAGCAGGCTAAGAGCCCTTGCTTTGGCTGTCTTCCCTAGCCCTCCTTACTCCAAGAAGAGAAGGCACGGACAAGCCATTCACCGCATGGCGATCCTTTCCGCACTTCAGCTACGCTGGTCACTCACGCGTGACTACTGGAACTGCTCCACGCTGCCGCAGTAGTCTCTCTGCTGGGAGGAATATGAGGACTCTGTGTGTGGGGGCCAAGACGTGCTGTGTGCGTGCAGAGCTCCTTCCAACCGTATCCCAGAAGTGCTGAAGAGAGGGCTTGGAAGGGAGGGGAGGCACGCACATTCTAGGCGATTGTAAAGGACAGAAGAACGAACAGAGTGCGATCTAAAGCAGAAGCCAAGTTTCCTGACTGGCAGGCAGTAGCCCAGGTTCTTTGAGATAGCATTTTTGCCTGATGTCAGGCTCGGCTCTTCTTTGGCTAAATGAGCAGTTTGGAAACATCGCTGTGTGAAAAGGTAGGTGCGTATGCCTGCAGGTGCTAGATTTTGCACCTATCTGTGTGCTTGTGGAAGCGCTTCTGGCGCTGTTTCGGTGAGCAATCCTGTGTGTTGCACGTGGACAAAGAAAAGAAAGAGCAGCAGGCTCCACCACTGATGAAGACAGACTGCGAGTGTTCCTACGCAAGATGTTCCTCTTGGCACACCTAGTCCTACCAAGAAAACTGCTAAACTTTCGATCTGCGAGAGAAAAACCAACAAAACGTGCCATACACAGGAAGAACAGCACAGTGGATATGTTGACAGGCTTAGCCGTGATATGGGATGGAACACACTGTGAGCAAAAGAAAAGGAAAAGCACGAGTCCGTCCGGTAAGTCAAAGACGTCGCACAGGGGTGCAAGCGGTTGTAGATATACGGAATCCCGAGCACTCGGCTTTCGGACGTGTGCCTGAAAAGTTCTGAGACCGGTAGAGCCTGTCTTGAAAAGCCGCTGGTTACGTGAGTGCATTGATGCAAGTTCGTTTGCTTGTGAGTGTACAGACGTCTGCGTATGAATTGGCGTGTTCACACAAAGGCAAAGTGGAGCGCTTTGCTACGTGCGTGCACACGCCATTTCGGTGTCGCTCATAAACAGCGACAAGCTGTGTGCATCCGAAGCTACGTGTTAAAACGCGTCTGCCTCTGTTTTGGTAAACGACGGAGTGTGCGTGTTCAGACAGCGGCATATAGGCAGACGTGCCTACACACAGACTCCTGAAAACCCCGCACGCAAGGTCTGTATGGATGTACAACCACTTGCAGCGGTGTGCTCAATCACAAATCTAGACGGACGTGTTCAGTCTCACAAGAACACCAAGGTGTTTGCGGTAAGCGTTCGTCAGAAACAAGGCTGTGAACAGCAGCAGCTCTGCTGTTTGATTTCGCTGTGCGACGTGTCCTCTTGTCAAATTTCTCTTTCCGATCGCAGGCTCAGGGGTTTTCTTTGTACGACCAGCTATACGGAAAAGAGAGAGAAGGCGTAGGAAATTACGCCGTCTGCCTTCGTCAGTGTTGGAAACTAGCTGCTATCCCTTCTCTCTGTCCACGTGCACACGTAAGATTCCTCACCGTAAAACGCGCAGAAGCCTTTCCACAAGCATCCAGGTGTGTGCACCCACCACCACGTGCATGCATACGCCGCCACAGAAGAGCACGTACCTTTCCACACGCTGATATCTAAGCAAAAGCGTGGGCACGCGCACCAACACTTCCGCAAGCACCCCCTTTCACATCTCTTGACGGGAAGAAGTACGTGGAGCGCACTTTGGTGCTGGAGGGTAAAGACGTCTGTGGAGAACACCCATTTGGAGGGTACCTGCACGTATGTGCCTGTTCTTGGACGATGCTGTGCGTGGAAGCAGGTGTGCTTGTGAATTCTTCTCTGTCCACATGAGTGTGCTTTGATGCGGGCTGCATTCGTGCTTAAGCTTGAGTGAGCGTAGGCAGCGTGCTGTTTGTTGGAAAGGTTTCGCGCCTATGTAGTTGCACAGTACCGCGTTTCTCAATGAGGACAGATGCAAGGGAGCTCTGCTAGCAAAGAATCAGAGATGGACGTAGGGAGAACTGAATGCTGCTCCATGGTACTTCTCTCCCGTAACGAATGCTTCACAGTGGCTCAAGGAAAGACGCTTAACAATCTCTCTACCAGAGAAACGAGAGAGAACACGCCCTATCGACTAAGAACCGCAGAGCACCTCTTCACGAGCTTGTCCCTGATACAGAGAGGAAGGCAAACACTTGTGTGCTTGTGTGAGAGCAAGCGTCGTTCCTGTAAGCGTTTTTGGTCTTTTGGCACAGTTCCGTGTGTTGGCACGACTGTCAACGTCTAGGATAGCTGCGGACTTGACCCAGCGTGTGTGGACACAGTGTCCCTGAATAGACTGCGTGCGTAAGCGCCTGCTGAATCTCTCCCTCTCTCCACACGCATGTGGGTACGTGTCTTTCTCTCAACAAGCATGCGCGTTCCTTCGGTCGCATAAGTGCATCTTGCGTTGGTCTTGAGCTCAGCTGAGCGTGTCTGTTGACGCTGCACGTGTGTTGCTTGTGCCTGTGTGTAAAGGAACAGCCATGACTGCTCAGTCGTCACTCGCGCGACTCTGAAATGAACTATAGCTCATCTCCGTTTCTCAAACTGGTTCGTTGCGCACCGGGAACGAACCCCCACTTCAGCAACATCATCTCCCTCACCCGTTCCCCTGAAAACTCCAGCATTCCTGGTCTCCAGAGAAACGAATGTCCGCTCTGAACCTGTTGCAAAACACATCCTGCAGCAGGACACATCCTGCGAGAGGAAAAGAAGCAGCTGGGAAAGCCATGATGGCGGATGAGGCGAAAAAGGAAAGAGCTAGACACTCGAAAGCTCGTGCGTGGCTGCCTATGGACTAACATCATTGCACATGCGCGCTGCTGGATTCACATCACGGCGTCCACGCGAGGACGCACTGTACTCATTCCGTTATGCTTCTCTAGTTTCATACGCACTCATTCCAGACTTGCAATCACACATCGAACTGAACGCAATTCACGAACACACACGCAGAGCTGTGATCACACGTCATGATACACGTACTATTTCCTGCACGTGTACACCGAGCCACAAAGTCCCATGGTCACACGGACCTGCCTAGTGCACACATGAGCACACAGAGAATAAACCAATCCGTGCCCATAGCAACTCCTAGCCTCAGATCAAGAAGCGCAGGAAATGGAGCAGGCTAAGAGCCCTTGCTTTGGCTGTCTTCCCTAGCCCTCCTTACTCCAAGAAGAGAAGGCAAGGACAAGCCATTCACCGCATGGCGATCCTTTCCGCACTTCAGCTACGCTGGTCACTCACGCGTGACTACTGGAACTGCTCCACGCTGCCGCAGTAGTCTCTCTGCTGGGAGGAATATGAGGACTCTGTGTGTGGGGGCCAAAACGTGCTGTGTGCGTGCAGAGCTCCTTCCAACCGTATCCCAGAAGTGCTGAAGAGAGGGCTTGGAAGGGAGGGGAGGCACGCACATTCTAGGCGATTGTAAAGGACAGAAGAACGAACAGAGTGCGATCTAAAGCAGAAGCCAAGTTTCCTGGCTGGCAGGCAGTAGCCCAGGTTCTTTGAGATAGCATTTTTGCCTGATGTCAGGCTCGGCTCTTCTTTGGCTAAATGAGCAGTTTGGAAACATCGCTGTGTGAAAAGGTAGGTGCGTATGCCTGCAGGTGCTAGATTTTGCACCTATCTGTGTGCTTGTGGAAGCGCTTCTGGCGCTGTTTCGGTGAGCAATCCTGTGTGTTGCACGTGGACAAAGAAAAGAAAGAGCAGCAGGCTCCACCACTGATGAAGACAGACTGCGAGTGTTCCTACGCAAGATGTTCCTCTTGGCACACCTAGTCCTACCAAGAAAACTGCTAAACTTTCGATCTGCGAGAGAAAAACCAACAAAACGTGCCATACACAGGAAGAACAGCACAGTGGATATGTTGACAGGCTTAGCCGTGATATGGGGTGGAACACACTGTGAGCAAAAGAAAAGGAAAAGCACGAGTCCGTCCGGTAAGTCAAAGACGTCGCACAGGGGTGCAAGCGGTTGTAGATATACGGAATCCCGAGCACTCGGCTTTCGGACGTGTGCCTGAAAAGTTCTGAGACCGGTAGAGCCTGTCTTGAAAAGCCGCTGGTTACGTGAGTGCATTGATGCAAGTTCGTTTGCTTGTGAGTGTACAGACGTCTGCGTATGAATTGGCGTGTTCACACAAAGGCAAAGTGGAGCGCTTTGCTACGTGCGTGCACACGCCATTTCGGTGTCGCTCATAAACAGCGACAAGCTGTGTGCATCCGAAGCTACGTGTTAAAACGCGTCTGCCTCTGTTTTGGTAAACGACGGAGTGTGCGTGTTCAGACAGCGGCATATAGGCAGACGTGCCTACACACAGACTCCTGAAAACCCCGCACGCAAGGTCTGTATGGATGTACAACCACTTGCAGCGGTGTGCTCAATCACAAATCTAGACGGACGTGTTCAGTCTCACAAGAACACCAAGGTGTTTGCGGTAAGCGTTCGTCAGAAACAAGGCTGTGAACAGCAGCAGCTCTGCTGTTTGATTTCGCTGTGCGACGTGTCCTCTTGTCAAATTTCTCTTTCCGATCGCAGGCTCAGGGGTTTTCTTTGTACGACCAGCTATACGGAAAAGAGAGAGAAGGCGTAGGAAATTACGCCGTCTGCCTTCGTCAGTGTTGGAAACTAGCTGCTATCCCTTCTCTCTGTCCACGTGCACACGTAGGATTCCTCACCGTAAAACGCGCAGAAGCCTTTCCACAAGCATCCAGGTGTGTGCACCCACCACCACGTGCATGCATACGCCGCCACAGAAGAGCACGTACCTTTCCACACGCTGATATCTAAGCAAAAGCGTGGGCACGCGCACCAACACTTCCGCAAGCACCCCCTTTCACATCTCTTGACGGGAAGAAGTACGTGGAGCGCACTTTGGTGCTGGAGGGTAAAGACGTCTGTGGAGAACACCCATTTGGAGGGTACCTGCACGTATGTGCCTGTTCTTGGACGATGCTGTGCGTGGAAGCAGGTGTGCTTGTGAATTCTTCTCTGTCCACATGAGTGTGCTTTGATGCGGGCTGCATTCGTGCTTAAGCTTGAGTGAGCGTAGGCAGCGTGCTGTTTGTTGGAAAGGTTTCGCGCCTATCTAGTTGCACAGTACCGCGTTTCTCAATGAGGACAGATGCAAGGGAGCTCTGCTAGCAAAGAATCAGAGATGGACGTAGGGAGAACTGAATGCTGCTCCATGGTACTTCTCTCCCGTAACGAATGCTTCACAGTGGCTCAAGGAAAGACGCTTAACAATCTCTCTACCAGAGAAACGAGAGAGAACACGCCCTATCGACTAAGAACCGCAGAGCACCTCTTCACGAGCTTGTCCCTGATACAGAGAGGAAGGCAAACACTTGTGTGCTTGTGTGAGAGCAAGCGTCGTTCCTGTAAGCGTTTTTGGTCTTTTGGCACAGTTCCGTGTGTTGGCACGACTGTCAACGTCTAGGATAGCTGCGGACTTGACCCAGCGTGTGTGGACACAGTGTCCCTGAATAGACTGCGTGCGTAAGCGCCTGCTGAATCTCTCCCTCTCTCCACACGCATGTGGGTACGTGTCTTTCTCTCAACAAGCATGCGCGTTCCTTCGGTCGCATAAGTGCATCTTGCGTTGGTCTTGAGCTCAGCTGAGCGTGTCTGTTGACGCTGCACGTGTGTTGCTTGTGCCTGTGTGTAAAGGAACAGCCATGACTGCTCAGTCGTCACTCGCGCGACTCTGAAATGAACTATAGCTCATCTCCGTCTCTCAAACTGGTTCGTTGCGCACCGGGAACGAACCCCCACTTCAGCAACATCATCTCCCTCACCCGTTCCCCTGAAAACTCCAGCATTCCTGGTCTCCAGAGAAACGAATGTCCGCTCTGAACCTGTTGCAAAACACATCCTGCAGCAGGACACATCCTGCGAGAGGAAAAGAAGCAGCTGGGAAAGCCATGATGGCGGATGAGGCGAAAAAGGAAAGAGCTAGACACTCGAAAGCTCGTGCGTGGCTGCCTATGGACTAACATCATTGCACATGCGCGCTGCTGGATTCACATCACGGCGTCCACGCGAGGACGCACTGTACTCATTCCGTTATGCTTCTCTAGTTTCATACGCACTCATTCCAGACTTGCAATCACACATCGAACTGAACGCAATTCACGAACACACACGCAGAGCTGTGATCACACGTCATGATACACGTACTATTTCCTGCACGTGTACACCGAGCCACAAAGTCCCATGGTCACACGGACCTGCCTAGTGCACACATGAGCACACAGAGAATACACCAATCCGTGCCCATAGCAACTCCTAGCCTCAGATCAAGAAGCGCAGGAAATGGAGCAGGCTAAGAGCCCTTGCTTTGGCTGTCTTCCCTAGCCCTCCTTACTCCAAGAAGAGAAGGCAAGGACAAGCCATTCACCGCATGGCGATCCTTTCCGCACTTCAGCTACGCTGGTCACTCACGCGTGACTACTGGAACTGCTCCACGCTGCCGCAGTAGTCTCTCTGCTGGGAGGAATATGAGGACTCTGTGTGTGGGGGCCAAAACGTGCTGTGTGCGTGCAGAGCTCCTTCCAACCGTATCCCAGAAGTGCTGAAGAGAGGGCTTGGAAGGGAGGGGAGGCACGCACATTCTAGGCGATTGTAAAGGACAGAAGAACGAACAGAGTGCGATCTAAAGCAGAAGCCAAGTTTCCTGGCTGGCAGGCAGTAGCCCAGGTTCTTTGAGATAGCATTTTTGCCTGATGTCAGGCTCGGCTCTTCTTTGGCTAAATGAGCAGTTTGGAAACATCGCTGTGTGAAAAGGTAGGTGCGTATGCCTGCAGGTGCTAGATTTTGCACCTATCTGTGTGCTTGTGGAAGCGCTTCTGGCGCTGTTTCGGTGAGCAATCCTGTGTGTTGCACGTGGACAAAGAAAAAAAAGAGCAGCAGGCTCCACCACTGATGAAGACAGACTGCGAGTGTTCCTACGCAAGATGTTCCTCTTGGCACACCTAGTCCTACCAAGAAAACTGCTAAACTTTCGATCTGCGAGAGAAAAACCAACAAAACGTGCCATACACAGGAAGAACAGCACAGTGGATATGTTGACAGGCTTAGCCGTGATATGGGGTGGAACACACTGTGAGCAAAAGAAAAGGAAAAGCACGAGTCCGTCCGGTAAGTCAAAGACGTCGCACAGGGGTGCAAGCGGTTGTAGATATACGGAATCCCGAGCACTCGGCTTTCGGACGTGTGCCTGAAAAGTTCTGAGACCGGTAGAGCCTGTCTTGAAAAGCCGCTGGTTACGTGAGTGCATTGATGCAAGTTCGTTTGCTTGTGAGTGTACAGACGTCTGCGTATGAATTGGCGTGTTCACACAAAGGCAAAGTGGAGCGCTTTGCTACGTGCGTGCACACGCCATTTCGGTGTCGCTCATAAACAGCGACAAGCTGTGTGCATCCGAAGCTACGTGTTAAAACGCGTCTGCCTCTGTTTTGGTAAACGACGGAGTGTGCGTGTTCAGACAGCGGCATATAGGCAGACGTGCCTACACACAGACTCCTGAAAACCCCGCACGCAAGGTCTGTATGGATGTACAACCACTTGCAGCGGTGTGCTCAATCACAAATCTAGACGGACGTGTTCAGTCTCACAAGAACACCAAGGTGTTTGCGGTAAGCGTTCGTCAGAAACAAGGCTGTGAACAGCAGCAGCTCTGCTGTTTGATTTCGCTGTGCGACGTGTCCTCTTGTCAAATTTCTCTTTCCGATCGCAGGCTCAGGGGTTTTCTTTGTACGACCAGCTATACGGAAAAGAGAGAGAAGGCGTAGGAAATTACGCCGTCTGCCTTCGTCAGTGTTGGAAACTAGCTGCTATCCCTTCTCTCTGTCCACGTGCACACGTAGGATTCCTCACCGTAAAACGCGCAGAAGCCTTTCCACAAGCATCCAGGTGTGTGCACCCACCACCACGTGCATGCATACGCCGCCACAGAAGAGCACGTACCTTTCCACACGCTGATATCTAAGCAAAAGCGTGGGCACGCGCACCAACACTTCCGCAAGCACCCCCTTTCACATCTCTTGACGGGAAGAAGTACGTGGAGCGCACTTTGGTGCTGGAGGGTAAAGACGTCTGTGGAGAACACCCATTTGGAGGGTACCTGCACGTATGTGCCTGTTCTTGGACGATGCTGTGCGTGGAAGCAGGTGTGCTTGTGAATTCTTCTCTGTCCACATGAGTGTGCTTTGATGCGGGCTGCATTCGTGCTTAAGCTTGAGTGAGCGTAGGCAGCGTGCTGTTTGTTGGAAAGGTTTCGCGCCTATCTAGTTGCACAGTACCGCGTTTCTCAATGAGGACAGATGCAAGGGAGCTCTGCTAGCAAAGAATCAGAGATGGACGTAGGGAGAACTGAATGCTGCTCCATGGTACTTCTCTCCCGTAACGAATGCTTCACAGTGGCTCAAGGAAAGACGCTTAACAATCTCTCTACCAGAGAAACGAGAGAGAACACGCCCTATCGACTAAGAACCGCAGAGCACCTCTTCATGAGCTTGTCCCTGATACAGAGAGGAAGGCAAACACTTGTGTGCTTGTGTGAGAGCAAGCGTCGTTCCTGTAAGCGTTTTTGGTCTTTTGGCACAGTTCCGTGTGTTGGCACGACTGTCAACGTCTAGGATAGCTGCGGACTTGACCCAGCGTGTGTGGACACAGTGTCCCTGAATAGACTGCGTGCGTAAGCGCCTGCTGAATCTCTCCCTCTCTCCACACGCATGTGGGTACGTGTCTTTCTCTCAACAAGCATGCGCGTTCCTTCGGTCGCATCTGTGCATCTTGCGTTGGTCTTGAGCTCAGCTGAGCGTGTCTGTTGACGCTGCACGTGTGTTGCTTGTGCCTGTGTGTAAAGGAACAGCCATGACTGCTCAGTCGTCACTCGCGCGACTCTGAAATGAACTATAGCTCATCTCCGTCTCTCAAACTGGTTCGTTGCGCACCGGGAACGAACCCCCACTTCAGCAACATCATCTCCCTCACCCGTTCCCCTGAAAACTCCAGCATTCCTGGTCTCCAGAGAAACGAATGTCCGCTCTGAACCTGTTGCAAAACACATCCTGCAGCAGGACACATCCTGCGAGAGGAAAAGAAGCAGCTGGGAAAGCCATGATGGCGGATGAGGCGAAAAAGGAAAGAGCTAGACACTCGAAAGCTCGTGCGTGGCTGCCTATGGACTAACATCATTGCACATGCGCGCTGCTGGATTCACATCACGGCGCCCACGCGAGGACGCACTGTACTCATTCCGTTATGCTTCTCTAGTTTCATACGCACTCATTCCAGACTTGCAATCACACATCGAACTGAACGCAATTCACGAACACACACGCAGAGCTGTGATCACACGTCATGATACACGTACTATTTCCTGCACGTGTACACCGAGCCACAAAGTCCCATGGTCACACGGACCTGCCTAGTGCACACATGAGCACACAGAGAATACACCAATCCGTGCCCATAGCAACTCCTAGCCTCAGATCAAGAAGCGCAGGAAATGGAGCAGGCTAAGAGCCCTTGCTTTGGCTGTCTTCCCTAGCCCTCCTTACTCCAAGAAGAGAAGGCACGGACAAGCCATTCACCGCATGGCGATCTTTTCCGCACTTCAGCTACGCTGGTCACTCACGCGTGACTACTGGAACTGCTCCACGCTGCCGCAGTAGTCTCTCTGCTGGGAGGAATATGAGGACTCTGTGTGTGGGGGCCAAGACGTGCTGTGTGCGTGCAGAGCTCCTTCCAACCGTATCCCAGAAGTGCTGAAGAGAGGGCTTGGAAGGGAGGGGAGGCACGCACATTCTAGGCGATTGTAAAGGACAGAAGAACGAACAGAGTGCGATCTAAAGCAGAAGCCAAGTTTCCTGGCTGGCAGGCAGTAGCCCAGGTTCTTTGAGATAGCATTTTTGCCTGATGTCAGGCTCGGCTCTTCTTTGGCTAAATGAGCAGTTTGGAAACATCGCTGTGTGAAAAGGTAGGTGCGTATGCCTGCAGGTGCTAGATTTTGCACCTATCTGTGTGCTTGTGGAAGCGCTTCTGGCGCTGTTTCGGTGAGCAATCCTGTGTGTTGCACGTGGACAAAGAAAAGAAAGAGCAGCAGGCTCCACCACTGATGAAGACAGACTGCGAGTGTTCCTACGCAAGATGTTCCTCTTGGCACACCTAGTCCTACCAAGAAAACTGCTAAACTTTCGATCTGCGAGAGAAAAACCAACAAAACGTGCCATACACAGGAAGAACAGCACAGTGGATATGTTGACAGGCTTAGCCGTGATATGGGATGGAACACACTGTGAGCAAAAGAAAAGGAAAAGCACGAGTCCGTCCGGTAAGTCAAAGACGTCGCACAGGGGTGCAAGCGGTTGTAGATATACGGAATCCCGAGCACTCGGCTTTCGGACGTGTGCCTGAAAAGTTCTGAGACCGGTAGAGCCTGTCTTGAAAAGCCGCTGGTTACGTGAGTGCATTGATGCAAGTTCGTTTGCTTGTGAGTGTACAGACGTCTGCGTATGAATTGGCGTGTTCACACAAAGGCAAAGTGGAGCGCTTTGCTACGTGCGTGCACACGCCATTTCGGTGTCGCTCATAAACAGCGACAAGCTGTGTGCATCCGAAGCTACGTGTTAAAACGCGTCTGCCTCTGTTTTGGTAAACGACGGAGTGTGCGTGTTCAGACAGCGGCATATAGGCAGACGTGCCTACACACAGACTCCTGAAAACCCCGCACGCAAGGTCTGTATGGATGTACAACCACTTGCAGCGGTGTGCTCAATCACAAATCTAGACGGACGTGTTCAGTCTCACAAGAACACCAAGGTGTTTGCGGTAAGCGTTCGTCAGAAACAAGGCTGTGAACAGCAGCAGCTCTGCTGTTTGATTTCGCTGTGCGACGTGTCCTCTTGTCAAATTTCTCTTTCCGATCGCAGGCTCAGGGGTTTTCTTTGTACGACCAGCTATACGGAAAAGAGAGAGAAGGCGTAGGAAATTACGCCGTCTGCCTTCGTCAGTGTTGGAAACTAGCTGCTATCCCTTCTCTCTGTCCACGTGCACACGTAGGATTCCTCACCGTAAAACGCGCAGAAGCTTTTCCACAAGCATCCAGGTGTGTGCACCCACCACCACGTGCATGCATACGCCGCCACAGAAGAGCACGTACCTTTCCACACGCTGATATCTAAGCAAAAGCGTGGGCACGCGCACCAACACTTCCGCAAGCACCCCCTTTCACATCTCTTGACGGGAAGAAGTACGTGGAGCGCACTTTGGTGCTGGAGGGTAAAGACGTCTGTGGAGAACACCCATTTGGAGGGTACCTGCACGTATGTGCCTGTTCTTGGACGATGCTGTGCGTGGAAGCAGGTGTGCTTGTGAATTCTTCTCTGTCCACATGAGTGTGCTTTGATGCGGGCTGCATTCGTGCTTAAGCTTGAGTGAGCGTAGGCAGCGTGCTGTTTGTTGGAAAGGTTTCGCGCCTATCTAGTTGCACAGTACCGCGTTTCTCAATGAGGACAGATGCAAGGGAGCTCTGCTAGCAAAGAATCAGAGATGGACGTAGGGAGAACTGAATGCTGCTCCATGGTACTTCTCTCCCGTAACGAATGCTTCACAGTGGCTCAAGGAAAGACGCTTAACAATCTCTCTACCAGAGAAACGAGAGAGAACACGCCCTATCGACTAAGAACCGCAGAGCACCTCTTCACGAGCTTGTCCCTGATACAGAGAGGAAGGCAAACACTTGTGTGCTTGTGTGAGAGCAAGCGTCGTTCCTGTAAGCGTTTTTGGTCTTTTGGCACAGTTCCGTGTGTTGGCACGACTGTCAACGTCTAGGATAGCTGCGGACTTGACCCAGCGTGTGTGGACACAGTGTCCCTGAATAGACTGCGTGCGTAAGCGCCTGCTGAATCTCTCCCTCTCTCCACACGCATGTGGGTACGTGTCTTTCTCTCAACAAGCATGCGCGTTCCTTCGGTCGCATAAGTGCATCTTGCGTTGGTCTTGAGCTCAGCTGAGCGTGTCTGTTGACGCTGCACGTGTGTTGCTTGTGCCTGTGTGTAAAGGAACAGCCATGACTGCTCAGTCGTCACTCGCGCGACTCTGAAATGAACTATAGCTCATCTCCGTCTCTCAAACTGGTTCGTTGCGCTCCGGGAACGAACCCCCACTTCAGCAACATCATCTCCCTCACCCGTTCCCCTGAAAACTCCAGCATTCCTGGTCTCCAGAGAAACGAATGTCCGCTCTGAACCTGTTGCAAAACACATCCTGCAGCAGGCCACATCCTGCGAGAGGAAAAGAAGCAGCTGGGAAAGCCATGATGGCGGATGAGGCGAAAAAGGAAAGAGCTAGACACTCGAAAGCTCGTGCGTGGCTGCCTATGGACTAACATCATTGCACATGCGCGCTGCTGGATTCACATCACGGCGTCCACGCGA
This sequence comes from Nesoenas mayeri, assembly GCF_963082525.1. Taxonomy (NCBI): domain Eukaryota; kingdom Metazoa; phylum Chordata; class Aves; order Columbiformes; family Columbidae; genus Nesoenas; species Nesoenas mayeri. The sequence continues at coordinate 36,280,125 of NC_137542.1, forward strand.
GGACGCACTGTACTCATTCCGTTATGCTTCTCTAGTTTCATACGCACTCATTCCAGACTTGCAATCACACATCGAACTGAACGCAATTCACGAACACACACGCAGAGCTGTGATCACACGTCATGATACACGTACTATTTCCTGCACGTGTACACCGAGCCACAAAGTCCCATGGTCACACGGACCTGCCTAGTGCACACATGAGCACACAGAGAATACACCAATCCGTGCCCATAGCAACTCCTAGCCTCAGATCAAGAAGCGCAGGAAATGGAGCAGGCTAAGAGCCCTTGCTTTGGCTGTCTTCCCTAGCCCTCCTTACTCCAAGAAGAGAAGGCACGGACAAGCCATTCACCGCATGGCGATCTTTTCCGCACTTCAGCTACGCTGGTCACTCACGCGTGACTACTGGAACTGCTCCACGCTGCCGCAGTAGTCTCTCTGCTGGGAGGAATATGAGGACTCTGTGTGTGGGGGCCAAGACGTGCTGTGTGCGTGCAGAGCTCCTTCCAACCGTATCCCAGAAGTGCTGAAGAGAGGGCTTGGAAGGGAGGGGAGGCACGCACATTCTAGGCGATTGTAAAGGACAGAAGAACGAACAGAGTGCGATCTAAAGCAGAAGCCAAGTTTCCTGGCTGGCAGGCAGTAGCCCAGGTTCTTTGAGATAGCATTTTTGCCTGATGTCAGGCTCGGCTCTTCTTTGGCTAAATGAGCAGTTTGGAAACATCGCTGTGTGAAAAGGTAGGTGCGTATGCCTGCAGGTGCTAGATTTTGCACCTATCTGTGTGCTTGTGGAAGCGCTTCTGGCGCTGTTTCGGTGAGCAATCCTGTGTGTTGCACGTGGACAAAGAAAAGAAAGAGCAGCAGGCTCCACCACTGATGAAGACAGACTGCGAGTGTTCCTACGCAAGATGTTCCTCTTGGCACACCTAGTCCTACCAAGAAAACTGCTAAACTTTCGATCTGCGAGAGAAAAACCAACAAAACGTGCCATACACAGGAAGAACAGCACAGTGGATATGTTGACAGGCTTAGCCGTGATATGGGATGGAACACACTGTGAGCAAAAGAAAAGGAAAAGCACGAGTCCGTCCGGTAAGTCAAAGACGTCGCACAGGGGTGCAAGCGGTTGTAGATATACGGAATCCCGAGCACTCGGCTTTCGGACGTGTGCCTGAAAAGTTCTGAGACCGGTAGAGCCTGTCTTGAAAAGCCGCTGGTTACGTGAGTGCATTGATGCAAGTTCGTTTGCTTGTGAGTGTACAGACGTCTGCGTATGAATTGGCGTGTTCACACAAAGGCAAAGTGGAGCGCTTTGCTACGTGCGTGCACACGCCATTTCGGTGTCGCTCATAAACAGCGACAAGCTGTGTGCATCCGAAGCTACGTGTTAAAACGCGTCTGCCTCTGTTTTGGTAAACGACGGAGTGTGCGTGTTCAGACAGCGGCATATAGGCAGACGTGCCTACACACAGACTCCTGAAAACCCCGCACGCAAGGTCTGTATGGATGTACAACCACTTGCAGCGGTGTGCTCAATCACAAATCTAGACGGACGTGTTCAGTCTCACAAGAACACCAAGGTGTTTGCGGTAAGCGTTCGTCAGAAACAAGGCTGTGAACAGCAGCAGCTCTGCTGTTTGATTTCGCTGTGCGACGTGTCCTCTTGTCAAATTTCTCTTTCCGATCGCAGGCTCAGGGGTTTTCTTTGTACGACCAGCTATACGGAAAAGAGAGAGAAGGCGTAGGAAATTACGCCGTCTGCCTTCGTCAGTGTTGGAAACTAGCTGCTATCCCTTCTCTCTGTCCACGTGCACACGTAGGATTCCTCACCGTAAAACGCGCAGAAGCTTTTCCACAAGCATCCAGGTGTGTGCACCCACCACCACGTGCATGCATACGCCGCCACAGAAGAGCACGTACCTTTCCACACGCTGATATCTAAGCAAAAGCGTGGGCACGCGCACCAACACTTCCGCAAGCACCCCCTTTCACATCTCTTGACGGGAAGAAGTACGTGGAGCGCACTTTGGTGCTGGAGGGTAAAGACGTCTGTGGAGAACACCCATTTGGAGGGTACCTGCACGTATGTGCCTGTTCTTGGACGATGCTGTGCGTGGAAGCAGGTGTGCTTGTGAATTCTTCTCTGTCCACATGAGTGTGCTTTGATGCGGGCTGCATTCGTGCTTAAGCTTGAGTGAGCGTAGGCAGCGTGCTGTTTGTTGGAAAGGTTTCGCGCCTATCTAGTTGCACAGTACCGCGTTTCTCAATGAGGACAGATGCAAGGGAGCTCTGCTAGCAAAGAATCAGAGATGGACGTAGGGAGAACTGAATGCTGCTCCATGGTACTTCTCTCCCGTAACGAATGCTTCACAGTGGCTCAAGGAAAGACGCTTAACAATCTCTCTACCAGAGAAACGAGAGAGAACACGCCCTATCGACTAAGAACCGCAGAGCACCTCTTCACGAGCTTGTCCCTGATACAGAGAGGAAGGCAAACACTTGTGTGCTTGTGTGAGAGCAAGCGTCGTTCCTGTAAGCGTTTTTGGTCTTTTGGCACAGTTCCGTGTGTTGGCACGACTGTCAACGTCTAGGATAGCTGCGGACTTGACCCAGCGTGTGTGGACACAGTGTCCCTGAATAGACTGCGTGCGTAAGCGCCTGCTGAATCTCTCCCTCTCTCCACACGCATGTGGGTACGTGTCTTTCTCTCAACAAGCATGCGCGTTCCTTCGGTCGCATAAGTGCATCTTGCGTTGGTCTTGAGCTCAGCTGAGCGTGTCTGTTGACGCTGCACGTGTGTTGCTTGTGCCTGTGTGTAAAGGAACAGCCATGACTGCTCAGTCGTCACTCGCGCGACTCTGAAATGAACTATAGCTCATCTCCGTTTCTCAAACTGGTTCGTTGCGCACCGGGAACGAACCCCCACTTCAGCAACATCATCTCCCTCACCCCTTCCCCTGAAAACTCCAGCATTCCTGGTCTCCAGAGAAACGAATGTCCGCTCTGAACCTGTTGCAAAACACATCCTGCAGCAGGCCACATCCTGCGAGAGGAAAAGAAGCAGCTGGGAAAGCCATGATGGCGGATGAGGCGAAAAAGGAAAGAGCTAGACACTCGAAAGCTCGTGCGTGGCTGCCTATGGACTAACATCATTGCACATGCGCGCTGCTGGATTCACATCACGGCGTCCACGCGAGGACGCACTGTACTCATTCCGTTATGCTTCTCTAGTTTCATACGCACTCATTCCAGACTTGCAATCACACATCGAACTGAACGCAATTCACGAACACACACGCAGAGCTGTGATCACACGTCATGATACACGTACTATTTCCTGCACGTGTACACCGAGCCACAAAGTCCCATGGTCACACGGACCTGCCTAGTGCACACATGAGCACACAGAGAATAAACCAATCCGTGCCCATAGCAACTCCTAGCCTCAGATCAAGAAGCGCAGGAAATGGAGCAGGCTAAGAGCCCTTGCTTTGGCTGTCTTCCCTAGCCCTCCTTACTCCAAGAAGAGAAGGCAAGGACAAGCCATTCACCGCATGGCGATCCTTTCCGCACTTCAGCTACGCTGGTCACTCACGCGTGACTACTGGAACTGCTCCACGCTGCCGCAGTAGTCTCTCTGCTGGGAGGAATATGAGGACTCTGTGTGTGGGGGCCAAAACGTGCTGTGTGCGTGCAGAGCTCCTTCCAACCGTATCCCAGAAGTGCTGAAGAGAGGGCTTGGAAGGGAGGGGAGGCACGCACATTCTAGGCGATTGTAAAGGACAGAAGAACGAACAGAGTGCGATCTAAAGCAGAAGCCAAGTTTCCTGGCTGGCAGGCAGTAGCCCAGGTTCTTTGAGATAGCATTTTTGCCTGATGTCAGGCTCGGCTCTTCTTTGGCTAAATGAGCAGTTTGGAAACATCGCTGTGTGAAAAGGTAGGTGCGTATGCCTGCAGGTGCTAGATTTTGCACCTATCTGTGTGCTTGTGGAAGCGCTTCTGGCGCTGTTTCGGTGAGCAATCCTGTGTGTTGCACGTGGACAAAGAAAAAAAAGAGCAGCAGGCTCCACCACTGATGAAGACAGACTGCGAGTGTTCCTACGCAAGATGTTCCTCTTGGCACACCTAGTCCTACCAAGAAAACTGCTAAACTTTCGATCTGCGAGAGAAAAACCAACAAAACGTGCCATACACAGGAAGAACAGCACAGTGGATATGTTGACAGGCTTAGCCGTGATATGGGATGGAACACACTGTGAGCAAAAGAAAAGGAAAAGCACGAGTCCGTCCGGTAAGTCAAAGACGTCGCACAGGGGTGCAAGCGGTTGTAGATATACGGAATCCCGAGCACTCGGCTTTCGGACGTGTGCCTGAAAAGTTCTGAGACCGGTAGAGCCTGTCTTGAAAAGCCGCTGGTTACGTGAGTGCATTGATGCAAGTTCGTTTGCTTGTGAGTGTACAGACGTCTGCGTATGAATTGGCGTGTTCACACAAAGGCAAAGTGGAGCGCTTTGCTACGTGCGTGCACACGCCATTTCGGTGTCGCTCATAAACAGCGACAAGCTGTGTGCATCCGAAGCTACGTGTTAAAACGCGTCTGCCTCTGTTTTGGTAAACGACGGAGTGTGCGTGTTCAGACAGCGGCATATAGGCAGACGTGCCTACACACAGACTCCTGAAAACCCCGCACGCAAGGTCTGTATGGATGTACAACCACTTGCAGCGGTGTGCTCAATCACAAATCTAGACGGACGTGTTCAGTCTCACAAGAACACCAAGGTGTTTGCGGTAAGCGTTCGTCAGAAACAAGGCTGTGAACAGCAGCAGCTCTGCTGTTTGATTTCGCTGTGCGACGTGTCCTCTTGTCAAATTTCTCTTTCCGATCGCAGGCTCAGGGGTTTTCTTTGTACGACCAGCTATACGGAAAAGAGAGAGAAGGCGTAGGAAATTACGCCGTCTGCCTTCGTCAGTGTTGGAAACTAGCTGCTATCCCTTCTCTCTGTCCACGTGCACACGTAGGATTCCTCACCGTAAAACGCGCAGAAGCTTTTCCACAAGCATCCAGGTGTGTGCACCCACCACCACGTGCATGCATACGCCGCCACAGAAGAGCACGTACCTTTCCACACGCTGATATCTAAGCAAAAGCGTGGGCACGCGCACCAACACTTCCGCAAGCACCCCCTTTCACATCTCTTGACGGGAAGAAGTACGTGGAGCGCACTTTGGTGCTGGAGGGTAAAGACGTCTGTGGAGAACACCCATTTGGAGGGTACCTGCACGTATGTGCCTGTTCTTGGACGATGCTGTGCGTGGAAGCAGGTGTGCTTGTGAATTCTTCTCTGTCCACATGAGTGTGCTTTGATGCGGGCTGCATTCGTGCTTAAGCTTGAGTGAGCGTAGGCAGCGTGCTGTTTGTTGGAAAGGTTTCGCGCCTATCTAGTTGCACAGTACCGCGTTTCTCAATGAGGACAGATGCAAGGGAGCTCTGCTAGCAAAGAATCAGAGATGGACGTAGGGAGAACTGAATGCTGCTCCATGGTACTTCTCTCCCGTAACGAATGCTTCACAGTGGCTCAAGGAAAGACGCTTAACAATCTCTCTACCAGAGAAACGAGAGAGAACACGCCCTATCGACTAAGAACCGCAGAGCACCTCTTCACGAGCTTGTCCCTGATACAGAGAGGAAGGCAAACACTTGTGTGCTTGTGTGAGAGCAAGCGTCGTTCCTGTAAGCGTTTTTGGTCTTTTGGCACAGTTCCGTGTGTTGGCACGACTGTCAACGTCTAGGATAGCTGCGGACTTGACCCAGCGTGTGTGGACACAGTGTCCCTGAATAGACTGCGTGCGTAAGCGCCTGCTGAATCTCTCCCTCTCTCCACACGCATGTGGGTACGTGTCTTTCTCTCAACAAGCATGCGCGTTCCTTCGGTCGCATAAGTGCATCTTGCGTTGGTCTTGAGCTCAGCTGAGCGTGTCTGTTGACGCTGCACGTGTGTTGCTTGTGCCTGTGTGTAAAGGAACAGCCATGACTGCTCAGTCGTCACTCGCGCGACTCTGAAATGAACTATAGCTCATCTCCGTCTCTCAAACTGGTTCGTTGCGCACCGGGAACGAACCCCCACTTCAGCAACATCATCTCCCTCACCCGTTCCCCTGAAAACTCCAGCATTCCTGGTCTCCAGAGAAACGAATGTCCGCTCTGAACCTGTTGCAAAACACATCCTGCAGCAGGACACATCCTGCGAGAGGAAAAGAAGCAGCTGGGAAAGCCATGATGGCGGATGAGGCGAAAAAGGAAAGAGCTAGACACTCGAAAGCTCGTGCGTGGCTGCCTATGGACTAACATCATTGCACATGCGCGCTGCTGGATTCACATCACGGCGTCCACGCGAGGACGCACTGTACTCATTCCGTTATGCTTCTCTAGTTTCATACGCACTCATTCCAGACTTGCAATCACACATCGAACTGAACGCAATTCACGAACACACACGCAGAGCTGTGATCACACGTCATGATACACGTACTATTTCCTGCACGTGTACACAGAGCCACAAAGTCCCATGGTCACACGGACCTGCCTAGTGCACACATGAGCACACAGAGAATAAACCAATCCGTGCCCATAGCAACTCCTAGCCTCAGATCAAGAAGCGCAGGAAATGGAGCAGGCTAAGAGCCCTTGCTTTGGCTGTCTTCCCTAGCCCTCCTTACTCCAAGAAGAGAAGGCAAGGACAAGCCATTCACCGCATGGCGATCCTTTCCGCACTTCAGCTACGCTGGTCACTCACGCGTGACTACTGGAACTGCTCCACGCTGCCGCAGTAGTCTCTCTGCTGGGAGGAATATGAGGACTCTGTGTGTGGGGGCCAAAACGTGCTGTGTGCGTGCAGAGCTCCTTCCAACCGTATCCCAGAAGTGCTGAAGAGAGGGCTTGGAAGGGAGGGGAGGCACGCACATTCTAGGCGATTGTAAAGGACAGAAGAACGAACAGAGTGCGATCTAAAGCAGAAGCCAAGTTTCCTGGCTGGCAGGCAGTAGCCCAGGTTCTTTGAGATAGCATTTTTGCCTGATGTCAGGCTCGGCTCTTCTTTGGCTAAATGAGCAGTTTGGAAACATCGCTGTGTGAAAAGGTAGGTGCGTATGCCTGCAGGTGCTAGATTTTGCACCTATCTGTGTGCTTGTGGAAGCGCTTCTGGCGCTGTTTCGGTGAGCAATCCTGTGTGTTGCACGTGGACAAAGAAAAGAAAGAGCAGCAGGCTCCACCACTGATGAAGACAGACTGCGAGTGTTCCTACGCAAGATGTTCCTCTTGGCACACCTAGTCCTACCAAGAAAACTGCTAAACTTTCGATCTGCGAGAGAAAAACCAACAAAACGTGCCATACACAGGAAGAACAGCACAGTGGATATGTTGACAGGCTTAGCCGTGATATGGGGTGGAACACACTGTGAGCAAAAGAAAAGGAAAAGCACGAGTCCGTCCGGTAAGTCAAAGACGTCGCACAGGGGTGCAAGCGGTTGTAGATATACGGAATCCCGAGCACTCGGCTTTCGGACGTGTGCCTGAAAAGTTCTGAGACCGGTAGAGCCTGTCTTGAAAAGCCGCTGGTTACGTGAGTGCATTGATGCAAGTTCGTTTGCTTGTGAGTGTACAGACGTCTGCGTATGAATTGGCGTGTTCACACAAAGGCAAAGTGGAGCGCTTTGCTACGTGCGTGCACACGCCATTTCGGTGTCGCTCATAAACAGCGACAAGCTGTGTGCATCCGAAGCTACGTGTTAAAACGCGTCTGCCTCTGTTTTGGTAAACGACGGAGTGTGCGTGTTCAGACAGCGGCATATAGGCAGACGTGCCTACACACAGACTCCTGAAAACCCCGCACGCAAGGTCTGTATGGATGAACAACCACTTGCAGCGGTGTGCTCAATCACAAATCTAGACGGACGTGTTCAGTCTCACAAGAACACCAAGGTGTTTGCGGTAAGCGTTCGTCAGAAACAAGGCTGTGAACAGCAGCAGCTCTGCTGTTTGATTTCGCTGTGCGACGTGTCCTCTTGTCAAATTTCTCTTTCCGATCGCAGGCTCAGGGGTTTTCTTTGTACGACCAGCTATACGGAAAAGAGAGAGAAGGCGTAGGAAATTACGCCGTCTGCCTTCGTCAGTGTTGGAAACTAGCTGCTATCCCTTCTCTCTGTCCACGTGCACACGTAGGATTCCTCACCGTAAAACGCGCAGAAGCTTTTCCACAAGCATCCAGGTGTGTGCACCCACCACCACGTGCATGCATACGCCGCCACAGAAGAGCACGTACCTTTCCACACGCTGATATCTAAGCAAAAGCGTGGGCACGCGCACCAACACTTCCGCAAGCACCCCCTTTCACATCTCTTGACGGGAAGAAGTACGTGGAGCGCACTTTGGTGCTGGAGGGTAAAGACGTCTGTGGAGAACACCCATTTGGAGGGTACCTGCACGTATGTGCCTGTTCTTGGACGATGCTGTGCGTGGAAGCAGGTGTGCTTGTGAATTCTTCTCTGTCCACATGAGTGTGCTTTGATGCGGGCTGCATTCGTGCTTAAGCTTGAGTGAGCGTAGGCAGCGTGCTGTTTGTTGGAAAGGTTTCGCGCCTATCTAGTTGCACAGTACCGCGTTTCTCAATGAGGACAGATGCAAGGGAGCTCTGCTAGCAAAGAATCAGAGATGGACGTAGGGAGAACTGAATGCTGCTCCATGGTACTTCTCTCCCGTAACGAATGCTTCACAGTGGCTCAAGGAAAGACGCTTAACAATCTCTCTACCAGAGAAACGAGAGAGAACACGCCCTATCGACTAAGAACCGCAGAGCACCTCTTCACGAGCTTGTCCCTGATACAGAGAGGAAGGCAAACACTTGTGTGCTTGTGTGAGAGCAAGCGTCGTTCCTGTAAGCGTTTTTGGTCTTTTGGCACAGTTCCGTGTGTTGGCACGACTGTCAACGTCTAGGATAGCTGCGGACTTGACCCAGCGTGTGTGGACACAGTGTCCCTGAATAGACTGCGTGCGTAAGCGCCTGCTGAATCTCTCCCTCTCTCCACACGCATGTGGGTACGTGTCTTTCTCTCAACAAGCATGCGCGTTCCTTCGGTCGCATAAGTGCATCTTGCGTTGGTCTTGAGCTCAGCTGAGCGTGTCTGTTGACGCTGCACGTGTGTTGCTTGTGCCTGTGTGTAAAGGAACAGCCATGACTGCTCAGTCGTCACTCGCGCGACTCTGAAATGAACTATAGCTCATCTCCGTTTCTCAAACTGGTTCGTTGCGCACCGGGAACGAACCCCCACTTCAGCAACATCATCTCCCTCACCCCTTCCCCTGAAAACTCCAGCATTCCTGGTCTCCAGAGAAACGAATGTCCGCTCTGAACCTGTTGCAAAACACATCCTGCAGCAGGCCACATCCTGCGAGAGGAAAAGAAGCAGCTGGGAAAGCCATGATGGCGGATGAGGCGAAAAAGGAAAGAGCTAGACACTCGAAAGCTCGTGCGTGGCTGCCTATGGACTAACATCATTGCACATGCGCGCTGCTGGATTCACATCACGGCGTCCACGCGAGGACGCACTGTACTCATTCCGTTATGCTTCTCTAGTTTCATACGCACTCATTCCAGACTTGCAATCACACATCGAACTGAACGCAATTCACGAACACACACGCAGAGCTGTGATCACACGTCATGATACACGTACTATTTCCTGCACGTGTACACCGAGCCACAAAGTCCCATGGTCACACGGACCTGCCTAGTGCACACATGAGCACACAGAGAATAAACCAATCCGTGCCCATAGCAACTCCTAGCCTCAGATCAAGAAGCGCAGGAAATGGAGCAGGCTAAGAGCCCTTGCTTTGGCTGTCTTCCCTAGCCCTCCTTACTCCAAGAAGAGAAGGCAAGGACAAGCCATTCACCGCATGGCGATCCTTTCCGCACTTCAGCTACGCTGGTCACTCACGCGTGACTACTGGAACTGCTCCACGCTGCCGCAGTAGTCTCTCTGCTGGGAGGAATATGAGGACTCTGTGTGTGGGGGCCAAAACGTGCTGTGTGCGTGCAGAGCTCCTTCCAACCGTATCCCAGAAGTGCTGAAGAGAGGGCTTGGAAGGGAGGGGAGGCACGCACATTCTAGGCGATTGTAAAGGACAGAAGAACGAACAGAGTGCGATCTAAAGCAGAAGCCAAGTTTCCTGGCTGGCAGGCAGTAGCCCAGGTTCTTTGAGATAGCATTTTTGCCTGATGTCAGGCTCGGCTCTTCTTTGGCTAAATGAGCAGTTTGGAAACATCGCTGTGTGAAAAGGTAGGTGCGTATGCCTGCAGGTGCTAGATTTTGCACCTATCTGTGTGCTTGTGGAAGCGCTTCTGGCGCTGTTTCGGTGAGCAATCCTGTGTGTTGCACGTGGACAAAGAAAAAAAAGAGCAGCAGGCTCCACCACTGATGAAGACAGACTGCGAGTGTTCCTACGCAAGATGTTCCTCTTGGCACACCTAGTCCTACCAAGAAAACTGCTAAACTTTCGATCTGCGAGAGAAAAACCAACAAAACGTGCCATACACAGGAAGAACAGCACAGTGGATATGTTGACAGGCTTAGCCGTGATATGGGATGGAACACACTGTGAGCAAAAGAAAAGGAAAAGCACGAGTCCGTCCGGTAAGTCAAAGACGTCGCACAGGGGTGCAAGCGGTTGTAGATATACGGAATCCCGAGCACTCGGCTTTCGGACGTGTGCCTGAAAAGTTCTGAGACCGGTAGAGCCTGTCTTGAAAAGCCGCTGGTTACGTGAGTGCATTGATGCAAGTTCGTTTGCTTGTGAGTGTACAGACGTCTGCGTATGAATTGGCGTGTTCACACAAAGGCAAAGTGGAGCGCTTTGCTACGTGCGTGCACACGCCATTTCGGTGTCGCTCATAAACAGCGACAAGCTGTGTGCATCCGAAGCTACGTGTTAAAACGCGTCTGCCTCTGTTTTGGTAAACGACGGAGTGTGCGTGTTCAGACAGCGGCATATAGGCAGACGTGCCTACACACAGACTCCTGAAAACCCCGCACGCAAGGTCTGTATGGATGTACAACCACTTGCAGCGGTGTGCTCAATCACAAATCTAGACGGACGTGTTCAGTCTCACAAGAACACCAAGGTGTTTGCGGTAAGCGTTCGTCAGAAACAAGGCTGTGAACAGCAGCAGCTCTGCTGTTTGATTTCGCTGTGCGACGTGTCCTCTTGTCAAATTTCTCTTTCCGATCGCAGGCTCAGGGGTTTTCTTTGTACGACCAGCTATACGGAAAAGAGAGAGAAGGCGTAGGAAATTACGCCGTCTGCCTTCGTCAGTGTTGGAAACTAGCTGCTATCCCTTCTCTCTGTCCACGTGCACACGTAGGATTCCTCACCGTAAAACGCGCAGAAGCTTTTCCACAAGCATCCAGGTGTGTGCACCCACCACCACGTGCATGCATACGCCGCCACAGAAGAGCACGTACCTTTCCACACGCTGATATCTAAGCAAAAGCGTGGGCACGCGCACCAACACTTCCGCAAGCACCCCCTTTCACATCTCTTGACGGGAAGAAGTACGTGGAGCGCACTTTGGTGCTGGAGGGTAAAGACGTCTGTGGAGAACACCCATTTGGAGGGTACCTGCACGTATGTGCCTGTTCTTGGACGATGCTGTGCGTGGAAGCAGGTGTGCTTGTGAATTCTTCTCTGTCCACATGAGTGTGCTTTGATGCGGGCTGCATTCGTGCTTAAGCTTGAGTGAGCGTAGGCAGCGTGCTGTTTGTTGGAAAGGTTTCGCGCCTATGTAGTTGCACAGTACCGCGTTTCTCAATGAGGACAGATGCAAGGGAGCTCTGCTAGCAAAGAATCAGAGATGGACGTAGGGAGAACTGAATGCTGCTCCATGGTACTTCTCTCCCGTAACGAATGCTTCACAGTGGCTCAAGGAAAGACGCTTAACAATCTCTCTACCAGAGAAACGAGAGAGAACACGCCCTATCGACTAAGAACCGCAGAGCACCTCTTCACGAGCTTGTCCCTGATACAGAGAGGAAGGCAAACACTTGTGTGCTTGTGTGAGAGCAAGCGTCGTTCCTGTAAGCGTTTTCTGGTCTTTTGGCACAGTTCCGTGTGTTGGCACGACTGTCAACGTCTAGGATAGCTGCGGACTTGACCCAGCGTGTGTGGACACAGTGTCCCTGAATAGACTGCGTGCGTAAGCGCCTGCTGAATCTCTCCCTCTCTCCACACGCATGTGGGTACGTGTCTTTCTCTCAACAAGCATGCGCGTTCCTTCGGTCGCATAAGTGCATCTTGCGTTGGTCTTGAGCTCAGCTGAGCGTGTCTGTTGCTGCACGTGTGTTGCTTGTGCCTGTGTGTAAAGGAACAGCCATGACTGCTCAGTCGTCACTCGCGCGACTCTGAAATGAACTATAGCTCATCTCCGTTTCTCAAACTGGTTCGTTGCGCACCGGGAACGAACCCCCACTTCAGCAACATCATCTCCCTCACCCGTTCCCCTGAAAACTCCAGCATTCCTGGTCTCCAGAGAAACGAATGTCCGCTCTGAACCTGTTGCAAAACACATCCTGCAGCAGGACACATCCTGCGAGAGGAAAAGAAGCAGCTGGGAAAGCCATGATGGCGGATGAGGCGAAAAAGGAAAGAGCTAGACACTCGAAAGCTCGTGCGTGGCTGCCTATGGACTAACATCATTGCACATGCGCGCTGCTGGTATCACATACCGGCGCCCACGCCTGGACACACTGTACTTATTCCGTTATGCTTCTCTAGTTTCATACCCACTCATTCCAGACTTGCAATCACACATCAAGCTGAACGCAGTTCACGAACACACACGTAGAGCTGTGATCACACGTCATGATACATGTAGTATTTCCTGACTTCTCTGTGTGTCCTGTCCTCTTGTATTTCCCTTTCCGATTGCAAGCTTAGCGGTTTTCTTTGTACGACCACGTATACGGAAAGAGAAATAGAGCACAGGAAATTACGCCCTCTGCCTTCGACTGTGTCTTGTCCATGCATTACTTTCCTTGGAGTAAGGAGGGCTAGGGAAGACAGCTAAATTCATGTAAACTGCGATTAAGCTAGAGAGGACTTACCCATCACTAACCAATGACATGAGAAATGCTTTCTAACCACCTGCAAAACGAAGAGATATTTTTCAAAGTTTAGGTCCTCCAGCATGACAAGCTCGAGACAGAAGATGAAGTTGTATAGAAGCAAGGTGCTTAGCTTATGTTTTACTAGAAATTAATAGATGTATCGTACGTAAGAAACTAATTCGTTACTTAGGTGTGTAGTAGTTGTGCTTCCGAGGAGAGTTGCCAACGTGGAGAGATCGATCAGGCAACACATGAAAAGAACCTGAGAAGCATGGCGAAAGAGACCGCAACCCCTGAAAACGACGCTAGATGGCAGCAAAGACCGTGAAATAACTAACTTCAGTCTACTCCTCAAGTGTCGTACACGTGCATTGCATACTTGCAATCTGGCGGGCTCTCTTGGGCTTTCTTGGGGTCTATCGGCGTCTGTCAGGCCGTGTGAGGATTTGTCGGGCTCTGTCGGGCTCTGTAAGACTCCGTCAATCCCTGTCAGTTTTTTTCAGGCTCTTTCAGGCCCTGTCGGTCTCTATGTGGCTTTGTAAAGATTTGTGGGTCTTGCTGAGGCTCTCTCAGACTCTGTTGGGCTCTGTCAAGCTCCTTTGGGCTCTTTCTTCCCTAGCAGGCTTTTTCAGGCTCTATAAAGCCCTGTCATGCTCTGTCAGGCCTTGTCAGACTCTGTCTGGCTCTCTCAGGTTTTGTCAGGCTCTTTCGATCCCTGTCGTGCCCTATCAGGCTTTGTCAGGACTTGTCAGGCTTTGTTGCCCTTATTCACGCTTTGTTGGACTCTGTCAGCCTTTCTCAGGATCTCTCAGGCTCTGACAGACCGTGTCAGGATTTGAAGGGTTCTGCTGGATTTTGTCAGGCTCTGTTGGGGATTGCCGAGCTGTGTCAGGCTCCATTGGGCAGTATTGGGCTCTTTCAAGCTTTGTTGGGCCCTGTCAGGCTCTGTCAGGTTCCGTTGACACCTGCAAGGCTATGTCAAGCTGTGTCAGGCCCTGTCATGCTCTGTCAGGCGCTATTGGTCTCATTCAAGCCCTGTAATGGTCTTTCAGACTCTGTCATGCTTTATCTGGCTGTTAATTTTGTGGCGTATGTGCATCTACGGTGGTCTTGAGCTCAGCTATGTCTGTTGATGAACTGTGTGTGTTAGCTCTGCCTGTGTGTAAATGAACAGTCCTGACTGCTCAATCGTGACTTCTTTGACTCTGAAATGAAATATAGCTCATCTCTGTTTCTGAAACTGGTTCGTTGCACACAGGGAACGGACCCCCACTTCAACTGCAGGATTCCTGGTCTCCAGAGAAACGAATGTCCGCTCTGAACCTGCTGCAAAACACATCCTGCAGCAGAACACATCCTGTTGCAGGAAAAGAAGCAGCTGGGAAAGCCATGTTTGCGGATGAGGCGAAAAAGGAAAGCTTGTGCGTGGATGTCTATGGACTAACATCATTGCACATGCACGCTGCTGGTATCACATCCCGGTGCCCACGCCTGGACACACTGTACTTATTCCGTTATGCTTCTCTAGTTTCATACCCACTCATTCCAGACTTGCAATCACACATCAAGCTGAACGCAGTTCACGAACACACACGCAGAGCTGTGATCACACATCATGATACAGGTACTATTTCCTGCACATATAGACAGAGCCACAAAGCCCCATGGTCACACGGACCTGCCTAGTGCACACATGAGCACACAGAGAAGAAACCAATCCCTGCCCATAGCAACTCCTAGCCTCAGATCAAGAAGCGCAGGAAATAGAGCAGGCTAAGAGCCCTTGCTGTGTCTGTCTTCCCTAGTTCTCCTTACTCCAAGAAGAGAAGGCACGGACAAGCCATTCACCGCATCCCAATCCTTTCCGCACTTCAGCTACGCTGGTCACTCACGCGTGAGTATTGGAGCTGCTCCCCGCTGCTGCAGTAATCTCTCTGCTGGGAGGAATATGAGGACTCTGTGTGTGGGGGCCAAGACGTGCTGTGTGCGTGCAGAGCTCCTTCCCACCGTAACTCAAAAGTGCTGATGAGAGGGCTTGGAAGGGAGGGAAGCCAGGCACATTCTAGGCGATTGTAAAGGACAGAAGAACAAACAGAGTGCGGTCTAAAGCAGAAGTAAAGAGGAAGAAGAGGTACTGAGGATGGAAGCGTTTCCTGGCTGGCAGGAGGTAGCCCAGGTTCTTTAAGATAGGATTTTGCCTGATGTCAGGCTCGGCTCTTCTTTGGCTAAATGACCCATTTGGAACCATCGCTGTGTGAAAAGGTAGGTGCGTATGCCTGCAGGTGCTAGATTTTGCACCTATCTGTGTGCTTGTGGAAGCGCTTCTGGCGCTGTTTTGGTGAGGAATGCTGTGTGTGCATGTGGACAAAGAAAAGGGAGAGCAGCAGGCTCCACCACTGAGGAAGACAGACTGCGAGTGTTCGTACGCAAGCTGTTCCTCTTGGTACACCTAGTCCTACAAAGAATACTGCTAAACTTTGGATCTGCGAGAGAAAACCAACAAAACATGCCATACACAGGAAGAACAGCACAGTGGATATGTTGACACGCCTAGCCGTGATATGGGGTGGAACACACTGTGAGCAAAAGAAAAGGAAAAGCACAAGTCCGTCCGGTAAGTCAAAGACGTCGCGCACGGGTGCAAGCGATTGTAGGTATACGGAATCCTGAGCGCCTGGCTTTCGGACGTGTGCCTGAAAAGTTCTGAGACCAGTAGAGCCTGTCTTCAAAAGCTGGTGGTTATGTGAGTGCATTGATGCAAGTTCGTGTGCTTGTGAGTGTACAGACGTCTGCGTATGAATTGGCGTGTTCACACAAAGGCAAAGTGGAGCGCTTTGCTACGTACGTGCACGCGCCATTTCGGTGTCGCTTATAAACAGCGACAAGCTGTGTGCATCCGAAGCTACGTGTTAAAGCGCGTCTGCCTCTGTTTTGGCAAACGATGGAGTGTGCGTGTTCAGACAGCGGCATACAGGCAGACGTGCCTACAGACACACTCCTGAAAACCCCGCACGCAAGGTCTGTATGGATGTACAACCACTTGCAGCGGTGTGCTCAATCACAAATCTAGACGGACGTGTTCAGTCTCACAAGAACACCAACGTGTTTGCGGTAAGCGTTAGTCAGAAACAAGGCTGTGAACAGCAGCAGCTCTGCTGTTTGATTTCTCAGTGCGGCGTGTCCTCTTGTATTTCTCTTTCCGATCGCAGGCTTAGCGGTTTTCTTTGAAGCTATCTATTTGTTGATCAAATCGAGTTACCACTTCTTGAGCTAGTAAGATCATTTCAGCTTCTTCATCAGTACCATATCTTTGTAGCAGCATAAGGTGTACCGGCTCTACACGGCCTTTAACTAGTCCAATTAGTCGATTTAGGATACAGGGTCCAAAGGTTAGGGTAAGTAATAATATTATCAAGGGTCCAGCTATTGTGGATAGCAATGTAGTTAGCCACGGGGACTGAGTAAACCAAGACTCGTATCACCCTTTTGCAGCTTCTCTTTCCCTTTTTCTCTGTTCCAGTCTCTCCCTTAATTTTGCCATCGAGTCTCAGACTACCCCTGTGTGATCTGCATAAAAACAACAGTCTTCCTTCAAGGCTACGCATAGTCCCCCTTGCTGTAAGAAAAGGAGATCCATCCCTCTCCTGTTTTGTAACACCACTTCAGATAGTGAGGTTAGAGATCTCTCTAAGGCGATTATGGAGTTTTCAATTCTCTCTAGGTCCTCATCTATCGCAATCATCAAGGAATTGAATCCTTGATTTTGTTGAACAAGTGAAGCTATCCCTGTTCCTGCTCCGGCTGCCCCTAACCCTAACAACATGGCTATAGTAATAGCCGTAATGGGTTCTCGCTTGGTACTATGGAGCCCTGTATCCCAAATATCATACATCACATCTTCTTAATGATATAATATCCTTGGAATAATGGTAACTGACATGCAATACTCTCGGGAACAGTTAAACACCTTTAAAGACACACATGGATTAAGTCCCGTCCTGGAACATATCCTTTTTGTTCCATTCGGGGGAATAATATATCCTGTGGTTTCATTAAAGCTCGGTATGATCTTACCACAAAGTGACCTCTTGGAATTTGGTACTTTACCTATACAAGTCCCTATCCCAGTTACATGTTGCATAGTTATCCCTCTTTACTGCTTTTCCCAAAGACACTGAATAGGCGCAGACTCCTTGCTTGTGGTATACAGACGATTATCCCCTATAGCTTCATAAAAGGGTGGATTAACGTTATAACACAACCAGCAAACAGTGGTTAGGTTGGGTTGAGTGTAGTTTAGGATTTGATAAGTAGCCTGGATAATTTCCCATAGAGGATTCAAAGATTCTGAGGCTTCAGTATTCAGAGATTTCAAGGCTTCAGTGACAGTTTCCTCTCTTACTATTATATTCTCATTTTCTACTGTCTTTGTTTCCCTGCCTAGAGGGGGAGGGGATTTTGCTACTGGATTGGGACCTATTGCTCGAAAGGTCGGTTTAACTTCTTCCTTCTTTATGATAAACATGCCTCCTCTGTCATTACCCGGCTGATAATACCGCATTCCCCAGATTTTTCCAACAAGCCATCCATTATGTTCAGGATTTGTTATGTTCATGACTATGTATTTACAGTTACCATCGGGTTCTAGTTTCCCACGGTGAGCCAATTGCATCCCGCCTCCGAGTCCCTCAGGGGAAATGCATCCTGGAGGTCCCCATTCAACCTTTAAAAACTTATCCACATTGGCCTGAGGAATCTGCCAATTTGAGGCAATTGTTTCACACCCCCAGTAAGCGCAGTAATAGTGTCCTGGGGTATTACAAAATGAGGGCCCTGTGCTAGGGCACATATAAAACCCCATTTCATTAAGGCATGGCTTAACCTGAACTAATTGGCATAAGGTTGGAGTAAAAGAGGGTGACCCTGGTGTGATTTGTTGTTGTATTATCGTTTGGTCCTTCCATCGATAGAGGGTCCATTTAAAAGGTTGATGGGAACTCCCTTGGTTTATTGCTATTATTACCGGTAAGGTAAGGAGGATTAGGGAGAGCGATCCAGCCCTTAGTTGGCTGAAAATCAGTCAGTGGAGGTTCATTTTGTTGAAGGTTGTTCTGCTTAATGGAGCTACTTTATTTTAGAAGTTTTCGGAGGCACTTGCCAATCCCCACAAGGATACCCCTCTGCCTTGCCCTGGGCCTACTCTGTTGCTTCAAAGTAGCCGGGTAAGTTATCTTCTCGGCAGCAGTTGTAGTCTTCAGGGAACTGCCTCCTGAATTCTCTTCTTGTTCTGCCACAACCCACTTTCTAATACTCAACCCAATAGGGCTATTTTCGAATACGAGGTTTTGGCCACTGTCCCGAATCCTTACAGATTTTGGAACACTTCCCGTATCTTTTCTTACCAAAATGCTTCTTACAATTCCTCTTGGTTATTTCCCAAATGTCTGGACTTACAGTCCAAACAGAGGGTACCTGAATAGTTTTATTACACTCTATATCCCTAGCTATAAGTTCTTCCTCTAATTGTGCAACAGTTTTGTACCAATCTCTTCTACAGTATTTGTAACTAGGATCCGTGCTATGTTCTTGTCCAGTGATTATTAATATCCTAATGGTATCTAAGGTTTTTCCCCAACACTCATTACACCATCGTTCAACATAAGGAAAGTTTTTCCAGTGCTGTATCCCGCACCCGTTACACACGCGACATACCCACGGATTGCATTGCTTACATACAGGACATGCGATGTGCGACTTCTATAATTCCTTACAATTGTCCATAAAAAGCCTGGTATCCAGGGCTATGCGTCACGTGTCTGTTTCCTCTTGAAGGTCAGCTTCAGCTCATCCGGTTTCTCGGCGACTTCCCAGTCTGTGTGCAGAATAGGACCCTTTACTTGACTAGCGTGTGTCCAACCTCTTTCCGCGGCGCGGACTGCGGTATCTGTGGTGAGTAAAACAAGGAAAGGTCCCTCCCAGCGAGGGGTTAACGATGATTCCTTCCATGTTTTTATGAGTACTTGATCTCCTAGTTTAATACTATGTATTGCTATATCTAAAGGTGGTCTTTGAACCACCAGGCCTCGCTTTAACAGTTCTTGCCTCCTTTTCATGAGCTCTATAAAGTATTCTTGTAACATCTTTTCTTCCACTTTAGGGTGTTCTATTGGTTTCTCCAAATCAAAGGGCACTCCATATAACATTTCAAAGGAGGAAAGTCCTGTATTAGCCCTTGGTTGTGTCCTTATGTTCAAGAGGGCTAAGGGGAGGCACTTCACCCAGCTCATTTTGGTCTCAATCATTAATTTGGTTAGGTGCTTTTTAATTTCTCCATTCATTCTTTCAACTTTTTCTGAACTCTGGGGGTGCCAAGGAGTGTGATACTCCCATTTGGTTCCCAGAGCTTCTAACGTTTCTCTGATTATTTTGGAAGTAAAATGGGGCCCTCTGTCCGAATCAATAACTGACATGATCCCATATCTAGGTATGATATGCTCTAATAATATTTTTACTACCATCCTTGCAGTGGCCCAAGCTACCGGAAAGGCTTTGACAAATTGAGTTAGGTGATCAGCCAAAACTAGGAGATACTTATATCTGCCTACCTTTGGTAACGCCGTAAAGTCTACCTGAATCCTTTTGAATGGCTTCTTGGCTAGTTGCCTCCCCCCAGGGACTCTTTTCCTAAGGCGCTGTTTATTTATCTTTTGACATGTTAAACATTCTCCAACGATTCTTTTTGCTAGATCATACACTCCCAGGGCCATATATTTATTAGCGAATTGATCTACCAGAGCCTGTACTCCCCAATGGGTTTGTCTATGAAACTCTCTCAAGACTCGCCAAGCTACTCCTTTCGGGAGCATTTCCCTCTTGTCAGGTAGCCACCACTTTCCTTCTCGTTCAACTACTCCCATTTGCTCCAATTTTTCCTTTTCCTGATTTGTAAATCTCATAGCATATTTAGTTTGTACAGGATCCTATTCGACTGCTTTTATTACCAGTAACGCAGCTTTCTTAGCTTCCTCGTCTGCTAAATTGTTCCCTCTTATTTGCGTGGAGGTTCCCTTTCGATGGCCCTTTACATAAACTACCACAATTTGTTTGGGCCCTCTTAATGCCTCCAAAGTTTACTTTATTAAGGTCTCATGTATTAATCCTTTACCTTGAGAATTCATTAGGCCCCTCTCTTCCCAAATTTTTCCGAACGTGTGAACTACCCCAAATGCATATTTAGAATCCGTAAATATTGTTCCTCTCTTATCTTTTAACAACTGTAATGCCCTCAATACTGCGAATAGTTCGCAGGCTTGTGCCGACCAACTTATGTTAAGGGGACCCGATTCTTTAATTGTCCAACTGTTCCCGTCTATTATAGCGTATCCTGACTTCCTTTTCCCATACACTACCCACGATGATCCATTTACGAACAATTTTCTCCACATAACAACTCCTCTTACTCTAAATACTCCCTTATCTTGGTTTGATATTCTATTACCCTGATACAATCATGGGAAGGAGATTCACTCAGTTCCCCATACAAAAACTGGGCTGGATTCTGTAAATTAGTGGTTTCAAGCTCTAACTTAGGAGAGTGCAATAGGATTCCTTCATATTTCAGTAACCTAGCATCCGTAATCCATTTGTCAGCTTTCTGCTGTAATACCCATCGTATATTATGAGGTGTGTATACCTTTAATTCTCCTCCCATAGTTATTTTCCCGACTTCTTTGACCAAGAGAGCAGTAGCAACTATGGCCTGTAAACAGGTAGGCCAGCTGCGACTGACTGGATCTAGTAATTTGGAATAATATCCTACGGGTTTCTTTTTCCTTGTCAATCTTCCAATTTTTCTACCTTCTTTCTAATATCTGGCCATGACTTCGACACAAACTGAGTTTTTAAAAGAGCTTGCCCAACCGGTGTCGTAGGGTCTATCCCGGAGTAAAGCTGCAAGCTCTTTCTTAATCTTTCTAACCATTCTGTGGGAGTCTCATCTTTCTTTTGTCGTTCATTAAAGGCTTTATTTATGTTTTGCCCTCGAGGGACCGATTCCTTAATCCCTTGTACGATTATAGTGCGGAGATCTCCCATATGGCCCCTGTGTTCCGGGTTTTGATTATCCCAATTAGGGCGCTGCTGGGGCCACTTAATGTCAGCGCCCGGCCCTTGTTGGTGTTGTTGGTCCCAGACTCTCATCCCAGCCCTCAGAATCATCTCCCGCTCTTCCGTGGTAAATAGTATCCCTAAAATAGCTTGCAGTTCACCCCAGGTATATAGGTTAGGTCCTAGAAACTGGTCTATCTTTCCAAAACTCCTAAGGGATCCTCTAACAAACTCCCCATTTCTTTCTTAAATTCTCTTACGTCCCCCGAGTTTAGAGGCACTGACACAAATCCCACCCCGGGTTTTGGACCTCCCATCGCTATTTCTCGTAATGGGTATAGCCCTGTTTCTTATGATGTTTGTTGTCCTGTTCCTGATGTTGTTTGCTGTCTAGCTTGACTCCTCTTGAGTCTTCGGGTCCCTCTAACTGACCCCGAAGAATCGGAATCCTCCTCAGGAGCCGAAGGCATAGGGGGAGAGGGGGATCTTGGATTTGCTACTGGCGGGGGATCATAGGGAGGGGGAGGGTGTGGAGGTTCCTGAGGGACCCTCTTTTTGCGGCTAGATTTCTTTTCGCCTAAGGTCAAAATCCCAGCGCGAGTAGCAGAAGGTAGCCAACAACGCGCATACTCGCTCTCCTCAGGATTAAAGGGCTTCTTATCATTTACATAAAGATTTAAGGCCTGACAAATCCAATTCTCATACGACCCCAAAATTGGCCAAAATAAATGATCTGGTCTAATCTGCTGGTTTCCCCAGACATACATACAATAATATACCATTTTCTCTTTACTCTTGTTTCTCGTGCAAAATGCACCTTCACAATTTTTGAGCATAAGGCCCAATGGGGAATCTCGGGGAATATCCGGTGACCTCTCCTTGGGTCCCTTCCCCATGAGATCAGAGGGCTTGCTCTTCCTCTGTCCCATCTTCTGGAGTGCCATCTTTCACACACACACACGCACCTCTCGTTCGTGGCTCACGCCCTCGCGGGCAATGAGAACCGCACTACTAGAGAGTCCTGCCCTGCCTTACGGCAGAGTCCACACTCACTTCGCTTCCTCCTCAAAAAAGGGGGGGGGTGCGTCTCGTTCAAGCACACTCCAGGAAACCCACCCCAACCGAATGGAATCGCTTTCTGTACTTACCCTCCCTGGGGTCTTCGTCCGGTTCTTCGTGCACAAAGTTTTACGGGGCTTAATTCTTTTGCCTAATTACCTGAATTTAGGGTTCGGAGGTTGAGGTTTTGGGGCGATATTTTTTTACAGAATATAATTAAAACTCGCACAAGCGCAATTACTTCTTACAACGATATGCATAATATGATTGAATCCTACTCGATTTGTTCAACAACCTTGACCATTATCTATTACACTTCTCTAGTTTCATACACACTCATTCCAAACTTGCAATCACACATGAAGCTGAACGCAGTTCACGAACACAAACGCAGAGCTGGGATCACACATGATGGTACACGTACTATTTCTTGCACATATAGCCTAGCCTCAGATCAAGAAGCGCAGGAAATTTCGTGGCGTATGTGCATCTGCGCTGGTCTTGAGCTCAACTATGTCTGTTGATGAACTGTGTGTGTTGGCTCTGCCTGTGTGTAAATGAACAGTCATGACTGCTCAATCGTGACTTCTTTGACTCTGAAATGAAATATAGCTCATCTCTGTTTCTGAAACTGGTTCGTTGCACACAGGGAACGGACCCCCACCTCAACTGCAGGATTCCTGGTCTCCAGAGAAACGAATGTCCGCTCTGAACCTGTTACGAAACACATCCTGCAGCAGAACACATCCTGCTGCAGGAAAAGAAGCAGCTGGGAAAGTCATGTTTGTGGATGAGGCGAAAAAGGAAAGCTTGTGCGTGGATGTCTATGGACTAACATCATTGCACATGCACGCTGCTGGTATCACATCCCGGCGCCCACGCCTGGACACACTGTACTTATTCCGTTATGCTTCTCTAGTTTCATACCCACTCATTCCAGACTTGCAATCACACATCAAGCTGAACGCAGTTCACGAACACACACGCAGAGCTGTGATCACACATCATGATACAGGTACTATTTCCTGCACACATAGACAGAGCCACAAAGCCCCATGGTCACACAGACCTGCCTAGTGCACACATGAGCACACAGAGAAGAAACCAATCCGTGCCCATAGCAACTCCTAGCCTCAGATCAAGAAGCGCAGGAAATAGAGCAGGCTAAGAGCCCTTGCTGTGTCTGTCTTCCCTAGTTCTCCTTACTCCAAGAAGAGAAGGCACAGACAAGCCATTCACCGCACCCCGATCCTTTCCACACTTCAGCTACGCTGGTTACTCACGCGTGAGTATTGGAGCTGCTCCCCGCTGCTGCAGTAATCTCTCTGCTGGGAGGAATATGAGGACTCTTTGTGTGGGCGCCAAGACGTGCTGTGTGCATGCAGAGCTCCTTCCAACCGTATCCCAGAAGTGCTAAGGGTAAAGACATCTGCTGGTCATTTAGCCAAAGAAGAGCAGAGCCTGACATCAGGGAAAACTCCTCTCTCAGAGAACCTGGGCTACTTCCTGCCAGCGAGGAAACGCTTCCATCCTCAGTACCTCAGTAACGCATGCGTTACAGTAGAGAACTACCATGGAGTCTCTGTCTCTGATTCTGTGCTAGCAGAGCTCCCTTGCATCTGTCCTCATGAGGAACGCAGGACTGTGCAACTAGATAGGTGCGGAACCTTTCCAACAAAGAGCAAGCTGGCTACGCTCACTCAAACTTAACCACGAATGCAGCCTGCATCAAAGCACACGCATGTGAACAGAGAAGAATTTACAAGCACAACTGCTTCCACACACAGCATCGTCCAAGAACAGGCACATATGTGCAGGTACCCTCCAAAGGGATGTTCTCCACAGACGTCTTTACCCTCAAGCACGAAAGTGCGCTCCACGTACTTCTTTCCATAAATAGATGTGAGAGGGAGTGCTTGCGGAAGTGTTGGTTTGCGTGCCCACGCTTTTGCTTAGATATCAGTGTGTGGAAAGGTATGTGCGCTTCTGTAGTGGCGTATGCATGCACGTGGGGGTGGGTGCACATACCTGGATGCTTGTGGAAAGGCTTCTGCGTGTTTTACGGTGAGGAATCCTATGTGTGCATGTGGATAGAGAGAAGGGATAGCAGCTAGTTTCCAACACTGACGAAGGCAGACGGCGTAATTTCCTACGCTTTCTCTCTCTTTCTGTATAGCTGGTCGTACAAAGAGAACCGCTAAGCCTGCGATTGGAAAGAGAAATACAAGAGGACATGCCGCACAGCGAAATCAAACAGCAGAGCTGCTGCTGTTCACAGCCTTGTTTCTGACTAACGCTTACCGCAAACACGTTGGTGTTCTTGTGAGACTGAACACGTCCGTCTAGATTTGTGATTGAGCACACCGCTGCAAGTGGTTGTACATCCATTCAGACCTTGCGTGCGGGGTTTTCAGGAGTCTGTGTGTAGGCACGTCTGCCTATATGCCGCTGTCTGAACACGCACACTCCATCGTTTGCCAAAACAGGCAGATGCGCTTTAACACGTAGCTTCGGATGCACACAACTTGTCGCTGTTTATAAGTAACAACGAAATTACGTGTGCACGCACGTAGCAAAGCGGTCCACTTTGCCTTTGTGTGAACACGCCAATTCATACGCAGACGTCTGTACACTCACAAGCACACGAACTTGCATCAATGCACTCACATAACCAGCGGCTTTTGAATATAGGCTCTACCGGTCTCAGAACTTTTCAGGCACACCTCGGAAAGCTGTGTATATCTACAACCGCTCGCACCGATGTGCAATGTCATTGACTTACCAGGACGAATTTGTGCTTTTCGTTTTGCTTTTGCTCACAGTATGTTCCGCTTCATATCACGGGTAGGCATGTCAACATATCCACTCTGCTGTTCTTCCTTTGTGTGGTATATTTTATCTTGCAAAAGGTCGTACTGTGCAACCAAGCATATGCAGTACCTTTTCAAACAGCAGCACAGGTTTGCTCTCACACCAGCATAAGGAGCAGCAGGGTATGGAATGTGGCTGTGCTTCTCCTCTCTTCCAATCTGTCCCATCAGCACTTCTGGGCTAGGGTTGGAAGGAGCCCTGCACAGTTACAGTACATGTTCTCCCACACAGACAGAGTCCTGATATGCATCCCAGTACAGAGAATAAATAATGCATCGATGTAGAGCAATTCCAGTACACACACGAGTGCGTGACCAGCCTGGCTGGATTGTGGCAAATTTCAGAATGCTGAGAATCTCGTCTGTGCCGTCTCTACTTGAAGTAAAGAGGGCTAGGGAACAGAGCCATAGAATGGGATAATAGCCTGTGTTATTTCTTATGCTTAGGGTAGGAGTTGCTATGGATAGGTTTTGGTTTATTGTTCATGTGCGCACATGTGCGCACTAGACAGGTCTGGTGGGGCCATGGGATTTTGTGGCTGTGTCTGTATGTGTAGGAAATGGTATGTGTATAGTGGTGTGTGATCACAACTGTGTGTGTTCAGTTTGATCTATGAGTGTAAATATGGAATGAGTGCTTATGAAACCTTGTGAGTCTACAGGTGTATGTATGTCTGTGTGCGTCATGATGTGTAACCAACAGTGTACATGTGCAATGATGTAAGTACATAGACATCCACGCATGAGTTTTCATGTGCATCCATCTTTTTCCCCTCAATCCCTAATCATGGTTTCACAGTTACTCTCTTCCTTTTGCAGACCTGCTGCAGGAATTCAAATGCTGGGGTCCTCTTCCCATCCGTAGGGAGATTCCAGGACTTAGAGAAACAGAAGTGAGGGCATGCAGGAGGGAGCAGCTCAGGTGACCAGTATTAAATCCCTTTTTGTGAGTAACTGAAAGTCTTGCTTTTGTGATAATTGTGCCTGCCCTACAGGTGTGGAGGGTATTTTGCTGACATCCAAAGATGCACCCTGGTGAAACAAAGGTGTGAACTTAATAGCAAGGTCAATATTCTTAAGTAGGCCTTTTTTTTTTTTTTTTTTTTTTTTTTTTTTTTAAACAGTGCTGGGGTAGCAAAGGGTATTATCTTCCATAAG
Source organism: Nesoenas mayeri (assembly GCF_963082525.1). NCBI lineage: Eukaryota > Metazoa > Chordata > Aves > Columbiformes > Columbidae > Nesoenas > Nesoenas mayeri. The sequence continues at coordinate 36,306,479 of NC_137542.1, forward strand.
TGCTGCAAAGACTGGATGCTTTTGCATTGCTTATTTTCACACAATTATTACATGTTCATTACATTTTTTAAACATGCAATACATCGATACTAAGAAGTAATTCCATAATCCTAGGGTAAGACTGAAGTTAGCTCTTTCACGGTCTTTGCTGCCTTCTAGCGCCTGTTTACAATGCATGCAAGTCTGTTTCAGCGGGGCTTCTGAGGGTCTTTTCATGTGTCTGCTGATCGACCTCTCCACCTTGGCCGCTCTTCTAGGGAGTGCAACTAGTACATGCTTACATAAGTAATTGATTCGTTTCTTACTTACAATATATCTATTAATTTCTAGTCAAGTATCAGTTAAGCACCCCTCTTCTAGAGAACTTAATCTTCTGTCTCCAGCTTGCCATGCAGGAAGATCTAAAACTTGAAAAATATCCCCTCGTTTTGGAGGTGGTTAGAAAGAATTTATTGTGTCATTGGTTAATTATGGCTAAGTCCTTTGCAACTTAATCACAGTCTACATAATTTAGCAACTTCTCTTCACTGGGACAGAGACCCCTGTTCTGGACATAGCCTTGGTCCTGTCATGCCAGGGATGAGCATTTAACATCCAGGAAAGCTGAAGACAAGACCCAGTCATCTGGCTTCTCAGTATCTGCTTTCCTTTTTGTGTGTTGCTGTGGTTATCTCTTTCATGCTCAGAGTCAGAAGGAATCCAGAGGTTGGAGCTTCTGTTTCTTTTATGCCCAACCACAATACCTCTTTCCCGATGGAGAAGCAATGCACTCTGTTTGGGGTGGAGTGCAGGCAACTTTCCCATGTAACGTTTATTTGTCCCATAAAAATCAGCCCCACGTTCTCTTACGTGCAGTTGGACCAGTGCAGTTAAGATTTTGACCACGAGGTGGCACCGCTAACTGCTAAATGGAACTTCTGGAAAGCGCATGACTACCGCTCTGTCTGCGTCACATCGCCGATCTGCTCCCAGCTCCTCCACAGCGTACAGAGGGACTTTCAGTCCTGGCTCAGCAGGCATCCACCGCCTCATGGATATTCAGCACCCCACTGAGATGTTCCGAAAGCTGAGTCCTAGATGCAGTGCCTCGCCTCCCTGCAACTCCCCCAGCAGTTGTGCCTGGTTATGCACTAACCCCTGAGGTTGTGAAACCCTCTGCTCCCCCTTGCCTAACATAAGCTTTCCCAGCAAAGAGGAGGGTGTTTGCTCACCTGCCAGCTATATACTATTGGTTAATCAAAACAGCCCCTCTGACCCTTTAACCTAAAGTGATTGTGGAAGGCTTTTCCTCCATCTGTCTATAAACCCTCTCCTCTTCCTCAGCATGCTCTGCTCTAATTCTCCAAACCCACTTCCCTCCAAGCAAAACCAAGTGTCTGCATCACTACCCTTAGTTCCACAGTGCCTGACAGAACCAGTGAGAGCCCAACAAAGCACGATGGAGGCTGACAAAGCTGGAGAGAGCCCCACATTGCCCGAGAGGGCCTGACAGAGCCTGACAAAGCCCAGCAGAGATCAAAAGGGCTTGGCAGAGCCTAACAAAGCCAGACAGTGAGACAAGGATAGACAGATCCTGACAGTCCTGCTTTCTTCCCTTTTTAAGGCTTTGTCGGGCTCTGTCAGGATTTCTCGGGCTCTCTAAGACAATGTCAGGATGTGTATGGCTCTGTAAGGTTTTGTCGAGCTCTGTCAGGCCTTTTTGGCCTCTGCCAGGCTTTGTCAGGCCTTGTGAGACTGTGTCAAGCTCTGTCAGACTTTCTCAGGTTCTGCTGGGCTCTGTCAAACTTTGTCGAGGTCTGTCGGGCTTTATCGGGCTCTGTCATGCCGTGGCGGGCTCTCTCAGTTTCTGGTAGGCTCTATTAGGCCCTGTGAGACTGTGTCTGTCTCTGTCAGGTTTTCTCAGGTTCTCTTTGGCTCTGTCAAGCTTTGTTGGCCTTTGTTGTGCTCTGTCGTGCCCTGGCAAGCTCTGTGGGGCTCTGTCAGGATTTGTCTGGCTCTGTTGGGCCCTGTTGAGCTTTGTCAGGCACTGTCAGGCTTAGTCAGGCTCTGTCAATACTTGTTGGGCTGTGGTGGGCTTTTTTGGGCTTATTTGGGATCTGTTGGGCTTTCTCAGGCTCATTCTGTCCCTATCAGGTTCTGTGGGCTCTGACGAGCCTTGTCAGACACTGTTGCACTCTGTTGCATTGTGGCAGGCCCTGTCATACTCTGTCAAGCCCTGTTGGGTTCTGTCAATATTTGTCGAGCTCTGTTTGGCTCGGTCAAGATTTCTCAGGCTTTGTCAGGACCTGGCTGGTTCTGTCAGGTTCTGTTTGGCTCTTTTGGGCTTTGTTGGTCTCTTTTGATCTCTGTCGGGTTCTGTCAGGCTTTGTTGGGCTCTGTCAGACTTTCTTGCTGTTATTCAGGCTTTGTTGGGGTCTGTCGGGATGTGTTGGGCTCTGTTCGGTATTGTTGAGCTCTGTCAGGGTCCATTGAGTGCTGTTGGGCTCTTTCAAGCTTTGTTGGTTCTGTCAGGATCTGTAAGGCTCTGTCAAGCTGTGTCAGGCCATGTCATTCTCTCTTTATGATTTGTTGAGCTCTTTCAGGCTTTGTCGTGCTTTGTCAGCCTCTGTCAAGCCCTTGCCGGACTCTATTGTTCCCTGTCAGGCACTGTCAGGATTTGTCAGGCCCTGTCGAATCCTCTCAGGCTCTGTCAGGCCCCTTTGGGCTCTCTTGGGCCATGTGAGACTGTGTCGGGCTCTGTCAGGCCTTCTCAGGTTCTGTTGGGCTCTGTCAAGCTTTGCTGAGGCCTGTCAGTTTCTGTCACACCCTGGTGGGATCTGTCAAGTCGTAGCACGCTCTCTCAGTTTCTGGTGGGCTCTGTTAGGCCCGGTTGTGTTCTGTCAGGCCTGTCGGGGTCTTTCAGGCCTTGTCATGCTCTTTCAGGTTCTGTCATTCTTTCGCATGCTTTATCTGGCTCGGTTGGGCCTTCTCAAGCTTTGTCGGGCATTGTCAAGCTTATCTGGGCTCTGTCAATTCCTGTCAAGTTCTGTTGGGTGCTTTCAAGCTCTGGCAGGCCCTGTTGTGCTCTGTCAGGCTCTGGTGGGCTCTGTCAAGCTTTGTCAAGCTCTGTTGCACTCTGTCGGGCTCTGTCAGTCCTTGGCTGGTTCTGATGTGCTTTGTTGGGCCCTATAGTACTCTGTCAGACTCTGTCACATTCTGTTGGTTTTGTCTGCCTCTGTATGGCTTTGTGGAGATCTGTCGGTCTGTCTTGGGCTCTGTCAAGATTTGTCTGGCTCTCTCAGGCCCTGTTGAGCTTTGTCAGGCACTGTTGGGCTTTTTCAGGCTCTGTCCTGCTCTGTCAGTCCTTGTTGGGTCCTATCAAGTACTGTCAGGCTTTTATGAGCCATGTTGGTATCTATCTGTGTCAGGCTCTGTAGGGCTTTGTCAGGTTTGTTGAAAATTGTCAGGCTTTGGCAATCCCTGTCAGGATTTCTGGGCTCTGTCAGATTTTGTTAGGCTCCATCTGGCTCGGTCAGGCTTTGTCTGACTCTGTACAGCTCTCTCAGGACCTACCGTGCTCTGTCAGGCTCTGTTTGGCTATGTGGGACTCTGACTTTGTTGGGCTCTGTCAGACCCTGTCATGCTCTGTTGGGTTCTGCTCCCAAGGAACAAGTGACAGCATAAGAGGAAATGGCCTTAAGTCACTCCAGGGGAGGTTTAGGTTGGATTTTGGGGAGAATTTATTTTCAGAAAAGGTTGTCAGACATTGGAACAGGCTGCCCAGGGCAGTGGCGAAGTCACCATCCCCGGAGGGGTTTAACAGGGTGCGGAGATGAAGTTCTTAGGGACATGGGTTAGTGCCAGAGTTGGGTAACAGTTGACTCAATGATCTTGAGGGTCTTTTCTAACCAAAATGATTCTGTGATTCTATGATTTCTTTCACAGGGTGTGCTGTGTTGGCTAGAGCAAAATAACCAATCCCAAAAGCTAGTTAGACTGTTGTGACATATCAGGCAAATACTCATTGCCTCACCTTTGCACTATCTGAAACAAGACCCACCTTCAGAACCTTGAACAGACATGTCAGGACAGATATCTGCACTAAGTTACTGTGAAAATGCTTCTGGAGACCAGAGCCTGCTTTGGGATGTGCCAGCACTGCCTTACTGGTAGAAAATTAGGGCCAAACTCATCCTAAATCTCCATCTCTACACTGCAAATTTTCTTGAAGAGGATCAGAGAGAGCAGGCCCATGGAAATCTGCGAGAGTATGGCAAGAAACAGACCTCTGAGTAGGTGCTGGCAAGCAAGAAATGTGGATTAAAGCCAGGATGACTTGATCCCGAGGCAGGAAGTGACAAGGTATAATTGTGTCCCCAGGAGCAACAGGGAGAATCCCAGGAAGTGAGGTGTAAATTATCTTGTTTCCTCTGCTGGGATCTGGCCAAGGATTAACACCCCTGTATGCTTAGAAGACATCCTGTGGTGCTTTTAATATTTGCAAGGGCCCACATACTGCTGCTGTCTTGTGCAAATGCACTGAAAGAGCACTTCTAAACAAGCATCATGAATGAACCCCAGCCCAGGCTGTGCAGGAAAAAATAATGGCCAGCCCTCCAGCCGTTACTGAGGGTCTCTTTGTAATTTATGGTGACCTAGGGGAATGCTTCATGAGGAAGTGCGATCTCCTCCCTGCGTTTAAGTTTACAGGCTGCAAGCCATTTTTAGAACTGGCCAGAAGCTTGTCCTGTGCCAGCACAGGAAGAACACGTTCTGGCAAAACTGAAGCCTTGGTCGTGGTCTCTGCTACAGGTATATTAGCTGCTCCTGATGAGCAAATGGAGGGAGTTTCCTTGCAGGATTGCTTTTAGCACAACCCTGGAGTTGCTACCACTGAGTTAGCCCTTGCATTTGTAACTTCACCACCCTGCAGATGAATTCATCATGGGGGATGCAGGGGGACACAGTTACCTTTTGCTATTCTGACACACCTAGGATTCACCATCAAAACCAGAGCAGTGGCACTTTCCTTGCTCCCCTCCCAAGACACTAGCCTCACTGTTTATGCCCTACCTGCCACCCCCATCAGAGGTCTATCCTTTAAACGATGATGTTTTAAAAAGCTATTATCTTAGATGGAAAGGTTGACCTGATATAACCATACGGCAAGGAAGACCCCTTCCTGATGCTCCGGTATTCACTGCAGCTAAACCCTACCAGCAAGTATTCACTTCAGGGGGCCCCACATGGTCAGCCTGGGACTGTAAGAGATTTTGCTGTGTGTGCAAGGCACTGAGCCCAAATTCACAAATGTTGTCAGGAAGGAGTTAGAGGTTGAGAGAAAGAAGTCCTTATTAACAGAGTGTCTGGGGGGGTGCTAAGTGCACAGAGGCAGGAAACTTCTCCTTTGCCAGATAGGTCCAGGAAAGCAATCATATGGCTGATGTGAAAGTAACATGGCAATGCAAAGACTTGAGGCACAGCAGATGCAGCAAGGCCACTGAACTGGGGTGCGCAGCAGTCAGGGGATAAAAAAGGTGGTGAACAGGTGCTGGTGTAACAGGTTTTGTGACATGCAGAAAAACTCTTGCACCCTAGTCCCAAAATGCAGGATGGATATAATAGAATCATAGAATGTCCTGAGTTGGAAGGCACCCACAAGGATTATCAAATCCAACTCCTGTCCCTGCATAGAACAACAGCCAAATTCACACCATCTATCTGAGGGTATGTCCTGGTTTTGTTAAAAATCAAGTTTCTCCTTTAGTGAATTTGCCTGTCAGCTAAAGCCTTCATATTAGCTGCATTTTCCTGGAGAACCAGATACAAGTTTTGGTGAGCATAGCAATGGAATGCAAAGTTACTGATAACAAATGGATACAGTGCTCGCAAGAGGGGAAACGCGAAACAGGTGACTGTTTCTGACCAACGAAGTATAATATCCCATTCATGTGAATACTTCATATAAAAGTGGGAGATCACAAGGGTCTCGTCCTGTTTTTCCCTTTTTTCCCTTTTGCTTATGGTCAACATTAGGAGAGGACCTTGTTAGTCATCCCTGTAAACCAAGGCATAGTGAGAGACTGAATCCAGCTCCGGTTGGCTGCAGAGTCCAATCCAGGACTTCGGGTGCCAGCTCTGCAGTTGCTGAGACTTTCAAGATCGATTTTGTATATTTTGTATTATTTTCTCTATTCTTATTAGTAGGATTAGTAAAACATTTTCAATTTTCCCAACTCTCTTCTCTCTCTCCTTCTTTTCCTCCTGATCATCTGTCCTTAGTGGGAACTGGGGAGGGGAGAAGAGGAAGTTAACAATACATCTGCCACGGTTTTATCGTCATCCCGCAATCAAAACCCTCAACAAGGTATTTTCCAGTCTCTTTTTGAGACAAATAATTGGCACCCAACGTGGGGCTGAGAAAGGGTTAAAGTTTGGCCAGAGAAAGGTGTAAATTTGGAGATTTTTTGCTTTGCTACCGCTCTGATGTACCTTTCAATTTTCTTGGCACAGTGCCAACTCATAGAGTTGTGATACTTGCGCGTCTATTTGCTTCGGACATTATTTAGTGGTATTAAGGCAAAGTGAATTACATTGATTTAAAGATAAGTTGTATCAGTTGCCATAAGTTGTATCAGTTATTTTCTACATTGTGCTCCGTGATACCATATCTGTGTTAGGCCTTCTTTCTGAATCGAAGTATTCATTATATAACAACAAGAAACTGGACAATGGTTATGATGATACCGTGTGGTTTGGCACTGGTTTATTTCATTATCCTGCAGCTACTAATGGATTTCTACTAGTTTCTGCTTTACCTTGAAAAGCCTCCGGGAGAGATAGGAAAGCAAAATGGCTATGTGTTTGCTAATTGGTCAAGCGAATCTTTAGAAAGGCTGACTAACAATACTTTTGTTTTTTCGCTAGGATGGTTTGCAGATGTTTTAGAGAGCTTTGAATATCCTTGGAGCTTTGATAGAACTGTGATGGTGTTATCTGGTTTGCTGAATGTGTGTCAGTTTGTGTTACTGTTAAGAGAAATGAGGTTCAATAGGAGGTTTGTGTCTCTTTTTAATCCTGAGATTTGTGGTGCATCTTCAGAAGCTTTAGCAAAAAGCACTCCTAGCTGCTCAAGAAAAAGCAAAACAGTGAAAGCTGTCACCGCAGCCACTACAGCCACTGCCCCCTCAACTGCGGCTTCACAGGCTGAAGCTACAGCTCCTACGCAGAGCTCCTCTGCCAAGGTCGCTGCAGATAATGTTACTTCTCCAGCCTCAAAGGCTAACAAGGCAGCCCCTCCTTCCTCACACACTGAGCACCGTTGCTGCTGTAACCATGGCAACCACTATGCTTATGTCAATGCCAGTGACAGTCATTCAGACTCTGGAAATGAATCAAATTATGGTGAGCCCATATCAGCATCAGTTGCCAGTTGTAAGAAAGTCACTAGAAAGACTACTCATGCAGCAGATGATGGCACAGGGGCCACAGGGCCAACATCAACCCAAGAGGCATCATCAGCACAGGGAGGAGATGAAGTGACCACCACTTGGTCCTTTTCTCCAGGTGAGCTGAGAGATCTGCGAAAGGACTTTAGTTGTCGTGAAGTCAAGAATATTCTAACCTGGCTGCTCTGACACTGGGACAATGGGGCAGAAACAATTGAATTAGAAGGTGGTGAAACCAGGCAGCTGGGATCTCTATCAAAAGATTCCACCATTGATAGGGCAATTTCAAGAGACCGTAACGCCACTACCCTCTGGACCCGACTCATGGCCACTATGGGAGTAAGATTTCCCTACAAAGAAGGTTGTATATGCACATTAGGGAAATGGAATACTATGGAGAGGGGTATCCAGTTCCTGAGAGAATTAGCTGTGCTAGAGATCATCTATTTTGGACCAAACAGCCAAGAGGGGACGGACCCAGATAGAATCAATTGTACGTGACCTCTGTGGCACAGATTTGTACAAAGTGCACCACCTGCATATGCTAAGTCATTGGCAGGAATGCTCTGGTCAGCTGAAGGTGTACGAAATATTACTGAAGTGATTGAGTAGCTCTGGGACTTTGAAGACAGCCTTGCTGGTTCTCTACAGGCTTGTGTCTCTGCTGTGAAGAAACTGTGTGAAAAATCTGATGACTGGTTTGAAAAGCTGTTGCAAGAAATCAAAGAACTCAGAGAAGACACGTACCGTTCATGACCTGTACGAACCTATGTTTCAGCTATTAGGAGAAGTCGTTTCCAATCTCAAAAGAGAAGACAGAGGCAGCCCACAAAAAGAGGTTCACTGTGGTTCTTCCTGCATGAGCAGGGAGAAAACATGAATAAGTGGCATTGAAGACCTACCTCAGAACTTCAGGAACAAGTACGTGAGATAAAAGGAAAAACTCCTAGGAAAGTGGCTGCTCCAGTTTACAAAAGGGGCAGAAGAGATTCTGATGCACTTGAAGGAACCTCTAATTCACACCTAGAGACTGTGCAAAACAGAAATTAGAGGTGCCCTGCCTCCAACCAGGTGGAGGAAAGGGATAACAGAGTATATTGGACTGTACAAATACGATGGCCTGGTACAACACACCCCCAGCAGTACAAAGCTTTAGTGGACACTGACGCTCAATTCCTTCTAATTATAAAGGAACGCAATCCATCAATGTTGTTGGAGTGACTGGGGGATCCCAGGAACTGACTGTTGTAGAGGCTGAAATGAACCTAACTGGAAAAAACTGGCAAAAGCATCCCATTGTGACTGGTCCAGATGCTCCGTGCATTCTTGGCATAGACTACCTCAGGAGAGGGTATTTTAAGGACCCAAAAGGGTATAGGTGGGCATTTGGTATAGCAGCTGTGGACACTGAAAAAATGGAACATGTCTGATTTGCCTGGTCTTTCAGATGACCCTTCTGTTGTAGTACTGCTGATGGTTGACAATCAGCAGGTGCCAATTTCTACCATGACGGTGCATCATCAGCAATATTGCACCAATCAAGACTCTTTGATTCCTATCCAGAAGTTGATCCGTCAATTGGAAAGCCGGGGTGTGATCAGTAAGACTTGCTCACCTTTTAACAGCCCAATTTGGCCAGTGCATAAGTCTAGTGATGAGTGGAGACTAACTGTAGACTATCATGGCCTGAATTAAATTATGCCACCATTGAGTGCTGCTGTGCCTGACATGCTAGAACTGCAATTTGAACTGGAGTCAAAGGCAGCTAAGTGGTATGCTACAATTGACATTACTAATGCATTTTTCTTTATTCCTTTAGGAGTAGAATGCAGGTCGCAGTTTGCTTTCACCTGGAGAGGCATGCAGTACATGTGGAATCGCTTGCCCCAAGGGTGGAAGCACAGTCCTACCATCTGCCATGGACTGATCCAAACCACGCTGGAGCAAGGTAAAGCTCCAGAACACTTGCAATATATTGACGACATCATCGTATGGGGTGACACAGCAAAAGAAGTCTTTGAGAAAGGTGAGAGAATAATTCAGATTCTTTTGGATGCCGGTTTTGCCAAAAAACGAAGCAAGGTCAAGGGACCTGCACGAGAGATCCAGTTTTTAGGAATAAAATGGCAAGATGGGCGTCGTCAGATCCCAATAGATGTGATCAATAAAGTTTCAGCTATGTCTCCACCTACTAATAAAAAGGAGACACAGACTTTCTTAGGTGTTGTAGGTTTTTGGAGAATGCATATTCCTGACTACAGCCAGATTGTGAGCCTTCTCTATTGAGTGACTCGTAAAAAGAACCGATTTGAATGGGGCCTGGAACAATGACAAGCCTTTGAACAAATTAAGCATGAGATAACTCATGGTGGCCCTTGGACCAGTTCAGACTGGACTAGATGCTAAAAATGTGCTCTACACTGCAGCTGGAGATAATGGACTTACCTGGAGCCTCTGGCAGAAAGCACCAGGAGAAACCTGAGGTCGACCCTTAGGTTTTTGGAGTTGAGGATACAAAGGATCTGAGGCCAACTATACTCCAACTGAAAAAGAGATACTAGCAGCATATGAAGGAGTCCGAGCTGCTTCAGAAGTGACCGGTACTGAAGCACAGCTCCTCCTAGCACCTAGACTGTTGGTGCTGAGCTGGATGTTCAAATAGATGGTTCCCTCTACTCATCATGCAACCGATGTTATGTGGAGTAAATGGATTGTATTAATCATGCAATGAGCTCAAATTGGAAGTCCCAGTCACCCAGGAATCTTAGAAGTGATTACAGGCTGGCCACAAAGCAAAGACTATGGGATGTCTCCAGATGAGGAGGAAGTAAAACGTGCTGAAGAAGCACCACCGTATAATACACTTTCAGAGACTGATAAGCAGTATACACTGTTCACAGATGGATCCTGTTGTCTTGTAGGAAAACATCGAAGGTGGAAAGCTGCTGTGTGGAGTCCCACATGACAAGTTACAGAAGCCACTGAAGTACAAGTTGAATCTAGTCAATTTGCAGAAGTGAAAGCCATCCAGCTGGCTTTGGACATTTCTGAATGAGAGAAGTGGCCAATACTTTATCTCTATACTGACTCATGGATGGTAGCAAATACCTTGTGGGGGTGGCTACAGCAATGGAAGAAAAGCAACTGGCAGCGCAGAGGTAAACCATTTGGGCTGCCACACCGTGGCAAGACATTTCTGCTTGGCTAGAGAGCCTGCCTGTAAAGGTTCATCATGTAGATGCTCATGTGCCTAAAAGTCGAGCCACTGAGGAACATCTAAACAACCAACAAGCGGATCAAGCTGCTAAGATTAAAGTAGCTGAGGTGGACTTGGACTGGCAACATAAAGGTGAACTTTTCCTAGCTCACTGGGCCCATGATGCTTCAGGGCATTAAGACAGAGATGCAACATATAAATGGGCTCATAATCGAGGAGTGGACTTAACTATGGACACTATTTCACAGGTTATTCATGAACGTGAAACTTGCACTGAAATCAAACAAGCTAAGCGGTTAAAGCCTGTATGGTATGGGTGGCAATGTTAAAGTATAAGTATGGAGAAGCTTGGCAGATTGATTTTATTACATTTCCACAAACACGTCAAGGTAGGCGTTATGTACTGGTGGAAACAACCACTGGATGGTTGGAAACATATGCCGTACCTCATGCTACAGCCCGAAATACTATCTTGGGCCTTGAAAAGCAAGTCCTTTGGTGACACAGTATGCCAGAAAGAATTGAATCAGACAACGGTACTCATTTCAAAAACAGTCTTATAGACAATTGGGCCAAAGAACATGGTATTGAGTGGGTATATCATATTCCATACCATGCACCAGCCTCTGGGAAAATTCAAAGGTACAAAGGTTTGTTAAAAACTACACTGAAGGCATTAGGTGGTGGAACCTTTAAAAACTGGCATTCACATTTAGCAAAGCCACTTGGTTGGTCAACACTAGGGGATCAACCAATAGAGACGGGCCTGCCCAATCAGAAATTCTTCATACTATAGAAGGAGATAGAAGTCCCTGTAGTACACAAGAAAAACATGTTAGGAAAGGCAGTCTGGGCTACTCCTGCCTCAGGCAAAGGCAAGCCAATTTGTGGGATTGTTTTTGCCCAGGGACCTGGCAGCACCTGGTGGGTGATGCTTAAAGTCTGGTGTGTGCCTCAAGGGGATTTGAGTTTAGGTGAAAATATTCAATACTGAACTGCATGATGTAAATTGCCATACTAACAGTGTTTAATGAGTGTCTTTCAGACCAAGACAGTGATGATGAAACCAGAGCTAGCTTCCTTGAGAGGTGCCCGGCAACTTCTTTGAATTTGATGTCTTTAACCCACAAACAGTGGTCATGAGATGCACCAGATGTACCATTTTTCCTGCCCTGGGAGACTGTTGTAACAAAATGAACTTACTGAGTTTTTCAAAGGATGGTCCACTGATAAGATGAATTACTCTTGTGTATATATGTACACAAGTGATTAATTAGATTGTATTGATAGATTGTATTGATAAGGTTTAAATATACCATGAATGGCATAGTATAAGGGGTGGAATGTCCTGGTTTTGTTAAAACCCAAGTTTCTCTTTTCACGAATTTGCCTGTCAGCTAAAGCCTTCATATTAGCTGCATTTTCCTGGAGAACCCGATACAAGTTTTGGTAAACATAGCAATGGAATGCAAAGTTATTGATAACAAATGGATACAGTGCTCACAAGAGGGGAAACAAGAAACAGGTGACCAAGAAACTGACCAACAAAGTATAACATCCCAATCACATGAATACTTCATACAAAAGTGAGAGATCACAAGGATCTCGTCCTGTTTTTCCCTTTTTTCCCTTTTGCTTACGGCCAACATTAGGAGAGGACCTTGTTAGTCGTCCCTGTAAACCAAGGCATAGTGAGAGACTGAATCCAGCTCCCGTTGGCTGCAGAGTCCAATCCAGGACTTCGGGTGCCAGCTCTGCAGTTGCTGAGACTTTCAAGATCGATTTTGTATATTTTGTATTATTTTCTCTATTCTTATTAGTAGGATTAGTAAAACATTTTCAATTTTCCCAACTCTCTTCTCTCTCTCCTTCTTTTCCTCCTGATCACCTGTCCTTAGTGGGAACTGGGGAGGGGAGAAGAGGAGGTTAACAATACATCTGCCACGGTTTTATCGTCATTCCGCAATCAAAACCCTAACAGGGTATTTTCCAGTTTCTTCTTGAACACTGTCAGGCTTGAGGCTGTGACTGCCTCCCTGAGGAGCCTATTCCAGTGTTCCATCACTCTCTGAGTGAAGAACCTTTTCCTAATGTCCAACCCAAACCTCCCCGGCAGATATTCCTGCCATTCCCTCGGGTTCTGTCATTGATCACCAGAGAGAAGAGATCAGCACCTGCCCTTCCTCCTCCCCTTTGTGAGGAAACTGTAGACTGCCATGAGGTCTTTCTTTAGACTCCAGAACTCCTAGATCCCTCTCCACAGAGCTGCTTTCCAGCATCTCATTCCCCAGTCTGTATCTACAGCCATGGTTGCCAGGACCCAGGTGGAAAATCTGGTTCTTGCCCTTGTTAACCTTCAAGTGGGTGGTGATTGCCTCATCCTCCAATTAGTCTAGATGCCTCTGCAGGGTGTCTTGACCCTCAAGAGTGCCAACAGCTCCTCCTAATTTTGTGTCATCACCTAACTAACTTCGTATTCCCTCAAGTCCTGCATTCAAGTCATTTATGAAGACATTGAAGAGTACTGGCCCTAAGATGGATCCTCATGGAATCCTACTCGTGACTGGTCACCAGCTCAACATAACTCCATTTATTAGAATCCTTTGAGCCTGACCTGTCAGTCAATTGTTCATCCATTGCATTATCTGTTTATTCAGTTGTATGCTGGACATTTTGTCCAGGAGGATAGTGTGAGAGACAGTATTAAAGGCTTATTGAAATCCCAAAAGATCATATCATCTGGTTCTCTGGGTAACCTTGTCATAGAAAGAAATCAAGTTGGTCAAGCAAGATTTTCCCCTCATGGATCCGTGCTGGCTGGGACCAATGACTGCGTTGTCATTCAGGTGTTTTTCAATAACTCCCAGAATAATCTGTTCCATAATTTTGCCAGGAACAGGAGTGAGACTGACAGGCCTGTAGTTGCCAGAATCACCTCCATTGCCCTTCTTGAAGACTCGGACAACTTTTGCCAGCTTCCAGTCAACTGGAACCTCTCCAGATTCCCAGGAGTATTGAAAACTCACAGAGAGAGGATTCGCTATGACATTGGACAGCTCTTTAAGTACCCTTGGATGAATCCTTTCAGGCCCCGTTGACTCATAGGAATCTAGCTGGAGTAGCAAATCCTGCACAAGTTCAGGATTGATTGGGAGTTTATAATTCTCACAGCTTTGGTTCCTTTGGTTCTCTAGCCCAGATCCCATCTTCAGTGTTGAAGACTGAGGCAAAGAAAGCATTAAATGTCTTGGCTTTGTCTATGTACCTGTTTATGAAGTGACCATGTTCATCAACAGACCAATGTTTTTTCTGGCTTGCCTTTTGACATTAACGTATTTTTAAAAGCCCTTTTTATTGTCACTCACTGTACTGGCCAGCTGCAACTCTAATGGAGCTTTGGTTGCATGAATTTCCTCCCTACAGTGGCAAGCAGCGTCTCTGTAGTCCTCCCATGACACCTGGCCTAGCTTCTACTGATCATATACTTTCTTTTTTTTTGCCATAGTTCTAGAAGAAGATCCCTGCTTAACCAAGCTGGATTTTTGCCTTGCCTGCTTGACTTTTGACATTTTGGAATTGCCTGCTCCTGCACTCTTAGGAGGTGGCACCTAAAAAGTGATGAAAACTGATGGACCCCAGCACCTTCAAAAACTTTTTCCCAGGGGACCTTACAAAGTGTTTCTCTGAGCAACCTGAAGTCTGCTCTCCTCATTTCCAGAGCTGAGGTCTTGCTGGCAGTCTTCCTCCTATTAACGTAGATTTTAAACCTGACTGCTTCGTGGTAACTGTGTCCAAGGCAAACAGCAATCGCCATTTTACCCACGAGACCCTCTTTGTTTGTAAGCAGCAAACCTAGGAAGGCACCTTCCATGGTCAGTTCCTTTAGTACCTGTACCAAGAAGTTATTGTCCAGATGGTTTAGGAATCATCTGGACCTGTTTGTACCAGCTGTATGATATTCCTCTTTCCTCATCAGGAACGGAAATTCTGCTAGGGTGCATCTGCCTGGATTCTTATCCAGGCAAAAGCCATATACAGGCTGGAGAAGGGGACCATATGTCTTTTAGAGGCATAGCTTTGCAGCAGAGGTAATGAAAATGTTGTTCAGTTTTAATGAACTGTTAACAGTCAAACATTTGGAGAAATGATGCAACCTCTTCCTGCCCTCACTTCCCTATTTATCTGATATTCTGACTTGAGAAGGACCAGGACATATCCTACAAGACTTGGTATTCAGCTGAAAATACTTTATTAAGTTTTAGACAGTTGGGAAATTTTGCCTGTACATAGGTATGTACTTGGGCTGCAATCCTGTGCAGTCTGAGTCAGGAAAGTAGATCTGACCCTTTGTGTGTGGTTTCAAGAAAGCAAAGGAGATAAGCCTGTGGGTGGTCTTCTGTCACTGTTAAAAGTCAACCCTCTGGCCTGGGAAGAATAACGGAGCAGCAGCTAGCTCAGCTGCTTTTCAGCTCTGGAGATGCAGAGGCCTAAGAGATTCATGGAAGCCCTGCATTGGACCTTCTTTCATTTTCCAGTTATGGGATAATTGTCCCTGTCTGGCTGAGGGGAGGCTAGATGAGGTCTACAGGTACTCCTGCTTCATATGTTAGAATTAGGCTTTTCCATCCAGAATCTTACCATTAAGTGTGAAAGTTCATGGCTTATTCTAGCAAATGCCTCTGAGGTTTGAAAAATGAGGCTTTGGTTTAAAACAGTTGCAGATAGTCATGGCAACTAGATAGGAGTCCTGTCCACCATTGCAAGGCAAAAGAACAGGGTGGAGTATCTTCAGTGTATGGACCTAGGGTCTAGGGAGGAATGAGCTGGCTTGCTAATGGTTTATACCAGGTCCTGGCATGTGTGGTACAGATGGCTGGGTATTAGTTCCATCATCTTCACAAGATGCAGTGACATCCCTGGGAAGAACTGTATCCCCAGAACTTCTCTCCTAAATAGGTTTACATGTATTTGGTATTAACCGCAAACAGCAATGGAGGTTCCGCTTCCTTTGATTATTCTGGTTTGGGTTTATTTTCTGCACAACAGAGTGTTTGATGAAATCAGCTGTAGTACTCTCCATCTGCTTCAAGTTAAGCGTGCATCCAAGAACCCTCCTGATCTGGAGCCTGGACATGCTCTTGCTGCTTTAATGTGCCTGGCAACTCACTTGAAAGACATCACAATGATGAAAACATTTTTAAAATGTCATCATAGTGGGCACAGAGGAGGTTACTTGACCTCTGTTTGTAGCACACCTTTCATACAGTATTTAGGGAGTAATCCTATGGTCACTGAAGCTCTGGGCAGAGCTCTCAGTGGAGAGAGGGCAAATCGGATTCAGACTGGCTAAGAAAGTTACACAGTATTACCAGCAGAAATTATCCCTCTACCCACTAAGGGTTGATCATTCTTCCAGCTCCTTGAGATTACCTGTTCTGCAAAGCTTTGGGCAACAGCCATGACTAGAGGGCAGTTGTTAGCCATCCTCCACACCCCAAATGCTGTTACAGCAAATACATTCAGGATTAGAAATTGTCAAGTTAGAGTTGTGCCATTTCTTGTAACAAGTAGAGAGTGCATTTATTGCCTTTGTTATTGTTGTTGTTGTGGGTTTTTTTTTCAATTGTGATGAGAAACGGAAGTGTTTCTCCTCAACATCTAGTGGATAGAAACAAAGTTACCAGTTGACTGAAAGCGAAGCAAGTACTGACTAAAAGAAATTTACCAAATGAAACAGCTAGAATAGAATAGAATAGAAACTTAATTTCAGCTCTGCTGCTCTGATGGGCTGACAAGAAAGAAGAATCTGTACAGTCAAGTAAAACATGATCACTGACAGGCTTATATCCAGCTATGTAGTCTCCTGAGAGAGCTCAAGGATAATCCAAAATTGTATGAAACATTTTCAGTATGCTGTTTAATTTTCCTTGGACATTTTGCAATCTGTGAGGCAAACAGTCTATGTAAATCTTTGCAGGATCTGAGCTTTAAATGTCTTGAGGCAGGGATGGTCATTTATTGTGCATGTCTGTATGGCAAATAACTCAGCAGGATCTTCAATGGCTTCCTGCCATGCAAGGACACATTCAAGTGCTTCTTAGACATCAGGTCTGAGTGGGTTGGCACATGCATGGCAATTCTGTGGCACTACAAATGCTTGACCTGAGCTCCACCACCCCGAGGAAAAAACCCACCCCGCAGAACTCAGTATCAAAACTATGCAGTTTCCCTTGTGCTGGAGCTTCACTTCCATGATGCACTCTGTGGGTCTGTTTCTGCCTTTGTGACTGTATCTAGGGAACTGTTTATGATATATTAATCTGTTCCTACAAAAAAACCTATCTATGTAAACTGAAGGTTTTGCACATTGTGGATCTCTCCCGGGAGGCTCAGACTTGCCAGCTGCTTCCCGGATGGATATGTTTGTGCACACAATCAGAATCCACCTGGGTTTCCAAGACTGTTCTTGCATCTTTCCTCCAGCCTAGTGGAAGGTCTGAGAAAAAAGTGAGAAGAAGGATTGTTGCATCCCTCCTTTCAAATGCCTAAGCAGCTGTTATTCAGCCAGCAGTGCTGAAGGCCATGAATATGTTAGCAATGAGGTTACAGTTTTCAGAGAGAGAGATGAAATAGCCTTCCAGGGCCTACATTTCCCTTCCAGCCCTGCAGAGCAGGTTTGACCAATGTGCTTACTGTCCATCATGCCATTTCATGACGCAGCCATGCTCAGTGCAGATGAGCACCAAAGCATGAGGTAAGAGGGTAAGCCATGGGCTGATCGGGATGCAGCATCCCTTTTGGTGGAGCTATGGTCTGTTTCTGCTTCTCCAGTTGCAGTATGATGACAGTGCAACTCAACCACCTCTTTAAAACACATTAAGATATAGTGTACTTTCTATTTGCATGAGATATGGAGTCCCTATTTACTGAATTTAATAAAATGATGCATTAATATTTCCTTTGCATTTTTTCCTCCTAACATTGTGAATTAATAGCTGAATAATTCACACTATTTTCACTATTTTGTTAGCATTATATTCTCACCTTTTACACAGTTTGGGTTTTGATTGTAGTCTTGTAAAAGATACTTTCAGATTGGGGAAAGGGTTTGTAAGCTGTGCTCTTTCAAACCTGGCTTCTAACGACCCTCTTCTTTCCTTCTAATGTGCTGGGGCCTAGCACAGTTTGGAGCTCCCTGTTCTAGTCATGTACTTTGTCTTCACCTCTTTTCAATGGCCAACAGATTTATTTTTGTTTAGCTTTGTCCATTCAAATTGAGATTATTATTACTAAGACTTGTTGAGAGAACAGAATTCCACTCTTCACTCTTTATTTTTGGCTTCTGGATGACTGTGCTTAATAATTACATACAACCCATCCAGGCTGTAGTATATTCCCCGTATTTCCCTTCCAGCTGACCTGACATTTTCATACAGTAACGTAGTACAAAGTTCACTAACCCTTTTTATGTTAAGGTATAAATGGGGGGCTGTGTTCCTGAACCTCTGAAGTTCACATCAGTCCTTCCAAGCAAACTTCCTTTCAAATGCAGATAGACTACTTTTTCTCAAATTGATGAAGAAAGCTCGTTTTCCTTCTTTATTATCTGTTTTATTATATCTGTTTCATAATTTTAAATGGTGAGAAATCCTCATGCTCCATTTTCATGGTGTTTGAAATCTATGTTGATTCAAAACCAGCTGAATCATGCTTGATAGTAGGTGAATCACAGCTGACCTGCCTGTAAATGCAGTGTGAACAGAATTTCCTGAAGTCTGTGCAGACCTCTTTTGTGGCAGCTTCTTTCACTCAAGGCTTACTGTGTTTGGCTGTAAGAGGTGGCTTTCATTCCAGTTGCAGGCTGATTTTGGCTAGCAAAGGCACATGCACAAGCTGGAGAGTCTTCATGTGCACTGTCCACACACTGTGCTGCATGTGCACAGGGAAGCATGACACCCAAATTAGCATTTATAGGACTTCTAGACTGATCCTCTGCAGATCTGTCAGCAGTTAACACCCATTTGAGGAGACTTACACCTCTGGTAGCCTCTCAGCACTTTCCATATAGCTGCTCCTATGGTCTGGAAAACTGGCTTAAGTTAAGATATTGGTTGACAAAAAAAAATAGCTACTATTTACACACAGCCCAGGTCACTCATTGGCCACACCGGTTGGCACGCCTAAAACCATGGGACATGTGAGCAACTGCCTGTGCATGACAGCTGCTTAAACTGCTGTTTTAAGAGACATGTCTGTGGAGCCTACCCTTTCATTTACCTTGAATTAACTACCAACAAGACAATTCAGGTGGCAGACTTTCTGTGATCTAAGGCCCTGATTCAGAAAAGCATTTAAGTGTGTGCTTCAGTTTACCCTTTCTGTATGATGTACACAAGCACATGCTGAAGTCCTATTGAAATAATTTTGCAAGGGACTGGGATAAAAAAATCCCAGCCATTCTACAGGCAGAACTTATTTAATAAAAAGATTGTTTTTATCTCTTAGGTTTCTGTTAATAAGTCTAGGTTATTGCTTTCTACTGAAATGTTGCAGTGAAAGCATAAATTACTTCAAAAATCTCTATGAAACATTCTCTTTGCCCTTCCTTGTTCCCTATTTTCCATTAGCAATTCACCATGAAGAATGCATTTCCCAACAATTAAAAACAACATCTCAATCTCAATGCCAAACAACATCTCAATCTGCATTGCCTGCATGCCTGCAAATGGCATGTTTCAGAAAGCCTTGTTAGGTATTTTGCTGCTTTAGAAACAAAAGCAACTAAAAATGCTCTCAGAAGGTGCCCAGTCAGTTTGGCAGCACATCTCTATGCCATGAAAGATTTATTCCTATTCTTTGTAGCTTAATCTATGTATTGTATGAATGCTATCTGGTTTCCATGACCAGAAATACCTATGACCAAATGTCAGTCTGGCTTAATGTATTCCAGTGCAGAAAAATGTTAATGCTTTATTTTACACCTGGCTGGTAAGAATGATGTTTGTTTGGAAAAACTGCTTAACTGTCTCTGACTGGTGAGCAAACTCCTTATTTGAACCCCTCATGTTGAATCATGATTTTTTTTTATTTTAGAGGAAAATGAAGAAAGATGTCACATCCTCAATTCTTGCTCTGATAGGTATAGGAATATCTGTAGCATTGGCAAATTGCAGGTAGCATTTTACCCTTGTGAAAAATGCAGTTGTGATTCGTGCTAAGATGTTTAATGTTTACAGGTATAACCAAATGAGGCATGGACTCTGAACTTGGAAAAGGGAAAGGTGGTTAAGTTCTATGTAAAAAGTTATGAAACTTGTTTAGGAAGTTATATTGATAGAGGGAACTAACACTTTAAGGGTTAAGCAACTATATAATAAGGGCCTACTAACAAGCTAATATTTTAAACCACATTATTAATATCTAGTTTAGAGCTGTATGTAACTAATTGTGCTAAAAAAAGCAGGACTTCATTAAATGCCGAGATAAGAAGTTCTGCAGCACCAGCTGCAACCTTGAGGAGACAAGATAGCCAAGATTTACAGCAAAAAGGGGGCGCCAGTCTGGTTTCCGTCGGTTTGGTAGCTTGGGTTCCAGCCAGTTCCTCCTAATGAACCAAAGGTAAAAAGTCCACTGTGACGAAGCTGAAGGAGCCTTCATCCAAAGACCCCTAAAGACCCTTCCTCAAATTCACCAAGTGACACTGCGCAGGCGCAACAGGGGAGGGTCAAAGAGGGGAATATGTAAATGGTTATCTGAGACTCATTTTAATAAAAAGCTGGAAGGGTCATGAATATGTATAGGCGTCTCTGGGGTCATTATGAATATGTAATACCATACTGTATTTAAGCACACTTCTTATTGTTAAAAGTGTGCATGTTGGGCGGAGTGAATCCCCCGCGCACTCAGCGCTGTTTTGCTTATGCTCTAATGAACGCGTTTTTACGGAACACAAGGAAATGGATTAAACGTCGTTTATCCATAGAAAAAGCGTAAGTTATTTATTTCACCCTGCTGTAAAAAAATGAATAATAATTAAAATAGTTAGGGATTATAACTGTTAGATTTTTTGTCAGATAATGCTTTTTGTTCTAAATGGTCGGCATGACCTAACAAAAGAAGACACATTTCATATATTACCAGCATCATTCTGCTTATCAAAATCCATGGTTTTTGATATGAATATGATAAGAGCTGTGAAAATTCTTTCTTTCAGTTCACACTGGACTACTGGCAAATTTTTGGCTTTGTTTCTTATTTTTAAGGCTGTGATTATTAGCAGCATGTACTTTTGTGAAGTTTCAAATACCAGTCTCCTCAGAACATACGGCTGAATTTTACAAATAAAGATGGTGATATATTCTTTGTGCATTTTTGATCTTAAACAGATCACACCACTTGTGCACACTGGACAATTTCGCCAAAGGTATTCTGAAACAAGACAACAAGAATAAGTCAAAATAGTTCCTCAATCTCAAACTGACGGACAACAAAGACTTGGGAATAATCACAATGTTCAATTTCATATTAACTTCAGGAGAGCTGCAGGGTGGGCAGAGACCGGCACGTAGGGCAAGGGGAAGGCAGGAGCACAAAAGAAACGACAGGCAGGGTACGGCGTGGCAGCGTTCGAGCGGCAACGGCAGAGCCTGGCAAGGCGGAGTGCAGGCGGGATAAGGCAGGGAACGGGCAGGGTCGGCGCACTGCACTCCCCGCGGCCCCGGGCGCGCCAAGGGCTGCCGGTGCGAGGGTCGCAGGGGCCCCAGACCCTGGGGCCAGCTCGGGCTCTCCCTGCTACGCACGGCACTTCCCGGCCTCGCCACCATCTACCTCTGCCAGGCGTCTGGGCCCGAGTGGGCGCCCCCACCGCCTCCCCATCGCCCGTCCTCTGTGCAGTGCACCTCGCACCCTCCTCTTCCCCTCCCCCCCGCCCGCCCCCGCTCGGCACAGAATCCTTTAAGAGGAGGGGGCAGCGGCTGAAAGGCTTGACTAAGGGACAGGGTCGCTTCTGTCGGGGCTTTAGGATTGGGTCGACCGGCAAAAACAAACACGAGGGTGAAGAAAAAAAAAAGGCAAAAGATTGAGCGTTAAGAAAAAGGAAAAAGCAAAAGAGAAAAAAAAAAAGGGAGGTGTGGAATCGGGAGAAGAGGTGGAAAAACATAGAGGAGAAGACAAAAAAGGGAAGCCGTCCCCTATTTAAGCCAAGTCTGAGAGCGCGCTAGGATGGAGCGCTCAGGGATGGTGCACCCCCGATGGCTTTGGCTGTTGCAGGGCTCCCTCCTCCTGCTGGCCAGAGCGCGGCAGAGCGGCGACTCCGCCGGCCCCTGCCCCGCCCGCGGAAAGGTAAGCACAGAGGGCTCTGCCGCCCGCCGTACCGCGTCGCACCGCACCGGCTGCTGGGGCCAGCAGCGTGGGGCTGCCGCGGCCTTGCGGGAGCTCGGGGGACGGAGTGGCGGACGCGGTGCAGCGGTCTCTTTCCTTCGGAGGGCGGTGGTGAGAGCATGGGGGTGCGCGGGGCAGCGGCTCAACCCGGTCTGCGGAGGGCACGGGGTGCCCGCCCAGACGCGGGTGGCTGGTGGGAGCCGGGCAAGAGAGCGGACCGGAGGGAATGGTTTTGCGGAGCTGTGCGCCACGTGGGACGACCACCAGCGAGTGCTGACGGAGGAGGGAGACCCTGGCATGAGCCCCAGCAATATATTTTTCCTGTGCCGTGCGTGACGACCTATGCTGCTCTCAACAGGACAGTCGCCTGGAGTGGCTTGTTGCCAGCATCCCTCTCAGGGGTGTAATCTGTCTTGCTACTGAACACCGAGCCTGGAAGATCAGGTTCGGAACAGCAAATGACCATGCCTCTCAAGTGGAAATATAGTTACAACTTTTGTTATGTTTTACTCGTCCTCTAATCTCATCAGCAGCAGTGTCATAACCTGAGCGACATGGTATGACCTGACTCCACTGGGTGGTAAACGTAGGTGAGGGGCTGGGTTGCAAGTTAGGGGTGATGTTCTGGCTGGTGCGCAGCTTGCAAGCAGGGTGTCATTTACATTAAAAATCAGACAGTGAAAAAAAGCAGTTCTTACTGAATTTTCTGATATAAAAGTACCAAAAATCATATAGGAAAAGCCTTTCTGAACTCTATGTTAATCTGTCTGTTGCCATTAACAGACCATCTGTGCTGTCTGTTGGCATCTGCATAGGCCTGGAAGCACCTGACTGGAGGTGCTGTGCACCCAAGATGCTCCTGGGACATGTGTCTTGCCATTTGTGTTCATCTCCTGCCCCAGGCAGCATTGTTTCCTCCAGCACAACTGTTAAGGGAAATGGAAGCCCTTAGTAAGTGCAGACCTGCTGCAGTGAGGATGTGCCGAAGCCCAGTCTTACTACAGGGTAGGTGTGAGAAAGCTTTGCAACTATGAAGGAGGTCTGTTCTGTAACCTTTCTTCACTCTCTTACCTGCACATGCACCTACATGTAGACCCTGGTCTAGGGGCCATGCTGCCCCCAGCTGAGCATGGGCTCCCTGCAGCCATAGAGGCTGAAATGTCCCTTCCTAGGATTTACTACGGCACTGCTGATTCAACCATATGGCAAGCTACATGTGCCTCACTGTAGGTGTGTGCCTGAGGCTGGGTTAGACAGAGCTTAACCCTGCCTTGGGGGAGGGTGCATTACTAATTTGCTTGTGCCTGGAGCCAGTTTGTCAACTGGATTTATAGGTGACCAGCTGTGACACTATCATAAACCAGGTCAAGCCTCTGGAGTGGGTGCCTCCTTCATCTTGAGGGCTTGAAGTGCAAAAGCTGTGGGCTGGCACGAATCTACTGCAAGAACCTAATAAGAGCATGAAGAAGAAGGGCGACAGTCCTTGGGAGCCTGAGCACCAGAAGTTGTACTTGTGGAAATATAATTAACTGATTTGGTGAGACACACAGGGAGTTTTCCTCAGGAGCCACTGACTGGACTTCTGCCAGTTACCAGCAAAACTGGACATGAAATGTGTTAATGGTATCTCATTACCTGCTGATTACTCTGTCTTTAAAAATGTGAGACCACCTGTAGTTCTGCTATTGACAGGCTATTTCCTAGAACAGTGGTGGAAACCATTGTTTAGGAGTGGCAGCCTGCCTTATTTGCAAAGCTTTTGAGTGTATCCTTATGAGTATTTACACTAAACCACTGGGGAAAAAAACCCTCCTTTTGTCCCTTCATCGTCAGGGAAGGCTTTTTTTTTTTTTTTTTTTTTTTCTTAATTCTGTATGGGATTTCTTTTTTTACCTCTCTAGATTACAGGTATATGTTTCTTCTTTTTGTCAGGTTGCCTAAAGCTTCTGTAATGAAAGAAATACGTGCATCAATGCCTGAAAGAGGGAAGCTGCTATTTTAAGGAGTGAACATACAATACTTCAGAGGGCTTTCTCATCATCACTCCAAATATAGTTAAAGCTGCAACCAATGAAGTGCCCCGTCATTCTTTTTAATAGGAAAAAAGGCTTTGAAACCAGCTAATCTAAAATAAAGTATGCTGGAATGCTTTGGGTTATATTCCAGTTACTAATTATTGTGGTCTGGTACTGCTTTCTTTTTGCTTAACTTTGGAGTGTACTGGTAAATTTAAAGACAGAATCTAGGGATTAACAGCAGAATAATGTGGCTGTAGCTAGTTAGTATTTTATGATGTGTTGTTCTTGAGTGTAAGCAAATTACTTTCAATGGCTGCCTTTCCCCACATATGCACTTCAGCAGAGCAAGTCATCTGTCTGCTCTCTATTCTTGGCTTTTTAGTTAAAAATTTAATTTTTATTTTTCATTTCTGGCAAATGGAGACTGAATGTGTGTTCTTTTAATAACTGTAGCCAATGCAGTGCTTATCTCCAGGCAAGTTCTGCTTACAGTCTTAAGCTGAGTTTTAGAGTTTCAGTAGTTCGTGTGGGCAATAGCTCAAGATAGTGACTTTTAAAAATGTGCCTAGCATTTTGTGTGCATTACTGTAGATGAATGGGGCATTTTATGTGGTGCGTAAAGGCACAATCTTTGCCTCAATTAGGTATAAATATGCATAACAAGATATGATACCAGCATAGATAAGAGGGAGAAAGACATATAGGGGGGTTATAGGGCTGCCTGCCTGGGTGCAATATTGCACGGCACATGCTCTGGCTTCTGTAGCGAGCAAAAAAAGTTGAGAGTATTGTGGATTGAGAAACAGTGCAATCCTGGGCTGAGGTTTGGAAGATGTGACTTTAGGTCACAGTGATGAGTATGAGGGTTAAGGGTCCTGAAAGACAAGCCACAACAAGGACCTACCTCCACAGCAAGTCATACAGTTTGTGCTGGAAAATGTGTAGTCTACATAGATGAGACAGACAGAAGACGGAAGGAAGCTGAAGTGATGTACAAGGAAGAAGACCAGTTGTAGGTTTCCCATGTCTGAAGTTCTGATCCAGTTTCTCAGTCTTTGGACAGCAATTTTCTTTCCCCTTTGAGCCTCTGTTCCCCATATCACCACAACCTTCCATCTTGATATTTTTTTTTTTTTAAACACCCATGCTCTTCTTCTAGAAATTCAGAGTTCTGCCACTAGATACATTCTTTGTTCCTCCTGATTTTGCTGCATCATTTTCTGGATGTTTACCATAATTTTACTCGTGCCAATCCATGCATCATTAGGTCCAATGTGAGCTAGTCTCTCAGAAGAGAGATGACACTTTGGTCCTCTTTGGCACCACTTTTCCCTCAGAATCATTGCTGCCTCACCTGAAATGATGCCTGACAAATGCAGCAGCATTTGTGTATTTGAAGACTACAGGTTGTATACTATGGTAGACCTTGGACCTGTAAATACTGCTGGAAAAGCAAGCTACCAGGGGTAGCTGTTAAAATGAACAGAATCTGAGGGGTGGGTTTTGTTTTTTTTTTTAAATCGTAAAAGAAATCTATTGGAAAGATAATGAAAATACCTCTCAGTCAGAGCCTGTGTTCTGCTGAAGTGGATAGAAGGAAGGCAAAAGGTTGTGGGAGTTTCCAGTGCCACTTGTGGACTACCAGCTATCTGATTAGAGGGCAGATGTTGGGATACGGGACTAGCATGTTCTGATTTCAGCTACTGATCTGCAATACAACGCCTTACTCTCCCTTTCTTCAGGGCTTTTTGTTCTTACCTAGATTCTTCCTCAGCTCCTGAAGAAAAACCCTTGACATGCACCGTGCTTTTCCAGGATTTCTGCGATGCTTGACACAGTTGCCCCCTCATTTCAGGAGAGCATTGTCTGGTCTTTTGTGGCCCTATTGCATATGATGGTGGGCAGTGGAGTTTGTCCCCCATGTGACCCTGACAGGGAACGTAGGCTTTCACAGTCTCCTGGTGGTGAGTGGATCCTATAGTCCCAGTGTGTTGTCTCTGTGACAGTCAGCTTGAGCAATTCCTTTTCTTTCTCCCTCATTCTGCTGCAGGCTGAGGAAAAGCCTTTCTCTTCTTTTTTTTTGTTCCAAGCAATTTTTTGGTTGAACTGGTACGCTGAATCAGTTCACAGCCAGCTGTTTTTCACCTGGAGGGGTGAGGTAGGGGAGAAGGCATTGTGCCATAGTGCTGAGCATCTGAAATACCTTCCCCTGGGACTACATAGTGCGAGATTAAACTTGATACACAGAGGAGGGGTGGTATGGCTAGTGTGATGCTGCCTCACATCTTGGCATGGCAGCAATGTGGGAGATCTGTGTTCTCATGCGAGACTGCCACTCTCTTCCTTAGGCTGTCCCTGCATTTCTTCCCCTTGCTCCTATTTTTTTTCCCATAATGAGTAATGCATTGAGTACCACCCATAAATTGGAGAGTGGAGACAAAAATATGCATCTTGATCCGTAAGTGAACTTGACTTTGAGTTATGCTGCTGGAAGTGAAATTCTTAGAGCTATACAACCCAGCTCTTAAGCCTCCAGGACACTACTTGGACTGTACTTTATGCTGGTTTTAAAGCACCCCTTTCTTATATAACAGCTGTGAAAGATCCTATTGCAGAGGAAAATTGGATTGTAGCACCTTTATCTTCTGCACGATCTCAGGGAGGTGAGAGGCTGCCGGGGACAGTGTATACTGTGATGCTGAACTTGGCACTGCTGCTGTGCTATCTCACAGCCACCCGGAGTGTTTTTTAATGGCTCCCCTTGTATGGTCTTGGGGAGAGATAATACCTTTGCTTTTCACTCTCTGAAGCTGCAGTGAAACATGCATGAGCTCCAGGAGGGGCACAGGGATTGTGGGAGTGCCAGAAGGCAGAGCAAGGGAAGCACAGACCTGCACACCATGGACTTAGCCCCATCCCATCTGATGCAAAGCAGTAGTGGGCTGTTTGCAGGGGTCTGACACTGAGGCAGAGCAGTGCTGGGACTCCAGTCTCCAGCTCCTGAAGGTAAAGGAGATGCCAAAGGAATGTGAGTCACTAGTGTGTCCTGAGCAGCTGTAAGGCTGCCTTTCGGACACAAAATGAGTTTTGTGAGCTTCCATTGTATTATAACATCACCTGGTGATGATACCCAAATGCTGGTGCCTGGCAGCTGGCTCTGCAGGGTCTGGGGAGGTTTCCTGTCAATGGTGGGAAACTGAGGCCTGTTCTCTGCACCTAAAACTGGCTCCAAGCAGTTCTGAGAAGGGAGGGGTGAATGGTGTTTGAGGTGGCTTGCCAAGTTCATGACTTCTCCTATTGACATGACAGTGCCAGCAAGAGCGACCAGCCACTCTTCTTTCTAAGATCTTAGTCTCTAGGACTGTGAGGGATGTTTTGCTAGATTTCAACCTGCTTTCTTCTGCCTGTGATGCAGACTCTGTAAAATAAGACTTCATTTACTCTATGCCTGATGGCCTGTGTCCAGGCCATCAATATCCAGTTGTGAAAGCAGAGGGGATTTGCAGAGTGAAAAAAAAGTGAGAGTGCAATGCCAAACACCCTTCTAGCTGGGCTGTGTGCAGTAGTCCAGAACAGTGCTGATGGTCCACATTAAAGCCCGGTACCACTCTTCTGGTCTTGGGCCTTCTGGCTGGGTTTATTCAGGAGCTGAACTGAAGTGTTATGCTCGCTGATGAGCATTTTATTCCTTATTGGTTTCTTGAAGTTGTGGTTGATCTTCTGCACTGCCATGTACATGATCAGACTTGTGCAAAGTGAAGGAGCGTTGACCTCATGACCTCATGCCTTTCCCAGGTGTCTCGTCTGTCTTTTTACTTGCTTATAGAGAGAAATGAGCATTTCTGGTCCTTTCTCTTTTCTAACTGATGACTACTTCCAGTTAATTTCTCATTACAGTGTTGTGTCCTTCCATTTTTCCCTCCTGACTAATGACAGGAGAGAACCCTGCCTCATTTTGCCCTCTTGTTTTACTTTGCATATTCATCTTCCCATGTTCTTCCTGGCTCTCTGTCAGACTCATACTAACCTGTGGCTCTGTATCTTCTTTATGTCTCTGTGCTGCGTCATGTTTGGTCTCCCTTCTTCCCATAATCTTCATGAGAGTTTTTATGGTCTGTAATTCAGGAATGTATTCCAGGAGTGTTCTATAGGCTCTGGAGTTTTAGCATGGTATTATGAGGTCCTTCACACGCGACGTGCTGCATAAGTGTCTGAAAATCTTATTGGACCATACTCAGTTTATTGGTCCATGCTGGCAAGATGGGCTGGTAGTAGTACTTTGCTGAAGTGTTACCTGATCTGTAGCCTGGATTTGATGTAGAGAGCTGCTGGAGAACGTTGCCTTGGATGAGCTGTTGGAGAGCAGTCTTTAAGATAACATTTCTGACCCTGGGTCTTTAAGCATCAGGAATTTATGGGCACTTCTAATAAATTCCTCCAAGCAGTCTGTTCTGTATTTGGCAGTCAGGCAGCAGACGTGCACACTTAGCCTCAGAGCTGAGGTTAGAGTTATCTGCTGGCTAAAGGCTGACCCAATGTTTGAGTGCATCTGGAAGCCTGCTCTCTTAGACATGCAAAGGCTACCTCTTACTGTCTGTGCAGAGAGATAGAAACTGTTTGTGTCTATTGCTCCAGTAAGGACCACTGCACCAGTGGCATGCATGCTGTAAGTGACAGAGGCCGTGCCTCCTGCTGGTGTAAAGTGACTTCGCAGGATCCAAGCAGGATCCATTTTGCCCCATCTGCTCTCCTGTCCTGCAGGGTTGCTTAGGGCTTGAGCACAGCTTTGTACTTTAGTCTTCCTGAGCATTCTGCAAGGCATATTTTGCAGCAGAACAAACTTAAAAGTCTTGATTGTGACTTCCTGGTGGCTGTGGTTTTTGAGATTCTAAAAGCTAATCTAAGGAAAGAGCTTTTTCCTCCTTCATGTTTAAAAGAGTATGCCTTCAAACCATAGGCCGAGTTTGGCCTGTGGAATGTCTTCCTTTATTTTCCAAGGTATTTCATGTGCTTCTCTGCTTAAGAAAGAGGAGCACTGGGCTGTGAGACATCTTAACTGTGTTTGTCTGCCATCTGCTACATCCTTGTCAAACCATATTTCTACCTGCTCCAGCAAGTCTGCCTGCCATCTGTGTTTCATATTACTTGTTTGTTTGGTGTCTTGCTCAGAATGGAAAATTCTCCTCAGATACTGTGGCATCCTAAGTGTTACAGCAGATTCTTTGATGAAAAATGCCTTGCTGTTCTGAAGTGAGATGCATCAAGATGAATGTGATTGAAACTCTGCTGTCCTGCTCTGCTTCAGCAAAGTGATGCCAGCTTTTGACTCGATAAAAGGTGAAAGCTGGATAAGTGTCTTTCTTGCCTGGAGCATGGCCTGCGGGGGCTGTGCTCTGCTGATGGTTTTGGTAGATATCAGGTGTT
The DNA here is from genome assembly GCF_963082525.1 of Nesoenas mayeri. Lineage (NCBI taxonomy): Eukaryota > Metazoa > Chordata > Aves > Columbiformes > Columbidae > Nesoenas > Nesoenas mayeri. The sequence continues at coordinate 36,335,944 of NC_137542.1, forward strand.
GAGCTGGGTGGCTTTGCTGTTAGAAAGACCCAGTGTTGCCTTTCAGAAGGAGAAAGCTAAGGCAAATCTGATTGTGTTTTTAATGGATAAAAATTGAATTTTGACCTCAAGACCTGATAAAAAGGCTGGTCAAAGAGGACTCTGTGTGAGCAAAGCTGCTTTAGGAGAAATCCATGCTGGCAAGCTGCTGAGCCAAGTCACCTGACTTGGCACCATGTTTTCCTTAAACCCTGTACTGCAGTGGCCTAGTGTAAAAGTCTGTACTTATTCAGCTGTGTCTCCCTCTCCCCCAGCAAAGTGAGCTGAACTCCTTCCTGTGGACTATCAAGAGAGATCCCCCATCTTACTTCTTCGGCACTATCCATGTCCCATACACACGTGTCTGGGATTTAATTCCAGACAACTCCAAGAAGGCCTTCCAGCAGAGCCACATCGTGTACTTTGAGCTGGACCTCACTGATCCTTACACCATCTCGGCTCTCACCAGCTGCCAGCTCCTTCCACATGGGGAGAACCTCCAGGACGTGCTGCCCTGTGACATCTACCGCCGGCTCAAGCAGCACCTGGAGTACATCAAACTCATGATGCCATCCTGGCTGACCCCAGACCAGCGGGGCAAAGGACTGTATGCAGACTACCTCTTCAATGCCATTGCTGGTAACTGGGAGCGGAAGAGGCCTGTGTGGGTGATGCTGATGGTGAACTCTCTGACAGAGGTAGACATCAAGTCACGAGGCATACCCGTCCTGGATCTATACCTGGCCCAGGAAGCGGAGCGGCTGAGTAAACAAACAGGTGCTGTGGAGAAAGTGGAGGAGCAGTGCCACCCGCTCAATGGGCTGAACTTCTCTCAGGTGAGATGTAGTTTTGTGCAAGGTGCCAGGCTGCCTGCCTGGGTGGATATCCCAGCAGCAAGTACATGGGCTGGGGGGGGTAAGTGCTTTCTCCCAGAGGCTTGCTGCTGGCTTTCCAAAAATGAATATAGCCTGTCCACATGCTTTACTCTAGATTCAGGTTTTTTTATGGACTCCTGAGAAGTTGATAATTTCCTAACTTGAGCATTCAGTTTCCTGAGTAGCAACAAGGCATTTCAGTAGGCTTTTGGAGAGCTGAAACTGGGGTTGTTCCTGCAAAGCACGCTGAAGAGAGATGTATGAGGTAGTGAGACTGCTTTGAATGAATGTGGATTTAGCCCATCAATAAGTGTAGACTTTTCACATGCAGTGGGGGAAGACAGCTAAATTCATGTAAACTGCGATTAAGCTAGAGAGGACTTACCCATCACTAACAAGTGACATGACAAATGCTTTCTAACCACCTGCAAAACGAAGAGATATTTTTCAAAGTTTAGGTCCTCCAGCATGACAAGCTCGAGACAGAAGATGAAGTTGTGTAGAAGCAGGGTGCTTAGCTTATGTTTTACTAGAAATTAATAGATGTATCGTACGTAAGAAACTAATTCGTTACTTAGGTGTGTAGTAGTTGTGCTTCCGAGGAGAGTTGCCAACGTGGAGAGATCGATCAGGCAACACATGAAAAGAACCTGAGAAGCATGGCGAAAGAGACCGCAACCCCTGAAAACGACGCTAGATGGCAGCAAAGACCGTGAAATAACTAACTTCCGTCTACTCCTCAAGGGTCGTACACGTGCATTGCATACTTGCAATCTGGCGGGCTCTCTTGGGCTTTCTTGGGGTCTATCGGGTTCTGTCAGGCCATGTGAGGATTTGTCGGGCTCTTTCGGGCTCTGTAAGACTCTGTCAATCCCTGTCAGTTTTTTTCAGGCTCTTTCAGGCCCTGTCGGTCTCTGTGTGTCTTTATGGGTCTCGCTCAGGCTCTCTCAGACTCTGTTGGGCTCTGTCAAGCTCCTTTGGGCTCTTTCTTCCCTAGCAGGCTTTTTCAGGCTCTGTAAAGCCCTGTCATGCTCTGTCAGGCCTTGTCAGACTCTCTATGGCTCTCTCAGGTTTTGTCAGGCTCTTTCGATCCCTGTTGTGCCCTGTCAGGCTTTGTCAGGACTTGTCAGGCTTTGTTGCCCTTATTCACGCTTTGTTGGACTCTGTCAGCCTTTCTGAGGATCTCTCAGGCTCTGACAGGCCATGTCAGGATTTGAAGGGTTCTGCTGGATTTTGTCAGGCTCTGTTGGGGATTGCCGAGCTGTGTCAGGCTCCATTGGGCAGTATTGGGCTCTTTCAAGCTTTGTTGGGCCCTGTCAGGCTCTGTCAGGTTCTGTTGACACCTGCAAGGCTATGTCAAGCTGTGTCAGGCCCTGTCATGCTCTGTCAGGCCCTATTGGTCTCATTCAAGCCCTGTAATGGTCTTTCAGACTCTGTCATGCTTTATCTGGCTGTTAATTTTGTGGCGTATGTGCATCTACGGTGGTCTTGAGCTCAGCTATGTCTGTTGATGAACTGTGTGTGTTGGCTCTGCCTGTGTGTAAATGAACAGTCCTGACTGCTCAATCGTGACTTCTTTGACTCTGAAATGAAATATAGCTCATCTCTGTTTCTGAAACTGGTTCGTTGCACACAGGGAACGGACCCCCACTTCAACTCCAGGATTCCTGGTCTCCAGAGAAACGAGTGTCCGCTCTGAACCTGTTGCAAAACACATCCTGCAGCAGAACACATCCTGCTGCAGGAAAAGAAGCAGCTGGGAAAGCCATGTTTGCGGATGAGGCGAAAAAGGAAAGCTTGTGCGTGGATGTCTATGGACTAACATCATTGGACATGCACGCTGCTGGTATCACATCCCGGCGCCCACGCCTGGACACACTGTACTTATTTCGTTATGCTTCTCTAGTTTCATACCCACTCATTCCAGACTTGCAATCACACATGAAGCTGAACGCAGTTCACGAACACACACGCAGAGCAGTGATCACACATCATGATACAGGTACTATTTCCTGCACATATGGACAGAGCCACAAAGCCCCCTGGTCACACAGACCTGCCTAGTGCACACGTGAGCACACAGAGAAGAAACCAATCCCTGCCCATAGCAACTCCTAGCCTCAGATCAAGAAGCGCAGGAAATAGAGCAGGCTAAGAGCCCTTGCTGTGGCTGTCTTTCCTAGTTCTACTTACTCCAAGAAGAGAAGGCACAGACAAGCCATTCACCGCATCCGGATCCTTTCCGCACTTCAGCTACGCTGGTCACTCACGCGTGAGTATTGGAGCTGCTCCCTGCTGCTGCAGTAATCTCTCTGCTGGGAGGAATATGAGGACTCTGTGTGTGGGGGCCAAGACGTGCTGTGTGCGTGCAGAGCTCCTTCCAACCGTAACCCGGAAGTGCTGATGAGAGAGCTTGGAAGGGAGGGGAGCCAGGCACATTCTAGGCGATTGTAAAGGACAGAAGAACAAACAGAGTGCGATCTAAAGCAGAAGTAAAGAGGAAGAAGAGGTACTGAGGATGGAAGCATTTCCTGGCTGGCAGGAGGTAGCCCAGGTTCTCTGAGATAGCATTTTTGCCTGATGTCAGGCTTGGCTCTTCTTTGGCTAAATGACCCATTTGGAACCATCGCTGTGTGAAAAGGTAGGTGCGTATGCCTGCAGGTGCTAGATTTTGCACATATCTGTGTGCTTGTGGAAGCGCTCCTGGCGCTGTTTCTTTGAGCAATCCTGTGTGTTGCACGGGGATAAAGAAAAGAAAGAGCAGCAGGCTCCACCACTGATGAAGACAGACTGCGAGTGTTCCTACGCAAGCTGTTCCTCTTGGCACACCTAGTCCTACCAAGAAAACTGCTAAACTTTGGATCTGCGAGAGAAAACCAACAAAACATGCCATACACAGGAAGAACAGCACAGTGGATATGTTGACACGCCTAACCGTGATATGAGGTGGAACACACTGTGAGCAAAAGAAAAGGAAAAGCACAAGTCCGTCCGGTAAGTCTATGATGTCGCGCACGGGTGCAAGCGATTGTAGGTATACGGAATCCTGAGCTGGTGATTATGTGAGTGCATTGATGCAAGTTCGTGTGCTTGTGAGTGTACAGATGTCTGCGTATGAATTGGCGTGTTCACACAAAGGCAAAGTGGAGCGCTTTGCTACGTGCGTGCACGCGCCATTTCGTTGTCGCTTGTTATAAATGAAGACAAGTCTTTGAGCCAATTAATCAATTTTATTGAGCAAGCGAATTTAAAGCAGCAGTAATTAGGCAAAACAGTGCTGGGTGACCGGAGGAAGCTCAGTTCCGCCACGGCACAAAACTCAACTTTTCGTATGTGCTTATATATGTTATACACTTGTTCACGCGCTGGGACACCCTGACGAGTTAACTCCTGGTTGGCTAGTCGACAGTGCAAGATGTTGCTGGGTGTCGCTTGGTGTTTCTGCCTCTGGAGTTCTGTTATGTGTTACACCATCTGGGAGCTCTGTTATCTGTTGCACCATCCGGCCATTGGCTTGGTTGGGGTCCGGCATCCGGCCGTTGGCTTGGTTGAGGCCCGGCATCCGGCAATTGGCTTAACTAGTATTTTTTACAAAATATAATGAAACTTGCACAAACGCAATTACTTCTTACAACGATATGCATGATATGATTGAACCCTACTCGATTTGTTCAACAACCTTGACCGTTATTTATTACAATTCCTCCCTTTCCTTTCGAGCATCTATTTGTTGATCAAATCGAGTTACCGCTTCTTGGGCTAGTAAGATCATTTCAGCTTCTTCATCAGTACCATATCGTTGTAGCAGCATAAGGTGTACCTGCTCTACACGGCTTTTAACTATTCCTATAAGTCGATTTAGGATACATCACATCTTCTTGATGATATAATATCCTTGGAATAACGGTAACTGACATGCAATACTCTCAGGAACTGTTAAACACCTTTAAAGACACACATGGAGTAAGTCCCGTCCTGGAACATATGCATTTTGTTCCATTCGGGGGAATAATATATCTTGTGGTTTCATTAAGGCTCGGTATGATCTTACCACAAAGTGACCTCTTGGAATTTGATACTTTACCTATACAAGTCCCTATCCCAGTTACATGTTGCATAGTTATCCCTCTTTACTGCTTTTCCCGAAGACACTGAATAGGCGCAGACTCCTTGCTTGTGGTATACAGACGATTACCCCCTATAGCTTCATAAAAAGGAGGATTAACGTTATAACACAACCAGCAACCAGTGGTTAGGTTGGGTTGAGTATAGTTTAGGGTTTGATAAGTAGCCCAGATAATTTCCCACAGAGGATTCAAAGATTCTGAGGCTTCAGTATTCAGAGATTTCAAGGCTTCAGTGACAGTTTCCTCTCTTACTATTATATTCTCATTTTCTACTGTCTTTGTTTCCCTGCCTAGAGGGGGAGGGGATTTTGCTACTGGATTGGGACCTATTGCTCGAAAGGTCGGTTTAACTTCTTCCTTCTTTATGATAAACATGCCTCCTCTGTCATTACCCGGCTGATAATACCGCATTCCCCAGGTTTTTCCAACAAGCCATCCATTATGTTCAGGATTTGTTATGTTCATGACTATGTATTTACAGTTGCCATTGGGTTCTAGTTTCCCACGGCGAGCCAATTGCATCCCGCCCCCGAGTCACTTAGAGAAAATGCATCCTGGAGGTCCCATTCAACCTTTAAAAACTTATCCACATTGGCCTGAGGAATCTGCCAATTTGAGGCAATTGTTTCACACCCCCAGTAAGCGCAATAATAGTGTCCTGGGGTATTACAAAATGAGGGCCCTGTGCTAGGGCACATATAAAACCCCATTTCATTAAGGCATGGCTTAACCTGAACTAATTGGCATAAGGTTGGAGTAAAAGAGGGTGACCCTGATGTGGTTTGTTGTTGTATTATCGTTTGGTCCTCCCATCGATAGAGGGTCCATTTAAAAGGTTGATGGGGACTCCCTTGGTTTATTGCTATTATTACCGGTAAGGTAAGGAGGATTAGGGAGAGCGATCCAGCCCTTAGTTGGCTGAAAATCAGCCAGTGGAGGTTCATTTTGTTGAGGGTTGTTCTGCTTAATGGAGCTGCTTTATTTTAGAAGTTTTCGGAGACACTTGCCAATCCCCACAAGGATACCCCTCTGCCTTGCCCTGGGCCTACTCTGTTGCTTCAGAGTAGCCGGGTAAGTTATCTTCTCGGCAGCAGTTGTAGTCTTCAGGGAACTGCCTCCTGAATTCTCTTCTTGTTCTGTCACAACCCACTTTCTAATACTCAACCCAATAGGGCTATTTTCGAATACAAGGTTTTGGCCACTGTCCCGAATCCTCACAGGGTTTGGAACACTTCCTGTATCTTTTCTTACCAAAACGCTTCTTACAATTCCTCTTGGTTATTTCCCAAATGTCTGGACTTACAGTCCAAACAGAGGGTACCTGAATAGTTTTATTACACCCTATATCCCTAAGTTCTTCCTCTAATTGTGCAACAGTTTTGTACCAATCTCTTCTACAGTATTCGTAACTAGGATCCGTGCTATGTTCTTGTCCAGTGATTATTAATATCCTAATGGTATCTAAGGTTTTTCCCCATCACTCATTACACCATCGTTCAACATAAGGAAACTTTTTCCAGTGCTGTATCCCGCACCCGTTACACACGCGACATACCCACGGATTGCATTGCTTACATACAGGACATGCGATGTGCGACTTCTATAATTCCTTACAATTGTCCATAAAAAGCCTGGTATCCAGGGCTATGCGTCACGTGTCTGTTTCCTCTTGAAGGTCAGCTTCAACTCATCCGGTTTCCTGGCGACTTCCCAGTCTGTGTGCAGAATAGGACCCTTTACTCGACTAGCGTGTGTCCAACCTCTTTCCGCGGTGCAGACTGTGGTATCTGTGGTGAGTAAAACAAGGAAAGGTCCCTCCCAGCGAGGGGTTAACGATGATTCCTTCCATGTTTTTATGAGTACTTGATCTCCTGGTTTAATACTATGTATTGCTATATCTAAAGGTGGTCTTTGAACCACCAGGCCTCGCTTTAACAGTTCTTGCCTCCTTTTCATGAGCTCTATAAGGTATTCTTGTAACATCTTTTCTTCCACTTTAGGGTGTTCTGTTGGTTTCTCCAAATCATAGGGCACTCCATATAACATTTCAAAGGAGGAAAGTCCTGTATCAGCCCTCGGTTGTGTCCTTATGTTCAAGAGGGCTAAGGGGAGGCACTTCACCCAGCTCATTTTGGTCTCTATCCTCCAAAGTTTGCTTTATTAAGGTCTCATGTATTAATCCTTCACCTTGAGAATTCATTAGGCCCCTCTCTTCCCAAATTTTTCCGAACGTGTGAACTACCCCAAATGCATATTTAGAATCCGTAAATATTGTTCCTCTCTTATCTTTTAACAACTGTAATGCCCTCAATACTGCGAATAGTTCGCAGGCTTGTGCCGACCAACTTATGTTAAGGGGACCCGATTCTTTAATTGTCCAACTGTTCCCGTCTATTATAGCGTATCCTGACTTCCTTTTCCCATACACTACCCACGATGATCCATCTACAAACAATTTTTCTCCACATAACAACTCCTCTTACTCTAAATACTCCCTTATCTTGGTTTGATATTCTATTACCCTGATACAATCATGGGAAGGAGATTCACTCGGTTCCCCATAGAAAAATTGGGCTGGATTCTGTAAATTAGTGGTTTCAAGCTCTAACTTAGGAGAGTGCAATAGGATTCCTTCATATTTCAGTAACCTAGCATTCGTAATCCATTTGTCAGCTTTCTGCTCTAATACCCCTCGTATATTATGAGGTGTGTATACCTTTAATTCTCCTCCCATAGTTATTTTCCCAACTTCTTCGACTAAGAGAGCAGTAGCAACTATGGCCTGTAAACAGGTAGGCCAGCCGCGACTAACTGGATCTAATAATTTGGAATAATATCCTATGGGTTTCTTTTTACTTGCCAATCTTCCAATTTTTCTAACTTCTTTCTAATATCCGGCCATGACTTTGCCACAAACTGAGTTTTTAAAAGAGCTTGCCCAACCGGTGTCGTAGGGTCTATCCCGGAGTAAAGCTGCAAGCTCTTTCTTAATCTTTCAAACCATTCTGTGGGAGTCTCATCTTTCTTTTGTTGTTCATTAAAGGCTTTATTTATATTCTGCCCTTGAGGGACCGATTCCTTAAGCCGTTGTACGATTATAGTGCGGAGATCTCCCATATGGCCCCTGTGTTCCGGGTTTTAATTATCCCAATTAGGGCGCTGCTGGTTTCCCCAGACATACATACAATAATATACCATTTTCTCTTTACTCTTGTTTCTCGTGCAAAATGCACCTTCCCAATTTTTGAGCATAAGGCCCGATGGGGAATCTCGGGGAATATCCGGTGACCTCTCCTTGGGTCCCTTCCCCATGAGATCAGAGGGCTTGCTCTTCCTCTGTCCCATCTTCTGGAGTGCCTTCTTTCACACACACACACACACCCCTCGTTCGTGGCTCACGCCCTCGCGGGCAATGAGAACCGCACTACTAGAGAGTCCCGCCCTGCCTTACGGCAGGGTCCACACTCGCTTCGCTTCCTCCCCAAAAAGTGGGGGGGGGGGCGTCTCGTTCAAGCACACTCCAGGAAACCCACCCCAACCGAACGAAATCGCTTTCTATACTTACCCTCCCTGGGGTCTTCATCCGGTTCTTCGTGCACAAAGTTTTACGGGGTTTGATTCTTTTGCCTAATTACCTGAATTTAGGGTTCGGAGGTTAAGGTTTCGGGGCGATCCTTCGTCCACTCCAGGGCCGTCTGAAACTGGGACGGGGCGCCTCCCTGAAGTTTAGAAGTTCCTCTGAGAAATCCTTAATCCGAGTCACGGCACCAAAAATTGTTATAAATGAAGACAAGTCTTTGAGCCAATTAATTAATTTGATTGAGCAAGCGAATTTAAAGCAGCAGTAATTAGGCAAAACAGTGCTGGGTGACCGGGGGAAGCTCAGTTCTGCCACGGCACAAAACTCAACTTTTCGTATGTGCTTATATATGTTATACACTTGTTCACGCGCTGGGACACCCTGACGAGTTAGCTCCTGGTTGGCTAGTCGACAGTGCAAGATGTTGCTGGGTGTCGCTTGGTGTTTCTGCCTCTGGAGTTCTGTTATGTGTTGCACCATCCGGCCATTGGCTTGGTTGGGGTCCGGCATCCGGCCGTTGGCTTGGTTGGGGCCCGTCATCCGGCCATTGGCTTAACTACTATTTTTTACAAAATATGATGAAACTCGCACAAACGCAATTACTTCTTACAACAATATGCATGATATGATTGAACCCTACTCGATTTGTTCAACAACCTTGACCATTATTTATTACATCGCTTATAAACAGCGACAAGCTGTGTGCATCCGAAGCTACGTGTTAAAGCGTGTCTGCCTCTGTTTTGGCAAACGACGGAGTGTGCGTGTTCAGACAGCATACAGGCAGACGTGCCTACAGACACACTCCTGAAAGCCGCGCACGCAAGGTCTGAATGGATCTACAACCACTTGCAGCGGTGTGCTCAATCACAAATCTAGACGGACGTGTTCAGTCTCACAAGAACACCAAGGTGTTTGCGGTAAGCGTTCGTCAGAAACAAGGCTGTGAACAGCAGCAGCTCTGCTGTTTGATTTCTCAGTGCGGCGTGTCCTCTTGTATTTCTCTTTCCAATCGCAGGCTTAGCGGTTTTCTTTGAAAGACCAGCTATACGGAAAGACAGAGAAAGCGTAGGAAATTACGCCGTCTGCCTTCGTCAGTGTTGGAAACTAGCTGCTATCCCTTCTCTCTGTTCACATGCACACCTAGGATTTCTCACCGTAAAACACGCAGAAGCCTTTCCACAAGCATCCAGGTATGTGCACCCACCCCCACGTGCATGCATACGCCACTACAGAAGCGCACATATCTTTCCACACACTGATGTCTAAGCAAAAGCGTGGGCACGTGCACCAACACTTCCGCAAGAACCCCCTCTCACATCTATTTACGGAAAGAGGGATGTGAAGCCCACTTTCGTGCTTGAGGGTAAAGACGTCTGTGGAGAACATCCCTTTGGAGGGTACCTGCACATATGTGCCTGTTCTTGGACAATGCTTTGCGTGGAAGCAGTTGTGCTTGTAAATTCTTCTCTGTCCATATGCGTGTGCTTTGATGCGGGCTGCATTCCTGCTTAAGCTTGAGTGAGCGTAGCCAGCGTGCTGTTTGTTGGAAAGGTTCCGTGCCTATCTAGTTGCACAGTCCTGCGTTTCTCATGAGGAGAGATGCAAGGGAGCTCTGCTAGCAAAGAATCAGAGACAAACGTAGGGAGAACTGAATGCTGCTCCATGGTACTTCTCTCCTGTAACGAATGCTTCACAGTGGCCCAAGGAAAGACACTTAACAATCCCTCTACCAGAGAAACGAGAGAGAACATGCCCTATCGACTAAGAACCGCAGAGCACCTCTTCACGAGCTTGTCCCTGATACAGAGAGAAAGGCAAACACTTGTATGCTTGTGTGAGAGCAAGCGTCGTTCCTGTAAGCATTTTTGGTCTTTTGGCACAGCTCCGTGTGTTGGCACGACAGTCAACGTCTAGGATAGCTGCGGACTTGACCCAGCGTGTGTGGAGACAGTGTCCCTGAAAGGCTGTGTGCGTAAGCGCCTGCTGAATCTCTCCCTCTCTCCACACGCATGTGGGTACGAGTCTTTCTCTCAACAAGCATGCGCGTTCCTTCGGTCGCATAAGTGCATCTTGCGTTGGTCTTGAGCTCAGCTGAGTGTGTCTGTTGACGCTGTACGTGTGTTGGTTGTGCCTGTGTGTAAATGAACAGCCCTGACTGCTCAGTCGTCACTCGCGCGACTCTGAAATGAACTATAGCTCATTTTGGTTTCTCAAACTGGTTCGTTGCACACCGGGAACGGACCCTCACTTCAGCAACATCATCTCCCTCACCCGTTCCCCTGAAAACTCCAGCATTCCTGGTCTCCAGAGAAACGAATGTCTGCTCTGAACCTGTTGCAAAACACATCCTGCAGCAGGATGTGTCCTGCTGCAGGAAAAGAAGCAGCTGGGAAAGCAATGTTTGCGGATGAGGCGAAAAAGGAAAGAGCCAGACACTCGAAAGCTCGTGCGTGGATGTCTATGGACTAACATCATTGCACATGCACGCTGCTGGTATCACATCCCGGCGCCCACGCGAGGACACACTGTACTTATTCCGTTATGCTTCTCTAGTTTCATACCCACTCATTCCAGACTTGCAATCACACATGAAGCTGAACGCAGTTCACGAACACACAGGCAGAGCTGTGATCACACATCATGATACACGTAGTATTTCCTGACTTCTCTGTGTGGCGTGTCCTCTTGTATTTCTCTTTCCGATCGCAAGCTTAGCGGTTTTCTTTGTACGACCAGGTATACGGAAAGAGAAAGCAAGCACAGGAAATTACGCCCTCTGCCTTCGACTGTATCTTGTCCATGCATTACTTTCCTTGGAGTAAGGAGGGCTAGGGAAGACAGCTAAATTCATGTAAACTGCGATTAAGCTAGAGAGAACTTACCCATCACTAACCAATGACATGAGAAATGCTTTCTAACCACCTGCAAAACGAAGAGATATTTTTCAAAGTTTAGGTCCTCCAGCATGACAAGCTCGAGACAGAAGATGAAGTTGTATAGAAGCAAGGTGCTTAGCTTATGTTTTACTAAAAATTAATAGATGTATCGTACGTAAGAAACTAATTAGTTACTTAGGTGTGTAGTAGTTGTGCTTCCGAGGAGAGTTGCCAACGTGGAGAGATCGATCAGGCAACACATGAAAAGAACCTGAGAAGCATGGCGAAAGAGACCGCAACCCCTGAAAACGACGCTAGATGGCAGCAAAGACCGTGAAATAACTGACTTCAGTCTACGCCTCAAGTGTCGTACACGTGCATTGCATACTTGCAATCTGGCGGGCTCTCTTGGGCTTTCTTGGGGTCTATCGGGGTCTGTCAGGCCATGTGAGGATTTGTCGGGCTCTGTCGGGCTCTGTAAGACTCCGTCAAACCCTGTCAGTTTTTTTCAGGCTCTTTCAGGCCCTGTCGGTCTCTGTGTGTCTTTGTAAAGATCTGTGGGTCTCGCTCAGGCTCTCTCAGACTCTGTTGGGCTCTGTCAAGCTCCTTTGGGCTCTTTCTTCCCTAGCAGGCTTTTTCAGGCTCTGTAAAGCCCTGTCATGCTCTGTCAGGCCTTGTCAGACTCTGTCTGGCTCTCTCAGGTTTTGTCAGGCTCTTTCGATCCCTGTCGTGCCCTGTCAGGCTTTGTCAGGACTTGTCAGGCTATGTTGCCCTTATTCACGCTTTGTTGGACTCTGTCAGCCTTTCTGAGGATCTCTCAGGCTCTGACAGGCCATGTCAGGATTTGAAGGGTTCTGCTGGATTTTGTCAGGCTCTGTTGGGGATTGCCGAGCTGTGTCAGGCTCCATTGGGCAGTATTGGGCTCTTTCAAGCTTTGTTGGGCCCTGTCAGGCTCTGTCAGGTTCTGTTGACACCTGCAAGGCTATGTCAAGCTGTGTCAGGCCCTGTCATGCTCTGTCAGGCCCTATTGGTCTCATTCAAGCCCTGTAATGGTCTTTCAGACTCTGTCATGCTTTATCTGGCTGTTAATTTTGTGGCGTATGTGCATCTACGCTGGTCTTGAGCTCAACTATGTCTGTTGATGAACTGTGTGTGTTGGCTCTGCCTGTGTGTAAATGAACAGTCCTGACTGCTCAATCGTGACTTGACTCTGAAATGAAATATAGCTCATCTCTGTTTCTGAAACTGATGCGTTGCACACAGGGAACGGACCCCCACTTCAACTCCAGGATTCCTGGTCTCCAGAGAAACGAATGTCTGCTCTGAACCTGTTGCAAAACACATCCTGCAGCAGAACACATCCTGCTGCAGGAAAAGAAGCAGCTGGGAAAGCCATGTTTGCGGATGAGGCGAAAAAGGAAAGCTTGTGCGTGGATGTCTATGGACTAACATCATTGGACATGCACGCTGCTGGTATCACATCCCGGCGCCCACGCCTGGACACACTGTACTTATTTCGTTATGCTTCTCTAGTTTCATACCCACTCATTCCAGACTTGCAATCACACATGAAGCTGAACGCAGTTCACGAACACACAGGCAGAGCTGTGATCACACATCATGATACAGGTACTATTTCCTGCACATATACACAGAATCACAAAGCCCCCTGGTCACACAGACCTGCCTAGTGCACACGTGAGCACACAGAGAAGAAACCAATCCCTGCCCATAGCAACTCCTAGCCTCAGATCAAGAAGCGCAGGAAATAGAGCAGACTAAGAGTCCTTGCTGTGTCTGTCTTCCCTAGTTCTACTTACTCCAAGAAGAGAAGGCACGGACAAGCCATTCACCGCATCCGGATCCTTTCCGCACTTCAGCTACGCTGGTCACTCACGCGTGAGTATTGGAGCTGCTCCCTGCTGCTGCAGTAATCTCTCTGCTGGGAGGAATATGAGGACTCTGTGTGTGGGGGCCAAGACGTGCTGTGTGCGTGCAGAGCTCCTTCCAACTGTAACCCAGAAGTGCTGATGAGAGGGCTTGGAAGGGAGGGGAGCGAGGCACATTCTAGGCGATTGTAAAGGACAGAAGAACAAACAGAGTGCGGTCTAAAGCAGAAGTAAAGAGGAAGAAGAGGTACTGAGGATGGAAGCGTTTCCTGGCTGGCAGGAGGTAGCCCAGGTTCTCTGAGATAGCATTTTTGCCTGATGTCAGGCTCAGCTCTTCTTTGGCTAAATGACCCATTTGGAACCATCGCTGTGTGAAAAGGTAGGTGCGTATGCCTGCAGGTGCTAGATTTTGCACATATCTGTGTGCTTGTGGATGCGCTCCTGGCGCTGTTTCATTGAGCAATCCTGTGTGTTGCACGTGGACAAAGAAAAGAAAGATCAGCAGGCTCCACCACTGAGGAAGACAGACTGCGAGTGTTCCTACGCAAGCTGTTCCTCTTGGCACACCTAGTCCTACCGAGAAAACTGCTAAACTTTAGATCTGCGAGAGAAAACCAACAAAACATGCCATACACAGGAAGAACAGCACAGTGGATACGTTGACACGCCTAGCCGTGATAGGGGGTGGAACACACTGTGAGCAAAACAAAAGGAAAAGCACAAGTCCGTCCGGTAAGTCTATGACGTCGCGCACGGGTGCAAGCGATTGTAGGTATACGGAATCCTGAGCGCTCGGCTTTCGGACGTGTGCCTGAAAAGTTCTGAGACCGGTAGAGGTTGTCTTCAAAAGCTGGTGGTTATGTGAGTGCATTGATGCAAGTTTGTGTGCTTGTGAGTGTACAGACGTCTGCGTATGAATTGGCGTGTTCACACAAAGGCAAAGCGGACTGCTTTGCTACGTGCGTGCACGCGCCATTTCGTTGTCGCTTGTTATAAATGAAGACAAGTCTTTGAGCCAATTAATTAATTTGATTGAGCAAGCGAATTTAAAGCAGCAGTAATTAGGCAAAACAGTGCTGGGTGACGGGGGGAAGCTCAGTTCCGCCACGGCACAAAACTCAACTTTTCGTATGTGCTTATATATGTTATACACTTGTTCACGCGCTGGGACACCCTGACGAGTTAGCTCCTGGTTGGCTAGTCGACAGTGCAAGATGTTGCTGGGTGTCGCTTGGTGTTTCTGCCTCTGGAGTTCTGTTATGTGTTACATCATCTGGGAGCTCTGTTATCTGTTGCACCATCCGACCATTGGCTTGGTTGGGGTCCGGCATCCGGCCGTTGGCTTGGTTGAGACCCGGCATCCAGCCATTGGCTTAACTAGTATTTTTTACAAAATATAATGAAACTTGCACAAACGCAATTACTTCTTACAACGATATGCATGATATGATTGAACCCTACTCGATTTGTTCAACAACCTTGACCATTATTTATTACAATTCCCCCCTTTCCTTTCGAGCATCTATTTGTTGATCAAATCGAGTTACCGCTTCTTGGGCTAGTAAGATCATTTCAGCTTCTTCATCAGTACCATATCTTTGTAGCAGCATAAGGTGTACCTGCTCTACACGGCTTTTAACTAGTCCTATAAGTTGATTTAGGATACATCACATCTTCTTGATGATATAATATCCTTGGAATAATGGTAACTGACATGCAATACTCTCAGGAACTGTTAAACACCTTTAAAGACACACATGGAGTAAGTCCCGTCCTGGAACATATGCATTTTGTTCCATTCGGGGGAATAATATATCTTGTGGTTTCATTAAGGCTCGGTATGATCTTACCACAAAGTGACCTCTTGGAATTTGGTACTTTACCTATACAAGTCCCTATCCCAGTTACATGTTGCATAGTTATCCCTCTTTACTGCTTTTCCCGAAGTCACTGAATAGGCGCAGACTCCTTGCTTGTGGTATACAGACGATTATCCCCTATAGCTTCATAAAAAGGAGGATTAAGGTTATAACACAACCAGCAACCAGTGGTTAGGTTGGGTTGAGTATAGTTTAGGGTTTGATAAGTAGCCCAGATAATTTCCCACAGAGGATTCAAAGATTCTGAGGCTTCAGTATTCAGAGATTTCAAGGCTTCAGTGACAGTTTCCTCTCTTACTATTATATTCTCATTTTCTACTGTCTTTGTTTCCCTGCCTAGAGGGGGAGGGGATTTTGCTACTGGATTGGGACCTATTGCTCGAAAGGTCGGTTTAACTTCTTCCTTCTTTATGATAAACATGCCTCCTCTGTCATTACCCGGCTGATAATACCGCATTCCCCAGGTTTTTCCAACAAGCCATCCATTATGTTCAGGATTTGTTATGTTCATGACTATGTATTTACAGTTGCCATTGGGTTCTAGTTTCCCACGGCGAGCCAATTGCATCCCGCCCCCGAGTCACTTAGAGAAAATGCATCCTGGAGGTCCCATTCAACCTTTAAAAACTTATCCACATTGGCCTGAGGAATCTGCCAATTTGAGGCAATTGTTTCACACCCCCAGTAAGCGCAATAATAGTGTCCTGGGGTATTACAAAATGAGGGCCCTGTGCTAGGGCACATATAAAACCCCATTTCATTAAGGCATGGCTTAACCTGAACTAATTGGCATAAGGTTGGAGTAAAAGAGGGTGACCCTGATGTGGTTTGTTGTTGTATTATCGTTTGGTCCTCCTATCGATAGAGGGTCCATTTAAAAGGTTGATGGGGACTCCCTTGGTTTATTGCTATTATTACCGGTAAGGTAAGGAGGATTAGGGAGAGCGATCCAGCCCTTAGTTGGCTGAAAATCAGCCAGTGGAGGTTCATTTTGTTGAGGGTTGTTCTGCTTAATGGAGCTGCTTTATTTTAGAAGTTTTCGGAGACACTTGCCAATCCCCACAAGGATACCCCTCTGCCTTGCCCTGGGCCTACTCTGTTGCTTCAGAGTAGCCGGGTAAGTTATCTTCTCGGCAGCAGTTGTAGTCTTCAGGGAACTGCCTCCTGAATTCTCTTCTTGTTCTGTCACAACCCACTTTCTAATACTCAACCCAATAGGGCTATTTTCGAATACAAGGTTTTGGCCACTGTCCCGAATCCTCACAGGGTTTGGAACACTTCCTGTATCTTTTCTTACCAAAACGCTTCTCACAATTCCTCTTGGTTATTTCCCAAATGTCTGGACTTACAGTCCAAACAGAGGGTACCTGAATAGTTTTATTACACCCTATATCCCTAAGTTCTTCCTCTAATTGTGCAACAGTTTTGTACCAATCTCTTCTACAGTATTCGTAACTAGGATCCGTGCTATGTTCTTGTCCAGTGATTATTAATATCCTAATGGTATCTAAGGTTTTTCCCCATCACTCATTACACCATCGTTCAACATAAGGAAACTTTTTCCAGTGCTGTATCCCGCACCCGTTACACACGCGACATACCCACGGATTGCATTGCTTACATACAGGACATGCGATGTGCGACTTCTATAATTCCTTACAATTGTCCATAAAAAGCCTGGTATCCAGGGCTATGCGTCACGTGTCTGTTTCCTCTTGAAGGTCAGCTTCAACTCATCCGGTTTCCTGGCGACTTCCCAGTCTGTGTGCAGAATAGGACCCTTTACTCGACTAGCGTGTGTCCAACCTCTTTCCGCGGTGCAGACTGTGGTATCTGTGGTGAGTAAAACAAGGAAAGGTCCCTCCCAGCGAGGGGTTAACGATGATTCCTTCCATGTTTTTATGAGTACTTGATCTCCTGGTTTAATACTATGTATTGCTATATCTAAAGGTGGTCTTTGAACCACCAGGCCTCGCTTTAACAGTTCTTGCCTCCTTTTCATGAGCTCTATAAGGTATTCTTGTAACATCTTTTCTTCCACTTTAGGGTGTTCTGTTGGTTTCTCCAAATCATAGGGCACTCCATATAAC
Organism: Nesoenas mayeri; assembly: GCF_963082525.1. Classification (NCBI taxonomy): domain Eukaryota; kingdom Metazoa; phylum Chordata; class Aves; order Columbiformes; family Columbidae; genus Nesoenas; species Nesoenas mayeri. The sequence goes on from NC_137542.1 coordinate 36,353,282, forward strand.
ATTTCAAAGGAGGAAAGTCCTGTATCAGCCCTCGGTTGTGTCCTTATGTTCAAGAGGGCTAAGGAGAGGCACTTCACCCAGCTCATTTTGGTCTCTATCCTCCAAAGTTTGCTTTATTAAGGTCTCATGTATTAATCCTTCACCTTGAGAATTCATTAGGCCCCTCTCTTCCCAAATTTTTCCGAACGTGTGAACTACCCCAAATGCATATTTAGAATCCGTAAATATTGTTCCTCTCTTATCTTTTAACAACTGTAATGCCCTCAATACTGCGAATAGTTCGCAGGCTTGTGCCGACCAACTTATGTTAAGGGGACCCGATTCTTTAATTGTCCAACTGTTCCCGTCTATTATAGCGTATCCTGACTTCCTTTTCCCATACACTACCCACGATGATCCATCTACAAACAATTTTTCTCCACATAACAACTCCTCTTACTCTAAATACTCCCTTATCTTGGTTTGATATTCTATTACCCTGATACAATCATGGGAAGGAGATTCACTCGGTTCCCCATAGAAAAATTGGGCTGGATTCTGTAAATTAGTGGTTTCAAGCTCTAACTTAGGAGAGTGCAATAGGATTCCTTCATATTTCAGTAACCTAGCATTCGTAATCCATTTGTCAGCTTTCTGCTCTAATACCCCTCGTATATTATGAGGTGTGTATACCTTTAATTCTCCTCCCATAGTTATTTTCCCAACTTCTTCGACTAAGAGAGCAGTAGCAACTATGGCCTGTAAACAGGTAGGCCAGCCGCGACTAACTGGATCTAATAATTTGGAATAATATCCTATGGGTTTCTTTTACTTGCCAATCTTCCAATTTTTCTAACTTCTTTCTAATATCCGGCCATGACTTTGCCACAAACTGAGTTTTTAAAAGAGCTTGCCCAACCGGTGTCGTAGGGTCTATCCCGGAGTAAAGCTGCAAGCTCTTTCTTAATCTTTCAAACCATTCTGTGGGAGTCTCATCTTTCTTTTGTTGTTCATTAAAGGCTTTATTTATATTCTGCCCTTGAGGGACCGATTCCTTAAGCCGTTGTACGATTATAGTGCGGAGATCTCCCATATGGCCCCTGTGTTCCGGGTTTTAATTATCCCAATTAGGGCGCTGCTGGTTTCCCCAGACATACATACAATAATATACCATTTTCTCTTTACTCTTGTTTCTCGTGCAAAATGCACCTTCCCAATTTTTGAGCATAAGGCCCGATGGGGAATCTCGGGGAATATCCGGTGACCTCTCCTTGGGTCCCTTCCCCATGAGATCAGAGGGCTTGCTCTTCCTCTGTCCCATCTTCTGGAGTGCCTTCTTTCACACACACACACACACCCCTCGTTCGTGGCTCACGCCCTCGCGGGCAATGAGAACCGCACTACTAGAGAGTCCCGCCCTGCCTTACGGCAGGGTCCACACTCGCTTCACTTCCTCCCCAAAAAGTGGGGGGGGGGGCGTCTCGTTCAAGCACACTCCAGGAAACCCACCCCAACCGAACGAAATCGCTTTCTATACTTACCCTCCCTGGGGTCTTCATCCGGTTCTTCGTGCACAAAGTTTTACGGGGTTTGATTCTTTTGCCTAATTACCTGAATTTAGGGTTCGGAGGTTAAGGTTTCGGGGCGATCCTTCGTCCACTCCAGGGCCGTCTGAAACTGGGACGGGGCGCCTCCCTGAAGTTTAGAAGTTCCTCTGAGAAATCCTTAATCCGAGTCACGGCACCAAAAATTGTTATAAATGAAGACAAGTCTTTGAGCCAATTAATTAATTTGATTGAGCAAGCGAATTTAAAGCAGCAGTAATTAGGCAAAACAGTGCTGGGTGACCGGGGGAAGCTCAGTTCTGCCACGGCACAAAACTCAACTTTTCGTATGTGCTTATATATGTTATACACTTGTTCACGCGCTGGGACACCCTGACGAGTTAGCTCCTGGTTGGCTAGTCGACAGTGCAAGATGTTGCTGGGTGTCGCTTGGTGTTTCTGCCTCTGGAGTTCTGTTATGTGTTGCACCATCCGGCCATTGGCTTGGTTGGGGTCCGGCATCCGGCCGTTGGCTTGGTTGGGGCCCGTCATCCGGCCATTGGCTTAACTACTATTTTTTACAAAATATGATGAAACTCGCACAAACGCAATTACTTCTTACAACAATATGCATGATATGATTGAACCCTACTCGATTTGTTCAACAACCTTGACCATTATTTATTACATCGCTTATAAACAGCGACAAGCTGTGTGCATCCGAAGCTACGTGTTAAAGCGTGTCTGCCTCTGTTTTGGCAAACGACGGAGTGTGCGTGTTCAGACAGCATACAGGCAGACGTGCCTACAGACACACTCCTGAAAGCCGCGCACGCAAGGTCTGAATGGATCTACAACCACTTGCAGCGGTGTGCTCAATCACAAATCTAGACGGACGTGTTCAGTCTCACAAGAACACCAAGGTGTTTGCGGTAAGCGTTCGTCAGAAACAAGGCTGTGAACAGCAGCAGCTCTGCTGTTTGATTTCTCAGTGCGGCGTGTCCTCTTGTATTTCTCTTTCCAATCGCAGGCTTAGCGGTTTTCTTTGAAAGACCAGCTATACGGAAAGACAGAGAAAGCGTAGGAAATTACGCCGTCTGCCTTCGTCAGTGTTGGAAACTAGCTGCTATCCCTTCTCTCTGTTCACATGCACACCTAGGATTTCTCACCGTAAAACACGCAGAAGCCTTTCCACAAGCATCCAGGTATGTGCACCCACCCCCACGTGCATGCATACGCCACTACAGAAGCGCACATATCTTTCCACACACTGATGTCTAAGCAAAAGCGTGGGCACGTGCACCAACACTTCCGCAAGAACCCCCTCTCACATCTATTTACGGAAAGAGGGATGTGAAGCCCACTTTCGTGCTTGAGGGTAAAGACGTCTGTGGAGAACATCCCTTTGGAGGGTACCTGCACATATGTGCCTGTTCTTGGACAATGCTTTGCGTGGAAGCAGTTGTGCTTGTAAATTCTTCTCTGTCCATATGCGTGTGCTTTGATGCGGGCTGCATTCCTGCTTAAGCTTGAGTGAGCGTAGCCAGCGTGCTGTTTGTTGGAAAGGTTCCGTGCCTATCTAGTTGCACAGTCCTGCGTTTCTCATGAGGAGAGATGCAAGGGAGCTCTGCTAGCAAAGAATCAGAGACAAACGTAGGGAGAACTGAATGCTGCTCCATGGTACTTCTCTCCTGTAACGAATGCTTCACAGTGGCCCAAGGAAAGACACTTAACAATCCCTCTACCAGAGAAACGAGAGAGAACATGCCCTATCGACTAAGAACCGCAGAGCACCTCTTCACGAGCTTGTCCCTGATACAGAGAGAAAGGCAAACACTTGTATGCTTGTGTGAGAGCAAGCGTCGTTCCTGTAAGCATTTTTGGTCTTTTGGCACAGCTCCGTGTGTTGGCACGACAGTCAACGTCTAGGATAGCTGCGGACTTGACCCAGCGTGTGTGGAGACAGTGTCCCTGAAAGGCTGTGTGCGTAAGCGCCTGCTGAATCTCTCCCTCTCTCCACACGCATGTGGGTACGAGTCTTTCTCTCAACAAGCATGCGCGTTCCTTCGGTCGCATAAGTGCATCTTGCGTTGGTCTTGAGCTCAGCTGAGTGTGTCTGTTGACGCTGTACGTGTGTTGGTTGTGCCTGTGTGTAAATGAACAGCCCTGACTGCTCAGTCGTCACTCGCGCGACTCTGAAATGAACTATAGCTCATTTTGGTTTCTCAAACTGGTTCGTTGCACACCGGGAACGGACCCTCACTTCAGCAACATCATCTCCCTCACCCGTTCCCCTGAAAACTCCAGCATTCCTGGTCTCCAGAGAAACGAATGTCTGCTCTGAACCTGTTGCAAAACACATCCTGCAGCAGGATGTGTCCTGCTGCAGGAAAAGAAGCAGCTGGGAAAGCAATGTTTGCGGATGAGGCGAAAAAGGAAAGAGCCAGACACTCGAAAGCTCGTGCGTGGATGTCTATGGACTAACATCATTGCACATGCACGCTGCTGGTATCACATCCCGGCGCCCACGCGAGGACACACTGTACTTATTCCGTTATGCTTCTCTAGTTTCATACCCACTCATTCCAGACTTGCAATCACACATGAAGCTGAACGCAGTTCACGAACACACAGGCAGAGCTGTGATCACACATCATGATACACGTAGTATTTCCTGACTTCTCTGTGTGGCGTGTCCTCTTGTATTTCTCTTTCCGATCGCAAGCTTAGCGGTTTTCTTTGTACGACCAGGTATACGGAAAGAGAAAGCAAGCACAGGAAATTACGCCCTCTGCCTTCGACTGTATCTTGTCCATGCATTACTTTCCTTGGAGTAAGGAGGGCTAGGGAAGACAGCTAAATTCATGTAAACTGCGATTAAGCTAGAGAGGACTTACCCATCACTAACCAATGACATGAGAAATGCTTTCTAACCACCTGCAAAACGAAGAGATATTTTTCAAAGTTTAGGTCCTCCAGCATGACAAGCTCGAGACAGAAGATGAAGTTGTATAGAAGCAAGGTGCTTAGCTTATGTTTTACTAAAAATTAATAGATGTATCGTACGTAAGAAACTAATTAGTTACTTAGGTGTGTAGTAGTTGTGCTTCCGAGGAGAGTTGCCAACGTGGAGAGATCGATCAGGCAACACATGAAAAGAACCTGAGCAGCATGGCGAAAGAGACCGCAACCCCTGAAAACGACGCTAGATGGCAGCAAAGACCGTGAAATAACTGACTTCAGTCTACGCCTCAAGTGTCGTACACGTGCATTGCATACTTGCAATCTGGCGGGCTCTCTTGGGCTTTCTTGGGGTCTATCGGGGTCTGTCAGGCCATGTGAGGATTTGTCGGGCTCTGTCGGGCTCTGTAAGACTCCGTCAAACCCTGTCAGTTTTTTTCAGGCTCTTTCAGGCCCTGTCGGTCTCTGTGTGTCTTTGTAAAGATCTGTGGGTCTCGCTCAGGCTCTCTCAGACTCTGTTGGGCTCTGTCAAGCTCCTTTGGGCTCTTTCTTCCCTAGCAGGCTTTTTCAGGCTCTGTAAAGCCCTGTCATGCTCTGTCAGGCCTTGTCAGACTCTGTCTGGCTCTCTCAGGTTTTGTCAGGCTCTTTCGATCCCTGTCGTGCCCTGTCAGGCTTTGTCAGGACTTGTCAGGCTATGTTGCCCTTATTCACGCTTTGTTGGACTCTGTCAGCCTTTCTGAGGATCTCTCAGGCTCTGACAGGCCATGTCAGGATTTGAAGGGTTCTGCTGGATTTTGTCAGGCTCTGTTGGGGATTGCCGAGCTGTGTCAGGCTCCATTGGGCAGTATTGGGCTCTTTCAAGCTTTGTTGGGCCCTGTCAGGCTCTGTCAGGTTCTGTTGACACCTGCAAGGCTATGTCAAGCTGTGTCAGGCCCTGTCATGCTCTGTCAGGCCCTATTGGTCTCATTCAAGCCCTGTAATGGTCTTTCAGACTCTGTCATGCTTTATCTGGCTGTTAATTTTGTGGCGTATGTGCATCTACGGTGGTCTTGAGCTCAACTATGTCTGTTGATGAACTGTGTGTGTTGGCTCTGCCTGTGTGTAAATGAACAGTCATGACTGCTCAATCGTGACTTCTTTGACTCTGAAATGAAATATAGCTCATCTCTGTTTCTGAAACTGGTTCGTTGCACACAGGTAACGGACCCCCACTTCAACTCCAGCATTCCTGGTCTCCAGAGAAACGAATGTCCGCTCTGAACCTGTTGCAAAACACATCCTGCAGCAGAACACATCCTGCAGCAGGAAAAGAAGCAGCTGGGAAAGCCATGTTTGCGGATGAGGCGAAAAAGGAAAGCTTGTGCGTGGATGTCTATGGACTAACATCATTGCACATGCACGCTGCTGGTATCACATCCCGGCGCCCACGCGAGGACACGCCGTACTTATTCCGTTATGCTTCTCTAGTTTCATACACACTCATTCCAGACTTGCAATCACACATGAAGCTGAACGCAGTTCACGAACACACAGGCAGAGCTGTGATCACACATCATGATACAGGTACTATTTCCTGCACATATACACAGAGTCACAAAGCCCCATGGTCACACAGACCTGCCTAGTGCACACGTGAGCACACAGAGAAGAAACCAATCCCTGCCCATAGCAACTCCTAGCCTCAGATCAAGAAGCGCAGGAAATAGAGCAGGCTAAGAGCCCTTGCTGTGGCTGTCTTCCCTAGTTCTCCTTACTCCAAGAAGAAAAGGCACGGACAAGCCATTCATCGCATCCGGATCCTTTCCGCACTTCAGCTACGCTGGTCACTCACGCGTGAGTATTGGAGCTGCTCCCCGCTGCTGCAGTAATCTCTCTGCTGGGAGGAATATGAGGACTCTGTGTGTGGGGGCCAAGACGTGCTGTGTGCGTGCAGAGCTCCTTCCAACTGTAACCCAGAAGTGCTGATGAGAGGGCTTGGAAGGGAGGGGAGCCAGGCACATTCTAGGCGATTGTAAAGGACAGAAGAACAAACAGAGTGCGGTCTAAAGCAGAAGTAAAGAGGAAGAAGAGGTACTGAGGATGGAAGCGTTTCCTGGCTGGCAGGAGGTAGCCCAGGTTCTTTGAGATAGCATTTTTGCCTGATGTCAGGCTCCGCTCTTCTTTGGCTAAATGACCCATTTGGAAACATCGCTGTGTGAAAAGGTAGGTGCGTATGCCTGCAGGTGCTAGATTTTGCACATATCTGTGTGCTTGTGGAAGCACTTCTGGCGGTGTTTCGGTGAGGAATGCTGTGTGTGCATGTGGACAAAGAAAAGGGAGAGCAGCAGGCTCCACCACTGATGAAGACAGACTGCGAGTGTTCCTACGCAAGCTGTTCCTCTTGGCACTCCTAGTCCTACCGAGAAAACTGCTAAACTTTGGATCTGCGAGAGAAAACCAACAAAACATGCCATACACAGGAAGAACAGCACAGTGGATATGTTGAAACGCCTAGCCGTGATATGGGGTGGAACACACTGTGAGCAAAAGAAAAGGAAAAGCACAAGTCCGTCCGGTAAGTCTATGACGTCGCGCACGGGTGCAAGCGATTGTAGGTATACGGAATCCTGAGCGCTCGGCTTTCGGACGTGTGCCTGAAAAGTTCTGAGACCGGTAGAGGTTGTCTTCAAAAGCTGGTGGTTATGTGAGTGCATTGATGCAAGTTTGTGTGCTTGTGAGTGTACAGACGTCTGCGTATGAACTGGCGTGTTCACACAAAGGCAAAGTGGAGCGCTTTGCTACGTGCGTGCACGCGCCATTTCGTTGTCGCTTATAAACAGCGACAAGCTGTGTGCATCCGAAGCTACGTGTTAAAGCGCGTCTGCCTCTGTTTTGGCAAACGATGGAGTGTGCGTGTTCAGACAGCGGCATACAGGCAGACGTGCCTACAGACACACTCCTGAAAACCCCGTACGCAAGGTCTGAATGGATGTACAACCACTTGCAGCGGTGTGCTCAATCACAAATCTAGACGGACGTGTTCAGTCTCACAAGAACACCAAGGTGTTTGCGGTAAGCGTTCGTCAGAAACAAGGCTGTGAACAGCAGCAGCTCTGCTGTTTGATTTCTCTGTGCGGCGTGTCCTCTTGTATTTCACTTTCCGATCGCAGGCTTAGTGGTTTTCTTTGAAAGACCAGCTATACGGAACGAGAGAGAAAGCGTAGGAAATTACGCTGTCTGCCTTTGTCAGTGTTGGAAACTAGCTGCTATCCCTTCTCTCTGTCCACGTGCACACGTAGAATTCCTCACCGTAAAACGCGCAGAAGCCTTTCCACAAGCATCCAGGTATGTGCACCCACCCCCACTTGCATGCATACGCCACTACAGAAGCGCACATATCTTTCCACACACTGATGTCTAAGCAAAAGCGTGGGCACGTGCACCAACACTTCCGCAAGAACCCCCTCTCACATCTATTTACGGAAAGAGGGACGTGAAGCGCACTTTCGTGCTTGAGGGTAAAGACGTCTGTGGAGAACATCCCTTTGGAGGGTACCTGCACATATGTGCCTGTTCTTGGACAATGCTTTGCGTGGAAGCAGTTGTGCTTGTAAATTCTTCTCTGTCCATATGCGTGTGCTTTGATGCGGGCTGCATTCCTGCTTAAACTTGAGTGAGCGTAGCCAGCGTGCTGTTTGTTGGAAAGGTTCCGTGCCTATCTAGTTGCACAGTCCTGCGTTTCTCATGAGGAGAGATGCAAGGGAGCTCTGCTAGCAAAGAATCAGGGACAGACGTAGGGAGAACTGAATGCTGCTCCATGGTACTTCTCTCCTGTAACGAATGCTTCACAGTGGCCCAAGGAAAGACGCTTAACAATCCCTCTACCAGAGAAACGAGAGAGAACATGCCCTATCGACTAAGAACCGCAGAGCACCTCTTCACGAGCTTGTCCCTGATACAGAGAGAAAGGCAAACACTTGTGTGCTTGTGTGAGAGCAAGCGTCGTTCCCGTAAGCATTTTTGGTCTTTTGGCACAGCTCCATGTGTTGGCACGACAGTCAACGTCTAGGATAGCTGCGGACTTGACCCAGCGTGTGTGGAGACAGTGTCCCTGAAAGGCTGTGTGCGTAAGCGCCTGCTGAATCTCTCCCTCTCTCCACACGCATGTGGGTACGAGTCTTTCTCTCAACAAGCATGCGCGTTCCTTCGGTCGCATAAGTGCATCTTGCGTTGGTCTTGAGCTCAGCTGAGTGTGTCTGTTGACGCTGTACGTGTGTTGGTTGTGCCTGTGTGTAAATGAACAGCCCTGACTGCTCAGTCGTCACTCGCGCGACTCTGAAATGAACTATAGCTCATCTCCGTTTCTCAAACTGGTTCGTTGCACACCGGGAACGGACCCTCACTTCAGCAACATCATCTCCCTCACCCGTTCCCCTGAAAACTCCAGCATTCCTGGTCTCCAGAGAAACGAATGTCTGCTCTGAACCTGTTGCAAAACACATCCTGCAGCAGGATGTGTCCTGCTGCAGGAAAAGAAGCAGCTGGGAAAGCCATGTTTGCGGAGGAGGCGAAAAAGGAAAGAGCCAGACACTCGAAAGCTCGTGCGTGGATGTCTATGGACTAACATCATTGCACATGCACGCTGCTGGTATCACATCCCGGCGCCCACGCGAGGACACACTGTACTTATTCCGTTATGCTTCTCTAGTTTCATACCCACTCATTCCAGACTTGCAATCACACATGAAGCTGAACGCAGTTCACGAACACACAGGCAGAGCTGTGATCACACATCATGATACACGTAGTATTTCCTGACTTCTCTGTGTGGCGTGTCCTCTTGTATTTCTCTTTCCGATCGTAAGCTTAGCGGTTTTCTTTGTACGACCAGGTATACGGAAAGAGAAAGCAAGCACAGGAAATTACGCCCTCTGCCTTCGACTGTATCTTGTCCATGCATTACTTTCCTTGGAGTAAGGAGGGCTAGGGAAGACAGCTAAATTCATGTAAACTGCGATTAAGCTAGAGAGGACTTACCCATCACTAACCAATGACATGAGAAATGCTTTCTAACCACCTGCAAAACGAAGAGATATTTTTCAAAGTTTAGGTCCTCCAGCATGACAAGCTCGAGACAGAAGATGAAGTTGTATAGAAGCAAGGTGCTTAGCTTATGTTTTACTAAAAATTAATAGATGTATCGTACGTAAGAAACTAATTAGTTACTTAGGTGTGTAGTAGTTGTGCTTCCGAGGAGAGTTGCCAACGTGGAGAGATCGATCAGGCAACACATGAAAAGAACCTGAGCAGCATGGCGAAAGAGACCGCAACCCCTGAAAACGACGCTAGATGGCAGCAAAGACCGTGAAATAACTGACTTCAGTCTACGCCTCAAGTGTCGTACACGTGCATTGCATACTTGCAATCTGGCGGGCTCTCTTGGGCTTTCTTGGGGTCTATCGGGGTCTGTCAGGCCATGTGAGGATTTGTCGGGCTCTGTCGGGCTCTGTAAGACTCCGTCAATCCCTGTCAGTTTTTTTCAGGCTCTTTCAGGCCCTGTCGGTCTCTGTGTGTCTTTGTAAAGATCTGTGGGTCTCGCTCAGGCTCTCTCAGACTCTGTTGGGCTCTGTCAAGCTCCTTTGGGCTCTTTCTTCCCTAGCAGGCTTTTTCAGGCTCTGTAAAGCCCTGTCATGCTCTGTCAGGCCTTGTCAGACTCTCTCTGGCTCTCTCAGGTTTTGTCAGGCTCTTTTGATCCCTGTCGTGCCCTGTCAGTCTTTGTCAGGACTTGTCAGGCTATGTTGCCCTTATTCACGCTTTGTTGGACTCTGTCAGCCTTTCTGAGGATCTCTCAGGCTCTGACAGGCCATGTCAGGATTTGAAGGGTTCTGCTGGATTTTGTCAGGCTCTGTTGGGGATTGCCGAGCTGTGTCAGGCTCCATTGGGCAGTATTGGGCTCTTTCAAGCTTTGTTGGGCCCTGTCAGGCTCTGTCAGGTTCTGTTGACACCTGCAAGGCTATGTCAAGCTGTGTCAGGCCCTGTTATGCTCTGTCAGGCCCTATTGGTCTCATTCAAGCCCTGTAATGGTCTTTCAGACTCTGTCATGCTTTATCTGGCTGTTAATTTTGTGGCGTATGTGCATCTACGGTGGTCTTGAGCTCAACTATGTCTGTTGATGAACTGTGTGTGTTGGCTCTGCCTGTGTGTAAATGAACAGTCATGACTGCTCAATCGTGACTTCTTTGACTCTGAAATGAAATATAGCTCATCTCTGTTTCTGAAACTGGTTCGTTGCACACAGGGAACGGACCCCCACTTCAACTCCAGGATTCCTGGTCTCCAGAGAAACGAATGTCCGCTCTGAACCTGTTGCAAAACACATCCTGCAGCAGAACACATCCTGCAGCAGGAAAAGAAGCAGCTGGGAAAGCCATGTTTGCGGATGAGGCGAAAAAGGAAAGCTTGTGCGTGGATGTCTATGGACTAACATCATTGCACATGCACGCTGCTGGTATCACATCCCGGCGCCCACGCGAGGACACGCCGTACTTATTCCGTTATGCTTCTCTAGTTTCATACCCACTCATTCCAGACTTGCAATCACACATGAAGCTGAACGCAGTTCACGAACACACAGGCAGAGCTGTGATCACACATCATGATACAGGTACTATTTCCTGCACATATACACAGAATCACAAAGCCCCATGGTCACACAGACCTGCCTAGTGGACACGTGAGCACACAGAGAAGAAACCAATCCCTGCCCATAGCAACTCCTAGCCTCAGATCAAGAAGCGCAGGAAATAGAGCAGGCTAAGAGCCCTTGCTGTGGCTGTCTTCCCTAGTTCTCCTTACTCCAAGAAGAGAAGGCACGGACAAGCCATTCGCCGCATCCGGATCCTTTCCGCACTTCAGCTACGCTGGTCACTCACGCGTGAGTATTGGAGCTGCTCCCTGCTGCTGCAGTAATCTCTCTGCTGGGAGGAATATGAGGACTCTGTGTGTGGGGGCCAAGACGTGCTGTGTGCGTGCAGAGCTCCTTCCAACCGTAACCCAGAAGTGCTGATGAGAGGGCTTGGAAGGGAGGGGAGCCAGGCACATTCTAGGCGATTGTAAAGGACAGAAGAACAAACAGAGTGCGGTCTAAAGCAGAAGTAAAGAGGAAGAAGAGGTACTGAGGATGGAAGCGTTTCCTGGCTGGCAGGAGGTAGCCCAGGTTCTTTGAGACAGCATTTTTGCCTGATGTCAGGCTCCGCTCTTCTTTGGCTAAATGACCCATTTGGAAACATCGCTGTGTGAAAAGGTAGGTGCGTATGCCTGCAGGTGCTAGATTTTGCACATATCTGTGTGCTTGTGGAAGCACTTCTGGCGGTGTTTCGGTGAGGAATGCTGTGTGTGCATGTGGACAAAGAAAAGGGAGAGCAGCAGGCTCCACCACTGATGAAGACAGACTGCGAGTGTTCCTACGCAAGCTGTTCCTCTTGGCACACCTAGTCCTACCAAGAAAACTGCTAAACTTTGGATCTGCGAGAGAAAACCAACAAAACATGCCATACACAGGAAGAACAGCACAGTGGATATGTTGACACGCTGTCCTGGTTTTGTTAAAAACAAGTTTCTCTTTCAGTGAATTTTGCCTGTCAGCTAAAGCCTTCATATTAACTGCATTTTCCTGGAGAATCAGACACATGTTTTGGTAGAACCTAGCAATGGAATGCAAACTTATTGATAAGCATGGATGGACATCTCGCGAGAGGGGCGACGAGGAACAACTGACCAACTGTGTATAACATTCCATTCACGTGAATACTTCATATAAAATGGGAGATCACGAGGATCTCGGCCCTTCTTTTCCCTTTTTCCCTTTTCCCTATGGCCGACATTAGGAGAGAACCTTGCTAGTCGTCCCTGCGAACTGAGGCCTAGTGACAGACTGAATCCAGCTCTGGTTGGCTGTGGAGTCTAATCCAGGACTTTGGGTGTCGGCTCTGCAGTTGCTGAGACTTTCAAGATTGGTTTTGTATATTTTGTATTATTTTCTCTGTTCTTATTAGTAGCATTAGTAAAACATCTTTAATTTTTTCAACTCTCTTCTCTCTGTCCTTCTTTTTCTCTCCCGATCGCCTGTCCTGAGTGGAAGGGGGGAGAGGGAGGGGCAAAAAGGGGGAAGTGGAGGGGAAGAGGGGGTTAACAATACATCTGCCAGGGTTTTATTGTCACCCCGCATTCTAAACCCTCGACAGATAATTGACGCCCAACGTGGGGCTAGAGAAAGGGGTAAATTTGGAGATTTTTGGCTTTTCTGCTGCTCTGACGTACCTTTCAATTTTCTTGGCACGGTGCAAACTCATAGAGTTGTGATACTCGCGCGCCTGTTTACTTCGCATATTATTTAGTGGTATTAAGGCAAAGTGAATTCCATTGATTTAAAGATGTTATGGCTTAAGCTTTATCAGTTATTTTCTACATTGTGCTCACTGATTCCATATCTGTGTTGGGCTTTCTTTTTAAATCGAAGTATTCATTATATAACAACAAGGAACTGGACAATGCTCATGATGATACTGTGTGGTTTGTCACTGGTTTATTTCATTATACTGCAGCCGCTAATGAATTTCTACTCGCTTCTGCTTTACCTTGAAAAGCCTCCAGGAGAGATTAAAGAGCAGTACGGCTCTGTGTTTGCTAATTGGTCAAGTGAACCTTTAGAAAGGCTGACTAACAATACTTTCATTTTTTCGTTAGGACAGTTCGCAAATGTTTTAGAGAGCTTTGAATATCCTTGGAGTTTTGATAGAACTGTGATGGTGTTATCTGGTTTGCTGAATGTGTGTCAGTTTGTGCTTCTGTTAAGAGAAATGGCGTTCAACAGGAGGTTTGCGTCTCTTTGTTGTCCTGAGATTTGCGGTGCGTCTTCGGAAGCTTTAGTAAAAAGCACTCCGGGCCGCTCGAGAAAGAGCAAAACAGTGAAAGCAGCCACTGCCCCCCCTACGGTGCCTTCGCAGGCTGAAGGTACAGCTCCTACACAGAGTTCTTCTGCCAAGGTCACTTCTGATAACACTAAGTCTGCAGCCTTAAAGGCAGCCCCCCCTTCTTCACACACTGGGCACTGTTGCTGCTGTAACCATAGCGATCACTGTGACAGTCAATCAGACTCTGGAAATGAATCAAATGATGGTAAACCCATATCAGCATCAGTTACTGGTTGTAAGAAAGTCACTAGAAAGACTACCCGTGCAGCAGATGATGGCACAGGGGCAACATCAACCCAAGGGGCACCATCAGGACAGGGAGGAGATGAAGTGACCACCACTCGGTCCTTTTCTCCAGGTGAGCTGAGAGATCTGCGAAAAGACTTTAGTCGTCGTGAAGGCGAGAATATTTTAACCTGGTTGCTCCGATGCTGGGACAATGGGGCAGATACAATTGAACTGGAAGGTGGTGAAGCCAGGCAGCTGGGATCTCTGTCAAGAGATTCCACTATTGATAGGACAATTTCAAGAGAGTCTAATGCCACTACTCTCTGGACCCGACTCCTGGCAGCTATGAAAGTAAGATTTCCCTACAAGGAAGATTGTATATCCAAGTTAGGGAAATGGAATACTATGGAGAAAGGTATTCAGTTCCTGAGAGAATTAGCTGTGCGAGAGATCATCTATTTTGGACCAAACAGCCAAGAGGGAACAGACCCTGATAGAATCAATTGTACACGACCTCTGTGGCGCAGATTTGTACAAAGTGCATCACCTGCATATGCTTAGTCATTGGCAGGAATGCTCTGGTCATCTAGAGCTGGACAAGATATTACTGAAGTGATTGAGCAGCTCCGTGACTTTGAGGACAGCCTTGCTGGTTCTCTACGGGCTTGTGTCTCCGCTGTGGAGAAACTGTGTGAAAAATCTGATGACCGGTTTGAAAAGCTATTGCAAGAGATCAAAGAACTCAGAGAGGAGACATACCATTCACGACCTGCACAAACCTATGTTTCAGCTATTAGGAAAAGGCGTTTCCAATCTCGAGAGAGAGGACAGAGGCAGCCCACAAAAAGAGGTTCACTGTGGTTCTTCCTGCATGAGCAGGGAGAAAACATGAATAAGTGGCATGGGAGACCTACCTCAGAACTTCAGGAATGAGTACGTGAGATAAAAGGAAAAACTCCTAGGAAGGTGGCTGCTCCAGTTTACAAAAGGAGCAGAAGAGATTCTGATGCTCTTGAAGGAACCTCTAATTCACACCCAGAGACTGTGCAAAACAGAAATTAGAGGTGCCCTGCCTCCAACCAGGTGGAGGAAAGGGATAACAGAGTTTATTGGACTGTACAAATACGATGGCCTGGTACAACACACCCCCAGGAGTACAAAGCTTTAGTGGACACTGGTGCTCAGTGCACAATAATTCCTTCTAATTATAAAGGAACGTAATCCATCAATATTGTTGGAGTGACTGGGGGATCCCAGGAACTGACTGTTGTAGAGGCTGAAATGAGCCTAACTGGAAAAAACTGGGAAAAGCATCCCATTGTGACTGGTCCAGATGCTCCATGCATCCTTGGCATAGACTACCTCAAGAGAGGGTATTTTAAGGACCCAAAAGGGTATAGGTGGGCATTTGGTATAGCAGCTGTGGACACTGAGAAAATTGAACAGCTGTCTGATTTGCCTGGTCTTTCAGATGATCCTTCTGTTGTAGGACTGCTGATGGTTGACGATCAGCAGGTGCCAACTGCTACCACGACAGTGCATCGCCGGCAATATCGCACCAATCGAGACTCTTTGATTCCTATCCAGAAGTTGATCCGTCAATTGGAAAGCCAGGGTGTGATCAGTAAGACTCGCTCACCTTTTAACAGCCCAATCTGGCCAGTGCGTAAGTCTAGTGATGAGTGGAGACTAACTGTGGACTATCGTGGCCTGAATGAAGTTACGCCACCACTGAGTGCTGCTGTGCCTGACATGCTAGAACTGCAATTTGAACTGGAGTCAAAGGCAGCTAAGTGGTATGCTACAATTGACATTGCTAATGCATTTTTCTCTATTCCTGTAGCAGCAGAGTGCAGGCCGCAGTTTGCTTTCACCTGGAGAGGCATCCAGTACACGTGGAATCGCTTGCCCCAGGGGTGGAAACACAGTCCTACCATCTGCCATGGACTGATCCAGACCACGCTGGAGCAAGGTAAAGCTCCAGAACACTTGCAGTATATCGATGACATCATCGTATGGGGCAACACAGCGAAAGAAGTCTTTGAGAAAGGTGAGAGAATAATTCAGATTCTTTTGGATGCTGGTTTTGCCATAAAACGAAGCAAGGTCAAGGGACCTGCACGAGAGATCCAATTTTTAGGAATAAAATGGCAAGATGGCCGTCGTCAGATCCCAATGGATGTGGTCAACAAAATTGCTGCAATGTCTCCACCTACTAATAAAAAGGAGACACAGACTTTCTTGGGTGTTGTAGTTTTTTGGAGAATGCATATTCCTGACTACAGCCAGATTGTGAGCCCTCTCTATCGAGTGACTCGTAAAAAGAACCAATTTGAGTGGGGCCCTGAACAACGACAAGCCTTTGAACAAATTAAGCGTGAGATAACTCATGGTGGCCCTTGGACCAGTTCGGGCTGGACTAGATGTTAAAAATGTGCTCTACACTGCAGCCGGAGATAATGGACTTACCTGGAGCCTCTGGCAGAAAGCACCAGGAGAAAACCGAGGTCGACCCTTAGGTTTTTGGAGTTGAGGATACAAAGGATCTGAGGCCAACTATACTCCAACTGAAAAAGAGATACTAGCAGCATACGAAGGAGTTCGAGCTGCTTCAGAAGTGATCGGTACTGAAGCACAGCTCCTCCTGGCACCTCGACTGCCAGTGCTGAGCTGGATGTTCAAAGGGACGGTTCCCTCTCCACATCATGCAACCGAAGTTACGTGGAGTAAATGGATTGCATTGATCACGCAACGAGCTCGAATTGGAAGTCCTAACCATCCAGGAATCTTAGAAGTGATTACAGATTGGCCAGAAAGCAAAGACTTTGGGATGTCTCCAGATGAGGAGGAAGTAAAACGTGCTGAAGAAGCACCACCATATAATACTCTTTCAGAGACTGATAAGCAGTATGCACTGTTCACAGATGGATCCTGTCGTCTTGTAGGAAAATATCGAAGGTGGAAAGCTGCTGTGTGGAGTCCCACACGACAAGTTACAGAAGCCACTGAAGGACAAGGTGAATCTAGTCAATTTGCAGAAGTGAAAGCCATACAGCTGGCTTTGGACATTGCTGAACGAGAGAAGTGGCCAATACTTTATCGCTACACTGGCTCATGGATGGTAGCAAATGCCTTGTGGGGGTGGCTACAGCAATGGAAGAAAAGTAACTGGCAGCGCAGAGGTAAACCCATTTGGGCTGCCACACTGTGGCAAGACATTGCTGCTCGGCTAGAGAGCCTGCCTGTGAAAGTTCATCATGTAGATGCTCATGTGCCTAAAAGTGGAGCCACCGAGGAACATCTAAACAACCAACAAGCAGATCAAGCTGCTAAGATTAAAGTAGCTGAGGTGGACTTGGACTGGCAACATAAAGGTGAACTTTTCCTAGCTCGGTGGGCCCATGATGCTTCAGGGCATCAAGGTAGAGATGCAACATATAAATGGGCTCGCGATCGAGGGGTGGATTTAACTATGGACACTATTTCACAGGTTATTCATGAATGTGAAACTTGTGCCGAAATCAAACAAGCAAAACGGTTAAAGCCTGTATGGTATGGGGGGCGATGGTTAAAGTATAAGTATGGAGAAGCTTGGCAGATTGATTATATTACACTTCCACAAACACATCAATGTAAGCGTTATGTACTTACAATGGTGGAAGCAACCACTGGATGGTTGGAAACATATGCTGTACCTCATGCTACAGCCCGAAATACTATCTTGGGCCTTGAAAAGCAAGTCCTTTGGCGACACGGTACGCCAGAAAGAATTGAATCAGACAATGGTACTCATTTCAAAAACAGTATTATAGACAATTGGGCCAAAGAACATGGTATTGAGTGGGTATATCATATTCCATATCATGCACCAGCCTCTGGGAAAATTGAAAGGTACAATGGTTTGCTAAAAACTACACTAAAGGCACTTGGTGGTGGAACCTTTAAAAACTGGCATTCACATTTAGCAAAAGCCACTTGGTTGGTCAACACTAGGGGATCAACCAATCGAGCCGGGCCTGCCCAATCAGAAATTCTACGGACTGTAGAAGGAGATAAAGTCCCTGTAGTACACATGAAAAATATGTTAGGAAAGGCAGTCTGGGTTACTCCTGCCTCGGGCAAAGGCAAGCCCATTCGTGGGATTGTTTTTGCCCAGGGACCTGGCAGCACCTGGTGGGTGATGCTTAAGGATGGAGAAGTTCGGTGTGTACCTCAAGGGGATTTGAGCTTAGGTGAAAATATTCAATACTGAACTGCATGATGTGAATTGTCGTACTAACAGTATTTAATAAGTGTCTTTCAGATCAAGACAGTGATGATGAAACAAGAGCTAGCTTCTTCGAGTGGCGCCTGACAACTTCCTCAAAGTTGATGTCTTTAACCCACAAACAGTGGTCATGAAATGCACTTGCACCATTTTTCCTGCCCTGGGAGACTGTTGTGACAAAATGAACTTAATGAACTTTTCAAAGGATGGTCCACTGATTAAGATTAATTACTCCTGGGTATATATGTACATATGTGTATATATATATAGTAGTAGTGATTAATTAGATTGTATTGATAGATTGTATTGATAAGGTTTAAGCATTCAGTGAATGGCATATTATAAGGGGTGGAATGTCCTGGTTTTGTTAAAAAACAAGTTTCTCTTTCAGTGAATTTTGCCTGTCAGCTAAAGCCTTCGTATTAACTGCATTTTCCTGGAGAACCAGACACGTTTTGGTAAAACCTAGCAATGGAATGCAAACTTATTGATAAGCATGGATGGACATCTCGCGAGAGGGGCGACGAGGAACAACTGACTAACTGTGTATAACATTCCATTCATGTGAATACTTCATATAAAATGGGAGATCACGAGGATCTCGGCACTTCTTTTCCCTTTTTCCCTTTTCCCTATGGCCGACATTAGGAGAGAACCTTGCTAGTCGTCCCTGCGAACTGAGGCCTAGTGACAGACTGAATCCAGCTCTGGTTGGCTGTGGAGTCTAATCCAGGACTTTGGGTGTCGGCTCTGCAGTTGCTGAGACTTTCAAGATTGGTTTTGTATATTTTGTATTATTTTCTCTATTCTTATTATTAGCATTAGTAAAACATCTTTAATTTTTTCCAACTCTCTTCTCTCTGTCCTTCTTTTTTCCTCTCAATCGCCTGTCCTGAGTGGAAGTGGGGAGAGGGAGGGGCAAAAAGGGGGAACTGGGGGGGAAGAGGGGGTTAACAATACATCTGCCAGGGTTTTATTGTCACCCCGCAATCTTAACCCTCGACAGTGAGTATGAAACTAGAGAAGCATAACGGAATAAGTACAGTGTGTCCTCGCGTGGGCGCCGGGATGTGATACCAGCAGCGTGCATGTACAATGATGTTAGTCCATAGACATCCACGCACAAGCTTTCCTTTTTCGCCTCATCCGCAAACATGGCTTTCCCAGCTGCTTCTTTTCTTGCAGCAGGATGTGTTCTGCTGCAGGATGTGTTTTGCAACAGGTTCAGAGCGGACATTCGTTTCTCTGGAGACCAGGAATCCTGGAGTTGAAGTGGGGGTCCGTTCCCTGTGTGCAACGAACCAGTTTCAGAAACAGAGATGAGCTATATTTCATTTCAGAGTCAAAGAAGTCACGATTGAGCAGTCAGGACTGTTCATTTACACACAGGCAGAGCCAACACACACAGTTCATCAACAGACATAGTTGAGCTCAAGACCACCGTAGATGCACATACGCCACAAAATTAACAGCCAGATAAAGCATGACAGAGTCTGAAAGACCATTACAGGGCTTGAATGAG
This sequence comes from Nesoenas mayeri, assembly GCF_963082525.1. Lineage (NCBI taxonomy): Eukaryota > Metazoa > Chordata > Aves > Columbiformes > Columbidae > Nesoenas > Nesoenas mayeri. Next base: position 36,372,734 of record NC_137542.1, read on the forward strand.
ACCAATAGGGCCTGACAGAGCATGACAGGGCCTGACACAGCTTGACATAGCCTTGCAGGTGTCAACAGAACCTGACAGAGCCTGACAGGGCCCAACAAAGCTTGAAAGAGCCCAATACTGCCCAATGGAGCCTGACACAGCTCGGCAATCCCCAACAGAGCCTGACAAAATCCAGCAGAACCCTTCAAATCCTGACATGGCCTGTCAGAGCCTGAGAGATCCTCAGAAAGGCTGACAGAGTCCAACAAAGCGTGAATAAGGGCAAGAAAGCCTGACAAGTCCTGACAAAGCCTGACAAGTCCTGACAAAGCCTGACAGGGCACGACAGGGATCGAAAGAGCCTGACAAAACCTGAGAGAGCCAGAGAGAGTCTGACAAGGCCTGACAGAGCATGACAGGGCTTTACAGAGCCTGAAAAAGCCTGCTAGGGAAGAAAGAGCCCAAAGGAGCTTGACAGAGCCCAACAGAGTCTGAGAGAGCCTGAGCGAGACCCACAGATCTTTACAGAGCCACACAGAGACCGACAGGGCCTGAAAGAGCCTGAAAAAAACTGACAGGGTTTGACGGAGTCTTACAGAGCCCGACAAATCCTCACATGGCCTGACAGACCCCGATAGACCCCAAGAAAGCCCAAGAGAGCCCGCCAGATTGCAAGTATGCAATGCACGTGTACGACACTTGAGGAGACTGACGTCAGTTATTTCACGGTCTTTGCTGCCATCTAGCTTTGTTTTCAAGGGTTGCGGTCTCTTTCGCCATGCTGCTCAGGTTCTTTTCATGTGTTGCCTGATCGATCTCTCCACGTTGGCAACTCTCCTCGGAAGCACAACTACTACACACCTAAGTAACGAATTAGTTTCTTACGTACGATACATCTATTAATTTTTAGTAAAACATAAGCTAAGCACCTTGCTTCTATACAACTTCATCTTCTGTCTCGAGCTTGTCATGCTGGAGGACCTAAACTTTGAAAAATATCTCTTCGTTTTGCAGGTGGTTAGAAAGCATTTCTCATGTCATTGGTTAGTGATGGGTAAGTCCTCTCTAGCTTAATCGCAGTTTACATGAATTTAACTGTCTTCCCTAGCCCTCCTTACTCCAAGGGAAGTAATGCATGGACAAGACACAGTCGAAGGCAGAGGGCGTAATTTTCTGTGCTTGCTTTCTCTTTCCGTATACCTGGTCGTACAAAGAAAACCGCTAAGCTTGCGATCGGAAAGAGAAATACAAGAGGACAGGACACACAGAGAAGTCAGGAAATACTATGTGTATCATGATGTGTGATCACAGCTCTGCGTGTGTGTTCGTGAACTACGTTCAGCTTCATGTGTGATTGCAAGTCTGGAATGAGTGGGTACCAAACTAGAGAAGCATAACGGAATAAGTACAGTGTGTCCTCGCGTGGGCGCCGGGATGTGATACCAGCAGCGTGCATGTGCAATGATGTTAGTCCATAGACATCCACGCACGAGCTTTCGAGTGTCTGGCTCTTTCCTTTTTCGCCTCCTCCGCAAACATGGCTTTCCCAGCTGCTTCTTTTCCTGCAGCAGGACACATCCTGCTGCAGGATGTGTTTTGCAACAGGTTCAGAGCAGACATTCGTTTCTCTGGAGACCAGGAATGCTGGAGTTTTCAGGGGAACGGGTGAGGGAGATGATGTTGCTGAAGTGAGGGTCCGTTCCCGGTGTGCAACGAACCAGTTTGAGAAACGGAGATGAGCTATAGTTCATTTCAGAGTCGCGCGAGTGACGACTGAGCAGTCATGGCTGTTCATTTACACACAGGCACAACCAACACACGTACAGCGTCAACAGACACACTCAGCTGAGCTCAAGACCAACGCAAGATGCACTTATGCGACCGAAGGAACGCGCATGCTTGTTGAGAGAAAGACACGTACCCACATGCGTGTGGAGAGAGGGAGAGATTCAGCAGGCGCTTACGCACACAGCCTTTCAGGGACACTGTCTCCACACACGCTGGGTCAAGTCCGCAGCTATCCTAGACGTTGACTGTCGTGCCAACACACGGAACTGTGCCAAAAGACCAAAAACGCTTACAGGAACGACGCTTGCTCTCACACAAGCACACAAGTGTTTGCCTTCCTCTCTGTATCAGGGACAAGCTCGTGAAGAGGTGCTCTGCGGTTCTTAGTCGATAGGGCATGTTCTCTCTCGTTTCTGTGGTAGAGAGATTGTTAAGCGTCTTTCCTTGGGCCACTGTGAAGCATTCGTTACAGGAGAGAAGTACCATGGAGCAGCATTCAGTTCTCCCTACGTCTGTCTCTGATTCTTTGCTAGCAGAGCTCCCTTGCATCTCTCCTCATGAGAAACGCAGGACTGTGCAACTAGATAGGCACAGAACCTTTCCAACAAACAGCACGCTGGCTACGCTCACTCAAGCTTAAGCATGAATGCAGCCCGCATCAAAGCACGCGCATACGGACAGAGAAGAATTTACAAGCACAACTGCTTCCACGCGAAGCATTGTCCAAGTACAGGCACATATGTGCAGGTACCCTCCAAAGGGATGTTCTCCACAGACGTCTTTACCCTCAAGCACGAAAGTGCGCTTCACGTGCTTCTTTCCGTAAATAGATGTGAGAGGGGGTTCTTGCGGAAGTGTTGGTGCACGTGCCCACGCTTTTGCTTAGACATCAGTGTGTGGAAAGGTACGTGCGCTTGTGTAGTGGCGTATGCATGCACGTGGGGGTGGGTGCACATACCTGGATGCTTGTGGAAAGGCTTCTGCGCGTTTTACGGTGAGGAATCCTACGTGTGCACGTGGACAGAGAGAAGGGATAGCAGCTAGTTTCCAACACTGACAAAGGCAGACAGCGTAACTTCCCACGCTTTCTCTCTCGTTCCGTATAGCTGGTCGTTCAGAGAAAACTGCTAAGCCTGCGATCGGAAAGAGAAATACAAGAGGACACGCCGCACTGAGAAATCAAACAGCAGAGCTGCTGCTGTTCACAGCCTTGTTTCTGACGAACGCTTACCGCAAACACGTTGGTGTTCTTGTGAGACTGAACACGTCCGTCTAGATTTGTGATTGAGCACACCGCTGCAAGTGATCGTACATACATTCAGACCTTGCGTACGGGGTTTTCAGGAGTGTGTCTGTAGGCACGTCTGCCTGTATGCCGCTGTCTGAACACGCACACTCCATCGTTTGCCAAAACAGAGGCAGACGCACTTTAACACGTAGCTTCGGATGCACACAGCTTGTCGCTGTTTATAAGCGACAACGAAATGGCGCGTGCACGCACGTAGCAAAGCGTTCCACTTTGCCTTTGTGTGAACACGCCAATTCATACGCAGACATCTGTACACTCACAAGCACACAAACTTGCATCAATGCACTCACATAAGCACCAGCTTTTGAAGACAACCTCTACCGGTCTCAGAACTTTTCAGGCACACGTCCGAAAGCCGAGCGCTCAGGATTCCGTATACCTACAATCGTTTGCACCCGTGCGCGACGTCTTTGACTTACCGGACGGACTTGTGCTTTTCCTTTTGTTTTGCTCACAGTGTGTTCCACCCCCTATCACGGCTAGGCGTGTCAACGTATCCACTGTGCTGTTCTTCCTGTGTATGGCATGTTTTGTTGGTTTTCTCTCGCAGATCCAAAGCTTAGCAGTTTTCTTGGTAGGACTAGGTGTGCCAAGAGGAACAGCTTGCGTAGGAACACTCGCAGTCTGTCTTCATCAGTGGTGGAGCCTGCTGCTCTCCCTTTTCTTTGTCCACATGCACACACAGCATTCCTCACCCAAACACCGCCAGAAGTGCTTCCACAAGCACACAGATATGTGCAAAATCTAGCACCTGCAGGCATACGCACCTACCTTTTCACACAGCGATGTTTCCAAGTGGGTCATTTAGCCAAAGAAGAGCGGAGCCTGACATCAGGCAAAAATGCTATCTCAAAGAACCTGGGCTACCTCCTGCGAGCCAGGAAACGCTTCCATCCTCAGTACCTCTTCTTCCTCTTTACTTCTGCTTTAGACCGCACTCTGTTTGTTCTTCTGTCCTTTACAATCGCCTAGAATGTGCCTGGCTCCCCTCCCTTCCAAGCCCTCTGTCGAGGGTTAAGATTGTGGGGTGACAATAAAACCCTGGCAGATGTATTGTTAACCCCCTCTCCCCCCCCCTGCTTCCCCCTTTTTGCCCGTCCCTCTCCCCCCTTCCACTCAGGAGAGGCGATTGGGAGGAAAAAAAGAAGGACAGAGAGAAGAGAGTTGGAAAAATTAAAGATGTTTTACTAATGCTACTAGTAAGAATAGAGAAAATAATACAAAATATACAAAACCAATCTTGAAAGTCTCAGCAACTGCAGAGCCGGCACCCAAAGTCCTGAATTAGACTCCACAGCCAACCAGAGCTGGATTCAGTCTCTCACTAGGCCTCAGTTCACAGGGACGACTAGCAAGGTCCTCTCCTAATGTCGGCCATAGGGAAAAGGGAAAAGAAGGGCCGAGATCCTTGTGATCTCCCATTTTATATGAAGTATTCACGTGAATGGAATGTTATACACAGTTAGTCAGTTGTTCCTCGTCGCCCCTCTCGCGAGATGTCCATCCATGCTTATCAATAAGTTTGCATTCCATTGCTAGGTTTTACCAAAACGTGTCTGGTTCTCCAGGAAAATGCAGTTAATATGAAGGCTTTAGCTGACAGGCAAAATTCACTGAAAGAGAAACTTGTTTTTAACAAAACCAGGACATTCCACCCCTTATAATATGCCATTCACTGAATGCTTAAACCTTATCAATAAAATCTATCAATACAATCTAATGAATCACTACTACTATATATATATATACACATATGTACATATATACCCAGGAGTAATTAATCTTAATCAGTGGACCATCCTTTAAAAAGTTCATTAAGTTCATTTTGTCACAACAGTCTCCCAGGGCAGGAAAAATGGTACAAGTGCATTTCATGACCACTGTTTGTGGGTTAAAGACATCAACTTCGAAGAAGTTGTCAGGCGCCACTCGAAGAAGCTAGCTCTTGTTTCATCATCACTGTCTTGATCTGAAAGACACTTATTAAATACTGTTAGTACGACAATTCACATCATGCAGTTCAGTATTGAATATTTTCACCTAAGCTCAAATCCCCTTGAGGTATACACCGAACTTTTCCATCCTTAAGCATCACCCACCAGGTGCTGCCAGGTCCCTGGGCAAAAACAATCCCACGAATGGGCTTGCCTTTGCCTGAGGCAGGAGTAACCCAGACTGCCTTTCCTAACATGTTTTTCATGTGTACTACAGGGACTTTATCTCCTTCTACAGTCTGTAGAATTTCTGATTGGGCAGGCCCGGCTCGATTGGTTGATCCCCTGGTGTTGACCAACCAAGTGGCTTTTGCTAAATGTGAATGCCAGTTTTTAAAGGTTCCACCACCAAGTGCCTTTAGTGTAGTTTTTAGCAAACCATTGTACCTTTCAATTTTCCCAGAGGCTGGTGCATGATATGGAATATGATATACCCACTCAATACCGTGTTCTTTGGCCCAATTATCTATAATACTGCTTTTGAAATGAGTACCATTGTCTGATTCAATTCTTTCTGGCGTACCGTGTCGCCAAAGGACTTGCTTTTCAAGGCCCAGGATAGTATTTCGGGCTGTAGCATGAGGTACAGCATATGTTTCCAACCATCCAGTGGTTGCTTCCACCATTGTAAGTACATAACGCTTACCTTGACGTGTTTGTGGAAGTGTAATATAATCAATTTGCCAAGCTTCTCCATACTTATACCTTAACCATCACCCCCCATACCATACAGGCTTCAACCGTTTTGCTTGTTTGATTTCGGCGCAAGTTTCACATTCATGAATAACCTGTGAAATAGTGTCCATAGTTAAATCCACCCCTCGATCGCGAGCCCATTTATATGTTGCATCTCTACCTTGATGCCCTGAAGCATCATGGGCCCACCGGGCTAGGAGAAGTTCACCTTTATGTTGCCAGTCCAAGTCCACCTCAGCTACTTTAATCTTAGCAGCTTGATCTGCTTGTTGGTTGTTTAGATGTTCCTCGGTGGCTCGACTTTTAGGCACATGAGCATCTACATGACGAACTTTCACAGGCAGGCTCTCTAGCCGAGCAGCAATGTCTTGCCACAGTGTGGCAGCCCAAATGGGTTTACCTCTGCGCTGCCAGTTACTTTTCTTCCATTGCTGTAGCCACCCCCACAAGGCATTTGCTACCATCCATGAGTCAGTATAGAGATAAAGTATTGGCCACTTCTCTCGTTCAGCAATGTCCAAAGCCAGCTGTATGGCTTTCACTTCTGCAAATTGACTAGATTCACCTTGTCCTTCAGTGGCTTCTGTAACTTGTCGTGTGGGACTCCACACAGCAGCTTTCCACCTTCGATGTTTTCCTACAAGAGGACAGGATCCATCTGTGAACAGTGCATACTGCTTATCAGTCTCTGAAAGAGTATTATACGGTGGTGCTTCTTCAGCACGTTTTACTTCCTCCTCATCTGGAGACATCCCAAAGTCTTTGCTTTCTGGCCAATCTGTAATCACTTCTAAGATTCCTGGACGGTTAGGACTTCCAATTCGAGCTCGTTGCGTGATCAATGCAATCCATTTACTCCACGTAACTTCGGTTGCATGATGTGGAGAGGGAACCGTCCCTTTGAACATCCAGCTCAGCACCGGCAGTCGAGGTGCCAGGAGGAGCTGTGCTTCAGTACCGATCACTTCCGAACCAGCTCGAACTCCTTCATATGCTGCTAGTATCTCTTTTTCAGTTGGAGTATAGTTGGCCTCAGATCCTTTGTATCCTCGACTCCAAAAACCTAAGGGTCGACCTCGGGTTTCTCCTGGTGCTTTCTGCCAGAGGCTCCAGGTAAGTCCATTATCTCCGGCTGCAGTGTAGAGCACATTTTTAACATCTAGTCCAGTCCGAACTGGTCCAAGGGCCACCGCATGAGTTATCTCACGCTTAATTTGTTCAAAGGCTTGTCGTTGTTCAGGGCCCCACTCAAATTGGTTCTTTTTACGAGTCACTCGATAGAGAGGGCTCACAATCTGGCTGTAGTCAGGAATATGCATTCTCCAAAAACCTACAACGCCCAAGAAAGTCTGTGTCTCCTTTTTATTAGTAGGTGGAGACATTGCAGCAATTTTGTTGACCACATCCATTGGGATCTGACGACGGCCATCTTGCCATTTTATTCCTAAAAATTGGATCTCTCGTGCAGGTCCCTTGACCTTGCTTCGTTTTATGGCAAAACCAGCATCCAAAAGAATCTGAATTATTCTCTCACCTTTCTCAAAGACTTCTTTCGCTGTGTCGCCCCATACGATGATGTCATCAATATATTGCAAGTGTTCTGGAGCTTTACCTTGCTCCAGCGTGGTCTGGATCAGTCCATGGCAGATGGTAGGACTGTGTTTCCACCCCTGGGGCAAGCGATTCCACGTGTACTAGATGCCTCTCCAGGTGAAAGCAAACTGCGGCCTGCACTCTGCTGCTACAGGAATAGAGAAAAATGCATTAGCAATGTCAATTGTAGCATACCACTTAGCTGCCTTTGACTCCAGTTCAAATTGCAGTTCTAGCATGTCAGGCACAGCAGCACTCAGTGGTGGCGTAACTTCATTCAGGCCACGATAGTCCACAGTTAGTCTCCACTCATCACTAGACTTACGCACTGGCCAGATTGGGCTGTTAAAAGGTGAGCGAGTCTTACTGATCACACCCTGGCTTTCCAATTGACGGATCAACTTCTGGATAGGAATCAAAGAGTCTCGATTGGTGCGATATTGCCGGCGATGCACTGTCGTGGTAGCAGTTGGCACCTGCTGATCGTCAACCATCAGCAGTCCTACAACAGAAGGATCATCTGAAAGACCAGGCAAATCAGACAGCTGTTCAATTTTCTCAGTGTCCACAGCTGCTATACCAAATGCCCACCTATACCCTTTTGGGTCCTTAAAATACCCTCTCTTGAGGTAGTCTATGCCAAGGATGCATGGAGCATCTGGACCAGTCACAATGGGATGCTTTTCCCAGTTTTTTCCAGTTAGGCTCATTTCAGCCTCTACAACAGTCAGTTCCTGGGATCCCCCAGTCACTCCAACAATATTGATGGATTGCGTTCCTTTATAATTAGAAGGAATTATTGTGCACTGAGCACCAGTGTCCACTAAAGCTTTGTACTCCTGGGGGTGTGTTGTACCAGGCCATCGTATTTGTACAGTCCAATAAACTCTGTTATCCCTTTCCTCCACCTGGTTGGAGGCAGGGCACCTCTAATTTCTGTTTTGCACAGTCTCTGGGTGTGAATTAGAGGTTCCTTCAAGAGCATCAGAATCTCTTCTGCTCCTTTTGTAAACTGGAGCAGCCACCTTCCTAGGAGTTTTTCCTTTGATCTCACGTACTCGTTCTTGAAGTTCTGAGGTAGGTCTCCCATGCCACTTATTCATGTTTTCTCCCTGCTCATGCAGGAAGAACCACAGTGAACCTCTTTTTGTGGGCTGCCTCTGTCCTCTCTCTCGAGATTGGAAACGCCTTTTCCTAATAGCTGAAACATAGGTTTGTGCAGGTCGTGAATGGTATGTGTCCTCTCTGAGTTCTTTGATTTCTTGCAATAGCTTTTCAAACCGGTCATCAGATTTTTCACACAGTCTCTCTACAGCGGAGACACAAGCCCGTAGAGAGCCAGCAAGGCTGTCCTCAAAGTCACGGAGCTGCTCAATCACTTCAGTAATATCTTGTCCACCTCTAGATGACCAAAGCATTCCTGCCAATGACTTAGCATATGCAGGTGATGCACTTTGTACAAATCTGCGCCACAGAGGTCGTGAACAATTGATTCTATCTGGATCTGTTCCCTCTTGGCTGTTTGGTCCAAAATAGATGATCTCTCGCACAGCTAATTCTCTCAGGAACTGAATACCTTTCTCCATAGTATTCCATTTCCCTAACTTGGATATACAATCTTCCTTGTAGGGAAATCTTACTTTCATAGCTGCCAGGAGTCGGGTCCAGAGAGTAGTGGCATTAGACTCTCTTGAAATTGCCCTGTCAATAGTGGAATCTCTTGACAGAGATCCCAGCTGCCTGGCTTCACCACCTTCCAGTTCAATTGTATCTGTCCCATTGTCCCAGCATCGGAGCAGCCAGGTTAAAATATTCTCGCCTTCACGACGACTAAAGTCTTTTCGCAGATCTCTCAGCTCACCTGGAGAAAAGGACCGAGTGGTGGTCACTTCATCTCCTCCCTGTCCTGATGGTGCCCCTTGAGCTGATGTTGGCCTTGTGCCATCATCTGCTGCACGGGTAGTCTTTCTAGTGACTTTCTTACAACCAGCAACTGATGCTGATATGGGTTTACCATCATTTGATTCATTTCCAGAGTCTGAATGACTGTCACAGTGATCGCTATGGTTACAGCAGCAACAGTGCCCAGTGTGTGAAGAAGGAGGGGGTGCCTTTAAGGCTGCAGAATTAGTGTTATCAGAAGTGACCTTGGCACTCTGTGTAGGAGCTGTACCTTCAGCCTGCGAAGGCTCCGTGGCGGAGGCAGCAGCTGCAACGGCAGCTTTCCCTGTTTTGCTCTTTCTCGAGCGGCCAGGAGCGCTTTTTGCTAAAGTTTCGGAAGACGCACCACAAATCTCAGGACAACAAAGAGACGCAAACCTCCTGTTTAACGCCATTTCTCTTAACAGAAGCACAAATTGACACACATTCAGCAAACCAGATAACACCATCACAGTTCTATCAAAACTCCAAGGATATTCAAAGCTCTCTAAAACATTTGCGAACTGTCCTAGCGAAAAAACGAAAGTATTGTTAGTCAGCCTTTCTAAAGGTTCGCTTGACCAATTAGCAAACACAGAGCTGTACTGCTCTTTAATCTCTCCTGGAGGCTTTTCAAGGTAAAGCAGAAGCGAGTAGAAATTCATTAGCGGCTGCAGTATAATGAAATAAACCAGTGACAAACCACACAGTATCATCATGAGCATTGTCCAGTTCCTTGTTGTTATATAATGAATACTTCGATTTAAAAAGAAAGCCCAACACAGATATGGAATCAGTGAGCACAATGCAGAAAATAACTGATACAACTTAAGCCATAACATCTTTAAATCAGTGTAATTCACTTTGCCTTAATACCACTAAATAATATCCGAAGCAAACAGACGCGCGAATATCACAACTCTATGAGTTGGCACCGTGCCAAGAAAATTGAAAGGTACGTCAGAGCAGTAGAAAAGCCAAAAATCTCCAAATTTACCCCTTTCTCTGGCCCCACGTTGGGCGCCAATTATCTGTCGAGGGTTAAGATTGCGGGGTGACAATAAAACCCTGGCAGATGTATTGTTAACCCCCTCTCCCCCCCCCACCTTCCCTCTTTTTGCCCCTCCCTCTCCCCCCTTCCACTCAGGAGAGGCGATTGGGAGGAAAAAAAGAAGGACAGAGAGAAGAGAGTTGGAAAAATTAAAGATGTTTTACTAATGCTACTAGTAAGAATAGAGAAAATAATACAAAATATACAAAACCAATCTTGAAAGTCTCAGCAACTGCAGAGCCGGCACCCAAAGTCCTGGATTAGACTCCACAGCCCACCAGAGCTGGATTCAGTCTGTCACTAGGCCTCAGTTCACAGGGACGACTAGCAAGGTCCTCTCCTAATGTCGGCCATAGGGAAAAGGGAAAAGAAGGGCCGAGATCCTTGTGATCTCCCATTTTATATGAAGTATTCACGTGAATGGAATGTTATACACAGTTGGTCAGTTGTTCCTCGTCGCCCCTCTCGCGAGATGTCCATCCATGCTTATCAATAAGTTTGCATTCCATTGCTAGGTTTTACCAAAACATGTGTCTGATTCTCCAGGAAAATGCAGTTAATATGAAGGCTTTAGCTGACAGGCAAAATTCACTGAAAGAGAAACTTGTTTTTAACAAAACCAGGACACCCTCTCATCAGCACTTCTGGGTTACGGTTGGAAGGAGCTCTGCACGCACACAGCACGTCTTGGCCCCCACACACAGAGTCCTCATATTCCTCCCAGCAGAGAGATTACTGCAGCAGCGGGGAGCAGCTCCAATACTCACGCGTGAGTGACCAGCGTAGCTGAAGAGCGGAAAGGATCCGGATGCGGCGAATGGCTTGTCCGTGTCTTCTCTTCTTGGAGTAAGGAGAACTAGGGAAGACAGCCACAGCAAGGGCTCTTAGCCTGCTCTATTTCCTGCACTTCTTGATCTGAGGCTAGGAGTTGCTATGGGCAGGGATTGGTTTCTTGTCTGTGTGCTCACGTGTGCACTAGGCAGGTCTGTGTGACCATGGGGCTTTGTGGCTCTGTCCATATGTGCAGGAAATAGTACCTGTATCATGATGTGTGATCACAGCTCTGCCTGTGTGTTCGTGAACTGCGTTCAGCTTCATGTGTGATTGCAAGTCTGGAATGAGTGGGCATGAAACTAGAGAAGCATAACGGAATTAGTACAGTGTGTCCAGGCGTGGGCGCCGGGATGTAATACCAGCAGCGTGCATGTGCAATGATGTTAGTCCATAAACATCCACGCACAAGCTTTCCTTTTTCACCTCATCCGCAAACATGGCTTTCCCAGCTGCTTCTTTTCCTGCAGCAGGATGTGTTCTGCTGCAGGATGTGTTTTGCAGCAGGTTCAGAGCGCACATTCGTTTCTCTGGAGACCAGGAATCCTGGAGTTGAAGTGGGGGTCCGTTCCCTGTGTGCAACGAACCAGTTTCAGAAACAGAGATGAGCTATATTTCATTTCAGAGTCAAAGAAGTCACGATTGAGCAGTCAGGACTGTTCATTTACACACAGGCAGAGCCAACACACACAGTTCATCAACAGACATAGTTGAGCTCAAGACCACCGTAGATGCACATACGCCACAAAATTAACAGCCAGATAAAGCATAACAGAGTCTGAAAGACCATTACAGGGCTTGAATGAGACCAATAGGGCCTGACAGAGCATGACAGGGCCTGACACAGCTTGACATAGCCTTGCAGGTGTCAACAGAACCTGACAGAGCCTGACAGGGCCCAACAAAGCTTGAAAGAGCCCAATACTGCCCAATGGAGCCTGACACAGCTCGGCAATCCCCAACAGAGCCTGACAAAATCCAGCAGAACCCTTCAAATCCTGACATGGCCTGTCAGAGCCTCAGAGATCCTCAGAAAGGCTGACAGAGTCCAACAAAGCGTGAATAAGGGCAAGAAAGCCTGACAAGTCCTGACAAAGCCTGACAGGGCACGACAGGGATCGAAAGAGCCTGACAAAACCTGAGAGAGCCAGAGAGAGTCTGACAAGGCCTGACAGAGCATGACAGGGCTTTACAGAGCCTGAAAAAGCCTGCTAGGGAAGAAAGAGCCCAAAGGAGCTTGACAGAGCCCAACAGAGTCTGAGAGAGCCTGAGCGAGACCCACAGATCTTTACAGAGCCACACAGAGACCGACAGGGCCTGAAAGAGCCTGAAAAAAACTGACAGGGATTGACGGAGTCTTACAGAGCCCGACAGAGCCCGACAAATCCTCACATGGCCTGACAGACCCCGATAGACCCCAAGAAAGCCCAAGAGCGCCCGCCAGATTGCAAGTATGCAATGCACGTGTACGACACTTGAGGAGGATTGAAGTCAGTTATTTCACGGTCTTTGCTGCCATCTAGCGCCGATTTCAAGGGTTGCGGTCTCTTTCGCCATGCTTCTCAGGTGCTTTTCATGTGTTGCCTGATCGATCTCTCCACGTTGGCAACTCTCCTCGGAAGCACAACTACTACACACCTAAGTAACGAATTAGTTTCTTACGTACGATACATCTATTAATTTTTAGTAAAACATAAGCTAAGCACCTTGCTTCTATACAACTTCATCTTCTGTCTCGAGCTTGTCATGCTGGAGGACCTAAACTTTGAAAAATATCTCTTCGTTTTGCAGGTGGTTAGAAAGCATTTCTCATGTCATTGGTTAGTGATGGGTAAGTCCTCTCTAGCTTAATCGCAGTTTACATGAATTTAACTGTCTTCCCTAGCCCTCCTTACTCCAAGGAAAGTAATGCATGGACAAGACACAGTCGAAGGCAGAGGGCGTAATTTCCTGTGCTCTATTTCTCTTTTTGTCTTCAAAAGCTGGTGGTTATGTGAGTGCATTGATGCAAGTTCGTGTGCTTGTGAGTGTACAGACGTCTGCGTATGAATTGGCGTGTTCACACAAAGGCAAAGTGGAGCGCTTTGCTACGTGCGTGCACGCGCCATTTCGTTGTCGCTTATAAACAGCGACAAGCTGTGTGCATCCGAAGCTACGTGTTAAAGCGCGTCTGCCTCTGTTTTGGCAAACGATGGAGTGTGCGTGTTCAGACAGCGGCATACAGGCAGACGTGCCTACAGACACACTCCTGAAAACCCCGTACGCAAGATCTGAATGGATGTACAACCACTTGCAGCGGTGTGCTCAATCACAAATCTAGACGGACGTGTTCAGTCTCACAAGAACACCAAGGTGTTTGCGGTAAGCGTTCGTCAGAAACAAGGCTGTGAACAGCAGCAGCTCTGCTGTTTGATTTCTCAGTGCGGCATGTCCTCTTGTATTTCTCTTTCCGATCGCAGGCTTAGTGGTTTTCTTTGAACGACCAGCTATACGGAACGAGAGAGAAAGCGTAGGAAATTACGCCGTCTGCCTTCGTCAGTGTTGGAAACTAGCTGCTATCCCTTCTCTCTGTCCACGTGCACATGTAGGATTCCTCACCGTAAAACACGCAGAAGCCTTTCCACAAGCATCCAGGTATGTGCACCCACCCCCACGTGCATGCATACGCCACTACAGAAGCGCACGTACCTTTCCACACACTGATGTCTAAGCAAAAGCGTGGGCACGTGCACCAACACTTCCGCAAGCACTCCCTCTCACATCTATTTACGGAAAGAAGCACGTGAAGCGCACTTTCGTGCTTGAAGGTAAAGATGTCTGTGGAGAACATCCATTTGGAGGGTACCTGCACATATGTGCCTGTACTTGGACAATGCTTTGCGTGGAAGCAGTTGTGCTTGTAAATTCTTCTCTGTACATATGCGTGTGCTTTGATGCGGGCTGCATTCCTGCTTAAGCTTGAGTGAGCGTAGCCAGCGTGCTGTTTGTTGGAAAGGTTCCGTGCCTATCTAGTTGCACAGTCCTGCGTTTCTCATGAGGAGAGATGCAAGGGAGCTCTGCTAGCAAAGAATCAGAGACAGACGTAGGGAGAACTGAATGCTGCTCCATGGTACTTCTCTCCTGTGATGAATGCTTCACAGTGGCCCAAGGAAAGACACTTAACAATCCCTCTACCAGAGAAACGAGAGAGAACATGCCCTATCGACTAAGAACCGCAGAGCACCTCTTCACGAGCTTGTCCCTGATACGGAGAGGAAGACAAACACTTGTGTGCTTGTGTGAGAGCAAGCGTCGTTCCTGTAAGCGTTTTTGGTCTTTTGGCACAGTTCCGTGTGTTGGCACGACAGTCAACGTCTAGGATAGCTGCGGACTTGACCCAGCGTGTGTGGAGACAGTGTCCCTGAAAGGCTGTGTGCGTAAGCGCCTGCTGAATCTCTCCCTCTCTCCACACGCATGTGGGTACGAGTCTTTCTCTCAACAAGCATGCGCGTTCCTTCGGTCGCATAAGTGCATCTTGCGTTGGTCTTGAGCTCAGCTGAGTGTGTCTGTTGACGCTGTACGTGTGTTGGTTGTGCCTGTGTGTAAATGAACAGCCATGACTGCTCAGTCGTCACTCGCGCGACTCTGAAATGAACTATAGCTCGTCTCCGTTTCTCAAACTGGTTCGTTGCACACCGGGAACGGACCCTCACTTCAGCAACATCATCTCCCTCACCCGTTCCCCTGAAAACTCCAGCATTCCTGGTCTCCAGAGAAACGAATGTCTGCTCTGAACCTGTTGCAAAACACATCCTGCAGCAGGATGTGTCCTGCTGCAGGAAAAGAAGCAGCTGGGAAAGCCATGTTTGCGGAGGAGGCGAAAAAGGAAAGAGCCAGACACTCGAAAGCTCGTGCGTGGATGTCTATGGACTAACATCATTGCACATGCACGCTGCTGGTATCACATCCCGGCGCCCACGCGAGGACACACTGTACTTATTCCGTTATGCTTCTCTAGTTTCATACCCACTCATTCCAGACTTGCAATCACACATGAAGCTGAACGCAGTTCACGAACACACACGCAGAGCTGTGATCACACATCATGATACACGCAGTATTTCCTGACTTCTCTGTGTGTCCTGTCCTCTTGTATTTCTCTTTCCGATCGCAAGCTTAGCGGTTTTCTTTGTACGACTAGGTATACGGAAAGAGAAATAGAGCACAGGAAATTACGCCCTCTGCCTTCGACTGTGTCTTGTCCATGCATTACTTTGCTTGGAGTAAGGAGGGCTAGGGAAGACAGCTAAATTCATGTAAACTGCGATTAAGCTAGAGAGGACTTACCCATCACAAACCAATGACATGAGAAATGCTTTCTAACCACCTGCAAAACGAAGAGATATTTTTCAAAGTTTAGGTCCTCCAGCATGACAAGCTCGAGACAGAAGATGAAGTTGTATAGAAGCAAGGTGCTTAGCTTATGTTTTACTAGAAATTAATAGATGTATCGTACATAAGAAACTAATTAGTTACTTAGGTGTGTAGCAGTTGTGCTTCCGAGGAGAGTTGCCAACGTGGAGAGATCGATCAGGCAACACATGAAAAGCACCTGAGAAGCATGGCGAAAGAGACCGCAACCCTTGAAATCGGCGCTAGATGGCAGCAAAGACCGTGAAATAACTGACTTCAATCCTCCTCAAGTGTCGTACACGTGCATTGCATACTTGCAATCTGGCGGGCGCTCTTGGGCTTTCTTGGGGTCTATCGGGGTCTGTCAGGCCATGTGAGGATTTGTCGGGCTCTGTCGGGCTCTGTAAGACTCCGTCAATCCCTGTCAGTTTTTTTCAGGCTCTTTCAGGCCCTGTCGGTCTCTGTGTGGCTCTGTAAAGATCTGTGGGTCTCGCCCAGGCTCTCTCAGACTCTGTTGGGCTCTGTCAAGCTCCTTTGGGCCCTTTCTTCCCTAGCAGGCTTTTTCAGGCTCTGTAAAGCCCTGTCATGCTCTGTCAGGCCTTGTCAGACTCTGTCTGGCTCTCTCAGGTTTTGTCAGGCTCTTTCGATCCCTGTCGTGCCCTGTCAGGCTTTGTCAGGACTTGTCAGGCTTTCTTGCCCTTATTCACGCTTTGTTGGACTCTGTCAGCCTTTCTGAGGATCTCTGAGGCTCTGACAGGCCATGTCAGGATTTGAAGGGTTCTGCTGGATTTTGTCAGGCTCTGTTGGGGATTGCCGAGCTGTGTCAGGCTCCATTGGCCAGTATTGGGCTCTTTCAAGCTTTGTTGGGCCCTGTCAGGCTCTGTCAGGTTCTGTTGACACCTGCAAGGCTATGTCAAGCTGCGTCAGGCCCTGTCATGCTCTGTCAGGCCCTATTGGTCTCATTCAAGCCCTGTAATGGTCTTTCAGACTCTGTCATGCTTTATCTGGCTGTTAATTTTGTGGCGTATGTGCATCTACGGTGGTCTTGAGCTCAACTATGTCTGTTGATGAACTGTGTGTGTTGGCTCTGCCTGTGTGTAAATGAACAGTCCTGACTGCTCAATCGTGACTTCTTTGACTCTGAAATGAAACATAGCTCATCTCTGTTTCTGAAACTGGTTCATTGCACACAGAGAACGCACCCCCACTTCAACTCCAGGATTCCTGGTCTCCAGAGAAACGAATGTCCGCTCTGAACCTGTTGCAAAACACATCCTGCAGCAGAACAGATCCTGCTGCAGGAAAAGAAGCAGCTGGGAAAGCCATGTTTGCGGATGAGGCGAAAAAGGAAAGCTTGTGCGTGGATGTCTATGGACTAACATCCATCCACATGCTCGCTGCTGGTATCACATCCCGGCGCCCACACCTGGACACACTGTACTTATTCCATTATGCTTCTCTTATAAATGATGATGAGTCTTTGAGGCAATTAATTAATTTTAATAAGCAAGCGAATTTAAAGCAAGCAGTAGTTAGGCAAAACAGCGCTGCGTGACCGGGGGAAGCTCTGTTCCACCAACGGCACAAAACTCAACATTTCGTATGTGCTTATATATGTTATACACTTGTTCACGCGCTGGGACACCCAGACGAGTTAGCTCCTGGTTGGCTAGTCGACAGTGCAAGATGTTGCTGGGTGTCGCTTGGTGTTTCTGCCTCTGGAGTTCTGTTATCTGTTGCAGCATCTGGGCGTTCTGTTATCTGTTGCACCATCCGGCCATTGGCTTGGTTGGGGCCAGGCATCCGGCCCAGCACCCGACTGTTGGCTTAGGTACTATTAGGAGGTTGGTTTTTTTTTTTTTGTTTTGTTTTTTTGTTTTGTTTTGTTTTGTTTTTTTTTGTTTTGTTTTTTTTGTTTTTTTTTTTGTTTTTTACAGAATATAATTAAAACTTGCACAAGCACAATTACTTCTTACAACAATATACATAATATGATTGAATCCTGCTCAATTTGTTCAACAACCTTGACCGTTATCTATTACAATTCCCCCCTTTCCTTTTGAGCATCTATTTTTTTATCATATCGAGTTACCGCTTCTTGGGCTAGTAAGATCATTTCATCTTCTTCATCAGTACCATATCTTTGTAGCAGCATAAGGTGTACCGGCTCTACATGGCTTTTAACTAGTCCAATTAGTCGATTTAGGATACAGGGTCCAAAGTTTAGGGTAAGTAATAATATTATCAAGGGTCCAGCTATTGTGGATAGCAATGTAGTTAGCCACGGGGACTGAGTAAACCAAGACTCGTATCACCCTTTTGCAGCTTCTCTTTCCCTTTTTCTCTGTTCCAGTCTCTCCCTTAATTTTGCCATCGAGTCTCAGACTACCCCTGTGTGATCTGCATAAAAACAACAGTCTTCCTTCAAGGCTACGCATAGTCCCCCTTGCTGTAAGAAAAGGAGATCCATCCCTCTCCTGTTTTGTAACACCACTTCAGATAGTGAGGTTAGAGATCTCTCTAAGGCGATTATGGAGTTTTCAATTCTCTCTAGGTCCTCATCTATCGCAATCTTCAAGGAATTGAATCCTTGATTTTGTTGAACAAGTGAAGCTATCCCTGTTCCTGCTCCGGCTGCCCCTAACCCTAACAACATGGCTATAGTAATAGCCGTAATGGGTTCTCGCTTGGTACTATGGAGCCCTGTATCCCAAATATCATACATCACATCTTCTTGATGATGTAATATCCTTGGAATAATGGTAACTGACATGCAATACTCTCGGGAACTGTTAAACACCTTTAAAGACACACATGGAGTAAGTCCCGTCCTGGAACATATCCTTTTTGTTCCATTCGGGGGAATAATATATCCTGTGGTTTCATTAAAGCTCGGTATGATCTTACCACAAAGTGACCTCTTGGAATTTGGTACTTTACCTATACAAGTCCCTATCCCAGTTACATGTTCCATAGTTATCCCTCTTTTCTGCTTTTCCCAAAGACACTGAATAGGCACAGACTCCTTGCTTGTGGTATACAGACGATTATCCCCTATAGCTTCATAAAAGGGTGGATTAACGTTATAACACAACCAGCAAACAGTGGTTAGGTTGGGTTGAGTATAGTTTAGGATTTGATAAGTAGCCTGGATAATTTCCCATAGAGGATTCAAAGATTCTGAGGCTTCAGTATTCAGAGATTTCAAGGCTTCAGTGACAGTTTCCTCTCTTACTGTTATATTCTCTTTTTCTACTGTCTTTGTTTCCCTACCTAGAGGGGGAGGGGATTTTGCTACTGGATTGGGACCTATTGCTCGAAAGGTCGGTTTAACTTCTTCCTTCTTTATGATAAACATGCCTCCTCTGTCATTACCCGGCTGATAATACCGCATTACCCAGGTTTTTCCAACAAGCCATCCATTATGTTCAGGATTTGTTATGTTCATGACTATGTATTTACAGTTGCCATCGGGTTCTAGTTTCCCACGGCGAGCCAATTGCATCCCGCCCCTGAGTCCCTTAGGGGAAATGCATCCTGGAGGTCCCCATTCAACCTTTAAAAACTTATCCACATTGGCCTGAGGAATCTGCCAATTTGAGGCAATTGTTTCACACCCCCAGTAAGCGCAGTAATAGTGTCCTGGGGTATTACAAAATGAGGGCCCTGTGCTAGGGCACATATAAAACCCCATTTCATTAAGGCATGGCTTAACCTGAACTAATTGGCATAAGGTTGGAGCAAAAGAGGGTGACCCTGGTGTGGTTTGTTGTTGTATTATCGTTTGGTCCTCCCATCGATAGAGGGTCCATTTAAAAGGTTGATGGGAACTCCCTTGGTTTATTGCTATTATTACCGGTAAGGTAAGGAGGATTAGGGAGAGCGATCCAGCCCTTAGTTGTCTGAAAATCAGCCAGTGGAGGTTCATTTTGTTGAGGGTTGTTCTGCTTAATGGAGCTACTTTATTTTAGAAGTTTTCGGAGGCACTTGCCAATCCCCACAAGGATACCCCTCTGCCTTGCCCTGGGCCTACTCTGTTGCTTCAGAGTAGCCGGGTAAGTTATCTTCTCGGCAGCAGTTGTAGTCTTCAGGGAACTGCCTCCTGAATTCTCTTCTTGTTCTGCCACAACCCACTTTCTAATACTCAACCCAATAGGGCTATTTTCGAATACAAGGTTTTGGCCACTGTCCCGAATCCTTACAGGTTTTGGAACACTTCCTATATCTTTTCTTACCAAAATGCTTCTTACAATTCCTCTTGGTTATTTCCCAAATGTCTGGACTTACAGTCCAAACAGAGGGTACCTGAATAGTTTTATTACACTCTATATCCCTAGCTATAAGTTCTTCCTCTAATTGTGCAACAGTTTTGTACCAATCTCTTCTACAGTATTCGTAACTAGGATCCGTGCTATGTTCTCGTCCAGTGATTATTAATATCCTAATGGTATCTAAGGTTTTTCCCCAACACTCATTACACCATCGTTCAACATAAGGAAACTTTTTCCAGTGCTGTATCCCGCACCCGTTACACACGCGACATACCCACGGATTGCATTGCTTACATACAGGACATGCGATGTGCGACTTCTATAATTCCTTACAATCGTCCATAAAAAGCCTGGTATCCAGGGCTATGCGTCACGTGTCTGTTTCCTCTTGAAGGTCAGCTTCAACTCATCCGGTTTCTCGGCAACTTCCCAGTCTGTGTGCAGAATAGGACCCTTTACTCGACTAGCGTGTGTCCAACCTCTTTCCGCGGCGCGGACTGCGGTATCTGTGGTGAGTAAAACAAGGAAAGGTCCCTCCCAGCGAGGGGTTAATGGTGATTCCTTCCATGTTTTTATGAGTACTTGATCTCCTGGTTTAATACTATGTATTGCTATATCTAAAGGTGGTCTTTGAACCACCAGGCCTCGCTTTAACAGTTCTTGGCTCCTTTTCATGAGCTCTATAAAGTATTCTTGTAACATTTTTTCTTCCACTTTAGGGTGTTCTATTGGTTTCTCCAAATCATAGGGCACTCCATATAAAATTTCAAAGGAGGAAAGTCCTGTATCAGCCCTTGGTTGTGTCCTTATGTTCAAGAGGGCTAAGGGGAGGCACTTCACCCAGCTCATTTTGGTCTCAATCATTAATTTGGTTAGGTGCTTTTTAATTTCTCCGTTCATTCTTTCAACTTTTTCTGAACTCTGGGGGTGCCAAGGAGTGTGATACTCCCATTTGGTTCCCAGAGCTTCTAACATTTCTCTGATTATTTTGGAAGTAAAATGGGGCCCTCTGTCCGAATCAATAACTGACATGATCCCATATCTAGGTATGATATGCTCTAATAATATTTTTACTACCATCCTTGCAGTGGCCCAAGCTACCGGAAAGGCTTTGACAAATTGAGTTAGGTGATCAGCCAAAACTAGGAGATACTTATATCTGCCTACCTTTGGTAACTCCGTAAAGTCTACCTGAATCCTTTTGAATGGCTTCTTGGCTAGTTGCCTCCCCCCAGGGACTCTTTTCCTAAGGCGCTGTTTATTTATCTTTTGACATGTTAAACATTCTCCAACGATTCTTTTTGCTAGATCATACACTCCCAGGGCCATATATTTATTAGCGAATTGATCTACCAGAGCCTGTACTCCCCAATGGGTTTGTCTATGAAACTCTCTCAAGACTCGCCAAGCTACTCCTTTCGGGAGCATTTCCCTCTTGTCAGGTAGCCACCACTTTCCTTCTCGTTCAACTACTCCCATTTGCTCCAATTTTTCCTTTTCCTGATTTGTAAATCTCATAGCATATTTAGTTTGTACAGGATCCTATTCGACTGCTTTTGTTACCAGTAATGCAGCTTTCTTAGCTTCCTCTTCGGCTAAATTGTTCCCTCTTATTTGCGTGGAGGTTCCCTTTCGATGGCCCTTTACATAAACTACCACAATTTGTTTGGGCCCTCTTAATGCCTCCAAAGTTTACTTTATTAAGGTCTCATGTATTAATCCTTTACCTTGAGAATTCATTAGGCCCCTCTCTTCCCAAATTTTTCCGAACGTGTGAACTACCCCAAATGCATATTTAGAATCCGTAAATATTGTTCCTCTCTTATCTTTTAACAACTGTAATGACCTCAATACTGCGAATAGTTCGCAGGCTTGTGCCGACCAACTTATGTTAAGGGGACCAAATTCTTTAATTATCCAACTGTTCCCGTCTATTATAGCGTATCCTGACTTCCTTTTCCCGTCCACTACCCGTGATGATCCATCTACGAACAATTTTCTCCACATAACAACTCCTCTTCCTCTAAATCCTCCCTTATCTTGGTTTGATATTCTATTACCCTGATACAATCATGGGAAGGAGATTCACTCAGTTCCCCATACAAAAACTGGGCTGGATTCTGTAAATTAGTGGTTTCAAGCTCTAACTTAGGAGAGTGCAATAGGATTCCTTCATATTTCAGTAACCTAGCATCCGTAATCCATTTGTCAGCTTTCTGCTGTAATACCCATCGTATATTATGAGGTGTGTATACCTTTAATTCTCCTCCCATAGTTATTTTCCCGACTTCTTCGACCAAGAGAGCAGTAGCAACTATGGCCTGTAAACAGGTAGGCCAGCCACGACTGACTGGATCTAATAATTTGGAATAATATCCTATGGGTTTCTTTTTACTTGTCAATCTTCCAATTTTTCTACCTTCTTTCTAATATCTGGCCATGACTTCGCCACAAACTGAGTTTTTAAAAGAGCTTGCCCAACCGGTGTCGTAGGGTCTATCCCGGAGTAAAGCTGCAAGCTCTTTCTTAATCTTTCTAACTATTCTGTGGGAGTCTCATCTTTCTTTTGTTGTTCATTAAAGGCTTTATATATGTTTTGCCCTCGAGGGACCGATTCCTTAATCCCTTGTACGATTATAGTGCGGAGATCTCCCATATGGCCCCTGTGTTCCGGGTTTTGATTATCCCAATTAGGGCGCTGCTGGGGCCACTTAATGTCAGCGCCCGGCCCTTGTTGGTGTTGTTGGTCCCAGACTCTCATCCCAGCCCTCAGAATCATCTCCCGCTCTTCCGCGGTAAATAGTATCCCTAAAATAGCTTGCAGTTCATCCCAGGTATATAGGTTAGGTCCTAGAAACTGGTCTATCCTTTCCAAAACTCCTAAGGGATCCTCTAACAAACTCCCCATTTCTTTCTTAAGTTCTCTTACGTCCCCCGAGTTTAGAGGCACTGACACAAATCCCACCCCGGGTTGTGGACCTCCCATCGCTATTTCTCGTAATGGGTATAGCCCTGTTTCTGATGATGTTTGTTGTCCTGTTCCTGATGTTGTTTGCTGTCTAGCTTGACTCCTCTTGAGTCTTCAGGTCCCTCTAACTGACCCCGAAGAATCGGAATCCTCCTCAGGAGCCGAAGGCATAGGGGGAGAGGGGGATCTTGGATTTGCTACTGGCGGGGGATCATAGGGAGGGGGAGGGTGTGGAGGTTCCTCAGGGACCCTCTTTTTGCGGCCAGATTTCTTTTCGCCTAAGGTGAAAATCCCAGCGAGAGTAGCAGAAGGTAGCCAACAACGCGCATACTCGCTCTCCTCAGGATTAAAGGGCTTCTTATCATTTACATAAAGATTTAAGGCCTGACAAATCCAATTCTCATACGACCCCAAAATTGGCCAAAATAAATGATCTGGTCTAATCTACTGGTTTCCCCAAACATACATACAATAATATACCATTTTCTCTTTACTCTTGTTTCTCGTGCAAAATGCACCTTCACAATTTTTGAGCATAAGGCCCAATGGGGAATCTCGGGGAATATCCGGTGACCTCTCCTTGGGTCCCTTCCCCATGAGATCAGAGGGCTTGCTCTTCCTCTGTCCCATCTTCTGGAGTGCCATCTTTCACACACACACACGCATCTCTCGTTCGTGGCTCACGCCCTCGCGGGCAATGAGAACCGCACTACTAGAGAGTCCTGCCCTGCCTTACGGCAGGGTCCACACTCACTTCGCTTCCTCCTCAAAAAGGGGGGGGGGGGCGTCTCGTTCAAGCACACTCCAGGAAACCCACCCCAACCGAACGGAATCGCTTTCTATACTTAGTCTCCCTGGGGTCTTCGTCCGGTTCTTCGTGCACAAAGAACTACAGGGCTTAATTCTTTTGCCTAATCACCTGAATTTAGGGTTCGGAGGTTGAGGTTTTGGGGCGATCTTTTGTCCACTCCAGAGCCGTCTGAAACTGGGACGGGGCGCCTCCTTGAAGTTTAGAAGTCCCTCCGAGAAATCCTTAATTGGGGTCACTGCACCAAAATTTGTTATAAATGAAGACGAGTCTTTGAGCCAATTAATTAATTTTATTAAGCAAGTGAATTTAAAGCAAGCAGTAATTAGGCAAAACAGCGCTGGGTGACCGGGGGAAGCTCAGTTCCACCAGCTGCACAAAACTCAACATTTCGTATGTGCTTATATATGTTATACACTTGTTCACGCGCTGGGACACCCTGACGACTTAGCTCCTGGTTGGCTAGTCGACAGTGCAAGATGTTGCTGGGTGTCGCTTGGTGTTTCTGCCTCTGGAGTTCTGTTATCTGTTGCAGCATCTGGGCATTCTGTTATCTGTTGCACCATTCGGGCGCTCTGTTATCTGTTGCACCATCCGGCCATTGGCTTGGTTGGGGCCTGGCATCCGGCCATTGGCTTGGTTGGGGCCTGGCATCCAACCGTTGGCTTAGCTACTATTAGAAGCTTGTTTTTTTTTTTTTTTTTACAGAATATAATTAAAACTCGCACAAGCGCAATTACTTCTTACAACGATATGCATAATATGATTGAATCCTACTCGATTTGTTCAACAACCTTGACCATTATCTATTACACTTCTCTAGTTTCATACACACTCATTCCAAACTTGCAATCACACATGAAGCTGAACGCAGTTCACGAACACAAACGCAGAGCTGGGATCACACATCATGGTACACGTACTATTTCTTGCACATATAGCCTAGCCTCAGATCAAGAAGCGCAGGAAATTTCGTGGCATATGTGCATCTGCGCTGGTCTTGAGCTCAACTATGTCTGTTGATGAACTGTGTGTGTTGGCTCTGCCTGTGTGTAAATGAACAGTCCTGACTGCTCAATCGTGACTTCTTTGACTCTGAAATGAAATATAGCTCATCTCTGTTTCTGAAACTGGTTCGTTGCACACAGGGAACGGACCCCCACTTCAACTCCAGGATTCCTGGTCTCCAGAGAAACGAGTGTCCGCTCTGAACCTGTTGCAAAACACATCCTGCAGCAGAACACATCCTGCTGCAGGAAAAGAAGCAGCTGGGAAAACCATGTTTGTGGATGAGGCGAAAAAGGAAAGCTTGTGCGTGGGTGTCTATGGACTAACATCCTTGCACATGCACGCTGCTGGTATTACATCACGGCGCCCACGCCTGGACACACTGTACTTATTCCGTTATGCTTCTCTAGTTTCATACCCACTCATTCCAGATTTGCAATCACACATGAAGCTGAACGCAGTTGACGAGCACACATGCAGAGCTGTGATCACACATCATGATACAGGTACTATTTCCTGCACATATAGACAGAGCCACAAAGCCCCATGGTCACACAGACCTGCCTAGTGCACACATGAGCACACAGAGAAGAAACCAATCCCTGCCCATAGCAACTCCTAGCCTCAGATCAAGAAGCGCAGGAAATAGAGCAGGCTAAGAGCCCTTGCTGTGGCTGTCTTCCCTAGTTCTCCTTACTCCAAGAAGAGAAGGCACAGACAAGCCATTCACCGCACCCCGATCCTTTCCGCACTTCAGCTACGCTGGTCACTCACGCGTGAGTATTGGAGCTGCTCCCCGCTGCTGCACTAATCTCTCTGCTGGGAGGAATATGAGGACTCTTTGTGTGGGGGCCAAGACGTGCTGTGTGCGTGCAGAGCTCCTTCCAACCGTATCCCAGAAGTGCTAAGGGTAAAGACATCTGCTGGTCATTTAGCCAAAGAAGAGCAGAGCCTGACATCAGGGAAAACTCCTATCTCAGAGAACCTGGGCTACTTCCTGCCAGCGAGGAAACGCTTCCATCCTCAGTACCTCAGTAACGCATGCGTTACAGTAGAGAACTACCATGGAGTCTCCGTCTCTGATTCTGTGCTAGCAGAGCTCCCTTGCATCTGTCCTCATGAGGAACGCAGGACTGTGCAACTAGATAGGTGCGGAACCTTTCCAACAAACAGCAAGCTGGCTACGCTCACTCAAACTTAACCACGAATGCAGCCTGCATCAAAGCACATGCATGTGAACAGAGAAGAATTTACAAACACAACTGCTTCCACACACAGCATCGTCCAAGAACAGGCACATATGTGCAGGTACCCTTCAAGTGGATGTTCTCCACAGATGTCTTTACCCTCAAGCACGAAAGTGCGCTCCACGTGCTTCTTTCCGTAAATAGATGTGAGAGGGAGTGCTTGCGGAAGTGTTGGTTCGCATGCCCATGCTTTTGCTTAGACATCAGTGTGTGGAAAGGTACGTACTCTTCTGTAGTGGCGTATGCATGCACGTGGGGGTGGGTGCACATACCTGGATGCTTGTGGAAAGGCTTCTGCGTGTTTTACGGTGAGGAATCCTATGTGTGCATGTGGACAGAGAGAAGGGATAGCAGCTAGCTTCCAACACTGACGAAGGCAGACGGCGTAATTTCCTACGCTTTCTCTCTCGTTCCGTATAGCTGGTCGTACAAAGAGAACCACTAAGCCTGCGACTGGAAAGAGAAATACAAGAGGACACGCCGCACTGAGAAATCAAACAGCAGAGCTGCTGCTGTTCACAGCCTTGTTTCTGACGAACGCTTACCGCAAACACCTTGGTGTTCTTGTGAGACTGAACACGTCCGTCTAGATTTGTGATTGAGCACACCGCTGCAAGTGGTTGTACATCCATTCAGACCTTGCGTGCGGGGTTTTCAGGAGTGTGTCTGTAGGCACGTCTGCCTGTATGCCGCTGTCTGAACACGCACACTCCATCGTTTGCCAAAACAGGCAGATGCGCTTTAACACGTACCTTCGGATGCACACAGCTTGTCGCTGTTTATAAGCGACAACGAAATGACGTGTGCACACACGTAGCAAAGCGGTCCACTTTGCCTTTGTGTGAACACGCCAATTCGTACGCTGACGTCTGTACACTCACAAGCACACGAATTTGCATCAATGCACTCACATAACCACCGGCTTTTGAATACAGGCTCTACCGGTCTCAGAACTTTTCAGGCACACCTCGGAAAGCTGTGTATATCTACAACCGCTCGCACCGATGTGCAATGTCATTGACTTACCAGGACGAATTTGTGCTTTTCGTTTTGCTTTTGCTCACAGTATGTTCCGCTTCATATCACGGGTAGGCATGTCAACATATCCACTCTGCTGTTCTTCCTTTGTGTGGTATATTTTGTCTTGCAAAAGGTCGGACTGTGCAACCAAGCATATGCAGTACCCTTTCAAACAGCAGCACAGGTTTGCTCTCACACCAGCATAAGGAGCAGCAGGGTATGGAATGTGGCTGTGCTTCACCTCTCTTCCAATCTGTCCCATCAGCACTTCTGGGCTAGGGTTGGAAGGAGCCCTGCACAATTACAGTACATGTTCTCCCACACAGACAGAGTCCTGATATGCGTCCCAGTATAGAGAATAAATAATGCATCGATGTAGAGCAATTCCAGTACACACACGAGTGCGTGACCAGCCTGGCTGGATTGTGGCAAATTTCAGAATGCTGAGAATCTCGTCTGTGCCGTCTCTACTTGAAGTAAAGAGGGCTAGGGAACAGAGCCATAGAATGGGATAATAGCCTGTGTTATTTCTTATGCTTAGGGTAGGAGTTGCTATGGATAGGTTTTGGTTTATTGTTCATGTGCGCACATGTGCGCACTAGACAGGTCTGGTGGGGCCATGGGATTTTGTGGCTGTGTCTGTATGTGTAGGAAATGGTATGTGTATAGTGGTGTGTGATCACAACTGTGTGTGTTCAGTTTGATCTATGAGTGTAAATATGGAATGAGTGCTTATGAAACCTTGTGAGTCTACAGGTGTATGTATGTCTGTGTGCGTCATGTGTAACCAACAGTGTACATGTGCAATGATGTAAGTACATAGACATCCACGCATGAGTTTTCATGTGCATCCATCTTTTTCCCCTCAATCCCTAATCATGGTTTCACAGTTACTCTCTTCGTTTTGCAGACCTGCTGCAGGAATTCAAATGCTGGGGTCCTCTTCCCATCCGTAGGGAGATTCCAGGACTTAGAGAAACAGAAGTGAGGGCATGCAGGAGGGAGCAGCTCAGGTGACCAGTATTAAATCCCTTTTTGTGAGTAACTGAAAGTCTTGCTTTTGTGATAATTGTGCCTGTCTTACAGGTGTGGAGGGTATTTTGCTGACATCCAAAGATGCACCCTGGTGAAACAAAGGTGTGAACTTAATAGCAAGGTCAATATTCTTAAGTAGGCCTTTTTTTTTTTTTTTTTTTTTTTTTTTAACAGTGCTGGGGTAGTAAAGGGTATTATCTTCCATAAGTGCTGCAAAGACTGGATGCTTTTGCATTGCTTATTTTCACACAATTATTACATGTTCATTACATTTTTTAAACATGCAATACATCTATACTAAGAAGTAATTCCATAATCCTAGGGTAAGACTGAAGTTAGCTCTTTCACGGTCTTTGCTGCCTTCTAGCGCCTGTTTACAATGCATGCAAGTCTGTTTCAGTGGGGCTTCTGAGGGTCTTTTCATGTGTCTGCTGATCGACCTCTCCACCTTGGCCGCTCTTCTAGGGAGTGCAACTAGTACATGCTTACATAGGTAATTGATTCGTTTCTTACTTACAATATATCTATTAATTTCTAGTCAAGTATCAGCTAAGCACCCCTCTTCTAGAGAACTTAATCTTCTGTCTCCAGCTTGCCATGCAGGAAGATCTAAAACTTGAAAAATATCCCCTCGTTTTGGAGGTGGTTAGAAAGAATTTATTGTGTCATTGGTTAATTATGGCTAAGTCCTTTGCAACTTAATCACAGTCTACATAATTTAGCAACTTCTCTTCACTGGGACAGAGACCCCTGTTCTGGACATAGCCTTGGTCCTGTTATGCCAAGGATGAGCACTTAACATCCAGGAAAGCTGAAGACAAGACCCAGTCATCTGGCTTCTCAGTATCTGCTTTCCTTTTTGTGTGTTGCTGTGGTTATCTCTTTCATGCTCAGAGTCAGAAGGAATCCAGAGGTTGGAGCTTCTGTTTCTTTTATGCCCAACCACAATACCTCTTTCCCGATGGAGAAGCAATGCACTCTGTTTGGGGTGGAGTGCAGGCAACTTTCCCATGTAACGTTTATTTGTCCCATAAAAATCAGCCCCACGTTCTCTTACGTGCAGTTGGACCAGTGCAGTTAAGATTTTGACCACGAGGTGGCACCGCTAACTGCTAAATGGAACTTCTGGAAAGCGCATGACTACCGCTCTGTCTGCGTCACATCGCCGATCTGCTCCCAGCTCCTCCACAGCGTACAGAGGGACTTTCAGTCCTGGCTCAGCAGGCATCCACCGCCTCATGGATATTCAGCACCCCACTGAGATGTTCCGAAAGCTGAGTCCTAGATGCAGTGCCTCGCCTCCCTGCAACTCCCCCAGCAGTTGTGCCTGGTTATGCACTAACCCCTGAGGTTGTGAAACCCTCTGCTCCCCCTTGCCTAACATAAGCTTTCCCAGCAAAGAGGAGGGTGTTTGCTCACCTGCCAGCTATATACTATTGGTTAATCAAAACAGCCCCCCTGACCCTTTAACCTAAAGTGATTGTGGAAGGCTTTTCCTCCATCTGTCTATAAACCCTCTCCTCTTCCTCAGCATGCTCTGCTCTAATTCTCCAAACCCACTTCCCTCCAAGCAAAACCAAGTGTCTGCATCACTACCCTTAGTTCCACAGTGCCTGACAGAACCAGTGAGAGCCCAACAAAGCACGATGGAGGCTGACAAAGCTGGAGAGAGCCCCACATTGCCTGAGAGGGCCTGACAGAGCCTGACAAAGCCCAGCAGAGATCAAAAGGGCTTGGCAGAGCCTAACAAAGCCAGACAGAGTGAGACAAGGATAGACAGATCCTGACAGTCCTGCTTTCTTCCCTTTTTAAGGCTTTGTCGGGCTCTGTCAGGATTTCTCGGGCTCTCTAAGACAATGTCAGGATGTGTATGGCTCTGTAAGGTTTTGTCGAGCTCTGTCAGGCCTTTTTGGCCTCTGCCAGGCTTTGTCAGGCCTTGTGAGACTGTGTCAAGCTCTGTCAGACTTTCTCAGGTTCTGCTGGGCTCTGTCAAACTTTGTCGAGGTCTGTCGGGCTTTATCGGGCTCTGTCATGCCGTGGCGGGCTCTCTCAGTTTCTGGTAGGCTCTATTAGGCCCTGTGAGACTGTGTCTGTCTCTGTCAGGTTTTCTCAGGTTCTCTTTGGCTCTGTCAAGCTTTGTTGGCCTTTGTTGTGCTCTGTCGTGCCCTGGCAAGCTCTGTGGGGCTCTGTCAGGATTTGTCTGGCTCTGTTGGGCCCTGTTGAGCTTTGTCAGGCACTGTCAGGCTTAGTCAGGCTCTGTCAATACTTGTTGGGCTGTGGTGGGCTTTTTTGGGCTTATTTGGGATCTGTTGGGCTTTCTCAGGCTCATTCTGTCCCTGTCAGGTTCTGTGGGCTCTGACGAGCCTTGTCAGACACTGTTGCACTCTGTTGCATTGTGGCAGGCCCTGTCATACTCTGTCAAGCCCTGTTGGGTTCTGTCAATATTTGTCGAGCTCTGTTTGGCTCGGTCAAGATTTCTCAGGCTTTGTCAGGACCTGGCTGGTTCTGTCAGGTTCTGTTTGGCTCTTTTGGGCTTTGTTGGTCTCTTTTGATCTCTGTCGGGTTCTGTCAGGCTTTGTTGGGCTCTGTCAGGCTTTCTTGCTGTTATTCAGGCTTTGTTGGGGTCTGTCGGGATTTGTTGGGCTCTGTTCGGTATTGTTGAGCTCTGTCAGGGTCCATTGAGTGCTGTTGGGCTCTTTCAAGCTTTGTTGGTTCTGTCAGGATCTGTAAGGCTCTGTCAAGCTGTGTCAGGCCATGTCATTCTCTCTTTATGATTTGTTGAGCTCTTTCAGGCTTTGTCGTGCTTTGTCAGCCTCTGTCAAGCCCTTGCCGGACTCTATTGTTCCCTGTCAGGCACTGTCAGGATTTGTCAGGCCCTGTCGAATCCTCTCAGGCTCTGTCAGGCCCCTTTGGGCTCTCTTGGGCCATGTGAGACTGTGTCGGGCTCTGTCAGGCCTTCTCAGGTTCTGTTGGGCTCTGTCAAGCTTTGCTGAGGCCTGTCAGTCTCTGTCACACCCTGGTGGGATCTGTCAAGCCGTAGCACGCTCTCTCAGTTTCTGGTGGGCTCTGTTAGGCCCGGTTGTGTTCTGTCAGGCCTATCGGGGTCTTTCAGGCCTTGTCATGCTCTTTCAGGTTCTGTCATTCTTTCGCATGCTTTATCTGGCTCGGTTGGGCCTTCTCAAGCTTTGTCGGGCATTGTCAAGCTTATCTGGGCTCTGTCAATTCCTGTCAAGTTCTGTTGGGTGCTTTCAAGCTCTGGCAGGCCCTGTTGTGCTCTGTCAGGCTCTGGTGGGCTCTGTCAAGCTTTGTCAAGCTCTGTTGCACTCTGTCGGGCTCTGTCAGTCCTTGGCTGGTTCTGATGTGCTTTGTTGGGCCCTGTAGTACTCTGTCAGACTCTGTCACATTCTGTTGGTTTTGTCTGCCTCTGTATGGCTTTGTGGAGATCTGTCGGTCTGTCTTGGGCTCTGTCAAGATTTGTCTGGCTCTCTCAGGCCCTGTTGAGCTTTGTCAGGCACTGTTGGGCTTTTTCAGGCTCTGTCCTGCTCTGTCAGTCCTTGTTGGGTCCTATCAAGTACTGTCAGGCTTTTATGAGCCATGTTGGTATCTATCTGTGTCAGGCTCTGTAGGGCTTTGTCAGGTTTGTTGAAAACTGTCAGGCTTTGGCAATCCCTGTCAGGATTTCTGGGCTCTGTCAGATTTTGTTAGGCTCCATCTGGCTCGGTCAGGCTTTGTCTGACTCTGTACAGCTCTCTCAGGACCTACCGTGCTCTGTCAGGCTCTATTTGGCTATGTGGGACTCTGACTTTGTTGGGCTCTGTCAGACCCTGTCATGCTCTGTTGGGTTCTGCTCCCAAGGAACAAGTGACAGCATAAGAGGAAATGGCCTTAAGTCACTCCAGGGGAGGTTTAGGTTGGATTTTGGGGAGAATTTATTTTCAGAAAAGGTTGTCAGACATTGGAACAGGCTGCCCAGGGCAGTGGCGAAGTCACCATCCCCGGAGGGGTTTAACAGGGTGCGGAGATGAAGTTCTTAGGGACATGGGTTAGTGCCAGAGTTGGGTAACAGTTGACTCAATGATCTTGAGGGTCTTTTCTAACCAAAATGATTCTGTGATTCTATGATTTCTTTCACAGGGTGTGCTGTGTTGGTTAGAGCAAAATAACCAATCCCAAAAGCTAGTTAGACTGTTGTGACATATCAGGCAAATACTCATTGCCTCACCTTTGCACTATCTGAAACAAGACCCACCTTCAGAACCTTGAACAGACATGTCAGGACAGATATCTGCACTAAGTTACTGTGAAAATGCTTCTGGAGACCAGAGCCTGCTTTGGGGTGTGCCAGCACTGCCTTACTGGTAGAAAATTAGGGCCAAACTCATCCTAAATCTCCATCTCTACACTGCAAATTTTCTTGAAGAGGATCAGAGAGAGCAGGCCCATGGAAATCTGCGAGAGTATGGCAAGAAACAGACCTCTGAGTAGGTGCTGGCAAGCAAGAAATGTGGATTAAAGCCAGGATGACTTGATCCCGAGGCAGGAAGTGACAAGGTATAATTGTGTCCCCAGGAGCAACAGGGAGAATCCCAGGAAGTGGGGTGTAAATTATCTTGTTTCCTCTGCTGGGGTCTGGCCAAGGATTAACACCCCTGTATGCTTAGAAGACATCCTGTGGTGCTTTTAATATTTGCAAGGGCCCACATACTGCTGCTGTCTTGTGCAAATGCACTGAAAGAGCACTTCTAAACAAGCATCATGAATGAACCCCAGCCCAGGCTGTGCAGGAAAAAATAATGGCCAGCCCTCCAGCCGTTACTGAGGGTCTCTTTGTAATTTATGGTGACCTAGGGGAATGCTTCATGAGGAAGTGCGATCTCCTCCCTGCGTTTAAGTTTACAGGCTGCAAGCCATTTTTAGAACTGGCCAGAAGCTTGTCCTGTGCCAGCACAGGAAGAACACGTTCTGGCAAAACTGAAGCCTTGGTCGTGGTCTCTGCTACAGGTATATTAGCTGCTCCTGATGAGCAAATGGAGGGAGTTTCCTTGCAGGATTGCTTTTAGCACAACCCTGGAGTTGCTACCACTGAGTTAGCCCTTGCATTTCTAACTTCACCACCCTGCAGATGAATTCATCATGGGGGATGCAGGGGGACACAGTTACCTTTTGCTATTCTGACACACCTAGGATTCACCATCAAAACCAGAGCAGTGGCACTTTCCTTGCTCCCCTCCCAAGACACTAGCCTCACTGTTTATGCCCTACCTGCCACCCCCATCAGAGGTCTATCCTTTAAACGATGATGTTTTAAAAAGCTATTATCTTAGATGGAAAGGTTGACCTGATATAACCATATGGCAAGGAAGACCCCTTCCTGATGCTCCGGTATTCACTGCAGCTAAACCCTACCAGCAAGTATTCACTTCAGGGGGCCCCACATGGTCAGCCTGGGACTGTAAGAGATTTTGCTGTGTGTGCAAGGCACTGAGCCCAAATTCACAAATGTTGTCAGGAAGGAGTTAGAGGTTGAGAGAAAGAAGTCCTTATTAACAGAGTGTCTGGGGGGGTGCTAAGTGCACAGAGGCAGGAAACTTCTCCTTTGCCAGATAGGTCCAGGAAAGCAATCATATGGCTGATGTGAAAGTAACATGGCAATGCAAAGACTTGAGGCACAGCAGATGCAGCAAGGCCACTGAACTGGGGTGCGCAGCAGTCAGGGGATAAAAAAGGTGGTGAACAGGTGCTGGTGTAACAGGTTTTGTGACATGCAGAAAAACTCTTGCACCCTAGTCCCAAAATGCAGGATGGATATAATAGAATCATAGAATGTCCTGAGTTGGATTGTGGAATGTCCCACAAGGATTATCAAATCCAACTCCTGTCCCTGCATAGAACAACAGCCAAATTCACACCATCTATCTGAGGGTATGTCCTGGTTTTGTTAAAAACCAAGTTTCTCTTTTAGTGAATTTGCCTGTCAGCTAAAGCCTTCATATTAGCTGCATTTTCCTGGAGAACCAGATACAGGTTTTGGTGAGCATAGCAATGGAATGCAAAGTTACTGATAACAAATGGATACAGTGCTCGCAAGAGGGGAAACGCGAAACAGGTGACTGTTTCTGACCAACGAAGTATAATATCCCATTCATGTGAATACTTCATATAAAAGTGGGAGATCACAAGGGTCTCGTCCTGTTTTTCCCTTTTTTCCCTTTTGCTTATGGTCAACATTAGGAGAGGACCTTGTTAGTCATCCCTGTAAACCAAGGCATAGTGAGAGACTGAATCCAGCTCCGGTTGGCTGCAGAGTCCAATCCAGGACTTCGGGTGCCAGCTCTGCAGTTGCTGAGACTTTCAAGATCGATTTTGTATATTTTGTATTATTTTCTCTATTCTTATTAGTAGGATTAGTAAAACATTTTCAATTTTCCCAACTCTCTTCTCTCTCTCCTTCTTTTCCTCCTGATCATCTGTCCTTAGTGGGAACTGGGGAGGGGAGAAGAGGAAGTTAACAATACATCTGCCACGGTTTTATCGTCATCCCGCAATCAAAACCCTCAACAAGGTATTTTCCAGTCTCTTTTTGAGACAAATAATTGGCACCCAACGTGGGGCTGAGAAAGGGTTAAAGTTTGGCCAGAGAAAGGTGTAAATTTGGAGATTTTTTGCTTTGCTACCGCTCTGATGTACCTTTCAATTTTCTTGGCACAGTGCCAACTCATAGAGTTGTGATACTTGCGCGTCTATTTGCTTC
Source organism: Nesoenas mayeri (assembly GCF_963082525.1). Taxonomy (NCBI): domain Eukaryota; kingdom Metazoa; phylum Chordata; class Aves; order Columbiformes; family Columbidae; genus Nesoenas; species Nesoenas mayeri. The sequence goes on from NC_137542.1 coordinate 36,407,395, forward strand.
GGACATTATTTAGTGGTATTAAGGCAAAGTGAATTACATTGATTTAAAGATAAGTTGTATCAGTTGCCATAAGTTGTATCAGTTATTTTCTACATTGTGCTCCGTGATACCATATCTGTGTTAGGCCTTCTTTCTGAATCGAAGTATTCATTATATAACAACAAGAAACTGGACAATGGTTATGATGATACCGTGTGGTTTGGCACTGGTTTATTTCATTATCCTGCAGCTACTAATGGATTTCTACTAGTTTCTGCTTTACCTTGAAAAGCCTCCGGGAGAGATAGGAAAGCAAAATGGCTATGTGTTTGCTAATTGGTCAAGCGAATCTTTAGAAAGGCTGACTAACAATACTTTTGTTTTTTCGCTAGGATGGTTTGCAGATGTTTTAGAGAGCTTTGAATATCCTTGGAGCTTTGATAGAACTGTGATGGTGTTATCTGGTTTGCTGAATGTGTGTCAGTTTGTGTTACTGTTAAGAGAAATGAGGTTCAATAGGAGGTTTGTGTCTCTTTTTAATCCTGAGATTTGTGGTGCATCTTCAGAAGCTTTAGCAAAAAGCACTCCTAGCTGCTCAAGAAAAAGCAAAACAGTGAAAGCTGTCACCGCAGCCACTACAGCCACTGCCCCCTCAACTGCGGCTTCACAGGCTGAAGCTACAGCTCCTACGCAGAGCTCCTCTGCCAAGGTCGCTGCAGATAATGTTACTTCTCCAGCCTCAAAGGCTAACAAGGCAGCCCCTCCTTCCTCACACACTGAGCACCGTTGCTGCTGTAACCATGGCAACCACTATGCTTATGTCAATGCCAGTGACAGTCATTCAGACTCTGGAAATGAATCAAATTATGGTGAGCCCATATCAGCATCAGTTGCCAGTTGTAAGAAAGTCACTAGAAAGACTACTCATGCAGCAGATGATGGCACAGGGGCCACAGGGCCAACATCAACCCAAGAGGCATCATCAGCACAGGGAGGAGATGAAGTGACCACCACTTGGTCCTTTTCTCCAGGTGAGCTGAGAGATCTGCGAAAGGACTTTAGTTGTCGTGAAGTCAAGAATATTCTAACCTGGCTGCTCTGACACTGGGACAATGGGGCAGAAACAATTGAATTAGAAGGTGGTGAAACCAGGCAGCTGGGATCTCTATCAAAAGATTCCACCATTGATAGGGCAATTTCAAGAGACCGTAACGCCACTACCCTCTGGACCCGACTCATGGCCACTATGGGAGTAAGATTTCCCTACAAAGAAGGTTGTATATGCACATTAGGGAAATGGAATACTATGGAGAGGGGTATCCAGTTCCTGAGAGAATTAGCTGTGCTAGAGATCATCTATTTTGGACCAAACAGCCAAGAGGGGACGGACCCAGATAGAATCAATTGTACGTGACCTCTGTGGCACAGATTTGTACAAAGTGCACCACCTGCATATGCTAAGTCATTGGCAGGAATGCTCTGGTCAGCTGAAGGTGTACGAAATATTACTGAAGTGATTGAGTAGCTCTGGGACTTTGAAGACAGCCTTGCTGGTTCTCTACAGGCTTATGTCTCTGCTGGGAATAAACTGTGTGAAAAATCTGATGACTGGTTTGAAAAGCTGTTGCAAGAAATCAAAGAACTCAGAGAAGACACGTACCGTTCATGACCTGTACGAACCTATGTTTCAGCTATTAGGAGAAGTCGTTTCCAATCTCGAGAGAGAGGACAGAGGCAGCCCACAAAAAGAGGTTCACTGTGGTTCTTCCTGCATGAGCAGGGAGAAAACATGAATAAGTGGCATGGGAGACCTACCTCAGAACTTCAAGAACGAGTACATGAGATCAAAGGAAAAACTCCTAGGAAGGTGGCTGCTCCAGTTTACAAAAGGAGCAGAAGAGATTCTGATGCTCTTGAAGGAACCTCTAATTCACACCCAGAGACTGTGCAAAACAGAAATTAGAGGTGCCCTGCCTCCAACCAGGTGGAGGAAAGGGATAACAGAGTTTATTGGACTGTACAAATACGATGGCCTGGTACAACACACCCCCAGGAGTACAAAGCTTTAGTGGACACTGGTGCTCAGTGCACAATAATTCCTTCTAATTATAAAGGAACGCAATCCATCAATATTGTTGGAGTGACTGGGGGATCCCAGGAACTGACTGTTGTAGAGGCTGAAATGAGCCTAACTGGAAAAAACTGGGAAAAGCATCCCATTGTGACTGGTCCAGATGCTCCATGCATCCTTGGCATAGACTACCTCAAGAGAGGGTATTTTAAGGACCCAAAAGGGTATAGGTGGGCATTTGGTATAGCAGCTGTGGACACTGAAAAAATGGAACATGTCTGATTTGCCTGGTCTTTCAGATGACCCTTCTGTTGTAGTACTGCTGATGGTTGACAATCAGCAGGTGCCAATTTCTACCATGATGGTGCATCATCAGCAATATTGCACCAATCAAGACTCTTTGATTCCTATCCAGAAGTTGATCCGTCAATTGGAAAGCCGGGGTGTGATCAGTAAGACTTGCTCACCTTTTAACAGCCCAATTTGGCCAGTGCATAAGTCTAGTGATGAGTGGAGACTAACTCTAGACTATCATGGCCTGAATTAAATTATGCCACCACTGAGTGCTGCTGTGCCTGACATGCTAGAACTGCAATTTGAACTGGAGTCAAAAGCAGCTAAGTGGTATGCTACAATTGACATTACTAATGCATTTTTCTTTATTCCTTTAGGAGTAGAATGCAGGCCGCAGTTTGCTTTCACCTGGAGAGGCATGCAGTACATGTGGAATCGCTTGCCCCAGGAGTGGAAGCACAGTCCTACCATCTGCCATGGACTGATCCAAACCACGCTGGAGCAAGGTAAAGCTCCAGAACACTTGCAATATATTGACGACATCATCGTATGGGGTGACACAGCAAAAGAAGTCTTTGAGAAAGGTGAGAGAATAATTCAGATTCTTTTGGATGCCGGTTTTGCCAAAAAACGAAGCAAGGTCAAGGGAGCTGTACGAGAGATCCAGTTTTTAGGAATAAAATGGCAAGATGGGCGTCGTCAGATCCCAATAGATGTGATCAATAAAGTTTCAGCTATGTCTCCACCTACTAATAAAAAGGAGACACAGACTTTCTTAGGTGTTGTAGGTTTTTGGAGAATGCATATTCCTGACTACAGCCAGATTGTGAGCCTTCTCTATTGAGTGACTCGTAAAAAGAACCGATTTGAATGGGGCCTGGAACAATGACAAGCCTTTGAACAAATTAAGCATGAGATAACTCATGGTGGCCCTTGGACCAGTTCAGACTGGACTAGATGCTAAAAATGTGCTCTACACTGCAGCTGGAGATAATGGACTTACCTGGAGCCTCTGGCAGAAAGCACCAGGAGAAACCTGAGGTCGACCCTTAGGTTTTTGGAGTCGAGGATACAAAGGATCTGAGGCCAACTATACTCCAACTGAAAAAGAGATACTAGCAGCATATGAAGGAGTCCGAGCTGCTTCAGAAGTGACCGGTACTGAAGCACAGCTCCTCCTAGCACCTAGACTGTCGGTGCTGAGCTGGATGTTCAAATAGATGGTTCCCTCTACTCATCATGCAACCGATGTTATGTGGAGTAAATGGATTGTATTAATCATGCAATGAGCTCAAATTGGAAGTCCCAGTCACCCAGGAATCTTAGAAGTGATTACAGACTGGCCAGAAAGCAAAGACTATGGGATGTCTCCAGATGAGGAGGAAGTAAAACGTGCTGAAGAAGCACCACCGTATAATACACTTTCAGAGACTGATAAGCAATATACACTGTTCACAGATGGATCCTGTTGTCTTGTAGGAAAACATCGAAGGTGGAAAGCTGCTGTGTGGAGTCCCACATGACAAGTTACAGAAGCCACTGAAGTACAAGGTGAATCTAGTCAATTTGCAGAAGTGAAAGCCATCCAGCTGGCTTTGGACATTTCTGAATGAGAAAAGTGGCCAATACTTTATCTCTATACTGACTCATGGATGGTAGCAAATGCCTTGTAGGGGTGGCTACAGCAATGGAAGAAAAGCAACTGGCAGCGCAGAGGTAAACCATTTGGGCTGCCACACCGTGGCAAGACATTTCTGCTTGGCTAGAGAGCCTGCCTGTAAAGGTTCATCATGTAGATGCTCATGTGCCTAAAAGTCGAGCCACTGAGGAACATCTAAACAACCAACAAGCGGATCAAGCTGCTAAGATTAAAGTAGCTGAGGTGGACTTGGACTGGCAACATAAAGGTGAACTTTTCCTAGCTCACTGGGCCCATGATGCTTCAGGGCATCAAGACAGAGATGCAACATATAAATGGGCTCATGATCGAGGAGTGGACTTAACTATGGACACTATTTCACAGGTTATTCATGAATGTGAAACTTGCACTGAAATCAAACAAGCTAAGCGGTTAAAGCCTGTATGGTATGGGTGGCAATGTTAAAGTATAAGTATGGAGAAGCTTGGCAGATTGATTTTATTACACTTCCACAAACACGTCAAGGTAGGCGTTATGTACTGGTGGAAACAACCACTGGATGGTTGGAAACATATGCCGTACCTCATGCTACAGCCCGAAATACTATCTTGGGCCTTGAAAAGCAAGTCCTTTGGTGACACAGTATGCCAGAAAGAATTGAATCAGACAACGGTACTCATTTCAAAAACAGTCTTATAGACAATTGGGCCAAAGAACATGGTATTGAGTGGGTATATCATATTCCATACCATGCACCAGCCTCTCGGAAAATTCAAAGGTACAAAGGTTTGTTAAAAACTACACTGAAGGCATTAGGTGGTGGAACCTTTAAAAACTGGGATTCACATTTAGCAAAGCCACTTGGTTGGTCAACACTAGGGGATCAACCAATAGAGACGGGCCTGCCCAATCAGAAATTCTTCATACTATAGAAGGAGATAGAAGTCCCTGTAGTACACAAGAAAAACATGTTAGGAAAGGCAGTCTGGGCTACTCCTGCCTCAGGCAAAGGCAAGCCAATTTGTGGGATTGTTTTTGCCCAGGGACCTGGCAGCACCTGGTGGGTGATGCTTAAAGTCTGGTGTGTGCCTCAAGGGGATTTGAGTTTAGGTGAAAATATTCAATACTGAACTGCATGATGTAAATTGCCATACTAACAGTGTTTAATGAGTGTCTTTCAGACCAAGACAGTGATGATGAAACCAGAGCTAGCTTCCTTGAGAGGTGCCCGGCAACTTCTTTGAATTTGATGTCTTTAACCCACAAACAGTGGTCATGAGATGCACCAGATGTACCATTTTTCCTGCCCTGGGAGACTGTTGTAACAAAATGAACTTACTGAGTTTTTCAAAGGATGGTCCACTGATAAGATGAATTACGCTTGTGTATATATGTACACAAGTGATTAATTAGATTGTATTGATAGATTGTATTGATAAGGTTTAAATATACCATGAATGGCATAGTATAAGGGGTGGAATGTCCTGGTTTTGTTAAAACCCAAGTTTCTCTTTTCACGAATTTGCCTGTCAGCTAAAGCCTTCATATTAGCTGCATTTTCCTGGAGAACCCGATACAAGTTTTGGTAAACATAGCAATGGAATGCAAAGTTATTGATAACAAATGGATACAGTGCTCACAAGAGGGGAAACAAGAAACAGGTGACCAAGAAACTGACCAACAAAGTATAACATCCCAATCACATGAATACTTCATACAAAAGTGAGAGATCACAAGGATCTCGTCCTGTTTTTCCCTTTTTTCCCTTTTGCTTACGGCCAACATTAGGAGAGGACCTTGTTAGTCGTCCCTGTAAACCAAGGCATAGTGAGAGACTGAATCCAGCTCCCGTTGGCTGCAGAGTCCAATCCAGGACTTCGGGTGCCAGCTCTGCAGTTGCTGAGACTTTCAAGATCGATTTTGTATATTTTGTATTATTTTCTCTATTCTTATTAGTAGGATTAGTAAAACATTTTCAATTTTCCCAACTCTCTTCTCTCTCTCCTTCTTTTCCTCCTGATCACCTGTCCTTAGTGGGAACTGGGGAGGGGAGAAGAGGAGGTTAACAATACATCTGCCACGGTTTTATCGTCATTCCGCAATCAAAACCCTAACAGGGTATTTTCCAGTTTCTTCTTGAACACTGTCAGGCTTGAGGCTGTGACTGCCTCCCTGAGGAGCCTATTCCAGTGTTCCATCACTCTCTGAGTGAAGAACCTTTTCCTAATGTCCAACCCAAACCTCCCCGGCAGATATTCCTGCCATTCCCTCGGGTTCTGTCATTGATCACCAGAGAGAAGAGATCAGCACCTGCCCTTCCTCCTCCCCTTTGTGAGGAAACTGTAGACTGCCATGAGGTCTTTCTTTAGACTCCAGAACTCCTAGATCCCTCTCCACAGAGCTGCTTTCCAGCATCTCATTCCCCAGTCTGTATCTACAGCCATGGTTGCCAGGACCCAGGTGGAAAATCTGGTTCTTGCCCTTGTTAACCTTCAAGTGGGTGGTGATTGCCTCATCCTCCAATTAGTCTAGATGCCTCTGCAGGGTGTCTTGACCCTCAAGAGTGCCAACAGCTCCTCCCAATTTTGTGTCATCACCTAACTAACTTCGTATTCCCTCAAGTCCTGCATTCAAGTCATTTATGAAGACATTGAAGAGTACTGGCCCTAAGATGGATCCTCATGGAATCCTACTCGTGACTGGTCACCAGCTCAACATAACTCCATTTATTAGAATCCTTTGAGCCTGACCTGTCAGTCAATTGTTCATCCATTGCATTATCTGTTTATTCAGTTGTATGCTGGACATTTTGTCCAGGAGGATAGTGTGAGAGACAGTATTAAAGGCTTATTGAAATCCCAAAAGATCATATCATCTGGTTCTCTGGGTAACCTTGTCATAGAAAGAAATCAAGTTGGTCAAGCAAGATTTTCCCCTCATGGATCCGTGCTGGCTGGGACCAATGACTGCGTTGTCATTCAGGTGTTTTTCAATAACTCCCAGAATAATCTGTTCCATAATTTTGCCAGGAACAGGAGTGAGACTGACAGGCCTGTAGTTGCCAGAATCACCTCCATTGCCCTTCTTGAAGACTCGGACAACTTTTGCCAGCTTCCAGTCAACTGGAACCTCTCCAGATTCCCAGGAGTATTGAAAACTCACAGAGAGAGGATTCGCTATGACATTGGACAGCTCTTTAAGTACCCTTGGATGAATCCTTTCAGGCCCCGTTGACTCATAGGAATCTAGCTGGAGTAGCAAATCCTGCACAAGTTCAGGATTGATTGGGAGTTTATAATTCTCACAGCTTTGGTTCCTTTGGTTCTCTAGCCCAGATCCCATCTTCAGTGTTGAAGACTGAGGCAAAGAAAGCATTAAATGTCTTGGCTTTGTCTATGTACCTGTTTATGAAGTGACCATGTTCATCAACAGACCAATGTTTTTTCTGGCTTGCCTTTTGACATTAACGTATTTTTAAAAGCCCTTTTTATTGTCACTCACTGTACTGGCCAGCTGCAACTCTAATGGAGCTTTGGTTGCATGAATTTCCTCCCTACAGTGGCAAGCAGCGTCTCTGTAGTCCTCCCATGACACCTGGCCTAGCTTCTACTGATCATATACTTTCTTTTTTTTTGCCATAGTTCTAGAAGAAGATCCCTGCTTAACCAAGCTGGATTTTTGCCTTGCCTGCTTGACTTTTGACATTTTGGAATTGCCTGCTCCTGCACTCTTAGGAGGTGGCACCTAAAAAGTGATGAAAACTGATGGACCCCAGCACCTTCAAAAACTTTTTCCCAGGGGACCTTACAAAGTGTTTCTCTGAGCAACCTGAAGTCTGCTCTCCTCATTTCCAGAGCTGAGGTCTTGCTGGCAGTCTTCCTCCTATTAACGTAGATTTTAAACCTGACTGCTTCGTGGTAACTGTGTCCAAGGCAAACAGCAATCGCCATTTTACCCACGAGACCCTCTTTGTTTGTAAGCAGCAAACCTAGGAAGGCACCTTCCATGGTCAGTTCCTTTAGTACCTGTACCAAGAAGTTATTGTCCAGATGGTTTAGGAATCATCTGGACCTGTTTGTACCAGCTGTATGATATTCCTCTTTCCTCATCAGGAACGGAAATTCTGCTAGGGTGCATCTGCCTGGATTCTTATCCAGGCAAAAGCCATATACAGGCTGGAGAAGGGGACCATATGTCTTTTAGAGGCATAGCTTTGCAGCAGAGGTAATGAAAATGTTGTTCAGTTTTAATGAACTGTTAACAGTCAAACATTTGGAGAAATGATGCAACCTCTTCCTGCCCTCACTTCCCTATTTATCTGATATTCTGACTTGAGAAGGACCAGGACATATCCTACAAGACTTGGTATTCAGCTGAAAATACTTTATTAAGTTTTAGACAGTTGGGAAATTTTGCCTGTACATAGGTATGTACTTGGGCTGCAATCCTGTGCAGTCTGAGTCAGGAAAGTAGATCTGACCCTTTGTGTGTGGTTTCAAGAAAGCAAAGGAGATAAGCCTGTGGGTGGTCTTCTGTCACTGTTAAAAGTCAACCCTCTGGCCTGAGAAGAATAACGGAGCAGCAGCTAGCTCAGCTGCTTTTCAGCTCTGGAGATGCAGAGGCCTAAGAGATTCATGGAAGCCCTGCATTGGACCTTCTTTCATTTTCCAGTTATGGGATAATTGTCCCTGTCTGGCTGAGGGGAGGCTAGATGAGGTCTACAGGTACTCCTGCTTCATATGTTAGAATTAGGCTTTTCCATCCAGAATCTTACCATTAAGTGTGAAAGTTCATGGCTTATTCTAGCAAATGCCTCTGAGGTTTGAAAAATGAGGCTTTGGTTTAAAACAGTTGCAGATAGTCATGGCAACTAGATAGGAGTCCTGTCCACCATTGCAAGGCAAAAGAACAGGGTGGAGTATCTTCAGTGTATGGACCTAGGGTCTAGGGAGGAATGAGCTGGCTTGCTAATGGTTTATACCAGGTCCTGGCATGTGTGGTACAGATGGCTGGGTATTAGTTCCATCATCTTCACAAGATGCAGTGACATCCCTGGGAAGAACTGTATCCCCAGAACTTCTCTCCTAAATAGGTTTACATGTATTTGGTATTAACCGCAAACAGCAATGGAGGTTCCGCTTCCTTTGATTATTCTGGTTTGGGTTTATTTTCTGCACAACAGAGTGTTTGATGAAATCAGCTGTAGTACTCTCCATCTGCTTCAAGTTAAGCGTGCATCCAAGAACCCTCCTGATCTGGAGCCTGGACATGCTCTTGCTGCTTTAATGTGCCTGGCAACTCACTTGAAAGACATCACAATGATGAAAACATTTTTAAAATGTCATCATAGTGGGCACAGAGGAGGTTACTTGACCTCTGTTTGTAGCACACCTTTCATACAGTATTTAGGGAGTAATCCTATGGTCACTGAAGCTCTGGGCAGAGCTCTCAGTGGAGAGAGGGCAAATCGGATTCAGACTGGCTAAGAAAGTTACACAGTATTACCAGCAGAAATTATCCCTCTACCCACTAAGGGTTGATCATTCTTCCAGCTCCTTGAGATTACCTGTTCTGCAAAGCTTTGGGCAACAGCCATGACTAGAGGGCAGTTGTTAGCCATCCTCCACACCCCAAATGCTATTACAGCAAATACATTCAGGATTAGAAATTGTCAAGTTAGAGTTGTGCCATTTCTTGTAACAAGTAGAGAGTGCATTTATTGCCTTTGTTATTGTTGTTGTTGTGGGTTTTTTTTTCAATTGTGATGAGAAACGGAAGTGTTTCTCCTCAACATCTAGTGGATAGAAACAAAGTTACCAGTTGACTGAAAGCGAAGCAAGTACTGACTAAAAGAAATTTACCAAATGAAACAGCTAGAATAGAATAGAATAGAAACTTAATTTCAGCTCTGCTGCTCTGATGGGCTGACAAGAAAGAAGAATCTGTACAGTCAAGTAAAACATGATCACTGACAGGCTTATATCCAGCTATGTAGTCTCCTGAGAGAGCTCAAGGATAATCCAAAATTGTATGAAACATTTTCAGTATGCTGTTTAATTTTCCTTGGACATTTTGCAATCTGTGAGGCAAACAGTCTATGTAAATCTTTGCAGGATCTGAGCTTTAAATGTCTTGAGGCAGGGATGGTCATTTATTGTGCATGTCTGTATGGCAAATAACTCAGCAGGATCTTCAATGGCTTCCTGCCATGCAAGGACACATTCAAGTGCTTCTTAGACATCAGGTCTGAGTGGGTTGGCACATGCATGGCAATTCTGTGGCACTACAAATGCTTGACCTGAGCTCCACCACCCCGAGGAAAAAACCCACCCCGCAGAACTCAGTATCAAAACTATGCAGTTTCCCTTGTGCTGGAGCTTCACTTCCATGATGCACTCTGTGGGTCTGTTTCTGCCTTTGTGACTGTATCTAGGGAACTGTTTATGATATATTAATCTGTTCCTACAAAAAAACCTATCTATGTAAACTGAAGGTTTTGCACATTGTGGATCTCTCCCGGGAGGCTCAGACTTGCCAGCTGCTTCCCGGATGGATATGTTTGTGCACACAATCAGAATCCACCTGGGTTTCCAAGACTGTTCTTGCATCTTTCCTCCAGCCTAGTGGAAGGTCTGAGAAAAAAGTGAGAAGAAGGATTGTTGCATCCCTCCTTTCAAATGCCTAAGCAGCTGTTATTCAGCCAGCAGTGCTGAAGGCCATGAATATGTTAGCAATGAGGTTACAGTTTTCAGAGAGAGAGATGAAATAGCCTTCCAGGGCCTACATTTCCCTTCCAGCCCTGCAGAGCAGGTTTGACCAATGTGCTTACTGTCCATCATGCCATTTCATGACGCAGCCATGCTCAGTGCAGATGAGCACCAAAGCATGAGGTAAGAGGGTAAGCCATGGGCTGATCGGGATGCAGCATCCCTTTTGGTGGAGCTATGGTCTGTTTCTGCTTCTCCAGTTGCAGTATGATGACAGTGCAACTCAACCACCTCTTTAAAACACATTAAGATATAGTGTACTTTCTATTTGCATGAGATATGGAGTCCCTATTTACTGAATTTAATAAAATGATGCATTAATATTTCCTTTGCATTTTTTCCTCCTAACATTGTGAATTAATAGCTGAATAATTCACACTATTTTCACTATTTTGTTAGCATTATATTCTCACCTTTTACACAGTTTGGGTTTTGATTGTAGTCTTGTAAAAGATACTTTCAGATTGGGGAAAGGGTTTGTAAGCTGTGCTCTTTCAAACCTGGCTTCTAACGACCCTCTTCTTTCCTTCTAATGTGCTGGGGCCTAGCACAGTTTGGAGCTCCCTGTTCTAGTCATGTACTTTGTCTTCACCTCTTTTCAATGGCCAACAGATTTATTTTTGTTTAGCTTTGTCCATTCAAATTGAGATTATTATTACTAAGACTTGTTGAGAGAACAGAATTCCACTCTTCACTCTTTATTTTTGGCTTCTGGATGACTGTGCTTAATAATTACATACAACCCATCCAGGCTGTAGTATATTCCCCGTATTTCCCTTCCAGCTGACCTGACATTTTCATACAGTAACGTAGTACAAAGTTCACTAACCCTTTTTATGTTAAGGTATAAATGGGGGGCTGTGTTCCTGAACCTCTGAAGTTCACATCAGTCCTTCCAAGCAAACTTCCTTTCAAATGCAGATAGACTACTTTTTCTCAAATTGATGAAGAAAGCTCGTTTTCCTTCTTTATTATCTGTTTTATTATATCTGTTTCATAATTTTAAATGGTGAGAAATCCTCATGCTCCATTTTCATGGTGTTTGAAATCTATGTTGATTCAAAACCAGCTGAATCATGCTTGATAGTAGGTGAATCACAACTGACCTGCCTGTAAATGCAGTGTGAACAGAATTTCCTGAAGTCTGTGCAGACCTCTTTTGTGGCAGCTTCTTTCACTCAAGGCTTACTGTGTTTGGCTGTAAGAGGTGGCTTTCATTCCAGTTGCAGGCTAATTTTGGCTAGCAAAGGCACATGCACAAGCTGGAGAGTCTTCATGTGCACTGTCCACACACTGTGCTGCATGTGCACAGGGAAGCATGACACCCAAATTAGCATTTGCAGGACTTCTAGACTGATCCTCTGCAGATCTGTCAGCAGTTAACACCCATTTGAGGAGACTTACACCTCTGGTAGCCTCTCAGCACTTTCCATATAGCTGCTCCTATGGGCTGGAAAACTGGCTTAAGTTAAGATATTGGTTGACAAAAAAAAATAGCTACTATTTACACGCAGCCCAGGTCACTCATTGGCCACACCGGTTGGCACGCCTAAAACCATGGGACGTGTGAGCAACTGCCTGTGCATGACAGCTGCTTAAACTGCTGTTTTAAGAGACATGTCTGTGGAGCCTACCCTTTCATTTACCTTGAATTAACTACCAACAAGACAATTCAGGTGGCAGACTTTCTGTGATCTAAGGCCCTGATTCAGAAAAGCATTTAAGTGTGTGCTTCAGTTTACCCTTTCTGTATGATGTACACAAGCACATGCTGAAGTCCTATTGAAATAATTTTGCAAGGGACTGGGATAAAAAAATCCCAGCCATTCTACAGGCAGAACTTATTTAATAAAAAGATTGTTTTTATCTCTTAGGTTTCTGTTAATAAGTCTAGGTTATTGCTTTCTACTGAAATGTTGCAGTGAAGGCATAAATTACTTCAAAAATCTCTATGAAACATTCTCTTTGCCCTTCCTTGTTCCCTATTTTCCATTAGCAATTCACCATGAAGAATGCATTTCCCAACAATTGAAAACAACATCTCAATCTCAATGCCAAACAACATCTCAATCCGCATTGCCTGCATGCCTGCAAATGGCATGTTTCAGAAAGCCTTGTTAGGTATTTTGCTGCTTTAGAAACAAAAGCAACTAAAAATGCTCTCAGAAGGTGCCCAGTCAGTTTGGCAGCACATCTCTATGCCATGAAAGATTTATTCCTATTCTTTGTAGCTTAATCTAGGTATTGTACGAATGCTATCTGGTTTCCATGACCAGAAATACCTATGACCAAATGTCAGTCTGGCTTAATGTATTCCAGTGCAGAAAAATGTTAATGCTTTATTTTACACCTGGCTGGTAAGAATGATGTTTGTTTGGAAAAACTGCTTAACTGTCTCTGACTGGTGAGCAAACTCCTTATTTGAACCCCTCATGTTGAATCATGATTTTTTTTATTTTAGAGGAAAATGAAGAAAGATGTCACATCCTCAATTCTTGCTCTGATAGGTATAGGAATATCTGTAGCATTGGCAAATTGCAGGTAGCATTTTACCCTTGTGAAAAATGCAGTTGTGATTCGTGCTAAGATGTTTAATGTTTACAGGTATAACCAAATGAGGCATGGACTCTGAACTTGGAAAAGGGAAAGGTGGTTAAGTTCTATGTAAAAAGTTATGAAACTTATTTAGGAAGTTATATTGATAGAGGGAACTAACACTTTAAGGGTTAAGCAACTATATAATAAGGGCCTACTAACAAGCTAACATTTTAAACCACATTATTAATATCTAGTTTAGAGCTGTATGTAACTAATTGTGCTAAAAAAAGCAGGACTTCATTAAATGCCGAGATAAGAAGTTCTGCAGCACCAGCTGCAACCTTGAGGAGACAAGATAGCCAAGATTTACAGCAAAAAGGGGGCGCCAGTCTGGTTTCCGTCGGTTTGGTAGCTTGGGTTCCAGCCAGTTCCTCCTAATGAACCAAAGGTAAAAAGTCCACTGTGACGAAGCTGAAGGAGCCTTCATCCAAAGACCCCTAAAGACCCTTCCTCAAATTCACCAAGTGACACTGCGCAGGCGCAACAGGGGAGGGTCAAAGAGGGGAATATGTAAATGGTTATCTGAGACTCATTTTAATAAAAAGCTGGAAAGGTCAGGAATATGTATAGGCGTCTCTGGGGTCATTATGAATATGTAATACCACACTGTATTTAAGCACACTTCTTATTGTTAAAAGTGTGCGTGTTGGGCGGAGTGAATCCCCCGCGCACTCAGCGCTGTTTTGCTTATGCTCTAATGAACGCGTTTTTACGGAACACAAGGAAATGGATTAAACGTCGTTTATCCATAGAAAAAGCGTAAGTTATTTATTTCACCCTGCTGTAAAAAAATGAACAATAATTAAAATAGTTAGGGATTATAACTGTTAGATTTTTTGTCAGATAATGCTTTTTGTTCTAAATGGTCGGCATGACCTAACAAAAGAAGACACATTTCATATATTACCAGCATCATTCTGCTTATCAAAATCCATGGTTTTTGATATGAATATGATAAGAGCTGTGAAAATTCTTTCTTTCAGTTCACACTGGACTACTGGCAAATTTTTGGCTTTGTTTCTTATTTTTAAGGCTGTGATTATTAGCAGCATGTACTTTTGTGAAGTTTCAAATACCAGTCTCCTCAGAACATACGGCTGAATTTTACAAATAAAGATGGTGATATATTCTTTGTGCATTTTTGATCTTAAACAGATCACACCACTTGTGCACACTGGACAATTTCGCCAAAGGTATTCTGAAACAAGACAACAAGAATAAGTCAAAATAGTTCCTCAATCTCAAACTGACGGACAACAAAGACTTGGGAATAATCACAATGTTCAATTTCATATTAACTTCAGGAGAGCTGCAGGGTGGGCAGAGACCGGCACATAGGGCAAGGGGAAGGCAGGAGCACAAAAGAAACGACAGGCAGGGTACAGCGTGGCAGCGTTCGAGCGGCAACGGCAGAGCCTGGCAAGGCGGAGTGCAGGCGGGATAAGGCAGGGAACGGGCAGGGTCGGCGCACTGCACTCCCCGCGGCCCCGGGCGCGCCAAGGGCTGCCGGTGCGAGGGTCGCAGGGGCCCCAGACCCTGGGGCCAGCTCGGGCTCTCCCTGCTACGCACGGCACTTCCCGGCCTCGCCACCATCTACCTCTGCCAGGCGTCTGGGCCCGAGTGGGCGCCTCCACCGCCTCCCCATCGCCCGTCCTCTGTGCAGTGCACCTCGCACCCTCCTCTTCCCCTCCCCCCCGCCCGCCCCCGCTCGGCACAGAACCCTTTAAGAGGAGGGGGCAGCGGCTGAAAGGCTTGACTAAGGGCCGCTTCTGTCGGGGCTTTAGGATTGGGTCGACCGGCAAAAACAAACACGAGGGTGAAGAAAAAAAAAAGGCAAAAGATTGAGCGTTAAGAAAAAGGAAAAAGCAAAAGAGAAAAAAAAAAAAAGGGAGGTGTGGAATCGGGAGAAGAGGTGGAAAAACATAGAGGAGAAGACAAAAAAGGGAAGCCGTCCCCTATTTAAGCCAAGTCTGAGAGCGCGCTGGGATGGAGCGCTCAGGGATGGTGCACCCCCGATGGCTTTGGCTGTTGCAGGGCTCCCTCCTCCTGCTGGCCAGAGCGCGGCAGAGCGGCGACTCCGCCGGCCCCTGCCCCGCCCGCGGAAAGGTAAGCACAGAGGGCTCTGCCGCCCGCCGCACCGCGTCGCACCGCACCGGCTGCTGGGGCCAGCAGCGTGGGGCTGCCGCGGCCTTGCGGGAGCTCGGGGGACGGAGTGGCGGACACGGTGCAGCGGTCTCTTTCCTTCGGAGGGCGGTGGTGAGAGCATGGGGGTGCGCGGGGCAGCGGCTCAACCCGGTCTGCGGAGGGCACGGGGTGCCCGCCCAGACGCGGGTGGCTGGTGGGAGCCGGGCAAGAGAGCGGACCGGAGGGAATGGTTTTGCGGAGCTGTGCGCCACGTGGGACGACCACCAGCGAGTGCTGACGGAGGAGGGAGACCCTGGCATGAGCCCCAGCAATACGTTTTTCCTGTGCCGTGCGTGACGACCTATGCTGCTCTCAACAGGACAGTCGCCTGGAGTGGCTTGTTGCCAGCATCCCTCACAGGGGTGTAGTCTGTCTTGCTACTGAACACCGAGCCTGGAAGATCAGGTTCGGAACAGCAAATGACCATGCCTCTCAAGTGGAAATATAGTTACAACTTTTGTTATGTTTTACTCGTCCTCTAATCTCATCAGCAGCAGTGTCATAACCTGAGCGACATGGTATGACCTGACTCCACTGGGTGGTAAACGTAGGTGAGGGGCTGGGTTGCAAGTTAGGGGTGATGTTCTGGCTGGTGCGCAGCTTGCAAGCAGGGTGTCATTTACATTAAAAATCAGACAGTGAAAAAAAGCAGTTCTTACTGAATTTTCTGATATAAAAGTGCCAAAAATCATATAGGAAAAGCCTTTCTGAACTCTATGTTAATCTGTCTGTTGCCATTAACAGACCATCTGTGCTGTCTGTTGGCATCTGCATAGGCCTGGAAGCACCTGACTGGAGGTGCTGTGCACCCAAGATGCTCCTGGGACATGTGTCTTGCCATTTGTGTTCATCTCCTGCCCCAGGCAGCATTGTTTCCTCCAGCACAACTGTTAAGGGAAATGGAAGCCCTTAGTAAGTGCAGACCTGCTGCAGTGAGGATGTGCCGAAGCCCAGTCTTACTACAGGGTAGGTGTGAGAAAGCTTTGCAACTATGAAGGAGGTCTGTTCTGTAACCTTTCTTCACTCTCTTACCTGCACATGCACCTATATGTAGACTCTGGTCTAGGGGCCATGCTGCCCCCAGCTGAGCATGGGCTCCCTGCAGCCATAGAGGCTGAAATGTCCCTTCCTAGGATTTACTACGGCACTGCTGATTCAACCATATGGCAAGCTACATGTGCCTCACTGTAGGTGTGTGCCTGAGGCTGGGTTAGACAGAGCTTAACCCTGCCTTGGGGGAGGGTGCATTACTAATTTGCTTGTGCCTGGAGCCAGTTTGTCAACTGGATTTATAGGTGACCAGCTGTGACACTATCATAAACCAGGTCAAGCCTCTGGAGTGGGTGCCTCCTTCATCTTGAGGGCTTGAAGTGCAAAAGCTGTGGGCTGGCACGAATCTACTGCAAGAACCTAATAAGAGCATGAAGAAGAAGGGTGACAGTCCTTGGGAGCCTGAGCACCAGAAGTTGTACTTGTGGAAATATAATTAACTGATTTGGTGAGACACACAGGGAGTTTTCCTCAGGAGCCACTGACTGGACTTCTGCCAGTTACCAGCAAAACTGGACATGAAATGTGTTAATGGTATCTCATTACCTGCTGATTACTCTGTCTTTAAAAATGTGAGACCACCTGTAGTTCTGCTATTGACAGGCTATTTCCTAGAACAGTGGTGGAAACCATTGTTTAGGAGTGGCAGCCTGCCTTATTTGCAAAGCTTTTGAGTGTATCCTTATGAGTATTTACACTAAACCACTGGGGAAAAAAAACCTCCTTTTGTCCCTTCATCGTCAGGGAAGGCTTTTTTTTTTTTTTTCTTAATTCTGTATGGGATTTCTTTTTTTACCTCTCTAGATTACAGGTATATGTTTCTTCTTTTTGTCAGGTTGCCTAAAGCTTCTGTAATGAAAGAAATACGTGCATCAATGCCTGAAAGAGGGAAGCTGCTATTTTAAGGAGTGAACATACAATACTTCAGAGGGCTTTCTCATCATCACTCCAAATATAGTTAAAGCTGCAACCAATGAAGTGCCCCGTCATTCTTTTTAATAGGAAAAAAGGCTTTGAAACCAGCTAATCTAAAATAAAGTATGCTGGAATGCTTTGGGTTATATTCCAGTTACTAATTATTGTGGTCTGGTACTGCTTTCTTTTTGCTTAACTTTGGAGTGTACTGGTAAATTTAAAGACAGAATCTAGGGATTAACAGCAGAATAATGTGGCTGTAGCTAGTTAGTATTTTATGATGTGTTGTTCCTGAGTGTAAGCAAATTACTTTCAATGGCTGCCTTTCCCCACATATGCACTTCAGCAGAGCAAGTCATCTGTCTGCTCTCTATTCTTGGCTTTTTAGTTAAAAATTTAATTTTTATTTTTCATTTCTGGCAAATGGAGACTGAATGTGTGTTCTTTTAATAACTGTAGCCAGTGCAGTGCTTATCTCCAGGCAAGTTCTGCTTACAGTCTTAAGCTGAGTTTTAGAGTTTCAGTAGTTCGTGTGGGCAATAGCTCAAGACAGTGACTTTTAAAAATGTGCCTAGCATTTTGTGTGCATTACTGTAGATGAATGGGGCATTTTATGTGGTGCGTAAAGGCACAATCTTTGCCTCAATTAGGTATAAATGTGCATAACAAGATATGATACCAGCATAGATAAGAGGGAGAAAGACATATAGGGGGGTTATAGGGCTGCCTGCCTGGGTGCAATATTGCATGGCACATGCTCTGGCTTCTGTAGCGAGCAAAAAAAGTTGAGAGTATTGTGGATTGAGAAACAGTGCGATCCTGGGCTGAGGTTTGGAAGATGTGACTTTAGGTCACAGTGATGAGTATGAGGGTTAAGGGTCCTGAAAGACAAGCCACAACAAGGACCTACCTCCACAGCAAGTCATACAGTTTGTGCTGGAAAATGTGTAGTCTACATAGATGAGACAGACAGAAGACGGAAGGAAGCTGAAGTGATGTACAAGGAAGAAGACCAGTTGTAGGTTTCCCATGTCTGAAGTTCTGATCCAGTTTCTCAGTCTTTGGACAGCAATTTTCTTTCCCCTTTGAGCCTCTGTTCCCCATATCACCACAACCTTCCATCTTGATATTTTTTTTTTTTTAAACACCCATGCTCTTCTTCTAGAAATTCAGAGTTCTGCCACTAGATACATTCTTTGTTCCTCCTGATTTTGCTGCATCGTTTTCTGGATGTTTACCATAATTTTACTCGTGCCAATCCATGCATCATTAGGTCCAATGTGAGCTAGTTTCTCAGAAGAGAGATGACACTTTGGTCCTCTTTGGCACCACTTTTCCCTCAGAATCATTGCTGCCTCACCTGAAATGATGCCTGACAAATGCAGCAGCATTTGTGTATTTGAAGACTACAGGTTGTATACTATGGTAGACCTTGGACCTGTAAATACTGCTGGAAAAGCAAGCTACCAGGGGTAGCTGTTAAAATGAACAGAATCTGAGGGGTGGGTTTTGTTTTTTTTTTTAAATCGTAAAAGAAATCTATTGGAAAGATAATGAAAATACCTCTCAGTCAGAGCCTGTGTTCTGCTGAAGTGGATAGAAGGAAGGCAAAAGGTTGTGGGAGTTTCCAGTGCCACTTGTGGACTACCAGCTATCTGATTAGAGGGCAGATGTTGGGATACGGGACTAGCATGTTCTGATTTCAGCTACTGATCTGCAATACAACGCCTTACTCTCCCTTTCTTCAGGGCTTTTTGTTCTTACCTAGACTCTTCCTCAGCTCCTGAAGAAAAACCCTTGACATGCACCGTGCTTTTCCAGGATTTCTGCAATGCTTGACACAGTTGCCCCCTCATTTCAGGAGAGCATTGTCTGGTCTTTTGTGGCCCTATTGCATATGATGGTGGGCAGTGGAGTTTGTCCCCCATGTGACCCTGGCAGGGAACGTAGGCTTTCACAGTCTCCTGGTGGTGAGTGGATCCTATAGTCCCAGTGTGTTGTCTCTGTGACAGTCAGCTTGAGCAATTCCTTTTCTTTCTCCCTCATTCTGCTGCAGGCTGAGGAAAAGCCTTTCTCTTCTTTTTTTTTGTTCCAAGCAATTTTTTGGTTGAACTGGTACGCTGAATCAGTTCACAGCCAGCTGTTTTTCACCTGGAGGGGTGAGGTAGGGGAGAAGGCATTGTGCCATAGTGCTGAGCATCTGAAATACCTTCCCCTGGGACTACATAGTGCGAGATTAAACTTGATACACAGAGGAGGGGTGGTATGGCTAGTGTGATGCTGCCTCACATCTTGGCATGGCAGCAATGTGGGAGATCTGTGTTCTCATGCGAGACTGCCACTCTCTTCCTTAGGCTGTCCCTGCATTTCTTCCCCTTGCTCCTATTTTTTTTCCCATAATGAGTAATGCATTGAGTACCACCCATAAATTGGAGAGTGGAGACAAAAATATGCATCTTGATCCGTAAGTGAACTTGACTTTGAGTTATGCTGCTGGAAGTGAAATTCTTAGAGCTATACAACCCAGCTCTTAAGCCTCCAGGACACTACTTGGACTGTACTTTATGCTGGTTTTAAAGCACCCCTTTCTTATATAACAGCTGTGAAAGATCCTATTGCAGAGGAAAATTGGATTGTAGCACCTTTATCTTCTGCACGATCTCAGGGAGGTGAGAGGCTGCCGGGGACAGTGTATACTGTGATGCTGAACTTGGCACTGCTGCTGTGCTATCTCACAGCCACCCGGAGTGTTTTTTAATGGCTCCCCTTGTATGGTCTTGGGGAGAGATAATACCTTTGCTTTTCACTCTCTGAAGCTGCAGTGAAACATGCATGAGCTCCAGGAGGGGCACAGGGATTGTGGGAGTGCCAGAAGGCAGAGCAAGGGAAGCACAGACCTGCACACCATGGACTTAGCCCCATCTCATCTGATGCAAAGCAGTAGTGGGCTGTTTGCAGGGGTCTGACACTGAGGCAGAGCAGTGCTGGGACTCCAGTCTCCAGCTCCTGAAGGTAAAGGAGATGCCAAAGGAATGTGAGTCACTAGTGTGTCCTGAGCAGCTGTAAGGCTGCCTTTCGGACACAAAATGAGTTTTGTGAGCTTCCATTGTATTATAACATCACCTGGTGATGATACCCAAATGCTGGTGCCTGGCAGCTGGCTCTGCAGGGTCTGGGGAGGTTTCCTGTCAATGGTGGGAAACTGAGGCCTGTTCTCTGCACCTAAAACTGGCTCCAAGCAGTTCTGAGAAGGGAGGGGTGAATGATGTTTGAGGTGGCTTGCCAAGTTCATGACTTCTCCTATTGACATGGCAGTGCCAGCAAGAGCGACCAGCCACTCTTCTTTCTAAGATCTTAGTCTCTAGGACTGTGAGGGATGTTTTGCTAGATTTCAACCTGCTTTCTTCTGCCTGTGATGCAGGCTCTGTAAAATAAGACTTCATTTACTCTATGCCTGATGGCCTGTGTCCAGGCCATCAATATCCAGTTGTGAAAGCAGAGGGGATTTGCAGAGTGAAAAAAAAGTGAGAGTGCAATGCCAAACACCCTTCTAGCTGGGCTGTGTGCAGTAGTCCAGAACAGTGCTGATGGTCCACATTAAAGCCTGGTACCACTCTTCTGGTCTTGGGCCTTCTGGCTGGGTTTATTCAGGAGCTGAACTGAAGTGTTATGCTCGCTGATGAGCATTTTATTCCTTATTGGTTTCTTGAAGTTGTGGTTGATCTTCTGCACTGCCATGTACATGATCAGACTTGTGCAAAGTGAAGGAGCGTTGACCTCATGACCTCATGCCTTTCCCAGGTGTCTCGTCTGTCTTTTCACTTGCTTATAGAGAGAAATGAGCATTTCTGGTCCTTTCTCTTTTCTAACTGATGACTACTTCCAGTTAATTTCTCATTACAGTGTTGTGTCCTTCCATTTTTCCCTCCTGACTAATGACAGGAGAGAACCCTGCCTCATTTTGCCCTCTTGTTTTACTTTGCATATTCATCTTCCCATGTTCTTCCTGGCTCTCTGTCAGACTCATACTAACCTGTGGCCCTGTATCTTCTTTATGTCTCTGTGCTGCGTCATGTTTGGTCTCCCTTCTTCCCATAATCTTCATGAGAGTTTTTATGGTCTGTAATTCAGGAATGTATTCCAGGAGTGTTCTATAGGCTCTGGAGTTTTAGCATGGTATTATGAGGTCCTTCACACGCGACGTGCTGCAGAAGTGTCTGAAAATCTTATTGGACCATATTCAGTTTATTGGTCCATGCTGGCAAGATGGGCTGGTAGTAGTACTTTGCTGAAGTGTTACCTGATCTGTAGCCTGGATTTGATGTAGAGAGCTGCTGGAGAACATTGCCTTGGATGAGCTGTTGTAGAGCAGTCTTTAAGATAACATTTCTGACCCTGGGTCTTTAAGCATCAGGAATTTATAGGCACTTCTAATAAATTCCTCCAAGCAGCCTATTCTGTATTTGGCAGTCAGGCAGCAGACGTGCACACTTAGCCTCAGAGCTGAGGTTAGAGTTATCTGCTGGCTAAAGGCTGACCCAATGTTTGAGTGCATCTGGAAGCCTGCTCTCTTAGACATGCAAAGGCTACCTCTTACTGTCTGTGCAGAGAGATAGAAACTGTTTGTGTCTATTGCTCCAGTAAGGACCACTGCACCAGTGGCATGCATGCTGTAAGTGACAGAGGCCGTGCCTCCTGCTGGTGTAAAGTGACTTCGCAGGATCCAAGCAGGATCCATTTTGCCCCATCTGCTCTCCTGTCCTGCAGGGTTGCTTAGGGCTTGAGCACAGCTTTGTACTTTAGTCTTCCTGAGCATTCTGCAAGGCATATTTTGCAGCAGAACAAACTTAAAAGTCTTGATTGTGTCTTCCTGGTGGCTGTGGTTTTTGAGATTCTAAAAGCTAATCTAAGGAAAGAGCTTTTTCCTCCTTCATGTTTAAAAGAGTATGCCTTCAAACCATAGGCCGAGTTTGGCCTGTGGAATGTCTTCCTTTATTTTCCAAGGTATTTCATGTGCTTCTCTGCTTAAGAAAGAGGAGCACTGGGCTGTGAGACATCTTGACTGTGTTTGTCTGCCATCTGCTACATCCTTGTCAAACCATATTTCTACCTGCTCCAGCAAGTCTGCCTGCCATCTGTGTTTCATATTACTTGTTTGTTTGGTGTCTTGCTCAGAATGGAAAATTCTCCTCAGATACTGTGGCATCCTAAGTGTTACAGCAGATTCTTTGATGAAAAATGCCTTGCTGTTCTGAAGTGAGATGCATCAAGATGAATGTGATTGAAACTCTGCTGTCCTGCTCTGCTTCAGCAAAGTGATGCCAGCTTTTGACTCGATAAAAGGTGAAAGCTGGATAAGTGTCTTTCTTGCCTGGAGCATGGCCTGCGGGGGCTGTGCTCTGCTGATGGTTTTGGTAGATATCAGGTGTTGAGCTGGGTGGCTTTGCTGTTAGAAAGACCCAGTGTTGCCTTTCAGAAGGAGAAAGCTAAGGCAAATCTGATTGTGTTTTTAATGGATAAAAATTGAATTTTGACCTCAAGACCTGATAAAAAGGCTGGTCAAAGAGGACTCTGTGTGAGCAAAGCTGCTTTAGGAGAAATCCATGCTGGCAAGCTGCTGAGCCAAGTCACCTGACTTGGCACCATGTTTTCCTTAAACCCTGTACTGCAGTGGCCTAGTGTAAAAGTCTGTACTTATTCAGCTGTGTCTCCCTCTCCCCCAGCAAAGTGAGCTGAACTCCTTCCTGTGGACTATCAAGAGAGATCCCCCATCTTACTTCTTCGGCACTATCCATGTCCCATACACACGTGTCTGGGATTTAATTCCAGACAACTCCAAGAAGGCCTTCCAGCAGAGCCACATCGTGTACTTTGAGCTGGACCTCACTGATCCTTACACCATCTCGGCTCTCACCAGCTGCCAGCTCCTTCCACATGGGGAGAACCTCCAGGACGTGCTGCCCTGTGACATCTACCACCGGCTCAAGCAGCACCTAGAGTACATCAAACTCATGATGCCATCCTGGCTGACCCCAGACCAGCGGGGCAAAGGACTGTATGCAGACTACCTCTTCAATGCCATTGCTGGTAACTGGGAGCGGAAGAGGCCTGTGTGGGTGATGCTGATGGTGAACTCTCTGACAGAGGTAGACATCAAGTCACGAGGCATACCCGTCCTGGATCTATACCTGGCCCAGGAAGCGGAGCGGCGGAGTAAACAAACAGGTGCTGTGGAGAAAGTGGAGGAGCAGTGCCACCCGCTCAATGGGCTGAACTTCTCTCAGGTGAGATGTAGTTTTGTGCAAGGTACCAGGCTGCCTGCCTGAGTGGATATCCCAGCAGCAAGTACATGGGCTGGGGTATGGCGTAAGTGCTTTCTCCCAGAGGCTTGCATTTGCTTCCTGCAGCCTGTGCCTTTGTCTGTGCCCTCAGGAGAGTTTGGTAGCTGTAGGAGTTCAGATCGTGTCCTAAATTCATTTAGACCTGGCCTGGGGAGACTGCTCTCCTCTTCCCTGGGCAGCCTTGGGCAGGCTCTAGCCCAAGAGGCAATGGACCTTTGGATATCTGCTCTCTGACCCTGGCTGGGCTGCCCTGCAGGAGGCCAGGGAAGGCTGGGGCTCAGTGTCTAAACTTGCTTTTGTAATAGCTAGTTAGTTAAGAACTTCACTTGGGGGAAGCAGGGATACTGTGAGTAAAGCTGAGAAATAAGTGCTGATTGGAAAAGTATCCTAGTGGACACTTCAGTGCCCCCAGAAATAGGGGCCCATCCTCTGCATTGAGAAAAGTGCATCTTGTTTTGTTATTCCCCTTTTCTCCTTTGAGACCAGGTGAGGGTCAGCACAGCACAGCTTCCTGCAGGGACCTCCACAGGCTAGTGAAGGCCTATGGGCAAGTGTCTTTGTGTTTGCAAACCATCTGGAGTTTAGCAATGTTGTTCATGCAGTGTCACACAAGCCAAGTAGAATGACCTCTGTGTTGTCCCTGTGTTGGATGGGGTGGTCATGGGCTCTAATCTCTGAACTAAATACAACAAGGAGCAGCATCTGTCACTGACTGACTGCCCAGTGGGATCACAAACAGGCATAAGCTTGCTCTCTGACCTTGGGTACTTTTGCTCCAACGGTGTGCTAGTTTGGGGAGAGGAAGTGTGTAAGAGCGAGATAAGGACTAAGCAAAACAAGTCGATTCAATGTGAATCACGCTAAGCCATTTATTACAGAAACAAGTCTCCTTATATACGTAACTATATTCTAATCACGCGTCCACGCTCCAAGCATGGATTCGTTAAATGAGTATTGTGGGCTGTCCGTGCGCTGGAGTCTCACTGATGACACGTCCGATGATTCATGCCACGCCAGGACCTCAGTGATTGAGGAATGCCCCTCTTTCTCACAGCAGACTCTGCCCTCAGCTTCTCGAAGCGGCCTTGAAATACCTTTGAGCCTGACTAATTCAGCAACAGATCTTTATCTATCAAAACCCATCCACACTTCCCCCTTTCTTTTCCTGAATTAGTCAGGCCCCTTAAACCGCACGGTGCATCATTTTTGAAATATACTGCAACATAGAACACGTGATTAACAACATAATTACAATTACATATAATGCAGTTAAACCTTACTTAATAAAATCAAACAACTACCTACCTATTCTTAAAACCTTAATTCTATCATTACAACCTTATTATCACACTATTTTAATAGATTCAAAATAACCAGACAAGTTAATACAATATATTCTCTTAAATTTCTAAAAGATTTATAACTGCGCAGTTTATAGGGTAACATACTTAATACCATCAGTATATACTAATAATTGAATTAATATCTTAAATGTTATATCAACCTATTTAAAAGATCAATAGCTTAACTTTAATATCCCTTCTAAAACTTTATCAGTTGCTGAACTTAGATTACTATGGTAGAGATATCTCATAATTTTACCTTATCTATGCATTGACTATCTAATCATAATATCACCCTTTTGGATCTCCTGCTGATTGTTCAAATTGCCATTCTCCACGGAAGGTACACCACCTGCTTGCTAATAGGCTTCTAGACCACCAGGTCTGCGAGCATCCGTAACACTGAATTAGGATCCATGGTTTACATCTGAAACAGTCCTCACAACTTATCTCCCTCCTGTCCATCTGCATCCGTTGAATCTTTGTTGAATCCACTTCAATCCTCGGCCTGTAATGACACAAACATAACCTTTTCCCCAGGTTATCAATTGATGTGGCCTTTTTAAATGACTAGTGATTTGACCAT
Source organism: Nesoenas mayeri (assembly GCF_963082525.1). Classification (NCBI taxonomy): domain Eukaryota; kingdom Metazoa; phylum Chordata; class Aves; order Columbiformes; family Columbidae; genus Nesoenas; species Nesoenas mayeri. Next base: position 36,433,162 of record NC_137542.1, read on the forward strand.
AACTAATGTAGGTTCTTTCTGATTTAGCATGGTTTTGGGTCATACTTGCAAAGTATTTCATCACATACAATGCTTTTGACAACTGTTTTTGTGGTGTTTCCCCTACTTCCCCCCTTTTTTAAAAAACAAACAAACAAACAAAAACTTCAGAACCAGATACGTGCGTTGGACTTTGACTACGTACTCAAAATCACAAATCAAATTTAGAGGTTCCTTCTTAAAAAGCTCTAAGTAATTTAAAGCTGTGCCAAGTTCTGCTAATTGGGTTGAACCTTCAATAGTTTTTTACAGAATGACGCCAATTGTTATCTTCACACCAACCATCAACAAAAACTTTGCAAGTATGTAGGATCAGACCAAATACAAGTATGGCCTATGACCTGATGTTAAAGACTTGCAGGTTCTGCAGCAATTTACACTTAAGCATGCCAAAAGCTGTGCTGTTAAGAAAACCAGCTAGTGCAATTTATAAAGACATAGATTACAAATAAAAAATAATCAGAATTAAATTTCACAAATGGTACATATATGACAAAAGGATCATGGCCTATTAAGACTTAAATTCATTCCCTGCATTTTCTTGATCAGAGTGACAATTGGTATGTAACAGCCGGTATATCAGTTTGCTAGCAATCTCATCATACTGTCCGAAAATAGCCACAGGTTGTTTCTATGTTGTAGCTATAGACAAATCTGCAAGTCCAATCGAATGCAGTCAGCCTGTAAGGTTGTCATAAATTTATTCCTCAAAGTTTCTAACTCCATTTTGGCTGTCATATTTATTGGATATTGTTTTCCCTTACTGGATCGAAGTCCTGTTTCAGATCTATCAGTGTAGTATTTGCTTTATCGAAACATTGGCTGTTAATACTAATGGAAATACAGCATTTGAAATTTCCTTGGAGATTTCTCACTTGCAGCAAGCAGATCTGCACCATCCCAGCAACTTCTTGTAGGCCATGCAACTAAACAGAATTCTCAGAAAACATTATTTGAGCTTACAATTTACTTAGCAAATCTCAACCTAAGAGAGGTATAGGACTTTCTGGCAACTACAAGAATTCATGTATTAAAACTTTGTTCCAAATTTGGCATTCCATTGGTCACAAAAAATGGCCTTTCTTTCGTACTCTCCCATGACCTCAAAAACTAGCATGGTGAATTTACTAAGAAGTCTCTTACAACTAATTACCACAGAATAAGTCTATCAACAAATTTTTGGTTTAATTTTTCAGTTCATTAGAACTGTGGGTCTGCTAAGGATGCCTTTAAACTTCACCCTCGGACTGCTCCATTAAGTATTACAGCGCTGCAGTGGGGGTGAGAGAGAACCCCCCCTTTCACTGCTTTAAAAGCAGGCAGCCAGAGTTTTCCTTTTTTTTTTTTTTTTTTTTTCTTTCTCTTCTTACTGCAGTTCAGATATAACTAAGGTCACGCAGCTGGCTGGTACAAAGTGATACGAAGTGGGAGGCTCTGGAAAACTTCTCAGTTACAATAAGCTGCACACAGGCCTGGGATGTTTTGGACTTTTGTTTTCCCATTTCTTTCCAGCCATAATACACTTTATATGCAATTTCAAGTAGCTCAGCAATAGTTACATTCCTTAGCTCCATTTACCTTTTACAATTTAGAGATGTCAAAAAACAGTATAAACCAGTATAATAAACATAAATCCATTATTCTATTTTCCTAAATCTAAATCAGTTAATATTCTAGCAACTTTTAAATACAACCTCTTCTAAATGCACATCTATCATAGCATTTTAACAATTTAAATGCTTTTCTAACAATATAAGCAATTACTCTAATGTGTAAGGATGCATCCTAAGGGGGAGCGAGGTGGAATTTTAGCAGTGGAACCGGTTCCCGTTTTGTAAGTATCTCCCCAAACAAGATTCTTTTGGTACGAAATATGAATATGCAAACTAAAATACTGAGCTCAGATGTGAAAACCAAATACCCAGTTCAAATATGCAGATGGATCACAGTCACACTAATTTAAGACAATATCTCAATTTTTGCATTGCACCTTTGGGCCGCTTACTGCTCAGCCAGGTGGAGGTACCTCTGCGTCTCCCTGACAAAACAGTCAGTGCGTGCTGGACCCCCAGATCGGCACTCGCCCCCCCGCAGTAAGCTGAACTGGGCAAGCCCCTTTTTTTTTTTTTTTTTTTTTGTTGGTTGGTTTGTTTGTTTTTGGTTTTTGTTTTGTTTTGTTTTGTTTTGTTTGTTTGGTTTGGTTTGGTTTGGTTTTTTTAGTGTCTCATCTAGTGCGCTACAGCTGTTATTCCAAAACCAGGATTCTTCACATGGTGTGCATACAAGAAAGCCAAATTTAGTGCACCGACATGAGAGACAGCCTGTCACAGAGCTGCGCAAGTCTGAATGCTGGAAGCTAGCATGTTAGAGAGAAAAACAACAGCCACTACATGCAAAATTTTACTATCACATTCACGCAGTAAAGAACTAAATTACTGATGATCTTCCGAATTATCACAAAATGCACATTTTGAGTCAACGGATTCTCATGATTTAACAGACTGTGAACTTATCGTACCATATAGCATAGACCTACTAAAATTGCAACATACTTAAACAGATACCCACAAAGAAAACAGGTTAATAAGGAAAGCATCTTGCAGACTTTAACAAGTTTTCTGTGACCTGTGTGTTATCAGTTAACTCTCTCTCAGCTTGTTGAAGTTCAAAGCATCCCACCTGTAAAACTGTCTGAAATGATTTAATGATCTCTTGTAGGGATTTATTTTGTCCTGATCTTCTGGCCTCAAAAACAACATTAATCGCAACAAGATTCTATTTTCCAGACACTTTTCCCAATCATTTAACTTATACAGCAGCCACCATTAATTACAATATTTTACAAGATCTTCCTTCCTTATAATTCCGAGTGCTTTCCTAAGTTTTAAAACACCTCCCAATACTGATTTTTTAGGAACACAACTGAAAACAATTATTCCTGACCCCATCTTGCAAGTAAAAACCTTGAGAAGGTGGGGGGGGGGGGCGGGGGAGGGGGTGGGAAAGTGGGGGGAGGAGGGGAGGAAGGCACAGGGCTGCTTGCAGCGAGAATGGGAAAAGTGGGAGAAGGTTTTACGGTGCACTTAAAAACAACTAGTAAAACAATTAACTCACATTCCTGACAAGCTGCTTGATTTTCAAAGAGGCAATACACAGGAGCACATAATGTGTACTGTAAAACTCGCAAATAACACGTTGATAGCAAACATTAGCATTCTCTACTGCTAATCTCAACACTAGTGCTTCCTTAGCTTCTGAGTTTTCAACCTGCTTACTGATGGCGTCTTGAAGATGGTCAATAAATTGCATGTAATTCTCATTGGGACCCTGATTAATAGTTGCAAATGATTTGGCTGCTTTGTTGGTTTCAGGCACCTCTCTCATAGCTTGATATGCAAGATCTGTTTACTGTCTCAGGATTTCAGATTTACGACTTTAGCATTCTCAGCTTCCAACAGTTCTTTTGACAAATTATCTGACTCCAATTCCTTGGGCTGCTTGGTCTCTTTAGGGTCGTGTGATAGTATTGGAGGCCATCCACTCGGTAATTTTCCTCCCCTCGCCCCAGACTACTGTATCAGTGCCACCGGCACAACAGGGGATGGAGTGGGCAGGGGGTCAAAAGACACAATCCGGGTAAACTTTACAGTCATTTTTAGGTTTGTTATCAGGCTGCAACCCTGGAAAAATTCTGGCAGTAGTAGCTCGCTCAGCCTTAAAGTCTTTTAAGGTGGAAATTTTAAGCTTCCATTTAGTCGCTAGTGATTTAGTTTCTTTATCATCTCCATTGCTGACCTTATTCCATAATTTCTGCCCTTTATCGTCCCAAAGTTAACGTTTAAAAGCCTTCTCGTTTTCTCCCAGGTAGCCATTAATTCTATACCGAGTTAATAGTCTACATATGTTACTTTCTTCTTATTTAAGTCCTCTCATAGAGAGAATAGGCAGGAGGAGTTTAACTACAGCTTCTTCCTCAGAGGATATATTTTGCCCCATAACTTCACTCTTCCCTCCTCCCACTCCCAGCCGCTCACCCTTTATGGTGACTTCTTCAACAAAATGCGGAACGTCCGTACGCCTCTGCCCGGTTCTCAGTCCATCTGATCCGCCTCCGGCTGGGCAGCTCTAGGCTTTTCCCCATCTTCCGTGGTACGCCATTCAGAGTATCACGTCGGGGTCACCATATGTAAGAGCAAGATAAGGACTAAGCAAAACAAGTCGATTCAATGTGAATCACGCTAAGCCATTTATTACAGAAACAAGTCTCCTTACATACGTAACTATATTCTAATCACGCGTCCACGCTCCAAGCATGGATTCGTTAAATGAGTATCATGGGCTGTCCATGCGCTGGAGTCTCACTGATGATACGTCCGATGATTCATGCCACGCCAGGACCTCAGTGATCGAGGAACGCCCCTCTTTCTCACAGCAGACTCTGCCCTCAGCTTCTCGAAGCGGCCTTGAAATACCTTTGAGCCTGACTAATTCAGCAACAGATCTTTATCTATCAAAACCCATCCACAGAAGTGGCATTCAAAAAGGGCAAGAAGGATGACCTGGGAAACTACAGGCCAGTCAGCCTTACCTCTGTCTCTGGAAGTGTGATGTAACAACTCATTTGGGATGCCATCTCCAAGCATGTGGAGGAAAAGAAGGTTATCAGGAGTAGTCAACATGGATTCACCAAGGGGAAATCATGTCTGAACAACCTGATAGCCTTATATGATAATATGACTGGGTAGACAAAGGGAGAGCAGTGGATGTTTTCTACCTTGACTTCAGCAATGCTTTTGAAAATGTGTCCCACAACATCCTCACAGGTAAGCTCAGGAAGTGTGGGTTGGATGAGCGGACAGTGAGATGGATTGAGAACTGGCAGAGCTCAGAGGGTTGTGATCCACAGTGCAGAGTCCAGTTGGAGGCCTGTAGCTAATGGTATTCCCCAGTAGCCAGTACTGGGTCCAGTCTTGTTCAACATCAATGACCTGGATGAAGAGACTGAGCAAGTTTCCTGATGATATAAAACTGAGAGGAGTGGTTGATACAGCAGAAGGCTGTGTTGCTCTTCAGTGTGATCAGGACAGGCTGGAGGAGCGGACAGAGGAGAACCAAATGGAATTCAGCAAAGGCAAGTGTACGGTCCTGTACCTGGGGAGGAACAACCTCATGGACCAGTACCGGTTAGGGGCTGACCTGCTGGAAAGCAACATTACGGAGAAGGACCTGGGAGTCCTGGTCCATGAGCCAGCATTGTGCCCGTGTTTTCAAGAAGGCCAATTGTTTCCTGGGGTGTGTTAGGAAGAATATGGCAAGCAAGTTGACAGAGGTTATCCTCATCTTCTACTCTGCCCTGATGAGGCTGCACCTGGAGTACTGTGTCAAGTTCTGGGCTCCCCAGTTTAAGAAGGACAAGGAATTATGTGACTGAGTCCAGCAAAGGGCTACAAAGATGATTAGGGGTCTAGAGTGTGTTTCTTATGAGGAAAGACTGAGAGAATTTGGTCTGTACATCCTGAAGAAGAGAAGGCTGAGAGGGGATCATATTTATGCTTATAAATACCTCAAAGGTGGGTGTCAAGAGGACTAAACTCTTTTCAGTGGTGCCCAACCATAGGATGAGGGTAATGGACATAGACTGAAACACAGGAAATTCCATCTGGGTATGAGGAGAAACTTTTTTACTTTGAGGGTGCCAGAGCACTGGAACAGGCTGCCCAGAGAGGTTGTGGAGTCTCCTTCTCTGGAGACATTCAAAACCCACCTGGACTGCATTCCTGTGAAATCTGCTCTAGGTGAACCTGCTTTAGCAGGTGGGTTGAACTAGATGATCTCCAGAGGTCCCTTCCAACCCCAACCATTCTGTGATTCTGTGATTCTGTTTACTTAGGAACAGGTGAGACCTGCTGTTGCAGCATGCTTTGGCAGCCCAAGGCAAGAAGAACTTTGGTCATGGGGCTGGGTGGTTTCGACTGATAGCTGATGCTTTCCCTGTCATCCTGAAACCTGTCCCATCAGTGTAGTGCGGTTTCCCGTGCTGGAAAGGAAAGAGCAGAAGGGGAGGTGCAGCCCAGCAAGAGCATGGACAGCATTTGGAGACAGATGTCAGAAGTGCTGCTACCCAGATCAATCTTGGCAGGAGACCATGGTGCGTGAAATAGCACAGCAGGCCAGGGTGCATCACTTGTGAAGTCCTTAACTACAGGCAGGGCATCTGTGCCCTTGTCTTCCCTTGTCTGGACCTGGACAACCTCACTGGCATCTCCAGACTTTTGCTTAACTGTGCTTTGAATCCTTGTGCTGTCACTGCTCGCAGCCACCCTAGAAATAAGCTGGAAAGTTGCATCTCCTCTAACTCTTATCTGGTTGAGGCTTTATTAACATTATTGCCAGTGGTTTTCTTTTGCTGATACTGCCCCTCTGATTTAGCATTATAGAAGCTTGGGGGCTCAGGCATGTGCTTTCTCCACAGTGGTAAGGAAGCTAAGAAATACAGCTTGCAAATCAAGTCACTATTAAGCTCGTGCAACTGTTGACACTTGCTTTATGGCCTTCACACAGCTGTGTTCAAACATTGGCTGTTGCTGTGATGTTTTTCAAGTGGAATAAATACCACATGAGCTGGGAAGTTGTATGGGGTGAAGACACACCTCTGGGCTGCAACACCTGGAGTTGCCCAACCTGGTGACATTTATTGTGAAAGGCCTGTTAAGGGTGTCAGGATGACCAGAAAGGCAGGAGAAACTTAGCTCTAGTTGAGAAAGTCACAGCCTCTAATTACCCCATGATGAGTGAAAATGCACATGTGCATCATGTGAGCTGTGGCTCCTCTCATGCCTGCTCATTTGCATGGGGAAGGAGCAAGCAGGGGAGCAGGTCTGGAGCCGCTACTGCACTGCAAATTCACACCCTCACTTCTGCCTGCTACTGGATTTCCAATACAGGTACGTTGAGGAAAAGGAGAAGCAGTAGGAGATTATTTTGATGTTTCTAGGCCAATTTCATGTTTGTTTCAGAATCTGACTTGTGAACTCTCACTGTTGGCAATTCTGTAAATCTTTGATTTCAGAGCTTTATCCTCAGTTTGTTCAGACAGTTAATTATGTGTTTAATATAAACCAAATAAAGACTTGAAATAGGCTATTTCCAAATGATTTCCTCTGATATTGTGCTGCTCTCTGGGAACCCCCAGTATCAGACCACTTCTGTGGGCTTTTCAAGAGAGTGGACACACACGGACAACTTATGAACTTCTGCTGGGGAAAATGGGGACACAAACCCATAAGGAATGGTCTAATTCTGTGCAAGAAATGCCTTTTTTTGGTTGCAGCAGAGTCACAGAGATATTATTTACTTGGCAGGGAGGCAAGTTTAGTGCTTTTAGTTTGTCTCTGCATTGAGTTTGCCCTTTCATTTACGACATGGTTGTACTAGCTTATGAGGAGGACTCCTAGGTCACTTAAAAGCAATACATTTTTATTAGCTAGGTTTCTCCTTTGACCCATACTATTGGACAAGGTCTGGTTGGCGTGGATACATTATTGCAGGTAAAGGTCTGGAACCGTTTATAATTGATTGTTTTGCTGGAGTCGCACAATGCTCAGTAACTGCGAAGTGCAAACAAAGCAAAGCTAGAGACTTCCTTCATCTTGCAAAGAGAGGAAAAAAATAAACAAAACCCCCCACACATACAATGGCTAACACTGCCTGTCACAGTCTCTTTTTCTTTGGCTGTATTTATTCCAGTTTCCTCTTCTGTTTTATGACTCTCTTATTTTACCTGCCAAATTTCTCTGTTCTTGCTCAACTTGGGCTGGCTGTCTAAATAGCCAGGCCATAAAAATATCATTTCTATATGGTATGCAATGCTGTGTACACAATCTGTGAAATACTTTACTACCTTCTCAATCCCCTTCTCTTGTTCCAAGATCTATGCAACTTCAGGGAGTATGGAAAGACTGGCCTGTCTCCATGCCAGGGCCATGGTGTTTACTTTCCTGTTTCATACTGTTTCCAAGCTAGTTTTTCTTAAAGACCATTTTTCCCCCATCCCACCTTCTTCCATGGGTGGTGCCTCCCTTGTTGCAATACGATGTAAGAATGGAGGTCTCATTCCTAGCAGCATCTGGGCTTCCAGAAGATTAAAGGCTTTGTAGCCATGTATTAGCTGCCACTTCTGACATCAAGCACTGGAGTCAGTCCCTCAGACTTCCCAGCTATTCCTTTCAAGTTATGCATGTATTTACATGTTTGCTGAATTGGAGGCATTAGTGCTTCATCCTAAATCCTGTGTAGCTTTGCTGTTGGCTCCAGCTGTAGTGTCATGAATGTTGGTTTGGTATGGGCTCAGAAAATGAACTGGCCTTGGCCTGTACCATGCCATGCATTTGTAAGCAGGCTGTGCTTTGGCACACTCAGGCTGTGTCCAGATTGTGTTTCTCACAAACTGGTTTGAGCTTGAATACAGGAAGTTTGGACTTGTATCTACTGTCTGTTCCTCTCTCCCAAAGGTAAAAACTAAGGTGCTGGCAGCCTTTGCTAGGTATGTCTGGTGGTGAGGTATCCTCACAGTGGCCACTTGCAATAGTTGTAGTGAGACACCCCACTGAGATGTGTGGCTCATGGGGAGCACATCATGCCTTGTTGCTGTCTTGAGAGTGCCCAAAGTACGGCCATTCCCTTTTGCCTTTCAGAGGTGGCACTTGTTGGCATATGGGGCTGTCACACAGGATGAGCCATCCTACCCCCACCAAGGAAATGGGTTTCAGGATGTGCAAGGAGTCCACTCTGAAGGTGGCTCCAGCCTGTTTTCACTCATGCTTGGGGCAAGACAGCAAGGACTTATATCACTACAGCTCCCTGACTTTGCCTTTCTGGCACCTTGTGGCATTTTGAAAAGCTTTGTGCAAGCTCAGAGGAAGTGTTTGGACTTTTTGTGGGAACCAATTATATAAGTAACACCAGAAACTCTGAACTAGCAGGAGAACTGCAGCACTGCAGTGATGTGCTGCTGGAAGTGTCCCAGTGCAGGGTGTTTTTGAGGACCCTGCTACTGATGCTGCAGCCCTGCATTCTTCTGATTCAGTGTAGACCAAATTTTCAGTTGTTTCAAGTAAAAGCATTACCTTTGCTGAGGTCCTGGATTAATTGCTGAAAGATTTTGACTGGTGAGAAACTTTGAATTTTCATCTATACATTATCATAAGCATTTTACTGCCTCTCCACCTGCAAACCTTTAGTCAGACTATTGAGTCCTGGCAAGGTTTTGTTATTGCTCAAGCTTCTCTTAGGCTTGTTTTGCATGGAGGAACTTGCTGAATCACTCAGGTGGTCAAAATCCACTGATCTCTTCACAAAGTTTTACTCCTCTGCTGTGCACCCAGAAGGACAGTAAAGAAGGCTAAAGCAGCTTAGCTTTCCACAGTTGCACAAAAGTAACTCTCTGAGGTCTTTCACTTGGTTGTGCAGCTTTGAGTGGGCTTGACGCTGTGGTTACTGGCCTGATTGACCATGGCTGTCCTGGTAGGGAAGACATACCCTTAGCCAGTGCTAGACATACAGAGGTTTGCTGCTGATGCTCTTGAACTCAGTTTTGAAGCTCTTACCTGATTCTGGCCAAAGCAAACCATTCTGCAGGGAATGTATAGCAGTTTGACCACCTGTGTGAATTTATAAGACATGTTTATTAAGATAAATAGACTGTTGTTACAGCTGGAGTCTGATGGAATGAGTTGCATATTTGGAATGTTTATAAATAAAGTAGCTACATCCATGCTTTCTAGGAAGAATGAAATGGAGAAAGAAGAGAGGGTGACACCCCGTATGTCTTTATTTGCTGTGAAGCTGTTTGTAAGTCAAAAGAAGACATCAAGCTCAAGGTTGTAGCTAATCAACACCACCACAGGGGACAGAAGTACTTATTATCAGTATTGCACAATTCCTGGGTGAGCAGCTCATTGAAAGGCTGACAGAAGAGAAGAAATACACTTCCATTTAGGAATTTCAGGTGTGTTTTTGCAGCACTGGAAGAAACCTATTGCCTGAAACACATATATGAATAACACTCTATCTAGAAGTTATCACAGCTGGCTTGGAGCAATGTAATTTCAGACCTCATCCAGGTTAACAAAAATGAATTAATCACTGAACTGAAAAGAATGTTTGCTTAGGTATAAATAATTGTGTCCAAACTTAATTTGCTATGTTAAAAGGGAATATATAGTCCCAACCAATAATGTGTATGATTGGTGCTGTAAGAGGGCCCAGTTTTCCCAAACTGAAAATAATTATAGGCCAAATAAAGTGGGAGGAAGAACTTGAGCATAAAAAAAGTGAATGATAATTGGGAGTTGTTCAAGAGTGCTATATGAGGTCCTTGAGAAATCACAATTCTGCATTTGCGAAGATGAATTATTTAGTTAAAAAAAGCTGAGGAGATGAAACCAGCAATAAATCCCCAAAACAATTAATGGAAATATAGAGGAAGTGATTTGGACAAGTAATCTGGAAAGAAATACAAACAACTGATGAGAAAACTGAAGGGTACTGATGAAGAGCCTTTGGGCAGTAGGTTTGGAATAATAAGAAAGGATTCTTTAAATGTAGCAGGGATTCATGAAATCCTAGCAGTGGTACAGGCTCCATACTGAACAGGGTTGCAAAATTGCTTCTTATGAAACAGAAAAGGCAGAAACAACCAGTAACTATTTCTTGGTGTTTGGAAAGGAGAACTCTGTATTCAAAGCTTGGTCATAAGGGATATTTTCTGCTCCAGTAAGAAATTACTTCCATAAGTTAGGAAAAATGTTACATGTCAATGTTTTTAAATGTACAAAACATTAACAATGGTTAACTTACAGTCCAGAATATTTAGAGACTAAGCCAAGGAAGTCCTTGAATCATTAATATAGGTACTCGAAAAACTTCCAAGGGAGTGGAAAAATCCTACTGTATCAGCATTATTCTGGGACAAGGAGTTGGGTAGCTTGTCAAGCTACTCAAACTTTAGTTTGCTCAAAGCTTAAAAAGGCTGATGGGCTCTGCAGCTGGTAAAAAGCTAAGAGAAGGCAGGATGATGCTAGCCCATTTCCTTCAATGGGAAACTGGCCTTGTCAGACAAATACAATCCCCCACTTCTTGATAAGAGTGTGATTTTTGCTGATAAAAATTGTGCCAACATAATTACACATAGATCTGGAGGCTTCTGATTTTGTTTCTAGTGATATAGAAGTACATACTAGACAAAATCAAAGTGGCTTATTGTAAACAGCTCAGGGGAAGTGATCATTCTTATAAAATGGCTGTGGATGGAGAGTCATCCTTTGCTAAGGAGGAGGGAAGCTAAGAAAATGCTTGTAAAGAAGTACACAAGGTATCTGTTCCTGGCTCTGCATTACCTAGTGGCTTTGTCAATGACGTAAATACCAAATAATTGTTTGCAGAAACATGGAGATTCTGCAGATGGAGAGGAGGTAAACGACAAGTCAGTTGTGGGAGCAGAGCTGAGTCACCTGAAAGCTGGTCTTGTCTAGTGCTGTTAAATGTAAGGCTGTACATCTAGGAGCAAAGCATGGAGGCAAGCAAGGTTGGAGGCCTTATCTGGAATACATTGATGGTGCAAAGAACTTGGAAGATAACTAGCTAACATGACTGCCAAGCCAAATACTGCAGCTTGAGAGGGAGGCTGCAGTCCTCAGGTGAGTGGTGGGAGCAGGGGAGAAATGTGCTGGGGAGGCCACTGCAGGAACACTGTTTAGTCCAGTGTCAGCGCTTCAGAGAACATTGAAGAATTGGAACAAGGCCAGAAAAGAGCTACACAATTAATCTGAGAGCTGAAGCCCATGCCTGTAGAACAGGAGAGTAAGAAATCTGATCTACCAAGTTGTTTGTAGAGAAACTGACAAGTCATTTCATGAGTATGTTTGGTTATCTGTCTGAGGAAGAGGGACAACACAACAAAAGCCCCCAGTTCAGTGGCCTAGCTTCTGAGGATGCACACTATCAGAATCAATATAATTGGTTTCTAGTGAAGTCAATTAGCTAGTTGAAAAAATCGCCTTAGAATCTGGTAGAATTGTCATCATTCAGGCTTTAAATTGCCAAATAGCTCTCTGAAAAAAAAAAACCAAAAACATTGCTGGGTAGTATTCAAGGGCTGCTGATTCATGCATGGAATCAATGTACATTTTGTTCTATCTTATAAAAATTTGGGACATTTAGACATTTGCAGGTAACCCTAGACAAACAGTTTCAAGCAACTTCCATTTTTATTTTTTTTAATAGATCTTTTCTGTAGATGAGATTGAAGCTTCCTAAGTTTGTTGTCAGTGCCAATGTGACTTTCTTTATGCTAATCTGAAACCAGACTTCTTTTTTTTTTTTTTTTTTTTTTTTGACAGTGAGACATAGGACAAGGAGTAATTCTAAACCTTTAGACTTTAGGACTGGGGCAGGAAGGAGTTGGGGGAGCAGATACAGGACTGTATGCTGGCATAAAGCAGGTTCACAGGCAATGTAATGGACTGATGGTGGTGACTCGAGGGCATCTGCCAAACCTACACAGCTGTGATCCATGTGCCACACACTTTTTTGTCCTTGCTCTTAGGTTAGGTGAAGGAGATCGTGTGAGAGGCTGTTTGTTCCCATCTGTAGAAAATTATGAAGTGGCTGTAGAGCTGCTGCATGGTCCCAAGTCTTCCTGAATAAAAAGGTTTGCCATGTGATGTGCTGGATCCAGAATGTGTCCTGCAAAGCCAGAATAGGCTTGGCTTAGCAAAGACTGTGAAAAAAGGAGTCCTGCAGCTCTCAAGCAGTCCTTGGAGGGTTCTCAGTAGCCAGACAGAAAGTGAGCTGCTTCAGATATAATCTAAGTCTTGCAGAGAAACTTCCCTAGCCTGTGGTGCTGTTCTGTTTTTCCACCTCTGTGATTAGCCTTGGTGAAGCTCAGCCTGGCAAAGAGCTCCCTCTGCATGCAGACCAAGTTGGCCAAGGGCGAAGCAGGTTGACAGTGGAAACTGGAGGGGGCTTGATAGTCTTAATGAAGTTTGTGAAAAAGCAGCTGATGTTTCTTGATGCAAAGCTTGTGTAAATAAGGAAAGGATCTCCTGAAGAGACCGGTGTATTTTTGCATCAGTCTCTTAGGAAGAAATGGGTAAAGTCCTAGGAATATATTCTTATGTTAGATCTCAGCTGTAGTTTAGCCCCAGCCCACCCAGTCAGCAGCTAAAACCACGTGTCTCTCTCTCACCCCTACCCCACCCCGGTGGGATGAGGAGGAGAATCAGAAAACAAAAGCAAAACTCGTGGGTTGTGATAAGAACAGTTTAAGGAGACAGTGAAGGAAAGGGAAAAAAAAAAAATGATCAAGGATTAACAACAACAACAAGAGAACCTACAGAAGCACACAGTGCTCCCCCAGCCCCGGAGTGGTACGTGGGTCCTGCTGCAGTTTGTGCTCAGAGTCTCTCCTTGACCTGGACACAGCTCCCGCCAAGAAACCGCCCCCGGCCCTTAGCCGCAACTTGTGGCCGAAATACAAAAGTGTTACTCCAAACTGTGTGGCTGATGAGGAAGCCACCACACCCAGACCGCCCAGCTCCTGGCTGTACCCGCAGAATGGACACCACCCACTGGCTCTTTGCCTTTATAACTGAGCGTGACCTCATATGGTATTGAATACTCAGATGTCCTGGCAGTGTAGAAACTAACCCCATCTTGACCGACCCAGCACACTCCACCCTTATTCTATACCATTTATGCATGCTTAGGTCTTGCATTTACCCACACACTTCAACTAATTAGTACCACCTTAAATACATGTCCATATATATACACACAGATACTTTCTTCTTTAGTTCATGGCGTAGTCTCATTCCTTTGAAATGTTCATTGAGTCCATTTTGATTTTGGACTCTATCAGGACAGTCAGGAAAGATGGAGTGTCATGTTGGAGTGTCGTATTACTGCATGCTGCATCTGGAACACATAGCTTGTGCTCACAGTTTGCAGGTCAAAGGCATCAGCCTCAAGGAGGTGGCTTGATGTCAGTTGTTGGAGCCAGGTCAGGTTCCATCATTGCCACACTTCATTGAGTTTTTTTGAAGTTCATGCTTCATTAACCTGAAAGACAGTTACTGAATATTGTTAGTCTGGTATATAGTATTATGCAGCAATTATCATCATACAATTCACATCATGGGAGTATTCTCAAACAAAATCGAATCCCCTGGAGGTACACATCAAACTCGTCCATCCTTCAGCATTACTCACCAAGTGCACACAGGTCCCTGAGCAAAAGCAATCCCATGGATGGGTTTGCCTTTGCCCAAGGCAGGAGTAACCCAGGCTGTTCTCCTCAACACAATCTTCAGGTGCACAACTGGGACTTTATCCCCTTCTGCAGTTTGTGGAAGCTTAGACTGGGCAGAGCCAGCTCAATTGGTAGATCCCCTGGTGTCTACCAACCAGGTGGCCTTTGCTAAATTTGAATCCCAGTTTGTAAAAGTTCCACCACCCGCTGCTCTTAGTGTAGTCTTTAATAGCCTACTGTTAGTGACCGTTTTTCTGACAATACTCTGAAATCCTTACCCTCTGACCTGTCTGTGATCACTCGTTTCAGTCTCGTTTCCTTTTTATTAGTTGGGTCAGACATAGCTGTTATTTTGTTGACCACATCTATTGGAATTTGACGATGTTCATCCTGCCATCTTACTCCTAAAACCAGGATCTCTTGTGCAGGTCCCTTGACCTTACTTTATTTTATAGCAAAACAGTTTTGCAGAAGAATCTGGATTATCCTTTCACCTTTCTCGAGAAATTCTTCTGCTGTGTTGCCCGACACGATGATGTTGTCAATGTACTGCAGGTGTTCTGGAGCTTTGCCCTGCTCCAGTGCAGCCTGGATCAGTTCATGGCAAACAGTGGAGCTGTATTTCCAACCCTGAGACAGTTGATTCCGGGTGTACTGGATACCCCTCCAGGTGAAAGCAAACTGTGTCCTGCACTCTGCTGCCAAAGGAATAGAGAAAAATACATTAGCAATGTCAGTTGTTGCATACCGCTTGGCTTCTTTTGACTCCAGTTCATATTGCAGCTTTAGCATATTTGGCATGGCAGCACTTAACAGTGGTGTGACTTCATTCAGGTTGCGATAGCCTACTGTTAGTGACCGTTCTCCACTGGGCTTCCTCACTGGCCATATGGAACTGTTAAAGGGGGAGCGAGTCTTACTGATCACTCCTTGGCTCTCCAGTTGATGAATCACCTTACATAAGAGAATCAAAGAGTCTCGGTTTGTGCTTTATTGCCATTGATGCACTGTCATCGTAGCAAGTGACACCTGCTGGTCTTTGACCCTCAGCAGTCCTACAACAGAAAGGTCCTCTGAGAGACGGGGCAAAGTAGACAGCTGGTTAATGCCCTCTATCTCCATGGCTGCTATGCCAAAAGCCCACCGGTAAGTGACCCTTTGGGGTCCTTAAAATACCCTCTCCTGAGGTAGTTATACCAAGGATGCACAGAGCATCTGGGCCAGTCACAATGGGGTGCTTTTGCCAGTCAGAGTCACCTCAGTGTCTAATACAGTCAACCGTCGGTATCCCCCAGTCACTCCAGAAATGCTGATGGGCTCTGCCCCTTCATAGTTTGACAGAATTAGAGTACATTGGGCCCTAGTGTTCACTAGAGCCTTGTACTCTTGTGGATCTGATATTCCAGGTCATCAAATCCAGAGAATCCAATAAACCTAGTTATCCCTCTCCTTCATCTGGCTGGAGGCAGGGCCACTCTAGTCCTGGTCATGGTATTTTTTGCTTCCTTTTTGCAAGAATGAATCAGAACCCTGTTCAAGAGGGTCAGAATAAGATCAGCACTTCTACTCTGTCTGGGGAACTGCCTATTGGAAACTGGAGCAACATTTTTCTGGCAGAATCCCCTCTTGTGTTTCTCTTCCCTTGCAACTCATGTACCTCTGCCTCTAGGACTGAGGTAGATTTCCCATTCCACCTACTCATGGTCATGCAGGGAAAAACACAGGGTGGCCCATTTTGTATACCTTCTGTATTCTCTCTCTTGATTGGAGACATGCTCACTCCAAGTAGCTGAGACCCTACGCCATACAGGTGGGAGTGGAACTTGTCTTTGAAATGCTCAAACTCTTGGGATAATTTTTCAGCTAACATGTCTGGCAGTTTCTTCACAGCCAAGACATGGGTCCGCAGGGAGGAAGAGAGATTTACCAGCCAGAAGCTGACCAGATCCCATGCCTGTCCAACTGCCTGTCTCCCACGACCTTATAACACACTACATGGAAAATGCCCTCTGGACAGGAGTGGTTCCTGGCCTGGTCGATACATCTGCATACTCTGCAGGTTGCATAGCCAGAGCTGCAGGGTGGCAGAGCATCCGGGGAAGGGTGAGATAAGGTTCAGATTTCCACTCAGTGACAGCCCCTTGGGAGGGGCCCCTCTTTCCTCTAGCTGGGAAATGGAAGACCAAGCATGAACTGGTGAAACAAGTTCACCAGGGCATGTGCTGTCCATATAGACAATGCCATGCCATGGCACAGAGGGTAAAAGAGCTTCCAGGGTCTGCAGTGGTGGGATCTGCACAGACACTTATCAGCTTCTACCCGACAGAAGCAGCAAAAACGCAGCTTGTTTTAATGCTGGGAACAATGCAGTTGCTATGGTGCTGCTGCGTTTCCTCCCAAGAGAAGGGGGTTCTTGGTTTCTGTGCTCACCTTCCTTTCTCGAGGACCTTTGCAATGAGCCAGAGGTTGTCCACGGTGCTTCTGTTCAGAGTCTGCCTGTAAGATTTGATAAAAAGGAACTCTCTCTCCCCGCCCTCTCTCTCCCCGCCCTCTCTCTCCCCGCCCTCTCTCTCTTCCCCCCCCCTCCCCCCCCTCCCCCCTCTCTCCCCCCCTCTCTCCCCCCCCCTCCCCCCCCTCTCCCCCCCTCTCCCCCCCCCTCTCCCCCCCTCTCTCCCCCCCTCTCTCCCCCCCTCTCTCCCCCCCTCTCTCCCCCCCTCTCTCCCCCCCTCTCCCCCCCTCTCTCCCCCCCTCTCCCCCCCTCTCTCCCCCCCTCTCTCCCCCCCCTCCCCCCCTCTCTCCCCCCCCTCCCCCCCTCTCTCCCCCCCCTCCCCCCCTCTCTCCCCCCCTCTCCCCCCCTCTCCCCCCCTCCCCCCCTCCCCCCTCTCTCCCCCCCTCTCTCCCCCCTCTCTCCCCCCCTCTCCCCCCCCTCTCCCCCCCCTCTCCCCCCCTCTCTCCCCCTCTCTCTCCCCCTCTCTCCCCCTCTCTCTCCCCCTCTCTCCCCCCCTCTCTCCCCCCCTCTCTCCCCCCCTCTCTCCCCCCCTCTCTCCCCCCCTCTCTCCCCCCCTCTCTCCCCCCCCTCCCCCCCTCTCCCCCCTCTCCCCCCCTCTCCCCCCCTCCCCCCCTCCCCCCTCTCTCCCCCCCCCTCTCCCCCCCTCTCCCCCCCTCTCCCCCCCTCTCTCCCCCCCCTCTCTCCCCCCCCCTCTCTCCCCCCCCTCTCTCCCCCCCCCTCTCCCCCCCCTCTCTCCCCCCCCCTCTCCCCCCCCTCTCTCTCCCCCCCTCTCTCTCCCCCCCCTCTCTCTCCCCCCCTCTCTCTCCCCCCCTCTCTCTCCCCCCCTCTCTCTCCCCCCCTCTCTCTCCCCCCCTCTCTCTCCCCCCCTCTCTCTCCCCCCCTCTCTCCCCCCCCCCTCCCTCCCCCCCCCTTCCCCCCCTCTCTCCCCCCCCCTTCCCCCCCCCCTCCCCCCCCCTCTCTCTCACCCCCCCTCTCTCTGTGATTTTTGTGGCTGCTGATCTGGACCTGCTGATAAAGAGTGTTACCTGTTCAAACAGATTGAAGCATGTGAATTAGGTCAGCTGGATTAAGGAAGTGTTGGCCTTTTCTTAGATATCTTCTAGGTTAGTATCCTGAGTGGTCACTGTATTCTAGATTTTACTTTGCTGCCGGCAAGCACTGTAGCATTTCACTAGGCAGCTGGGATGCAATGTAGTTGCACAAGAGCAGTAAGTAGGCTTTGAACTCCCAGCAGCAGGAGAGCTGGTAGCATAACTGGTGCATCCAGCCAAGACTTGGCTAGATGGAAGGGGAAGTTGAACGAGATGCAGTACTGTAAAGGAGTGAATCATAATGTAACAATGCTATTGGGTAATTAGCTACCTGTAATAATTTCAGAGGAACAGCCTGCTGACATACCCACTTTAACTGTTTATGCACAATCTAAACTGGCCTGGGCCCCACACTGCAGTGCAGCATATTTTGCAAGTGCCCTAGCTATGCTCTTGTAGGACTGGGGTATGTGAAGTGGGAGAGGAGGAACTGGATGCTCCAAACACATATACTCGGTGTCAGGACGCGAGGACGAAAATCACGGACTCCACACAATCCAATGTGAATTCAAGCAAAGCCATTTATTGCTTGTTACAACTCTCCTTAAGTATCTTTTTGACCTGTCCATGCGCTGTCCACACATCTAAAGGCTGCATGTAACTGGAAAATAGCTACTGTTAACGTGCCGCAAACTAACAAGTGATTGGATTTTACATATCTGCACGAGTTCTAGTATTAAGCAAAATGTATCTATTTTATTGCTGACTTGCTGACTCTTGTGCTGGCTTTACTGATATTTTGGTTGCACATACTAGTGGAAATACAGCATGCAAAATTTCCTTGGAGATTCGTCGCTTGCAGTAAGGAGATCTGCACCTTTCAAGCATCTTCTTATGGGACATGCAGCTGAACAAAATTCTCAGAAAATGTTATTTGAACTTACAATTTACTTAACAAATCTTAACCCAAGAGAGGTATAGGGCTTTCTGACAAATATGAGAATTCATCTGTTAAAACTTTGTTCCAAATTTGGCATTCTATTGGTTTCAAAAAATGGCCTTTCTTTCCCACAATCTCAAAAACTATCACGGTGAATTTACTAAGAAGTTTTTTACAACTAGTTACCATGGAATAAGCCTATTAAAATTTTTTTGGTTTAATTTCTCAGCTTCATAAGAACTGCGGATCCTCTGGAGATGCCTTTAACTTTTACCCTTAGACTGCCATATTCAGTATTACAACATCGCTGTAGTGGGCGGGGGGAAACCCCCCTTTTCGTTGCTTTAGAAGCAGGCAGCTAGTCTTGCTGCAGTTTAGATATAGACAAGGCCATGCAGGTGGCGGGATTGCTGGTGCTAAGTGGTAATTGCCTGGCCCTGGCAAACTCCTTGGTTACAATTAGCTGAGTTTACTTTGCAGCTTGACACAGGCCTGAAATTTATATTCATGCTGTACAGCACAGGCTTGGGACATTTTGCTTTTTTGTTTTCCCATTTCATTCCAAACATAATACACTTTATATGCAATTCCAATTAGCTCATCAATAGCTACATTCCTCAGCCTCATTTACCTTTTGCAAACAGCATATTAACCATCAGTCTATTACTTTTATTTTCCTAGATCCAAATGAGTTCATATTCTAGCAACTTTTAAATACAACCTCTTTCAAGTTCACATCCATCATAGCATTTAGTTTAATTTCTCATACTTCCAACTAGCACATAAATTCAATGCTAATCAGAGTTTAATTACTTCAATTCTTTTCTGTTCTCAAAATTATTAGATAACAATAAGAGCAAATTAACTTACACTATTATACTTCATCCCATTTTTTCCAAAATTCTGTAGAACAACATTGATTACAATATAGCACTAAAACTTAGATTTCTACATTTAAACTACACTCAAGTACAACACCACCTCAAGATAGAAGGAAACTTGAAATGATATTGCATTTGAACATGGGCTGAGTGATTTCTTTTATCAGAATATTTCCCCAAAAAGTTACTCTAATATATAAGGATGCACCCTAAGGGGGAGCAAGGTGGTACTTTAGTATTGGAACCGGTTCCCATTTTGTAATTATCTTCCCAAAAAATATTCTTTTGGTACCAAATATAAGTATGAAAATTAAAATACTGAGGTCAGATATGAAAACCAGATACCAAATTCAAATATGCAAACGGATCACAATTACACTTATTCAAAACAATATCTCAATTATAGCATTGCACCTTTGAACCTCTTACTGCTCAGCCAGGTGGAGGTACTGCTGGGTCTCCCTGACAAAAAGGTCAGCGCACGCTGGAGCCCAACCGGCACCTGCCCCCCCGCTGCTCTAGCAAGCTGGACTGGGCAAGGCTTTTCTTAGTGTTTCATCTGTCATGCTGCAACTGTTATCCCAAAACAGGATTCTTTACTTGGTGTGCATACAAAAAAGCCAAACTTAGTACACCGAGATGAGATACTGCCTATCACAGAGTTGCACAAGTCTGCATGTTGGAATAAAGCTAGCATGCTGGAAAGAAAAGTAACAGCTATTACACACAAAATCTTATCATCATGTTCATACAGTATAGAAGTAAATTATTCCCTATCTTCTGTATAATCACAAAATGGACATCTTGAGTCAACAGATTTTCATGATTCTGTGAACTTACTGTACTATATAACAGGCAAAGACTTATTAAAATGTAATATGCTTAAACAGATACCTACAAAGAAAACAGGTTAATAAGGAAAACATCTTGCAGATCCCAGCAAGCCCCCCATGACCCATGTGCCATCAGCCAATTCTCCCCCGGCCTGTTGAAGCCCAAATCATTCCACCCGCAAAACCATCCATAATGATTTAATGATCTTATGCAAAGCCACGCTTTGTCCTGCTATTCTCACTCCAAAACCAACATTATTTGCAACAAAGTGTTATACTTCAAAGTTCTATTCTTCAGCCACTTTTCCCCTTCATCTAACTTACACAGCAGCCACTACTGATTATAATATTTCACAAGATCTTCCTTCCTCATATTTCCAAATGCTTTCCTAAGTTCTAGAACACCTCCCAATACTGACTTCTTAGGAACATGACTGAAAAAAAGTCGTTCCTGACCCCATCTCATAAGTAAAAACCATCAGAAGGCTTACAGTGCACTTACACACACAATACTTCAAAAAAACTGTAACAAAACCCAGTAAAACAGTTAATTTACATTCCTGACAAGCTGCTTGATTGCCTCCCACAACGCATTTCCCATTTTTTCTCCAGGTTTCTATTTGAAAAACTCCTGATGGATTGGCAGGAAACCCATTATCCCTGCACCATATCAATAGTTTTTTGAGAGTATTTTCTTCTTATTTCATCCCTCTCCTAGGGAGGGTATGGAAGAGAAGCTGCACTATTGCTTCTTCTTCATTAGATGTATTTTGCCCCATCTCCTCTCACCCCTGGCTGCTCACCTCTTTGGGTATCTGTTGCAATGATAGCGGATCCTCTATTCCTCACTCGTTGCTACTGCAGCGAATGGGAGGCACACAGCCTGCAGACTGCATCCCGGCCACGGTCCAGCCGTGCTAACTCCAGCCAGGGCTTGTTCCTTACAGCAGTCATCCCCTTGCCGTCAGTTCTCCTTGTGGATCACATCGGGGTCACCACTTGTGAGGACCAAAATCACGGGCTCCACACAATCCAATGTGAATTCAAGCAAAGCCATTTATTGCTTGTTACAGCTCTCCTGAAGTATCTTTTTGACCTGTCCACGTGCTTCCACGCATCTAAAGGCTGCACATAACTGGACAAGAGCTACTGTTAATGTGCCGCAAACTAACAAGTGATTGGATTTTACATATCTGCACGAGTTCTAGTAATAATAAGCAAAATGTATCTATTTTATTGCTGACTTGCTGACTCTTCTTCACGGAACACTCCTTCTTTAGTTTTCGCACAAGGCTGCACAAAGTCACGCAAGGCATGTAGGCTGCTCAACTCTTGCTTTCCTGCTGGACACATAGGCCTCAGAGGCCTGTTCAATTCAGTTCCATATTATGTCCATTCTTTTCAAGAAAATCCCTCAAATCTCCCACATCAGGACCTCTGGTTGCATGGTCTTTCCTCCTTTACCTCTTTGTTTGTCTCCTCTGAGTCATTAGTCCTGAAACATGCCAAAGAGTTGTCAGCAGATAAAAATGAAAGGAGGCTGAGCCCAGAGGACATGTATAAGGATACCAAGGAGAGCTTGCAAGACAAGGTTGAGAGTAGAGGCAGGCCTTGGTAACCAGGACAAGGAGACAGAGGGCCTTACTGGCAAATGGTGGTTGGAGGCAAGTTTCTGCAAACAGGTCCTGTGGGCTAGAGGAAAAGCAGATGCTACTTCTGCTGCTGGCTTTCCAAAAATGAATATAGCCTGTCCACATGCTTTACTCTAGATTCAGGTTTTTTTATGGACTCCTGAGAAGTTGATAATTTCCTAACTTGAGCATTCAGTTTCCTGAGTAGCAACAAGGCATTTCAGTAGGCTTTTGGAGAGCTGGAACTGGGGTTGTTCCTGCAAAGCACGCTGAAGAGAGATGTATGAGGTAGTGAGACTGCTTTGAATGAATGTGGATTTAGCCCATCAATAAGTGTAGACTTTTCACATGCAGTGGGGTTATGTTAATAAAATAGATTTCAAATGTTTTATTTAAGTGCAAAGAATGTCTTTTTGGAATGGCAAAAAGTAGAAAACTTGTATCAGAATTACATCAGATGTGTTTTTGTGGATGGATACAAAACATCTATTCTGTAAGCAATAACCAAATAATTGCCTAGGAGTAAAGGAAATAGAAGATTAGGGTTGTTTTCCTTGTTTTCTGTACTACTCTGTTAATGTGTTTGCTAACCTTGGGTGGTACTGCTCTTATTTGTGATGTTTTCTATTTCAAAATATGTTTTCCCAGTAAATGATTTAGTGAAGGTGGATTTTGTTAATTCATATTTGTTTAATTTTAGCACGAATTTTCATTTTTAATTACTTCAGAGTATACTGCTGCATCAAAGTGACTTTCCACATACTTCTGGGCAAGGGAGTGTGGGTAAGTCATATCTCAGAATTTCTTCTATTTTCAGGGCTCTTGTCAGTGTAAATTGCATTATTTTGGAGACTGGAACAGTATTTCACATTTTTGTTGCAAATGGGCAGGTTGAAAAACAGCTGGAGGGTAAGTCCCTTCAGATTAGGGGGCGTTCTGGCTCCTATATGGCCTCAGCCAGAGTGCTTTGTATTCCATGGTTTAATGAGTGATACTGGGTCGTGTTAACTTTTAGTTCAAGCATATGTATCACGTTGGTGGGCTTGTGTTTAGCACATGGAGTGAATGCCCAATTACTGCTGCGCTGTAGCAGATACAAAGTTAAAGAGAGGAGCATTTGCCCCCGTGTGCTGAACACCACTGTTAATTCAGTGCAGGAAGCACCTGAGAAGTAACTTGAAAGTGTTTCCAAAATTCCGCAGTATTTTCCTATAGACTTCCTGTAGTATGAGGGCAGAACACACGCTTTGCTCCTGGATGTAATGTTTGCCAGATAAGTTAATACATGTTGGCTAAAGCAGATTTTGAAAAGTGCTAAGTGGATTAGAAGAACAAGCCCTATTAGTCTCAATGGGACTTGGACTCCTATGTCCTCTGTCTGCATCTGAAAATCTTTACTCATTAGGGCTGTCTGAGATAGACCAAAATCTATATCTTATAGTACTGGATTTTGAAAGAGCTATTTAAAGCACCCTTATTCTTTTCAGTGACACAGTTTATAAGAGGGTGTTAAGTCTGAATCTTCTCAAAGTTACTTTGCCTGTGTTGTGACAGCCCCATCATCAGTGTCACAGCAGAAGGATCTGTGAACAAGTAATTTTTCCAGCTGTTAGGAAAGTGCAATGTATCTCCTCGGATTTCTAGGGGTGAGAAGACTCTTTGCTTATTGTTGGGGGCCTTGTTGCTGTCTTGCTATGTTACAAGGATGCAAAGGAAGACAGTCAGTGCTTTTTGGCTTAGAGCAGAGGTGAAGATTGTTGCTTGCTTTCCAAGTGCTCTGCTGAGCATCTTCTCCATGGATTATGCTTACAGTAGAGAAAGCAGGACCACTGCTATGTAGACAGTCTCCAAGATGAAATGATTCTGTCCATGTAAGGAACTGAAACCTTTCAGATCTTGTGTGTTTACTGAGTTTAACGAATTTACCAAAAAAAAGTATGCTTTTCTATAACCTGTCTTCTCAGAAATTAATATTTGGGAAGATTATTGTATTATTTTGGACACTGACTTTCTCTATGCATACATTTATATTCCCCATACTAGATGGCTCTTATTTCATTATTGTGCATATAATATTCTGTTGTTTAGCCAGTTTAAGTTTCATATTACAGCACCATCTGGAACTTTTTAAATAGAGAGACACAAATATACAAAAAAGACTAGATATTGGAGCCACCTGTCAGTCAATATGACTGTTTCCTTTATTTCAGTGCTCAGTTTTCCAGTGCTGGAAAGATCTAATATTCTGGTATCACTAGAAACAAGAAAATTCTACGCAAAGTAGCAAGGCCTCTAAGATGGGGAATGTTGCAGAGATAAGTGGTAAAAATAAGGCAACAAACATTTTAAAAAGAGAAATCCTCAAGTATTATATCAGTTTAAAATGGAGATGGACATGAATTGATGCTACTATAGTAGGAAATGCCAGTTTGAGGCATCTTGCTTGTTTTTATCATTGCTTTCTTTACACTTTCCAAAAAGAGAGCTTGCTTTCTTTTTTGCCTTTGATTGGACAGAGGTAGTACCCAGTATTTTAATTACTTTACTATCTGAAATGGGACATTTTTTGGGCATCTTTCCTTAAGAATATAGCCTCGGGAGGATGGTAAGCAGGTGACGGTTTAGGCATCAAAGGCTGAACAACTATCACATGTGTGTTGCAACACAGAAACGTACAGTAGAAGACACTAGCAGACTGCATCAAGGCTTCCCCTATGCACTGGGTTTAAGGACAGGATACAGCCAGGAGCCTTAAGCTTTGGCTATCAGGGAAACCATTTGAGTGGCTGTCATGAAGACACCCCAAAGTCGGTTTTAGGTGGACAACAAGTTCCAAAAGATATTTTATTCTAGCCAGAAAAGTATAGTAAATATACCTACTAGAAACAGGGTTTATACAATTATTTAGCACTCCAATAACATAGAATACAGATTCAGATATCAGTTGAGGAGGTTACTGGGGTATGACTATATAAGAATAATGAGGATCCACAGTGTGCACACATACACTCACAAGAAACAAAACCAGAGGCCTCTCACTGAAGTGTACAGAAGAAACAATCACTTGCCTGGATTAGGCAAGGACTCACTCAATGATATATCCATCAGAGACAAACAACCACTTACCCAAAGGAGGAGGCGAGGCCACTCAGTGCTGGAAAGTCTCCTTACACAGTGTACCAGGCTAAGCGGAGGGCTCCAATTCACAGACCTGCTGCTCTGAGAAGAACACTCAAAGGGGGTCTTCGATGGTGACCCTGTTTTATAGCCTGGTCAGATCTGGTTGGGGTCATTACAACACGGTTGAGAATCTTCTTGGCTTCTCTGGGCACCTCCTTTGTTTGGAACACTGTCAGCTGACTGAGGGTCCCACCGCTTCTGCCCCTAGGTGGGGAGGATGTAAATGTCAGCATGATCCTAGGTATGTATGTGAGGACAGGCACAGCAGGGTGCAAAAGGTGCTGAAAAGCCATCAACTGTCCTGTTGAAGGCTACAGATCTCACAGGAGGATGTGCAACTGCCACACTGGCTCAAAGGATTTACAAGGTGTGGGGGGAGCTCGATAGCAGGAGGACTAGGTATGCTTTTCATCCAGTCACTGCTGAGCACCACCAGCCCTTCCTAACAGCAGTATGTCTCTCTGTCTCCAGTTGTCTTCTTACCTGAAGAAGCAGTTACTTGTAGTGTGTGAGCATTTGGTTATGACAGCTAAAAAGACTTGCTGAAGCTGTGGAAATCTATTTCATCTTCTTCTCCCAAAGCAGGAGAAGTACGCCAAAATGATGTTTGGGAAATGAGGCTAATGGTGTCTTAAATCCAGTGGTGGAAACTGTATAGTGACCCTGGAGAATCCATCCCTGCTTCATTCCTTCCCACTTCAGCTTCCCCCCCTGTACCTAAAACACTTGCTGTTGCAAGCTGAACTGATGTCTTCTTCATGTCCCCAAGCTGTGGACCACAGCTCTACAGCCTTTTCCTTTATTAATGACCTTTTGTTGTCAGGATGGTCTGTGGTGATGCCTGCCTCCTTCCTCCCACTTCTCTTTTCTGAATTGATCAAGCCAGTTTCTTTATCTTTTTCTGTAGCTTATGTTTCCAAAACTCTGAACAGTCTTCCCTTTCTTCTTTGGACTCTGAATTTGTTTCCATCTCAGCAGTGTCAAAAATTGGATGCGAGAGTCTGGCAGATGCATCAACAGGGACAGGTTTATTACTTCTCAACATTTGCATATTTGTGGTCCTGGAAACTGTCTTTTGCAAAAGTATCATGTAATTGATCAGATTTTCTGGTGGTCTGCTACCCACAGATCCAGTGGGATGGTATGGCTACGTTCCCAATAATTCATGTTTATTTGTGTATCAGTTTTGATTTTTTCCCCATATTTTCATTTGATCTATCCGAGGTTACCTTTTCATTTTCCCACAATTGTTGTAAAATATTGCTGTTTTAAAGAAGTTCTGAGGATATTTTTGACCTTGGAATCATAAACAACAACAATAAAAGTATTTGTCGTAATAAATCTCATGTACTGAGAGGGGGCCAGGAGTTCATAATCAGTTTTGTTATTTTTAGTTCCTTAGCCTATTACAGAAAGGTGCTTTCAGTCTGTGGTGAGAGCCCTGTCCTGGGAAGACTTAATGAATTAGCTTGCTTAAATATATAGCCTATTTGTAAGTATGAAAAGTCCTTTAAGTGCACTTTTTGGTTTGTAGGCTCAAGAGATGTGACAGACTTGAGACCCAAATTCGTCAAAAATCTTGCAGATGAATTGTAATTACACATGCATTCCATTAATGTAGTAAATTCGATAAACTTTCGGTGGATAAGACATACTTATTAAATAGTGTTAGAATAATCAAGAATAAAACAAAATGTGGAAAGATTGTGGTGTTTTAGTGCACTCAGTTTGTGCAGGGATCCTGGACAGAGTGCTTGGATCACAGTATCTGACTTTTTGCAGTGCTGCTCAGGACTCAGGCCATGCATGACTACAGACTCCCCAAGCTGTGGTACAGCCATGGCTAGTAAGTAGCACAGGCTGGTGGGCGAAGCCAGGCTGAAGTCTGTCTTTGGTCTGCATTGCTATAATATATGGAAAGAGGAGTAGCAAGTATTTTGGGAGCTCTGTCCTAAACAGCTGTAGCAGTGTGACTAAGATTGTGATATTTCACATATGCAAAGGAGGAGGAAGACCTTTGCAGTTAGAAGCATTAACTGCCAGTGCCAGCAGCTGGCCCATGATCCAGGTTTCTGGTAGCTCCTGATAACTTGTTTCAGAAGTCTTGGTGCATACATCTGGTCACTCTTTGTGAAAAGGGAACTTGACAGTAGCATTTGGGCTGCTTTTTTTGGTTTTATTTTTATATATATATATAAATATAAATATATATATATATTTTTCCCCCTCCTCTGGAGTGCGTGCTTTCTGCAAAGGCTTCTTTTGTTTTGTAGCTGTAGTGCTTGCCAGTACCATTGAAAGACACCCTATTCTCCATTATGGGGGTTTTAAAGAGAGCATGGCTGAGAATGAAGGCTCTCATGACAAATGCAGAGATATTTTCTTGTGTCAGCAGCAAGGAGCTCAAAAGACTGCAAAAAATCTTTACAGAAGCAGACACGGGACTTCCCTTATACTGCTCCTGCCTGCCTTGAGTAGCCTGTAAACGTGTAGTTGCCATGCAAAACCATGGAGAAGTTTCAGAGGACTTTTGGGATTTAACCAAAGCAGTTATTGCTGCAGCTGATGCTTTGTTGCTTGTGTTCCCTTCCAAATGAAGGAAATTGACTGTGCTCATTTAAATCCAACACTTTTTACTTGACTTGATGAACAAAATATTTGCTTCTAGGCTTAGTAAAGCCATGATAAGAGAATGGATTTGGCAGAAGCAACAAGTGTTTCAAAATAGATTTTCTGGTGGCCAGATTTTAATTGAGAACTCTCCACCAGTGGGCCTGCACTGGTGCAGAGTCCTTTGTGACACAGAAATATTCTTTGCACTATTTTGCAGCATGGGAGCAAAAGCTGTGGAGGTAGGAAAGGAAAATAAAAAGAGAGAAGCTCAGAGGCTCTTGAAATAACAAGTTTGGAGTATCTAAGGATGGCAGACAGGCTGAAACAAACAAATATTTTAATTAAAAAGCAGTGCTGCTATAGTCTACCAGGAAAGGAACAGAACTGATGTTGTTTTAGCCATTACATTGTTGATGAGGGGAGGGTGAGAGGATACCTGGCTAAACTAACCATTTCAAAACCAGCAGGACTAGATGGCACACAGCCAAGTCTTCCTTTAGAGGAACGAGAACAGGGTGCAACAAACTGCTATCCACCCTCTTTGAACATTCATGGAGAAGAAGGGAGATCCAAGAAAATTACAGTAGGCAAATGTAGTAATAGCCTTTTAAAAGATAAAAGCATGTCCTTGGAAACTGTTAAGCAGAAAATTTGAATTAAAACTATTTTGAGATGTAACAAAAGGTCAGCCATGGCAGCACTTATATCAAATAGTGGTTTTCAGCTATTTTAAATTGAAATTGAATTAGCACTTTCTGGTGGTGGAAAATTGCAAACCATCCTGTGCAGTGGTGTTGCAACAATTCCACCAGCAGGAAAAAAAAAAGTTAGGCTTAAACTGGAAATTATTTTTATTTTGTGATTGCTTGGGTCTGTTTTATGATGATATCTTTTTAAAATGTGCAGTCCTTTTGTGGACCATTGTCTGATGTCCTTAGGCGACTGGTCTGTCTGACCACATTTCAAATAAATACTGAGCTGCACTGGAGCCGTGTCGGCTGATCTAGAGGTATTGGGGGATTTTCGTTTTGATTTTGTGACCCGGTAGTACCCGGCAGCCCTTGCGAGAGCGGCTGACGTAGCGTAGCCGTTACCACAGTGACAGCGATCACACCCCCGCCCCTTGCCTTGAAAAAACCTCAGGGAGGGCACCCATGTATCGCTGTCCACCAGGTCCTGGGAGGGGCGACCCACCTGTGAAGCGAGTGAGTACCAGCCACATTGTGCTGCAGCAGCGGATATGGCAGCTCGTGCAGCAGGGTGCAGAGGTTGTCTCTCCTTGCTCGGTAGACCATCTCACCTATTGGCAGTCTCACAGACTGCAGCTGATGATGATCTCCAGACAGAGAGCTAGTCACAAAATGACTGATGTGACCCAGATAGAGGGCCTGCTCTGATCTCTGGCTGTTCAGGTCTCTGGCTGGAGGGAGCAGCCTACTGGTGCTGGGGGAGGGAGGTAGGCATTCCATGTGTGTGAAGCGTGAGCAGGTGGAAGATCTGCTCAGCATGGTGGTGAAGCTTAAGGAGGAGGTCGAGAGACTGAGGACCATCAGGGAGTGTGAGAAGGAGATTGGGGGAGTAACTCCCTGGTATACCAGTCAGAATGGCCCCAGGGGGATACCCCCCTAAAGGTGATGGACCCTCCGCCCTGTCGGGCAGAGTGGGGAGACCTGAGACAGCTCCTGTTCCGTTGCTGTTGGGCAGAGGTAGGGGACCAAAAAGATGAGGAGGGTTGGAAGCAAGTTCCAGTTCGGTGTCATGGACAACCACCCTCCCTAACTGCTTTGCTTCCCCAGTAATAGGTTTGCTAGTCACTTTGCTTCTGTAATAGGTTTGAGGCCCTGGATCTCGAAGGAGAGGTAGATGAGGATGTAGTGGAATGCCCACCTACAAGGTTACATAGGAAGAGGCAGTTGACTCTACACCTCAAGACTGCCTCGGATAAGAAAGAAAGAAGGGTAATTGTAGTAGGTGGCTCCCTTCTGAGAGGAACAGGGGGCCCAATATGCAGAGTTGACCCTCATCACAGGGAAGTGTGTAGTTTACCTGGAGCCTGGATCAGGGATATCACCAGGGCATTCCCCAACTTGGTGCACTCAACGAACTAATACCCACTGCTGATCTTCCAGACAGATGGGGAGAAAGCTGCATCCCATAGTCTGAGGAGAATGAAGAAAGATTTCAAGGCCTTGGGATGATGGGTGAAAGAGTCTGGCGTGCAAGTGATTTTTCTCTTCCTTCCTTCCATTTTTGGGGTAGAATAGAAGAAATCAGACCGTAAATGATTTGCTACATTACTGGTGCTACAGGCAAGGTTTTGGATTCTTTGATAATGGCTGGTTTTGTAAGACACCAGTCCAGAAAGTGATATGTGGGAATGGTTTCTCTCACAAGGGCAAAAGGATGCTGGGACCGGAATTAGCAGAGCTTATTTGGAGAGCTTTAAACTAGGTTCGAAGGGGGGTGGGGTTATAGCTGGGCTTGCATCATTGGGGCAGCACTCTAGAATTGATGAAGACCGGAAGGCCTCCCATCCCCCTAGGGTGAAATCAGTATGCTCAGCTTGCTCCCTGAAATACCTGTACACCAATGCATGCAGCATGGGGAATAAGCAGGAGGAGTTAGAAACCTGTGTTTGATCAGGAGATTATGATTTGGTGGAAGCTACAGAGACATGGTGAGACAGCTCACATGACTGGAATGTGGTCATGGATGGCTATGTCCTTCTCAGGAAAGACAGGCCAGCAAGGCGAGGTGCTGGAGTTGCTCTTTATGTGAGAGAGCAACTACAATGTATTGAGTACTGTGCGGGGCAGATGAGGAGCAAGTTGGGAGTCTGTGGGTAGAGAATTAAGGGGCAGGCTGGCAGGGGTGATACTGTTGTGGGTGTCTATTACAGGCCACCAATCAGGATGAGGAAGATGATGAGGCCTTTCACAGGCAGCTGAGAGCAGCCTCGCAATTACAGGCCCTGGTTGTTGTGGGGGATTTTAACTACCCTGTTGTTTGCTGGAAGGAATACTCAGCCAGCCATCCACAGTCCAGGAGGTTCCTCCAGTGCATTGATGATAGCGTCCTGATGCAAATGTTGGATGAGCCAACTAGAAGAGGAGTGCTGCTGGATCTCATCCTCACTAAAAGGAGGGTCTGGTTGGAGCAGTAAAGGCTGAGGGCTGCCTTGGCTGCAGTGACCATGAGATGGTGGAGTTCAAGATCACATGTGGCAGGAACAGAATACCAAGCGGAATCATAACCCTGGACTTCAGTAGGGCCAACTTTGGCCTTTTCAAGTAGAAGATACAGAGAAGTCAGAGTTACTAAATGCCTTCTTTGTCTCTGTCTACGCTGCTGGAGGCTGTCCTGAGGAGCCCCGTATCCCCGAGACCCCAGAGGAAGTCAGGACAATGGAGGAGTTTGCCTTCGTTGATGAGGGCTGGCTTAAGGAGCAGTTAAGCAATCTGGACATCCATAAATCCATGGGTCGAGATGGGATGCACCTGTGGGTGACTTGGATGAGGGAATAGAGTGCACTGTCAGCAAATTTGCTTATGACACCAAACCGGGAGGAGCAGCTGACATGCCAGAAGGCTGTGCTGCCATCCAGTGAGACCTGGACAGGCTGGAGAGCTGGGCAGGGAAAAATTTACTGAAGTATAACCTGGGCAAGTGTAGAGTCTTGCATCTGGGCAGGAACAACCCCTGGTTCCAGTGTAAATTGGGGAATGACCTGTTGGAGAGCAGTGTAGGAGAGAGGGACCTGGGGATCCTGGTGGACAGCAGGATGACCATGAGCCAGCACTGTGCCCTTGTGGCCAGGAAGGCCAATGGCATCCTGGGTTGTCTTAGAAAGGATGTGGTTAGTGGGTCAAGAGAGGTTCTCCTCACGCTCTACTCTGCCCTGGTGAGACCACACCTGGAATATTGTGTTCAGTTCTGGGCCCCTCAGTTCAAGAAGGACAGGGAACTGCTTGAGAAAGTCCAGTGCAGAGCCACGAAGATGATTAAGGGAGTGGAGCATCTCCCTTATAAGGAAAGGCTGAGGGAGCTGGGTCTCTTTAGCCTGGAGGAGGGGAGGCTGAGGGGTGAACTCATTAATGTTTATAAATATATAAAGGCTGAGTGTCACAAGGATGGAGCCAGGCTCTTTTCGGTGACAACCAATGATAGGACAAGGGGCAATGGGTACAAAGTGGAACACAGGTTCCACTTAAATATGAGAAGAAACTTCTTCTCAGTGAGCATGCCAGAGCACTGGAACAGGCTGCCCAAGGAGATTGTGGAGTCTCCTTCTCTGGAGGTATTCAAAACCCACCTGGACACATTTCCTGTGTAACCTAATCTAGGTGTTCCTGCTCTAGTGGGGAGATTGGACTAGATGATCTTTTGAGGTCCCTAACATTCTGTGATTCTGTGAAATATATCATTGACCCAATGCACTGAGGGTTGCTTCAGTGGCTTTTGAGTATTATGAGGTCATTCAAGATAAAAGATTGTGGTGACCTAACTTTGATGTCCTTTGGAGCAGAATTATGTGGTCACTGAGTAAACTGAAAACATAGGGCTGGATCAACTGAACCGTAATAAAATTGTCTGTATATTCCTTCTTGGATGCAAAATAAAGGTGCTAATAGTATTTTTAAGGGCCTCTGCAGAGGGGTGATACAGTCCCAGCAGAGGCTGGATATTTTTAGGAAACAGGCTTAAAAGGGAATTATTATTTGAATTGACATTTGATTATCTTCCTTGCAAAAAATGAGCTTTGGAGAAATCTCATGTCCCAGAGCTAGGGTGGCTTGTCAGTTTCCATAGCCAAGGATAGAGAATGAGGGAGTTATTTGCCAGGGTGTACAGCCTTTATGTTTTGTTTTGTGTGGTTTGAAACATTTAGGAGTCTATATGCAATTGGACATACTAGCTGTAAGCCTGGTGTAGGGCTCAGGTTTGCACCTCTTAACCAGTGGTATTGCTATGTTTATGTTTGTAAATTCATACTTTTCTGGTGTGCACATATTAGACAAGTAGGACACTTTTCAGGTAGCAATGCTGTCTGCTTCATCTGAAAGGCCTTCTGGAAGGGTTTGTACAAGGGGGTTGCAGTAGACACTGTGAAGGATGGTGCTTCTGGGTTTAGTACTAAGCTTTGATGCTGACCAGAGGACATACCAAAGGAGTGAGTTGTCTTCCTTGGATCTCACTCTCACCATTTAAGGATGGATGTGGAAAAGCTTCCCATCTTCAATGCTTCTCGTCACCTGGCAGAGCATCAATACTATCAAGTTAGAAGAATCTGATACATCACCATTGCAACTTGAATTTGATACTGAAACATTGATACCTATTGCCATTGAGTCTGGGAGGTACAGCCAGCCTGATTAGAAGAAGCAAGTGTGACAGCAGTTAGTGTGAGTTTGAGCACTGAGCATTTGACCATCAGGAATGGACCCTACTACCATTCTTCTCCCCACCTTCATAGCAGCAACAAATGGGAAACTTTTAATTGACTGAGTTCTGGCTGAGTTTAACAGGTCTCCAGCCCACCAAGTACACCTTCACTGATTCTGGAGCTTATTTGGATAGCCACACAATGTTGAATGCCAGCAGGTCACATACAAACATGCAGAAGGAGAAGTCTGGAAGACGGGGCTTTTTAATGGTTAAAGGAGGGGAATTTATGTAGAGTTCAGGTTTGTGCAGTAGGAAGAAGGGCTTCAACCAATCTATCAGAACCAGTTCAATGTGCTCATATGGTGTGAAATCCTGTTTCTGAGTGCAAGAAGAGTAGAAACAATCCAGTGAGATGCTAGCAAGAGTATTACACTTAATTTGCAGCATTGCTCAGCTAGAAGACTGTGGACGGAATTTTCTGGACAGTGATGTGCATGCACATGATAAAAGGTTTTAATGTACTCTATCTTTGGAATTCACGTGTATACTCACAGTACTTTGTAGATCTCCACTGGGCTCAATGTGATTAGAGTGGGCTTGATGTGCAAAACTTCCAGGGACTTCTGAAACCTTTTGGGAAACTTTAATTTACTTCTTACATTAATTCCAAATTGCTCAGCGTGTTCACAAGGTTTATCCCCATTTCATTTCATTGGATTTACGCGAGAGTTTGAAATGCTTTTCTGAGGGATGGTGATTTCATTCCTTGTCACATCTGTCACAGATGTTTTTCTACGTAAGGTTCCCTAACAAAATATATGTTTGATGTGAATTTACTTTTCGGCACCAAGTGTATTTAATAACATAATGCATGCGACCTGTTCTGAACAGGAAATCTCTGCTTGCCCTGGTAGCTTTGTATTTAGTTGTATTTATTAATATTCATCAATGTATTTATTAATAATAGGTATATTTATTAATAATCATAAACAGTGCAGAGCCTGAAAAACTAGCATCGGTGAGAGCAACTCATGTCTGATATTGGTTGATGAGTGTTTTTAAATTAGTGTTTCTTAGGGCAATGTCTAGGAAGATTCCTACACCAACAGGGCTCTGGTGGGCTTTTCTTCCAGGCTAAAATACTGCCATGTCTGAAAAAATTAGGGAAGAGGTGATATTGGTATTTCTCTGTCTTCAGTAACGTCACTGTCCTGCTTATGTGTAAGGAGGCAAAAAAAAACCCCAAAGATGAGCTTGAGTGAAAAAATGAGCTTACGGCCCTGGGAAAAGAGTAAAAAGGAGGGGGAGGTTTGGAGCCTGGGCTGCTTCGAAGCACAAATGAGCACCAGTTTGGTTTCTGTCACAGTTTTAGCAGATATTCATCAAGCAACTGCTGTTGTACAATGTTGTTTGTCTCTTATTTCCAAAACTCAATTTGGAGAATGATTATTTACTTCCCATTATGCCTTTAAAATCTTCTGCACAGTTCTGAGTGCACCAGGACTTTTTGCTTTGGTGCTGAAAGTTACAGACCTTAAGCCAATACATTATTGCATTTTTCCATAGTTGGAGTTGCTAGTTGAGTTGCTACCAGTTGTACTGCAACTTTTCCACATAACCTGAAAAAGCATTGCCCTTCCTAGCCCAGTAAGAAGTGTTTCCTTCCAAGGCTGAAGTATAACATACCCATGAGATAAATCTTGCCATGCTTGGTTCTTGTTTTACTGCGTTTCTCCACACCCCAGAGCCTTCCTGCTTTTCTTAGGCCATTACTCTTAACAGTCAGACTTTTGTAATCCTGGTGACTTTGTGAAGATGATGAGCTCTTGGCAGATACCTCCACTTTTCTCAGGGGTCCTTGAGCAAATGTTTATTCACAACACTCTGACAGTGAGTGTGTGTAACCATGTGCTGGAACTGTGGTAGGAAAGGTGACATTCTCTGGCCTTTAACAAAATTATTTGTCTGTCTAGGGCTCAAAATTGCTGAAGAAGGCTGGGTTAGCTCATTGTTGGACTGCTGGCTACTCTGTTCACTGAGGTGATGAAGCTGTCTGTTCAGTTGGTCTGAAGGGTATAAGGCTTACAAAATCTTCAGATAATTTTTCTCTGATGCATTTTGTTCTGATCCATTCCAAGTGGTGTTGTTGATAGATGCCTGTTAGAAAGCTACTGTGATTCAATTTGAGCTAACATCATTCTGACTTCACATTTTGATGGACTGCAGTTACTCTTCAGTGTTTTAACAATTTTATTTTCAAATGTAGTCAGCAAGGAAAGGAAAATAATAAAGCAGATAAGTCTTTGGGTTGGCAGGGGAATAAGAATCCTTTATTCTAGCTTTGGATGTATTGAAATTGGCACAGAAGTCCACAGGTTAAAATTTTGAATACTTCACAAGCAATAGCTTCCCTGATCTGTGAGATTTCTTGCAAGTCACTTAAAATTCCTAGGGTCTTGTGGGCATGTGCAAATCTCTTTCCAGAATAAAACTGAAAGAGAACACACAAAAAAATGCCCAAACCCATATCCTTTTAAAAAATAAATAGCCTATCTTTCAGAAGTGCCAAATACCCAGCAGTTCCCTGATTGCATTGGCAGCAGGTGGGTTTTTGTGAGTCTGAAAATCAGAGTATTATAGATTTTTCCACAAAGGCAGCTTGGTGTGTTGGCTGAAGTGGGACCCCTGGTCATGTCCTAATGTGGACAGCCAGGAAGGCAAGGGAAGGTACCATCTGTCAGTGGAGCCAGCTGGCTCATTCCAGGAATGTTCTCTCAGGGAGTTCACACAGCGCAGCTGGTGGCTTGTAAATTCCCCCCCTACCTTGAGATATGCTAATTTTTTCATATGGCTGAGCTCCCAGTTACTATGAAAAGCACAGCTTTTGGCTTATGTTCCATTATGGGAAAATTTTGTTAGCTATTCTTCTTGGAAAGCTTTTGCACTGAGAACTTCCAGCCTCTGATCTGCATGAAACCAGCTAGGGACCATTTCAGCAGTTCTTGTTTGAGGTTTTTTTTTTGGCAAGTCTACCACTAATATCAACTCTCCTTTTCACTTCTGTACTTTGCAAAGGTCATCTTACTCTCCTGTGCTCTATTTGGAAGCCAGAAGCTTCTCTTAAACATGTTCCAAGTTGCTTTTAACGTAAGCACTGGTTCAAAATTGTTCTGTTTGGAACAGCAGCCAGAGTCCTGGACTAACTGTTCTGGTGAGTGGAAAAATGTTTCATCAATGCTGAGTGTTTTATATGTAATATGCTTCTTGAGCTTGCAGAACTTTGAGAAAATCCAAAGTATCTCATTGCATGGTCACCAGCAGGCATAGGACAACTGTCTGAGCTTGTTCATTACATTGCAAGGCTAGATTATTTACTCCATTAACTTTATCATCTTGATTTGCTCATGCTTACATGAATTACGAAAGTAGTATACATTGATTTTACAGAAAAAGGGGAAAGCACTCTAGCGAATGAAAAGCTCATTTTCTGAAAATGCAGAAGAACTGGTGAGAGTTATTTTAAAGTTCAGTATTCTGCATTTCTGAGACATGCTATTGCTAGCAATCTTCCAAACTGCTGTCAAGTTTAGTCCTAAGCTACGCATGGCCTGTGGTGGAGAGGACAATTGAAAAATTAATCAAGAAAGGCAAGAGGGGACTTGTAAACTTTTCCTTCATCTAGAAATACTCCAAAGAGTATCTGTGGATGAGTGAAAGAAAGCTGGAGGCCAAATCACAGGTCATCAATACCAAGTTTGTTTAGTTTCAGTGACTGCATTTTTGGAAGATTAAAAAGTACTGCTATATGATGTCCTTGAACCTGTGCAGATGACTTGGGCTTTGGCTGTGTTACTAGTGTACTCCTCACAGACACAGTGATGTCTTAATCATTTTTTACACTTCTTTTTCACATAATTTCTACAGTTTGGAAAGCCAAACTGTTTCCTTGCTAAGGGAATTTTCCTGTACAGTTGATTAAAAGTTGTTTTTTTGGTTTTTTTTTTTTTTGATAAGACCAGTCTGATTTCCTAACTTCAGTTTTTTAATTTTTCTTCCACTAAATTTAAGATTATCCAGTGAAAAAGAAGGAAGAGGAAGTAGACTAAAGCAACTCCCATTTTAGTAGAAAACAAAACCAAAACAATAACAACAAAACAGAAGTAGAACATTAATTGAAGGTGCTGAATTTTAAATATATACCAAATCTCAGCCCAAGAAACCCTAGTTGCAGATTTTTTGCTTTGGCACTCTGTATTTCTTTTAATACAATTTTGAGGTGGCTGTGGTAAGTGTCTTGTTAAATAAGTAATTATGAAGAAGAATTAAACTCTTACTGCTAGCATACTGGTTAAGCAGTCCTCTAAATTGGAAAGCTGGCATACCCTAAGAGAAATCTGGATTGCTAGTAATTCTTTTTCATTTGGTTAATTGTTCCCAAGTATGATCTTGACCTGACTTTTGGAGCTACATGGCAATGCTAATCCAAAACAAGCTGAGCATTGCTAACTGAAAAAATGCTGAGCAGGAGACAGGCAGGAGTTCTAAGTTTGAACTTTGTTTCAGGACTACAAAGGGCTAGTCCCTAGTTCTGTTTGATGAGGTAAAAATGTATCTGATGTAGGTATGATTTGTGAGGGTTTTTAAAAACAAACTTTCCTAATGTTTACACAATCCTGCACAAAGAGGAGGAAGATAAATTCATTTGCTACTTCAGAAGTGCCTCATAAATTATTGGAAGTCCCTTGTTTTTATAGCTTTCAGTTGGAGAAGGGTTGGCTTGTATATTCACTTATAAATCTCTGATAACAACCTGAAACTTTAGAGTGTCTTTTTGTTTTATTCTGGAAAGGCACACTGCAAGAATCTGGTATTGTATGTGCCAGAGTGAGTTTGTTGTCAGCAGACCAAAAATCAAGTTCACTGCTGTTACCTCTGCCAGCATCTTTGTGTCTGATTTGAGGCAAACAGAGTGTCATTGAAGTGCCATGGATGATCGTGGTAGAGAAGAGGCTCTCCCTCTATTTGCCATGCTGGCTTTTGAGAACAAAAGACATAAATAAAACCAAGCCCTCGGGAAACTTATAGCTTATAGGTAACCTAGAATGGTTTCAATTTCCTTTTGTATCAGTGACTTGTATCGTTTGTGTCTTGTCCTTTGGGTGACTCTCTGGATAACCTATCTCTTCTGGTCACCTGAATGTGATTTTTCTCACAAAAGTGGTCCAAGTTTGGGAATTTGTTTCCTTTTGTTTCTCTTTACAAAAGCTTGTTACAGGCGTCACATCTTGTACCACATCTTATCTGGTACAACGGCCCTGAAAGTAACTTAAGGTCCTCTTAAGGCTTCACATTGTGGGCTACATTTCCTATTGGTATCCTCAGTCCCTGCCATAATCAGACTCCTCCTGCCTGTGTGTGCAGGCAGATGTTTGCATGTCTCCTCATGAGTCCCGACTTTCTGCCTTGAAGGCAGCTGAGGTGTGGGCACCAGACATAATGAGCTGCATCACATGGGAATGAGGAGTCCCAGTTTCTTCTTAGCATTTGGCCTGCTGGACCATTAACATGACAAAGGGGGTTACTGACATCCATAGTCACAATGCCTTTGATTTGGCCTCTGGCCTAGAGAAGCAATAGTCTTCTCCAGGTGAAGAACAAGGAGAGAATCACACTGTGGAGAAAGGAGGAAGAGGGAAAGACTTGGCTGAAGGTGCTGAATGGAAGCTGTAATGGATGCAGTTAATCACTGGGAAGGGCTCAGAAGCAGCCAATGATTCATTGAGACAATTAAAAGCAAATTGTCCAGCTGAGCGATCCTAGAGCAAGGAAGATGCTTCCCCAGACTATAATTCAAGGGGCTGAATGGCCCTCAAAAACTGAGCTGAGAGAGAAAAGAAACAGAAGATGAGGCAAATGATGGAACGGATGTGAATGCTTTTGTTGGAAAGACTTGGAAGCCAGCGGGATGGATGGCGATAGTCTAATTTGAGGTGCATAA
This sequence comes from Nesoenas mayeri, assembly GCF_963082525.1. Taxonomy (NCBI): domain Eukaryota; kingdom Metazoa; phylum Chordata; class Aves; order Columbiformes; family Columbidae; genus Nesoenas; species Nesoenas mayeri. The sequence continues at coordinate 36,472,510 of NC_137542.1, forward strand.
TGCCAGGTTCCTTTCATATGCAGAATAGCACTTTGATCCAGTGTGGATGAAAGTGCTGAAAAGTGGAGAGGATGGCAGGGGGTCTTTTTTCTTTGACAAAAAAGGCATCTGCCAGGTTCTGACCCCTTTTTCCCCACTCCCATAGCCTAGCAGGCCACTCCAACAATGCTAGCAAAGGGGACAAGGGTCTCCTGACAGCTGAAGAAATCTCCAGGAGGAGAATGAGTTTTGCAGCAACATGTATACCAGGGAGCCTAACTGTTGTTTTGGTTTTTTTTTTTGTAATGGTACAAAAAGGAAAATGGTTGGGGAAATACAGAGAGATCACAGTGGAAATGGGAGGTGGGAGGAAAAAATCCTTTTCTAATAAACTTGTTACTTTTGTTCTCCAAATATGTCTTTTCAGGAAATGCTTGGATGCTAGTATGAATATACTTAATGGAGCAGAGTAGGGTAGAGTTGCTGAGGGCGAGATGTGAAGTAAAGAAGAATAGTTTTGCAAGGAGGGTGAATGTGGAGTAATTTCTGCAGATTCCAACACTGGAAAGATTTTAGAATTAGTATTAACAGTGCAATGCATGAGATACCTGGAAGACAGATGCATACTTTCTGTACCACCTATTGGAGGAGCTCAGCTCAGCACAAATTCTTGTTTTCGATTGAAAATTTCTCTTCAACCTTTCCTTCTTTTCTGTTGTCTTCTTAATTTCTTGGACTTCCTAGAAATGAAGGGACTGCAGGATTGAATGGGGAGCTAGGAAAGCAAGAAGTATTTGTGCAAAGCAAATACAGCAGTTTTAGATCAGTTGTTGATCTGGTCCCTGCTTCTCATGCTCTGACTTTCTTCAGCTTTTCGCATTTGGTAAACAAGACAGGGATTCAATCCACAGAGTTTGATGGCTGTGGTCTTCCTGAAGGGTCACTTTGCACCTAGTCTAATGCTTCTTTGAGAAACAAGGACAGATAAGAGGTATCAACCTCTGACCAAGACCAATCTCAGCAAATTAAATCCTTTAAGGAAAGTAGGTTCAGAAATTTTCCTTCTCTTGATATCCTGACTTTTTAACCCTTTACTGTTTACTGAAGATAACCTTCTCACCAGGGCACAGCTTTAAGTGACACCTGATACTGCAAGCAGCTCCTCCCTCTTTACCCCAGACCCTGTCTCTTTCAGCAGGGGAGTTAAAATTGCCCCAAGAAGGTGTGATACAGAAATGGAGAGAAGCTATCACAATTCTTTGAGAGACTCTACACACACACTGATGCCAAATCCTAATGCTGTGCAGTTGTTCAGTATGTCTGCCATGCTCCTCCTCCAGCAGATGCCACTATTCTGTTCAGTCCAGCTGATGTGAAGAGTACTTTTGGCAATAGCATCTCCTGCCCTCCAATGGTGCAAAGCCTGATGACATGAGTTACATGAAGGCTAATTGTCAAGGACTCTGCTCTTTGGATTTCCGCCCATTTGTTGTATCTTGGCTCTTCTTACTCCCAGGGCTGGGGCTATGGTTGAGAATGGTACAAAGGACTTGAGCTGCTACTGCTGTCATAAAAGGATCTGAGACCACCCCTGTTTCTCAACATCAGGGTGAAAATCTCCCCTCTGGGTCGGCTTCAGATGGTTCTTGTGTGACTTCTCTCTCAGGTGCCATGCACAGTGATACAATGCAGGTGTAGATCCATGTGGGAAAATATGTTGCTTATTGGTACCAGCCCTCTGTAGACCTCCCATGACAAAGAAAATCAGCCCATGTAATGCCACACAAACCCACCATCCATGCTATTGCATCCATGACAGCCTGCTGGATGCTCTGTTCCCTGGCAGTCATGGTTGGGATGGGATGTAGGAGTTTTGGGCAGTGCAATTGAACGCTTTGGCTTTTAAGGTGGAACATAAGCCACCTCATTGTGAAAGGTCTTTTGTGCTTCCCCAGCTGGGCAGGCAAGTGCTTTGGCTGCTACCATCCTGAGATCTCTTCTTGTGTCCAGTATCAACTCTCGCATCTCCTTACCAGAAAGATGTACCCTTAACAAAGGGCACAGAGCTGCTAAAGCTGCCTCACCATGACAACTTTGTGTCATGCCAGCAGTAAGTTTAGAAGGTAGTTAGGTATAAAGGTAGGTGGGGTAAATTGCCTCTCTTCCTGTGTAAATGTGTGTGGTAATCCTCTATAACTGCAGGTAGTCATTGTGGTTTTAAACTGTGCTCTTGAGACATTTATTTACTTCTTTGCAGTTTACTGTTTGCTAGTTTCTTATGGCTAGTGGGTGGGCATGTGGAAGGAAGATGCCTGTGTGGCTTGACCTGGCTATTACAGTCCAGGCCACGTCTGTTTGAAGAAGGGACTGAATCTTCTTTGCCTGAAGCACACTGCAGGGGAGAAGGGGAGATATATGCATGGAGAGTAGGTGAATAGTGCAGGCTGTGGGAGTACAACAGAGAGAGGAAGATTTGCTTTGTTGTCATGTCTCACCTAGCAGGCTGGTGTTTCCTCCACAGAAGCTGCTTACCCTCCACTGGTTTGTGTTCAGATGAAAACCAAACAGTAAACATTTTAAAGCCTCTTTGATGTGCTTACTCTACTTTGAGGCAGGGCTACCTGACCAGCTCAACAGACCCTCACAGGTCTTATTCCTGCTCTATGGATGGGGACTGTCTGAACATTTTTTCAGAGGTTGCAGAGTCTAGAAAGGGCCATATTATTTTAATAGTAAACTGACCAAGCAGATGCTGCAATGGTAGTCAAATAACTTGCAAAATAAGCCATTCCCATGGAAGTACATTTGGCTTGACTGATTGTACGTATGATATTTTCCTGGCATGGCCTAGCAGTCCTGGATGTAGAGACCCGACATTTTCAGCATGGATTTGGCTTGTCTCAGTGAATCTTGGCTTGTCTCAGTGAATCTTGGCTTGTCATTAACATCCATTAAGGCTTCTCTTTGTGGGAAGCGAAGCTAAACAAATGGAAAATGATGGCTTCAGAGTGCAATAAACCCCACCCTGCATACAAAATTTGTTCAGACATAAAATGGTTTCAACTTGTTTTTGTTTAATTTACTTCCAAATTAAGCAGAAGTCCTTTGCAATATAGCCACTGGTTAGATTGATGTAACTTTCCTGAGTGCCTGCCTTCAGGTATTCTTTTAATCAGGTGTAGTTTGTGTTAATGAAGTGAGTTCTTCCCTTTTTAAAAACATGAGATGGGAGTGAATGTCGCTATTCATGAACACCCTTCCAGAACTGAGGCTAAGTTATACACTTTCATATTCAGTTAGATGCACAGTGGCCTAGATCCAGATGGGCAGCTCTAGCTCTAGTGGGAACAGTGTAGACCTGCAGCTTTCTGAAGGAGACGGATTGTTGTGCTGGGGAAGGGCAAATTGTACCTGTTCATTCCAACATCTGCCCTGTCATGTAATCCCCAAATTTGGTTCACATAATCTCAGTACATTAAGAGTATGCTTACTCATATGTGAGTTTCATGGTGTTGGTGAATACCTCCAGTTCCAGAGTGCTTTTGATGGAGGTAAATATCCAGGAGGAGTTAATTACACAGAGCCCTCATCAGGCTGCAGAGAGCCACCAGAGCCTGGAAAATGACCCTCTCAAGAGTAACTTTCGAAATGTATTTCAAGACCCCAACAATATATCTCAATTTACTTCCTTTAGAAATAAAAAAAAATAAGCCAGTAGGTAGTAGAGGCTTGTAACAATTGTCTAGTCTTGGTGTGCAAACCAGTGGTAGCTTTAGTACATGCTGTGTTCAGGGGAAATGGCAGTGCTTTACTTGCCTCATGCTGATAGTGAGCTGCTGCCTGCATGGGCAAAGAGCCAGCTCCGCACCACACCAGTATGCCTGCTAGCATCCTATGCTCAGCCTGGGGAGTTTCCACTCGGAGTCCTCACTGACTTCCCAGGGCTTGGTGGCTGGTTACTGCAGTGGCCGGAGCAGTGAGGGAGAGGTATGGAAGTGCTGCATTGTCTCTTTGGTGCCCCTCTCAAAGTGTTGCTCCAAACTGCTCTCTTGTGCTGCACCTTGAATACAGTGTTCAGTTTTGGGCCCCTCATTGTAAGAAAGACATTGAAATACTAGGGAGAGCAGAGGAGGGTGACAAAGCTGGTGAGGGGCCTGGAGCACAAGTCTGAGGAGTGGTTGAGGGAGCTTGGTCTGTTTAGCCTGGAGAAAAGGAGGCTGAGGGGAGACCTTATTGCTGTCTACAATTATCTGAAAGGAGGTTGTAGCATAGAGGGTGTTGATCTCTTCTCCCAAGTAGCAAGACATGGGACAAGGGGAAATGGCCTCAAGTTGTGCCAGGGGAGGTTTAGATTGGATATTAGGAAAAAATTCTCTATGGAAAGGGTTGTCAGACATTGGAACAGGCTGCCCAGGGAAGTGGTGGAGTCACCATCCCTGGAAGTGTTTAAAAGGCATTTAGATGAGGTTCTTAGGGACATGGGGCTTAGTGTTAGAGTCAGATTAGGTTATGGACTTGATGATCCTGAGGGTCTCTTCCAACTAAAATGATTCTAAATGGTGGTCATCTTCACTGTACCAGCTGGGAGGCAGCTGGAGCAGCAGCTGTCTGGGTCAGGCCCCGAGGCCCTACCACCCTAGGAGAGCCATGCTGTGCTGCAGGTTGGGAAGCAGCAACACCTTGGAGGAGACCTCTGCTGATCTTCTCCTCTGCTGATCTTCTCCCTTTTTGGTCAAGGGAAGAGGCTGCATGGGGGCAGGAGCTATGGCAGCTATGCTGGTATAGCTTTAGCTGAAGGGAATGGGAGCACTGGCATTCCCGGGCGAATGCTAAGAAGGAAGAGGAGGGATGGTGGCAGTGGCTGCTGCCCTCAGACTCACTTGTGAGGATGGTGGCTGTCCTGCATCCCCAGGCAGCTGCCATACTTCACTGACCTGCTCCAGAGAGCCATTCCTGCCTGAAATAAATGCGGTGTGTGGCAGAAGAAGACAGGAAACAAGAAACAACAGTGTAAATGTTCCATGTGGATGAGGAAGGGAGGGCAAACAGGAGAGTTAAGTTTAATTTAGGTAGATGGCTGAGAAGCTGTGGGATTAGGAGCCCGTCAGGCCCTTAGTCTTTATGGTGGCTGGGCAAACTGTCACCTAAGGGAGCAAGATTGCCCCAATTTCATTCTGCGCCTTTGTATCTTGTATATTAATCACAACATGGGCAAAACCTCCTGGAGTTGTGTTGCAAGTCATTTCCCTGTGAGTAGGCATGTGAGACCTGAGGTGTGAGTATCTACAGACCTGGAGGAGGTGTAGGTTGGTGACATGTCAGCTGGTGCACTCAGAGTGGGAGCAGCTTCAGAGGCCCCTCAGCAGGCAGCTACGTGTCTGACCTTCTCAAGGGACAAAACAAGAACTCACCAGGAACTCTCTTTTCCTCCCTCTCCCCCTCCCTCAGGTGGTCTTTGCTTTGAATCAGACTCTCTTGCAGCAGGAGAGCCTCCGAGCAGGCAGTTTCCAGATCCCCTATACGACAGAAGACCTTGTCAAGCATTACAGCTGTGGGGACTTCAGCTCCATCATCTTCAACCACGACACTTCTCAAGTGAGTCTTGCCGCCGCAGCCCTTGTATTACGCAGATGTCCCCATGGCACTAACCCCTGTGTCACTCACACTCGTCTCTCCTCAGGCAAGCCCTTTGCAGGTAAGGGCCAAAGGCACATTGCTGGCTCCCTGGCACATCTGCTTCCCTGCGCCTCTCATCCCAGGAATCTGCACCAACTCATCCCTGTCTTGCTGCATGCAAGCAGTGAAGGTGCACCTGGCCTTCATTTTTAGATGTGTGCCGTGTTTGCTTTAGTATGAAGTTCTATGAGTTAATCCTTTATTTTCTTAAAGATCCTGTGGAATTATGCTATCTTAGGTATGAATGTACTTAGCACCAACAGAGAGCAGTGACAGGCTCTTTTGTGCAATAGTGACAGAAAAATGCACTCATGATGTGGATGCTTGTGTAAGGCTGGGCAAGTTGCAAGCTTTTTAATGTCCCTGATCAGTATGATTGCATACTGTGGGCAAGGTCCAAAGAAGAGAAATAAAGTGAAACAGAGAAAAGATAGATTTACACTGAATGTTGAGGGAAAATAAAACCTTCTGAGGCCTCACAGACTTGGTTTATGGAGACAGTTTGCTAAGTAGCGCAGTGGAATGCAGTGCTCTGATCTTTACACCACAAGAAAATGCCCAGCAGGGACCAATTTGGCCTGTTCAGGCTGTTAGATTACCTAACCTCAGACCAAGACATCAGGCCTCTCTATTCTTGTGCAATTCATGCACATCAATGAGAAATTAGGCTCTAGCCTCACAGTACTGGACAAGTGGGTGTTGGTACCTGACCTTTTCCTGCTGAGTATCCATTTTCCTATGGGCTTTTGATATATGCGGTGCAGTATTGTGGAGCTGGAAATACTGTCAAACTAACCCTTGCTTCTCCAGCACTGAGCCTTGTGCATGTGTTGCTACCTTCCTGTCCTGCACATCCCTCAGCCTGCAATTGCAGGCAACCTGATTGTTGACACTACTTAGGTCTTACACAGTGCACTTCTCAAAGGGCTTCTCAAAGGAGGCCAGCACTGTCAGGGCATACAAATGCTGCATCACTATTCCGCTGAGATGATATAGACTGCAGACAGCTTGTGTTGCCTCGAGGTCCTTGGAGAGAACATCTCTTGCTGAGACATGCATGCCTCTGAGGGAGCAACTGCCCCTTATTTACATGAGAGGCTCCACTGATGGGCAGTCTCCCTCACAGCAGAGATGACTAGTAATAGTCTGCAATACTATCAGTTTGTTTTTAAGCAGAACTTCTCTGTAAATTGTATTTGACCCCATGCTTGCTCACTGTCTTATCACTGTGGGATAACAACCCTTTGGAAACAGTCACTCGAGAGATTCTTCAGCTGCTTCAGCCTTGCAAGTGAATGCACCTGGTTCAGTGGTTCTGCTCCCCAGATGCCACCACTTGCAGGGTCTAGTCTTAGCAGTCCCCATATCTGCAATGTCCAAAGCTTGTTGAGAAGCCAGGATGGTTGAAGCTCCAGACCCACGTTTCTCTCCACTAGCAAGAGGTCAGAGTAGTGTACAGCCACAGCTGCCCTGGGGCCCCAAGGGAGAAAGCCAGTATTTTAAAAGATTCCTTGAGGACAAGGGAACTGGAGGTGATAATACTTTCTTTCCTGACAAAATCTGGCCCTTTTTCATTTAGAAAGTTTGGGGATTTTTTTTCTTAACAAAAAAAAAAAAGTTCAAATTGCGTGGTTGTTCTTTGACAGCCTGAGGACTCTGATACCAATCAAACTCTTAGAAGGGTATAATTATCATTATAGTTATGTCATACTTAAGGTAATTTAAAGAAGAGGTATGTAGCTAAAGACAGCCAGGAGCAAATATTTACTTTCTTCAGCCAAGCAACTGGGATTTGGAATCTATAGTGTGGCAAATAGAGTATTTGTTGACTTTACATTAAAAAAAATCAGCTAGCTGGTTTATGAAACCAGAGAGGAATGTGTTGAGAGAAATGAAGCACTATGCATTGTCAGAAGTTTGAGTCATTTTCTAGCTTTCTTTGGGGTTTGTCCCACTGGATGTGGCTTGAGGGACAAAGCGATTGCCACATTCAATGATGGAACAAAATGCCTGTGTATGACAGCTGCCTGGGTAATAAATGCCCCTTTAAGACTTTTTTTTTCCTACCATAGGTTCCAAATTTCACTAATGCTACACTTCCGGCCCCTGAACGTGTTACTGCCCAAGAGATAGATACCTACTTCCGCCAGGAGCTCATCTACAAGCGAAATGAACGAATGGGCAAGAGGGTGAAGGACCTGCTGGAAGAGTACCCAGACAAGACATTCTTCTTTGCATTTGGAGCTGGTATGTGATTGAAGTGCCCTTCAACCTGAACACATTCTTCCCACATCCATTTGAAGCTTTTTAAAAATGCTTGCCTCAGGCCAAAGAAAGGTCAGTACTTTTACTATGGTGGGCACAGAACACAGCTTTGCCCTGATAGTTGAACACTAGTAGGAAAATTTTCTCAGTGTAGGAGACTGTTTTTCTTCAGTATGCAAGGAGCCCACAGTGTATGTATTGATTGTAACATTCATTAGTTACACACTGATATGCATAGCCAAAGATACTGAACCAACTAGAACAGCTCTTAAACATAGTGTTTATGGTCTGGGCACCAAGGCAGAAGGATAGGAGAAATAGGGAGCTGATATGAAAGGCAGCAAGCTAGAGATCGCACTAGTGCTTTAATAAACCTTTCAAGAACACATCCAAAAGAATAGCATGCCAGATTGTGTGAACCTAAGGGGCTTAATAAATGCAAGTGGGGAGGGAAGGCACACTTTCGTCTTTCTTTTCCCGCTGCAGCTTCTTACCTCTTTCACTGCACTTCCACAACTATGAAGAAATTATGTCTGCCACCATTTTGGAGCAGAGCATTTGGCCCAGTTGGGGAAAACCTACTCAGTTTTCTGCCTCTTAGCAACCAGGAGGAATCTATAGGCATATCCAGCAGCATATCCAACTCAGTGAGGTTAACACCCACAGTCAGACTAGGGCTGGGTGGAGAAAGTAAACAGGATTGGGTTGCCATGACTCCCATCCTTTGTTGTAGCTCCAGGGAAGGGAAGAACGGATATTTGAAAAGACAGGCACTAATTCCCAGAGAAGTATTGCATCCCCTCCACCTTGAACCGTGTGAGCCTTGGGAAAGGAGGGGAACCAAAACTAGTGTCAAGGATCCCTGTGAGGTTTTGCAGTCTCAGTGGCTACTGCTTTTGTGAGAATGGAAGATAGAGACAAGGTGAGGAAAATATTTACTTAAACACTCTGGTGTTCAAAGTCTGTGAGAACAAACTTATCACAACAAGGATCCTGTGTGCGAGGACAGGGAGGTAATGTAAGGTGGCTGATAATGTCCCTTCAGGCATGTATGAAGATTGTAATGTGCTATCTTCCTGCAATATCACTGCTCTGTGCAGCTCCCTGTCATGAAGGACAGTGACGCAGGTGGAAGTCATGTAGATTTTGGTCATGTCATGTAAACTGAGACCAGAGCATTGCTGCACTCCACTCCTGATGTTGTTCTGATTGCAGTTTTTGCTGCTAGACTGTTCTTGACTAGCGTGTATGTCAGCCCTGAGTGCCAGTGGCATCAGTTGCGGGTAACTAGTCTTATGTCAAGAAGCTAGTCACAGATGTTGGGGCTCCAGTAACTGGGTCACAACTGAGCAATTAGTAGCCTGTGCAAATGGATGAATGTGGATGCGAGTGTCATTCTGAGTCTGCCCTATCCCAGAAGCAGGATCCTCTGAGAGAAGAGAGCTTCTTCCCCTGCTTGCACACATACCTGCATCCCAGCAGCTGCACTGGAGAATTCCTGTGTCTTTGAGATGCTTTTGTATTATTTATCTCCCATCCATTTCCTTCTACTCCCACTCTTCTGCCCCACACTATCTTCATTGTTGTTTGTGTGCACAGCTCTGCCCCAGAACCCAGAGCACTGCAGGAGCAGGACACACATCTGTCCTTCTCAATCTCTCTTTTTCTCAATGTCAGTCCTAAAGACCTTCCCAGGCTTTCAAGATTCTTGCTTTCCTCCTTCCTCTTATTTTCCTTTTCTCAGTTGTCCCCTTGTTCCCTGATTGCCTCTTCCAGTACAGCAGAGTTAGGATTCACCCAACACTGCTATCCTACAGCACTGGCTGGAGTCTCAGGTGCATAAGAACACCCTTGATCTCTGGCTTATATGGACATGGCTTGATCGCCAAATACAAAATGTGCTTTTCAGTCATACTTTTGAAACCAGACAGGTTCTCTGTCTTCTTTGGGGGTTCTACATTGACTTTGAAATCTCTAATTATACTCTGGCTCTTATACCAGTCCAGCCTCTGCTCTTATCTGCTCTTCCAAATAGCTCTGCTCAAAGGACAGTGCACCAGCCTCCTACTTTTAGCAGCAGAATTCCTCATTATCCCCTTGTTTGACTTTTGACGGCATGTTTTTTTGGTTTGGTTTGGTGGTGTTTTGTTTGTTTGTTTCATATTAATTGTCTAAATGAGAAGTAACATCACAGGATATAAAGCAGAAAACAAATCAATTTCTACACAGTTCTGAGGTTTTCTGAGTGTCCATTACAAATATGAGTGCAGGCTTTTATTTTCGAGCAAGGTAACTCAGCCTTTTGTGGTATGTGATAGATAATTATGTGGAAGATTTATTTTATGCAGGCAAGCAGTGAAGATGAAGAAATGTCCTGTGTTCAGTTTTGCGCATTGCTTGAGTATTGTACTGCTCTAATTATTGGCAGAGGGTTCTGGAAAAGTGCTCACACAAGACAGGTTAGAATGAGCTATAGAGGAAGAAGAGAAAAAGACAGGCTATAGAAATGGGACTAAATCATCACTGCATTGTGTTTTTCATTCTTCTGGCCACCAGTGAAAAAAAAGTGAAAATTCAGCAGTGGCTGATAAACTGCAGGATGAGGCTGTGTTTAAATGGTAGTAGGATATCAAAGGGTCTGCAGGTTAGAAGATGGAGAAGACTTTTAGTTGTTCCTTTCCATATTTTTTTCACCCTGTGTTGTTTATTTTTAAAAGGGTTATGCTTTTTGTAAGGAAAATTCAGTTAACCAAACACAATTGAGAAAACACTTTTATAATTATATCTGAACGAGGTCATGATTTGTAGGTGATTGCAATATTACAAAGACATAGTCTTGTTATTTAAAGTACGTTTTGTATTTTTATTTTAGATGTGGGAAAATCAGAAAAGATTGTTTTATTTTATATTCCAAGTGGAGTGATATGTAATACATTATGCAGAAGAGAGCACCCTGTCTCTTTCCAGGTCTTAAGATACTCTTTCAGGTAGCTTACAGAGCTATGTGGCTGTAGATGTTTGTTTCTTACATGGAATTATATGTGGTAATTTGGACTGTAATAGATGTGATCATTAGATCCTGCATATTATATGTTTTTACTGCATTTTAACAAATCAAACAAGCTCCCTGTATATTCCACTGAAAACATTTCGCAGTCAGAACTCGTTTCTAGAACTGTTTTTGTTTGGAAGTAATTTAAGCTTGCACAAAAGTAGAGAGCTAAAAAATAACAGATTTTGGTGACACCATCCAAAACCTTTGTTTCTGACCAAAGTGCAAACATGGAAAATTTCAAGCTAAAATAGGTCTGTTTGAGGGAATTAGAGGGAAGTATGGGAATAGAAAGATGGTAATGCCAGTAGTGTTCCAGTAGATTCAATAAGAATTTTATCTTAATTGTGGATAGGCCTTTTTGTATGGCAGCACTACAGTTACAAGTGAAACTTTCTGTTGCCTGTGGAAGAACTTGTGAAGCAAAGCCAGATGTAATTTTTCACAAGCCCTCTTCCCTCTATAGGCATTTTTAATTTCTCTGATCTGTAAGTGGAGTGTTCAGGATCTGAATGCTAAGCTGAAGTAGATGATGGCACATGTGATTCTGTGGTCATCCAGCTAGAAAACACTAGGTTTCCTGTTTGTCTAAGAGGTGCACATTGACATACAGTGGGTTGCATTGTCTTCCTATGCTGTGGAGTTTTACTACTTTTACAGATCTCACAAAGCTGCTGCCTTCTGGCTAAACATTCACAGAATCATAGGATAGTTGAGTCTGGAGATCATCTGGTCCATCCCCTGGTCAGAGCAGGATCATATAGAGCATTTCTGTTAGGACTGAGTCTGGCCAGGTTCTGCATATCTGCAAGGATGGAGACTTGAGAACCTCTCTGGATAATCTGTTCTAGTGTTTAACCACTCTCACAGTAAAGAAGCTGCTTCTTAAATGAAATTTCCTGTATATCAATTTGTGTTTAACCCCAGTCAGCATCTTAAGAGCACCCAGCCACTCACTCCCTCTGCCCCTTGGTTGGATGGGGGAGAGAATCCGTGGACTGAGGAAACTCATGGAGTGAGATAAAGAAGTTTAGAACCATAGAATGTCTTGAGTTGAAAGTGACCCACAAGGATCATCAAGTCCAACTCCTATCCCTGCATAGGACAACCCCACAGTTTGCACCACGTGTCTGAGGATGTTGTCTAGCTTCCTCTTGAATACTGACAAGTTGGGGCTGTGACTGCCTCCCTGGGGAGACTGTTCCAGTGCTCTACCACCCACTAGGTGAAGAACGTAGAGCCTCCAACCTAAGCCTCCTGGGCACATCTTTCTGCCATTCCCTCAGGTTCTGTCATTGGGCACCAGAGAGAAGAGATCAGTGCCTACCCTTCCTCCTCCCCTTGTGAAGAAGCTGCAGCCTGAGGTCTCCTCTCAGCCTCCTCTTCTCCAGGCTAAACAAACCAAGTGACTTTAGCTGCTCCTCATCTGGCTTCCCCTCCAAACCCTTCACCAACTTTGTGGCCCTCTTACGGACACTCTCCAGTAACTTAATGTCCTTTTTATCCTGTGGTGCCCAGAACTGCACACAGTGCTCCTGGTGAGGCTGCACCAGTGCAGAGCAGAGCAGGACAATCACCTACCTCACCTGGCTGGCAATGCTGTGCTTGTTGCACCCCAGGACACGGGTGGTCCTCTTGTCTGCCAGGGCACACTGTTGGCTCATGTTCAACTTGCCGTCGACCAGAACCCCCAGATCCCTCTCTGCAGAGCTGCATTCCAGCATCTTGTCCCCCAGTCTGTATGTACAGCCAGGGCTGCTGTGTCCCAGGTGCAAAATCTGGCACTTGCCCTTGTTAAATTTAATGCAGTTGGTGATTTCCCAGTTCTCCAATTTGTCTAGATGCCTGTGCGGGGCCTCTATGCCCTCAAGAGTGTCAACAGCTCCTCCCAATTCTGTGTCATCAACAAACTTACTTAGTATTCCCTCAAGTCCTGTGTCTAAGTCATTTATAAAGACATTGAAGAGTGCTGCCCCTAAGATGGATTCCTGCGGAACCCTGCTAGTGACTGGTAGCCAGCCTCACATAACCGCATTTACTAGAACCCTTTGAGCCCAGCTCATCAGCTGATTGCTCACCCACTGCATTGTGTGTTTATCCAACTCTATGCTGTACATCTTGTCCAGGAGGATGCTGTGAGAGACAGTATCAAAGGCTTTACTGAAATCCAGAAAGATCACATCAACAGGCTTCCCTTGGTCAGCTCCTCTGTGAGCCTTTTCTTCTTTAGGCTGAACAGTCCCAGCCCTCTTAGCCTCTCCTTGCATGCTCTAATTGTTCATGTTCTTTGTGGCCCTTTGCTGGACTCTCTCCAGTGTGTCCACATCTCTTTTGAACTGGGGATCTCAGAGCTAGACACTGGACCCAAATATATGTCACCAGGGTAGAGGAGGAGGGAAGGATCACCTCCCTCAGTCTGCTGGCAATGCTTCTCCCAGAGCAGCCCAGGAGGCCAGTGGCCTCTTTGCCACAAAGTCACATTGTTGATCAAGGTCAACTTAATCAGCTTTTGGTTCCCCGGATGGTTCTTTGTGCACTTCTTGAAGATAGGAGTGATACTTGCTTTCTTCCAGGACCTTCCCCAATTGCCACAACCTTTTAAAGATGATCAAGCGTGGCTTCACAGTGACGTTGGCAAGCTCCCACAGTTCCTCTGGTTCTATCCTAATGGAACTTGTACCTGTCTGGTCTCTTTGGATACTCCTTATTCTGATCCTTCTCCACTCATGGTGAACTTTCTTGGCCCTTGACTTTCCCTTTAGTCATAGGAACCTGAGATTCCTGAAGGCTGATTTTACCAGTAAAGAAGGTGACAATGGCACTGAGTACCTTGGCCTTTTCCATATCCTCTGCCATCAGGTCTTCTGCCCACTTCAGCACTGGGTGACATTTGTCTAGTCTACATTTTACTGCTGAGGTATCAGTAGAAGCATTCCTTTTTTATCTTGATGTTTCTCACAACAGATTCAATTCTAGATTGTCTTCCTTCTGCATGGTCACTTTTATTCTAGGATAAGGCAAACAAGCCATACTTAGCTTGATTATGGTTTCTGTTGAAGGGTCTAAAGAGTAAGAGAGAATAAAAAATACCACAATGGTGGGGTTTGTGTTTGGTTTTTGTTTTGCTTTTCCCCATTATGCAGGAGGAAGTATACTTAGTCACAAGAGAACCTGACTTTATTATGACAGGCAAAGCCTCAGGTGAAGCCAGAGTTTCTAGGAGTCAAGTTTAAATTCTCTCCAGTCGCTCCTGTGTCTTTGAACAGCTAAGAAACTCCAGAAGTGCCGGATCATGAATAAGATGTACAGAGGGATCTAAGATGCCTTATACCCTTGTGGATGAAATGACTGACTTCACTGAGAGACACTGGCTGATGACACAACTTCAGAAGATGGTCCTCTTAATAATGTAAACATGGGCAAATTCCTTTTTCTCTCAAAGCCCTTTTTTCTTTCCTTCTCCTGAAAAAAAGCATCATTCTGAGGCTTTAAAGTATAATGGATGTTGGCAAGCCACCACTAACACTAAGAGAAAAAAATGATGGTGGAAACTTCTTCAGCTACTATTTCTTGTAACTCCTAAAGGAAATAATGAATGTGTTTACTTACTCAGACTGAATGGATTCAAACCTCTAGGAACCGGCTGTTTTGGTGTTTGTTAGGTGTGGGGTTTTTGTGTGTGTGTGGTGGTTTTTTTTTTCCCTCCGATGCTTTACTCGACTCCCCATCCTGCAAGACCTCCCAGAAAGAAGAGTTGTTATGACCAGGCTGATGAACCAATACCCAGATTAGCAATCCAGCTTAGAGCTCCAGACCTTAATTGTCTTCCTCCTACCAGCTAAACTAAAATTCACTCTCAGATCATGTGATCTAACAACATGATGAAGGATTTGCATGTCATTGTAGAAGCGTAATTGACCCTGTCTGACCTTAGAATTCGTGTGTCTTAGCCACCTGGACAAGGGAAATAGAGAACATGCTACCACATATTGTTACCTTAGAGTCTGCCATAGTCCACCAAATGGCTTCCTCCAACTTCTCTATGTTTTGAGGCAGTCCTTGAGATGTGGGGCACTGGTCAGTTTTGTGTCAGCCTTAGGTGCCAAGTGTATTGGATCCACTGGCATATCTGATGCCTTTTTCCCTTGCCTCTTCCATCATTAAAACAAGCAAACAAACAAACAAAAAAAAACAAAACCAACCCAAACCCAATGAACCAAGCAAAAAAAAACCCACCAAAAAACCAGCCAAACAAAAAACCAAACAGATTTCTAGAAGAAACTGGAATTGTGCTGAGTCTGTCCTAAATGGCGTGTTAGGTAGTGCTGTTTCCATGTAGAGCAAGAGAAACAGATTAAATGATTTAATGAGTCTTGTGGGACAAGACTCCCTGGGCACTGAGGGATTACTGACTGCTTACTTGTTTCTTCTGTCTCTGGAATGCAGCATCTGAGAATGCCAGATACAACCCAGCAGCTTTGAGACTGTTTATCTTAGTAGCCTCTTTGAGTTTGCAGAATACTAATGACAGGGTTTATTAGAACAACCACCTCCAAAGGGGATAGATAATCTTGTGTGGAGGCAGGATACACTTCCAAAGCTGCAGGGTTCACATGAAGGGCATTCCTCCTGACATCTCTGACATATGGAATGAGGAAAGCTTTGCATTTGGGTATTAGAGGAAGAAATCTGTGTTCCAACATATGTGTTCAAAAGTCAAAATCAGCCAGGTCAAACAATTGTGTGTTCTTTCTGTTCAGGTACTGACAGCCTGGTGACCATCAGCTTCTTATTGATGCTGGGATTTACCCGTTACCCACTAACTTTATTGGGCAGCTACAGGAGGAAAACTTTCATCTTGTATGTTTTAAGCTAGTGGGATTTGAAATCCTTAATACCTTTCTTTTGGAAAGCAAGAAGTGGTGTGGAATGGGAGTGAGCCCACCAGCAAAGGTGGCTGTAAATACTGCAGCTCACACATAGCACTGGTATTTCCTTCCCTTACTGGTAATATAATGCTGGCTGCTAGCATGATCACCTGCATGAGAGTCTCCCTGCCTAATGAACCTCAGGCTTCAACGGTGGAAAACTCTCAGTGCAGACAGGGCCCCGGTGGCTAAGGCTGCCTGAACAGAAGCTATTTCTTGTAACTCAGTTTTTACAAAATAAGGATATGGGGTTGTAAATATTTTCCTTATGTTAACTTTGCTATAACTGTGGCCTCATAATCAGTGGAAAAGCTTTTTCTAACTTCAATTCGTGAAGTTATCAGGAGATTTTACTTGGTGCAAAGGTAAAAATGGGAATCCCCAGGAGCAAAAATACTCATGTCATGCATTTAAGAGACCTAGGTTTTGTCAGAACCTGGTAGATAAGAGTGTCTTACTGTCTTTCACAAGAAAAACACTTCAATTTTGGCTTATGCAAATTGTAATTTCATATGGTTCTTTTCTGTGGTACTATACTAGACAATTTTTCCCATGTTCTGCAAGGCCTTCATCATCAACTATTTTGAGAAGGATTTCATGATTCTGTTACAAACAAATGTGGAAAATAAATAATTTTATTCCATATATGTGAGTTAATTAGCAAGGCACATAGCTTTCAAATAAATGGAAGGTTATTTTTTGTTTCCTTCTGAGTTAATGTAGGTCTGAGGCACTGTCATTGAGTCTATCCATGTCTAGTGAAATTATTTAGTTGGGCGTAGAGAATGCCACTGTTCTGCAATCCTGCTACCACATTTTCCCCTTTGGTTTGAGAATGGTGAAATATGATCCACTAATACTCTATATTAAAAAAGAAAGATTTGAAGGAAATAATGTTTTTTGAAGACAAACACTTGTCCTGGCTTCCGTGAAGTAAAACCTCAAGTTCAATTTTATGGAGTAATATTTCATTAATATTTCATCTTAACAGTTAATCACAGGAAGAAGTACATTTGGAAGTCAGCAGTCTCAAAACAACTGGAAGGCATAGGAGGGCTGCTTGCAGGCAGAAGCTTTGTAATGCAACATCCTTATACTCCTGCACTTGATGTGAATTTGGGGGATCTTTAAATGGACTTATAATACCCCTAGGGCCACCTTCATCCCATTCAGTTTTTGTCCTTTCCTTCTACTAGTAGCATTAATTTTGTGAGAGTACTATGCTCTTGGCCCTTTGGTTTATGTTCTGGCACCTGAGCTTTCCCTGACTTGGAAATACTTTTAGAAATAAGAGGATTTTATTAGATTTAGTATTACATGTTTTCTGTTTGAGAAACTTTTAGCTCAGGTGGCAAATTGTGAATCCCAACTACTTCATCAATGACCCATGTTTTCCATATGTTGTTTGGATCATCTAGTGTAACTCCACAGGACTTCCTCCCTCTGATTCTGCAAGAAGTGAAGTATGATCTCACCTCACCTGGGTGCATAGTGTTCATGCTTGAAAGCATAGAATCATAGAATGATTTGTGTTGGAAGGGACCTTAGAGAAAATCTGTTACCAACACCCCTGCTCATCAAAGGATACTTTCCACTAGACCAGGTTGCTCAAAGCCCCATCCAGCCTGGCCTTGAACACTTCTAGGGATGAAGCATCCACAGCTTCTCTGGGCAGCCTATTCCATGGTCTCACCACCCTCATGGTGAAGAATGTCTTCCTTATACCTAATCTAAATCTATCCTCTTTGTTTCAAGCCGCTACCCCTTGTCCTAGCACTGCATGCCCTTGTAAAATGTCCCTTTCCAGCTTTCTTGTAGGCCCTTTTAGGTACTGGAAGGTTGCTATAAAGTCTCTCTGGAGCCTTCTCCGGGCTGAAAAACTCTTGCTTTCTCAGCCTGTCTTCACAGGAGAGGTGCTCCAGCCCTTTGATCCTCTCCTGGTCCCCCTCTGGAGTTGCTCCAACAGGTCCATGTCCTTTTTATTTTGAGGGCTTCAGAGCTGAAGGCAGTGCTCTAGGTGGGGTAGTGTCTTCCTCTTGAACAGAAAGCATGCATCTAAAGGAAACTAATCTGTAACTTAGTTGATTGCATCACCCACTTTCCCTCTTTTGCTCTGGATAATATTAGATATTTTGTCTAGCTTTTTTTCCTCCGTAATTTTACTAACTGGGTTGAAATGACTCCATGTTCTGCATCCCAACATCTACCTAAAAATATAAATGTGTGTATGCATGAGACAAAGTCATGACATTTGCCCTTGCATTTCTGAGCACCAAGTACAGGTTTTTTCAATGGTGCTCAGGTGGAAATGTTTGTAACTGCTGCTGTTGTCAGCAGTCCCTTGCAGTTTTTGCACAGGATCTTTTGCGAACAAATAATATTTAGTAACTTGGTTACACGAAGCTGGGAGCTGAATTTGTGCTTGCTATGATATAACTGCCTCCAATATGGCTTGCTTAGCTCTGCCCATAAGACATGGTTAGGGTTATCTTTCTCCGCTCACCAAATGTCATTTTTTGGTATGTGTGACTTTGCCTGTCACTCATAGAGCATGAGCTGTCCCTTGTTGTGCCAAAATGTTAAACTAAGTAGATATTTGGGGATAGGGAAGAGCATCCTTTTCTTTCCACAGGTTTGCTTTTGTTTCACCCATTTCAGGTCTTTTCAGGGAGTAATAGACCATGCAGTGGGATGAAGAGAATTCTTCTGTAAAGGTTCTTGCCTATGGGACACTGTGATTGGGGGTACAAGATGAGTACTTTCTGTGTTTCCATTCTTAGCCATTGTGTCCTAAGAGCTGTGTTTTCTGGGAACTTGTTTTAACTTTGTCAGGTACCTAGTGTCAGTAAGAATCACTTTGTCCACTTCATGGGCTGATGGACTCTAAAGTAATCAGGCCCACTATGTCATTGGCTGGATCTGCCACACACTGAAGATACTTGTGGGACTGACTTGTTCCATGCATGTCCCTGCTCTCCAGGCCATCAGGAGTTCTCCTTTGCTTGTGTTTGCATCCTTTGAGGGAGCACTGGCAGTTTTGAACCCTTCTCCATGAGTTTATTGGCTCACAGACTGCTACTGGAGAATACTTTGATTACTAAAGAGTAGGAGAAGAACTCTGCCATGAGAGGCAGATAGAGAGGGATGAACTGTCCTTTGTGCCTTCTAGTTAAGTGATAATTTTTGCTGAAGTTTTTCTTTTTTTTTTTTGTTTGTGGGTAGCATAGTCAGCAGCCTCCTGTCATACCTTTTTTAGAGGCCAGTAACTCTAACCCAGTCACCTACAGGGGTCCCATTCTCCTTCTGGGGCACATTATATGAATTTATCTCTATAATTCTTGAAAGCAATCTAAGAAGAATGATAGCAGATAATCATTGCCATGGGCAGTTCCAGGAAGTTTTTAAATAATTGTAAGATCTGTACCACTAAAACATACTTGAAAATATTGGTTTCAGTGACCCATACATAGAGTCTAATGCATCAAAAACCCATATGAGCACTCCTGGCCCAGTAAGAGATAAACATCCTTCTTTATGCTGTCCCCAGTGGTTAGAACAGTTTGTGCTGTTTTGTGGCTGCACTATTATGATCATGTGCTGTACCTGTTCCCAGGTCAGCAGTCCAGATCAGCCTTCCTAACAAACATTTTTGTTTCTTTACATGTACATCCATTGTCTTAGGATATCTGTAGATGGTGAAGTCCTGGCATGTTTCTAGGGCAGATGGGAAGTGCCATCTTTCTACTAAGGAAAACACAACAGACATAAAGAGTAGTGGAAGCTAGGGGTGTTCTTTTTACATTTCTCTAAGAGAAGGTAAGGGAAATTTGTGTATCAGCTTGGAATAATGAGTTTTGTTGAAATTCAGAGAGTAACATAATTTTCTTTAGTCCTACAATCTTGCTTTATGTGAAAAATAAAAATTCAGCTACAGAAACAGAACTTCTGTTGTGCAGTATTTCTTTGTTCATTTTGCTAGATGCAGAAAATGTGTAGCCTTGCAATGGCTCAAGTTTGGGTTCAGGAGCCCCTGCTGAAACCCACAGTCTTAGCAGAGTGAAAACACCTCTGCGCGTGATAGTGGTGAAAGCTGCAAGCAGGAAACATGGATTTCAAGGCAATTGTAGTAGCCTGTGTTCTGCAAGGTTGGATATTGCTACTGGGGAAGGTCAGGAGTGCTAAATGCATGTCTGAGTGCATGGACTAGTCTGCATGTGCACATTTATCTAACAGCATTGTTGTTTGAGCACATCACCTTTCGGGGTTGCTGCATCCCATCTCCTTTCTGTGCAGATGAATGGCTTGGGTCTTACTCTCCAATAGAGTGCATGGTTGGTCTGGTGCATACAACAGCTTCTCAGTCTCTCTTTGAACTTCAACACAGAAGAGTAGAGATTCATGGCTCCCTTGCCGCTGCCAGAGTAAATTGACCTCTCAGAGGCATCTCTTCACCTAGTGGTGGGATGATAATGCAGGGCTATGTACAGAAAGAAAAGAGCAGTCTTTCTGATGGGACAGGGCTTGGGGCTTTTCTTCTGGGGGGCATTCAAGTGTGTTACGCTAAAATAGAAAACAGGTGATAGAGGCCTGCTCCCTGTCATGTGACTTTGGGCAAAGTCTCCTTTGCAGCATAGCTGTTTGATGTTAAACCTTGGAGAGTAAATCTTTCCCATGTTTTTTACAGTTGCTTTTGGTCATTAGGTCTCTCACATACCAGCAAGCTCCTTCTGTGACAGTTCCTAGAAAAGAGGCAGAAGTGCTGACTTAGAGAGGCTCCTGGGGGGGGTCCTGTACCTCAAGCCCTCACAAGTCTTTTATTTTGCACCTAGCTCAGGCTGAGCCTATATGTCCTCTGGACCTCAGACCAGATCCACCTCATGGAACCTGAGTGGCCCACCTCTTGGATAGCAAACATTGACATCTCCTAATCTTTTTATGTACCTAGCCTAAGCAGCTCCTGATTGATTGTGTCTTGTGAACAATCTAATATCACATGCCTATTTGTATAATATTTGTATGTATCTGTTTTACACATAACTATTCATTTGGTCTGCTCTGTTTTGCACAATACTAGCACATTTTTCTTCCACATGCAGATGTAACTCATTGCATCTGGTGACAATGACCAAAGGCTCCCTATGAAGGCCTGTACACATGACTGTGATATAAATTATATTCTTACCACTCCATCAAATTAAAAAGAAGATTAAGACAGCTTCAGGAAATCACTTAAGCAGATTGACTGATTGAAATGGGATTTGTCCATGTGTGCTATGGTAATTTCCCACATACCAGCCTAAATCACTGCTCTGAGTAAGGGTAACTGAAAATCAATTGAAGGTAGCGCGTTTGATGGTGTGATGTGAGCAGCTTATTCAGTAGATCACTCTGGAAATGTGTGATGCTGTAAGCTCTCAAACTGGCACGAGGAAAATTATTTTAACAGTATAGATCACCTTATAGATTGTTTATTTTTATGTCTTGTGTCTTTCCTCTTAAAGGACTTGGATTAGGAAAGTATGCTTTGACCACCTTGGCACTTCTTTTCATTGCTGAGGATGGGACACAGCGTATCCAACACTGTCCACATGAGATGGATACCTAGTCTGAACTTGCTATAGACACTGCTCTGTTCCTTCCAGCCCAAACTATTCTATAATTCTGTGATCTCTTATTGCCCCAAGAAATCTGCAGTGGCCTGATAATGTGACAACCTGCAGGACCAGAGTGATTTCAGTCACATCTGCATTCTAGAAAGGCAGAATGTGGTAACTAAAGTGACCTTGGGCAAGTTAATTCATTACACATCCTGTGTTTCTAGTGCATGCTGGTGGGGAGTGATAAAGCACTTCATGTGCTGAACACCTCATGTGATAAGGAAAGACTTTGTTGTTGTTCTCTCTCTTTCCCTGTGCTCATGGAGTTCTGATGTCATTTTTCTCTCAATTGCAGGTCACTTCATGGGTAACAACACAGTGATTGATGTTTTGAGGAGAGAAGGGTACGAGGTAGAACACACTCCAGCTGGACAAGCCATCAACAAGTAATGCATGCTTTTATCTAGCTGAGCAGCCATTGAGAGGGTGGGTTTGTAAACAATCATGAAGAGGTAGCGGCTGCTGGAACTATGCTTAACAGTAAGCTGAACTCCCTCTCTCCTTCCCAGCAGTTTGCTTTTCTCTTCCATGAGCCAGTTTGGAAACAGCATTTTATTTGGCTTGGGTTTGTTTTCTTGGTGTTTCGTTTGGGGATTTTTTAAAAATAAAATAAAAATAATCCCTCCTCTCCCCATAAGTGTTTATTTCTTAAACTAACAGTCATAAACTATGCATGCTTGGTTCATCAAATCTAAATGCTGTCTCTGGAAGCCACATAGGATTTGAGCCTCTTCTTTCCTCCCTTCTAAGTGTTTGACTGCCCTGCCTTTTAACACTCTCTTACACTGCTGTTTCTGATTCTCTGTAATTATTCTCTCTCAGCCTAGGATCTGACTGTCCAGAGTCCAACCAGCCTCTTTGCAAGCTTGTCCTCATTACTGGTTGCTCTCATGTCCCCTGCCCTCTTCTGCATTTTTAAACCAAGGTACTTGCTGTTCTGATTATCTTGCATATCCTTAGGGATATATCCTTACTGCCTCCTTTATCTCTCAATGGGGTCCTTTATGCACCTCCATGGTTTCAGTAACAACAAAATGCTAAATAATCTCTTCCTCCACACTCTACTGAAAATTACATGTGCTCTTGACTCACCTCTTCCTGGACTTCTTGCCACCAGCTTAGGGTCTGCAATCTTTGTCTCCCCTTCTCCAGACTCTTGCAGAACATGTGCTCTTGTGTCTCTGAACTATCGCCACACTTCCTTATAGTCACTGCTAAAAGACCACAATGGAAAAAAGGTTTGATCCCAATTATGGTACTGTTCCTCTTTATCCTGTGTCATGCATGCTGTCCTTCATTTCTGTCATCTCTGTCCCCTCCCAGCATTTCTGATACAGAGCTCTCAGGCAGGACAATCACCTTCGTGCAGGGGGTACAGTGCAGAGTCTTGGTCTGTGCCAGGGGCTCCCCAGTGTGGTGCAAAATAATACTACTAGATGTTTTTCTTGTATTCTGGTTGCTTCATATTTCTCTTTGCCACCACTTTGCTGTGTTCAGACCATGAGAGTCAAACTCAGGCAGGTTGTATTTTTGCTGTGATTCTTGACACGGTCCTACATCATTAAGTCTACATACACTGAAACAAACTGGGCCAGGACTCATCCCCATAAGTACATGAATGCAACCCCTAATTGCCAGCAATGGGCAGGTAGTCTGACATGGAAAAGCCCAGTCTGCTGTTTCCTGTGCTCTGGCTAAACAGGAGGTCCCTTCTGAGGTATATTGTAGATGTCTGTGTGTAGGAACACAGAAAGACCCAGGGTCATTACGCATGTTTTCTTTTAACAGGCAAACTGCTGCGTGCTGCCAGCAGTTAGACAATTTCAGCTGTAGACAGGGCTTCCTGACGTGGCCTGCCCATCTGCAGGGGGAAGGGGATGAATGCCCATAGTGGAGTGTGGAGGCAAAGCAAGGAAGGCAAAAGTGGTGTTCTACCCATGCAGGAGTGTGAAGAACAGTTTATAAACGGTGCCATAAGTTCATTCAGTCTCGACTGTCTTATTTTGTGCTTTAATTATTATTCCTTGTTTTAGAATGCATATATATATATATATATATATATATAAAATATATATTCATCACGCAATCACAGCTGTAATTGAGATGCTTCCTGACTCCTGCCTTAGCTGCTGTGCTAGGAGAGGGAACTGACCTTGGGGAAGACAGATGTGCTTTTGCATCTGTGTCCCTTCTCTTGTAGTTGCTCAGTCTGTCCCTGGAAGAATTATCTGCATGAAGTGTTGCAAAGGGGTTTATGTGTATGAGTGTCTGTTGTTAATAGTGTTCTGACACTGCAGAGATCAGAACAAATGGCTGGCCATGCAGGATGGAGGTCGTTCTGGCTGTGCTCGTAGCAATGCTGAGTTCCAGAGTGGTATGGTCATTAGTTTGGTAGAGGAGGCTGCAGGCAGCAAGGCACTTTCATCTTCAGGGAAGGCCTGGTGCCCACTCTGTGATTTGCATAATTAAGGAGCAGACAAAGTAAAGAGAAACTGGGAGAAAGGGAAGCATAAGAAGAGATCAAATCAGGTCACTGGAGACAACTTGGGGGGTTACTCTGTAAGGCAGATTTAGAGTGAGCTGAAGATGCTGTGGAGGAGAGCCATGACACTTGAGAGGTAATAAGGGATTTTGAAAGAGACTGATAGCCTAAGACCCATTCTGTGCCAGTTTCTGTCACATAAAGTTCACCACATTATCAGTTTGTGATTTTTCTTACAGGAAATAAGACCAAATTACCCTCATTTTCCATCTACTCTCTCCCTCATGTTCCAGTCCACAACTTCATTTCTCCTTTTCCAGGATGCAGCTTCTTTATTCTCCATCAAAGAGACGTGCTCATGGTGATGGGCTGGCTTGAAAACCGCAGCCATGCTAAAACACATCTCCTTCTGGACCTCTTCCTTTTGATGCCATTGCAAGGCAGAAAGGAAACAAACTGTGGTTCTGGGAAGGTTTAACTGATTGAAGCCAGCTTTCTGCATAGTGGTCTGTAGTCATCTGTTACTTTTCTGAATTTCAGCCCAAGCCAGTCTCTGATATTGTTATGTTACAGAAGACTGCTGCATCTCTTCTCTTTATGAAATAGCCATAAAGATCAGTCAGATATCTCTGTTGTGCTCTCTGTATCCACAGAGTGGACTGAGTTTGTGAGTTTGCCAAGATGCTCATGAACAAGTAAAAAAGGGGGAATTGCTTTGTTTTAAGCAATTGGAAGGCTGTGCGCCAGCAAAGCCATGAGTGGATAGGAGACCGCAGACTGCCTTGGAGTATATATGAGGAGGTGTTGCTTGCTCTAAACGTAATGAAACAGAGCTTGAATAATCAGGGTGGAGCTGATTGATTGTTTCTTCAATGTATCACCTTTTCATGAAGCTAGGTCAGCATAGCACTAGAGTTTTTTCTGAGGGCTCGACTGAGAGATCCTTTGGGCTTCCAGGATTTGCCTTGTGAGTGAGTTTGTGCATGTACATAGTCTTACTGCAGTGTCTCACTTGCTGGAGCTGTTTTGAAATTCCAGATAATGCTACTAGCCTACTACAGGTTCTGTGCAGCCAGAAAGCTGTTAGTGCAGATCAGCTGAAGGCCTGACTCTTACTCTGTCATTACTTGCTATAAATGTGTGCAAAGCTCACTTCTGCATTGTGGGAGAGCTGCAATTTCTCAGCCTTCTCCCTTCCATACTCATCTGGTATAACCCTTCATAACTGCCATTTTCTCTTCCTTGGTGTGCTGCTCTGACTGGCAGGACAGCATTGTCTCCTTTTGCAGATTAGCGTGATGAAAGTAAATGCTTACACTAGAAGTCCATGCCACAGTAGGAATTTGAGCTCTGGATTCTTATGTGTCAGACATGTCCCCTGACCTGATGTTTTTTAAAGGCTGTGCATTCGCTGGTCTGTGCATCTGGTTTTACGAAAGAGAAAATGAGATGCTGGTGAACTTGACAGCTAGTCTTCTTCCAGTTTCTGCAGATGGGAAGGCCCAAAGTATTGCTTAATGGTATATTGAGCTATTCCCTTAAAGATGTTAATTTGCGAGATCTATTTCTGAAGCCATGACCACAGTCTGTGGACTAGTTTATTGCTTACCTTCTCCACCAGTGAGAACTGTTGATCTAGGACTGGCTCCTTCAGCTAGAGTACCTTAGTCATCCTGTCCCTGTCCCATCCCCCTGCCCCTCATGTTGGCTTTGGGCAGGAATTGCTGAAGGGAATAATCTGATCTATGTTCTGGAGTGCATCAGGCTGGAGGAGTGTGGTGTGACTTCCTCTGACTTTGAGGGTAGTTCCTTTTTTGTCTCTTTCTAGATACACAAGGTTTTTCATACCCTGAATTATTCCACCCTGAGCCAAACTGTGTTCTTTCCTCAGTTCCAAATTACCTCTTTTCCAAAGCTTTTTTTTTTTATTAAACAGAACTATTTTGATCAGAATATTGTCTTAAGAAAGAGGGAGTAGGAACACCAGGCAGAGAAATAAGCATCCTGCCAATATAGTCAGGGAGAAACACCTGTTTTATATGTGCCTTAATGGGATCAGTACAAGGATTTTGCCTCAAAGCCTTTTCAAATATTATCTGTGTTCCCTCCTTCTTCCAACAGAAACCACACCCAAACCTTATTACCCTTTTCATCGTCACCATCAGCACATGGCCCCTATGTCACACCTCGGGAGCTCCCACTGCCATTGCACCCTGGGGAGACAGAGGAGGAGGAAGGCCTCCCACCTCACCTCCTGCTCCCTGACAACACTGACATGCTGGAGAAGGTAGACAGGAAGTACAAAAAAAAGAAGCATCAGAAGAAGCAAAGACCACGACAGTTCAACGAACTCTGGGTTCGCCTCGAAGAAAGGTAGCCGATGGCTGGGGAGGGAGGAGGGTTTGTTTTGCAAACTGGACTTTAACTTAGACTGATTAATCCAGTACACCAGGCTTCTGCAGGGGCTAGACACATGCTGAGTGCATGATCTGACCTTCTCCCTCACCATGAATCTTGCTGAAACATGTACTCAAGGCTGCTTGTGCTTTCAGTGCCAAAATAGCTTCTTCTGCTTGTTGGGTTTGTGGAAAATTAAGCATAATACAAGTGAAAGCATTATCTAGACATTTTGCATTTAGGCTTGAGGGATTGTGAGCACATGGTAATCCTTTTTATCACAAAAAGCTGGATCCAGTAGTGAATGGTACAGATTAAAGCCTTGCAGCTTTATCCAAGAGCTGCTGCATATGTGGAAACTGCCATATCTGGCATATGTGCTCCTCACATTCAGACAATATTTATGCAGTGTCTCTAGTCTCTGTATTCTTCCAGTCTTAAAAAGCACGTGAGCCCCATGGCATTACTGGACATGTGGAAAGGTGGGTGACAACCTTATGGATGATGGAGATCTGGAAAAGTGGGTGACAATGTAATGGATGATAGAGTTCATATAAAGAACAGAGTGTGTTACGGGGCAAAGGTTCACATATACTCCCTAGTTTTCATCCAGAAAAGATTATTCACCTACAAGAACTGCAGCAACCTGCAAAAAAAGGACCAATTTCTCCCTCACTAGCTGTACTTAGGCTTGTGGCTGAATGTGTACTATGTTTCCCTCTTGTCAGATGATATACAGAGCTGAGTCTGCTCTCTTCTGCATTTTGTGTCTCTGTTTGTATCTCTGCCATACTCAGGTTGAAAGCATTTTATTTTTGTGGTACTGTAAATATCCAGACAGGTCTGGATGATGGAGAAAAGCCTTCAGTTCTTGAAATGAAACCTCTATATTATTATTTCTTCCTGCTCCCCAAGGTACTGAGTATATCAGGATTCTCCTATGCCTCTACTGTCACATCTGTTAGTCCAGCTTCATCACTGCTTCAAGTAATACGTTGCTCAGGCTGGCTGCGAGCAGGTGCAGCAGCTATTGTTCTGTTCTAATGATTCAGCCATTGTTAAATCTTAGAGACTAGACTCCTTTTCCTCTTTTCTAGAGTAGTTTTGCATCCTCTCTCTGCTCCACCTTCCAACCCTAAGTGTGAGTAGTTTGGAAAGAAAGGGACACAAATGCAAATGGAGATTTGGGTGTCCACTGACAGACCTACACAAAGTCCAAGATTCACCAGTGCAACAAATCCTTGCATTGATCATATATGATTTTGCCTTTTAGTGTATCATTTACTTTCTATTAATGTAGTTGCTGACAGCTGTTTGTTGGATGGGTCTTTGGAGCTTCTGCTCACATTCTGTTTAGTTGAAGCACTAAAGAATGGTTTGGAGTCTTTATGATCGCAAGCTTCACGCTGCCTGCACTCTGACATGTTCAGTTTCACACACAGTTGTTCCCATAAAGCTTAGGGAAGTCTCTGGGTGCCTCTGATGTGAGATATACAAGAACTTACAGCATCAGTTCCTTCAGAAGAAGAGGGAAGATGGGAGCATGTGCTACTGTGACTAAATTGGAGGTACATTAGGGCTATATGCTGGATTGCAGGGAACTATTTAGCAAACTACTGCGTAAGTATGGGAGCAGTAAATGCCTTCTTTCCTTTTCTTCTTTTGTAAATATTTCCTTTCTTCCCCTATTAATTAAGTTATGCTAGAAATTTACCCAGGTGCTAGGTGACAAATTCTCTTTAGGGGCGAGTCCTTAGTAGCAGAGAGCTGGAAAATCTACAGATGGAGCTGTTGCATGACAGCACTGGTAAAGAAAAAGCATGCTTAATGCTGCCTGGAAGATTGTTGCACCCTCCACTGCAGAGGTAAAGCAGCGAATGTCAGAGAAGCAGCTGCCATTCATGCACAGCCCCCACCTGTGCATTGGGTTATCTTTGTAAAGCAAGGAGAACCACCACCTTCTCTGCCCCAATACCCACATGTACAAGCACACCGTGCCGCTGCGGGCTGCCCGGACAGGCATGGGCTGATCTGACAGCCCCACCTTGTGGCACAGACGAAATGTGTGCCCAGGGAAATCCAGCCTTCCTGGGCTTAAACTCACAGGTGTGCAGGGCATGTCTTGGTCATGTGGTTTAACACCCAGCCACTCACTCCCCCTGCCCCTTGGTGGGATGGGGGAAAGAATCGGTAGACTGAGGAAACTCATGGAGTGAGATAAAGAAAGCTTAGAACTATAGAATGTCCTGAGTTGGAAGGGATCCACAAGGATCATCAAGTCCAACTCCTGTCTCTGCATAGGACAACCCCAAAATTCACACCGTGTGTCTGAGGGTGTTGTATAGTCTCCTCTTGAATGTTGACACACTTTGGCCATGACTGACTCCTTGGGGAGACTGTTCCAGTGCTCCACCACTCTCTGGGTGAAGAACCTTTTCCTAATATCCAATCTAAACCTTCCCTGGCACATCTTTCTGATATTCCCTCGAGTTCTGTCATTAGTCACCAGAGAGGAGAGATCAGCGCCTGCCCCTACTCCTCCCCTTGTGAGGAAGCTGTAGACCACAATGAGGTCTCCCCTCAGTCTCCTCTTCTCCAGGCTGAACAAACCAAGTGACTTTAGCTGCTCCTCATCTGGCTTCCCCTCCAAACCCTTCACCAACTTTGTGGCCCTCTTACAGACACTCTCCAGTAGCTTAATATCCTTTTTATCCTGTGGTGCCCAGAACTGCACACGGTGCTCCTGGTGAGGCTGCACCAGTGCAGAGCAGAGCAGGACAATCACCTACCTCACCTGGCTGGCAATGCTGTGCTTGTTGCACCCCAGGACACGGGTGGCCCTCTTGTCTGCCAGGGCACACTGTTGGCTCATGTTCAACTTGCCATCAACCAGAACCCCCAGATCCCTCTCTGCAGAGCTGCATTCCAGCATCTTGTCCCCTAGTCAGGACACAGCCAGGGTTGCTGTGTCCCAGGTGAAAAATCTGGCACTTGCCATTGTTGAACTTTATATGGTTGGCAATTGCCCGGTTCTCCAATTTTTCCAGATACCTCTGCAGGGCCTCTCTGCCCTCGAGAGTGTCGACAGCTCTTCCCAATTTAGTGTCATTGTTGAAGTTACTTAGTATTCCCTCAAATCCTGTGTCCAAATCATTTATAAAGACATTGAAGAGTACTGGCCATAAGATGGATCCCTGTGGAAGCCTGCTAGTGTCTGGATAGTTATTCAGAGTGAGCTCTTAATGAGTTATGAGTTATTTTGAACTCATTTAGGTAGCTGTAAGTCAGAAGCAATGCTATGGAAATTAATAGAATTTAGAACTTGGAGCCCCGGAGGAGAGCTTGAACAAGTGACATTTCCGCTTCTAGTCTGGATATGGAGACAAGAAAATAACTGCCACCGACCAACTGCAGGCAGTAGTTTCACAGTTCAGGGCATTTATTAATAATACAGTAAGAAACATAATCCTTATTCCTCCATATAGTTGATGACTGCCCAGTTCTCCAATTTGTCCAGATCCCTCTGCAGGGCCTCTTTGCCCTTGAGAGTGTCAACAGCTCCTCCCAATTTTACATCATCAGCAAACTTACTCAATATTCCCTCAAGCCCTGTGTCCAAGTAATTTATGAAGACATTGAAGAGTATTGACACTATGATGGATCCCTGCAGAACCCTGCTAGTTTAATATGTAAAGCAAAAGCTGTGTATGCAAGCAAAGTTAAATAAGGAATTCATTCTCTACTTGCCATCAGCAGACAGGTTTTCAGCCACCTCCAGGAAATCAGGGCTCCCTCATACATTAAAGTTACTTGGGAAGACAATTGCCGTAACTCCAAACGTCCTACCCGTCCTTCTTTTTCCCCCAGCTTTATATGCTGAGCCTGGTGTTATATAGTATGGAATATCCTTTTGACCTTTGGGGTCAGCTGTCAAGCATGGCTTTCAATCCACTGCCAAAGAGAACAACATATGTATAGTATTTTACCATCCTGATTCTTGACTTGCTATGATGTGGAAGCTCCCCCAATTCAGGGCAGTTGGTATTAGCAGTCTGGAGCACACAAATTTCTCTCCTCCATCACATGTTGCCATGATGGAAGTTCAGCATCATGCAGGCTCTAATTCAGTTCTGGTTCATCACCACATTGGAGTCCTTGTTACCACTGGGAGATACTGTGGGATATGGAGATCTTTTCGAAGTGGCTCTAGGATGTATTTCTGGAAGTGACTTTTCCTCTCCTTAAAGCATGTCATGTAAAGTAATTCCTATGTAATTCCTGACCTGTGGAAGGGAACTTGCAGTATAGGAACAAGTTTGGTCCATGCTAACATACACGTACAGAAGCAAGACGGGAGAAGATGGATTGAGCTGAAATTAGGTGCCTCACTCCTGCTGTGCTCAGCAAGTCTCACTGCAGTGACACTTCTCTCCAACAAAGCTTGTTTTGTTCTCCTTGCGTATTTTCTGCTTAGCTGAAAGGTGCTAGAAACATGGTTTTCTTACTCATCTGACTGCATGTGAGCAATGGGCAGGCTGGCTACATAGATCTGAGTACAGAGCAGGTGTTTTAGTGTTCCCATTTACCTTCAAGACTGCTTCACAGTTTAGCTGGGCATCACTCTTGTCCATGTGGGCTGGTGTGTGAGGTGCCCATGCCTGTGGGGAAGGGACAAGGCAGCACTCTCCTGTGAGGAGATACAGGCCCTTGGTGAGCATGGAACCAGTATGAGCAACCATTGCCAGGAGTCCAGAAGACTGACAACGGGGCAGAGGCTGACTACCTCCTGCTCTGTGGGCATCAGGCCGTTCTGGGCTGCATCTGGACTGACATTCTCCTTTTGCCTTGCAGTGCTACAGACCCTCCTCCCCGGATCCGCATAATTAATGGCTACATCACGGTTGAACCCCAGCCCTGGGGCCCCAGATGGTCAAGTCACACTCACACCCATACTGGCAGTGCTCACCAGCTTTCCTGTTCTCTCTTCCTTCCACTGCTGACTTTGACTTTGCATATGATAAGGCTGCATTGAAACACAGAGGGAGCTGAGTTGCAGGCTTTAAAAAGCAAAAACAAAACTTATGTGAAAAAAAAAAAAAAATAGAAGACACCTATTATTTTGTGTGTTCTTAAACTGCCTCCTTTTCCTGAATCTGGATCACTGACACTATTAACTGGGTTACTCAATATGGGAGAAGATATTTTAATCAAAGTGTTACTTATTCTTCACTTGCGGAAGAATGATTTCATGTAAACCCATAATACTTTGGGGAGATTATAAGTCACTATGACATAGCTGTTGTTTAGCTGTATGAGGCCAACTAAATTACATTTTTTTTTCACCTTCAGTGCCTTTTAAGAAGATTTATACACCACTAGCTTGTTTATTATAACGGAATATTTTGGTCATATGAGGACAGCTGAAAAAGAGAGGTTGGTACTGATAATGTTTTTAGTTTTTGCCTGTTTGGGCTCCAGATTACATATAAGGTTAATGACAACACCTGCTACAGTGGAATAAAACAGTAAAGACTTGTGAACAGAATGTGTCTGCTGCCTGTTTGATTCTGTTGTAAGGATACACCTGAATGTTCAATGGCCTCAGGTTCCTCCAGGGAAGATTCAGATTGGACATTAGGAAACACTTCTTTATGGGAAGGGTTGTGAAGCACTGGAATAGGCTGCCCAGGGAAGTCATGAAGTCACCATCCCTGGAGGTGTTTAAAAGAGGTGTAGATGAGGTTCTTAAGAATATGGTTTAAGTGCTAGATTATGGTAGGTTATGATTGGACTTGATGATCTTAAGGGTCTCTTACAACCAAAATGATTCTATGATTTTAAGTCTCATAAGCACAAGCTAGTGTACATTTAAGAAAAAAAAAATGCCCAGAGACCTTCACAATCATACTGCTGGATGCTTTCAAAATTCCCAATAAGTGATTTGAGAAGTGCAGATGCAGGTTTCCTCTCTCTTTCTAAATCACTAATATATTGTTCTTTTATGGCTAGATTCACTTTTGGGGAGGAACGGCTTTCTATTCTACACAGGTAGACTTCAGTCTAGGAAATCCTTGAAAGTTTTCTTACTTAAGTCCTTTGCTGTGTGTTTAAAATGAATATGCTTTTGACTGTTGGATGTAGGAAGCTTGCAACTCATGCGGGTTTTCTTTGCTTGTACTTGCATCCTCTTGTGATCACACAGACTCATTTTGTGAGAAATACATCCTTCCCTCCTTCTAGAAGGATTTTATTGTCTGGGAAGGTCTCATAAGATTCATCCATGGGAGAGCTTGGAGCCAATGTGCTGAGCCTGATACCTTGGAAACACAGTAGTCACTTGACCCAGTGGAGCAACAAAAACTCAGGTTTCCAATGCATACACATGTGTTTTGCTACTTTTTTCATTGCTTATAAAAAGTACCTATTTTTCTCATCCTTCCAGTGCACATTGGAGGAGGACCAAATGGTTCTGTATTTCCTAACAGGCTTTTTTGTCTCTTGATCTCAAGTTTCAGTCCTGCTTCAGAAGCACTGAACCTGAACAAAGCCTCAATTTGCTGAGGAAAACAAGGAATGAGAGGCTAAATATTGCAGCTTGGAGCAGCACTCTGGGGAATGAAATACCTGAGCTCAGGTGGAAGACGGCACCATCTCATTGTGTATTCCTTCCCATAGAGAATACTACAGGACCTCAGGGTCCTGGGTGCGTTCTGGCTTTACATGGCAGCCAGGCTGGTGATGTGCTCTCCCTTTCAGTGCCTGTATTTTGTAAAGGATATTATGGATTAGTTACTAGCTGCCATTTACCTTTTGTAATCAATTTGGGAACTTTTCCTTCTTTTAAAATGATGTAATAACTTGACAGACACCTTAAGTTGTTGCCATGAAGAGCTGTGAATCAATATATACAGATGATGCATCAATCTTTCCAAGTGTACTGTAGCTCTCAGGAAAATCTTAAATACATTTGCACTTTAATCTGTAATGATCTGTATGTACAGTGACCATTTTTCTGTGCCATGCTACACTTTGTCATTCCACAAATTTTCTGGTAACAGTGTTATTACCTTCCAAAAGGCCAAGTGACCACTGGATATCAAAAGGATCTGCCTTACTTTGTCATCTGAAAAAGTAAGCAGCAAGCAGTTTCAGTCCATTGTAAGAATTTGTGAAGCTGAGTTTTAGGACATTTCTAAGAGACAATCCAGCCCTGGCAATCTTAACTGTATAAGGTAGTAATTGACACATTGAATTTTTTATTTGCACCAGCTTTTATAAAATAAAAAACTGATTGAAATTAATTTTATGCTGTTGTTTTCAGATAGTTTTCATCAGCTTGCTGATCCTAAGAGGTATGCATCAAGTTAAAATACTCTTATACAACAACTCTGTGTTTCATGGTAAGGAAACATGCTTCGCATTAGGATTCTACGTTAGTGTGACTGTATGCTTTAACATTAGCTTTTATCTTTTTATCATGTCACTCGAGACTACTTTCAAAAATAGAGGTTTTCAAGCAAAAATATTAGTGGTCCTTGAAAAAGTGTTCTAAAGGTCACTTAGCATCCCACATCATCAGCTGCAGAGGTAGTTGGATATTGCAGCGATGAGAACGATTCATATGGACACAGGCAGAGATGAGTAGGCACAGAGTTCTTGTTAGCAGCAATAGCAGAGCCAGGCAGAGCTGAGCTCTCTTTCATTAACAGTTCTCAATGTATAGGTTTACAGATACATTGCTGGACCAAGAGGTTAGACAGTTTTTTCAAAAAATGTTATTCTAAACAGACCACATGTTGTGATTGTTTTCAGTCACGTTCCCATGCATATCTTGTGGGTGGCATTCCGACCCGCTCATTCACATGCCCAGGCCCAACATTCACATGCCATACATATGGGGACGGTTTTCCAACCCAAGATATCATTCTTACTGGCATGGGCTATCACTTCGTACACTTATAAAAAATGTACTTCTGTATAATCTGTCCAAGGCCCTTTAGCTGGAACTGCACATCCTGCTGTTCCCACAGATATAGATTTTTTATCTATTGATTGTCTCCATAACAAAAGCAACAAATCAAAATGAACATTTCAGCTGCTTTCCATAAGTACAGCCTGATATCTCTAATCTAACGCCCTGGACCAGTTCTGCTGTTCAGTTAGGTATTTCTCTCAGGTAAACAACTCCTGAGTTTCATTCTGTACCTGGGCAAGGCCAGTTTTTTAAGTAGAAGCAGCAAAACAGGTAAGAGAAAGAAGTGGAGATCATGGGAGTTTTCTTCTGGAGGCTCAGAAAGAGCTATTTAGAGCACTCCTCTGAAGGAAAACAAGATCTCTCTGAAATATGAATTGAACTGTCAGTAGAGGCTTTTACTTTAAGCCACAGTTACCCCTAAGAGCTGCAACCATAACTAAAGAAACCACAAGAAGTGCAAAAGCTGAGTGAAACACAAAGCAGGTCACTGTAGTCAGGACCTCCAAGAGCTTTTAGGTGCTTTCTTCAACGTAATTCCAAGCCGTGTGATATATCCATTGGTGTGATTATCTGATCTTACAGCTACAGAGGTAACATTCATTACAGTGAAGTCACTACTTGAAGGGAGCCATCACTACTGAACGATGAGCAATAATGGAAAAGCTCAAGCACCTTATGCTAAAAGAAATAGTTGCATAATCCTTTAGTCTGTAGAACTGCCACCTTCACCATCACCTTTTAGATGGAAATTCTTTTTGTTGAGTAATAGCGCCATGATCATCTTTCTCTCCAGCAGTGATGGTGGGAAGGATCTATCACCCATGTACGGGAAATGTTAATTTTGGTACACTAACAATGGGAGAACAGGAAGCTGGAAGTGAACCAGAGAAGATCACAGAAGCATTTTGGTTGCAAGAGACCCTCAAGATCTTCGAGTCCAATAATTAACTTGACTCTGGCACTAAACCATGTCCTTAAGTACTTCATTTATGTATCTTTTAAACACCTCCAGGGATGGTGACTCTACCACTTCCCTGGGCAACCTGTTCCCATGCTTGATAACCCTTTCTGTAAAGAAATTTTTCCTCATACAAATCTAAACCTCCCCTGGAGCAACTTGAGGTCATTTCCTTTCCTATCACTTTTCCTATCACTTGCTACTTGGGAGAAGAGACCAACACCTGCCCATTTCAGGTAGCTGGTGATAAGTTCTCCCCTGAACTTGCTTTTCTCCAGGTTAAACAGCCTCAGTTCCTTCAGGTGCTCCTCATAAGGCTCTTTCTGTAGATCCTTCACCAGCTTTATCACCCTTCTCTGAACTCGCTCCAGTATCTCAATGTCTTTCTTGTAGTGAGGTGCCCCAAACTGAGCATAGGGTTCGAGGTGCGGCCTCACCAGTGCCAAGTACAGAGGGACATTCACTTCCCTGGTCATGCTGGCCACACTATTCCTGATACAAGTCAGGATGTTGTTGGTCCTTTTGACCACCTGGGCACATTGCTGGCTCATGTTCACCTGGTTGTCAACCAGCAATCCAGATCCAGACAGCTTTCCAGCTACTCTTCCCCAAGCCTGTGGCACTGCCTGGCATTGTTGTGACCCAAGTGCAGGACCCAGCACTTGGCCTTGTTTACCACCATACAATTTGCCTCTATCCAATGATCCAGCTGGTCCAGATCCCTCTGTAGAGCCTTCCTACCCTTAACACTCCCACCCAAGTTGGTGTCATCTGCAAACTGGCTGAGGGTATACTCAATCCCCTCATCCAGATCATTCATAAAGGTATTAAACAGAACTGGCCCTATTACTGAGTCCTGGGAAACACCACTCATGACTGGCTGCCAACTGGATTTGACTCCATTCACCAGAATTCTTTGGACCCAGCCATCCATCCAGTTTTTTACCCAGCGAAGAGTACACCCTTCCAGTCCATTAACTGTCGATTTCTCCTTGTGAATGCTGTGGGAAACACTATCAAGGGTCTTGCTGAAGTCTAAGTACAGAACACCTACAGCCTTTCCCTCATCCACTAAAAGGTGGTGGTGTGGATCAAACTGGGTGCCCTGCAGACCAACATCCCATGGCCTGGCAATATATCTAATACAATCCTCACAGATAATAAGTTGTTTTCTTTCAGTGAACATTCAAAGAAGTGCTATGTTAGCCCAAATCGCAAAGGTGTGTCTATCAGACAAAGACATTTTGTAGCTCTGCTTTGATCGGTAGGCAAAAAAATATATTACTCTGACAGAGGTGTTATTCCCATTCACAGTAGTGAGAAGAAAGAAGCTGGTATTAAGAATAGTGGTATACTATACTAATAGAATTTTCAGAAAATACTACTTCAGTGTAGTCTAAACATGAAATCTGATCCAAATTAATCAGAGGCAAATTTCCCACAGGTTATATAAGGCCAAGATTTTTGCCCTTATTAAACAGAGTTAGTATTAGGTTGGCAACTATGTCCCAAGGGATCAGAGATATTTCAAATGAAGCAGAGTTTCAAGATGACAGCAACAGCTGAGCAGGGGGACAGCTAAGAAGGCAGTGTTAATGACATATGTGATTGGCTGCATGGAGAACGAATATTTTTTTCGACCTTGAAACCAGCATTTCCTAATGAAAAAGAGCAAAAAAAAAAAAAAAAAGTAATGTTCTGGGAAAAATACATTCTGTTAACATATTTACTGAGGAAACACTCCAGTCACTGCACTAGTAAGACCTAGCATGATTATACTTTATTTTTGTGGATACATCACACAGCATCATAAGGCTGTGGAGATACATCCGTCAAATCTGAGAAGTGAATGTCAGAGCCACACCAAACAAAAATGATAAAACACAAATATACTGGAAACAACAAAACATTGTGAAGCCATCAATGATCATTTAAATTATTAACAATATCTAAAAGTACACAAATTCATAGTAACACATTGATAGTCCTCTTAATTTGTAATAATATTGTAGATCTGAAATCTTATCTATCATTCTTCACAGATCATGACAAAATTACACATGGCACTAGTCTATGAAGTAACTAACAGAGCTCAATATGTTTACTATTCAGTAACTACAATAACCAACATGAAACCAACATAACCTCCTGAAATTATTTTCATCCCCTTCTGTGTATGTTAGCACATATAAGTACACTTCTCTCTTGAGTTAAATTACATAGAAAAAAACCTGGTAAAATTAACTTCTAAATTATCATGCTCATCTTTTAAATTCTTATGCAAAATCCTTTGAAACAGCTTCTATAAAATTTGGAGCAGACATCAGTATTGTAAATGTGCAAATGATGGCAAAAAGGGTAAATGCAACCAGGCATAATCGGTCTATGACAGCAGCTGCAAACTTCCACTCACTGCAGATGTCTTCACCCTCATCTTGTTTCCTGAAGTACTTTGCTATGAACTGAACTTCCTCCAGAATATTAATAATCACTGGAATAGTATCCATCAAAGCTTTCTTTTGAACATGTTCAATATCTTCTGGTAAGGGGAAAGTAGTCTTTCCACTCTTGCTACCCAGATCATTCTTCTGGGGGCAGCATGGATTATTCATTGCATGGTAGCTATAGATCATGTTGCAATTGCAAGACTGGTGCCCAGGTAGCACATTCATCTCTGTGCTGCTTATGCTCAGATGGTGCTTTGGATACTTATATTTGCAAGAGAGGGGCTTTATATTTTCCCCGGGTTTTTTCATTCGTAAAAACCAAGCACACCAATTCAGTAGGATGACATGGACCTGAAAGAGAGTTATCATTATAGAAATAAAGGAAACTTTTCTGCATTTTAAAGGTTTTTTGTGACTGTTATTATTAGTCTGTATGGTCCTTTAGAAAGACCAACTGCTTTCTGTGTTCTCCAGGTATCTGCTTTCAAATCAGTCTTTTGGGGGGTCTGGCTTCTTCCCAAGAATGACCTTTTTTCAGACATGTATTTATTATAGAAGTGTTCAATACCCACTTAGCTTAAAAGGTAAAAGAGGCTAAAAAATCTCACTTTACAAGATGATTCTTGAAGTCCTATTTTTAGCTAACAAACCCAGATATCTGTAACTGAGCAGAGGGCAGAAAATTGGCTGCATGGTTTTCAACCATTTCTCACGTAGTATGGAAAGAGATACACTTAAAGATTTGGGGTGTAGGAGGGAGGCCAAAGTTTAGATTCTGCTGAAAAAAAACACTCTATGCACCAGACTAACAGTTGTTTTTAGCAGATGCCCCACCACCATCTCTATTGTTTAAGTCTAACTAAATGGCCTTGGCTGGTTTTTGTTTGTTTATTTGTTTGTTTTTAATTATTTGAAAGCCATTTTAATACTCCTTTGAAGAGTTCAGCCACATAATACAGCAAGGCTTTTTTCAAAAGAAAAATATATCAATTATGTTGGGCAGTTCAAAGTCTGAATGCTGTTATTAGCTGCTGTAATTTCGCTATGTTCTGGTGCACAACTGCACTGACATATTGTGAGAGTGCTCTACCATGTACATGGCATGT
Organism: Nesoenas mayeri; assembly: GCF_963082525.1. Classification (NCBI taxonomy): domain Eukaryota; kingdom Metazoa; phylum Chordata; class Aves; order Columbiformes; family Columbidae; genus Nesoenas; species Nesoenas mayeri. The sequence goes on from NC_137542.1 coordinate 36,511,432, forward strand.
TATACCCTATATATTTCTTGTCAAAGTAATCAAATGAGCTAACTCCAGACAGTGCATCCAGTGTTTTTTTCCCAGTGAACTGATCTTCAGATGTCTTGTCTGAAATCTGAGCTTGTAGTGATTCCTTTTGTAAACTTTCCTGTGAAGGGTAATAAAAAGGCTGTGAAATCAGTAATATCTTGTGCAAAGGGTAGGAAACTAAATCGGTAAAATATTGTAATTATGAAGTCCTTCAGGTATTGTGTGTACAAAATGGACAGTTGCAATGTGCTTGTGAGAGTCCCTTCAGGAAGACAGGTGGGCCTCTTTAATGAGAACAGACATGATCTCTGGTTTAACTTCTGAGCTTTGGCTTAGGACTCCCTGGACTCCCTGTGGGATCCTGCTTCAGTCAATTCAGCCATGTTTGACTCAGGACCACACTTTGCCTCCAAGGTTGTTTTAGATGCAGGATGAATTGTCACCTGTGTTTGCACAATATAGATGCAGGAATGGGGAAATTATACTTAGTAATTCGAGTTGCTGCTCTAATGACAAGCATAGTTCCAGAAAGGAGGAGGCACTAATTACCACAAGAGGGAATAATAACAGTAAAAGCCAAAAATCTATGACCAGTGGAGGATGATTATACAATTTTTAAATTCTGTGACCCACGCCATTTTCTGTGAGCTTTTCTGCTTCTCTCCTGCTAGTGAATCTTTTATCTTTCATCCTGAGAAACTATTTTCCTGTGATTCATATTATTCTGCTCTCATTGAGCCTTTAAATATTCTGTTATTTCCTCCATGGTCACCACAGACAAATAGAAAACTATAATGCAGCAGCTTAAACAATCAATCCTACATTTAATTTAACCAAATTACAATGTCCTCTGACTGCGTATGGACACATGGAACAAAACCAAGGTCTTAATTACTAGGAATATTCCAACAGTGGCAGTGGCAAATGGAAAAGAAAAATTAGTCCTCCAGTATTGTGAAATTCCAAAATACTAAGACAGACAAACTTTCTTATTAGAAAATGTTAATAGGCCTGCCTTAGCTCTGGAATGAGATGTTAGGTGAAAAAGCTCTGTTCTACAGGAATGCTACTTTTTATTTCAAGACAAAGTATTTACTTCTTGGGGAAACTGCACTTAGAGATAGAACGAAACCCATTTCCCTTGAAAAATAAATACACAGATGACAGCGACAATTCCCTGTTTCCAAATGCCCTGTTTCCTTGAAAACACAAACACTAAGGCATCAGTCTGTTCTTGTCATACTAATTAATTCAGGAGACAGCTACAGCATATGGGTTGCTGGAAAGCAGCCCAGTCATGACGGTATGAATGTATGTTCTTACCTGCATTATCATATCTGGGTTTCCATGAAGGAAGAACACAGGTAACAGACCTCTCCATCAAGGTCCTCTGCTAACCATAGTACACCTGTACTTCTAGCTCACCTACACCTGCCTGGCCTAGTCCCAAGGAGAGAGTCCCCAATTAAAGATCTCCTGATAAAGGGCATCAACACCTGAGCAAATCTGTGCACATTCAAGTTTTAAATATCAAAAGAAAAGCCTTGAAACCTAACAAACCTGGTTTAGACATAGCAAAGAGCCAGAATGCTTTTGCCTTTTCCCATAAAACTCTTCCTTCTCTCTGCTTGGTCTTCCCTGTCCATCTCCTATGCCACACTCTTGGTTGTCAGCAGAGGCAGGTCGACCTTATCCACTCTCAAACTCCACAGCTGGACCTTCCGTATTTTTCTTTTCCAAGCTAGCACAGCAGACATTATCAAAAGTGTCAAGTAGCCAGCAGCTATCACTCCTCAATGGAGTAGCCAACAACTTTCCTGACTGAACACCTCAAATTTAAACTCCTGTCTTGGAAGAAAGTCAGCTCTAGTAAGTCATCAAAGATTAGTGGAAAGGAAGGAACAATTCTCAGCAGTGGTGTAAGGCAAGAAGTGAGCACCTACACAGAGGCTAAATACTAACATTCCTTCTTCTTGTTCAGAGGTCAAGCACAGCATCCTTAAGAGACAGCCATGGAAAAGAATATGCTTAACTGCAAACAGTTAAGAAAGCGAGTGTCTGGACAATGCATTCAGTTAAATCTTCTAGGTCTGGTGGTGCTTCCACAGAAGCCCAATGCCTTCCCCTACAACTTACTCCAGCAGCTAATTCCATTTAAGCAGGAGGTGAGAACAATCCTGTAACAATATCCAATTAATCAGGGTTAGAACTCTGCAATAAACTGGTGTCTGGCTCTGCCAGGATTAGAAACTAGAAATGCAGAGAACAAATTTCAGGGAAGCAATCTCCTTTTTTTCTGCAGATGGCTATCTTAAATTCCTTGTTTTTATTGAAAAAATCTTTCAAAGTGTCTCTATAATAAACATCTGACATAGGTGAGGCACGCCCATTCCTTGCAGAGATGCCAATGCCAATTTTTGTAAAGTCAATCTCTTTCCTACACACTTGGCATTCACCTTTTTTCTCTTAACGTGTCAGCCCTGTCAGCTTGCCTGGTCTACAGATTTCAGTGTCTGTCATCTGTGCTTCCTAGTAATGCCTTCCAGTCTTTGCTTCCTGATGGCATTTTTTTTACTCTATACCAGTTCAGCTGTCAGGCCATTGAACAAGCTTCCTCAACAGTGAAAATTCATTGCATGCTGTGTTTCCAGATAAGAGATCAAGACACTGTTAGAGAGAAAGAACTGACATGCAGAGTTTGTGAGCAAATTTAACGTGAGCCATTGTGTCTAAGCTCCTCAAAAAAGCAGACAAAACAATAAAATTGTCCATGGGGGCTGTTATGCTGCTTGCAGACACTGTCCACATAGACGTCTGAAGCATGTTAACCCAGATACGTGCCCTCAGATCTTGTTTACATGCAGTATACAGGTTCATCCAGAATTCGCATGCTCTACTGTCTTGAAATTAAGATTATTTGAAATGATACAGCACTTAAAGAAATAATGGTTAGTATGCTTAATTGCTACTGAACTTTTTTAAATGTTATTTTTAATTATTTTCTTTCAATTTTGCATTGATGCTGTTGTTTATTTTCAGAGAGGCTAAATTAGAAAGCCATTCTGTACTTAGGCTGACATTAGTAACCATGTGACATTTAACATCATGTCTGGATAATTGTCTAGCATGACAAATGTAGTGAATGAAATACCAGGAGATTCTGTACAATCAGGCTTCTGTGGAACCAGGGTGGATAGTTGTCTGTGACTATATTTATCTGCTTCTGCTTTCATTCTTTTTCTAAAGCATACCTTGCTTATTTAAAAATTGTTCTTGGGAAAAGGAGACAGAAAAAAACCCCACAATTTTATTTTAACTTGAAAATCTAAAGGAAACAAATTCCTCCTGAAAGCCAGCTGGTGTTGGTGCCAGACCTCACTGGGCTAATAGAGTCTGCTGCTGTAGAGAAAAGAAGATCCACATGCTCATACATTGAGAACTGATCAGGTGGCAGCAGACAAAATTGTTTTTTCATAAAGACAAGTGGATGAGCCTTCAGCAGCAGGCAGATTTCCATGCCAGGGAAGTCCAGACATCTCCTCATTACAGTCAGACTGAGCCCAACAGTATTTCCTTTCTGTTTCTTCTGGTAGTGCAGTAACAGGAAGCTCCAAGCTGTGAGAAGCATAGCTGGTTGGTTTCAGTATTGAACACCCTTACTACACTAAGGTATTGGGTTCCTAATCTTCCAGCAGCTCAGGGAGACAGCTCATAACTGGAATAATTTCAAGACGGAAGTAAATTGGCCTCACCTCCTGTCTTTGTTTTGGGAGGTTACAGCTCTGTCACTATGTGCAGTGGGAACCTTTGTAAGGAACAAAGCAGATGAACTGCCCAGCAGAGACCAGTGTTTGTTCAGAGCTTTGAAATGTTATATTTTATCAGTAGAGGTATCTGCTGGAAAAAATACCAAAGGTGTTGCCCATGGGGTTAGCACTTTGGAAGCTGGTTCTGGGAAAGATAACTCTGCAATGGCTAAACCACCTCATTGTAAGTTTAAATAGAAAAACCAAATGACAGATACTAGTTTTAACAGAAACCCAAATTTAGTATGTTTGTTCCTTCCCTCCAATAGCAAACTTAACTGCCAAACATACTGTCTGCATTGGACTCTTTGGATTAATGGAGAACAGCTTCTGCCCCCATCTATAAATAGTTTACTGTAGCTTTTAGATAATTTTTTCATTCAGTAGGCTGTTGAATATTTGCCGCAGAAGTTACTTACCCATTTGGGCATCTTTCCTGCTTGTGGGTCATGATGGTGAAACTGCAGAACCAGCACTGTTACCACCACAGACAGACCAGCAATTACCATGATGCTAGCAAAATACTGAGCTGCAAGTAAAACAAGGAGTACATTAGGAGGGGAAAAAATCAAGCAAAATCAGATAATATTCCTTGGCCATGCCTCGATATATAAATTCGAGAAGCACTGCTTCTCATGCAAGCATCCTTTTCTCTGATCTTCCACACTGGAGCATTTGAAGCCTTGAAAGTTTTCAGTATATCTGCTCTGCTCCCTCCAGCAAGGGAAGCACTTAGAAACAGTGAAGGGCAATAACTGCTTGTTTTTTGTTCCCAGAGAGGAATGTAGGGCCACCTGCTAAGGACCTGTTTCCTGCCTTCTGCCAAAACAGTGAGAAGCCAAGCTGACCAGACCCACTGAACACCAGCATTTCCAATTCTGGGCTGCCCTACGCTGCCAGCAGAGATGATGGAGAGAAATGTTGTCCTCATGATGTCAATGGACCCCCTCAGAAAGTGTCACTAGACATCTTCCCTTGACCCACCATTGCTCACACAGGGTTAAGCATATTTTTCAGCACCCTCCTCAGCCTTCAAGACGTTTGATTCCTATGAAAGCAAGCTAAACCCTGAGTGCTAAATTTCAGCCCACCGTACAGGAAAGAAATCAAGATCTCGAAAGTCAAACCTGAAACTCGAAATCGTATCTCCTAAGTGGCAGTCCAGCTTCCTCATGCCAGGAGTGAGGCTGATGCACTGAAGTATAAAGAGGAATTACCTACAGGGCTAGTGACACTCAGTGGCTGCCGTGACAAAATACCGGGGAGCATAACTATTGGGTGATATGATGGGGTGATGTGGGAAAGCATGTAACACTGATGCAGATGGCAGCACCTTCCCACCCCCAGCCCTCCCTCCTGCAGCTTGCAAGAAAAGTCAAAAATTCAATATAAACTCTGAAGCAAGTTTTGTTCCATCTCCTTTTCTTAATGCCAATTTTCACTGCATCAGCAGCAAAAAGTTTGTTCATAATAATGAATTTCTCAGTGTTAAAGAAATCTTCTTGACCCTAGTTTTCCATAGCATAGAATAAAGTGAAAGGGACAGCAAAGAAACAGTCCGCCCTTGAGACTAAAGAGGCTTGGGCTTTTAAACCCTGACAATCTATGCATCTGCTCTTCACACATCCTTCAAATGTTGTCCACATGTCTTTTTGTCCAATAGTAATTCCAGGTCTGGGGGCTTTCTATTTGGATACTCTTTTTCCGCCATCCAAGCAGCTCTTTTACCCTTCTCATCTAGATGGTCTTCAGTATCTGTTGACAGTGTTTTCTGTGGTCCTGGTCTTCAGGGCCTCCGTAACCAAGCAATCATGACTAATATAAGCTCACACTATGTGGCCTGGTATTGTAGCGAGCCTGGACACTCATGCTAAGTTTGGCTACTCATGGTAAAATAGGTTATTCAAACAAAAGAATAGCATACAATTAAAAAGTTAGTTTGATTAAACTTATTCTGCTACATCAAGCCTTCCTGAAGCCAATGCTTTAACTGCTTCAAGAGATGGTCATGGCTTTCTGTGCCAAATGACTTATGCAGCTGAATTAGAAGAATTGTCCCAAGGGTCAGGTGAATCAAAACATCTGTGTTGCACTTACTCGTGAGAGAGTGGAGGAAACAGCCAGGCTTTTAGGGTTTCAGGGAATTGGTTGTGCAGTATGCCCCATGTAACAGAAACACAGCAGTGTTGATACTGCTGCTTTCATTAGTACCAGAAGTCACTAAATAACTTCTGTAAATTCTATGCCTTTTGATGCCACCAGACTTCAAAGGCCTGAAGTAGTCCATTTAAAATGGATTTGGCACAGATTTTTCACAGAGCCTTGGAAAATTCATCACCTGGTTAAATTTGGGAACAACTTAGTATTACCTGACTCAAGATCAGAGAGAACGATTAGCAGATGTATTCACACTGCCAGTTTTTTGTGCTGTATACCCAAGAATGGAGATCAGGAAAATGCTATGCAGACCTGCTAGTAAACAGGGAAAAGAGTTTTCTCGGGAACAAACTGGGAACTGCAGGGGACTTGTGGACCCATAAAGAAAGAAGTTTTATGTTTTTGCCTGGTCATGGGCAAGGAAGATTGGCTGGATGTGCATTATCTGCATTTTAGGAGGGGGCCATTCTGTTTAAGGTAAAGTGAAGTTGGAAAGTAAGGATGGAGGAAATAGGCTATGGTACTTTAACTGTATTACCAGTGTCAGGCAATCACATATTGCAAGATATTTGTGACAGGTAGACTTATGCAGCCCAAGTAGGTGCAGATGCTGTATTCACTTCAGGGAGAGAAAGTTCCAAAGCCTCCAAGCAGCCCAGAGCCAGGGCAGGTGCTTGGCAGACATTGCTGCAGTGTACAACAGGTAATGGCAGAGTTTCTCAGAGACTAGAAAAACTAAAAGGTAGAGAGGAGAGATTCCATTGCTGGCTGATTTACTATTATACACAGACAGCAAAGAAACACAGTAGACGATGTAGGTAGGTAAAAAGTTTCCACTGTTGTCAAGATTTGCTGTAGCTGAGACATGTTGTGCCATCCATTAGCTCTCATTGATAGTAGTAAACAAAGACTATCCTCTCAGTTTAGCTGGTCCCTCTTAAACATGGAATGTCTTAAAAGAGTGAGAGGCTTCAGGTTTGGACTGTGTTTACCTTCTGGTTATGGTACTTGTAGAGAGCACAAGGGTAGAGGTTTTTTGTCAAATTTTGCTTTCAAATTTTTCTCCCACATGCTTTTGAAGGATAGAACTGTGTGTTTGAAAATTAAAACTGTTCTCTCTCTGTCTGTTTTACACAGTGATTAGTGCACTCAGACCAATAAGTCAAGGTGTGTAATACATCTGGAGTTCTCTGCATTTCTCTGTATCTTTTCATCAAGCAATTAACTCCAGCAGTCTACGTACATAGATTCTTGATAAAAGTATTTTTAAAGAGAGAGTTAAAAGTAAGTCAAATCATAAGTGCAGCCAGACACACTTCCTGGGAAGCATGAATAGGATATACTCAGAAGGGTAAGGTTGGGACACAGCTGCTGCTCTATAATAGTGGTTTGAAAGCCTTCTAGGAGCTACACTAGAGATTTTAAGTTCCGGGAGGGACCTCAAGGACCCTGTAGTGAAACAAGCCTTGTTCATATAGTTGATTTGTGCTGAGTTCTGACCGAGCTGTTTTATTTCTACACGTGATGGGACTTTAAAGCTTTTAATCCAAATGACTGAGCAGGTTTATGTTGCTATGGCTGGTTGATGTTTTAAACAGAAACAGGGGCATCTTTGCCCTGGTTCCCAGACTACTTCTTTCTTTGGCATCATGCATGAGTTTACAGAAGGGCAGGATTCAGCTTTTGAAACATTGCAGTACCTTGGTTTGCATGTGTGCATACTGCTGAAAACTGTCTTTGGAAATATCTTGTTCTCCCAAAAAGGCAGGCTCTCCTGAAGAAGGGCAGGAGTAGGCATACTGCTGGGCAAGTAGCTAGTTACTGATGTGAATGGGAGCCTCAAGAAAGATGATTGAGAGCAGGGGGCAAATGCAGAGCATTTGCAAATGCAAATACACAGCCTGTCCAACTGGAACATTTCTTGGCATGCAAAAAGACTGGCTCACTCTGGAAAGGAAAGCTCTACCAGTCACTCTGTGGTGTACAGGAGCAGCATGGTCCTGGTTTTCAAAGGTGTTGAAAAACGTGTTGATGACTTCGAGGCCAAGTTTCATCACTTGCTCTTTTACAGAAATAACTTGGGTTGTTTTTTAACATGTATTAACACAACAGTCAGTAGGCTACATATAAATGGGTGTTCGTCATGTGAAGGAGTTGCATGTGCAAAATAACAGAGTCTGTGCTCTGGGCAGCTTTATAAACAGGCAGAGAACACAGATGACATACCAAGGAAGTAGGGAACGACTTTTAAGAGAGGTAGAAAAAACTAAGTGTCTTGCCGCACCTGCTTGCTTGTGATTATTTAGGCTGAGATGTGCTTGTAAATGTAAGTTGATGTAAAAGGAGAGTGGCCTCAACTAAATAAAATTGGGATATCCTTTCCACTTTTCTTTTCAAATATGCCCAATCTCAGAATTTAGTTCTTTTCTTAGTGTCATATTAGACCAGATTTCCATTTCTACCTCAGCAAAGACACTCCAAACTACAGCTGTGAGAATTTCCCATGTTATTGTAGTTAAGTACTTAAAGCTGAGGTCTGAAGGCACAGAAACTTAAGAGGTACATCATGTCAGGTGCTAGTGTCTTCATAATAGTGAAGTCTGGGAGAATTCATTCAGGCCCAGATAGGTAGGCATGCATGTTTGTTTTTAAAAACCCAGACCCTAAGTATGTTTTTATCATACATCATTATATTATAGAGCTTTTTGAAGTGTGTGGGGTCACATTTTCAGAGCATCTCTGCTCCCACATGCAGGAAGACAGGTGACATCACATACTGTGATACTGTGATACTGTGTGACAGTGGCTTTTTTGCAGACCAGCAATGGATCTTTCTACTTCAAGACTGAATTACTTACATCCTTCTCAAGCCACATACTTTAGAAGGTTTGTTTATTCCTGTAATGTGGTGCTAGGCTTGCTGATTCTTCACAAAATCAAACAAGTTGTGCAAGCGTTCTCCTTTTCCACACATTCATGTTTTTCAACTGGACCAGAGATCACGCTGAAGAACTGTTATCATGATCTGGTATATCCAGTTCAGCAGCTAAAATATCCCATTTGGAATCACCTATAAGATCACTGTGGAGATGTGTTACCCTGTTAGAGTATGGATAAGGTTTTAAGAGCTCAAGATCTTGTGAATTCACACAGCCTAGCTTTGAACACTTGCTGAACAAGGGCTGCCTGAGTGCAGAAGCCAGTCTTACATTGCATATTTGGGGTTGAGCAAGGAGATAGGAGCAGAGCTTTAAACTTGGAATACTGTGGGAGGAAGATTAGAACCCAAATTTATATGGAGAAACAGTGGACAAGAGTGGAAAGAAAATGGTGCTGGGTGGCCAGAGCATGAAAGACCTCAGGAATGCTGAAACACGTGGAGGGTCTTGCCTCCAGAGTGAGCAAATACATGAAATCTGGGAAATATGCAGGAGCAACAAGAACTCTGTATGTGGTCATGAAACCATAACATTGCTTGGACAGCTGATATGCAGAGGGACATCTCTCACTCCCAGAATGCTCTGATGCATAGGTAAAAGCTCTTCTTCCGTGCTTATGACATGGAAGTTGGACTAGATGACCTCTGAAAGTCTCTTCCAATCTAAAGTATTCTATGATTCTACGATTCAGTGAAAATTACATGAAGACTGGTCCAAGATGCCTTGTGTCTCCTCCCTACACACAAAGTTCCTCTTATAACTGTAACTGCCTCTGTGGAATCTCAGGTATATGTTCTGAGTAAATGCTCTTTTGTTGTATTCATGATATAATTTGTACAAGGCTTTAATTATACAATGGTGAGGTGTACCTTCCCTCAGAACCTAGATATATTGTTGAATATTTTGGTTTTTTTGTACTTTCTGTAATGTGTAGTTCACCTGTTTGCAAACATAGACCTTAGCTCAGGAGCTGATAATTAAACAAATTCTGAGTTTTCCTACAGTGTTCATACTTCATTTTGTGAACCAAGTACAGGTTTATTTTCTCTGTCCTTCTACAAAGTCAGTGAATAATGTTTTCTCCAGTTCACAGTTGAGAAACTAAGGCCACATACAAGGTAAATGGATGGTCCTATGAAAACAGGGGATGTAACAACACCTGTCTGGCCCACATTCCCAAGATGAAAATCTGTCACATAGTTTTCAGTACATGTTTAGAAGCATTCCAGTGATAGATCTGAATTTTGATTGTAGTATCCTGAATTGCTCTTGAAGAGAAGAAAGAGAAGAAAGGGGAGGGGAGGAGGAGGGAGGGAAGAAATGCATAACAGCAGGGAGGGCAGGTGATGTGGAAGAAGATGAATTTTCTCCAGCCAGCAGCACTGAGATCTTCTAAAGATCACACAGCACACAGCTTCATCCAAAGTGCTGTTGAAGGGACTTTGTGGACAGACTCAATGAAACTAAATCCAGGGCTGAGTAAAATTCCAGTATCCCACTCATGCCTGTGCATTTGTGTACTCCAGCTTTGTGCTTTGCCTACCCAAACCTCCATATTGTGTGTTGACTCTGTGTCCCCTCAATCCTTGCAGTTACCAGTTTATCTGATATTTCCAGAGCCTTTTCATAGTCCTCATATATGCTGTTTCCATACATGCAAACAGGAAAGCCCAGTCAGAGATATACTCCTGAGATTGCTGAAATGAACAAAAACAGTCAGTCCTCAAATAGTCTTTGAAAGACTATTGATCATCATTCCTTGTGCAGAGAGCAGAGAAAATCAACTTACCTATTAGTGGGACTGAGTCAGAAGTTGCAGGCATGATCTCAGCCACAAGCAGCATGAATACAGTCAGTGAAAGTAGGACAGTGATACCTGCAGGGAGTGAACATGGAGGAGAAGGATGAGGAACATGTACTCTGCAGCTGCTCCTCTGATGTCTTTGCAGTTAAATATAACCTTGTCCTGATCTGTGGCTGAGCCAAGCCTATGACTTCATGTTTTTCAATGTAGATGAGAACTTCCACAAAGTGAGAGCATTTTTGGCTGCAATTTTATCTGATATCTTTTCACTTTTCTCAATTACACCCGAATTCTTGCTTTTCTTAAATTATTGGAGAAATCTTGCCTCTCAAGTGAAATGAAGCTTGCAGAACTGGTAAACAACATTGCTTTTCTAAAACATACTGCAAGCAAAACCCAGATGGTAATAAAGGGTAAGAGAAACTTTCACAGACATGCGTCAAGGTTTTGGCTATTGCATATTTTACAACAATCTCCAAAGGGCTGCAGCCTGTTTCAAAATAAGCTCTTTGTTTGGGAATGTGGTTGCTAAACCTAACTGCCCTGGTACTGAGAAATCACAACATCAGTGCAAGAACTTTATCTCCTGTTTTTGTGTCAACATTGTATTTCAGCTCAAATAACTGTTTTTCTTCTCTCCATCTGATCGTTAATAGACAGTAATTGCAACTCCCATTGACTATGTTTTACTTCTTGTAACAAAGTCTCCTCAGATCACTGATTTTTCTGCTAACACTAAGGGTGCTTCATGTGTTTGTAAAGCACTCTATCCTGATTGGAGTTGTGCACAATTTACTCTTAGGGTCTTGTCTAGACCTGTCCTGTATATTTCCGGCTTTGTCCTCTCTTATGTTGGAAGCAGCCCTGCTGTCTTTATCAACACACATAACACAAAATCCCATTTAGCCTTTCCTTGGCTGTCACTGCTTTGCATTCATGGGGCACTCATGGCTTGGTGGTTTGAGAACTGAACATGGAAGGTGAAAATCCAGTGTCCAGTTGCTGTTGCTCACAACATTTCATTCTATGTCTTAGTATGTCCTATCTGAAAAACAGAGTTAGTCAGCTGTGAAATGTGTTCAGACATACTATTGAACAGAAAAATAGAGATGACAGAGTACTATCACTGCTGCCTTTGCCAGTGACAAGTTCTGCCTCATCCCAAGGGAAAATCCAAAAGATTTTAGAAGTGTTTCGTGCAGGATGTGTGAATGACATACAGAAAGCTGTTAGCCTAGTTAATGCAACCAAACAAGTGCTGTTGCTCCTGCAGAGAAATCCTTCTTCATCGAGCACCATGAAGTATTTATTTTCCATTTTATAGGAAGGGCACATTAAAAAAATGAATTCTTTAGCACTTACCTAAAGAAATTTTCTCCCCTGAATCAGCTGGCAAAAGGAAAACAAGCAGTGCTAAGCCAGATATGAGAACACAGGGAATTAGTAGGTTCAAGCCATAGTAGAGGGTGCGTCGACGCATGGTGATGGTGTACGTCACATCTGGGTATGGTTCTTTACAGCATTCATAGTACTTCTCATTCCTCTTTCCTGGGACACCTATAGAGAGGGAGATCAGAGAAGCAGAGAGAGATACAGGAATCCTGCCCCTTGCATGGGCTAGGAACTAGTTGTTTACAGTCCAACATGTGGCACCCACCACACACTGTCCATTGAAGTGTGCTTCAAAGAGTTCTGTGGCAATTTTTCAGGGAGAAAAGACATCTCCAAATCAGTTACCAGGCAAAAATAATTATCTAATCCTTGTGGTCAATGATGCACGCATGAACAAACAGACTGAAGGGGACAAATTATAATGTACCTCTGTTCAGTGTCATTTGAAAGCTGAAATACATCGCTCCAGGGTTAAATGAGCGAAAGTCACTTTTAGTGTGTCAGTATCTTCAGCAACATCTGAAGCAACAGTGTAAAATGTCTACTGTTCCTAATACCCTTCTGTGTTTTCTAGGGTTTGTTTTCATGTCTTCTGAGTCATTAGAACCTGGCTAAATGAAGAAAGCTCATCTGGGCCAGATCAAAACAATTCTGAGCATACTAACCTCAACAAGGAAAGATTTGCTAGCAGTGGCCAAAGATTTACTCAGTAAAATGTGCATTCTGCCTTCCTGCCTATAGAAAACAGTGACAGACAGCTGATGTCACATTCACTAGCCCACACAGCAGATTTTCTGGTTCTTACCTTTCTGTCAATCTCTTATGCTTTTTTTTTTTTTTTTTTTTTCAGGAAAAACAACGAGGACACGGCTTAATTTTCGAAAGGAGTGTCAAATTAAGCTTCAAGTCTGTCATATCTGAAAGTTAAGAGACATAGCTGTCCAATATATCTGTATTTCATGGTTGGTCATGGTGACCAAGCTGCAACAGACTGAGATGCTGCATGGCTGGGACTGCAGGAGCACAGCATAAGTCAGAGGAGCAGGAAGAACTCAGCACCTTGTATCTTTCATGCCACCATTGCTCAACACTTTTTTTTTCTCTGTGCACATGACAGAAGACACGACAACACGTACATTTTGGCAGGAGCATGGCAAAGCCGCTGTAAAGGATATGGCCATGGTTTGCCTGAGGTACTACTTAATGCTTTTGCTGTGTGAGCTAGATAAGGGCCTGTCACGGTTGAAGACAGTTAAACCACAGGCCTGTCTCTTAATCAGGTATACAAAGTTTTTGGACAGAAATAACCACAACAAAGGGGCAGTGAAATGGATGGACTTGAGGAAGACTTCACAATGGAGTCCATCTTCTCATGAAACTGAATAAGGATTATGTTTGTTACTGTATTATTTTTCAGAACCCCAGAGAATGGCAGGATGATGGGTCAGGGGAGGTTTAAGTTGGACATTAGGAAAAGGTTCTTCACCCAGAAGGTGGTGGAGCACTGGAACAGGCTCCCTAGGGAGGCAGCCACAGCCCCAAGCCTGTCAGTATTCAAGAAGAGGCTGGACAACACCCCAGACATTTGGTGTGAACTATGCAGTTGTCATATGCAGGGACAGGAGCTGGACTCGATGATCCTTGTGGGTCCCTTCCAATGCAGGACATCCTATAATTCTATAGTAGTTCTGGGCATAGATTCCTCTTTTAAAAATAAAGATATCTCCAAAAGCATAGAAGGGAAGAGAGACGTACTGATCTGCATTTATTTGCAGGTTTTATGAACTGGTAGACACTTTGATGGTTTTCTGGGTGAGAGAGATTAACTTCTGTAAAAGCTCATTCAATTTTAGCCAAAACAGTGGTGTTTAGACCAATCAATTTTTTGCTGACATGTTAGAGTAGATCTGACAGTAGTGTTCCATGCACCTACATGAGACACATCCAAGTTTGGTACTTGCCAAATGCTTAGATGCATCAGGTCTTGTAGATATCATTTATGTACTCAGTTGCAGGGAATTACTTCAGAATACAGTCTTTTCAGACTTTGTTTAATGATTGAAGCTGAAAGGTTGTCTCTGATCTGTGATTTTTATTTTTTTTTTTTAATTTTTGCCTCTTAACATAGAAACTTTTAGTATCTGTATTTTATGCCCCATTAGGATTTATTATTCTGTGTATGTTTGGAATTTGACTTTGAAAATTAGACTACTGAAAAATATAGGCCAGCTTGTTTACCCACTAAATCCCATTCTCCATTTGAGATGTAGTTGGAAATATCAGCCTCAAGCATCTGGAGGTCAATCAACCAGCCGCTGTGAGTCCAGGAGCCAAATTTTAAATCACACTTCTGCACATCAAAGGGGAACCAGTGGACATCAATGTAACATGTGCTCTTCAAAATGCCTGTGGATAGAAATCAGTCAGAATCAAGTGTGTGCAGGGTGCAATTCATTTCTACTCTTATCTGTTTGTGAGCAACTTTCTTCTCCAAAAGTCTGTGTGACATAGCCATGGAGGATCTGACGGGAGCAAAGACTGCATAAATACCTACACAGTGTGGCTGAATTTACTGTGACAAGCTTTTTGAAAGGAGTTCCTTGTCAGGCCCTCAAATAGGAGCACTGGTCCTTGAAAATACATTGTTATGCTAAAGTTTGCTTGGGGCTGGCCTTTGGTTTTTAAACTGGGCCTTGAATTTCACTCTGGACATGTCTAGTCCACTATGATTACTTCATGTGACCTTTTAAGCAGCTTAGGAGATTAATACTTCTATAAGTATTGTTTTTTAAACTGAGCCTTGAATTTTACTCCAGATGTGTCTAGTCCACTATCACTATTTTATGTGACCTTTTAAGCAGCTTAGAAGATTAATGCTTGTATATTATTGCAATCCTATTTTTTTTTGGTTTATTCAGCTGAGAGAGAAAGAAAAACCACCACCAACAACAAAACCACCACCACCACATGGATGTTCTAAACTTAATTCTTAGGGCTGTGGGACTTCCACAACTGTCCAGCAGCATGCAGGGCTTGAAGAGTGGGGAAGACGATCTGCACAGACTGCATCACTTGTAGCTGGTGGCAAAGCACAGAAGTCGTCCCTGCAAACACTCACACCTTTGGGCTGTGCTTTGCAGCTTTCACCTTCCCTCACCAGCTCAGTGCATGCTGGCCAGTTTAGATGCACCATGTGAAGGTAGTTTCTGCTTCATTGGAAAATTATCTCCAGTGCTGCATTTAGACAACCTATTTGCAGTAATTGTATCTGTGTATTCCCCAAAACACCCACTAATGTGAATTCCGACTCTGAGTCACCTAACTGAGCAGAATTTGGTGTTTTGCACTAAGTTCTTGAGCCTTTTGAAGATAAAAATCCCCCAAACAGATATCCCTAATAACTATGTTTGCCTGCTGCTGCAAATGCTGGGGGCATGGAGGCATAACCATATGTGCAAAACCATGTGCCTATGTAAACATTGCTGCTCTGGGGTGGCTGAGTTCCCTTCATTTGTCACTTTACATTCTGAGATGTCTGGCTCCCACCATCATGGCCATTTTTGGCTCCCTGGAGAGCAACCTTACCGAGGCTTACTCTGTCCCAGTGAAACTATAGGGAGGCTTTAAGGTGTCTCAGAGGTAGAGATCAACAGAGGACCAGCTATCAGGGAGGACCCATTTTTCCCTGATTGGCCCTCTGGACGTGCTTGGTGTTAGTCTGCCACCAGCTATGACACAAATTTTGGGAGTTTCTTGTCTGGCAGAGCAAGTAACTGTGGGAATAGCCATTTTCTGGTAGGCCCTGGATGTTGGACACTACGGGCACTGAACCAGCAATACAGATGGAAAGCAGGCTGAGACTCAAGCCTGCCTGGCTGAGACCAGTCTCTTGTCTTTTCAGCTGAACTTGTAGCCTCAGCCTAGCAAGGAGGACTTAATTGCAGAGGGAGTGCTGCTCTCAGGGTCTCCTGGGATCACGCCTGTCCACTCTCAAGAAAGAACTAGCTGGACTGCATTTGAAAACATGATGTGAGGGTGCATATCACCTTGCTTTAGACCACACCTCAGTTAGGTCTCTGAATGTTCTAAGAGAACTGCTCAGGAGAGTGATTTATTGATTTGTGAAGTGGAAATACACCACTAATAATGGACTTAAAATATTTCAGTGGCTCAGTCCCATAATTACACAGCTTGTGAAATTTCCAGAGACTGCTTCTAAACATCTTGGTTTCATTCATGAAGGAAAACTGCTTGTACTTATTCAAAGCTACACATTGACTTAAAGTAAACAAATGCTTTCTGCACCCTACCTGGAGGGATATATTGACAGGATCCAGAGTAATTCACCAGCACATTTGTGTGAAATGTTGCATCAAATCTTTCATCCGCACTATGACACAGTATAAAACAAACAAACAAAAAAACAAAAAAACAAAAAAACAAGCTGATATTTAAGTTAAGTTGTAGTGTTTGTTGAAACAAAAATATTCTTTTGGCTGAATTTAATATACAGATGTCTGAATTAATGTCCTACACTTGGATGAAGATTTTACTCCCGATTTTATCTCAGCTTTTCATAGACACTGTTGGCTTGCACATGTTGTTTGCAGGCTGCAATGTTTTCAAAGAAGTGAGAAGCAGAGCTGCTGAATGTCTCAAAGGAAAGACAGAAGTGACAAGAGCAAAAGTGTCACAGTAGTGGTATGCAAAGATGCGACAGTGGCAATGATGAGGCTTTTCTGGGGCTGCTGTCAGAATCCAGGAGCTCACAGTGTCAATCAAGTTATCTGTCAGCCATATACCTATTTTAAGAATAATGATGGCCTCAGTGAAACAATTCTGCAATCTCATTATGATGCAGAGGGTCCAAGGGTTTGCTTAAAGCTATGGAGGAAGGAACTGGGGAGAAGTTGTTTCAGTTTTGAGGCTTGTAGGAGGAGATTCATTGAGAGTCCAAAAGCAGAAAGTAGGCGAAAGTGACCAAAAGAAGATAAATTCTTTAGGATTCCAGCAATTCTGAGAATAATAATGGAATAAAAAGCCAGGCAAGGACAAGAATTCTTCAAGGGAGCAGGCCTGCAGGCTTGCACCAGAGGGTCTCTTGGGAAGAAATTAACTAGGAAAGGTTCCTCTGGCTGATGCTGTAGAACCTTGCTTGTCTTACAACCTGGTGTGGAAAATTCAGATTCTCCATTCCTCCTGTGGTCTGCTTTTTATTAATGTCTGGGTCCTTGTTCCTCAGTATTGTCTCCAGTATAAAACAAAGAAGGGGATAAAATTGAAAAGACTAAGTGCAGAATGAGTGATAAATATGAAGAAACATAAAAGGTTTTTATAAATGCAAATGTCTTGATTTTGGCTGGGGTAGAGTTAATTTTCTTCCTAGTAGCTGTCATAGTGATGTGTTTTAGATTTAGCATGAGAAGAATGTTGGTAATACACTGATTTTCTGTTGTTGTTGTTTCTAAGCAGTGTATCAAGTCAAGGACATTTCAATGAGGAGGCTGGAGATGCACAAGAAGCTGAGAGGGGGCACAGCCAGGACAGCTGACCCCAACTGACCAAAGGGATCTTCCATACCATAAGACATCATGCTCAGTATAAAAAACTGGAGGAATAAGAAGGAAGAGTGGAATGTTTGTAATGATGGCATTTATCATTTCAAGTAACTGTTAAGCGTGATGGAGCCCAGCTTTCCTGGAGATGGCTGAACAGCTGTCTGCTGATGGGAAGCAGTGAATAAAATCCTTGTTTTGCTTTTCCTGTGTGCATGACTTTTGATTTACTTATTAAACTGCCTTTATCTCAACCCATAAGTTTTCTCACTTTTACTCTTTTGATTTTCTCTCCCCAGTTTCACCACAGGGGAGTGAGCATGTGGCTATGTGGTCCTTAGTTGCCAGCTGGGGTTAAACCACAAAAGCAAGGAGACAAGGAAAAGAAAAAAGACGATATAGATCCATTACTTGCTGGAGAAAGAAAGAAAAGGAAACACAGGATAAAGAAAGCTGCAATATCCTGCACTGTCTGTGCTTCACTCTGCATGAACTATGGCTCATGACATTTCTAGCACAGTGGCAGAAGTCCAATGCGGAACAGGGGAGGAACAGGTTAAAGAAGTGTAAATAAAACAGATTCTAGTTGGTAGGGCTGATGAAATTTAATCTTGTGAACTGAAGGGACTGGCCAAAGTACCCTCTGAAGTATTAACAATTATCTGTAAGAGCTTGTGGAGAACAGTGAAGTGCTTGGTGAATTAAGGAAGATCAAAGAGAATTCTGATATCTTTTTTTTAAGTTCAAATTATAGAAACATCAGCCTAACTTCAAAGATAATAAGGTGAAAAGACCTGGCACAGATTTGTCAAGGGTCAGCTGCATTAAATCAATCTAGTTTTCTTACTGAGGAGGAAGAGGAGGAAGGTGGTATATCTGAACATCAGAAAACCTTTTCCACGTCATGTTCTTATAAACAAACTACATTAATATGGACAAGACTCAATGCCTCATTTTTAGAGACTGAAAATGAAGAAAGAGACTGTGAGGAGTAAATCTGAGGTAAAGAAGAACACTTAACAATCCAGGTCACTCTAAGCCTCCTTCAGATATCTTTTAGTGAGGGCTTAGAATGGAAAATGGATCTTGGTGAACAGGAGAAACCAGCAGAATGAAATGCCATCTGAGTCATTAGAAAGTGTTACCCTGAAAACTGTCAGAGAAAGGTCAGTGAAAATCTAGTAAGACAGCAAGATTGAAGTACCACATCTGGAGTTTGTGACAGATCAAAAAATAAGTTCAAAATGAAGATGTTTTTCAGAAGAAACCCAAAATCCCCTTCTCTGGGATAACATTAAGGAAATATCTGTTGAGAGATCTTCCACTCCATTCAGCACTGCAGAATTGCTGGCTAGAGCGCTGGACTCAGCTCTGGAGGAGGCAAAGTAGATAAGAGAGTGTTCAGAGGGGAAGATCAATGATGGGTAGATTTATAAAATATGTGTGATGAGGAAAGTGAGAAGAAGATCTGTTTGTTTAGATCAGGAAGGAAAAACTATGGTGGAGACAATAATTTTTGAGAACAGCCATGGTAATAATAAGAATATGGATGTTTTCTCTCTACATTCACTGGGAATAGGTAAAGAAGGCATCTGCAGAACTACAGCAAAGAAAACTTGCTTGTTTGCTTTTATTGTTACTGTTTAAAAGTCAGAGCTAAATCCCTAGATGGCAAAAGCTCCTGAATATCAGTGAAGCATTGCTGATTTCCAGTCTATAATGCTCTAGTTCTAGATTCCAACTGGCAGCTGTCAGAAACGATAGCTTACCTGTTATACAGAAGAATGTCTGGAACCCAAATCTGGTCAACTGGAAATCGTAAGTTCTGTACCCCTGGGTATTCATACTGATCCCACGACAAGTAAACATCAACCCAGTACTGTTGGTAAATACATACATCAGATTACATAAGCTGGTAAAATTTTCTAAAGCGTCTGCAGTATCATGGGAACAGAATGGATTTTGCCAGTAGTAACAGCAGTAGTAGGATAGTAAATACTTGTCTTTATTTATTAAGAAATACTGGCATATATACTGAGGAATCCATAGTCTGATGACTGAATGCTGTGAGCTGTATTTTAATCTAGTGTCTAACCTCTTCACCATGTGGCCTGAAGCCAGGCATCCCAAACCTTTTCTGGTGGGCTGGCAGAAACACTGGCAGTAGGCACCTCTCTGAGGCATGCTGATTCTGAGCTGAGGTGGTTTGAATGACCTGGGTATCATTACTGGTGTGTGGGCGGTGGTCTGATAGTCCCTATTTGGTGGAAATAATTTAATCTGTTACAAAGGCTGAGTGATACTTTTAATAACTGCTTTTCTATGAGAGGTAGACAAGTGAAGTTTATATCCCAATGGGTTGTTTCTGGAGCCCTCTCCTCCACACATTTGGTAGTTTGCTATTAGAAAGGGTTTTCTTTATTGATACAGGTTACTCACCATTTGCAGCCAAGCATTTGTGATCAACACCTGATTCTTCTCATCCTTTGAACAAAAGAGGGACAGAGAGGAGAGGAGAGGGGAGGGGAGGGGAGAGGAGGGGAGGGGAGGGAAGGGGAGGGGAGGGGAGGGGAGGGGAGGGGAGGGAAGGGGAGGGGAGGGGAGGGGAGGGGAGGGGAGGGGAGGGGAGGGGAGGGGAGGGGGAGGGGGAGGGGAAGTAAAAGGGATGAACCTTCATGCGCAATTTGATTACAGATAGAAGAGTTTCTGTTTCTTTTAGAAAACCCAGACTCTTGAGGTAAATAAACACGAACTTTCTGGAGTAGATTGTGAGCTCAGTGGAAATCACTGAACTGCCCAGAAAATAGTGGTTGTTTTCTATCTTTTAAACCTACAGACCTTCTTCATTCATCATAAATGATCAATAACAGCAAAAATAATGAATCACTCCTACTGCTGGGAACAATTAGACTGCTTACCAAAAGCACTCTTTCCTTCTAGCTATTTGTTCCAAACAAGATGATTTCCAGTACCGCACACGATGCAGTAGTTGGAGAGATTTTATGTTGTATTTGCTACCACCACAAAACAATGGTGAAACAGAGCTGTAAGTGCTATTCCTCTGGAGTATCAGTTCAGGCTGATAAGAAGGGCTGGCTTTGGGCAAAAGGGTAGCACATTGCAAAAGGATATAAATGCTGCCTGCGAGCAAGCTCACACGTTGCCTGCAAAGAGCTGAAGTCTGTAAGTTCAGACACCTGCATGCATTTGCCATGGGGAAGCAGCTGTGACACAACAGAAACAAAGAAACCCTATTCAGCTGGTCTCCAAGGGCTTTGGGGAGCCACAGGGTGCACAGCTTGCTGCAGTTATCCTGCAGGTGCAGGACTCTGGGGTGATACTGCTGCAGTGGGGTTGGAGAAGCAGGGCTGCAGAGTGACTGTGATGCGGATACCCAGATCCACACCCCCGCCTGGCATAGCTGCAAATACTGGGATGCATCCTGAAGCCCTTTCACTTTTCTGCTGCTACCCAAATTGTGGCAGCAAATACATGCCTCTATGCAAACCACAACCCTCCTCCAGAGGCCCTGACCATCTGCAACTCCCTTTGTCCCCTTGGTTGCAACTCCTGAAGAGACTGTAAGAAAGTCCGCAGTAAAATAAGAAAAGAAATATCACACATAGGATATGGTTTTTGGACACTGAGGATTCAAAGGGATAAACACAAACTTGGAAAAGTATAAAATCCTAGAATAAACCAAACCAAACAACAGAGTGGGTAGCTGATGGGGTCATCAGAGCTATCTGTGTCAACTGACGTGGGAAATGAAAGCAACACAGAGGCTGTGTCCCAGGGATCTTCACAAGCCAGCCTTCCTGTCCAGCAATGATTGCTCATGTGTCTTCTAGGGATGGCCAGCATGATGCTCACTTGAGTTGCTCATTGAATACTAGCACTATTTTGTGTTTCTAGCTGATCAATAATTGCTTTATAGTTCTATGCTGCACATGTTCTCCTTGCAAAGTCTTTCTGTGTACTTCTAAAGAAACCTGAACATGATGATCAAAAAGATGGGCTGCAATTGTTAGACAATTCCTCTCCTGTGTGAGATGATGGATTTTTCCTGTCTCCATTTCACTCTGTAGAGAAGGGGAGGAGGGGATTTCTTTTTGTTGGCTACCTGATAGCCCCAGGGAGATGCATTAAGGTGCAATGTAGATCTGGGAGAACTATGGATTTCTTGCATGTGGAGATCCCTCTTGTCAGGAGCCTTTCATGTATGGCTTTGAATTTACAAGGAAATTCCCTTTTGCCTCACACAGTAAGCTTATATTCAACAAACTGTGAAGAAGGACATGTAGGGCTTTTTTATTTCACAAAACTGTTTGTTGCCCTTATGTGCTCCTTTGTCACACCTCTGTGAACTCCTTGTTCATAGACAGGTGCTAATGACCTTGGAAATCAGATTTGACTCCAAGCAATCCATCAGCCATGTATTTCAGTTAGCATTAAATTTATTATCTTGGGTATGATTTGCCTTCTTTTCACAGGGCTACTGCATTCACCACGTTTGCCCTACTTTTCAGATTTGTAGTCAAAGGAAATATTGTATAGTAGAGTTCCTACAGGTCTACCTACAGTGTAACCATGCCCTGCATGGTCTTACTCCTCTTGCCTTTTGACAACAGAAGTAAGCAAGAACACTAAGTCTAACCAGGGCTTTGGGCTACTTATATCTCTCTCAGCCTGGGGGGAAAAAATATGTCATTTCAGGATGTTATCATGGCTATTCTGAGTCTATTATCATCCTTGCCTTCAGGCTGCTGAGCTTTCAAATGGTGTTTGGCTTTATGGACAGCAAAAACCAGAAATTGTTCATACTCAGCACTGATCAACAGATGCATCCTGATGGGTCCTTATCACAGAATGGAACAGAAAGTTTTCCAGACAAGGCTCTGAGTTTGCCAGAAGTACCTGGTTTGCAGAAACGGCAAAGTTCCCTTTGCCATGGGCAGGCATTTGTCCAGGTATAGCTCTCTTGCTAAGCCCTTTCTAGACAAGGACCCTGAGGAGCCTGGTCAGAGGAAGAGTGCCTGCTGGGTTCCCAGGAGGTGAGGGCTGTGGGAATCTAGAGTCTGAATCCATCTTCTGTTTAGAGAAAGAGACTTTTAAGGGCAGAGGTGTTTCTGGAGCTTTCCATCTTTGCAGATGTGATCATTTACTGAGCCATGTAGCTTTGCACCTGTAAGGAAGTACAGGATATGTCAAAAAGATGGACCCAATTGAGAGGTGTTTGGGACAAATTCAGCTATCATCTTGATGTCTGTACAGCAGGTAAAGGGAACACAGAGCATTTATAAAAAGGTTACTAAAACTTGATAATTCATTAAACAGTTTATAAATTTGTGTGTAATTGTGAAATATACTGTTTTGAAATTGTGTCCATCTTTTTGAAACATCCTGTAGTTTGGCCTTTGGAGTAGGCTGGTTGCCTCACCTTTCCAGAGCTGCAGAATTATAGCTCCTACTGTCTTCATCATGACCTGTGGCCTGGGTACTTCATTGAGATACCTGGTCACAAGAGCAACTGTATTTGTCTTTTACAAAAGATAGATACAGACAATTATGAGAGTGTGTGTGCCTTACTCTGTCCCAAGAGGTCACTGACCAGTACTGGCTGAAAGACCTGGGGTTGTTCAGCCTGGAGAAGAGAAGGTTCCATGAGACCTTATTGTGGCATCTCAGTACTTAAAATGGGCCTATAAGAAAGATAGGCACAGACTTTTTAGCATGGTTCGTTGTGATACAAGAAGAGGTAATGGTTTTAAACTGAAGGAGAGGAGATTCAGGCTAAATGTGAGGAAGAAATTTTTCACAGTGAAGGCGGTGAAACACTGGAACAGGTTTCCCAGGGAGGTGGTAGGTGCCCCATTCCTGGAAACATTCAAGGCCATACTGGATGGGGCTCTCAGCAACTGATCTAGTAGAAGATGTCCCTGCTCATTTCAGGGAGTTGGATTGGGTGACCTTTGAAGGTGATCTGTGATTCCATGATTCTACGATTCTACTGCTTTCCCTAAGTAAAAGCTATTGCTTGAGCTTGGGAAGTGCTGTAGGCAGTTTACTCATTGTGTAGCATGAGACATCTAAGGTTAGTTGTGAGGATGTCTTTCCTCCCAGAAGAAAACTTGAATAACCCATCACACTCCTTTGCCTGTGTGAGGTTTCTGTCTCACTTGGCACTGTCAGCCTTGGGGATGACCTTCCCTTCATGTTGTACAGGCTCTCAGCTCCCAGCTCTCCCTGCAGTAAATCAGAGAATGTCCTGAATTGGAAGGGACCCATGAAGATCATTGAATCCAACTCCTGTCCCTGTATAGGACAACCTCAAAATTTACACCATGTGTCTGGGGGCATTGTCCAAATGCTTCTTGAATACTGTCATGCTTGGGGCCATGACTACCAAACCATTTTCTCACCAAAAGCTTCCTAAAAAAAAATCAAAACCACAACCACCACCACCACCACAAACCCAAACCCAAACAAACAAAAAAAACACCAAAACTAAACCAAAACACACACACACACACACACACATACAAAAAAAAAAAAGACTCATGCCCTTCAGGGATGCAGTCTTCATTTCAGGGGAAAACCAGTGCAAGCTACACCTTGACCCCTACAGTTTGATAAGTTCCTGGTAGAGATGATAAAAGCTGCTGTGCTACTAAGCTAGTATGCTGCTCATAGTGGTAATAACTGCATCAGAGCAGTAAGAGAAAGTATGTGCAGATCTTTTCCATTGGTTTCCCTGCACAGCAAGGCACAGACTCAGTTTTCAGGAGAAAACCTGAATCTTCATTCTTTGTTGCCCCACTACACTTTTCTGTTACCTTGTCTTGCTGCTCTCCAAACATGTCAAGAGCTTGGACACACTCCAGCAACAAAATCTGCAGTTCAGGTGAGGCTGTTTGTAAGAATGTGATCAGGTTTGGAATCATCCTGCAGTCCCAGGGGCAGAGGTGAGGCTGACCGGTCTATAATTACCTGGGTCCTCCTTCTTGCCCTTTTTGAAGACTGGAGTGACATTTGCTTTCCTCCAGTCCTTGGGCACCTCTCCCGTTTCCCAAGACTTGGCAAAGATGATGGAGAGCAGTCCAGCAATGACTGTATGGTCTGCTTGAGGGTAGAAAGGCTCTACAGAGAAATCTGGACAGGCTGGATTGATGTGCTGAGGCCACTTGCAATGAGGTTCAACACTTGGGTCACAAAAACCCAATGCAGTGCTACAGGCCTGGAAAAGAGTGGCTGGAAAGCTGCCTGGCAGAAAAGGACCTGGAGGTGTTGGTTGACAGCCAACTGAATACAAGCCAGCAGCACAGCTCCAGGTGGCCAATAAGGCCAAGAGCATCCTGGCTTGTATCAGAAATAGTGTGGCCAGCAGGACTAAGGAAGTGATTATCCCCCTGTACCTGGCACTGATGAGGCCACACCATGAATAATGTGTTCAGTTTTGGGCCCGTCACTGCAAGAAAGATACTGAGGTACTGGAGAGGGTTCAGACAAGGGCAATGAAGCTGGTGAAGGGTCTAGGTCTTCTGAGGAGCAGCTGAGGGAACTGAGGTTGTGTAGTCTGGAGAAAATGAGGCTGAGGAGAGACAGCATTGCTGAAAAGAGGTTGCAATGAGGAAGTAACAGGTAACAAGTGGTAGGATGAGAGGAAATGGCCTCAAGTTGCACCAGGGGATGTTCAGATTGGATATTAGGAAAAATGGAAAGTGCTGTCAGCCATTGGAACAGGCTGCATGGGCAAGATGGTAAACACCATCCATGGAGGTGTTTAAAAGAGGTATAGATGAGGTTCTTAGGGACACGATTTAGGGGTGACCTTGACTATACTAGGTTAATGGTTGGACTTGATGATCTTAAAGGTCTTTTCCAAATAAAACATTTCTATGATACTATGATACTGTGCAGCCTAGAAAGCAAATAAAACAAACTTTTCCTGTGGTCAACCAAGTGGAGTGAGGCTATTGCTGCAGTGGTACTGGTACACTGACCCAGAGATAATGGTAAATTGTATTGTTGTCATTACCAGTTAAAAGAATGAATCCTGTCTGCAATTGCTGCTGTGAATACATAGAATTCTGGAAAAAGTGCTAACTCTAATGATAAGAGGCCCTTCACTTGTATTTGTCTACCACAACCATGACAAGCAGAGAACATGTTCTTCACAGCTTTGAATAGAGTGGCTGGCTTTCAGTGCTAAAACGCACAAGGATCTTGTGCAGTTAGATATATGGTGGTAGGTGCAGAAAACCTAATCCACAGTAGTCATGCTTTGAAATTTTCTTGGATGGATGTGGGAAAAAGAAGTGAGATTTTATGTAAAGTCACTTGTCACTGCTATTTGGCAAAGCACAGAGGCCTTGGAGATCTCTTACTATGTAGCAAAGCAAATCTAGGTTGTCATTGATGTCATTCTCAGCAGGATGGCTGAAGAAGATTAATTTAGATCTTATTATGCTATAATACAGTATGTGTAGAAAATAGACTTATGGATGCATGTCATGGAACCTGTACCAGGTAGAAGTGCATCAGATGTGATGCCAGGTCTTGGCAAAGATAAGAGTGATATTCTGTGAGTATCAGTGGCAGACCCCTTCTTCCTTACATGCAACAGTTAAACAGGAGGTTTGTTTTCTTCTTCTTTATATTGCTTCCTTCCACACGGAAACCAGTCCAGGGCCCACTACCTCATGTCCATTGCAATGACCACTTGCAAAGCATCCTAGTGAGTCCTGCAGTAGTGTTGTATGCATTGACACACCATATTCCCCTGAGCACAAGAGTCCTTGTTTGCTCTCCAGAGTGCGTGGTGCGTGAAGGCTGGGACCTTGCCTAGCTCCCTGCTCTGTTATTGTAATGAAGCATGCTGGACACATAAATCCACAGAAACAGCAGCTTTGTGCTTTGTTACTGCATACACCATTGCCAAGACTGTGATGTTGTCTATACTCCTCCCTGACCGAGAACTACTGGTGGACCAGTTGCTTTGTCTTGTGCAGGCAGGGCATCTGAGGAGGCAGAGTCTGCTCACCCTGGCCTTCCACCTGAGTGAACAGAGAGACACCCACTTGGTTTGCCTCA
Source organism: Nesoenas mayeri (assembly GCF_963082525.1). NCBI lineage: Eukaryota > Metazoa > Chordata > Aves > Columbiformes > Columbidae > Nesoenas > Nesoenas mayeri. The sequence continues at coordinate 36,538,199 of NC_137542.1, forward strand.
TGATGTGTCAGCTAACAGATGTTACTTTTCTTTCACCCTTTACATTGTTGTGGCCATCATGATGCTCCTTTTGAAATGACATTTTTTTCAGCAGCTGGAGCATCCAGGTGCTGCAGTCTGTCCAACAGGATGTGGAGGCTGAGGTGTTGTGTCCATGCTCATGACTTGCTTGCTGGGGACATATTTACACATTGCTTCTTGATTTAGGAACCCAAGGGAGCAGTGTTTTGTGGACTTTCAGGCCGTTTGGTTTAGCTACTTCTTGAGGCCATAGTGACCCTTCTACTACAGGGACTTGACTGCCAAGGAATTTTCTGTCCGTCCCCAAAGGAGGGGGATAAACCCTTCAGATGGTTCTGGATGTTTTTTTTTAAAAACACCATGGGTGCATTTTGCAAGACTATGAGCCTGGGAGAAGTCATCAATGTTCTGAGCTGATTAACTTCCCGTATCTGTAGTGTGTGCAGAGATGGAGACAAGCAAGGCTTTGTTTCTGGTATGTATAACCATTTAGGTTACGTATTTCTTGTTGTAAACTATCAAAATGGAAGACTGGAATTAAATTTGTTGTAATGGACATTGACATAATGTAACTAAAGTGCTTGAAGAAATGCTGGTTTCCTGAAAGGATGGGTTTCACATGTCAATGTGAAGCCTGACTGAAAAATTTTAATATAACTCCTCTCGACTTTGCAAATGTACAGTCACAGCCTGAAGGATAAAATGTCCACTTTACCACCCCCAGCCTTCAAATTACTGCAAGAAAATATCATCAGAAAAAAAGAATGTCTGGAGCAAGATCTTTGGAGCTAAGATTCCCCTGCTAAACCTGGAATTGCTTGATGAAATGTACTTGAAATTAGCTGAAGGATTTTATAGAATCATAGGAGGTCCTGAGGGCGCACAATAATCATCAAGTCCAACTTGTGTTCCTGCATAGGACAACGCCAAAATTCACACCATGTGTCTGAGGGCACTGTCCAAATGCTTATTGAATATTGTCGGGCTTGGGGTCGTGACTGCCTCCCTGGGGAGCCTGTTCCAGTGCTCTAACACTCTCTGGTGAAGACACATTTTCCTAATGTCCAACCTAAATCTCCCCTGGCAGATCTTCCTGCCATTCCCTCAGGTCCTATCACTGTTCACCAGAGAGAAGAGATCAGCACTTGCCCTCCTAACTCCCTTGTGAGAAAGCTGTAGACCACAGTGAGGTCTCCTCCAGGATGAAAAGAACAAGTGACATTATCCACTCCTCTGCTTTTTCTCTGCTTTTTAATTTATGAAGACTACTGTGAGTTCCTGATGTGAATGAGTGACTTTAGTTCAGAGTAATTATGTCCTTTCTCTTCCAGATCAATGCAGTTGCTAGCGCTTCGAAACAGAAAGCTGCTTAACCTGCCTGAGTGGTTGCTGCTTGCCTCCAGGAGCACCACAACTGTCTGGATCTGTCAGTTGTACGGCACAATGCTGGGGGCCTAGACTTTCATGGCATGTTCAGGGAGAGCACCTGGTGCACTACACGTTTTCAGAAAGATTGTGAGAACTTCAAAAACTTTAAATATTTGAGGCCTCTGTCAAATTTGTTTTCAACTGCACAAAGGTGTGCACATCTCTCTGTCTATCCCTTGTTCCCTCCGTAATAGTTATGGTGCATTGGAAACCAGCCCATAATACTGACTACAGAAAGGGTAGGATGAGGAAAGGAGCACTAACATGCTCAGCTGTGTCAACAGGATGAAGGTGGTCAAAGTTGTTCTCCTCCTTCGTTTTTTCCATGTAGATGAAAGAAATCCTCTCTGTACATCATGGTTTATCATATAGACAGAATCCTCTTCATGGTGAAGAAAGAGATTTGCAGTATTATATTAATTCTTTTCCCTGGGTCAAAAAGTGTCTACACGCCCAGGTTTTGCTTTCATATATTTCTAACCTCAGGGCAGGCTCCTTCAACGGCAGTGCATGATAGAGACGTAATGGGAGAACAAGGCATTGCCATTATAATGTATAATGAAAAAGTCCAAAGTGCAGTGATGTTAGCTTTGAACACTGCACGTGGTCTTCAGTTACTGCATCCCACATAACTCTGAGAAGAACTTATCATTAATAATTTGTAGTAACACATGGCTTCTAATTTATAGAATCCTTTCTTTCTGTTTAAAACAAATGGAAAAAAAAACCCTAAATAATTAATCTCCTTGCAGCTCCTGTTGTGTCAGAGGTGTTATGCTTTTAGCAGGATATTCACTTGTCCTAAGTGCCAAAGCATGTATTTCAGCATTTAGGGAGGACGCTTAACCCAAGACAGTTTATTTTCATCTCTGATAGCCTGATTAAGAGGAAAAGCATGGTCGCTACACAAGAGATCAGATTTCACATGCTGAATTGAGTGCCATAGCAAACAGAACAGGAAGTAACTTACCACATCAATTATCTGTAGCAAAGAAAGCTGCAGCTCTACTACAAGGGGCTGGGAGTCATTCACTACTGGTCGTTCAAGACGATTGTAGTTTTTCAGCAGTTCTCTGTACAAGCGTCTCTGGCTTTCACCCTGTTGAGAGACTAGGGGAAAAGAAATAAGGCATCTGTAATTTGGGCTGGTCACACTGTCTCCATTGTTTGCCTGCTTTGTTGAAATCCCCCTCTTAACGGGTTTGTAATTTGAAAGAAGTTAGCAAAAAAATCCCCAAAATTCTGCACATGGGAGTGCCAGACATAGTTTTTCTGCATACATGGCTGGTGAGCTCTTAAAAAAATTAACTACTATCACTCTAACACATTACTAACAGCTAGAAACTACTGAACAGCCTTTGATGCTCTAAGTAAACATCCCATTCCGTTGGTGCCCCTCTTTGCTAATACTGAATATGTGGCTTCAAAACCACCAAACAGCTTCCTGGAAGGAAGTCAGAGTGCTTTTGTTTGCTTCTTCTTATTTCCTAGAGACTGGCTGCTGTAAGCCAACACTAGTATTATTTGCACATATTGTGTGTTTACCCAGCATGAGTAACAGGTATCCTTATTTCTTGGCACTCATGTATCAGTCCCTTTTCTGTGCTCAGAAAACAGTAACAAGCCTTCTTCTTACCCTCTGGTTTTGTGTGGCAGTCTTTCCAGGCTTTGAGTTACTTCCCTGCCTTTTTTCCTTCTGATGGCAGCACACTTTTTTAATACCTAATGAAGTGGTGGTATGAAGGCTAGAATGTGGACAGGTATGTATAATGATATTGAATTTCTGGTGTTAGATGCTTAATTCAGCTTCCTCTGGCAACAGCCTCAACACAGAAGCTGTCATGGAAACACATGAGCATGTTAAAGATCAGCAGAATTTCAGTCTATGCTTAAATTGCAAGGTGTCCCTGTTCCCCATCTTAGGGGTGAGTGTGGAGAGCATCCATCTATCCTGGGTGACCAGGTTTCCTTGCCACAATAACAATGGACAAGGCAGGGTAGCAGTGATGGATTCGGTCACTTCCCATAGGAAGGTGAACACTTTGCTTGGACACAATACCCAGGAGCTTGGGTCCCCCAACCAGTGTGGGTGTTGGTGCCCTGGCCAGTGGCAGCCTGAGGTCTGCCTAAGAGCTGCATCTAACAGAGTGAGGGTAATGAGCTGTAGGTTCTCTGAGGCTAAACCAGTCCTGTAAGCATGAGTGCGTATTCCCTGAACTGTAGAAATCCAGTCCCTGGCAGGGAATCTGCACTCTAAATTGCTATTACTTTGGACTGAAGCATTTTTTATCCACTGCAACTCCCAGTCTCTGTGTGTGACTTTTTTTAGCTCTTGAGCAGAGCTCTGCACATTGAGACCAGGACTCCTCTCATGGTTCTAATGAACATCTTTTTGACAATGCAAACAAACCAGAAAAACCAGTTCTGCCTTCCTCAGTCTCTTACTGTGCCCAGCAAAGCAGCCATGCCTTTTAAAGCTAATAGCAAATGTAGATTACAGTTAATAAGTCTGTTAAATTAATGCTTTCTTCAGTTTTCCAGATACCAAAGGCAATGATTTAGGTCCTCTGTTATGGCTTGGTACTGGCTTTCCAGTGCCTCAGCAGACTCTGACGCCCTTGTAAGATCCTTCTGTGGAAAGGAAACCAGTGAGAATCACTACACATTGTTCTATGGAAAGAAGCTCTGTATTTTGAGCAAATTTATTGTCCTTTCATTCACCTGCCTCCCCCCCGCCCCCCATATTCCTTTGCTTTCAGAAAGAAATGACTGCCTGCACTATTGCTCTCATCTTGGGTACTTATGTAATATTTGCCTTTAACGTTCCTTTTAAACTGGCTGCCTCAGCTTTTACAAGGGAAAAGTGCCCTTCACCAGTCCCTGGAAGTCAGCTGGGCTGCTAGAGTGTCCTGGTATCATCACTGTTGTGGTGCATTAAAGCAGCCCCCACCAACAGAGGTCTGACTTGGAAAGATCTGAACATAACCCTTTGCTGTTTGCTTTGGAAGATGTCTTTGTGCTGTGTGTTCCAACCATGCTGAAGCCAGGCTTCTTTCCCTGTTTAACTTTGTGAGCTGAAGTAGTCCAGTACTGCAACTTTGCATCTTGTTTTCCAATGTTACTTCAACTATGCCCTCTGCAATGTCGCCCTGTTACTTTGTGACCTCTTGTGTCTTGCAGCCCTAGCTGATCTATTCTTAGCCTGCTGAATTGGCATTGGTGAACATAAGTTTGTGTGCTACACAGTTTTGCTTACAAAATTACCTAGATGCAGAAGCAGTGGAGACTTTCAGGTGTCCTGGCAAATAGCCAATGCAGCTATTGATACCACAAAGACGTGGCTAGTCTAATCACATTGCCGTCTGACTGCTACAGCTGCTTTGGAGAAGGAACTGAGGCGAGTGGCAAGTCAAACTTCTATTTTCATAGACTACTCTGCTTTGGAGAAGGAACTGAGGCGAGTGACAAGTCAGACTTCTATTTTCATAGACTACTTCTTCTTTAAATTGTGATCTTCAAATACGTAATGTTTCATACTCCAGAGATTTCTGCTTTTTCCACATAACGCATTGTGACACTACCTCCTTGTGTGCTAAATAGAGTATTTGGAGGGAATGGGGAAGTCTGGATCTCACAGGAGTAGTGGCAGAATAAACTTTACTACTGCTAACCTTTCAGTCACAGAAAAATAACAAAAAAATAGTGTAACTGTTTCATATTTTAAAGTAGGCTGGAAGTTGGACATCAATATTTAAGGTTGCCAGGTCAATCTCCCAAAAGCAATGCCAGACTGGCTTGCCTATGTACGTTACAGGAAAAGTACAATTAACTGGAAAAGGTCATGCTTTCCAGATAAACGAGCTTTGAGCAACAAAGAGTTTCTATGTCTTACATCCTCAGACAGTGTCCCTCTTCTTTCTCAATTACCTTTAAAGCAGTAGGAAAACATACAATCTCATTAAAATTTGAAAGTATGATGTTTATCTCAAGTTTAGCAAGACTTTTGACACCATCTCTGGAAACATCCTCGTAGACATTTATCTACGCCTCATAGGCTAGATAAGTGAACAGTGAGGTGGACTGAAAAGTGACTGAACTGCCAAGCCCAGAGAAGTGTAATCAGCAGCACAAAGTCCAAGGGCTAGCCAATGGTGGAGTACTCCATGGGTGGATGATGGGGCCAATGCTGTTTAACATTGTTATGAATGATGGGACAGAGTGCACCCTCAGCAAGTTTTCAGATGGTACAAAATTGGAAGGAGTGACTGATCCAGCACATGGTTTTGCTGCCATTGAGCAAGACCTCAAAAAATGGAGAAATGGCAGACAGGAACCTCATGAAGTTCAGTGAAAGAATGTTCAAAGTCTTGCACCTGAGGAGGAGTAACCCCAGTCACCAGGATAGATTGGGGGCCCACCAGCTAGAAAGCAGGTTGACAGAAGGGTCCTGGGAGTCCTTACAAATACCAAGTTGACCACACGGTGGCAATGCATAATGCAGCAAAGGCCACCAGCATCCCAAGCTGCATTAGGCAGAGCCTCACCACTAGGTCAAGAGAGGTGATCCTTCTCTCTACACAGCAGTAGTGAGACACAGCTGGAGTGCCGGGTCCAGTTTTGGGCTCCTCAGTACAAAGGAGACATGGATTTACTAGACCAAGGACTAGGTTGTCTCATAAGCTTTAGTCTCTGTACAATCTGAAATTGTTCTCTAACCTGTCTCTGACATTTGCAGGGAATTGTATGGCACAAGTTAATAACTGCATCCATGTATTTGAACAAAGTGTAGGTTGATTGCTAGATGAAGAGAGAAAACTCTGATGAGACTTGCACAGATATCTCTTATACTAACTGTGAGCCTTCATGGTATCAATAAAGGAGTTTGAATTCTGAGACACTGCAATTAAATTAGATCAAACTGGTACTGGCTGATGCTAGCTGTAAATCAGCAGCTGTGCATGCCCAAGGTCAAGCTCAGACTGAAGCCAATAATGGCAAGGAGAGCTGCCTCAATTGGCCTCTGTGTTTTCTTTGTGACCTAAGAGATGCTGATCATTGCATAACTCACATATCTAGTCTGTCTAAAAATAAAATAAATACGCCAAACATTTCGGTAGGAAAAGAAATGAAAGAGAAAAAGAAAGAGATAATCAAACAAACAGATATATAAATAATATAAAAATAAAAATAAGAAGGAAAGGGAAGGGGAAAAGGAGAAAAAGAAAGGGAAGGGAAAGGGAAAGGGAAAGGGAAAGGGAAAGGGAAAGAAGGGAAAAGGGAAGGGGAAGGGAAAGGGAAAGGAGAAGGGGAAGGGAAAGGGAAAGGGGAAGGGGAAGGGGAAGGGGAAGGGGAAGGGGAAGGAGAAGGAGAAGGGGAAGGGAAAGGGAAAGGGAAAGAAAAAAAACTGACTAAAACTGGCAAAGCCCTTCCTCCTTTCTTCTGTGCTGCATATGGTTTAACTGGTTGCATTGGCTTATTCCTTTACAACTTCACTTGGCCTGTGTAGGAGTTATAGTACCCTAGGCATGTAGCTGCAGGCTGGCAATAAACCTATTTCATTTTCTACGTCCAGGTGGGATCCTCTGGGCATGTACTGCCTCTTCCATGCTTGAGTGTGATCCCGTGCTCCTCACTATGCCACTACTTGTTTCTTCTGTGGGTTTGGGTTCAGATCTGAGGAAGTACTTGTTTGGACTGGAGGTTATTCAGTGTTGTCTGGTAGCAATGGCTGTCAAAATTGCAACTAGCTCTGGCCAGACCACCCATATGCTATCCCGAGGAAGGCCTGTTTCCTAGGACCCATGCTGTTATGTCTGGTCTTGGCTGGTCAATACTCCTGCTCTGCTTTGCATGCAGAGCTCCCTGAGCACCAAGGCAGGAGTCCAGCCCTTCTCAGTTCTCCACATTTGCCTCTAAAGTGGTCATCTCCTTGACTGAGCATCCCTGGTGTGTGCCACATAATGGTTTGCTGTGAACAGTAAAGAATAAATAAAAAAATATTAACAAGAGGGTAGGTAGAAGGGCATGGATTTCCACAAGGTTTTCAGCCACAGTACCTGTATTTATTGATCAATCCACCTTTGGTTCCTAGCGTTCACTGGTTTTATTTTCATAAACTTTGAACTTTTTGGGGGCCAGCTGCTAGCTGAAAGTTTTCTAACTGCTACTCATTTATTTTGGCAGAGGCCTGAGCCTTACACACAAGTTATTACTTTATTCATACAAGATTATGGTTGTTATTGGCACCTAAAGGATCAATGGTTTTCAGACCAAATATTGTATTCTTCCCACATTACTTTATATTCATACAGATGCATGCTAACGTGTCTCTGAACTACAAAACATGCACTTTTTTCTTTCCCTTCTCAAAAACAGTTTCTAGAATTGTTTGCATATACAAGTGCTTTGTAGAGCACAGTAAGCTAAAATCAGCATGTTCCTGGTCCATCACATTGTTGCTTTTAAATATGTTATCCTCTGCTACTTCACAAAATGTCCTAAATTGTAGCAATATTGTGGTATTTTTTAACTCTCCTTGTACCTTCTGCAGGTATTTCACCCCATCTATGTCATTTATATATATATATATATATATATATATATATATATAGTTACTTTGCCATGTTCTTTCTGTTTTGGCTGATTTGTTTATTAGTTTATTTGTTTGTTAGATTATTTGTTTGTTTTCTGTCTCCTAAAAGAAACTGAGAGGATTTCTGGCCTTTTTTTCTTAAAAAAAGCAAAGTATAAGTATACTGAGATGTATTGTTACATCTTCTTGTGTAATGATTGTATACAGTCTTATTATAATTGGAACATTTACAGAGAAAAAAATTGTAATGAAAAACTCTAAGTATCAGAGCTAAACCCTAGAACTTCCAAGTATTTTCCTAACAACCTGCAGAATTTTCTGCCATAGCTCCTCTTCTATTATTATTACTTTCTTTTTACTTCATCACTGTACTCTTACAGGGATTTTCAGCTATTTCTTTAGGAGTACAAATAAAATCATCACAGGAATTCTCAACAAACACACACACTATATGCAGTTATGAATTATGGGTGAAGTAACAGGAGTAATATCAAAATAAAAAGCAACTATTTTCAGAGGTAACTTCATTGGCATAAAGAATTGGAATGACAGCAGCACTTTAAAAATGTGACATGTTCTAATGCCCACCTTATTTTGCATGTGCTTAATTTATTTTTTTTTTTCTTTTTCAGCTTGAAAACAGTACAATTATCTAACAGAGAAAATTATTTCAATATTACTGTGGCTAACTCTCTTTCTCAGAGTTCCCAGTTTACTTATTTTGCCATCACATCTTCAGGGAAGAGTACTCACACACTGAAATCACATTAGCTGCCTCAACCCTGTGTGTGCATGTTTGTCTGTGCATGTTGTGTATTTCAGTACCTCTCTCATTTAAAACCTCTTTTTAATCTACTTCCCTTGTAGGTAATCTTTGGCTCTAATCTTTGGCTTTCGCTATGCAGATTGTTTCTGCCTCTTACATGCAAAACTCATTAGATACCCAGAGCAATGTGGGAAATGCTCTGTTTTCCTAGGCAAAAAGGACCTAATCTTCCCGATATTGGTCATTTCTGTTCTTTGATAGCAGATAAAGAGCTCCCAGCAGAGATGGGTATTAAAGGATGTACTAGGAAAGGTTCAGTCTCAAAGACTTCAGGCACAGGACAACATGCTAAAAAGAGAATATAGGCCATTACATAATGAAAGGGTGAGTTTATATTTTTGGTCCTGCTGGCTTGGTGCAGATGTTTTAAAGTCTGAGAGAAGCGTGTAAGGTGAGCAGACACACATTAAGATATTAACAGTAGGATACTTCTCAAATCTGTGATAGTTATCTAAACTGCCTCATTGCTCCAGGTCAGAAACAACTGGCTACAGGCAGAAGTGGAAAAAACCCTGTATTTTTAGTGTAATGCTAGTTTACAGTAGTTCCATGCAATATAACTATGTGGAGGGACCACAGGAGGAGGGAGTTGGAGAAGTGGTGAAGAAGGAAACTCCACTTGCTAGAGATATTACAGAGAGCTGTGGCCATCTGAAGGTGACTCTAGCTAGCCATCTGGGATTTGTGGGGAGGAGCAGTAATGGAAGCCAATGGAAAGAAACTAAATCATATGATAAATGTGAAATACTGGTGATATAGAATTATAGAATAATAAAATCACTTTGTTTGGAGAAGACTCCCAAGATCATAAAGTCAAACTGTTAACCTCACACCAGCACTCAACCATCTCCCTAAGAACCTCACCTATGTGTCTTTTAAACATCTCCAGGGATGGTGACTCAACCATGTCCCTGGGCAGCTTGTTCCAGTGCTTGATAACTCTTTCTGTGAAGAAAGTTTTCCTCACATCCAATCTAAACCTCCCCTTTGGCAACTTGAGGCTATTTCCTTTCATCCTATCACTTGCTACTTGGGAGAAGAGACCAACACCCTCCATGCTACAACCACCTTCAGGCTCTTGTAGCAACCAATAAGTCTCCTTTTCTCCAGACTAAACAACCCCAGTTCCCTCAGCCTCTCCTCATAAAACTTGTGCTCCAGACCCTTCACCAGCTTCCTTGGTGTTCTCCGAACTCACTCCAGCACCTCAATGTCTTTCTTATAGTGAGGGGCCCAAAATTGAACACAGTATTCAAGATGTCCAATATCAGAAAATCAAATAATTATGTGAAACATGGTGTCAGAGTCCTGTGAAAGGGATGTGGGCTAACTTGATGGAAATTTTGGCTGGATCTTGAATGGCTGCTTATTTGTCCTCCTATTCAGGGCTTAGTACCTTAACTGGGAAATATGAAGATACATATTCCCAAATCTGAAACAGTTTCCTATTTGGGAAGCAAAACTTACATAAAACCTTTATAGATGAGACTCAAGCTCTGTTTTGAGAAGCACTGCTGAACTTTCACTAGGTCAGGCAAAACTTACTGCCTGTCTATGCAAAAGATGCTGTGTTGCTACCTGGGTGGTGATAATTTGGAGGCTTTGGAAGCTGAAGTGTCTGCTATTATGGGATTTTTTCCAAGGGAAAGACCTCTGAGGTGGTCTAGTCATTCAAAATTAGGATTTGTTAAAAGAGGCATTAAATTTCTCAGCAGAGAGTCTGAATTTATTTCTCAATGAAGACAAAAGCTGCTTCTAATACTGTCTTGATGAGGTAAATGACCAGCTCTGAGCAAATTAGGCTCATGACCAATCAAAGAAGGTCTGTGGAGATCTGACTTAGGATGCCTGAAATGGTAAGAAGTGCTTTGTTTTGGCTGATTGAGCCCCGATTTGCTTATGTGCATATGAAGTGGCTGAGTATGATCTGTATCATGAAGGTTACAGCTGGTTTTTTTCCTAGACTCTCAATGTCACAAGGTCTCAGTGACAGCTGACCATTGGTTAGCCTTGATCTGTGTATTTCCAGAATGCTACATGCTATTGTCTTTTTCTCTGTTCAAGTCCTGGTTTTGTTGGGATCAGTGGGAATATGAAGTATATGTCTCTCCTTGCTGCACTCTGCCAGCCTAACCTGCATTGGCTGAGCCGCTGATCCTAAGAGCGGAAATGAATTACAGTGAAAATGAGATACTTTCAGACAATTACCATCTGGGGAGCCTGATTTTGTCCTAGCATTGCTCTTTTGAACTAAAGCTTTTGCAACTTCCATCTAATGCTCCTGAATTATGTCAGTGCAAACAAAACAAAACAAAAATTGGTGCGCCGCATGTCCAGGTGGTGTATGACTGTCATCCTGTGATACAATGGCAATGCCTGCAGATGTGGGATGCTTGGTCTCTGAGAGAGACCAGAACTAACCTGAAGAGCAGAAAGTCACCCTGTGCTGTCTGGCCTGACCTCTTGTATTCCCCAGCATACAGACTTCCTGAGTCTGCTAAGAGCATTTTGACCCAAAGAAGAAAAGATTTGTCTACTTGGGAAGAGGCCTCCTCTGGAGAAGCATGTCTCTTTTTCTTACCCACAGACCTATTCCCATTTGAACTATTATTTCTTTATTGTCCTGCTCTCCTGTTGTTATTGCCAGGTAATGTAAGTAGACCCAACAATAGCAAGGAGATACCAGTGGTCTGAGGTAGCAATGCAACAAATTTGAATTATGAAGTAAATGAAAACTGGGGACCCTGATATCTTTGGCAACTACATTATAAGGCTTAGACCTTGAACGAAGCACTGCTGCAGAGGGTATGCTGCAGGATAGCTGTTTGACTATATTAGAAAGGCAAGTCTTTTGCTTAGAGCTCTTGAAGCTGTCCAGTTGTCTTTTATGAATTGTGTGTAAAGCGTGAACAAGAATGGGTACAATTCAAAGTTGTTGTCCATTTGCTGCTTTAAACACTGACAACTGCAAACTATCTAACAACTATTTATTAAATTTTTTATCTCTTCTTCCTATTGCTACAACTGCTGAAGCTGGATTTCAGTTTGCTGATGACTTTTGTAAAATTACACAATATTCATGGGGATGTAGTCCATTATTTGTCATGACCTGCTCTGACCCTTTCATACTCAAGATGAGGAAGTTCTTGAAAAACAACACAAGATGGCTGAGAACTGTGTAATGTATTTTCTGCATTATTATATGACCTCCTACTTTTGTGTGTGTGTTTTTCTTTGGTTTGGTGGGGTGTTTTTGTTTGGTTGGTTGGTTTGTTTGTTTGTTTGTTTTCCAAACCTACTGACTCAGAGGTGCTGAATACACTAAACAGCAGTAGCCTCTCCAGCTAGCCTATATTCAACATCAGTGAGACTCAACTGCATGACACACAGTTAGCACTGTGCCTAATAAAGCCTCCCTAGGGCAGCACAAGACATACACTGACCCTGTGGAGTGAGTTGAGTGGAGACCACTCGGACGATGGGCCGTTGGAGCACAAAATGTCCAATGAGAGGTGAAGAGACATGCCTTTGATCAACTTGTGTATGAGAATGCAAGGAGAAGCTCTTTTGGCTGCCTTCAGCTGTTATGAAGTACGGCTATATGATGAAGGAGCCAGACTCTTCTGGGAGGTGCACAGGGACAGCACTAATGAGATATGAGTTGCACCATGGGGCATTGCCATGGTATCATAGAAGGCTTTTTCTCTCTGAAGGGTACCCACATAGGAGAGATCACCATTCTTGTAGATCTTCCCAGCTTGAGTACCCAGGAAGTAACCTAACAGAACTGTCACTGCTTTGAGAAGAAGGGTTAGTCTGGGCAACCTCTGGAGGTCCTTTCCAGTCAAATTATTCTACCAGCCTATGAATTTGTATCCATCAGACCTTCTCTCACCTCAGCTTCCACAGACATATATTTTCCAATCTGCAACTTGATTTTCTCTCTTGGAATGGTGGAGATCTAACTGACCAAAGATTCTTTTCCATGTAGTCACAGCTGAGCTTCATAGCTACAGCTGAGCTTCAGGGAACACAGCATGCAGTCTTGCCAGCCCAGTCTCCAAACTGGCTTTAGGTTGTTTGAGTTCTCAATGCAAAATGACATCTCCTCAAGCCTATACTTTCCCTCTAAGTCCTGTTTTTTGTCCAAATCTATGTTGCATTAAAAACAGAAATGAGTGTGGCTTTCTCTGCAACATTCTGGAAGTTATCCATTTCTGGAAGGTGATAAGAATTGCAGCCATCCATGCCAGTGTGCTGCTAACCACAACTTCTTTAACTGAGAAAAGCCAATAGAAAGCAAGGCAGGACAGAGTTACCTGCATCTCATTGTTGACTCATGCTGCCTAGAAGTTTTAGCCAATATGGAAGAAAAGACCTGCTGTACAAGCAAAGGTTGTCCTTATATATTTTCTATTTTAAACTTACATCAGCTACATTGTTACCTTTGAGGCTGTGTATCACATGGTGGGGTGACACAACTCAGAGCACCAACCTAGACAATGTGGAGAACTGAGGTGAATGTGACCTTCAGACCTCAAATTAAAAGTATGAAAGATACTAAGTGATCTTACATTAACATATAGTTCTAGTCTAGTAACATTTATGAGATCTAAAGGTGGAGCTCAATCACCAACCACATAAATTACCAATGGCATTACATTGTACTCCCCACATCAATATGTCTCCTTGAAGTAAACCAGTTTGATTAACACAGCTCACTGCATTTCCATCAGTCCTACCCAGCTGGAGCCTGAATTTAGACTCCATATCTAGGTATTTATAGGTATTTATAGGCAGATTTTTGCCTATTTGCCTATTCAGAAGTCCAGTACAGAGTATACCCTGGGAAACAATGCTTAAAAACAAGGGGGCCCAGGAGGGTTGGACACGCTTCAAGCAGGAGGTTTTGAGTGCACAGGAATAGGCTATACCAGTGTATCAAAAGGCTAGCTGGCAGGGAAGACAACCAGCTTGGCTAAACAGGGAGATTCTGAAAGAAATCAGAAATAAAAGGAGAGTTTACCAACTATGGGAAAAAAAGGCCTGGCTACTTATGAAAAATTTATGAAAATAGCTAGATTGTGCAGAAAAAAAAATCAGGGAAACAAAAGTGCAATTTGAAGTTAATTTGGCCAATTCTGTTACGGATAATAGAAAAGTCCTTCTTTAAATATGTTAATAACAAAAGGAGGGGAAAGGAAAACCTCCATTCTCTGTTGGACTTTGAGGGAAATATAGTTAACAAAGATGAGGAGAAAGCTGAGGTACTTAATACCTACTTTGCCTCAGTTTTTACCAGCAAGACAGGTAGCCCTCAGGACAACTGGCCTCTGGAGGTGGTTGACAGAGATAGGTAGCCCAATAGTCCCCTTGTATTCCAGGAGGAAATAGTTGGTGACTTACTGAGCCATCTGGATCCTCACAAATCTATGGGACCAGACGGGATCCATCCTAGGGTGATGAGAGAGCTAGCAGAAGAGCTCGCCAAGCCGCTCTCCATCATCTTCCAACAGTCCTGGCTCACTGAGGAGGTCCCATATGATTGGAAACTGGCAAGTGTTACCCCAATCCACAAAAAGGGCTGCAAAGCTGACCCTGGCAACTGTAGGCCTGTCAGCCTGACCTCGGTGTCTGACAGGGTTATGGAGCAGATCATCTTGAATACAATCACACAGCACGTTCAGGATGGACAAGGGATCAGACCCAGTCAGCATGGGTTTAGGAGGGGCAGGTCCTGTCTGACCAACCTGATCTCCTTTTATGATCAGGTGACCCACCTGGTGCATGAGGGGAAAGCTGTAGACGTGGTCTATCTAGACTTCAGCAAAGCCTTTGACACTGTCTCTCATAATATACTCCTGGAAAAGCTGGTAGCCCATGGCTTGGGCAAGTGCACTCTCTGCTGGGTTAAGAACTGGCTGGAGGGCTGGGCCCAGAGAGTGCTGGTGAATGGGGCTGCATCTAGCTGGCAGCCAGTCACTAGTGGTGTCCCCCAGGGGTCAGTGTTGGGTCCAGTCCTGTTTAACATCTTTATTGATGATTTAGATGAGGGGATTAAGACCATCATCAGGAAATTTGCTGATGACACCAAGTTGGGAGGGCGTGTCGACCTGCTGGAAGGCAGGAGGGCTCTGCAGGGGGATCTGAATAGACTGGAAAAATGGTCTGATTCCAATGGGATGAAGTTCAACAAGGCCAAGTGCTGGGTCCTGCACTTTGGCCACAAGAACGCCCTGCAGTGCTACAGGCTGGGCACAGAGTGGCAGGAGAGCAGTCAGGCAGAAAGGGACCTGGGGGTACTAATTGACAGGAAGCTCAACATGAGCCAACAGTGTACCCAGGTGGCCAAGAAGGCCAATGGTATCCTGTCCTCTATCAAAAATAGCGTGGTCAGCAGGACAAGGGAAGTGATCCTTCCCCTGCAGTCTGCATTGGTGAGACCACACCTGAAGTATTGTGTTCAGTTCTGGGCCAAGAAGGCCAATGGTATCCTGTCCTCTATCAAAAACAGCGTGGTCAGCAGGACAAGGGAAGTGATCCTTCCCCTGCAGTCTGCATTGGTGAGACCACACCTGGAGTATTGTGTTCAGTTCTGGGCCCCTCAGTTCAGGAAGGATATTGAAGTGCTGGAGTGGGTCCAGAGAAGAGCAACAAGACTGGTGAAGGGACTTGAACACAAGACCTATGGGGAGAGGCTGAGGGAGCTGGGGTTGTTTAGTCTAGAGAAGAGGAGGCTTAGAGGTGACCTCATCACTCTCTATAACTACCTGAAGGGAAGTTATAGCAAGGTGGAGATTGGTCTCTTCTCCTAGGCAGTTAGCAATAGGACAAGGGGGTTAAACTCTGGCTTAAACTCTGCCAGGAAAACTTTAGGCTGGATATTAGAAAGAAATTCTTTACGGAGAGAGTGATCAGGCATTGGAATGGCCTGCCCAGGGAGGTAGTGGACTCACCGTCCCTGGAGGTTTTTAAACTGAGATTGGACATGGCACTAAGTGCCATGACCTAGTAAATGGACTGAAGTTGGACCAAGGGTTGGACTTGATGATCTCTGAGGTCTTTTCCAACCCAGTCGATTCTGTGATTCTGTGATTCTGTGATTCTGTGATTTCAGTACCAGCCTTGATTCTTCCTGCTACACAGACCTCTAAACTTGTGTCACCTCAGTTTAACTAGCTCACATGAGTGGAACTGTGGCTTGTCAGCAGAATCCAGCCTTTTGAGACTGTCTTGCCAATGCTACTGCTGTGGTAACAGTACCTGCTTGCATGGAAGTGAATCAACAACACTATCTTTGCTCCTAGAGATCACCAGTTGTCTTCTGATGTGATCACTAAGATTCATCTAAAAGCAAAGTTATGAGAAAGCTTGAAATGAGTGTAGCACAGGAATTCAACTCTGTATTGTGAGTGAGCCAAAGAAAAGCTACTTCATACAGGCTGGGTACACCAAGACAGGCAGAGTTACTGCATAATTTACTTCTTTTAGCTGTTTAGCTCACTTGCAGCATCCCCTGCCAATAAGATTTGTCCCATACTGCTAAGCACTTACATTCCCACCAGACTGCAGATGAAGGGCTCTGTCCTGAGCTTGCCTATGCCTTTGTTAGGCTTTTCAAAGCCACATGGCCAGACTATGACCCTGATATCTGGCTGCACAGAGCGAAGAAATTAAGACAACCGACTCTGCTCTGTGTGACATGTGTGGCACTTCGGTGACTTTGTTTAAAAAATGGACACAAAAGCACAGAAATAGGAATGCATGGGTTGACTGGAAACTATCAAAATGCATGTTTAACTTTGCTGGCTGTTCAAAGTCAGAATGTGCCTATGTACTGAGCTGAAAGTAACCCTCCTCAGAGAGGCTAGGTGCCTATGTGGTCACTAGGACATGTTTCTCAGGAGGATAATTCCCTTGCAGGGCAATCTGCCCTCCAGTTCCCATACTGTGCCATGCTCAGAGAAGGGAGCAGGAGTGGGTCTGATGCTCCCTTCTTATCTCTCCCTGCAACAAGGTTTTCAAGCTGCTTCACCTAAGGTTCCTATGTAGCTGCTGAGACTCACAGGGTCCTTCCATACTCTGGATGCTCCTTCATGAATTGCACCTGGCCTGGAAGGGTTTTTTTGACTCTGAGAGGTTTCATCTGGGATCCATGTAGGCTGAGAACCAGGTCCCATAACCCAGGAAAGCATCACTAGCTCCAGGCATTTTGGGAAGGAGGGCTGTAATTACCTCATATGCCTGACATGCCTATCAGGGCTCCTAGCAGTAATGCAGGCAGAGTCAAGTTGAAGCAAAAAGTTGTGGAAAGGACCACAAAAAATTACTGACTTCGTCATGGTTTTTGTTTTTTGTTGTTAGGGGTTTTTTTGTTGTTGTTTGGTTGGTTGGTTGGTTTTTATCTAGTTGTTGTCACAACTTTCCTGTCAAGCAGCCCTACAGGAGTTTTCAGTAGTTGAGAAATTTTTATACATTCTGTTGAAATAACTCAGCATTATGTAAGAGTGACGTTCATGATGATGGACTTGCTGTGACTTCCACGTGGGTGCACTGAGGAATCCTGAGGCAGTTTATTTGGAGCTTACTGTTAAAAGACTCTGCTAATGATAACATGCTAAGATTAGTTTGAGATTTTTCCCTTCTGCAGCAACTGTACAATACGGTGGTTTGTTTTTCCCTTCCCTTCCCTTCCCTTCCCTTCCCTTCCCTTCCCTTCCCTTCCCTTCCCTTCCCTTCCCTTCCCTTCCCTTCCCTTCCCTTCCCTTCCCCATAAATAAACACAAAGCAGAGGTCAAACACAGACCACCTTAATCAGAGGTTCATCTTATTCTCCATCAGCAATTGTCTGTAAAACTGCATACTTCTAAAATGATGGTAAAAGCACCTAACAAAAAATCCTCTGAACTATTTATAGAAGCAGTTTGTGTCTTTGTGTGCTGCTCAGAGAAACTAAGCATCTCCCCTGAAGAATTAGTGATTACTCAGTATTTAAAAGGCAGTATTTACAGGGTACACAACTACTCATGATGGGACTTCACACAAAGTGAGTTATCTAATAATGAGCTGCCACCACCTGCCTGTTAGTTCAGCTCCTGAAGTAGCACAGAAATGTCTTATAAACAAAGATAGAAAGGTTCTTAATTTAGCAAGGTGGGTAAATATTTTTCTGCAATACCACAGCTACATTAGGCAGCTGAAATGTAGAGCTGTAATACTGAAATGTATGGAAGTTTTGCAGACTCAGGTAAAATAATGAGGAATTCTCTCCGTGGCAACAATAGTCCAGTGCAACAACAGTCCAGTGCAACAACACATACATAAGTTTCCTATGCCCCTGCACTTCTGAAACAGAGGGGTCACTTTCTCTTCTTTAAAAAGACAATCATCCTTTCTCTATGCATAAATCATGAGTAACATGACATGGTCCCTCACACCTGGAATATGCTGCATTTTTAATATTAGTTGCAGTTTAGTTTCAATTATTAGGGAGCAATAAAAGCCCATTTTGTGTAGAATCCTGAACACCTTTCTGGACTGTGGCCATTTCAACCTCCCTTCTCATTTAAAAGTTCTTTATTTTCAGTCTTGCAATCCTCCATGTTTCGGAACAATCACACAGTTCCTACTTTTGTTTGTAACATGCTGAAACTTCAGAAGACAATTTGGTCACAGGTGACACCTTAGACTACAGAACCCCATTATTATTGATATTAGATGTTTCCAACTTACACCTGTCACTATCTGGAAGGATTTTTGTGATGCATACTGAAAGTTGGAAGCAAAAAAAACAAATCAAGAAAGAGTAAATCTAGGTATTTATGCAAATATGAATTTTCCCAAATTCCCATAAAAAATGTTAAGAATTTTTTTTCTGGTCATTTTTCTTTGTAGATAACACACCTACAGGACACTCACAGTGATCCTGTCCAGCTTGGAGTTATAATTTGCCATTCCCCTAAAAAACACAGATAGGTTAGATTTTTAAAGGAGAGCAAGAACACCTCCCTTTTGAAACACAATCATTCCAATTCATTTCTGAAAGTGGGAAAGACTCACTTTTCATTAAAACAAAACACACCATATCCTTTGTTAAAAAAAAAAAAGAAAAAAGAAAAAAAAAGGTGCCCAGCACTCTAAGATCCACAAACTTATTCAAATTTATTACAAAACTCAGTGGGACCAGAACTGGACTCTACTAAAAGCAGATACAAGTCCTTCCGAAAACAGAATTGGGGTAGGATGTGACAGGCGTTTAGAAAAAAAAAAAAAAAAAAAAGCAAACCAAACCACCACCACAAACAAAACAACCTGGATAACAACAGATGAACTTACCTTCAAAGAAAGACAGGAACAAGGGTGCCCAGAGACATAGTCCAGAACAAACAAATCCCAAAGACTTTTCTGTGAGCATTGTCAAAATAGGCTGGCTATCCTTCCTGAGCAGAGGATGAAAGTGGATGAAGTCTTAAAGACAGCCTGCAATGACTGATGGATTTGGCAATTACAGTAACAAAGCATCAAACCAGCTTCCCACCAGGAAAGAGAAGTGTGTTTGCTTGTGTGCTTCTCCAGTTCCCAGGAGCCAAATCTGCTCAGTGCTGGGTTAGTAAATCTAAACACAAAGAGGCTGGTTACTTTGCTTGAGGCTCACATTCCCAGGTACTCTGAGCCTTTTCTTGGTCCAAAGCAAATACTAGCGATCCCCACACACAGCTGAGAGTGTACAGTGAGGAGGGGGAGCATGATGCCTGGGAGATGCTTTTCACATCCCCACAGATTGTACCTAACTTGAGACAGCATGTCTGCAGTGCTTCCATTGCTTGCACTCTGGTGCCTCTAGAGCTGTTTTTCAGGAAAAAAAAAAAAAAAAAAGAAAAAGAGTTTGTGTTCCTCTCTGCTCTATCTCAGCTGTCAGTGAAACTTGTAGCAAGCAACCGTGACATGGTCCTTCTGTCATGTACCTGCGCTTTCTCTCAGCAGAAGTGACCGGTGAGATTCAACAGTGCAGAAGCAGGGGAAGGTGAAACTAGCCAGGAGACCCCACCCTTTTTGATGCACCCCTTCCTGCAATCACTTCCACCAGAGGCAGGGAACTGCCCTGAGTGCCCTTTTCCCCAGCTGCCAACTGCTGCTGGCTCCCCACTGTGGAATTTTGCCTGGCTCCCCTGGGACAGCTCCTGTACCTGCCCACTCCATATTGTTCACCAGCCAGGCAAATGTAAAGACAAAGCAAAGACTTGAACATATTTCATGACATTCATCATTTGAGCCTGGTTTTACTCTTTTTGCCTCTTCTGAACACTCACCCACTCCTGTTTCAATGAAAATGGGTGCAAGACTTCACACTTCCCCCGATGAACTTCTTGGGTCTCCTGACTTGGCATGGTACAACCCTAGGCTGATGCAGAGAGCAGCATCAAATTGTAATTTTACACAGGAGGGATCTGGGTGCTGCCATAGCGAGGCTGCACCAGGCAGTGCAGGCTGGTAGGAGAGCAGAGCTCCAGGATGGGAGGCAGAGGGTGCAGTGAGGAGGAGGAGATGGGGTGATGAGCAGTGGGGCATGGGTTGTCCTTGGAGACCCCCTGGCTAGAAACATCTGCCCAATTGCAGAAATGCAGATCTGGAGATGGGCAGCACTTGACTTCGGGGAGATACAATAAAATAGTACTTGGCACAGGTAGAAGGACTTATCAACAACAAAATCTCAACTCACAACCAAAGGCTGCACTGCTGCAAGCCCTCTCCGGCCAGGCTGACCCCAGCAGCTGTAGAGTGCAGCAGACATGTGAGGAAACAGTGACTGTAGCTCCAGGAAAAGGGAGAAAAAGCAGCACAGGTGGGGATAGAAATACAAACAGGATTGATGGTAATACTTACACTTTTTTCTGCAGTTTTCATGCTTTAATTTTCTTTTATTAAATGCTAAATAGATCTGGGGGGCCAGGACCACAAGGGGCTGGTGTGTACCCCAGCTGTAGCCCGGCCCTGGATTAGCCAGTCCCTCAGGTACCCTCCCAATGTCAAGGATGACAGAGTGGCTTCCTGGCGGGCTGGGAAGGATTCCTGGAGCTTGCTGGCCATTCTCTTAGGGGTCACTGGGCTATCCAGGTGAACGTTTGCTGTCCTGGTTATGTGGAGGGCCCTGGCACAGCCTCCTCTGGCTCTTCTTGCTCCCTGTGGGTGGGAATGGGGACAGAGGGGGAGCTGCTGGGACCCCCACAAAGGGCTGAGCTGGAGGCAGAAGACCCTCCTTGGGAGGCAGCCTGGCCAGGGTCAGCCATGGGACTGTCCTCCCACTTTCCAGCAGCACAGCCATCCTCCAGGCCCATGCAAAGCTGGGCCTCCCCGCTACATCAGTGCACAACAGTGTCAATCAGCTGGTGGACAAAGCTCCTTGTGTACCTGCCCAGGGAGGCCCGAAGCAGCTGGATCAGAGCCTCCTCATCCAGGCTGAAGTACCGCAGGCTGGATGTGATAAGGCTGTGCGCTGCCGCTGTTTCCTTGGCATCCTCAAAGACCTGTCCCAACTCCTGATACAGCCAGGGCAGCAGGGAATGGAGGACAGAGGGGTAGATGTGGAAGAAGAATGCCCAGATGTAGGCATGGAAGCCACCCACTGGAGCCACAGGTAGCTGCTGCTGGCTAGGGTTTTGGAGCGTGATAGAGGCTGTGGGTGGCTGGGTGACTGGGAGATCCTCCTGTCAGGTGGATGACAAGTGATGGTGCCACAGGTGGAAGGATGACATGATCCTCAAAGCCATCGTACACCTGCATGGAGTGCAAGATAGAGCTCACCCTCCTTTTACAGAAAGGGCACTTGGGCTTGCTCTCAGGCCTCCACAGGATACATATGTAACAGCATTAGTGGAGGCATGTCATCATGCAGCTGGCCTCCTCCCAGCTGTCCAGGCACACTGAACAGCAGTTGTTCAGCTCTGCGGCCATGCTCTCCTTGTGGGTTGGGGGAAGCTGGGGATGACAAGTTGGTCTGTTACATTGCTGCAGCAGCAGCAGCAGAAGGAATCATGCTGAAAAATGAAGGAAAGCCAAATTATTTTCTCCAGATTTAAGTGATATTCCCTTAGAAAACCCAGACTGGGAGCTGCATACAGATGGAAGCAGTGTGGGTCAGAAGCTCCGCCTGAAGATAGGTATGGGCGCTGTGGCAGGTGCAGATCCGTGGCACTTTCCCCTGCCACAGAGTGCCTCTCAGTGGCAGGGAATGAGGGGATCCCCATCGGGGCTAGTGCCAAGGAAAGCATCTCCTGCGAGCATCTTAGTGGGCATCTGGAGTCAGAGTGGGGATGGGACACCAGCACTGCTGTCTCTGCATGCATTTGCAGATGCAGGCAAACCACGTGTCAGATCAAGTATTATCGCATTTGAATGTCTGCAGGAGGTAGCAATCCTTTCTTTTTTTTTCAGGTGGGAGCAGTTTGGTTTCCTTTCCTCTGCTGCATTCTCTCCTGCCTTTGGCGAGAGCTGCTTTGCTCACAGCTGTGAGAAGGGCTTTTCACAGTATCACAGTATCATAGTATGTTCTGGATTGGAAGGGACCTCAAAAGATCATCTAGTCCAATCCCCCTGCTGGAGCAGGAACGCCTAAGTGAGGTTGCACAGGAACATGTCCAGGTGGGTCTTGAATGTCTCCAGAGAAGGAGACTCCACAATCCCCCTGGGCAGCCTGTTCCAGTGCTCTGTCACCCTTACTGAGAAGAAGTTTTTTCTCAAATTTAAGTGGAACCTCTTGTGTTCCAGCTTGATCCCATTGCCCCTTGTCCTATCATTGTTTGCCAACAAGAAGAGCCTGGCTCCATCCTCATGGCACTCACCCTTTATATATTTATAAACATTAATAAGGTCACCCCTCAGTCTCCTCTTCTCCAAACTAAAGAGACCCAGCTCCCTCAGCCTTTCCTCATAAGGGAGGTGCTCCACTCCCTTAATCATCTTGGTTGCCCTACGCTGGACCCTCTCCAGCAGTTCCTTGTCCTTCTTGAACTGAGGGGCCCAGAACTGGACACAATATTCCAGATGGGGTCTCACCAGGGCAGAGTAGAGGGGAAGGAGGACCTCTCTTGATCTACTAACCACCCCCCTTCTAATACATCCCAGGATGCCATTGGCCTTCCTGGCCACAAGGGCACAGTGCTGGCTCATGGTCATCCTGTTGTCCACCAGGATCCCCAGGTCCCTTTCCCCTACACAGCTCTCTAATATGTAATTTCCCAACTGATACTGGAACCTGGGGTTGTTCCTGCCCAGATGCAGGACTCTACACTTTTCCTTGTTAAATTTCATTAGGTTATTCCCCGCCCAACTCTCCAGCCTGTCTAGGTCTCGCTGGATGGCAGCACAGCCTTCTGGCGTGTCAGCCACTCCTGCCAGCTTAGTGTCATCAGCAAACTTGCTGATAGTACACTCTATTCCCTCGTCTAAGTCGTTAATGAATATATTGAATAATACTGGCCCCAGTACTGACCCCTGAGGTACTCCACTAGATACTGGTCTCCAACTAGACTCCGCACCATTGACTACCACTCTCTGGCTTCTCCCCTTAAGCCACTTCGTAACCCACCTCACTACTCTATTGTCTAGACCACACCTCTGCAACTTAGCAACTAGGATGCTGTGGGAGACTGTGTCAAAGGCTTTACTGAAGTCAAGATAGACCACATCCACGGCTCTGCCATCATCCATCCACCTTGTTACATTCTCATAAAAGGCTATGAGGTTGGTCAAGCATGACTTACCCTTGGAAAAGCCATGCTGACTGCCCCTAATAACCTTCTTATCCTTGATATGCCTTGAGATAGCACCAAGGATAAGTTGTTCCATTACTTTCCCAGGGACAGAGGTGAGGCTGACCGGTCTATAGTTACCCGGGTCCTCCTTCTTGCCCTTTATGAAGATTGGAGTGACATTTGCTTTCCTCCAATCCTCGGGCACCTCTCCCGTTTCCCAAGACTTGGCAAAGATGATGGAGAGCGGTCCAGCAATGACCTCAGCCAGCTCCCTCAGCACCCGCGGATGCATCCCATCTGGACCCATGGATTTATGGATGTCCAGTCTATTTAATTGCTCCTTAACCCAGTCCTCATCAACTAAAGCAAGCTCCTCCATTGACCTGGCTTCATCTGGGGTCTCGGGTACAGGACTCCCCAGGACAGCCTCCGGCAGAGTAGACAGAGACAAAGAAGGCATTCAGTAATTCTGCCTTCTCTGTATCTTCCGCCACCAGGGCACCCACCCCATTCCTCAGTGGGCCTACATTGCCTCTGGTATTAGTTTTATCCGCTATGTATTTGAAAAAGTTCTTTTTGCTGTCCTTGACCCCACTCGCCAGCTGTAATTCTAAGGAGGCCTTGGCTATCCTAGCTGCCTTCCTACATCCTCTAACAGCAGCCTTATATTCTTCCCAAGTGGCCAGCCCCTGCTTCCATGACCTGTAAACTCTCCTCTTCTGCTTGAGCATACCCAATAGATTCCTATTCAACCACGCAGGCCTCCTGGCTCCCTTCCTTGACTTCCTACATGTGGGGATGCTCTGATCCTGAGCGCGGAAGAAGCAATCTCTGAATGCAATCCAGCTCTCTTGGGCCCCTTTTCCTTCAAGCAGTCTTGCCCATGGGATTTCCCCCAGCAATTGCTTGAAAAGGCCAAAGTTAGCCCTGCTAAAGTCCAGGGTTGCAATTCTACTTGCTATTCTGTTCCTGCCACACAAGATGCTGAACTCCACCATCTCGTGGTCACTGTAACCCAGGCAGCCCTCAACCTTTACTGCTTCGACCAGACCCTCCTTGTTAGTGAGGATGAGATCCAGCAGTGCACCTCTCCTAGTTGGCTCCTCCACCATCTGCATGAGGAAGTTATCATCAATGCACTGGAGGAACCTCCTGGACTGTGGCTGGCTGGCTGAATGGTCCTTCCAGCAAACATCAGGGATATCAAGCATATTTTCATGTGTTGAATGCCCATTCCCTAATTATTTGTTCAAGAAAAAGAGAGGCATAATCAGGCAGTTAGATAGCCTACTTAGAAAACAGAACTGGATTTCATAGGAGATAGGCACACCAAATTTCTGAAGATCTCATGGTAATACTTTTTTTTTTTTTTTGGAATTTTGCATCTGCGGGTGCTGAGGGAGCTGGCTGAAGTCATTGCTGGACCGCTCTCCATCATCTTTGCCAAGTCTTGGGAAACGGGAGAGGTGCCCGAGGATTGGAGGAAAGCAAATGTCACTCCAGTCTTCAAAAAGGGCAAGAAGGAGGACCCGGGTAATTATAGACCGGTCAGCCTCACCTCTGTCCCTGGGAAAGTAATGGAACAGCTCATCCTTGTTGCCATCTCAAGGCATATCAAGGATAAGAGGGTTATTAGGGACAGTCAGCATGGCTTTTCCAAGGGTAAGTCATGCTTGACCAACCTCAATAGCCTTTTATGAGAATGTAACAAGGTGGATGGATGATGGCAGAGCAGTGGATGTGGTCTACCTTGACTTCAGTAAAGCCTTTGACACAGTCTCCCACAGCATCCTCACAGCTAAGTTGAGGAGGTGTGGTCTAGACAATAGAGTAGTGAGTGGGTTACGAAGTGGCTTAAGGAGAGAAGCCAGAGTGGTAGTCAATGGTGCGGAGTCTAGTTGGAGGCCAGTATCTAGTGGAGTGTCTCAGGGGTCAGTACTGGGGCCAGTATTATTCAATATATTCATTAATAATTTAGACGAGGGAATTGAGTGCACTATCAGCAAGTTTGCTGATGACACTAAGCTGGGAGGAGTGGCTGACACGCCAGAAGGCTGTGCTGCCATCCAGCGAAACCTGGACAGGCTGGAGAGTTGGGCGGGGAATAACCTAATGAAATTTAACAAGGGAAAGTGTAGAGTCCTGCATCTGGGCAGGAACAACCCCAGGTTCCAGTATAGGTTGGGAAATTACATATTAGAGAGCTGTGTAGGGGAAAGGGACCTGGGGGTCCTGGTGGACAACAGGATGACCATGAGCCAGCACTGTGCCCTTGTGGCCAGGAAGGCCAATGGCATCCTGGGGTTTATTAGAAGGGGAGTGGTTAGTAGATCGAGAGAGGTCCTCCTTCCCCTCTACTCTGCCCTGGTGAGACCACATCTGGAATATTGTGTCCAGTTCTGGGCCCCGCAGTTCAAGAAGGACAAGGAACTGCTGGAGAGGGTCCAGCGTAGGGCAACCAAGATGATTAAGGGAGTGGAGCACCTCCCTTATGAGGAAAGGCTGAGGGAGCTGGGTCTCTTTAGTTTGGAGAAGAGGAGACTGAGGGGTGACCTTATTAATGTTTATAAATATATAAAGGGTGAGTGCCACGAGGATGGAGCCAGGCTCTTCTTGTTGGCAAACAATGATAGGACAAGGGGTAATGGGATCAAGCTGGAACACAAGAGGTTCCACTTAAACTTGAGAAAAAACTTCTTCTCAGTAAGGGTGACAGAACACTGGAACAGGCTGCCCAGGGGGGTTGTGGAGTCTCCTTCTCTGGAGACATTCAAGACCCACCTGGACATGTTCCTGTGCGACCTCACCTAGGCGTTCCTGCTCCAGCAGGGGGATTGGACTAGATGATCTTTTGAGGTCCCTTCCAATCCCAAACATACTGTGATACAGTGTTTTAGCACCAGTTCTGTAAAGAGATTTCACTTGGCATTAGGCGCTGAGGAATTGTAGGTATCGGTGTACTGTTCATTGCATTTGCTCTGGACGCAGGTTTGTACAGCAATAAACACTCAGTGGCACTGGCACAAGCTTAGAAACTTCCCTTCTCTGCAGGGATGTTCTTCATTCATTCATCCCCCAGTCTGTGTTGACAGTGGGGACTGCCTCCAGGTGCAGGACCTTGCACTCGGTCTTGTTGAAATTCATGAGGTTCACGTTGGCCCACTCCTGTAGCCTGTCAAGGTCCCTCTGGATGGCATTTGTCCCTCAAGCCTATTAACTGCTACGCTCAGCTTGGTGTCATCCACAACCTTGCTGAGGGTGTACTCAATCCCACCGTCTATGCTATTAACAGATATATTGAACAGTACCAGTCCCAGTGGAGACTGCTGAGGGACACCTCTTGTTACTGAATTCCATTTGGACACTGCACCATTGACTGCAACTCATTGGATGCAGTAATCCTGTTAATTCCTTATGCATATACCAGTCCATCCATCAAACCCATATATCTCCAATTTGGAAGCAAGAATGTTGTGGGGGACCTTATCAAAGGCCTTATAGAAATCTAGGTAGATGGCTTCTGTAGCTCTTCCCTTTTCCACTGATGCAGTGACTCCACTGCAGGAGGCCACTAAATCAGTCATGCCTGATTTCCACACAGTGAAGCCATGTTGGCTGTTACACAATAGTACCACCGCAAGAGTAACCATCCACCCTGGCAAAACCCTTGTGCTGCTCCTTGCAGCAACTCTTCAGAAAGGAAAGAAAACACCATATTTGTGGGTCAGATCCAAACTTCATTAGACCAACTTCATTACCACAGGACTGCAGATTAGTAAGACCTTTTTGTGAAGTTTTACATGAAAAAAAGCAACAATCCCAAAATTACATATTCAGACCAGTAGTTGAATGGATCACAATGCATTTTTACACACATCAAAATCTGGAGGGTTAGGATTTCTTTGCAATGTGGCACACTGAGCAATCTCAATGTTGCTAATGGAGGCAGAAGGAAAAGGATTTTTGCTACTCCAAGGGAGACAGCTTGCTCCATTCATCCAGCCAAGGTTCTCAAAGGGTATTTGACTTCTACTACAGCTTTGGACAAGGTCAAATCTCTCGCTTCCCAACCTCATTATTGTCCTTTAATTGCTGAATGCTGTGGATGGTGTAAATAGGTAGCACATTCCCTCCCAGAGAGTCTGGGAGTTGTTTCTTGTTAGTGGAACCAGGGAGGGCAGCTGGGCATGCCCTACCTTAATCCGGGTCCAAGAGCTCTCCCAGAACAAATCAGTGCTCAAGGTAGAGCAGAAAAGAAAACAATGCGGCAGCAATTGCTCCCTGTGGCAGGAAAGAACAGTCTCAGCATGATCCTGACCCAGGGTTAGGTACCCCCAAGCCACAATGCAAAAGAAAAACACAGCCCTCAAGTGTTATTTCCCTTCCAGGTTCAGGGCCACAACTTGTGACAACTTTACTCTGTGCTCCAGGCACATCTGCCTCTGCTTTACAGATAAAAGTCTCAAGATACTGCCTGTTGTGGGGGATGCTAGAAGTCCTCTGTGTGTTAGAGGAGGTACAAATACAAGTTCCTGGTGATGAGGCAGGCACACAGGTGATGAGTCCTGGGGATTGCCAGAAGCGATGGGCAGCAGAGACAGGCAGCTCAGCAAGAGCAGGGAGAACGCAAAAGCCTTCTGGGAACGGACAGGGTCAGCCCTGAGTCTCTGCCTACATAGGAGGCATTTATTCCTGTCCCCTGCCCTACAGCAACTGGACTTTGCAGGCAGGGCTGGGGCATTCACATGCTGCAGAACTCTGGTGAGGGTCCTGGGAGGAGGGCTGGGAGCTGGATGTTGGCCCTAGAGCAAATCCCCGGCACCAGGATGCGCAGATGCTTCCTTAGCCATGAGAGGCAGCTTAGCACAGCCCCAACAGCCTTGCTCTATAAGGCCAGGGTTCCTCTGGTTTGGTGAGACACACAAGGGTCTACTGGCCCCTGAGAGCCTGGGACTTTGCAGAAGCTTTCATTTCAGACCTGTTGGGAGGGCATACCAGGAGGCAGGAATCCTAACGGCAGCTCTAAGAGCAACAGCCAGCCTCAGGTCTGGGACCCTTCTGCCAAGCCCAGGGCTGGGATGCAGGGGGCATTTTGTATCTGGAGACAGAGCCCTGATGCATGCCTGGTGGCAGTAAAGACTTCTTGTGCACCATAGACAGGTACTTGGTGCTTGCAAGCATGAGAGTTTTTATGTAAATCACATTCCATTCCTGTTTGCCACACTCCCACCCACCCCCAAATAAATATTTGCTATGCTGAGACTGTGCAGTGACCATCCTTTCTACCCCCTGCACTCTGCTGTTGCAAGGTGTTCCTCCTGTTGTTGTGGCCAATGGTTTCTGTACTTCACCTGGAAGAGTTTGTGGTCCTTCGTACTGCTGCACTGCACACAGCCTTAGCTGCCTGAAGGTTCCCCCTTGCTTTTAGTAGTTTTCCTTATATGAAGAACAGGAGCCATTGCTAAACCTTTGTTCCTATGCTTTGAGCCTTTCATCCCATATGTCTTTTGCACGGTACCTCCAGAACAGGATTATCCACTACTGGTGACAGGGCTGAAAACGACTCTTCCTCTCCCAGAGTCAGGAAGCCTCACTTTGAAGTTGACTCACTAGGGGTTGGGCTGAAGGGATGGCTGGTCCTGCAAGAATGGCAAATCTACCAATGTTATAGCTCCCTGCAGGCAGGAGACCTGGTTCTACATTTTCCCACTTTAAGCCTGCAAATGCAGTCAGCTGGCATCCTGGGGCTTTGCAGTCCAGGAGCTATCTGCAGTTCTCAGTTCTTAGTTGCATTTCAAAATTAGGCTGCAATTGGAAATATTCCAAAATTAGGCTATAATTGGAAATGCCTGTGTTGCTTTGTGCCACAGCCATTTAACCATGCCAGGGGGCAGAAATAAGTATGTCTTACTACCAAATACACACCCTGGAGCCTAGAAAATCATACTGAAAAATCACCCTTTCTGACTCTGGTCCTGGGAGGCAGTGGTGGACAAGTACCTGTAGATGCCTTTTGTATCACATGCTTGAGGAGAGTGAAGCTGGGAGCCAGTCCTGGTGCCATGGAGTTGGGCTGTGAGCAGTGATGGCTAGCTTCTGCACAGGGATCCTGGTAGGCCAGGCAGCTGGCAGCTCAGGATAAACCATAAAAAAGTTTTCTCCTTTGAAAATCATGAGTAGACACTGCTGCTGCAAGGCAGAGCACATAAGTTATTGCACTCTCAACCTGGAGCCTGGGTCCTTGTCACAAGGCTTAGTCATCAGTGTAGAGGCCTGGAGGTGCAGTTACCTGCCTACAGGCTCCTGACAAGGAAGAAAACAGAAAGAGCTAGCTCATTGTGCTAGTCTGTGTTTCTCCTCCTCTCTCCTGTTCATCTGAACTGTGCTGTCACTGCAAAAAGCTTTGCAAGAGATGATAACACAAGGATATTCTGGCTGAGATTGCTCAGGAAGGATGCATACCTGGCCCTCAGCTCTGGCTATGTTTATTGCTCCCCAGCACAGTGCTAGGTTTGAAAAGCGTTGGGTGTCCCTAGGTTCCAGCCTGTATGGTCACTGCTTTGCACAAGAAATAGTGCTCATTCCAGCTGGAGGAGCAAGAGAAGTGGAGAAGGGTCACACCAATGGGCCAAGGGCAGGTGCACAATGACTGGGAGGTTTTGGAGGATGGCTGTGGTGGCCACATGGATTTCAACCCTTTTCTTTCCCAGGCACACCATCATGAACTAGCCCACCTGTGAGACGAGGTGAAAGAACTGAAAAAGCGCAGTGAGTGTGGATGGGGTACCTCTTGCCCAACACAGGTAGCCAAGGCAGCTGTACTGCATGGGTCCAAGTAGTGTTTGTAGCAGTATGGATCCCCCCCTGGCGATGGAGGCAATCATCCAACCAAGCCCTGCAGACCATGGCAAGCAGCAGAGCAGGAGGTGAGTAGCTAGAGTCTGCGCCACTCTGGATAGTAGAAGCGCAGCTGGTGGGGAGGCACTGCTGGTCCCTGCTCCAGCTGGCAGGGGCTCACTGGGGATAAGGGGTCTGTGTACTGCCTGGCCAACATGGGGGCAGTGCTGTGCAGTGTAGGGGGCAGAGGCCCTGTCCTGGAGTCAGTCCTGGCTGTCCTGCCCACATGGCAGGGCCCAAAAGACATCCCTGCTTTCTGTTGACCTCTGGGAGAGGAATGCACTATCCAAGATGTAGCATCACTTTCTGAGTGGCCATGCTAGCCCCAAGCTTCATCACTCCCCCCAGTCCTCACCTGCCAAGGGTAGCTGGAGGGACAGCTTCCCCTGATGACTGTGTCAGGTGGTGATGAGGGAAAGGAGGCCTTTCCCTGGTTTGGAGGGGTTGGTGAGCCCCAGTGATAAGAGGTATAAAAGCCTTTTAGAAACCAAACTAGGCCTAATATAAGAAGACTAGCCATAATGTAACAGAAACTTAATAGAGAAACAATAGCTATATAGAGACTGGACATGAGGCAAAGTGGGATGTGCTTGTTTTACAAGCTGGACAAGCAGGATGTTCCACTAGATAAAGAGCAAGCTATGTGATTTTTGCTGTGTAGTAGTACAAAATGACAACACACATGCTCAAGAAAACAGGTCAAGGAGTGGACCCTTGTAATCCAAGGGGTACTAGGCTGCAAAGACCACCAGGGGCCACTAGAGACCCCAGATGAAAACCCTCAAATATCAAAAAAGGACTTCTGACAAAGAGCATGTAAAAAAAAAATATATATAAAAAAATAATAATAATAAAAAAATCTATGCTTAATCCATGAACTAAGCAGTGGAAATGAATGAATATGCCATTGGTGTGTGCAATAAATACCAAAAAGTGTGCGCCATGCATATGCTTGATTAGAGGAAAGATCCTCCCTGCATCAGGTTTGCTGAAAAGAATTGCCTGCGTTTTAACACTTTCAAAACAGTGTTAAGGAGTCTTTTTGCTGACTTTTCAGTATCATTAAGACACAGTCCAGGAACATGTGCTCTAGAGGGACCCCAGGACTGGGGATCTCCTCTTCTTATCTGTTCTCCATCTCTACACTTCTTTCCCTATCTCAGTGTCCATCTCCCTCTTTCCCTCTGTTCCTCTTTCTGGCTCTCCATCTCCTTTCTTCTCTGTCTATGATCCCTTTTCTTCTCTGTCTCTGTCCTACTCTGTGGTTTTCACATGCTGTGAAATCCTGTTTCTCTGTTCTGGTCACATCCCAATTATCCTTTCCTCCTCTCCTTCTGCCAGGCCCTCAGTACTTGATTCTTTATCCTTTTGTTCAGCTCTTCTTCCTTACTGTTTTGATCCCACTCATCTTTCTCTATCCTCACCTTTTACTGTCCTCACTGACTGTCCTCCATTCTTTGTCCCTATTTCATTCTTCCTACCCTGCTTGTCTCACCGTCTCTTTTTCTCTCCTGGTCCCTCCCTTCCACTCCTGACCCCAGTGTCCTCACTCCGCCCACATTTCCAACGCCTCTGGACCTTCCGCACCCAGGGACGCCCAGGCGCATGCGCACTGGCCCCCCTTGCGGGCGGCTTTGCGGACAGGGCCCAGCCGCATGCGCGGTCCTCCTGCCCTCAGCAAAAAGTAATGAGGGAACAGCCCCGCGCATGCGCGGAACGGGAAGCTATCCCTGCGCGCGTTTCTCCCCGTCCACGGGCAGCAGTGCCGCTTGGTTCTCTCGGCGGGGCGAGTGACACCGAAAAGTTGGCAAAAAGACTCCTTAACGCTGTTTTGAAAGTGTTAAAAAGCAGGTACTTTTATTGCAGCCCTCCGGACGGTCGGAGTATTGTTCCTCGAATCGAGTGCGCGCATGACTTTTTGGTGTTTATTACCCATTTTCTACTGCTTAGTTCATGCATTACACGTGAGTTATTTACATAATCCCACCCTTTGCCGGAAGTCCATCTTTGGTATTCGAGGGTCTCCAGTGGCCCCCGGTGGTCTTTGCAGAGTGGTGCCCCCCAGAGTCGGTTTCTTGACCGTGCATATTGTCATTTTGTGCTACTACTCAGTAGAAGTCACATAGCTCTTTTTTCATTTAGTGGAACATTCCACTTTCCCAGCTTGCAAACTAAGGTCATCCCACTTTGCCTCATGCCAAGTCTATAATAGAGCTATTGTTTCTCTATTAAGTTCCTGTTACATTAGGCCTGGTCTTGTTACATTATGCCTAGGGGTTTCTAAAATAATTTTGCTCCTCTTAGCACTATCCACAGTGTAGCAGCCAGACTCTCACGTGTGCTCACAGTGTGTTCAGTGCTTCCACATGCCTTGGTAACTGTGCATACCTGAAGGCCATTCCTGCATGGCATTGGAGACCGTGACAGCACGCATGGTGGCAGGAGGATCTTGGGTACAGGGTCAGAGGGCGAGGCAGGGTTGAGGCGCTGAGGCGGGTTTGAGGCACTGGTGCAGGCATACTGATGTCTTCAGCCTGTGGAGGCACCCGCCACCAGGAGCGCAGGGGTGGGAGAGGCAGCCCCAGAATGTGTCCCAAAAGCATGGAACCAGCCCATTGCTGCACTTTCTCTCGACCTCAAAAGACTCCCACACCTGCCTCAGGGTACTTGGTGGTCCCTGAATGCACCTAAACCAGCCCCTTTCCCCCAGAAAAACCCCAACCAGCCCCAGGGCTCCAAATACACAAAGCTCAGCTTGCGTTCACCAAAGATTCACCTTCAGGGTCTCAAATCCATACCTAACTAACCTCAGAGACCCCAGTGTTGCTGTAGGTCTCCAAAACACCTCCAACTCTACTTCAATGCCTCCACCCTGTCCAAATCTTCCCGAAAAACTGGTTCCACACCCTACCTAAATGCCCCTAGACACACCCATTGCTATGCCAGAAGCCAAAAACACCCCAAACCCTGCTGCAGGATCCCCTCATTTACCCTATCCTACTTGAGTATTCCTAGTGTTCTCCAATTCTGTCACAGTACACTCCCAAAACCTGTTTCAAGACCTCCAACTAGCTCTGAACACTCCTCAGAGAACGTCATGCAGATAAGATGAATACCTTCAAACCCTACCCAAGTGCCCCCAAAGTTCCTCAAACCTGCACCAGAGCCCCAGAATATCCCAATTCTTGTTTCTGAGACTCTGAAAGTCCTCCTCCAAATACCTACAGATCCTAATTTCCCACAAAGACCAAATAAACCTTTCTTCTTGGCCACAAAACACCCATAGGTCACTCCCTGGAGCCACCAAACAACCCCAAACTTGTGCTAGGATGCCCAAAGTCCTGCCTTCAGGTCCCCAAAGACTTCCTCCAAACATCCTGAAACTTTAATCTTGGGCCAGCAAATCAAATCCAAAGGCCTCCAAAGACCCACCTGAAATGACCCAAGTAGCCCCAAGTACCCTAGACCCTGCTTCCAAGCTTCTCAGACATCTCCCAGGCTATGCTAAAGGGTCCAAACACTGTCCTGAAGCTTCTACCAACCCCCAAATATGCTTTTGGTGTCTGCAAAAGACCCTGTACCTTGCCTAATTTTCCTCAAAACCCAAAATTTGCCCCAGGACCCCAAGAAAATCTTCAAGACACTCAGAAATCTCCCCCAAACCTCCCCTGGTAGACCACAGGACCCTAAACACTGCCAAAATATCTCTCAGCAATGCTGAAAGCCCCCCTCCCCAAGTGACCTTAAAGACTCCAAACCTACCTCATGCTCTCAAAATGTGCCCCAGGAACCTAAAAATACCTTCAGTTGACCCTCCCCAAACCCATGTCCAGGGCTACTGAAGACCCTCAAACCCTGACCAATAGTCCCCAAAGATCTCCAAAAGTGCGCTAGGGGCCCCAAAGATCTCCAAAAGTGCGCTAGGGCCCCCAAACACCCCAAAGCCTGCTTCAGGTCTTCCAAAGATGTTTTCCAGCCCCAAATGTTCCAGGTTTCCCCAAAGCTTGCCAAAATGTCTTGAATACCCTAAAACCTGGGCCAGGGCTGGAAAAAACAAACAAACAAACAAACAAAACCAAAACCAAACCACAACAATTATAACAAAAAACAAAATGAACAAACAAAACAAAAAACCCACAAACAAACCAAAACAACAAACAAACAAACAAACCCCAACAGTTTTACCAGCTCCTAAGGTCTCTTTCAAACACCCCTGAATCTTGTCTCAGCATTCCCATTCCCCACTAAACTCTGTGCAAGTTCTCCCAAAGATCCCTGGCACCCTGCTTCAGGGCACCATAATGCTTCCCCAAAACTCTACCAAACTTTGCTTCAAGTACCACATTTGCAGCACACAGTGCCCAGATATTCTCAGTGTCCAACAGTCCTGCCCAAGGTCTCCAAAGCACCACCAAAACCTGCTTCAGTACCCTTAAAGATCCAAAGCCGTATCTCAAAGCTGTCGTCATACCATGAACAACCCCAAATCCTGAGTGCATGCCCACACAATTCTCAAAAACCTACTCCCAGGCCACAACACAAACCCTGCTTCTAACTTTTCCCACATCAAAGATACACAGGCTCTGTTCCAGAGCCACAAAACCCCCACAAACCTGCCCCAAGTGCACCAAATACCTCTAGAACCTAGGTCGCCCAAAGCCCTCCTGGAACTCAACCCACACCCTGCCCAGGGCTCTCCAAGGCCTCCCCACACCCTGCACAAGTATTTGCAACCCATCACAGCATGGCATCAGGGTCCTGAAACATGCCCATAACTTGCTTCAGGACCCTAAAGTCATGAATCCCTAGACTCTGCCCAGCTGCAACCAATGAGGTCCAAACTCTGCCACAGAGCATCCCAAACACAAATCCTTTATCTAGCCCAAGTGGCCCCTGCTGCTAGATCCTGCCCCAGGGCCCCCAAACACTAGCAAACCTTTCCCAAGAGACACCAAACACTCCCAAACTTGCCCCAAAGCCCAGAACACCCAACTTCGTGGCCCATAGAGACTTTTCACAAAGCTGTCCAAACAATATTCCAGGCCCTGCAAAGATGCCAAATGATGTCCAGATGTCTCCAGAGATGCCCAACCCTTCCATTTGTCCCCAAAGCCTGTGCAGAGTTCTTGTGGAGGCAGCAGAGGGGCAGTTGGGTATATTTTCAGTCTTTCATTGAAGAACACTGCAAAGAGCAGCAGAGTCTGAAAGAATTGATTTGTGCCACATGTAACTCTGCTTAAGCTTGAAGTGCCTCCATCCTGTTGACAATTTCAGCATTTTAATGTGGTCTTTCTGCTAAAAGAGCATGCACAACAGCTGCCTTCCTTGGACTTCAAGGGGCATTTTCCAGGAGAGCTGCTTTCAACACTGAGGTGTGCTCTTTTCTGCAAAACAGCATCACAATGGCCATGAAGTTTTACAAATACCTGGCAGGTTCTGTGGAACTTTTCTGTAATTTGATATACGATCACACCTCCCTGCAGGGGAGACCACTTGGGCAGAGCCAAGTGGGTCACAGCAAGGATGCCTGATCCTGCAACCAATTGTATGACTGGGGAGCAGCAACTTCTCCTCCTCTTTTCCTTCTTCTCTGCTACCCTCACTTCCCCACAGTAGTAAAACATAGACCATAGTTTGGCCATATTTTTCTGGTTTAGGTTTGGAGGTTTTTTTTATAATTTCTTTAATAAAGAAGGCATTCACCAGTGGGCACAGCTTCAGAGATATTGCAGTTCAGGGAGCTGTATTCACCTTCAGCCATTGGAGGTAGCTGTCCTCCTGCTTCCTGTCTGGTGATAGGCATACCCTTGACTCAATAAAGCACTGTCTTGCCCACAGGAAATGCAACTACTACAGGGTATTGAAATTACTTGCTCTATTTTAAGTCTTCATCCTCCAAAGCGAAGTGTCATGGCACTCATTTTGGGGGAGGCTGGGAAATGAGCTTCCTAAACTGCACAGCATCTACCATCCCTGCTATATGTGGAGGATCAATGGGATTCTGCAGGGGGTGCACAATTTATGTTCTTGGTGCAAACAGGAGGCACCACATCAGAATAGGTAGGAAGTGCTGCCTGCCCTTACTGAGGGCAAGCATGGGCCATAGGAATGAAGAGCGCTGGTCAGGGAGAGGAAGGAGAAGCAGAGAAGACGCAAGGACAGTCCATCTGAACAGAAGGGCTGCTGCTTTGGCCATGGGAGTGGCCTGCACCATGACAGAATGAGGAAGCCCAGGAAAGCCTGGGGACTGTCAGTAGAGAAGAAGCAACATAAGCAACCCCAGCCTGATTGCCTTTGGCTTGTCAGTGCTGACACCAAGCACTGCTCATTGGCAGCTCTTCGTCTGCCACTCCACGCCTGTCCCTTGCATACCACATGCTCCCAGAAACAACAGCCCCTGGGAGGGACCACCACCTTTACCCTCAGAACTTGCTTGGCAAGTAGGCCAAGGTGAGGCTGTATAGTGGACACAACAGCACCTCTCACAGTTTCTTTTCCTCTGTGTTTCCTCAGTGCCAGAGAAAACCCATTGAAGGCTGTCAGGTTTCCCACACTTCCCTGAGAACATGTCCTGGAGCAACCTCCCAAGGGAAGAGGCATGTAAACCTGTAAAGGAAGGTGAGAAGTCAACCAACCAACCCAAAGCAGGACTGATAGCTGAATATGTGTGTATTTATCTGTCAGTTGAGGAACTGAAGATCTATTCCTTAACAACACAGTTCTTGCTAATGATTAATTCTTAGACAATATTGATCATTCTCCACTTCTCACCTCTAGGTCTGTAGCTCTGTGCTCTTTAAGCTGTGAGTACCATTAAATCTGATGTCATCTTTTTAGCATGGCTGCCTGCAGTCCTGAGTGGCTTCTTGTCACAGAGGGAAAGGTGACGAGGCTCCAGAGCTCTTAAGGAGAGGTCAGGACTTAAATGAGCTGGCCTTATCTCTTCTGATTTTCCTCCAGCATGCCTGATGTTTTTACATTATTGCTTCCTTCCTGAAGCTGGGTGGAGGGCTCCTCTATTCCTTACAGTTGCAGTTCCTTGTGCTTATCTTCTGGCAACATTTAGCTCGTTGAAAACATTCCTGCTGCACCTGCACCCATCTTTGACCCTTTGCTGATTACATGGTTCACATTACTTATACACAAAATGTGTCCGGCTATGCCATCACAGTGTTACGAAGTTCTTGGATACTGTCTGTGTTACAGTAGTTGAGTATGCATGCATTTAAGAAAAGCTAATATTATTTATATCCTGATTAGCATATTTATTTCATGGGTAACTCAAACCTTTCCTTTGGTTACACAGCTCCCTAACTGTGTTACAGATCTCTGAATGGGGAGATGCCAAGCAGGATGTGAGACACAAAGTCTCTTGCAGGACGCAACTGGACCCAAAAGTACCTAGACCCTGACCCAACTTAAGATGTCCTAGAGAGTTCATACCTGATGGTGGGGCAGGTGCAACCAGACACCCTCCATAGGACATGTGACATGTCGGCTGCTGGAACTGTTTGGCATCATTTGCAAGCTGCAAAGAGGGATCCTGGAAGTCTGAGTCTCATGGTACTTGAGTTACTTAGAGTCAATCACACACTTGTTTTCTGCAGCTGAGTCCCATGCAGGAAAGTAGAATCACAGATGTGCTGCTGACAGAGCACCTTCAGTCCAGCCTCCTTCTTACAGCCGGGCCATCCAAAGGCACATCATGCCTTTGCCAAGGCCAAAGCAGTTATTCCTTGGCTGTGATTTAACCAGCCTGGCTAAGGAAGAAAAGGAAGAAGAAAAAAAGAAAAAGGAAGGTAGAATATATCTAAAGAGGGGTACAAAGGGGAGTATTAGTGATAGTGGTGGTAGTAGGAGTGGCAGTAACGTTAAAGTGGAGCTTTGGTGATTGGAAGTGGTTCTTCCTAGATTTTCCCATACAAGGAAACATGTGAAAGAGGTGAAGGGAGCTTTTAGCTCAAAAGAGCAGCTAAAAGAGAATAGGCAGAATGGACAGGATGAAGCAGATCCGAGGTTCTACAGAGTTTCCTCCTCCAGGCATACTGTGTTATTTGCTCTGTCTCCAGGGAGATCCACTTGATTAAATCACTCTCTTCTATTAAAGGAACACGATACAGCAAAATAAATAATGTCAGTACAATCAATCATATGTTAATAAAGCCCAGAGTTCCTGAAGCAGGATCACAGAGGGAAACATATCCAGGCAGAAAGAACTATAATAGAAGCTTCAGCTAGTTAGTATTTTTCCTACCACTCTTCTGAGGTCCTTTTCCATAAAACCTCCCAAGAAATATAGTTTTATTTGCAGCACATGTGGTTCTGACATATATTGTCTTCCACCCTATAGCACCATTTGACTTAAGCCAAAGTTATTGAGGGAGCTGCCAGCAAACCAGGCACACAGGTGAACACATTGCAACTGAGAGTAGGGCCACTTGTTTTAAACATCTGATAAAAATTCCCTGGGGAGTTTTAAAGCACTAGTTGCTTTTGGTGTTTATTTCATTTGAGTTTTAAAGCACTAATTGCTATTGGTGTTTATTTTATTTAGATTGTGTAGTACCAAGCAGGACTTGCACATACTAGCTGCTGCTTTATGCTCCTCTGAGGAGCTCTAGCCTCACAGAGCTCCAGAAAGCTAAATTACAGTTTGCTGTCACTGGTAGGTCATGATATCCTTGTGACAAACTTGATTCAAAAAGAGGTGTAGATGAAGGTGAGAAATGCACAACAAGTCTTGAGGCTCTGGGGGCTGGAAGAGAAAATAATCTTAAATTCAGAAAGGCATGAGGCACAAGAAGGTTTCCTGTAGCCCCAAAATATAATTTCTTTTGACTTTCAAACTCCAGCTGTCCTGCTCACTGAGTCTTTTTGCTCAGGGCTAAAAATGTTTGAATACAATGGTCCCAAAAATGGGAAATAGCATCTGCTAGAATGTCTACTCCAGCCATTTTCATAATTTGTTTGTTTGGTTTTTATGATGTGTTGCTTCCACTGCCAGCTCAAATCACTGCAATATTTTTATATCTATACAGTTTTTACACAGGTTTCGTTCATTGGTTGGGCATTTTTTTTGTTTGGGTTTGGTTTTGGTTGTTTTTTTTTGTTGGTTGGTTGGTTTGGATTTTTGGTTGGTTGGTTTTTTGTTTGTTTGGGGTTTTTTTGTGTGTTTGTTTTTTTTCCTACAGTATTTTCTTTATTTTGAAGGAAAAAAAATAAATAAATTAAAAAAAGGGTATCTCTGTCTTAAAGTTTCCCCCATTTTTTTCTTTAACATTTTGATGACAAATCTGCTTATATCTACTTTAAAAGGTAGCATCAATGTTAGTTTCATTTGGTTTGGGGGGAATTACAGTGTATATGACCTCCACCCTAAATCCAAACAGGGTAACCCAATCCTGTAGAGACAGTCCTTCCTGTGCTCTTGTGCAAATTGCCTCTGTGGAGGCAATGCAGACTTTGCTTCATATGTCCACCACTCCTTGTGAGAGGTGCAGCATAGGAGTCCTGGAGACTGACAACTCTTCCCATGACAGCACAAAGGATGTCACCTGAGCCTCACTACAGGTCTTTAATGAGGCACCTGCACTCACATGAGGACCTTTGGGTGTACTTTTCTCCAGTATAGCCCTTGTTCCTTTTGCCTTCCTGTCATTTACACACAAGCCTGGTAAGTAACAGGACAGAGAAGGTATGTTTGGTCATCAGACTGCAGCATATCTCACTTCCAGGCTCATGTGAACTTGACCCTCCTCTGCCAGCACCATGCATTCCCCAGGGAGGCTGCAGAAAGAGGGCAGAGTTGGCTGTTCTCAGAGGCTGCAGGAAGCCTGTAGGAGTATCTCATGAAGCAGAGTTGCTCTAAAGGCAGGCAGTGACAGTGTCCTGTAGAAAGCGTTTGGACTGAGCTGCTCCAGGGGACTCAAGACTGTCTGCTTTGCAAGAGGAACATTTCTTGCAACAGAAGTGTTGTCTTGGACCCAGCTGTGCACAGAGTGTCAGAGGGTTTCTCTAGGATACATAGCTGTGATGGGGGCAGTTGGCTGACCATTATGTTCCTCTTCTTTAGCTTTACAAAAACAGGTGGCCTCTAGTGAGACCAGACCACATCCAGAACCATTCACCTTTGCAGGAGGCTTTTTGCAGTACCAGTTTTCCAGTGACCCCTACAGACCGGTTGCAGAAGCCTCTGCTGGGGTTACTGAGGTCACAGGCAGCTTTTTAAGGAAGCCAGACCAGTTTTGGCAGGGAGAGTACATGGGTCCACCCCACAACACAGCAGGCCTTAACATTAAAATCCCTCTGTCCTGCTAAGACTTCAGCTTCATGCTTTCCATAGGCTTTCCAGAGAAGTGCACATCTTGAGTCTGAGCTGCAAGAGAGATGAATTATGCAGTCTTGAGAACAGTGTACAGCAAGTAAGCCGACTTCAGCTATGGTGGTAATTACAGACTAGCACAGAAAGTTGCACCTCTCTTGTTCTAAAGACAAAATGTGAAGTTAGCTCAACCAGCCGAAACAACTGATGGTGCAAAGCAGATATTTGTGCAAGCTACCTGGCATCACTGTTAGCAGTGCCATAATGCCTCTATGGCATGCTGCCAGGGTACGAGAAACTGTATAATGGAGGAACAACCTGCTCTACTACACATGATTAATTGAGAATTAGCCTCACACACCTGTATGTCTGATGCATTAGTAGAGAGAAAAAATGTTCCCTTTCAAATCTCTTTTATATGGTTGGATAAAGATAAAAGTGTCTTAGCTGATGCAAAGCAGACTGACCAGGGCAACAGCAGATTTTGAAGACATTTGCTAGCAGTGTTTCCTCACTCCTTTAACCTATCCTTCAAAACAGAGCTAAGTTTAACCTACAACTAGTTTAACCTACAGGTAATTTCACACTGTCATTTTAAAGATCTGAGATACCACTTTGTGTCATCATTTTGAGGATAACAATGCACATCTGGCAATATGGAGACCTTCGGTTTGTGCTATGTGGCAGATCTGATTCACCCTTCTATCTTTAAAATACTTTTTAAAGTTTGATGTAGTGAGAAGAGATTATTCTTTCCTTAAACCACTCTTTATTTAAAAATGTAAACATTTGCAAATATATAAAATTATGAAGTATCAAGTGCTTCTTGCTTCCCAGTACAGTAGGACTCAGAAGTGACAGGTATATTTGTTGT
This sequence comes from Nesoenas mayeri, assembly GCF_963082525.1. Classification (NCBI taxonomy): domain Eukaryota; kingdom Metazoa; phylum Chordata; class Aves; order Columbiformes; family Columbidae; genus Nesoenas; species Nesoenas mayeri. The sequence continues at coordinate 36,579,908 of NC_137542.1, forward strand.
TAATCTATTTGGTTTATTAGGTCCAGGGCTGCAGAACTGATCAGCTAGTTTTGCAAAGGACAGCTAATCTCATTTCTCTGACAGGTCAAAACTGATATTGTCTCACCTCAGTTTCAGACTTCCTTCCTGCTCCTTTTGACAAACACCAGTGCTTACTGGTGAGAGCAAAGCAGGAGCTATAGGAACTAGCAGGCTCCCTAGAAGGATGTAGCTAGGCATTTTACAAAGGGAGAGATTTCCATTTGCTAGCGGGGAAGAGAATTCAGGTATTGAGAGAGCTCCTCTGTACAGTGTTCCTTGGGGAAGATGCATACTTGGCTTTGGGATCATCCTCTAGCTGGACTGGACAAAGCCAGTCACAGGTCCAATTTGCATCAAATTCCCTTAATCAGCAAGTACTCACATCCCTTGCATGATGCATGGTAAGAAACATCACCAAGTCCCATCTGTCTCACTTTTTTATCACTGAAATGTTAAGGGGCAAAATGTTCTCAGGTTGCACATCTAGACCTGAACCCCAAAGCAGGACACTGGACTGCTGTGGAAGTACTGTAAAATGAAAAATCCATCCATTGCAATTGTTAGGGTAACTGAACTCCAACTGGGATATTCTGTGTCACTAACCATGTCTTCTAACACTCAATAATAGCTGTGAGTTGCAGAGAGAATTGCAAGATGTTTGTTGATGTTGTTTCTTACTTGGTCTTCCCCAAAAATCCCGTGTCATCTACAGAAACTTATAACAGGTCCCTGTGTTCTCTAAGTCAGGGGTGTCAAACTAATTTTCACAGGGGGTCACTTCAGCCTCACAGTTACGAGCCCTAAAATTACATTCAGCCTTTTGAAGGCAACCGCGAGGCTGACATGACTCCTGTGAAAATTAGTTTGACACCCCTGCTCTAAGTGGTCCCCTTTGCCAATTCTCTGGCCTGTGCAGGCTACACTACCCTAATCTTACAGCGGCAGGTTCATTTTCTTGTGGAAAACTTAAACCACTGGAATTGCAGGAGAAGTGGAGAAACAACAGAAGCCCAAGTAAAACAAGCTTATCCTGCTTGTCTCAGCAGCTGGCAGGGGACCAGAAGGGTGAGGAATACTGCTGTATTTAACTTCTGCTTCTTAGTATTTTCTTTCACAGGCAGCACTGCAGGTAGGGCTTTTCCTGTTTGTAGGAGAGAACAAAGTGGCTCATTGTGACAGATTTGTATTACAGATCATATACCTGCACTTCCCTGCTGTAATGGGAGGATGCACCAGCTCCTACTGTGCTTTAGCTAAGAGGCACAATTAGCTCCAGCCTTAGAGTGGAAGAGTTGTTACGCCATACAGGAAGCACAGCTCTTAAACAGAAGTTTTCCACTAGATCTGTGACAGGCACAGCTTCTACCTCTCTGAAAGCTTCACCCCTGATCCAAGTACATGAATGAAAAAAAAGGTTGAAATACAATGCTTCTCTCCTCTGCAACATTTCTTTAACTTGAATCAAGTCAGCTAAAAATCCCTGTTACCTGCAGAGTTGTCCAATCCCATTTTGACCTTCCTGGCAGCACAGCCTTTCTTACAGCCAAGACTCACAAATAAATACAAGATTGAGGTAAGCACAGCAAAAGTGCTGCAGTGACTCTGCTCTAGCCCTGTTTTGTTCTACAACAGGATATGTTGTGCAACACTGGATATCCCAGTGTGCCAGCTGAGCATTTGCAGTCATAGTCCCTGTCCACAGGCCTAAGTCCTTCCCTTTCTGGGTCCTTGGCATCCCCTGGTTAGGCTTCAGGAACATCTGCTACTGCAGCATCTTCTGCCTTGACCAAATCGCCACTATTTGTCTCAGCATGGAGCCGCTTGTAGTCAGTGTGGAAGAAGATGACGTAGAAACAAGCCACAGCACTGCAGAGGCCTGCCAGGACCAGTACAGGATCTGCAAGGAATATACACTTTTAGATAGTGAATTCACTACTCCTCATGAGTGCAGAAGTCTAGAGGTCCACTCCACAGCAGCTGCACAGCCTAGGTGATCTCCTCCCAAGGGCGAATCCTGAGGACAGTGTGCAGCTCACAGTGGGGCAATGCCAGTTTGGTAGCAGCCAAACCTCATCTCACCTAATGCTAGCATAGAAAGAGGATTTGGGTGAAATGTGGAAGGTTTCCAGGACTCTTGTCTTGCATGATCCCGCAGGTTGGACGTCTTACACTGGTGCACATAGTGTGTTTGTGGGAGAGTGTGTTTCTGTGTATGTGTACACCTTTGTGTGTTGGGGGGTTGTGAAGAAAGTTACAAGAAAAGTCTGAATCAAAACACTTGAGCTTCATAAGAGAGCAGGTCCACACAGGTTCTTCTTATATCATCCAAGAGCAAAGTGTAGGAAAGGTTCACAATGCATAAACTTTGATTAAAGAAAAATTTGTGTTAAAATAAACATTTTCTGGAAAAAAAAAAAGAAAAGGTAAATAAGGCAATCTAAAAGGCTATGCAACAAGGCCTGGAAGTAGTTACATTTTTATTCCAGCAGTGTCTCAAATAGGCACCTGCATGCCTTTCTCCACAGATTCTCCTTCATGTATTACTCAGACCACAAAGTGAGTAGGAGTGGGTACCTAATCAAGAGATCCAGCTATGATCTGATGAGGAGAAGACTTGTGGGCTTTCAAACATGAAACACTCAAATTACTTTTGGTGGGCAGTTATTGTGAAGCCTTGTTCCTCACCAGCTGCAGGAAATCATTCTGGGGAGTTTCTGCTTAGCCAAGCAGGTTTGTGTTGTGGTGTGTCCCCAGGACTTTGTGTCAGCATTACATAAATATGAACCAGCTGAGAGGATCAAGACCAGGGTTTAGCCTGCAGTGAAAACACATTTGTGCTCCTGTCCATCTTGGTTGCTCTCTCTTCTCCTGACTGACTTGGAAATGTGGAATAAGTCAGAACAATGCTGTACCATCATGTTAGAAACCCAGGCAGCTGTGTGTGCAGAAGCAAGGGAAGCAACTTTCAGCAAATGCACTTACAGTCTTGGCCTCCCACACTGAAACGCAGCACAGGCTGTGCCACATAGACTGTGTTGTCCTCTCAGAACAGCTGCTTTCTAGCTTGTTGAAGCTCATGTCTCTCTGGGGTGGCTATAAGGGAAAATTTAATCCGGAGCCAGCAGCAACATTCATGCCATTTTAGAGGTTTTCTTATTTCAATCTTGCAGGTCTGGTTTAGCAGGAGCAGCAAGGAAGTGCACTATCAGGTTAGGAAATGTGGCTAAGAAATATGCTACGATAAGAATCAGTCTTGCAAGCTCCCTCCCAGTGAGACCTGGAGTGGGGTGTACATCGGGTGCAATCAAGTGCCCAGCATAATGTCCAAAGGACATACTTACTTGTCCAGTCCAGGGCTCCATCCTGGTCAAGGGCACAGGTGGAGGATGTATCCTCAGAAACATGCACAGTGAGGGCTTGTAGCAGAATCATTAAAATCACACCTTCAATCTGGCTGTGGGGAGAAGCCAATATGCAGTCATGGCACCTGCCTGATTCATCAGTGCTGCAGATAAGCTCAGATTCCCCAGCAGGAAGAAAGTGAGACCCCTTTCTGGAGCAGAGTCCTTCTAACAGAGAAAGCTACTGTCAGCTTCCTCTGCCCCAGGCGCTTGGTTAACTGGCCCTGGCTCACAGGGTACCCAGGTCAGCCTTTCAGTACACCCCCAGACATGGGGCCAGCATGGCAGGACCACTATTTACTCCCTCTGGAGGTGGGTGGGTGTTAACTACAGCTGCCAAGGAGCTGAGGCCTAGTCAGAGATTTGGGCAGAGACTTGGAAATACCTCTCACTGCAGGACTGCGGATGGGAGAAAGTCAGGCTATGACTTCAGCTTCCTCCTTATTGCTGGCTGGCAGCAGCAACAAAGTCCACAACCAGTGTAAGACAACAGCCTTCAAAGGCAGTGTCCATCTTTGAGTTATGTTTCTTGCTGCTTCAGCTTCACCTGACACACACACATGGCACCAGGCCATATGTATCACTACTTAGGACTACTTAGGACTCCAACAATGCATTTCTGCAGCAGTCCAGTTCCAGCCCTAGGCATGTACATTGATCACTGGAAGGACTGTCACTGACCCATCTGTTGTGACCATCTTCCCTGTGAGTGATCAGCCCTATCTCTCTCAGTAGAGCACTGAGACCTGATAAGTCCCTGGACTGACGTGGGAATTGGTGCCCTTCTCAGGTACCTCTCAGGCCCCTCTCAGCCCCCATCTGCCTCAAAAGTAGGCGATGCTGGGCATGATTAAATTCTGCTTTGTGCCGAACAAGGGAGACTTTCATCTTCCTTCTTGCTTTTCTTGCACCAACCCCCCATACTTGTCCTTGCTTTAAAACCTTTAGCTTTAGCCAGCCAGCTTCCTCCTGGCCATGGTCATGTGCAAAGACACCAGCGAGAAGCTCAGCAGGATGGCTAGCAGTGAGTGATGTCCACACTCTTCTTTATCTGCAGCCGTGTGTGTGTGTGTACCCAAGCTCAGCTGTAAATTTAACCTTCTTACCTTGCAACAAAAATCAGACCTGTAGATGTGCCCTCTCCCACAGGGTAGGAGCACTCCACAGCCAGCTCCATGGCAATGGGGTAGATGGCAAAACCGAAGAAACCAAAGAGTGAGCTGGTGACAGCCAGCATGACAGCCTGGTGTCTGAATCGTGAAGTCTGCAGGCAGAAAACCAAACCAAACCAAAGAAAACCAAAACCAAAGTCTCAGTGTCAGCTGTACAGAAAGTCTCTGAACCCATAACCTTCAGGAAGTCCCAAGGGGTCACGGTTCTCACCAATGCCTTCACTATCTATTCCTGAAACCTCTCTTTTTACCTCCAGCCCTTTAGAGTCAACAAATGGCTACATGACGGAGATTTATATTTTGAATTTAAGGAAGGGAAGAGAGGATCAGCAGAATTACCTGAAAAGCATTGGTGTGGTCATATTACTGTGACCTGACTTCCTGTTCAGTAATTTAACAGGACTATGCTCAGCATATCTCCAGCACCAAGTGAAACACACACTTTTCTCCCAATGCAAGCTAACATTTCAGAAGTGGTTGTTTGCACTGGGTTACATATGAGAATTCACTGGGCTGCTGCAGCTTGCAGATAAAGAGAACTATTCCTTAGGTGCTGCAGCTCAGTAATAAGAAATACAATTCCACACCATGTCAGACTCATGTTCGTAACACTGGGGCTTTACGACAAAAATATCCCAAACAAGAAGAAGAATAATTAAAACAAACAAACAAGCAAACAAACACACACACAAAACCAACCAACCAACCAAAAAAAAACCCCAGCCCAAAACATAACAAACAAAAAAACACTTGAAACATTCAGAAACCCTGGACATTAGTTTAGTGCTAAGAACAGCCTTGTCCCTAACTGTGGAGGAAAGAGCATGGCCTTGTCCAGCCAATGCTAGTAAAGTCAAGCGCATAAATCCTGCAGCCACGATGCTGGTACCTTCTTCTGAACCATGTAATAAATTCCCACAGAGCAGCATGAGATGTCTGTCCTGGCATGGCTGCAGCAGGCCTGGCCCAGCTAAACTGGTAAAGTCAAAAAAGACTCTGTGTGTCTAGAATCCAAGTTTAAAGCATCATGGCATCAAGCAGGTTTGAATGGATGTTTGTCAGTTTACTACTTTGAAGTAGTAGTTCATCTGTATGGGGTGAAGGGAACAGAGGGAATGGGAGGATGGAAAGCTTTGCTCATTGTTCCTGACAGAGTCTCTTGCCTGTTCTGTGCTTTACCTGATCCCAGTCATGCTGACTTGTATTCAGAGCATCCCCCCAACAAATGCCAGAGTACTGAAGGGTGAAATGTAAGGTCTGCTTTAGGCACATTGACTTACACTGAGAAAGGCATTGCATTTGTCTCATTATGGTGGAGCTAACAACACTGGGATCTTGGCCCACAGGGAGGTGTGATCACACTGTATTTAAAGTTTGGATTTTTCAACATAGAGGAGAAATGCACAGCACAAGCCTGTTGGTAAAGCAGAGACCTGCACCAGCCTGGGTCCTCTGCAGTGCTAGGAGTCCTGTGCCTCATGCTCAGATTCCTGCTGGGACATGGCTCTCACTAGCAAATGACTAAGCTTGAGTGCAGTACTTGCACTCGAGCCCCATGGCTGTTAAGTCTCCAGGTTCTGTGTTCCTCTCCTGGCTTTATTCCAGTGTCCCCCTTTTCTGATTCTCCCTTACCTTGTCTTCCTTGAGGAATATTGCAGAACTATTAACAGGTCCTTTCTGCTAATCTTACATTCCTGGCAGCCACCACAGTTAAAGGCAGGTGTTGGGAACACTATGGCATTCTTGTTTATTTTTGCAAGATGGACATTTAACAATTCCATTTCTTTTTGGAAAGAATGATCTCAGGGCCAGCAAACAAACAATGGTGATTCAATGTAAGGAAGTAAAATTATGCCAATTTACTTATATCCTGAAACAGTCTGCCTTAGGCTTCACAATGATTGTGAAATCCTCAGTAAAGGGTTTTTCTTTAAAACTTTCCTAGCCCAAGAGATAATCCCAAAGCACAACACGTGCCTGAATAAATACTATGACATCAAATGACCTTGGTTTGAATTGATGATTTATCAAATGGGAATGGAACTAAGCCCATAGGTATGGTGCGATGCAAGGGAGAACTCACCACTGCGAACATGATGCTGGCAAGTGCACTCAAACAGAAACAAATCTTGGTGGACTCTATGAACTTCCTTGTCCGGTCGACATACAGGCCTAACAGGAAAGCACCCAGCAAACCACACACTGTAAACAGTGCACCGTTCAGGCCAGCAAATTCCTGGAGGGCAGAAGAACAAGTAACTGAGCAAACAGAGCAGTTAGGAAAGAGGTTTTAATGTCACTGATGTATCTGCCTGCTGCTAGTGTGTCACTTGCTGAGGTAGGAAAAGCTTCCCTGCCCGTTGCAATAGCTGAGGCCAGCACGGGGCTCTGAGTAGCAAATAACAGGACCCAGATGCTGCTACAAGCGTGTAGGGACAGCAGAGTCACATCACTCCCAAGGTCTCAATGGATAACAAATCTTTGCACATCTGGCAAGGGAGGCTGGTGTGCAGGGAGGCAGCAGCTGTTCCCTGGCATTGAATGCTCCAGTCCAGCCATGAGACTGTTCTTGGCTCCTCCAGGGGCAATCAAGTGCCTTGTTCACACTGCTGGTAATAGGTTCAACTGCCTTGAGATCTGCTTCTGTTTACAATCATGCTTCTGCCCTCTTACCAGGAACCTGCACTGTCAGAATGCCTTCCACAAGGCTGGCAGCCCCAAAGTGTGTTAGATGAGACAGCATCACCTGGCTGTAGCAAGGGGGTCTCAGAAAGGCAGTGAGCAGTAGTTAGGATATGGTATCTGCTCTGTTGCCTGCAGTGGCTATCTTTGCTTGTCCTGCTTCTTCAGCTCCATAAGAATTCAAATGCAGACACAGATCCTGAGAGCAGGGAAGCTCTAAGAAATTTGGGTAAACATTTTTGAGAGCCTCGGGGGCAGACAGAAGGAAAGATTATCTGAAATAGCTTCTGTGGGCTAAAGGGCCATGGCAAGCCAGTCACACAAAGACAAAAACATCATGATGCCCAGAAAGCAAGGATGCAAAGTTTAAAATGTTTCCGGTTAAATGCCAAAGGAGTGTGCAAATGTGAACTGGCTATGGAGTACTGAGCCAGATATCAGACCTGGGAGTTGAGAGGGAGTGGACAGAGACCAGACATGTAGATGTGCATACAGAACAGCTGGAGAGGTGTTTTATGAGGACCTCCATGGAGATACAAACAGCAGGACTGAAGTTCTGCCAGCCTGAGGGAAAATGCAGGAACTGGGGCGGCCCCATGCTATTGCCAGGAGAGAGAGCAGGAGGAACCAGCTGGGTACACACTGCTCAGCTGTAAAAGCAGCACCTGTCTGAGGTCCTGGGAAAGATGGGGAAACAGCTGTCACAGTACCTATGACTTCCTCTGCTGCCCTGGCTTCATGTAAGACTGTGTAAAGAGGAAAAGGTGGCTGCATCAGCCTGCCTTCAGCTTCAGTCTAGGGCCTGCCTGGGCCCCATCCTGTTCTGGAGAAGGTGTCAGAAGGCTGCATAGACATCACTGCTCTGGAGTGGTTTATCAAAAACACAAGACTCGTTTTTCCTAAAGAGTATTTCTGGAGGAAAGTATTTTAATTGACAAATGGGAGGCTGGCCATGGGCAGTAATGAAAATGCAGACTATCCATTATACTGAGAGATTGACTGTGTTCTGGATTAATGCACTGCTTAAGCTATATTAGATAATGTGAGCAAATAAGATATGAGACAGTACAGCGTATTCAACTATCTTCATTTTGCTCTGAGTCTTTTATTAGGGAAAATAATTTTGATTGTATCATACATGATGTGGACAATGGGGAGGAAAGGAAGAAGACTCACATTTGAATATTCCTTTTCACAAAGGATCTGTTCTAGCAGAGCTGAAAAGCAGGTGAACATCCCAATTCCTCCTCCAAAACACAATGCCAGGATGAGGTATGGCTTGTTTCTCAGGAGCTAGAGAAAGAAGTTAATGTGTCATTTAAACAAGAGGAGGGGGAAAAAAGGCCTGACCGTCACAGTAGGCTTCAGGGTCAGAAGCTCTGACTCCTCAGTTGGAAATGTTGACAGTGCAACCCTGTGAGCATTAGAGGAGTTTGACTTGCTCCTGTCAGTTCAGCCAGAGGACAAGTTAAAATCGGTACCATGTAAGGAGGATCTCTTCAGTGCCCAAATACCTCCTTAATTTTGCTATATGCTATCCTACCTGATACCACATCTGCTCAGAAGGCTCAGGTTGTGTGGTCCTCTTGGAGGAGCCCAGGTGTGCATGTCTGAGCTAGCCACCCTGCAGACAACCCACAGCTGAATGCTCAGATAACTCCAACAGCTTTGCTGTGAGGAGCTTCCAAACCCCAAGGAAGGAAGGAAACCTGGTCTACTTCAGGAGGAGAGTTTAGTGGAGTTCAGAGTCTGCTCTGTCAAGAGATTTCCCAGCATATCCCTGTCTGCCAAGGCTGCACCACTCACTCCAGTACTGGTCTGTCTCTGTGCTGCAGCACTTACCATTTTGAGCCCTGTAAGGAATGGCTGGGAAGTCGAGTTAGTGGCACTGACTGAAGGAGGTGTTGGAGGAACCTTCTCATGAATCCCCACAGTTGCTAGAGCACAGGCTGTTACTGATGGGATGGCATAAACACCCAGCTACACAACACAAAGTAAAGACATGTTACCAGTATTTCCAGATAACTGCCTCAATATAAATAAATCAGCTAGACCACAACTGGCCCAGCTGGCTGATAAAGTAATTTTCATTTACCATCAATGGGATGTGCTTTCCTTCAGGAACTAGTGCAGGTGACAGCACATTTGCTATAAGAATACCCAAGGGATTGGCTGGAAGGAAACAAACAGAGAGACAATTTTTTCATGCAAGCAGTCAGAATCGTGTGTCCACCCCTAGTGCCAGTCAACACCAGAGATGAAGTGTGCAGCTGAGCAATCAGTAAGGGCAGAACAATGCATATATAGGGAGAAACAGGTAGGGGAATATTTGGAGATGTTGACCATGTAGTCTTACTGCTGCCACATCTGTTCCCTCACCCCCATGAAGTCCATTCTGTAAACCTGTTTCCCTATAATCCCTAACTCCTGTAAACTGCTTTTTGTCTATGAATTCCAGTGTTGTCACCCTCACAACACTGCCTCAGTAAATGCCGAGGGGACAAAACGAAAATGGACGAATCCATGTCGTCTGTCCTGATGTTATATATCAGCAGTAACAAATAGAGGTACTTTCCCTTCTTTACTCCCTCTTGAGGGATGCACCAAGAGGCATGTATACATATGGATAAGATCCCCCTGAGCCCTCTTGACGGTGAACAGTCCTAGCTCTCTCAGCCTTGACTGGCATGACAGATGCTCCATTCTCTTAACTGTCTCAGTGGCTCTTAAGTGGACTTAAACTAACATGTCCATGTCCTTCTTGTACTGAGGAGTTTAGAAGTGGACACAGCTCTTCAGATGTGCACAGGGGACCTCCCTCAAGCTGCTGGCAATGCTTTTCTCAGTGGTCAGTAGGATGCCATTGGTCTTCTTTGCCAAAAAGGCATAAAAAGCTGGAAAGCCCTTTGACAGCTCTCTAAAGTGACATTATGTCATTCATGGCACCTTTCAAGCCAATACAGTTCCTCAGCAAAACCCAAGCTGATATACAAGCTGATCTCTCCTACCAACTACAAAAATCATATGGCAGAAGAGAATCCTGGACACTTGTCTGTACTGGAGTAGGGAGTTACATTCTTAAGGGGCTGGAGCTGAGCAGCATCTGAAGTAGCACTTCCAGGACTCAGCTTGCAAACGTCCAAAATTGCAGGAGACAATTTTTTATCTTTAAGGCAATGTTCTGCAAACAGTTGAACAAGTGAAGTTGTTTTCCCACTAGTATGCATGGATGGAGTTAGGAAAGCCAAAGCCAACCTGGAAATGAGATTGGTGAAATATGTGAATGGCAAAGGGAAGGTTAGAGAAAATGTGGGCCTGTTGCTGGATGTAGCAGAAGACATAGTGACAAAGGACATGGAAAAGGCCAAGGTATTCAATGCCTTCTTCATCTCAATCTTTACTACTAAGACTGGCCTTCAGCCGTGAAACCAGAGGTGAAGCCTGGAGCAAGGAAGATTTACCGTCAGTTGAGGTAGAGAACGTTAGAGAACATTAAATAGACCAGACATACACAACCCCATGGGACTGATAGGATGCACTGATGAGTGCTGAGTGAGCAGGCTATTTTCATTGCAAGGCCACTCTTGATTATCTTTAAAAGGCTGTGCCAATATCAAGAGGCTCCTTTGGACTGGAAGAGAGCAAACACCACTCCCATTTTCAAGAAATGCAAGAAGGAGAATCCAAAGAACTCCAGGCCCTCCAGTTTCACTTTGATTCCTAAGAAGGTCACGGAACAACTAATCTGGGACACCATTTCCAGGCACATGAAGGACAACAAGGTGAACAGGAGCAGACAGCAAAGGAGAAACATTAATAACTTTGTACAGTGAGATGACTGGCTGGGGAGATGAGGGGAGAACAGTGGATGTTTTTAATCTCAGTTTTACTAAGGCTGTTGACACTGTCTCCTATAACATCCTCGCAGGCAAGCTGATGAAGTGGTGGCTAGATAAGTAGACAGTGAGACAAACTGAAATTTAACTGAGCAGCTGGGCCCAGAGGATTATCATCACTGACACGAAGTTCAGTGGGAGGCCAGTCCCTAGTGGTGCATCCCAGGGGCTGATACTGACGCAAATACACTTTAACCTTAACAAAAAACTGGACAATGGGGCAGAAGACACCCACAGGCAGTTTGCAGATGATGTAACACTGGGAGGAATGGCAGGCTGGAGAAATGGGCAGAGTGAACTTCACAAGGAGTAGGAACAACAATAGGAAAGGTAAAATCCTGCACCTGGAGATGAATAATCACATCCACCAGTAAACACTGGGGCTGACCAACTGGAAAGCAACTTCAAAGGGAAGGGCCTGGTGTGGAAGGTAGGGGTCTGGGTGAACACCAACCTGACCATAAGCCAGCAACACAATCTCATGATAAAGAAGGCTACAAGCATCCTGGGCTACTACCTAAGCAGCGTGTTGTCAGCAGGAGATGATCCTTCCCCTCTACTCAGTGCTATTGAGGCCATATCTGCAGTATTGTGTTCAGTTCTGGGCTCCCCATTATGAGTAAGACATGGACTCCCTGGTTGAGCAAAGGGCCAAAAAGATGATTAAGGGACTGGAGCTTCTGTTATGTGAGGAGAGACTGACAGAACTGGGACTGATCAGTCCAGAGAAGCTGCTGGAAAGCATTTTTGCAGGGAGGGATATGGGGTCTTGGTGCCCTGCAAGTTGACTGTGAGCCAGTAATGCACCATTGCAGAAAGGTGTCCTACAGAATCCTGGGCTGCATTAGGAAGGGCATTGCCAGCAGGTGGCAAGCAGTGATCCTTCTCCTCTGCTCAGCCCTAGTGAGAAACATCTGGAGTGCTGAGTCCAGTCCTGGGCTCCTCAATACAAGAAAGATACAGTTAATGGAGCAACTTCACTCAAGGGTCAAATAAATGATTAAGGGAGCTGAGCATCTCTCATACCGAAAGAGGCTTGGAAAGCTGAGAGTGTTCAGACTGGAGAAAAGAACCTTGATCAGATAATGTAAAGAGGGAACCAGACTTTTCTCGGTGGTGTCCAGTGGCAAGATAGGAGGCAATGGACACAAACTATAACACAGAAAACTCTGTCTGAATAGAAACTTTTTTACTGTGACAGTCCTTGAACACTGAAACAAGTTGCCCAAATAAGTTGCAACATCTCCATCCTTGGAGACAGTCAAAGCCTGACTAGACATGACCCTGGGCAACCTGGTCTAGCCAAAACCCTGACTGAGCAGGTGGTTGGATGAGACAATCCCAAGAGATGCCTTCCAACCTTGTCTATTCTAGGATTCTGCTGACGCATCATTAACAGTGATATAGCACACCACAACGGTAGCATTTCTGCTAGTACTTGAGAAAGTACTAGCTTATGATTCTGGTGAAACATTACCTTTTTCTAAGTACATGGACACAATTAAACAACTGCTTCAACCTTGGGGTAAAAAGCATCCAGGCATTGTAGCAGACTGACAGAAAACTGCTGTCAAGTCTTTCCATGAAATATGAGTATGCTGAAGCAGTTCCAGAAAGTATAGGTGAGGGGCTAAATTGGGCTAAATTTGAAAAGACAAAGTGAGACTATCTGAGTAATTACAGGGTTTCAGCTTCCTTTGCTTCCTAGGCTCATATCCCTTTCTCTTCTTATGCTAAGAATGGAAAGTTCACTGGAGTTAATTAATTGTACATTATGGTCCAGAGGTCCTGGTGGATTAGCTTGCAGTACTCTGCAGCTAGGCTGCGTGTTTTGTTGACAGTGATGCTGAGGCACTAAAACTCTGCAGGGTGCAAAAAATTACATGTTGACAGACCACAGTAAATGAAGAATCCCATGGATGAAGCAGAGGCCACTTCAGTGGACTCAAAGAAGCTGCCCTTCTCCTGACACAGGAAAATTTCTCACGGTCTTCAAACAGGATCAGTTCTTAGCTCTGCACTGCTTCTCTGTAAGTATCTACAAGTGATGGGAGGACCAAGATATGATACTCCAGAGCACAGCTGGAGACATAGTGATTTCAGCTGCTCAGCAGTATCCTGGGTGCAAAGTCCATTTTTGTCTGCACACAAGAACAGAGAAGCCTACCCACAGGCACTAACAGGAGCTGTGATGATACTGACAGGAGCCTGTAGGACCAGTTTCTGTGTGCAACACTGATACAAACAGTACTAAAATGTTGAGTGCTGCTCTGGCATTAACACAGGAAACGGGTATTGATAAACTGGAACAAGTTGAGAGAAAAAGTTCATGTGAGCAATAAGCATACATGGAGACACATGGAAAGAGGCAAGGGGAAATGTGCTTGTAAAGTAACTGCATTGGAGCTGTTCAGTCTTTCTAGACAAAGGAGAGGTCACCCTGTCCATAACTACCAGACAAACAGGTGCAACAAGACTAAATAGCTCGGGTATAAGGAGTAAGACAATAAGTAACATGTAGACATTTGCCAATGAGGTAATTAACCACTGGAGTAAATGACCGGGCCTGTGACAGATGCTACTTCTAGGCAACATGTACATTTTCTTGAAATGAAATCCTAATTTTATACAGAAGACAGTAATGGATGTAACAAAATATTATTAATGGAAGCCCTCTACAGAGTAATATGCAGGTGTTGTATCAGATAATAATCACAGTCCATTCAGTCCTCACAGTGATTTCTCAACATGCCACAGACTGAATGGCTTCAGGTCTTGGGCTTCCACTGTTCCTTGCTATTCAGTTTTATTCTTTCCCATACTTAGATCCATTTGGTTCTGTAAGGACTGAGGACACTATGTGAAAGAAATGCTTTTTGGCTGTTCTAGCTGCTCTCTCACTTAAAAAGAATAAGTTGTCTGCAGGCTGGGGTCCTTCAGGGCAGTGAAGAAACAAGTGCCCTTGGCCCCTGGTAAGTGTTTGCATTTCACCATACTGACAACAGACCTCCATCTCCAGCAAGGAAGTTGAAGGTCTATCTCAGCCCTGGGAAAAAAGATGAGCTGTCAGATCCAACTTATTCTAGGGAAGGCACTGCAAAAAAATTGCATTTGTTCTGACACCATAAATCCATTTTTGCTGAGCAAGAGTGCCCATGCTCTGGGTTTGCAGCAGCATTGGGAAAGCTGTATAGGGGTGCTCCTATACTGCCATTTTCCCCACAACTCCAAGGCATTTAGCATCCCCAAACATGTTTGTGTGAACAGCTGAGTATATTTTACCTGTCTGTGTACACATACGAACTGAGAATACATGCTCAGCCTTGCTACTGGATGACCTAGTGGACAAAACTGCTGCAGCACTCCCACCTCTATCCAGATACAGAATTTGGCAACTGTGATGACTGGCATCACATGCAATTTAGACAGCTCCCTAATAAGCTGCAGAATTAAGGCCACTATAGACTTTAGATCCAATAACGCTGAGGGCTGTCTTCAGCCTCTATGATATTTAGGCAAAGACAATCACCTTTCACGGTAGAGAGGAAGAAGGTTGGGAGCTTTGGTGGCTTACCTCAAATCTTGCACCTTGTTCCTAAGGCCCACTGCTTGCTCCCCAGCATGGAAATGCCTGCCTATCTTGCCTTGAAGGCACTGGTTTATTGCACATGGCCATGAGACTCTTGGGCAGAGCTGTGTTTGCAGAGCCAAACGGCTGTAGTACAGAGGGTTTCCTCTGTCTGCTGCCTCTGAAAGGCAAAGACTAGCAAGTTCTGGAAGGCAGCAATATTATTTTGCAGCTATCACTTACACATTGATGCGATCATATTTGCTGTTGCTCTCTGGTGGTCTGGGAACCATAGTGCTGCCAGTTTTGTTGGTGAAAAGATGACAAGGGGCTGTGCCAGTGCACAAAAGCATTGCCCAATAAATAGGTACCAGTAATTCTGGGAACCCAAGCTCAGGATGTTCAGGACGCTGAATATCCGGATGATGCTACCTGTCATGTTCAGCCATGCGCTCAGGATCACCTGCAACAAGCAGAAACAGCCAGGGTTTGTGTGCTGAAATCCGAAGGGCAGAACTTAATGCAACAGAGTAGCATGAGCAGGGTCTCAGATGTACTACAGGAGACACTGGATGTCAGTAATCATTGCATGGAAAGTTGTCTGCAGATCACACCCACCCCTTCAGGCCACTGCAAGATGCTCCTGATCCAACAGTGAGTGAGTTTACCAATCTTCTTAGAGAGCAAGGTGAAAGGTGGCAGTCCTGACCCCAAATAAGAACTACACCACAGGAAGCTTATGCGAGACAGCAGATGGAATTGATGAGAAATCCAAAGTTCACTAATTACACTCTATTTGCAAGTTTGTGTCACTGTCATATTTTGCTATCACAATCCAAAGATCATGGCAATGAATCATCCAGCATATGGATGCTCTTCTATACCACTAGCATGCTAGTGTTTCAGTGTCACATTCCACAACACTCATCCTTCTAGGAATACTGTGTAGATATCCCAAGCTGCACAGACCAAGCTCTGAGCTGACAGGAGTCCATTGCTTGTACCCTGCCCTGCTGCTCCTTAAACTGTCCCTGCATACAAAATAGCTTTTCCATACCAAACCCTACCCAATTGAAGCAAGCTCTTCACAGAGTCAGCTCAGAGGATCTGTCTCTGCCAGATAGCTAAGACAACAACAACTGAAGCAGGAAAAGGCAAGTAAGGATGCAACATTATTCTGACTTCTCCCACTGCTTCCCACCTCAAGAGGTGATGTGACAGCTATTACTGAATTAGGACAGAGTTTATAACACGCTCCTCCTCTGCAACATTTGGCAAGACTCCCATTCACAGTATGCATTTTAGTGCTTGGTGCACTGCTATCTCTAGGTGAAACACCCTCAGCAAAATAATACAGTTCAACTCACAGAACATCTGAGCCCCACGCTGTCGAGAACCCATGTTGCCACCAAACCAAATGGGATCGAGACGAGGAGGTACACAATTGAGAGCCAGTTGACCATCTCCAGGGAAATGTGGAAGTAGGCAGCTGTCTTATCAGCCACTGGAGCAAATGTCAGCCATTGCTGCAGAGTAGAGAGCAAAGACAGGTAGGCATGAACATCTCCACATCTCCAAATTCAGCATCCCCTCAGACTGCCTTAACTAAGTTGTGAAGGGGCTCACTATCTTAATCTCTGCTTGAAATTAGGATATCTGGTAATAAAAATTCAAACCTCCGGTGTCTGCAGTTACTCATGCTAGGACTATTTTGCCACTGATTTCATCATTATCTTGGCCTAGAGCTCCCATTCATTTCACTGCCTCATCCCCAATTCCCTAGTCTTGCTGCTGGGAGCTGGCAGAAGCAGAGGTCAGTAACTTTTTCCTTCCCCAGTTTGAACATGTTGGCCCCTGATATACTTACTTACCTGACATAAACCACAAGCAATCTTTCTACATAAGTGTAAACAAAACAGAGGCTGCCATCTCCTCTCTGCAACTAAGAGTCTCCTAATCTCAGACTGGTATTTAAGGTTGCATTGGTACCCCTGGATGTGGCTTTTTAAGAACAACTTCGCTACATGTCAGCCAAGACAGACAGAAATCTGTGTTATTCAATATATTCAAAACATATAACAGGGAAACATAGATATACTTTAATACGTACCTATATTTTCCTTCCAGTGCCACATATTAAAATACTTACTTAAACCTTCTTTTAGATGCTCGTTTCATAAGGCTGCTGTCTGTTTCTGTTTTGCTAAAATCTGGTCCTGAAATCATGCTCACAAGAAAGAAATGAGGGTTCTGCCCCAAACTGAGGGATATTTCTGTGGATCCTTTGAGAAGATTCCCTCTCTGGTGCTTTTCAGAAAGAGTAGCCTAACCTGAGAATAGGTGTCAATAATGTAGATGTAAGCAATTGCACCATTAGAGATGATCTTGCAGCTGCTGAATACTCAAGATAATAAAAGTTTGCAGAAATGTGAACAAAAACTTCATATATAGCTTACTAGCCACTATCTCTTTCCAGGTACCCCTCTCTGCCATCACAAGCTTCCTCTTCACAGACTGCATCCTGCAGACAGCATGAGCTGCAGCGCTCATGTGTAACTGAAAGAGGGCTCCAGTAACCTCAGAGGAGGGTATGTTCCTACACTTCGCTATTTGTTATTTCCAGTGTTCCTGTTTACTTCACACATGTCAGAAACTATAAAAACTACTGCATTAAATGAAAGTAGAAGGCAGGATGCACTTTCCTTCTTAGCATCATTGTGTGAGAATAGCCACATGCAAATCATTGTTTAGCTAAGCTTTTCTCCTAGTAAGCATGCAATGAGTAAATGGCAGTTACAGAGAAGTTTTGAATGCATTATTAGTGTCCTAGCAAGGACTCCTAGCATCAGCCCTTTTCTCTTCTCTGAAAGGACCTGACATGCCAGATCTCCTGCATTCAACACAAAGCTCACATCACCATGCTGGGTTCAGACACATCCAGGTGGGATCAGTGGATCAATAAAAGGTCTGGCAGGGGGTGGATCTGGTTTACTCAGCTTCTGCAATCAGGTGAATGAAGATGCTGGGTGCTGAAGGAAATTATACTCTTATTAGACAACAAGGATACTATTCTAGACCACTGAGAGACTTGCAGTAGACTTCTAATAAAATGAGCTTTTTATAATAACGATTCCTTTAAATAATACAATATAGTGGAATGATGTTATCATCTTGTCTCAGGAAGAAATTTCACCCACCTTTGTTTTTCCAGAATTGATTTCCATCAGTTTGGGGTGGGAATTGAAATGTTTAATGCTAATCTAATTGTCTGAATGTTACCAGCACCACTAAGGCATTAGTTTGATTATGGGATGATAAATCAATGCTAAACAAAACCCAGCTGTGTATTTCCAGCAACAGCAGCTATCAGTTCCTCACTGCCTTCCAGATAGGGGTGGTGGTGATGAAACACTGTACCAGGAAACAGTGTAATTAAAGAGATGACACATTTTGTAAGCCAGCTTCAGGTAAATTTCCCTGACCCACCACACAAGAAGCTCATGCATGCATGACATAATTAGGAGAATGATGCCACAAGCCAGAGTACAGGATTTTGTGTTCAGTGGCTGTAAACATTAAGCACTCCAGCATATTTCCATTAGACCTGCTAAAACCAAGCATCTGGGTTGCCCTGTATTTCTGCCCTGAGCAAGAGTTCCAGTTCTAGCGTATATGCATGAGAGCACAGAAGGTGGGAATTTGCAGCCTGAGTTTGTTCTTCAGAATAGGATTTCTGGGTTTCTTCATGGGTCTGGAGAGAAGCAACATGTTTCTGCCTCTGGCAGGATTTGTTTACCATGTGTTGCTCTAACAGTAAAATTAAGAACTGGACAATGAAGCTCGAGCTGTACCTCTGGTCTAAGTGGCTGCCAAATGCCCCTGCAACAAAGAGACGGCACTTTGAGATTTCACTAACACAGGGAAATTGCCATGTTAAGCAAGTCAGTATGCCACCTCCTGCTTTTGTTTTTTCCCAGCTATCATGACTTCATGCACAGTAGTTAGCAAGCTCTTCTGCTGGGACCTAAAGCCCTTATCCTACATGTTGTTTCTGAAATTCTGCACTGCCAAGGCTGGTATTTATGCAGGGACTGCCATGATACACGCCCCTTCAGGCAGAAGGCGATGAGGATGATGCCATCCTTCCCTGGTGAGGTATAAGCCCTGTAACCTCTGAAGACACAAAATGGAGACTGAGAGAGGTTTCCCTCTCTTTCACTCCCCAGGGGCCATTGTCTTAACTCAGGTTTTGTACCCCAACATCAGTAACAAAGCTCTCCACTGTAGCTCACGGTGACAGATACAGGGAGGGGAGGAGAGATAATGTCCAGGGTTATAGCACGTCAAAAGAGGTGGCTGCCCCTAGGATAGATAAAGGAAACAGACACCTCTGTCCTTGCAGGGTTGTCTACACACTTGTTCAGTCCATGCAAAAGCCTCACTTTGTGGAAATACACCATTGTGGTCTGATCAAGCTGCACTCAGCTCCACTGGCCGTGTAGCCACACAGATCTAGAACCTTAGTGTATGGCGCAGAAGGTATCAAGGGGACTGTTACACATTGCATTGCTATGTTCATGTTCATGTGTGCTCCTCTGGATTCCCAATGGATGTCACAACAGCAGAACTGAGAGAGTACAGCCCCTTGTCAACATCTCTTTCTGACTTGACTAGGTCAGGCAACGTGGGAGGACTCAGAGATGCTGCTTGCCATTGCAGGGAGGAAATGCATGCGGCCAAAGGTCAACTCGAATTGAAGCTGGCCAGTACTGTGAAGGACAATAAAAAAGGATTTTAAAAATACATTAATGGCAAAAGGCAAGCTAGAAATAACATTGGCCCATTAACTGATGAACCTGGTCACCTTATTAACAGGGACATAGACAAAGCTGAGATGTTTAATGAGTTCTTCACCTTGGTGTTCAACACCAATGAGGGACTTGGGGGCCCCCATAACCCTGGCTTAGAACACCATGGCTGCGAGAATAATAAACTCCCAATCAATCCAGAACTTGTATGGGATCTGCTACTCCAGCTAGATCCCTAAAAGGCAACACGGCCTGATGGGATTTTTCAACACTCTTGGGAATCTGGAGAGGTCCTGGAAGACTGGAAGCTGGCAAACATTGGCCCAATCTACAAGAAAGGCAACAAGGATGAGCCCAGCAACTACAGGCCTGTCGGTCTCACTACTGCTCCTGGCAAAATCATGGAGAAGATTGTTCTGGGAGTTTTTGAAAAACATCCGAACGACAACACAGTCATTGGTCTCAGCCAGCACAGGTTCGTGAGGGGAAAGTCTTGCCTGACCAACTTAATTCCATTCTACAACAAGGTTACCCACCTAGTCAACCAAGTCCTGTTGACATGATCTTTTTGGATTTCAGTAAAGCCTTTGATACTGTCTCTCACAGTATCCTCCTGGACAAGATGTCCAGCATACCACTGGATAAAGACATAAGACAGTGGGTGAGCAATTGGCTGACAGGCCAGGCTCAAAGGGTTATAGTAAAAGGGGTTAAGTCAGGCTGGTGAGCAGTGACTAGTGGGGTTCTGCAGGAATCCATCTCAGGGCCAGTACTTTCAATGTCTTTATAAATGACTTAGACAAAGGACTTGAGGGACTGGTTAGCAAGTTTGCTGATGACACAAAATTGGGAGGAGCTGTTGACACTCTCAAGGGCAGAGAGGCCCTGCAGAGGGATCTAGACAAACTGAAGAGCTGGGCAATCACCAACCACATGAAGATCAACAAGAGCAAGCACTGGATTTTGCAGCTGGGACATGGCAAGCCTGGTTCTACATACAGACTGGGGGATGAGATGCTCGAAAGCAGCTCCACGGAGAAGGATCTGGGGGTTCTGGTCAATTGTAAGTTCAATATGAGCCAATGGTGTGCCCTGGCAGCCAAGAGGGCCAACCATGTCCTGGGTGCATCAAGCACAGCATTGCCAGCCAGGTGAGAGAGGTGATTTTCCTGCTCTGCTCTGCAGTGGTGCAGCCTCACCTGAAGCACTGTGTGCAGTTCTGGGTGCCACAGGATAAAAAGGATATAAAGCTACTGGAGAGTGTCCAGAAGAGGGCTACAAAGTTGGTGACGGGTTTGGAGAGGAAACTGTATGAGGAGCGGCTAAAGTCACTTGGTTTGTTCAGCCTGGAGAAGAGTGAGGGTAGACCTCATTGTGGTCTACAGCTTCCTCACAAGGGGAGGAGGAAGGGTAGGCACTGAACTCTTCTCTTTAGTGACCAATGACAGAACCCAAGTGAATGGCAGGAAGATGTTCCAGGGGAGGTTTAGGTTGGATATTAGGAAAAGGTTCTTCACCCAGAGGGTGGTGGAGCACTGGAACAGGCTCCCCAAGGAGGTGTCCCAGTCCCAAGCCTGACAGTGTTCAAGAAGAGACTGGACAACGCCCTCAAGACAAAAGCTGTGAACTGTGGAGTTGTCATATGCAGGGACAGGAGTTGGACTCAATGACCCTTGTAGGTGCCTTTCAACCGAGGACATTGTATGATTCTATTATTCTCTAAGCGATTTCCATTCACCCACTATGGCCTGTGCCTCTCCTGATCCTTGTCAGAGCTAAAATAAACCAAAGCCTTTTAGAAAACTTTGACAAAATTCCCAGCTTGGAACCCCACAGTTCAGGAATGCCTTGTCTCTAAGGCTTCAAATGCACCCAGCTCAAAGTCCCACATCCTGACTGCTCAACAGTCACCTTGTGCAGTCCCCACAGCAGAATACAGCTGGGCTGCTTGGAGTAGATGATGCTGGAGGTCAGCAGGAGTCCACTCTTTGGGCCATGGCATAGTTAGGTCAAGTCATTTACACAGAAGCCCATGCAGAGCCACTCAAGCACAGGGACTCTTGCATTTGAACACCAAATGACCACAATGGCTTTGTGATCCCAAACCCTTCATACATGGCAAAACTCACCTCCCAGCATTACCTCACGGATTTTGCATCATTTGTTCTCAAACGACAGATTCCACTGCAGTATAATCCAGTATCATTGGCCATGGTTACTTATGTTGTAGACCATAGTATTTGATCCTTCAGCATTTGGGATGGGCTTTTCCCTCCCTTCAGATATGCATCTAGCAAGATGTTGAAATAGCTGCTGTAATAACATACACCATTTCTTCTCCAAATGTAGGAACTGTAGTTCCCACACTCCTGAGCTAAAGCCTTAGAAGTATGTCCATCTCACTGTGATTTCTGAGTTTAGAGACAGCAAAAGCTCCAGCGCAGGAAGTTATACCTCAGTACACCTTGTTCACTGTAAAAACTTGTGCTCTACACAGTCAGCATAGCAACTGATGAAGAGGACAGAAGGTCTCCTGAAGGCCCACAAGCCTATTCTGGCTTGCACTGGAGTACAGCTGCAGGTCCTACTGTTTTCAGCATGCAGCTGACTGATTGGGTAGCCATGTCCCATCACTAGAAGAAAAGGACAGAAATACTTTCCACACAAAGATCTCAATTACAGGAAAGCCCCCCTCCATTCCTCCTTTAATAATGGAGCATGTGGGACCACCAGCGAAAGCAAGTGCACTGAAAGGCAAACCATCTGACTAGTACTGATGTTGGAAGAGTACTGGCTCCACTTTCAGCTCTCCCTCCCTTTGCTTTAACTTTCTTTAGCTGACATTTTTGTTTCTCTTCTCCACCACCTCCCAGAGACTGCCTGCTCCCTTCCCCATTAACTGCGCACCTGCTTGGACACTCCTGTAACCACGAACAAGTTACAGCAGTTCTCATGTTGCCCCCCATTTCTAAGCTTATTTGTTGCTCTTCCTGATACCTTGTAAACCCTTATTGGTATTCTCAGACATGGAGCCAGCCCTCTTCCACACAGAATGAGCCCAGCCCTCTACTTTTCCTCCTGCTCTCATTCCCCTTCTATCTCCATTTACTCGGAGTTCAGCTCCTCCACCCTACTGTCTTTACTGTTTTCACTCCCACACAGACTCTCCAGGACCTATTTCACCTGCAGGACTGTTTCCCTCCACCCATTCCAAGAGAGCCCAACTGTCAGAAGCAATAGCAAAAATGTTGTTTTTCTTGAAAGGCAAGCTGTTAAACCAATGTCTACCCTCCTCACCAACAAATCGAGGTTTTAAAAGTGAAAAGTAAAATCATTTGCAGAATGGCAAGGGCATGCAATCAGGCAGGGTGGAAATCAGGCCACTTGCCATGTCAGTGGTGGTATCAACTAGCAAAGGCTGCCAAATGGAGTGTTCTTCACTGTCTGGCTTACTGCATAGCTGTGAATAGTGTAGCAATACCCCTGTAATACCTCGTATGTACAGCTTAAAAAGGAGCCAAGGAGGAATACTTAGTTGAAATATAACCTTCTGCTTCACATAGGCAGCAGCTCTCCCAGTCCCAGCATGCACTCAAACATTGCTTTGAAGGTCATGTACAATGTGTTTCAAAGATGCACAGGCTGCTTCTGTCTCCCCTGAGCCCCAGCTAATGAAGCCCTTACAACAGACTCCTCATCTTCAACGTCAAAAGGACCACACAGTCAGAAGCAAACAGCCCCTGGCCTCAACTGAAAAGATTTATGCTGGCACAGCAGCCTAGGAAGTAAGGACAGAGGTGTGATCTTCAGAAAGGTCAGATCCTTGCCTAGATGTCACTTCTAGCCTCTACAGCTCTCAGGAGGGCAAGCAGGACACAACAACCAGGCAGCAGCAGCAGCTGTGTCAAAGCAGCAGACAGGTGTGGACCAGGAGCCTGTGCAAACAGCCCTAGAACATCCCAGTCTCCACTTGTGCAGCTCTCCTTACTTTTCCAAGTACCCTAAACAGTGGTGGAAGTCTGCTCATGAGTCAGGAACCACCTGGCCAAGTATGAGCGAGCTCTAACCCTCTGCTCCCCTCTTCTCCAGCTTGCTTACATGGACAAGCACAGAATAGCACAGGAAACATTACCACTTTCGTTCTTCTGTGTATTTCTCTGTCCCCAGCACTAAGGCAAGAAGAAGTTCCTCCTGTGAAAGACAAAGTTGCCACCTGTTCACCTTCACAGGAAGAAGGCAATGAGGAAGGAGGTATTTGCCTCAGTAGTTTTCTTCTACGGCAGCTGTCAGCATGCCATGAATACTCTTAAAACACTCAGACTTCAGATTAAGAAAACAACACACTCAAACCCACAGCATCAGCTCGACAAAACAAATCTGGGTAGCTACTGCAGGCATAGTTACTTCACCCCTCACCAATAGTGCTACAAGAGAGAGCTGCCTGGGACTTCAGCGAGCAAGTAAATTATACTCATGGCTACTTATGGCCTTAAGATAATGCAAAGGTTTCTTAGACTACATTGTCAGCTAGGAATTTCCAGAATAGCCATATTTAGGAAATGTTAACCAATCCCTGGTAAGACAGTACCCACTTCATACAGCAGGGAGAGAGAAAGGCTTTTAAGCTCAGATCAGTGACAGAGATTCAAGTAAGGGGCTATTTATTGTTGGCATAAAAGCCTCCCTTACATCATACTTACCCCACTGTGTTCTGGTTAAAGAAGCAATTTCACATGATGATGTGGAGCAAGAGGAAGTAGGGAAGACTGCCCCTTTCATCACTAAATGGTCTGGCCTGGCTTTTTTTTTTTTTTTTTTTTTCTCCTCATTCACAATCCTAAGCCAGACTGAACTAAGAAATACTCTTTTCTCATCATGCCCTTGCTGCATGACCAAGTGTGCTTTCCTGGAGTTAAGTTGCTTCTAACTTGTCTTCCTGACACTGACAGTCTCTCCCTTTCAGGATTGTCTCGTGTCTTGCCACTTTTAGTGACACTGAAGGCTGCTAATAGAAAACTGCATGAGTGCATAGATAGGAGTGGGGAATACAAGGCATCAGCCTGGAAGCCTGGTCCAGCATATGAGGTAATCTGTTCTTTCCAAGTCAAACAATTCAAAAGTCAGGTGTCCTCACTATGTGCATTTTGCAGATAGCCTGACAGAGGAATACATAGAACAAAGTGTTGCATGCAACATCTGCACAGGAATTGAGGACACAACTTACCAGGCAATTTTCACATCACAGAACTGGTAAATTAATCTTTCCATCTGGAACTTTTAAACAGCAACCAATAACTTTGATTTCATGGCCTCTCAAACACCCCCTCCATTTTAATGTGATTTTTATCAGCAGCATTTAGGAAAAAAATTAGCATCAGGAAATGTTTGGTTACAACTTTATATGTCAGCATACTTGCCATTCCAGACCTTTACATTGGCTTAGAAACAATATGTCCACTCTTGGATATTTATTAAGCACCCAGTTTTGAAGTGATGAATTTCTACCTCAAGTTCATACTGTGGGAAAGTAATACTGTGGAAAGTCAGGAACTTGGCAAGAGACCAACCAGACAGAAAACAGTACAAACTTTCAGGGCTAAAACGTATTCAGCAATGTGACTCAGGACACAGTTATACTTGCAGATGCATTCAAAGGACATCCAGTTTCAGTGCTAATGTTTCAGCAAAGTGAAAATCTGACAAGACATACTGGAAAGGTTTTGTACAGCTTCCTTTATCTGTGCTGTTACTGTCCACTTATAGCACGGTGCGTTTTTTTTCTTGCTACCTAATGTTCTTGTACTGTGCCAATGTGACTACACACAAGCAATGGGTCTTCACACTGCCTTTCTGCAGAATGCCTTGGGAAGGCACGCTCATTTTTTTTTTCTACATACAGCCAAACTCTCATTATGTTTTTCCATTTGTTTACTCCAGCATGCCTGTAGAATGGAATACCTATTCTTCCTTACTGGCTTAAATGTTTGCAGGTTGCAGCGCCTGATCTTGGCTGCCAGACAGTCCCCCTTCTCAGAATGGTAATGAATAATTTACATTAATAATTCTACGTCAGTCTGATAGTTATCAACAATGTCCTCAATGACTTGGTGAGCAAGGATTTGGGCTTCCATCTTGCATATTAGGACTTGGTAAGGATAAACATTACATGTTTATCTCAATAATTACTGAACTTAGTTTTAATCTGTTCAATAGGTGGGGTGTGATCTGGTATCTCTTTTTTTCAGGTCTTTCAGAATAAAATACCTGTAGGCAACAAGAAGTTCACATACCATTATGGTTAGAGCAGAATCACTCCAATACTGTTCTGTAGGTGCAAAAGACCCTAGAAGGAAACCCACCTGCTGCTTTTTCTTACCAGATATATCTGCTGTCATAGGCCAGCAATAAAGCAGAGATAACTCCTGCTCCTCTACCACAGGATTTCTTAGATTTGAAACATGTCACCCTCACAGACACTGAATACTTTCTATTCCTCCCCATGGCCTATCAAGTGGAGTTAGCAGCAATTTCAGCTGTGCTCCAGAATACATTTTGCTCCATCCCAGCCTGGCTTGACACTGTAGTACTTCCTTTTGTGCTCTTCTAGATCACACACTCTCCTGCCCCATCTTTGCCTTTCCTGCATCACCACCCATCTGTGCCCTGGATCCCACCAGTCAGAAAGAGAGGTGTGCAGGCTGAAGTCATAACCAGGGAAACAAAGTTCAAAAGGAAGAGTTACTGATTCAGCCCCCTAAGGCAGGGCCAGGCTGAGGATTCTCTGCAGTGTGCCAAGTGAGTCCTAGTGCTTCAAGGATCATAGAATTATAGAATCATTTTGGTTGGATGAGACTCTCAAGATCATTGAGTCCAACCATAACGTAACTCTAGCACTAAACTGTGTCCCTAAGAACCTTGTCTATACACCTTTTAAATGCCTCCAGGGATGGTGATGCTATCACTTTCCTGGGCAGCCTGTTCCACTGCTTCACAACTCTCTCCGTGAAGATTTTTTTCCTAATATCTAGTCTGAACCTTCCCTGGTGCAACACGAGGCCATTTCCTCTTGTCCTGTCACTTGTTATTTGGGAGAACAACACCCACCCTGCTACAACTTCCTTTCAGGTAGTGGTAGACAGCAATAAGGGGGTGGATCTGACACAGGGAACTGGGGTAGAGTTCTGAAGGTTGCCTGGCTACTTCTAGGATGAGAATGGAGGTATGTATGATTCTGGTGAGCCCTGTCACCTCATCCTCTCTCAGCAGCAGCAGCTAAAGTTGCTCTCCCAGGCACAAGTAGGCACGAGAGAGGGCAAGCGCCCTACCTGCACTGCACCGCACCTCGCCTACTCCTGCGCTCACGGCTGCTGGGACACTCCGGGGCTGCTGGCGGCTGTCCTTTCCCCCACGGCTCGGGTCCGCCCTTGGCCCGCCCGAAGAGCGTCCTTGCTGCCCTTTCGCGGCCCGCGCCGCGCCCTCCAGGCTGTGGGGGCTCCGCGAGCCGCGCAGTGAGAGCGTCTCGCCGCGGCGGGGTAGGCTGGCGGCCAGCGGGCCTCGGCCAGGCCGGTGCCGCCTCCGCGCCGCACTCACCATGGCGTTGGAGCAGTTCAGCAGGCACACGACAGCCAGCAGGAACCACCGCCGCCGGTAGGTCTTGAACTGGGCCAGTTGCCCCTGGCCACGCTCCCCCAACAAGCTCGCTACCTCGCCGCCGTCCATCTCGGCGCGACTCGGTTCGACACGGCCCCCGCGCTCCCCGCCCCCCCGCGCGCTCCGCACCACCCCTGCGCTCCGCCCCCCCACGCTCCGCCCTTCCCCCGCGCTCCCCTCCTCAGCGCTCCGCCCCTCCCCTCCCCGCGCTCCGCCGCCCCCTCGCGCTCCGCCCCCTCGAGACGCCGTCTGCCACCCGGCACGGGCAGCGTGCGGCAGCGGTGTGGGCGTGCCCTGGGGAGCCGCCCTGAGACGTGAGACAGTCATTCCCTGCTGTTGCTGCGCCCGGCGCGGAGCTGACTGCCGGTGCCCGGGACCCGGTTGTGCTCTGTCACGCTTTGGCAAAGGGAGAAGTCTGGTGCTCCGAAACGGAACTGCTAAGGCGCTCGGAGCAGAAAGCTCTCGTTTCCCGTCTGTCGTTAAAACAACAACAGTAAAAACATTGCTAATGCCCGCTTGCTAGCTCTACCTTATCGTAAGAGTCACTGTTAACTCTTGCCAGAGCCAGAGCAGCTGCTTCAGTGGCTGAGGGTACCGGTGGCAGTAGGAGGAAGAAGCCCTGTGGGAGCAGACCTGTCCGAGGGTGATCACTTACTGGAGTAGAAAATGGATTAGAGGAGGATAAAGGAATGCTATCAAGACCCACATGGCTTTCAGCAGCCGTGGGATGTACAGTTTGGTGGTGGTTTTTTATGACTGATTATGCTGGGGAGAACAGTATTTCTTCCCTCAATGCAGAGACACCCACACTCTTATCTCCTCAAAAACACAGCAAGGGAAAAAGCCAAGAGTATAAACCAAATCCTCCTCAACTCCTAAACAAGATGTTTGACTTCAGGGTGGTTGGACATTGATAGTGCCTGGATGTCTTTCTCCCAAACCTGAGATTTGAGCACTACAGTAAAAATTACAGGATCATTCAGGTTGGAAGAGATCTCAGGAGGTCTCTAGTCCAACTTTCTGTTCAAAGCAGAGTCCTTGAAGTCAGATCAGTTTGCTTAGGGATCAGCCTGGTCCTAAAAACCTCCAACAGTGGAGACTGCACAACCTCTCTGGGCAAGCCATTCTACTGTTGGACCAGTCCTAGGATAAGTGCCACAGTACAGCCTTCAGATAGAGTACAATTCATTGACCACAACCCTCTGACCCAATCCAGCCAGTACTTTTCCCATCCAGTTGGCTACCCTATCCAGACTCTAATGTCCTAACTTAGATACAAGAACACTGTGGGAGATGGTGTTGAACATGTTGCTAAACTAATGGTAGATGACATCCTCTCCCATCCATAGATTCTTTTACCAAAAAAAGGCTATCAGGCAAGTTCACCAGCTATGATTTACCCCTCAGTGAAACCAGGCTGATTATTCCCCATTGCCTACTTCTCCTTTGCATGTCCAGAAATACCATGGAAGATAATTCAGTTCATCTTTTTTCTATGGACTGAAGTGAGACTGGACAACATGCAGTTTTCTGAGCTGTTCTTTGAGTGCTTTTTGAATAGAGGTGCAACATTTTTCCAGTTGGTAGGCATATCCATGGCCTCTCAAAAATGACAGAAAGTGGCCTTGCTGTGGTATCTGTCATCTCTCCCAGCATCCTTGGACACAGCCCTTCTGGTTCCATGGACTTGTTTGTATAAGTCAAGTTTTCTTGAGCAATCCCTGGCTCATCCACTAATGGTCACCCTTACCTTCCCATGAATCCCAGGCCTTGAGGCCTGGGAGACCTTCCTGGTAAAGATTAGGGTAAAGAAGGCAACGAGTTCCTCAGGCTTGTCTATGTTCACTCTCAACCATCTTATTCAGTAACTGTCTCCCATTTCCCTTGTTCAGCATTTTACCACAAATTTAGCAGCTGAAGCACTTCTTACTACCCTTGACATGCAAGCTGAAACTCCAGTTGAGTTTTGGCTTTCCTGACACCATCCCTACATGCCCAGGCAATGTTTCTAAATTCCACCTTTGTAGCCCATCCCTGCTTCCACCTCCTATATGCTCTTCTTTTGCATTGGAGTTCTGCCATGATTTCCTGCTTACCCAAGCTGGGCTGCTGCTCTATCTCTTTTTTAGCTGAATACTGGGATGGCCTGTTTTTGCACTTGGTTGAAGCTTCAGAGACTTTGTCACTAGTGGAGACAGTGCTAGCATGAAAGGCTGATTTTTCCACCGCTATGCACTGAAAGAGGCAGCTAAAAAGATGTCCTGAGATGCAGAATGAAGAAGCCAGGTATCTCATGGGTGCATCTTTCGGTTGACTAGCATCTAGTAAGTTGCAAACTTTCATCATGGTTGGGGCATTAGTAATATCTCCCTTCTGTATGGATTATCTGCTTGCTGCTGACACCATAGGTTTCTGTGCTGGAGTGTCAATAGGTTGTCTCTCTTCAGACACAGATTTTCACGAATCTGTAGGAACTTCACTGGTTTTGAGAAGGCTGTCCCTCTGCCAAGTTCCATTAAACTTGCTAAGATGACCAAAAAAAAAAAAAAAAAACAAAACCACGGGGTGGGAAGGAAGGGAATAGGCAGATATACCAGTTTAGTTCATTCTTTACTACCTAAGGAGCTCAGGTTAAAATGGTACCTGAAAGTATAATTAAGGACCGTGCAGGCTCTTTAGGTAAAGAGTATGGGGGTGAAGGTGGAATTAGGGTTGCTCAGACAAGTTTTATTCTGACATTTCCTACCGTTTTAATTAGCAAGCCTTGATTAATTTTAATTCCACATAAATATACTGAAAAGTGCTGTTGTTACATAAATGGATCCACCATCCACTGCTGTTCTGTCTTAGCCTGGTATTAGAAGCATAAGAAGACTTCACCAGGGAACCCTGGATTTTGATTAATGGGTACCTTTTAATGTTAATTGAAGTGTGTATTTGTATGGTTTGTGGCAGAGAGGGCTTGAAGACTCATTTTGCATACCTGGAGATGAGCATCCTGTTTGTTTCCACAGTGTTCACTGGAAGGTGAATTGGAAGAAACCAGTCAAATCTTAATTTGCAAGACTGTCACAATGCAAGTCTAGGGCCCTTCATGAAGCAGATCATACATTTAAAAAAAAAAAAAAGGGTAGCAATAACTAAGAACACAGAGCAAAACAGTGCAAAGGAACTCCCAGACTGCAAGAGACTATTGCATTACTAGCAGGTACAAAGAGGAAACAGGAATGCAGAATTCACTGCACTGGCATGTTTGCAGACTGCTGAACCAGACACTTTTCTCCCAACGTAAAGATTAGTACCTTGCTTGGCAAAACAGAGCAAAACAGGTCAGCTGAATCAGAAGAATATCTTAAGAGACAGCAAAATGCATGCCCAACACTTTGGGTGGGAAAACAGTTGTCCAGGAACTGAATCTCTTCACAGTGATGCAGGTCCAGGAAATGGTTCCTCTAGCAGTTGTGAGCCTGGAAAACAAAAATGCCCCCTATGAGAACCGCTAGCAGCTGACAGAAGTGCAGGGAGCTAACTGTGCCACCTCTGCCACTCTGAACACCAGCGAAGGACTTAGTCCATTGTAAAGTCTTATAATTTAATATTTTTCTGCAGAAAACAGTTTTAAAGACTTGTCTACACTTTCGCTTGTTCCTCCTTGTGAGGATGTTCCTTTTCCCAAGGCAAAGAACAGATTTGTCATTGTGGCTATAACCATTCCTGCAAATGGGTGGACCCAACCTGAAATTGGACTTCTCTGGCTAAAATAAACTATCTGCCTTAGAACGTTCTGCTTGTGTACTCTATGAATGTGAAGTAAAACACATTCCTGATTGCTGTATCTCTTCTGCCATTTCTGAAGCCAAATATAACTCAATGAAAGTCTTAAGACATTACCTGTTTCTTATTTGGGCATTTAGTCATCCTTGAGCCAGGTTTTTTTCCATTTACATCTATACCAAACTTACCTGCTCACATAAAACAAGCAAGTGGAATTATCAATATGTCTACATAATAATCACTGCCTCTCCTCTCCTCTCCTCTCCTCTCCTCTCCTCTCCTCTCCTCTCCTCTCCTCTCCTCTCCTCTCCTCTCCTCTCCTCTCCTCTCCTCTCCTCTCCTCTCCTCTCCTCTCCTCTCCTCTCCTTTCCTCTCCTCTCCTCTCCTCTCCTCTCCTCTCCGCCACCAAAAAGGCTGTGAAGGAAGAGCTGATCCTAAAAGCAGGTTATTCGAAAAAGCTGCAGATAGTGGAGAGAGATGCTAAGCACTCAGGACCATTCCTGACAGCTGTCATTGTCATGGGAGCTTAGCAAAGGTAAAATTCATGCAGGAGCCATAAATCACTATTTCACTTTTCCTGTCAGGTCGTTACGTGGCTGGGTTTAGCAGGAGTAGCGGGGGTAGCAGCTGTATCTGCGGGTGTAGCAGGAACTGTAGGGGTAGCGGCAGCTGTAGGAGGGGTAGCAGGAGCTGTAGGAGGGATAGCAGCAGCTGTAGGAGGGGTAGCAGGAACTGTAGGAGGGGCAGCAGTCCCGATAGCTGCGCAGGCTCCCGTAGCTGCGGTAGCTGCAGGGGGTCACGCAGTCATAGCTCCCCTCCCCTCCTCTCCCCTTCCCTCCTCTCCTCTCTCCTCCCCTCCCCTCTCCTTCCCTCCCCTCCCCTCTCCTCCCCTCCCCTTCCCTCCCCTCCCCTCCCCTCCTCTTCCCATATAATAAATTTCATGGCTTTGTAAACATGAGTAACTTAAGCTGTTTTAGAATTGTCATATGGAGCATATAGAATCATTATATGGAGCACATTTCATGCTCCGTTTAAAATAAGCAAGTGCAAAATTCAAACAAAGTCAGTGTAGTTTACATTTGAAAGTAAAAGGTCGTTTTAACGATTAGCTCCCCTGAAACAGCATTGTCTTTGTTCTTATTTTAAAAATATTTCTTCTCCAGCACAAGCGTGGCTTATTTGGTCAGCAGCGTCGGCTGTGGCTGTGGCTGGTCCTTGTCCCCTCGTGCGTGGACCTCTCCTGATGAAGGCTGGTCACACCCCACGCTGATCGGCCCACTACAGCTGCCGCATGAAGCCATTCGGGGGGCGCCCAGAAGGGGGAGCATTGACCGCACGACAAGGTTTATCTCAGTTTTATCACAGCATTGCTGGGGTATTTGCGCTGTGTCCCCACTAGCTTGTGACCCGTGTGCTGGAGCAGCAGCAACCTCCAGAGAGGTTTTAGCTAGCAAGAAAGCATGAGACGTGTGTGACACAGACAGTGACAGGCACCAGTGCAGCATGCTTCTCTGCTGCCATGCAGCTGACTTTGCTCTGTACTACGAACCTCTATTGCTAACTCATTCTAACCACAAAGCTTTTCTGGCTTCCTCCTTTTTTTTTTTTTTTTTTTTTTTTTTTTGTTTGTTTGTTTGTTTGTTTGTTCGTTTGTTCTATTGTAAGCATTTTAAAACATTTTGCCCCCAAATATTAGCAATGTTTAATCGAGCATTACTGTATTTTCACAGTCCTGGCTCACTGTTATTTACTATGCTGGCATATAGTCACATCTAACCAGTACAACACTGAGTTGTCTTTGCTTTATCTCTAATACAATAGTGGTGTCCCATTTAAAAGTCATCAGAGATGTTCTCAGCACCCAACCAGCTCCTGTTTTATTGCAGGCACAGTGCTAATGAGACAAGCAAACACAGTTTTTTTCTCAAAAACATTCCCAGATATATTCTTTTTTTCTCTGCACAAAGAAATGTGCTATGTGGGAGCTAAAGAATGGAATAAGGAACCACATATTGTAAATAAGATTGGATACCTGCTGCTCCCAGAAGTCAACTGCTGTAAATGCAGGTGCAGTGCAGCCAAGATGAAGATGAGAAGAGATGCTCAGTGCTGCAAGTGAGCTATCCAGATAGAGCACACTAGAGACTTTGATGTCCTATGTTAATAGTTCATGTTGGTTTTTTAAATCTGATTCTAATTTGGCAGACCAACACAATTTCAAGTAACAGCATATTAACTAATTAGGGAAATAAAAGACTAAGTAGAATAATATCAGAGAACAGCAACTGTGCTAGATAATGTTCAATGTTTAAACTAGAGTAATTTGAAATTAATAGTGAACAAACCATGAATGGAGATACCTATTATGACAAAGCCCATTGACAGGAGAAGGTAGATATAACAGCATGGACTGCCACTTGCTGGGAACATACACGTGGCATGAACAACAAGCACTGCTCAGCCCGAAGCTTCTCATGGTCTGTGATGTTTGGTATGCTTTGCCTTTGCCGTGAATTTTTCTGGATCCCAGGATCAAATGCACTAATTGCTTGCCTTGGAAATATGATTGAACAGCTGCAGAATAAGAGTCAGTCACACACTGACAGTCAATTCCCCTTTGACCTGTTGTTCTAATGCACATCAGAAATACTGTAATTTAACTAATCTCACTAATAACACAGGAAAATACATACCACACACAGTGGAGGGCAACTGCTAGGCTAAAACTCATTTGCATGAAATTGTAGGAGTTTTTCCATAGCACCAGTGTGAAAAAACTACTATTTTAGCATGTTTATCACAGGTTGCTGATGTTAAGTGTCTAAAAAAAAATAGTGGAATCTGCCCACTTATCAAGATGCAAATGTCTGATACAGGTGTGCCAGTTTCAATTAAGCCATAGAGGGTTCTGATGGGAAGTTGCTTTCCAAAAGCTTCCCAAATCTACTCCTGCATCTCCTCTACAGAGCATGCAGAAAGGTCTGCTTGTATTTAAAACCAAGAGCAAAAACACACATCAAAAGAATTAATCCTTTTGTTCAGCAAAGCATCAAATCCTCATTAAAAAAAAAGTCTTCTAATAAGATAATTTACAGGCCTGGCAGTCAAATGAGCAAGAACCATAAGATGAAAAATGTCTATTTTAAAACTCCTCTCTGTTCTGAGCAAATTGGAAAAAGAGCAACTTTCAGACAATAGCACATCTTGTATGACGGCATGGTTCATAATGTTCTTTTTCATGCAATGCAACAATAGCAAAACACTAACAGGCTTTTGGTCTAGTTGTCAGGCCTACATTTGCCTAGCAAAGCACCCACAAATAAAGAAAAGTTAACCCCTCCTCTGCGCCATTTTCCCCAGTGCTACCCAGATAGTAAACCACTCATTTAAGAGAAAAAACATTAACTTTATAATTGCCTTCTGGTCTCCAAGCTTTTAGGATTCCCTCATTTGATTACCAAATTATTTCCAGAAGACTGGAATTTTACTTCTGCATTTTGAGAGGTCTTACTAGTGAAAATTTACATTCACATACAGTAATTTAGTGCCATGAGAACTTGATGTCATTGCAGAGACAGCTGGACTGCAACAGGGTATGCAAACCCCAATCCCTGTTTGCAGCAGTCTCTGCCTTGTTCAGTATGTTTTCCCTTGTGGGTCCTTCTACACGGACTCAAGCTTACCATAAAACTTGACAATGTGTTGTTGCCCTATTTACACCTCTAAATTACCCTAGGTTCAGGAATTTTGTCTCTTGCTTCTGTTTAAATCTGAGTCAGCAGCTGAATCATATGTGTTCAATTTATGTCCAGCAAAAATGACTTGTTAGGTTAATATTTTTTTAAGCATCTTTTTCAACACGGTTTGGATAGAAGGCAGAATCCCAAGATCTTTTTGTTGCAGGAATGTTAAAGAAGATTGTAAATTACATCAGCCATTTTCAGGTCATTTTTGCCTATAATCTACAACATTTGCTTTCAAAATAACTTCAGAGCAGGAATGTATGCGTTCATATTAACAATGTCATAAGGCGTATGGAAGATGAACTGAGACTCATGTCAGCTCCTTCTATGCCAAACTGAATGTTCTGCATCTGATCTGCAGCCTGTTTTTCCTGCTGGTGGTTTGTTTTGGGTAGGTATGGGAGAATATTTGGAGTCTGGTAATGTTATTACACAGACAAGTCAGGGCTCCCAAAGTCAAGGCTCCCAAAGACTGTGGTATATGGGAGGGATTCTCATATTTACCACACTGGTTGCACTTGTGCCTCCTGTCCAATAGTCCTGCCAGGACACTGCAGCTGTGGGCCTTGCATCATGCATGGACATTTATTTTCTCTGACTCGCCGACATGTCCCATGTCCTGACCATAGCTCATTCATTGAGACCAGCTGAAGGCTTAATCTGTGCAAAGGGCTTTCTCCCATATGCAGTGACAGCAAGCAACAAGTTCTTCAAGAGTTGCTTCTTCAGCATCATAGTTTTTCTTGTTCCATAAGAATAAAGCTTCCCCCATTGCCAGCACAAGCCAACACAGAAGTGGCCTGTGTCACCTGAAAGACACTTCTATTCCATCTCAGGTGAGACCCTGCATTTTCTGGGCTTCCAAGCTTTGGGGTCTCCTTGATCCTCAAGGTTAGGTCAGGAAACGCATGGGGCTTCAGCTTTGGTAGTGCAGTTCTTCTCTGCAGTGCTGTGCCCCATGCTGAGGTGAGCACTACAGCATTTTCACACTCTCTTCAGCTTTCTTCTCAGCACTAGCTCCTACCAAGTCTGATAGGAAATGATTCATCTTCTTCCCCTCAGCCTGTTCTTGCAGCTGGTAGGGTCTAGATGAGCTCTGGTGTAGAGCAGGGGCAGGAGTAAGGAGCTGAGATGTCTTTACCTGTAGTTTGACTGGTGACCTGTCTTGTGTGGGGAGGAGGGGTGCCTCCGGGTGACTGAGACCAAAGGAACCCCTTCGTCCCCAGAATGGATGCTTGACCCAGGAAGAGACACCCAGAGAAGCCATTGAATCTCCACTCCTGTGAATCTTCCCAGCTCTACTGGACAAGGCCTGCAGTAGCTTGATTCAGCTGGCACTCCTTTAAGCTCCATGGGTGGTCATGGGCCAAGTGACAGAGGTCCCTTGGGAACAAAATTATTCTACAATACTCTCTCACATCTTCCTGAACATTGCTTCAGCTCTGCTCATTTTCCTGAAATATTCTCTATAACATGTTGGTATTCCAGAGGTAACAGGTCTAGTACTTGGTATGCTGGCTGAATCATCACCTTGGAGGACAAATACAGGCAAGAGGAGATAATTTGTCAGGCTTCTTCACTCTGAAGCTGTAGTATTGCTGACAACTGCCCTGGCCTTAGGTCACCAGCACTTTCTACTGCCTGTTCTTCATTAAACTATGATCTCCAAATTTATCCTGATTTTAGAAGTTAGTAGTGTTTTAAAAAAGAGACTTTTAATGTGTCATGTTACAGCCAGGCATATTAGGTGGGATTTGTACAGGTATAAAGCTTTAAGAAAACCTTACAGGAGGAAAAGGAGTCTGGGGCTTCTATACGTAAACCTAGATGATGCCTTGGCTACTGGAGAGTGGTAAGAAAAGTTGACGGCAGAAACTGTAGTAGCAGTACCAGGTACAAGTAATTAAAAAAGGCTAATGTTCTACTCCAGGGAGAAAATTATGCACGAATATGTTGATGAAGGTGTTACTTGAGAAAACAAAACAAACAAACAAACAAACAAAACCCAAACAAAACCCCACACTTTTCAAAGAAAGGAACAGAACTGGCATCTAAGATGGGTGTTTGCTTTGGATTTGTCAAAATAAGGGGAATGCTGTCAGCTTGGCTTGCTCAGAACATGAAGATTTTTCAGAGGAAACCATCACAGAGCTAAGGGATGTGTTTCCCATTACACATAGCTCTTCTAAGAAATACTGTGTAGGTTATATCTAGATATGGACTTTGGAATTATTTTCTGTTTCTTGGATATGAGCCTATCCTGTTTTTGTTAAAAACAAGACCAGTTCTCTTTTAGTGATTTTTCTTTCAGCTAAATTCTTCTAGGTGGCTGTACTTTTCTGAGTTTTAGCCTGCATACTTTTCCTAGGATGCTGTACTTGATGCTGATAAGAAGACCAACAGAATGCTGAAGAAGCTCATATTCAGATTTATTACTATGGTAGCCAAGAAAGACTGATAATTTTTCCCATGTTTCATTGTGAGAGGAGCATATTTGAGGAGGGGTGGATGGAACAGGTGACTTAAATTGACCAATTCCACCCCATAATCATCATAGCCCCTATATAAGAGGGTGATCACGAGGGTCACTCTCTCTTTGACCATGGCTGGCGTTTAGAGAGGTTTAGAGAGGAACCTGTCTGTCTGCCTGTGATCTACAGGCCTCAGGCCCTGCGCCTCTGCAACCGGGTTCCAGTTTGCTCTGAAGTCCCACCCATGTCTTCTGGGGGCCTGACCTGCACCTGCTGGAGCCGCCAGCTCTGCACACCCAGCCCTGCTGTCGCTGGAGTGACACCAACTCCACATTGAGCATTCAAGATTGGTTTTGTATATTTTGGATATATTCTCTATTTATTAGTAGCATTAGTAAAAGCCTTTAGAACCTTCCAACTTGAAGTCTAAGTCTTTCTTCCTTCCTCCTTATCTTTCCTATCATCTTTCCAATCTACAGGAAAGAGGTGGTGGGAGGTAAAGGGTTAACAGGGAGTGTCTGCCGTGGTTTATTGCCAGCTTGACTTAAACCCTAACAGAGCCTCATGTCCAATGGTTTGCTTTGGCTTCCTTAGTAACAAAACCTCAATGTGCATGCTGTAAAAACGAACTGTGTTTTTTTCCTAATGAGAATCTGAAAATACAGCCTTTGTATTCATCTGTTATCCAGCTTCAAAAATGTGCCAATTGTTTCTGCTTGTTTTCTGCCTGTTGCACTAGAAACCCTGAAAAACAGTGTTGTTATTCATGGAGTTATACTTGGGAATCCAAGAACCCTCACATCTCAACTTCAAATTTCTACATGGCTGGGACAGTTTGTCTATATTTTTTCTTTGAAACATCTTCTTGCTCCTTTTAAAGAGTACTGAGCTTCTCTAAAGATCTGTGTGCTTCAGGAGCCGGGATTCCACCATTAACATCTCTTATTTCTATAGTCTAAATATGATGCTGCACTGGTCACCGTAAAAATACCCTGTCACTGTGAGTCTTTCATGCATTTCTCATCATGTAAAATCACATCTCAATTTTCTTTTTTTAAATCTTAACTGCAGTAAGCTAACCCACAAATCTCTTGGTGTGATCATGCTGTTAATTGTCATTGTTTTGCAGGAGCCTGGGATCTTTATTTATCCTGGGTTTGCAGTTTGCTTCTTGATACTGAGGCTAATTTGGGAAGAGGGAAGAGAGAAATGTGGGACAGCACCTTCCCTGCCCTCAAAACCTTGCCCATGCAGGGCTGCAAAAGCTTTTGTTAAGTCTTATGCCACTGAAATAATACTGCAGCCTGCAGATCCTCCCCCATGTGCTTGGAAATGCTGCACAAATGGAGCTGTGCTGTCGATGGGGATTACACACTGCGGGAGGATGGCTATGTACAAGAACCCTGTCAGTGTTTAAACCCATTTGCTGGAGGCTCATGGGGTGAGTGGGTGGAAGAGAACATGTGGAAGAGCCATGACATCCCAGCTCTGGCCTGGGTCCTGTCCCAGACAGGGAAGCACAGCTTGAAAGGCTGTCTTCTGACTGCAGACAGAGGAACACTCCTGGAACCCCACAGAGGAAATGGATTTCTTAGCACTTCTAGAGAGGCCATAAGTGGAGCTGAAATGCTGATTTTTAATGAGAAACACAGTCAGGAATATAAGTCAAAATGTGTAGGTTTTCTGCCTGCGCAGAGTGCAAGCTATAGGTACCCATCCAGGGACCCAAAAGAATCAGATCAGGTCAAACAGAAGTAACTTCCATCTTTCCCTGCTGGTCCCTGCAGAGCTCTTTCTTCATGGCTCTTATTTTCAGGGTGCAGTAGCTCCCGCATGCTGCACCACTTCAGGGCTATACATGCTACCAAATCAGGATGTACCAAAATCTTTGTGAAAGATTTTCTCTTCCTCAAAGGAGAATCATGCACTGTATTCAGGAGACACTCAGGGTTTTCACTCTCCATCTGATGTTAGACATGGGGCTAATGAGAAGGAATTACTTTTGAGGCCACTTAGTCAAGTGCAGGTCCCTTAGCTCTTGCAGAACTTTTTTGTTGCTATGTTCTTTTAACTATGGTTGAGCTCTATATGTATTTCAGATAATACAGTAATTGAGCTGATATTATTGGCCAAATAGACTAACAAAGTGCTAGATGACTGCTCAATATTCAAATGTTGTAACTGACACTGAGCTCTAAAAAGAGAAAAGTACCCATATGGGAACTCTGTGTTGTAGCATGAAACAAATCTTTGAATTAGCCAGTGTTACATGAGCCAAGCTGAATGTCTAAATAAATGTGTATAGATTAACCACTAGAAATTTGTCTTCAATGGTAGATTCAATTCTAACCTGCAGCATTCAACAGAATTCTCTTTGCCAGAGATTTGGGCTGCACAGTAGGACCTGTTCCCACCCTCACACATACCCTCCTATAGGAACCTGTAGGGGTTGGTGTGGGCATGTCTAAATGAGGGTGCTAGAACAGCTGCAGTCCAGTGCTTGGGTGGTCCCAACACTCTCCTCAGTCCATGCAACAGTCCATTAAGCAGATCTCCTACTTCACTAGATAAGGTAAGTGTGAAGATTTGACTCTCTCTTTACATATAATGGAGAATTCATTTAAATGTCTTAAGCATGGATTTAAGCACAAAACTCTGTATTCACAAACTTACTTAGGTTGACATTGGTGGCTGAACCTAATTTCACAGAGTGCTTGATAAAGGAGCCATATAATTGGTGTTAACACTTTAACTACTTGCCTTCCCCAAGTCCTTTACTGTCAGCCTATTCTTCCTCCATGTTAACTGTGAAGACTAACTCCAAAAAGATCAAAATGGTGCTAAGTTTTCCCATGTCCTATTGTGAGAGGGGAGTGTCTGAGGAGGGGTGGATGGAACAGGTGACTAGAACTGACCAATGGAAGTATTTCATCTCATAATCATCATACCCCCTATATAAAAGGGTGATCAAGAGGGTCACTCTCTCTTCGACCATGGCCGGCATCTAGAGAGGACCCTGTCTGTCTGCCTATGATCTACAGGCCTCAGGCCCTGCACCCCTGCAACCAGGTTCCAGTTTGCTGTGAAGTCCTGCCCATGACTTCCGGGGGCCTGACCTGCACCTGCTGGAGCCGCCAGCTCTGCACACCCAGCTCCACCACTGCTGGAATGACGCCAGCTCCACATTGAGCACTTGAGATTGGTTTTGTATATTTTGTATATATATTCTCTATTTATTAGTAGCATTAATAAAACCCTTTAAAACTCTCCAACTTGAAATCTAAGTCTCTCTTCCTTTCCTCTTATCTTTCCTATCATTTTTCCTATCTGAAGGAAAGGGGTGGTGGGAAGTGAGGGGATAACAGGGAGTGTCTGCCACGGTTCTTTGCTGCCTTGCCTTAAACCTTGACAGTAGCCTTACAAATGATTTTGTCTCCTTATCCTAAGGGTAATAAACCCTAGGAAAGTGAGGGAAGTCCACCTACAGCCTCCAAAGATAATCCCTTTCTCCTCAAACCCTTTTCTGTTTGCAGAACTACAAAGCCTGATCTGAGGTCTTGGAGCACATAAACTTACAAAAGGAAACCTGTTCTTTCGACCCGAAATATTTTCATTGAAACAGAGCTATCCTTAAAAGACAATGAGGCTGAAAAACTTCAGCTTGTGTTCTGTAAAGGATATTTCAAAAGCATTTTGCGTTTAAGCAAATAATTTATCTAGCTTCTGACTTGTGACCTAATATGTCCACTGACAATTGTGCTCCTACTGAAAAAGACCAGCAAATGCTGACTCTGCAAAACTGCTTTTGAGGCTGAAGCATCCTAGAGGAACTGTTGAATGTACTACCTGTTGGTGTGGTGGCAAGGAGAGTCACTGAAGGTCTGTCTGCAACCAAAGAATTAAATAAACATAAACTTCCCTTGTTTTCAAGCTGTTGTATATGTCCTGACAAAAACAGAGTGGTGTGTAAACCTTCCCCAAAGCAGAATTTAACCATGAGGAACATAGGTAAGAGCCAGGAAGGTGAAATGTTTGAAAGAAGCTTTTAGAGGAAGAGTAGGTGTGACATTGGTTTTGTGTGGTGATGAGGAACGTTTCATACAGACGCAGACAGAGACACACACACACAGTTCTTATTAGCAGTGAGAGCAGAGCCAGGCAGAGCTGAGCTGAGCTGAGCCAGGCTGAGCTGACTTTTATTAACAGTTCTCAATTTATAGGTTTACAGATACAGACCTGGACTAAGAGGTTATACAGTTTTTCAGTAATTGT
Source organism: Nesoenas mayeri (assembly GCF_963082525.1). Classification (NCBI taxonomy): domain Eukaryota; kingdom Metazoa; phylum Chordata; class Aves; order Columbiformes; family Columbidae; genus Nesoenas; species Nesoenas mayeri. The sequence continues at coordinate 36,621,366 of NC_137542.1, forward strand.
TATTCCAAACACACCACACTCATGTTGTGACTGTTTTCAGTTATGTTCCCATGCATATCTTGTGGGCAGCATTCTGACGCACTCATTCGCATGCCCAGACCCAACATTCACACATCATACATATAAGGGTGGTTTTCTGACCTGAGGTAGCATTCTCACTGGCCAAGGCTATCACTCCTTACACTCAGAAAAAAACATACTTCTGTATAACCTGTTCAAGGTCCTTTAGCTAGAACTGCATAACCTGCTGTTTCTACAGTTTTGAGGTGTGCATTACTTAACAAGATGCTTGGTCTGGTTTATAATCTTGTATTTTTGAGTTCAGGAAGTGGATTGTAGGAAATCTATCCATGACTTGGGTGTGGGACCTTATTTTTCTAGTGATGCAGGCAGAAAATGTACAACTACTTAGTAATTTAAAGATAAAACCTACAATGATTTTTGTTGTCTTGAGTAATACTTCTCCCTGCAGGGCTGACATGAGCAAGCAAACAGCACAACTGGTTCTGCCTAGGGCAAGATTCTGCAAGGGGCAGCGAATATAGAGACATCTGGCTGCGAGCATATGCAGATGAAATGGTGGCCAGCCCTGTCTTCCAGCTGTCAACCCTGCTTCTGCATTAGAGGTTATTTGCCCCTTACTAGGGATGGCTGACTGACATGCCTATTTGTTTCTGGTCTCCAGTTACTAACTTTACTGACCTTAACTAGGAAGCTCTTCAGAAAGTGAGCAATGTGTACTATTCCCGTGGGTTGTGAGTAGGTACCAAGATTTAGTACAATTAAAACCCTTTGTTAGGAGAATAACAATTTTTTGAAACTTTTGTATGGTTATGCATAATGAGTTGGGCAGATATAAAAAAAAAAGTAAAATGGTGCCAGCTCAAAAATCAGACTACTATACCTCAATTGTATTTAATACTTTCAAAAGTAACTTTTATTCTCTTTTCATCCTTCACTTCCGTTTCATTTTCTTGGTGGATTAGGGGGTAGATGGGATGGTCAATATATAGTATTCTCTTGTGGCGGTCAGCTGTTTTCTATTTTCCCCTCATTCTTCATAGCTTTAAGCATTTTCGGACTTATAAGAAAATATGGAGTCATTTTCTTGTCTGTAAAATATTAAGCTGTTGTTATTTCTACCTCTTGCCTGAGCTCAGGAAAAAAAAAATGCTCTGGTCAACCATTTTTCCTCTTAGAAGGGACAATTATTCATTGCAATGTTTGCAATGGAATTCTGACTCCTGTTTACCTGCCCTTCCCCACAAACCCTGCAAAACTCCAAGGATGGCCTGACTCTGTGGCCCATATATTTTTACGTCCTAATGACTGAAGTGTCACCTACGACAAAAAATGGCATGCTAGAGAGTAATACTGATTTGACTGGTAGGGTTCAGGGTGAAGGCAACGTTTAACTGCTAGGCATAAGAATCCAGAATCCCTCCATCTCCCTCTTTCTGAAGTTCAGGTGTTCCCAAATTATGTTGTATGTCCTAATAGAAGTATGCAAACCATTTCAGACTAGTATTCTGCCCCAACAGACTGCAGCCTTCTCCCTCATGCTGGCTTAGTAATACCTCAGAAAAGCTTTGAAAGCTTTGATCAGACCGGTGTGGTCTCTTCAGACAGGCTGAATGGAAGATCAGTCAGTCTTCCTCCTCCTCATCTAACTGAGAGGTGGAGGCACAGAAGAATGACAGAGGAGATCTGTGGAAACATTGAGATCTCAATTTGGTGTACCTCAATTGCTGATTGACTGTTTCTTTCCTTGGGAGGGATTGTCCTTTCCCTGTTGAGTACATGGCAGCAGGGCTCTACTTGACTCAGCAACCAGAGAACCTTAAACACAAGCTCCCAAGCGTGACAGCTGTGTTGAACGCAGCTTTATTACTACATTAATGCAATTTTATATGGATCATGGTCCTTCACTGCACTCCAGCAACCAGCAAATACTGTTTCAATCTCAGTGTCTTCAAATGATTCCATCAACTTATACTTGTTAAAAAGAGAACCAAAAAATCTGACAAGAACTTTTTGATCTTTGTATTAACATATGTAGAGCACACAGACATTTTGACAGGTAACTGTAAAATATTATTAGATTATTTACATAATAAAAAAGCTCAAAGTTCCCTAAAATACATCCATGCAAGAATTCAAACGTTTGTTTTCATCTTTTGCTTATTTTCAAAGGAAAGTATGCAAAATAATTATATTTAAAGCAGAATAAAAACCAGTAACATGCCAAAAGAATACTCACCTCCAATGTTAAATCCCCTACTTGGTCTGAACATAAATTGCTGTTATTTTAAAGGTTTTCATATAGGCTGATATTCATACTCTTGTTTGCACTTTATGTCAAAGCAAAAAGGGGTACTCATTCCTTCCACAGATTTTCGAGGACACAAAGATCTAGAAAGCAGAAGGAGGATTGCAAACTTGAAGGGTTTTTTTGATGTTTGGCAACCTAATTGAGGTTATGAAAGACGAAACAGATTAAGTAGCTCTCTTGAATGTCACCAATAGTTAAAAAAAAAAAAAAAAAATCATAAAAAAAAAAAATCAGGACCTCATTGGCCTAGAAATGGACCACAATGATAATTAAACTTGGGATGTTTGTAATGTGAACATGGAAAAATAAATTCTTATATTTAATCTATTTTTTCCCTACAGAAATTGCTAAAAATAAAAAACCTCTCTGTAAAAAAAAAAGTACAGATTGATTCCTGCTTGTGCTGGTGGTGAAGATTTCCTGCCTTCCCTGCCAAGTCTCTGGAGCCCACAAGGGTTCAGGGAAAGCTCAAACTCTGCAGGACCTTACATTGCAAATGTATTCATGGGACAGCTGGACCTTGTCCTTACTGACCTCTCACTTGTCCCCGTGTTTTCAAATAATATATTTTTTTAAGAAAAAAGATAAATACTACACAGTAGCAGATGATGGGGAGATGAAGGAACCAGGTAAAGACTTATGACTAGGTTCTCTATAAAAGAGAGTAGCACAGAGTCAAATCCAGTTGGCAGCCGGTCATGAGTGGTGCTCCACAGGACTCAGTATTAGGGCCAGTTCTGTTTAATATCTCTCTCTACCCTTGATGTGAGGATTGAGTGCACCCTCAGTAATTTTGCAGATGACACGCAGTTAGGTGGGAGTGTTGACCTGCTCAAGGCTTTACAGAGGGATCTGGACCAGCTGGATCGACAGGCTGAGGACAGTTGTATGAGGTTTAACAAGCCCAAGTGCCAAGCCCTACACTTGGGTTGCAACAACCCCATGCAGCGCTACAGCCTTGGGGAAGAGTGGCTGGAAAGCTGCCTGGCAGAAAAGGATCTGGGGGTGTTGACTAACAACCTGCTGAATATGAGCCAGCAGTGTGTTCAGGTGGCCAAAAAAGCCAATAGCATCTTGGCTTGTATCAGAAATAGTGTGGCCAGCAGGACTAGAGAAGTGACCATCCTCTTGTACTTGGCACTGGTGAGGCCCCACCTCTCATACTGTGTTCACTTTTGGGCCCCTCACTATAGAAGAGACATTGAGGTGCTGGAGAGAGTTAAGAGGAGGGCCACAAGGCTGGTGAGGGACCTGGAGCACATATCTTATGAGGGGTGGCTGAGGGAACTGGGGCTGTTTAGCCTGGAGAAAAAGAAGCTTAAGGGAGACCTCATTGCTCTCTACAACTATCTGAAAGGAGGTTATAGCATGGAAGGTGGTGTTCTCTTCTCCCAAGTAGCAAGTGATAGGACAAGAGGAAATGGCCTCAAGTTGTGCCAGAGAATGTTCAGATTGGATATTAAGAAACTTTTCTTCATGGAAATGGTTGTGAAGCACTGGAACAGGTTGCCCAGGGAAGTGGTGGAGTCACCATCGCCGGAGGTATTTAAAAGACATGTAGGTGAGGCTCTTAGGGACATGGTTTAGTGCTAGATTTAGGTTACCGTAGGACTTGATGATCTTGAGGGTCTCTTCCAACTACAGTGATTCTATGATTCTAAGATGTCTCTGGATCCATGATGGTGACTTTCTCTCTCTCTCTTTCTCTCTCCTCTTAAACTGAGTTAAACATTACAATAAAGTTTCGGTACTTTCCTGACATTTGGCCTCAGTTGTACCTTAATTCCAGCCTCAGTGATCACCTTAATTGTGGTCTTCCAGATTGTGAAAGAGATATTGTTTTTAAATGGGAGGTTTAATAGACTACACCTCTTAAGCCAGAATTTACTTGTGGTAAAAGTGACATTCAGAAGATGTTTGGTCCGCAGTGGTTGAAGTTATCATTCAGTCATTAAGATGTTCATGTAGAACCTACTATGTAATAATGGTAATGTTTGTTCTTGAGGAAGGGAGCAAGACAGCCTGCTCTACCTGAGCCTCCTTTGAGCAGGGAGGCTGTCCTGGGTGATCTCCAAAGGGTCCTTCCAAGCTCATCCATTCTGCAATACTATCATAAAATGTTGTGCACCATCTCTTTATTGTTAAGAGACCTCCTGGATTATTAGCAGGAGAATGGAGGCTTATGTGGCTGGAATCACCACAGGGTCAGTGGGGGGACCAGAAACTAACAGGTAAGTATCTGTACTCAAAGTGGCAGTAATTGGTGAGGGCCTGTTGGGAGATAACAGCAGCTAAGGCAAAAGGTGAAGCATGGAATAAGCAGCCAACAGTTCAATGGTGAAGTTTAATCACCTAGATCAGCCTATTTAAACATCATCTAAAAGGTAATGTTGTTCTTTAGCAGTTTGAGAAAGCTACAGTCTTCACAGGAAAATTCAGCCTTTTTAGATACTTTTTCTTCTATCTTCTGTTAATCTAATTTTTCCTGGGTAATTTTGATTTCTCTTCCTGACAATTAATCCCAGAATTACAGGAGCTTTTGGATTGGAGGGGATATCCAGAGGTTTCTAGTACAACCTCTTCCTTAAATCAGGGTTTTGTCTAGCCTGGTCTTCAAAATCTCCAAAGACAGCTTGTCTGGGAAACCGCTTTCAAGTTTAACTATCCTCATAGTGATTTTTTTTTATTTTTTTCTATTTCTCCTTCCTTTCTGTCCCATAGAAATCTCCCATTATTGACTTTATGACCATTCTATTTCATGCTCCTGCTGTTTGCCTCACTAAAGAGGTTCTACTTTTTGCAGATGACCCCCTTATAAAAGTTGAAGTCTGCTATTAGGTCCCCCTGAAGCTATCCCTTCTCCAGGCTGAACTATTACAGTTCCGTCAGCTTCCCCTTGTATGACATGTTCTCGAGACCCTCTACCGTTCTGGTGTCCTCTGTTGGACTTGATCAAGTTTATCAGTATCCTTCTTATGTTGTTGCACCCAAAATTGTATGCACTATGCTAGACTGGTTCTAAAAAGTATCACCTAAAGAGGAACAATCCCTCAGTGTAACGGCCTGTTAATGCATCCCAATATGCTGTTAATTCTCATGAGAGACAGGGCACACTGGTGGCTCATGTTTAGCCTACTCTCCTCAAGAATTCATAAAATATTTTCACCAGACCTGCTTTCCAGCTAGTCGGTCACACCCCATCTTGTACCATTGAAGGAAGTTAAGTCTGTTCCAGATGCAGAACTTTGTACTTGCTGAATTTTAATCCTGCAGTCTGTTTAGGTCCCTCCTAATGACAGCTTCATCCTCAGGCATATAGGCTGGATTCCCAGTTTGGTGTTGTCCACAGACTTATTTCTGTATGTCCAACTCATTGACAAGGATATTAAACAGGTCCCAGGGAAAACTGTTGAAGAACTTCATGTGGTCACCAGCCTTCACACAGAATATGACCCATTAACCAGTACTCTTTCAGACCAACAATCTAGCTAATATTTCACCCACTCGGTGCTTCACTTTTCCAGGCCATAATGTCCTAATGTGAGGCAACAACATCATGGTAGACTGTATCAAAAGCCTTGCTAAAGTCCAAGTGCACAACATTCACCACATTCCTTGCATCCACAAAGCCAGTCATTTTACCATAGAAGACAATCAGGTTGGTCCACCCTGATTTACCTTTCGTAAGACATGTTCTTCTCCTTCATGTGTTCACAAATGGCATGGGTGGTGTTCCATGTTTCTCTCAGGGAACAACATGAGGCTGTAGTTCCCTGAATTATCTTTCTCACTGTTTGCAAAGGCAGGTGGAATATTTACTGTTCTCCAGTACTGGGGGATTCTCCTGGTCACCGTGATCTTGCAGAGCTAATAGAGAGGTAGAAGCCTTGCAATGGGATCAACAGGCTCTTTCAGCACCCTCAGATGCAGCCAGTCTAGTCCACAGACCTACAGGATTGATACAGCTTTATTGCTCTGGAACGGAACTGAGCAACTACTGGAAATATTCATTCTCAGCTTTGCTGTTTGTAAACACTATTATGACCAGTCTCAAACTAGAATCATTAAGTCATACATTTGCCTACTTTGTGCTTTACTACTGTTCATGAAAATATTCTGTTTTCCTGGGTTTCCAACCATTTCCCTGTTTATACCATTACCATTAATTTGCTTATGCTAACCGATACCTTTTCATTGTTAGAAATCCTAAAGGACACAATAAACTTCTTTTACCTGAAATGTTTTGGGTACTTTTTCCTGTCAAAAGGTCACAGACAGATTCTCTTCCATGACTTGTTTTAGCTAGGAAATACATGCTTCCGGAAGCCAGATCTCCAGTTCACCTATGGGCATGTAATGCTTTTGTTTGTATGAAAACTCTGAGGACTAATGCATGTAAAGCTAACAGAAGGAATCTTTTAAATGCTATTTCTAGTTCCCCTTGAGTCATTCTCTGACATTCTGTGGTTTGATCACAGTTCGCTGACCACAATGCTAACAAAAACCTAGACTTCTAAGGGTTTTGAAGCAGTGGTACAGACTGCCTAGGGAAGTGGTGGAGTCACCACTCCTAGAGGTGTTTAAAAGACATGCAGATGAGACTCTTATGGATGATAAGAGAAACAAAAATCTTTTTAAAACCTACACATAATGTAGCAAGACTAGGCCTAATGTAGCAAGACTAGACAAAATGTAACAGAAACCTAAGAGAGAAACAGTAGCTCTATAGAAACGGACCCGGGGCAAAGCGTGATGTCCTTGTTTTACAAGTTGGGAAAGTGGAATGTTCCACTAAATGAAGAAGGAGCTACATGGCTTTTTCTGAGTAGCAGCACAAAATGACAATATGCATGCTCAAGAAATTAGGTCAAGAAGCTGACACCGGGAGGGGGGCGGGGCGGGAGCGGGGAGGGACAGCACCAGGCTGCGGAGAACCCCAGGTACCAGTAGAGCCCCCGATGAAGACTCTGGAATACCAAAGACGGACTTCCAGCAAAGAGCAGGGTTATGGAAATAATTTATGTTTAATGCATTAACTAAGCAGTAGAGACAAATTAGTATTCAATAGGAATATGTAATAAATACCAAGAAATGCGAATCATACACATGCTCAATTAGAGGAACAATCCTGTGAGTGACCAGCACACTCCAACAAAAGTGCCAGCTTTTTAACACTTTCAAAACAGTGTTAAGGAGTCTTTTTGCTGACTTTTCGGTATTAGGGACATTGTTTAGTGCTAGATTTAGGTTACATTGGACTTGATGATCTTAAAGGTCTCTTTCAACCAAAATTTTCTTTGATTCTATGATTATAATATCAAGTGCTGCAGTTCAGACAAGCCACTTATATGTACTTATTTATGATCTTAGATACTCTAATCACTCAATCTAGTCTACTCAATTGTGATCTTAGATATTCTGGCCAATGGCTAAGCTAATATTTTAGAAATGTCAGTTAAAGGCTAACACACTCTTTAATGGCACTGCCAAAGGCATTAGAACTGATGTTTGGGTAATGAGGTTGAAAAGAGAGCAAACCATTGCCTTGGCCCTCCAAGGGTCAAAATAGTCTTGTCACAATGAGTGTATGAAAGTAGATTGTTTGAGTAGGCATGGCCATATCATCTTGCTTCAGGTATCATCTTCTTAAGAATATCTATAGTAAGAGAAAACCAAAACCTATAGATGTTGGCCTTAATGGTTTTCTTGATCTGCAGTGTTTGGCTCTGGACGTACTAGGAACAACAACAACAACAAACGGCCATTCAGTTTATAATTTCATGCACATTCTAACAGTTTGTTGCTTTTGCTTCTGGCTACTTGAACCCTATTCCAAAAGTCAGGCAGGCAGCCCCATTACTTTCTAGAATATATCACTACAGTTTAGCCCTATAGCCAAGGCCCATGCGAAGTCATTTGTGGTTAAACTGAAAATAAAATTTAAATTTCTGACAGACAAGATGCATCCATTTAACTGCACAACCCTTGAAGTCAAATTGAGCAAATCTACAGTCCTGGCATATTTTCTATTAACACAGCCTTACTTCCTGAATAACACAGCTCTTAGAGCTAAGCACATATCCTGAAGTCTAGGTACACAATAAAGGCTCAGTAGTTTGTTGGACAAGGAAGACATATAGCTCTGTGCTGTGTCAGAGACAGTCCATTTCCAGTTCCATTCTTAGTCAAGGTGGAACGCTATCTTGTGGCTCATTCCTTGTTGGCAAGGAGGAAAGAAAGAGGTATTTTAAAGCATTGTATCAAAAATATACACATAATTGAGAACATAAAACTTGCTCTGATGTCTTAGAGTTTGGACAGGTTAATTTTCAAGTATTTGTCTCTACAACCTTGGCATTCAGCCACTTGATGTGAAGTTAAATTTGGCATGGCCTTCCCAAGCTTTATGCATGCTCCTTGACCTAAGACCTCCCACGTTTCAACATTTAGGAAGCAAAAATTTTAATTTAATCAGCTGGGGTGTTTGAGTTTGTCATTGATTTGTGTGTCTTGCCACCAGTGCTCCCAGCTCCTATTCAAGTTTCTCCGTCCATCTGTTAAAAAGACACCTGTGTGCTTTTGAGGAAAACTCTGAAACACAAGACAGCTGGGACCACTGGAGAGCCATACCCCACCAAAAAGTACCTCAAATTCATTAAACCTCATCTTGATCACAAGTTCAGCTGATTTCTCAAGGTTGGGCACCCCCCCGGACCCGGATATCATCCTGTGGCCCTTCGGTCCGGGCTCCCAGGACGGCCGGAGGCTGCCAAGCACAGCGAACACCGCGGCCGGCTCCCACCCGTCCACGGCACGTGTGCGCGGCGAGGGCCGGGGGGCGCGCATGGGCCAGCCCGGCTCCTCGGGGAGGGGGAGCCTGAGTCGTGCCCGGGTGAGAGCCCCATGCGCATGCGCCCTGAGGACGGCGCCCCCGCTCGGCTCCGCTCGGGCCGCGGTCGGCTATTTCCGCCTCTTTGTTTTAAACTCTGGGACGACCCTTTTAATTTTATCTTCCCTGCCTTTTCTCTTTTTTGTTTTTGGTGTGTCTTTGTTTGGTTTTGGCTTTGTTTTGTTTTAATTTTTTGGCTGGAGAACGGAAAGAGGGACTGGTGTTTTCCTCTGTCTCGCGTTACCACACTCGCGTCCTCTGCGTTTTCTCTGTGGTGGCGGCCGGGGAGGGACGGGCCGTGGAGCGGAGGATCGGTAGCAAGGAGGAAAATACCCCGCCAGCCCCGAGAGAAGATCGCGTCCCTCCCCCGCCAACGGACACGGCGTCGCCTCTCCCCGGTCAGGTCAGTTCGGGTCCGCGGCGTGGCATGGGGATCCGCCGGTGTCAGGACCGAGGTCTCGGCCTTCCCTCGCTCCACTATCGCGGCCACGGGCTGTGTGAGGCCAGACGAGTGTCCTGGGGGCGGGGCAGATCTGCCACCCCCCTTCGATCTATGTGCTGTGGGGGGCTGTGGAGGGCCTCCCGTGTGCTTGGGTGCGGGGCCGTTTCTGCTCCAAGGTGGTGGGGGCTGCGGAGGAGCGGGCCTTTTGCCCCCCAGGTGTCCGGGATTTGGGGAAGGAGGGCTGTGCTTGAACTTTCCGTGCTGCTACAAACACGCTGTATGTTTGGGGGGTGGGGGATGTTTCATGTGGGGCTTCCCCTCTCCAAACACCCCTCCCGAAGCAGGGGGGTCTTCTATGGGTCAGCGGAGCGGCTGTGCTTGTCCTTCTCAGCTACCCCTCCTCGCCTTAGGGGAAGGTGGCTCTTCTGGGGGAAAGGAAACTCTTGACATCCCTCACTCCACCCCTTCCTACCTTGTGGTGTGGAGGAGCCTGGGGCAGCTCAGCTGCGGACAAGGCAGTCCTGCCTGTGGGGGCTGGCGTAGGTGGAGCTGTTCAGAGTTGTCCCTGGATTCTTCCCCCGCTTCAGGTGTGAGTTTGCAGGACTCCAAAACCCCACGGTTTTGGGAGTAGGGGTCGCTTTGAGGGGTGGGTGGTGGTGGAGATAACTTGCTGGAAAGGGTATAGACATGGCCCTCATGTGTATGACGTCGGCTGCACGGGTATGTGTCTTCAGTGCTGTGTATCTAAGTGGCATATGGGATTTTAAGTCTTGTGAGAAATAGGAAAAGAAGTGATACTTGCAGGTGTAGAACGCTTGTGGTTTGAGTTGGTTTAAGGTCTAAGGATATATGTACACACACACATATACATGTATACATATATATATTTGATATTACAAAATTCTGATTGTTTACTCATCCACTAGGTTTTAGTGAGTTGTGGTGCTGTCAGATTTGGTCTCTTTTAGTCTGAAAGTGTCAGGTATTACTTCAGAGTGTCCTGTGTGGAAAATTTAGCATGTCCTGACATTAGTAAGGCTCACAGGAAGTTTGATTATTATAGTTTATTAAGTACTTGGATGTTCTTTTGTTACTTCATGTTTGGTTTTGTTGTTGTTGGTTTGTTTCTTTGTAATTTTACGAAAGTATCACTCTATGTACGCTTTGTGTCAAATCTGTTTAGGTGTTTCCTACCTTCTGTATGAAATACATGCCTCTGAGAAAACAGTTCAAGAAATTCTGGTTTATTATCTCTATATGACCCGGAATGTTCTTCTGGAAGTATTTTGTTTGGTATTTTTAAAAGTAATCCTACATAATTATCTTCCAGAGTTTTACAAAATAATTAAATATATGGATGAAAAGGTTTGAATTGCAAAGTTGAGATGAACCTTATGTTTAAGAAGCATCCTATGTATATATCTTCCATTGTAATTTGGTTTTCTTTATACCACACGGATAACTAGGCATACTAGGCATATGCTAAATATGTTGTTATGGTCTTTTTAATACTAGGTAGTGTGCTTTTTAAAAATTATTATGTACTATTTTTAGGTACTACACTTATGAATTTTGTATTAATTCTTTTAGTGGCAGATCAGATAAGAATCTGAACTGTGATACTTATCATGTATTTCATAAAGATGCTCTGCAATTTGTAAAATTCTTTAGTTGGTGACAGAGTGAATAGAAATAGAAACCTTGTACCGTTCCAGTAGCTTTACTATTTCAGTTTAAGTTGTACTAGTAGATACTTTATAATGTTGTTCAGAGAACCTGTGCAGAACTGAAGGTACTTGGTGAGATCATGTAGGCTGCATCTGAAAAGTGTCAGGTGGTTTTCTAGAGAGATGCATAAGGGTACCACAACAGAAAGCTTGGAAATAAATTGTAAAGCGTTTTGTAAGCCACTTTTTGAGGAAATTCTGTTTGAATTCTTTTTGTGAGCCGATCTAGCCAGCTTGAGCTTGTTACTTTGCTGTCACCGTAGAAAATCTAGACTGAACACTTGCAAATGTTGTGTTAAAGCTGGCTTAAAGTTTGTGATTATGCTAGCCTAATACTAATGCCTAGAATGGCAGAAATTAACTACCATGATATGGAAGACTTCAGCTGCTAAGAAACTGTAAAGTGTAGCTTCTAGTTGCTCCAGCTGCCAAACCTACTGTTACTTCACCTGACTACCTACATGATTTAGAGGAAGTAGTCTCTAAGCTTTATATTTGAGATATTGGTAAGCCTTCTTACTAAGGACCTTTGTATATTTGCTTTAATAACTTCCATTTCTTTTTTCCAATGTGACTGTTTAATCTAGGTGGCCTTTGAAGCCTTTGTCAGGTAATCATCTCCCAGGACTGAAATAATTCTATATTAGATTTCTGAACTTTCTGGGAAACTCTGTAAGAAGCAGAAGCATTTTCATTGAAGGTCTAAGCTAGGTATGACCTACAAAGTAGATGTGGATACAATGCTTTGAAATCATGCATGTTGATATTGTTTCACTTTTCAACTACTGTGTTATGAGATGATACCAGCTTACAGAAAGAGTAATGAGACCTTGTATGTTATAAACCAAACATTTTCTCTCTGTTTTGGATCTACTGTCTTAATTTGTACACATGTGGAAGCAGAATTATTAAATGGAAGCTTGTTTGGATAATGGTGTTTGGAGATGCAATGAATTTAGAACTGCTGGCATTCCTGAGAGTTTAGTAGTTTAAACTCTGTTGTCTTTTTGTCATTGCTAGTAAGGGTGTTTAACAATGGTTGAAACTACTCCAATTTGCTAGGTTAGATATGATGTAACATTTAAAGGAAATATGGAGAAAACCTTTTTAGGGCAGTTTGATTGGAGTAGGTTAAAAGTCAGGCAGAAGCGGTTCATGCCTCTTAGCTTATACTAGACTTGTTTTGGAGCTATGTCTTGAAGTAAAATTATAGTTGTTTATTCCTTGCACCTCCCTTTTTAAAATACAAGCTTGGTCTACTAGACTGTAAGTTTATCTAATATGTGGAATTCATAAATGCAATAAAAAGGAAGAGAGAAATGGGTTGTTCTGTGTTAAAAGCACTCTTTGCTATTGTGATATGTAACTGAAGACACACTGTTAATAGTGGTTTGTTCTATAATTGCTCTGAAGATCCAAGAAAAAACTTGGTGGTTATATCTGAATTAGATATTCTCAGGTTAATTTTACTGAATAAGTCAACAGACTATGAAAATGAGTGATGCGAACTAGTCAGTATGTGAGAATTAGTGAAACTGAAAGCCTTACTTGCTATTGAAAGTTTGATTGAATTTTGCTACTGCAGAAACCTGAAGTCTTGCAATGGTATTGCAGAGCCAGCATTGTAGGAAGAAATAAAACTGCATTGTGCTGATTAATGATACTCTTTCCCCTTTTTCTTTTCTTCCTTATTTTTTTTTTCCTTAATCAGAAACACTGCTTTATGTTAGTATAAACTTCATACTATACATAAGAACTTAAGGGTCTTTTTATTCATTTGTAAAACATAGCACATGTTCAAAAGTAGGGAGTAGTACAGATCATTCAAAAGTAGGGGGAATGATGAAGTGTGGTGAGCTCAAGTTATTAATACTTGTTCTTTGTGCCAAAAAGATGACTGCTCTCACAGTTATGACTGTCTCTTTATCAAATCACAATTTTGACAGAGCCGGTGGGGGAAATTGTTGAGTGGTTGGGGGGAAGAACTGGAGATAACTGAAATGTGTGTTGGCTTTACTATGATGCAGGGTAAGATTGTAAGGAAGAAATGTGCAAGTGTAAGAAAACCAAGCTTGTTTGTAGTTTTGCTGCTAGTGGAAGAACTTACTTAAACTAGCTCTACAATTGTTTTCCATCTCTGTGAAGTGACAAGGAGACTTATTGTTATCCCTACAGACATACATTTAGGTTAATATTAACAGATAACTATTTTGTGTTCTGAGCCTGTGACTGACTATAACTTAGAAATTTTTATACATTCAAAGGGCTTGTGTTTTGGCAGCAATAAGAATTCTTCTCGTTTGAAACTGAGGCTATCCTTACTGTCAGAAAGTGAAGAAGTCTGTGCCTTGTGAATAGCATAAATTCATTTTGATTTAAGGTAGGAAGCATTCTTTGTAGGTGGTGTGTGGGTGAGAGTGTGCTGTGCAGTATTTGCTTAGTTAAGAAAGTGTTTTTTGTTTTGTTTTGTTTTGTTTTTCTGGTTGCTACAATGAGTATCATTTTATTGGCTGACTTGCAAGTGGCTGTCTTTGTCAACTTTTTCAGCTTTAGTTAAGAACTTTCTTTTCACTCTGCATAACCTAACAGTGAGTGTATGATACTTTCTTTAGTTGATTATAACATAGTCGTTGTGATGTTACTGAATATAATAGAAATCTTTTGTGCATTATGTGTGGTGTTATGCCAGAAGAGTTCATCTCTGCTACTTTATCTTGCAGTGGGCATGCAAATATAATGTTTGTAACCATAAATGTTGTGTATTCATGAAAATATGTAAGCATTGCCAGTGCAGTGTTTGCTGATTTTTCAAGTAATGTGTTGTGCTTTACAGCTTTTTCTAGTTTGTCACCTGAAAGAACAAGCTGAAAGGTACAGTACAGCTCACTAATATATTCTTTAATTCTGAGTAATTGTCTCTGACATTTCTTGTTGTACCTGAACTATTGAAGTAAACAGATTAGCAAAATGACAGCTATGGGTCAGTTGATCACTTAGTTGAAGGACATTGCCAAATTTATTTAAACTTACTAGACAAAATGTTTATTTTTATTGTAACGAATTTATCATACTGAGCAGTGGCAATCAGCAGAATCTATTTGGGGAATGGGATTTTTTTTTTTTTTTTTTAAATTAGTGGCATTCTTTGTTCATTCAAGGTGACTTATCTCAAAAATCATTTAGACATAAACACATTTGGAAGTTAAAGTTGTGTCCTGGGTGAAAATGGACTGGGATCTTAACACCTATGTTTTGGATTATTGTATTTCATACTATTTCACTGTGACAATAACTGGGTGTTTTTTAATTTTTTTTTTTCCTAAAATATAGAGCATGTTCTAGACACGAGGACTCCGATCTTGATTTGAGGATTCAAAATAAGCAAGAGGTAAGGGATTTTTTTGTGAGCTTGTCTAAGTACCTAAAATGCACACTGCTGAAAATACATATGCCCTTGTTTCTAAATGAATTTTTAATATTTCAAACCCTGAATTTTATTAAATCTGTTAAAGATACTTTTAATACTATTTCCTCACTTTAAGAGATTGCTAACTCACTGTAATAGCATCAATCTTCTTAATGCTTGAAATGCTTTTCTTTCCATTTTTGAATTATTTCTTTCTTCTAAGGTGTGGAGCCCAAACTGGTGTACAGTGTTTGCCTGATCAGTTCTGTCCACACTTATGCAAGGTCCCTAGCTGCTGTGCCACAGGAAGCGATTCTCTTAAGTCTTTCTTGCTTTAGCATTGTACTAGCTGGTACTTTACGTACTTTTTCCTGAATCTTCTTCAGGGAAAAGCACACACAACATCACCACTTGTGAAATGTGCACTTGGAATTTCTTATCCATCAGTGCAAGTTGCTCTTCTCTGCAAAAATCTGAAGTTGTGGAAAGTTTTTTTGTGTTGGTGTGGAAACAATGTAGTAAAAATACTCTGTGAGTGAAATCTGTCAGGTTTAGAGATATACATTTACCATTTTTGGGAACAGCTGCATGGATTTATTTCATTTGTTGAATAAAATAAGTAACTAAACTGCCTTTTCCTTTAGCAGTTTCTTTATTGCAAAGCAGCCTTGAATCTTAAATCTATTTATGCTTGAAGACTGTGCTTTTTTCTTGGGTTGTCATGATGATTAGTTCACAGATGTTTAGTTAAAATCTTGGTAAAATAAAGTTATTTGATCTCTGCTTATACTGTTTTCAGACAAATTGTGAAGAGATGCCTGTTTGGTGTTTGGTTGTTTGTTTGTTTTTCCCCCTGGAAAATTCATATATGTGTTTTCCTTCCCAGTGCTCTTCTCCCAATGTATTTAATGTGTTTGGATGTGATAAACTGGCATTACCTTACCTTGAATCTGTACTTCCAGATTCTGAAGTTCATTGCTACAATCTGTGTCTTTTCCTCCAGTGAAATATAAAATCTAGTCTATTTGAAATACTGTGATAATTCCTTATTTTACCAAGATTTTCAGTCTTCTGTTGAGCAGGAACAGTTTAATTGAAAGTTGTTTTTAAATAACATCCTTGTTAATGGTAGCAATATGCTTGGTGGCACTAGAGTAAGTATTTTATTTGCATACTAATTTATTAATCTTGTGTTTCTAATCTTGTACTTCTATTTCTTGACTGGCTAGAATGAGGTAGAGATCCCTCCCAAGATCAGGTAATTCTATGGAAATTTCAGAAAATACTTTTGTTTATATTCATAAAACGCTTAACTTAAACATCTTATTTTGACAGTTGTCCACAAGAAAACTAGTCTAGATTTGTATAGTCTTATATCTGAAGTAGCATAAATGGCACTGGACCAGATAAAAAGCCATCTGGGTGGAGCTAATTTTCTTCAGTTCACTTTTTTGCATATGAGATTCTTTCAAGATTTGACCCAAGTTACCAGAAGTAGTCTGTGTATGTTTATCGACATGGTATTAAGTGAATCTTGGCACTTGTGACTATCTTTGAAATATGTAGGTGCAAAAGGTACTGTATTAGTTGCAGTAATTTTTAATTAACCTTTTTAGGCATAATCTAAGATGCTACCACCAGAATTTATCAGGAATGTTTGCTCTTATCTGCAGAAGTTATTAAAATTATGTAAGGTTATAGTGTCCAGATGATAATAGCTCATGGGATGCACGATTATGATTTTATGACTAGAAATGCTTTGAATTTGGACAAAGTGTTAGAGAGAGGATAACACCTTGTTCTGTTTTCATTTTGTTTGGACAAAATGGCCTTTTTTACTTTTTACTGAAATTATCCTTGAAATGGGACACAAATAGGTGTAGGCCTAACTCTGTATATAAGCCACTTTGTGATCAATTATATAAATGGATTATGGTCTTCAAATGAAATATTTTGGTACTTCTCTTTGGGAAGGGAAAGTACATTCTCTCCCCATGTTTCAGTTCCTCCCTTCATCGCTCCACCACATGGGTCAAATGACTTGCTTAGTGGAACTAGAAGTAGACTTCCAAAACCACTGCTCTGTCGAGGCTTTTATTGCCCAGTCACAAGCATGAGTTGACATTGAGTTTAATTTCTTGTGATGACTGGAAAGTGTCATGGAGATTTATCTTTAGAATATGGAAACACAGAGTGTAAGGATAAGTGAAAACCTTCCAGATTGCTCTTCTGTAGCCTCGATTAATAGGCCTGATGTAACTGTAAGATATATTCACTGGAAGAGTGAAGACAAAATGAGCTGTTTTAGCTTCTCTGGATTCATTAGCTACTTAATGCTTCCTGTGTTAAGTTATCATCCATTATTGCCATCTGCAGACATTGAAATTTTAGCATGCAAATGGAAAAAAATTCAGGTCTCTCTTTTCCCAGCTTGAATCCAAAATGAAAAGAATGAACTTTTTTCCCCTGAAATACTTTGCTAGTGCTCATGATTGAAGAGAACTACACTACTGATTTTATTTTTTATTAGGGCTATTACAGTATTTCATCTGTCTGTTAGTGCTGGTTTGATTTACTTCAAGTTTGAAAGAGATAACAGCTTAGCTGTTGATTTTCTGTTTCAACTTTATTTTCACCAACATTCTTCCCTTTCCTATAAAAGCTGATATCTGCCTTGTTTTAAGGGAATCTGAGGAGTTTAGTGCTAAGACTTAAGTGCAGAGTGTGTATTCAACTCATTTATGGGCTAAAACTAAACTCCCCCAGAGGCTGTAGAGTATCATTACCGTGACTGGATAAGGAAGAGCAATTTAACTTTTGTACTATTCAAAGATATGTTTTCTATACTTGTGACTTTAGAGAGACAGACCTTGAGCATGTGACAAAATGACTATGTGCAGGCCTGGAAAGGGAAACTTCTTTTGAGTAGGCAGGTAATTTCTCTTGCTAACTGGAATATGTACTGTAGCAGGTGCTAAATTGTAGTAAGGGAAACTGGTAGTTGCTTACGTTGTCTAAGATTCAGTTAAGCTGTTGGTATTTGGCAATTTAGAGAACATTTTCATGGCTACTCCTTATTAAAGTGTAAGTATTACTGAACATAAGAAGGGAAATTCATACTGTCATTTGGGTGATCTGTTCTTAGACCATACATTAGTAAGCACTTGAGATATATGGCTGACAGACAAGTTCGTTGATCTAGCTCTTATTCTATCTGCTTGTTTTCCTGAAGAGTTTCCCCTTGCTCTTCTGCTACATTGAGCCTGTATGGGCATAAAGCTACCTTCATCAGTGGTTTGTACTAATATTCTGTACTGTTAAAATAAACACCTGATGTGTAAGGAATTTTTGCTTTGAGGTGGCCTTCTCCAGAAAAAGGTGTGGGCAGTTAGAACCAGTAATTTCTAACACTGCAGAAATGAAGCTGTCAAAGCCCTTATATAAGTGAAACTAGTATCGTGGTAAGATTATTTTGTTTCCCTAACAAGTTAGACCTTTCAGCTCATGCCTGTTGCTCAGCAAATTTTCTCTGTTATAATGGAACAGCGAAAGTCAGGTCACAGGTGTCACAGAGGCACCCCGGAATTGGTTTAGGCAGGTGATAAGCTCCAAACCAACTTTAATCATAACTCTTCAATGGAAAACCAGCTAGAAGCAAGTTTATCCAAAATTATTCAGCACACTGACAATGTTATAAAATAGGCTGCCCAGGGGACTTGTGGAGTCTCCTGCTCTGGAGACATTGAAAACCCTCCTGGACGCCTTCCTGTGTAACCTCATCTAGGTGTTTCTGCTCCGGCAGGCGTATTGGACTAGATGATCTTTTGAGGTCCCTTCCAATCCCTAACATTCTCTGATTCTGTGATACCGGTTAGGAGTTCAGTTACCACACAGCTGATTCAGAATCAAGTGATCAGATCCCAAAACTCTAGAGTGATGATTCAAAATGCACGTCTTCCCCCTCTTACAAAGTGAGGACCCTTAAGGGTACCCAGAAGGTCATTTACTAATAAGGCAAGGTATCTCAGTTCTCAAGGAACTTTCCTTGAGGGCCAGCCTAAGGAGGAGAATCTTCAGCTGCAGACCCGCTGCTCCAAGGAAGGCAAACTCAAAATAGGGTCTCCAGCAGGCTCTGTTTATACCGTAGTTGATTCTGAGCTGTGGTTATTTATGGTAGTGGTCCAGAAACTTCTCTTAGCTGAGGTGTCTCATTAGGCAAGAGCCCTGTCTGTTGACCAGGGTGCGTGTGCGTGACCATAGTGGTCTATTGGTCTAGCAGTTTCTGGTGGATGATGGGGCTGGGGGAAATGCATCTACTGCAGCAGGTCATAGGAGTGATTAGGTCACAGCCAATAATTTAGTTTTATAAGTGCTGAATCCTCCAATGCTGTTGTTTTCCACTGGATTTTTCTGTCAAGGGCCTTTGTCCCTTAAACCAGTGTCATGTTGCAGTGTTAGGACTGATAGACAAGACAGTGGTGTTCTAATAGTGTTGCTCTGCTTTTTGGTCAGGGTTAGCAGAATATTGACTTTAATGCAAAGTTTAGAATGATTGAATGATGTTCTGTGTGTTCTGTGAGGTTTTCTTGAACTGTGACATGTTATTAGATTATGCAGTTTCAAAAATGTCTTAACAGTTACATTTTGGAAACCTTTCCTTACTGCAACATGACCAGTGAAACGTAAAATAAAAATAATAATAAAAAAATTGAAACAAACAACAACAACAACAAAACCCCAAAAAGCTAGACATTTAATTTCTTCACTCCCTTCCTACACACATGCAGAACACTAGATCTAATGATGATGAGGAAATGAAAATAAATGGAATGTGAGGGCTTTAAAGATATAATTCTTTCTACAAGTTTCAGTTTTCAAACACTGTTATTTTTTTGAGAATGTTGTGAACCTTTTTGAACTGGAAAGTTGGAGCATTCATCAATCATTTGCAATGGGGTTGGGTTGGAAAAGGATAATTGTTTCAGTTCTTAAAAGACAAAGGAAACCCAAACCCCATGCTCTACCTCCTTCTCCCCTCGCCCTCCCCCCCAAAAAAAAAACCAAAAAAAAAACCAAAACCACAAACCCAAAACAAAACTTAAAAAAAAAATAGTTTGGTGGTCAGCTAGACAGGTACTTGAGAATGCTGACTTCTGCATTCTGACTTGAAAATGTAGTATTTGTTTTACATGAGCACACATAGCAATTTAAGGACATTTTGGAGATACTGGGCTCATGTCACTTTCATGATTTTATTAAGCCTGCCAAAAGTGTGAGGTGAAGTCTTTCCCGTATGCAATGTGACCAGCTCCAGTACAAACATATTAAGATGAGTTCAGAAGATATGGACTACAAGACATATGGCTGGTGAAATGTAGTTATGAATGTCTTCTGTGTTTTGGTAAAAGATAACTTCTAAATTTCTGTGCTGTTTGCTGCTTCTAATGAATAAAGTTAATGCACTTAACAGTTCTTTATCTTTACAGCTTTTTAGCTATTAAGATGGCTGGGTTAGAATATCAGCAGTCTAAGGCTGCTCTTTATGTTCTTGTTCTGTTTTAGTATGGTAAAAGTGGTATGGTCAGCTTGTCAAAATAAGTCAAGAGCTGAAAAAGCTAGAATTACTGTACTAGAGGAATGTTTTTTGTGCTTATTGCATGATGGCAGGTTTTTTCCATGTCATTATAGTCTATGTCATCATAAATGGGAAAGAATTAAAAATCCCCCACATAGTAAACTAGACTCCATTCCAGTGTTTAATTTTCTTCTTGGAGAAAAACTTTCCTTTTCCTCCTCGTTTGTTCGATCTACTGATTTTCACATTCCTTTCTATTACATGTTGAACGTTCCCACTTCTTTCCTGATCCTCTCAACCATTAACCTTTATTTTAAGTGCTGTTTATGTTGTAGCCTATTTTTCAGTGGGTAAAACAGGAGAAAAGGAGAGTTCTGCTGAGCACACTTGCTTTGTGCAAGTTGATTTTTCCCTGCCTTTCTAGGGCTGACAACTGCTTAACTATTGCCGTTGATTCTGCAGAAGGCAAATGGCCCTAAGGGTTTTTTGCACAGTTGTGGAATAGAGGGCCTCACAGGGTTTTAACAGTTCAGCTGCTCTGTTGCAGGTTGATAGAAATGCCTGTTGGGCCTTCAGCATTGTGCCTGGCTGTCCACTGTCTTTCAAGGGAAATTTGTCACATGTAATGGATGATACTTGAATGGCTTACCATGAGAAATGTGTGCTGCATGAAGCCTATAGGGCTCACACTAAAGAAGAGTGGTAGAATAAGAGACGATTCTGCTTCACAACAAACACAGCCTCTCTAGTAAGTGATGATTTTCTCCTGGTATTTTGTTATGGATATTGCTTGTGGAAGGAGAGAGAGAAGATGACAGCAAACAGAAGAAGGACATTAACCTGTTGGAATGAGTCTAGAGGACGGCCACAAAGATGATCAGAGGGCTGGAGCACATGTGCTATGAAGAAAGGCTAAGAGAGTTGCAGCTGTTCAGCCTGAAGAAGACTCTGGGGAGACATTATAGCAGCCTTCAGTACCTAAAGGGTACTAGAAATCTCAGAGGGACTTTTTGCAAGGGCATGTAGTAATAGGACAGGGAGTAATGGCTTAAAACTGAAAGAGCGTAGATTTAGATTAGATATTAGGAAGAAACTATGAGGGTGGTGAGGCACTGGAACACATTCCCTGGAGAAGTTGTGGATGCCCCGTCCCTGGAAGTGTCCAAGGCCATGTTGAATGGGGCTTTGAGCAACCTGGTCTGGTGGAAGATGTCCCCTCCCATGCGAGGGGAGTTGGAATTAGATGATCTTTAGGGTCACTTTAAACCTAAACCATTCTATGCAACAAGCAGCAGTTTGGCTTGGCGGAAAGTTAGGTGACATAATTTGGGCTAAGAGCTTCTTAGTACGATATGAAAAGTTCCATGATACTGTTGTGAACAAAGTAGTTTTTAATAATATGTTTATCTTCTAAGACATTTAAGCTGAAATTTATATATGAACTATTGTACATTTCTCCCTAAAAGCACCTGAAAAGATAGAATTGGCTACTTTGGGTATTACTCTCTACTTTCATAAGCTTACTGAACTTAAGATTAATTTTGTTTTAAAAATACTTAAGTTCCTAATATTTCATCTATGTTAAAGATTCTACTAATCAAAGAAGTAGAAATGAGAATTCTTGTCTTACTGAAAACTTGAAACTTTTGACTTTAGATTTTTTCAGTCTAGGACTAATATATTTTAGTAGTTTACTTGACACAGTCCAGGGTATTTAGTGAAGAAAACGGCAAGTCCTCATAAAGGAGAAGTCAGTTGTTATTATGTTGTCTCCAAATATTAGCACTATTGTGTTCCTGCTTATTAAAAATAATCAAGCTTTTAGCAGGTAAAATGGTGTTGAATTGGGTTGGATTGTCTTGTCAGTTGGGTTGTCAGTTTTATCCATGAGAAGTAAATATGTACTGATGTGGGGGTTTATCACCTGATAAGATATTCTCTACTTGGGAGTGTTAGGGCAATGATATAATTCTATTCTAGTTTTGGACCGAGCAAGCTTCTTGAATGAGCTGAGTGTGTGCTCAGACTGGTGTGTTTGTTCAAGGAAACAGGCAAATATGCATAGCAGAGTGGGAGTTTTGGAATAGAAACATAGCAGGCCAGAACAGGATTGGCATGGGCTGTTGTCTGAGTGCTTCATTAAGCTAGTGCAGATCAAGATGCAGGTATACTAGACTTCAAAACTTGTTTGGCACCCTCCGATTCTTTACATTATGCTGATGGAAATGTAAAAATCAGTGATGTTGGAAAGTGACCGTGTGTACATTTGAATATAAAAATTAACAATGTCTTGTCAAGAAAAATGGCTCTGCCAGTGCTATTTGGTGTTGCTTAGATTTTGTCATAAATGGCATCAGTGCAGGTGATATGAGTATCTCTCTCCTCTCCTGTCATACTTGAGGGCTTAAAGCAATAATTAGTAGTTGCAACAGGTGTTTCCTATAAAACTTGGAAAATGGTCACTGTGAAAACAGATTCTGTTTCCTTTGCATTAACACCTAGTTAAAAGAAAGTTGTATGCCTTTCATAATAAAGCCAAAGTTCTCTGCTATTTGTGCTCACTATGCTTTGTACCCTCTAAACATAAAGTACATGCAGAATGCTGTCTGCTGTAAATTTAGTGGTATCCAAATTTGATAAAATGCTTAAAACCCATACAATTTTGATTTTTAAAATCAGTTGGTTTTATACTAGTGAACACTCAAAGCTAACTATTTCTTTTAGGCTCACAATGTCTAGTAGTGCAAACTCCTTTAAATTAAATAAAGTGAAATGTTCTTAGACATAATGAAAGGAGATTGCTTGGATACTTGAAAAATATGCCACAGTGGTGAAATGAAGATTTTAGATGATGAATCCTGGCCATTGCAGGTATGTTGACAAAGAATTACAGTCTATTGGAGTAAACTTCAGAGGTTATGAATGTTTTTCCTGCTGGCAGTGATTGACAAGCATAACTTTATTCCAACTGTTAATGGGTTGATGTATTATTGAAATGATTTGTATATCTCCTTGTTAAGAAAAAGGAAGCTTTCAATAGTGCATTCTACCATATCCTTAACAAGGAAAAATCTTGCAGCAGCATATACAAGCCTCTGGTGCTTTTGCACTATTTTAACATCTGAAAATCCCAGCTCAGGTGGTCCTGATTTTGTATTGCAGTCTTGTGTCCTTTCCTCAATGTCTTCACCATAACAATTTGATTTAAGAGAGAAAAAAAGAATTAAAGAGGAAAAATGTTTTCAAAACTGAAGTTTCAAGACTTCCAGGTAAGAATTGAGGCAATCAAATACTGGAAGATATGGAGGGCTGAACAGGTTTTGCTTTATTGGTTAAGTTGCTGTTATATAATTTCATACTAAAACAACAATGCTAACTATCAAGTTTGTTTTCACGTATTCAGTCAGCTGAAAAGTTAGGATTGTGTCTAGGGTAAGAAAGCTACAGCAGCAAGAGTTCAAAGAAGACTGAATAACTGTGTTACATTCTTGCTTCAGTTTATATTGAAAGAGCCGAATGCCAGGACAATAGAAGTGTGAGCAGACTGCATCTTAAAGCCCTCCTGAGGTTTCAAGAACAAAAGAAGAAAGATTTCGCAAGGCTCCTTTTCATTTGGTTTGTATAGTTCATAGGTACCTAACTTCATATAAGTTACTGTGTGTACATTTGAATCCAGAAAGAATACAGAATTTCTGTTAACCATTTGCAAGGTGTGGGGCAATTCTAGCAACATTTGCTCATCTTCTGTCATAGCGGTACAGAGGCAGTAACTGGGCAGGTCAGTGAAGCTGAAAGCTTTGATCACTGAAATTTTTTAACCAAAGGCATGGATCTGTAATTTTTGATATCATTTCAAACCATTAAGTATTGTTTGGATTGATGAACTGTCAAGTGCTGTGTTCTGGTCTTAAACTATGTGGAGATATTAAAAAGAAAAGTGATGGTTGGTAAAATGTGCATTCAGCTGAATTTCAGCACCTTCCTACCTCTTACTTGCTGTTAGCTTCTGCCTTCCTACTACAGATTTCAGTTTTGACAACTATTGTTTTTTACTGGGCTGTCACTGTAAATGACAAGTGAATGAGGAGGCAAGTGACTGAAAACCTGATTTTTTTAAAGGCCTTTTACTAAATACCAAGAGTAGCTGTCTTTGGTTCCTATATGAAGATTCTTTATCCAGTCTTTCTCAAAAAATAGGCAATATTTGCATGAGAATAGGAAAATTGTTTCTGATAGAGATGTGTAACTGCTTCAGATAAAAGGTACAAAAATCTCAATACTTTGGTTACCATACAGTTACTCACTAGGCATATAACTTTTCCTTGTCTTTGTTAATAAGTGATTGGTTTCTGGGATTGTAGAATCACATATGACATATATATGTAACCAGATGTTTTCATCGTACCTAGGATTAGAATTTTTGAATGAAGATTGTGGTCTGTTTTGGCTGTGATTAAGTCCTCAATTACTTTACCTGCAGTGCATGGATATTAAATGTTCGAAAAGTGATGTGCGTTCAGTCAGTACAGTCTCACTGAAGTTTTGGTTTTAAAGGACTTTGTAATTCATTGAGTTTCAAGGCTGTTTTTTACCAGCTTTTAATTACTGGAAGTCAGAGATCTCTTCATATCTGTCTGATCCATGTGTGGTGAGTTGAAACAAAGGGCCTTTTTAATGGCTTGTGGTTTCTCTCTCTAAATTCTCAGTGAGCAGGATGTTGGAGACTATTCTTCCAGTGTATGAAAAATGTAAATTTTTGTCAAAACTTAGTCTGTGGTAGTATTCAGGTTAAGAATAGTCTTTCCTTCAAAAGTGTGCTGCCCCTAGCAGTGATTTTGATGGCTGATAATGAGCCAGAATTTATTCAGAGAAGATTGTAGTGATATTCATTAGTGAAATGAAGTTCACTCCTGAGATGAAGCTGTGTTTTTATAGAATTTTTAAAAGCTTTATGAACTCGGACACTTTACGACCTCTTCCCAGTTTTATCAATGGTTGTAATGCATGTTGATAGGAAACACTGTTGTACCCTTAGCAATAAACAAAGGAAATAGCAGAATATAAAGAGGAATTTGAATGTAATTAAACTAGTGATTCTTTGTCAGAAATGGAAAACTGGTTTAGTAGGATCAAATCTGGCCAGTCAGACATTGATTTTAATCGAGGTTATCTTGCAGAAAATTTAAACTTCTGTTACATACATATTTTTCTGCATTCCAATACTCTTAGAACTATTTCAAAACCTACCAGGAACAAGTCATGATCTGAACAACTCTTTTTTTAATTGGAAAAGGTGTCTGAAATGCACCTTAAGAGTTTTGAAGGATGTGCTTTCAGAGGCTGTGGAGAAAATCTAATGGCTTGCTGATGCCAAACAAAGTTCAGTTTTCACTGTGCAGTGCATCCTCTAACCTGGAGCGTTCTTAAGTACTGCTTTACCTTAATGTGAATAAGTGAATTTATTAGTCCAGCAGAAGACTCTCCACATATTCGTGAGTCATTCCCAAAGCCTCCCTAAGCACCACCAAAAAAAACCCAGCACCACCTGTATGGAAGATGCTGGTTTAATGAAACTAATAAGAGCTGCTTTGAACAATACAGTGATGGAATTCTAAAGGTCTGCTAATCAAGACAGCTAGATGGCAGATAAGAAAAAATATTTTCTACTTCAAAATGGCAAAAGATTTTTTTTATTCCAGGAAAGTTTACTAATGATGTAATTTGTAAAAGCTTTTCTAAACAAAAGTTAATTAACTAAACTTCATTTTAGTTGTATGCCTTACTAGTCTATGTGAAAGAACTTTGTGTACATGCAGGTACTGTACAATAAACAAATACAGTGGTAAGTCTATCTGATTAAAATTAAAATAATTGCGTTGATATTTTAGAGCTTTGAGACCATTAAACCACCTTTTGTAATTGGATTATGTTACAATTGGGAAGATTTATTAAATGAAACATCTGCTTTGATACAGTGTCCTCATTTTCCTATCTTAGTTCTTCTCTGCTTATGCTCCACCTGCCTAAACTCCACCAGAATGAAATGGCTTGCATTGCCTTAAAATTATTTTAGACTATTGATAGATAGCTTAAATGCTTGCTGTTACTCACTATTTGCATACTTCTGCAACTCTCAAAATCAGTAAAAGCAACTGTGTGAAACTGGTTTCTATGGGGTTAGGGTGCTGACTGAGCTTAAATACAAACCTGTAGAGGTATGCACAAGACAATCAAAGCTCTGTTGTCCCCATTAACAGCAGGTGAGTGCAAAAGTTACGAAAGATAATTAGTTGTCCTATGATTCTTTCTATTTAATACCTTTTTTTTTTTTTTCCTTTTCTGAGATCATGCTCTGTCTGTTGGGGTACGTAAAAGGAGGACATAAAATTCTTGTTAATAAAATTTCATTCTAACTTTCTCTTAATATTATTTTAATAACTGACAATTGTAGTTAGGTAACACATCTCTAATTTCACTGATGTTGAGTATAAACAGAGCCACCAAAATCAGTGCAAGACACTCAGATTTAAAAGAGTTTTGAAGTTGCCAAAACCTTTTTGTCTTGTCCTTTCTCTTCCCCCTGCTTTTCTTCTGCTGACTTCCAGTCTGTCCACTACATTACTTGCCTCAGACATTAAAAAGAGTCAGTGATTGGGAAGTCTGGGGTTGAAGATGAGAGGATCCTGTTTCTCTTGGCAGCTGGTGCTGCAGGTACAATGAAACTTAAAATTTTCATGCTGTTGCAGTAGGGCCACCTTATATGCTCTCAGTTGATTTTCTTAAAGGAATAACAGTTAATTATTTACTTGATTTTCAAAGTGTCTTCCTTAATTTAGTGCTTTATAAGCAAGCATCTTCTTTCTGATGAAAAGTTAAAGAAAAGAGCTAACTTAAATAATTTGGGTATTTGTATATCTCTTTGGCTGCAGACAGTTTGAGAGATTGGATGTGTGACCATTTTCAGCTAAAATTTATGAAGCAGGTATTAGACTTCAGGACTCTAATACAGTCAGTTATAATACAGACTCTAAATCTAAGCAATGTATAAGAAAAAAAATTAAATAAAACCTTATATTAAAATGTCTTAGTATCCAGCCATGATATCATGTGTGTAGTAACTTCGACCTCTTTATCATTAGATGCCAAACCGAGATTGAATAGCTCTTTTTTCAATAGTACTTGTATTTTGTGAATTTTATAAGAAGTTAATTCCTGTAACAGCTGGGAGGAGGCAATGTTTGATGTTCCACATATTCTCCATCATTTCACTTCGCAGAGAGTATAAGTTAGCAAAATTTGTGTGAAAGAGCATAGGACGCAGTTTTGAGTCAGCCAGTAGTCTTCAACTGTATTGATATTTCTCCTGCATTACTGAAGTCCTTCTTTCCTTATTGTCTCTTACTAATAACATGCAAGACAAATTTTGAACAGTCATCTTCACTGTTTTGACAACTTACTGGAGGGCATAATTAATTTTATGTAGACAGAAACAGGTGTTTAATGGAAAATTATCAGATATATCAGTCTCTCACTGTGCATGGAAGGTAAGTATAGGGTGTGAATAAAGATGAAACAGGTAGATTTAATTCCACTATGTCCTGATTAGTACTTCTACTTTATCTCAAACATTTGTGTTACTTTTTAGATGTCACTCATTAACAGCGGTGCCTTTTACTTTATATTAAAACGAATGAGGCCTATGTAAAATTGAATGTGTTTTGCTTTGAGGTGGACATTTAAGCCACTCTAGTGCAGTTATTAGTAATGGTGTGACTATACCTCAGGTAGTTTCTCTTTAACCTGTTAATCAAGTCCTCTCAAAAAAAGATGGAATTAGTCTTGAGCATAATAGACCAAAGGTATGAGTCATATCATGGTCATTTTCAGAGTATGTTTTCATTAAAGTGATGTGATATTAGAGTCTCTTTGTTTTTTATTATCCAATGTCTGATTTTGCTGATTTTACTAAATCACGATCTAAATTCTCTAAAGTGAGAACATGGCAGACTTCGTTTCAAATCAGTTGGCTAAATGTCACATTATTCCTAGTTTGCTTGACTTGTCTAGTCACCTCCTGCTGTTTGACTTTTGATCATGAATAAATTGTTAAAAACTTAAGAATAATGTGTAATCACTAGTGAATAGTAAGAATTTCTGACTTAATCTGACTAGCTGAAGCAGTGTCTTGGGGAGTAATAATGAAGATCAAGTTATAGTCACTATGTACATGCGATTTTACTGTAGAAGTATTCAGGCAGAGCGTATTTTGATTGCTAGGTGGTTGCCTGGATGGCTAGAAAAAACATCCCACTCATTTGTCTAGTTGTGGAACCAAGACCAGGGATTAAAAAAACCCAAACCAAAAATGACCAAACCACCAAAACCCAACCCTTTCTGTTACCAACTCATGTAGTCAGTGTAAAATTGGGTTAATGAGCTTTTTTTTTTTTTTAAAAAATAAAATTCCTAGTATTCCTGTGGAGATTGTAATACTCTTGTATTAATTAAAACTTTTTGGATGTCTGTCTTGAAGGGTCTTTTACTTACTGTTTACAAAATAAGAATGTGGTTTTGTTTTTTTGTAGTTCTTCAGAACAGTTCTTAAAACAAATAGACTTAGGTTTAAGGAATATTTCAGAGAGAAAAATGCCACAGCATTCTACACATTTAGGTACTGTTCTAGTTGTGCTTGTCTTTTCACTTACCCTTTCGCTTAGTTGTGTGACTGGCTTTGTCAGTGTCTTCTGCAAGCAAAGTGTTCTCCATGCCAGGAGGCAGTACCTCTGACACAAACCTCTGATAATTCATAATACTGGGAAAAAAATCAATAACTTGCCTGCAGCTTATAAAGTTATACCTTCTAAATAAAGCTCCTGATTCATTAGGGAACAGTGAAATGTCTCAGTACCTCCACCCTACCTCCTTCACCTCTCCTCAAAAAACCCCCAAATATTGGAATATGTAAAAATGAAATCGGTATTAATGTTTGCTTGGTCTAAGAGGGCATGGTGGCTTTTTAATCCCTTCATGAAAGATCAAGTCCATTCTAATAATACCACTTTTATATAGGCCTTTTAACTTCCTAGTTTTCACCTTTAGTGAAATTAACCTACACCTGTGTTTTGAAATAGTGATTACAAAGGAAGTTATATTGGGTTGTAATTGGCTAGAAACTCAAATAGTGGAGATAGTTGTGTTATAAGAATCAGGCTGTTAACCTACACTTAGCTGTGGCAGGCAGGCAAGTTCTTAAAAGAAATAGTGGAGTAGTGGCGTGTGTGAATAATTATGTGCACTCTGTCTTTAAGTGGAATTGTTAAGTGGTTAGACCCGTTTTTCTAGTGGTAAAGACAGCTAGTATTTTAGATGTGATAGTAAATTAAGGCTCTTTATTCTAATGTCATATTTTAAGATAACAGGAGCTTTGAGAGGCTATATTCTTCCTACACGTTTCCAATACACAGAGTAAAAGATATGGCTGAGTTAAAGTCTTGAGAGGTTCACCCTGTTCTTAAATAGATTTGGTAGACTATTTGTAATTTGGAAGATTTGGGAAATAGCCTTTGATCTAGCTCTAACTGGGTTTTAAATATATTATGACTTCTGAGCTTGATGACTGTTGTGTTTTTTAATTGCGATAAACTCTAAATATTAAGAGGACTTCACAAAATGTTCATTTAGCAGATTTTCCTGTGGATTTCTTTTAAGGGATCATCTACACTGTCCTAGACCTGAGCACATGAAAGTAAAGTTATACTGCTTAGTCATGCATGTGTGTTTCTCTTCTTTTCTGAACTGCAGCTGAAGTATGTCAGCAGTTTACTCTTGTTTGGCATTTGTATGCTCCACAAGCTTTGCTGTGAGAGACTAAGAAGGGATAACTATAACTAAGCACACAGTGGAATGCCCTATTTTGATAGGTATGGTAAAGATAAAATAATAGTTGCTCATTAGCTAGCTGAGAAATAACTTCTTGGAAGAAGAACTGTACTTGGTGAGGATTCATCCTGTGTTCTGCACCTGCTGTTTTAAGTATTTCCCTTTTGCAGCGCTGAAGAATAGCTTACATTTACTATACTTAAAATCAGGGAATGGTTTGGGTTGGAAGTGACCTTCAAAGATCATCTAGTCCAACCCCACTGCAATGAGCAGGGACATCTTCAACTAGATCAGGTTGCTCAGAGTCCTATCCAGCCTGGCTTTGAATGTTTCCAGGGGTGGGGCATCTAGCACCTCTCTGGGCAACCTGTTCCAGTGTTTCACCACCCTCATTGTGAAAAATTTCTTCCTCATGTCCAACATGAACCTCCCTCTTTTAATATAAAACCATAACCCTTTGTCCTGTTGTAACAGGCCCTGCTAAAAAGTCTGTCCCCATCTTTCTTATAGGCCCCTTTTAAGTACTGAAAGGTTGCAATAAGGTCTCCCTGCAGCTTTGTCTTCTCCAGGCTGAATAGCCCCAGCTCTCCCAGCCTGTTCTCACAGGAGAGATGCTCCATCCTGCTGATCATTGTGGTGGTTCTCCTCTGGACCCTCCCCAAGAGGTCCTTGTCTTTCCTGTACTGAGGGCTCCAGAGGTGGATGCAGGACACCAGGTGGAGCCTCACCAGAGCAGAGGGGTGGCATCATTTCCCTTGATGTGCTGGCCATGCTCCTTTTGTTGCAGCCCAAGATACAATTGGCCTTCTGGGCTGCAGGCAGAGATTGCCAGCTCATATCCAATCTTTCATGCACCAGTACCCCAAGCCCTTCTCTGCAGGACTGCTCTAAATCTCTTCATCCCCCAGCTCGTATTGATACCGGGGCTTGCCTTGACCCAGGTGCAGGACCTTGCACTTTTCCTTGTTGAACTTCATGAGGTTTTCATGGGCCCACTTCTTGAGGGCTCATCCAGGTCCCTCTGGATGGCATCATGTCTCTCAGGCACATCAAGTGTACCACTCACTTTGGTGTCACCCACAAACTTGCTGAGCGTGCACTTGATCCTACTGTCTATGTCATTGATGACAATATTAAATAGTACTGGTCATGCAGTGTCTGTTCGTCTTAAATTCCTTAAGCTACTTGCTGGGTGAGAGTTGCTGTGTGCAGGTGTGTCTGTGGAGGTCTGAGTGCCTGCAGCTGCAAGTCAAACCATGGGTCGGAGGGCCCACAGTGTCAACAGCTGGAAAGATGAGCATGAGTGGATATAAGTGCCAGGAACAAGAGTGGGACCTCAGGTCACTGGGGCACATGCATCCATGGTACCAGAAACTGGAGCAAGTGAGTATATGGGCACTGCAGCTGAAGTGGGACTGCAGGCAAGAGGGACCATGTGCTTGAGTTCCAGTGGCTAGAGAGACTGGATGAGTGAAACCAAGTGCTAGATGCTGGGGTAGGACCAGTGGTTTGATGCCCACATGTCGTAGTGCCAGCAATTACATTAAGTGAAAGTGAGCATTAGTGAAGAGCAAGCCAAACTAGCCTGCATGTAGGTGAAGTGGTCAGGCGTTTGTGCCTCTCTAAGGGGAAGACCCGAGCAGGAACTTACTGTTAGGGTGACCAAGTGAGTCTGGATGGCTGCCAGGCACACTGTAGGATCTGTGGATCTCTAAGGATGAGGCTGCTGGTGAATGTCTGGGCAAAACCACAGGGGATTGGCTACTGGAAGACCACCAGAGTCTCAGCCATTTGTGTGTGTGTGTGTGTGCGCCGTGTGTCTTTGACAGTGTGAGATCATGGCAGGAAGGGGAGGGGGAAACTACTGGGGGAGTAAAAGGGTCCCAGTGAGGTCTGTGTGTGCATGCTTCTGTGTGTCTAAATGCATACCAGCATTTAGACCCCAGACAGTCTCTACCAGCAAATGGAGTGGGATAGTGGCCTTGAAGGCATGTATGTCCACGTGTCACACATGGCAATTTTGGAGACTGGGATCCAGGGGCAGGCTTGGTGCCTGAGTCTAGCTGCTGGGGGGACCCGTCTTACGTGTATGTATTGTCACTAGTGGACTCCTATGCAGCCAGAGAGGGGAGCAGGGTGGGTGTATTGGTGCTGTTTGGATTTGTTTGCATGCTATGTCTGTCTGTTTTGTCGCTGCCTGTGGTGTCTATGTGTTGTATGTATATGTGCGCTTTCTGTCTGCGTGCATGCCATCTCTGAATATATGCTCAGCCTCTCTACAAGTTGTATCTGGTGTCTTGGAGCTGCTGTGGCATCAGCCCTTTTGGGCCTCTAGGTACAGTGATTTTCTCTTAAGTCTTCTTTGTCGCTCTGCCTTTCACCTCCACAGTGTCCACCAGTAGAGAAATCAATTTCACTCCTGAATCTTTTTGGAGGAAAAGAACGCTTACTGTAAGTACAGTGACAGGCAAATGGCTTTCCTTGCAAAAGTGTGGTAATAGAGTATAGCACTCAATTCTGTAGGTCATATTAGATTATTTAAAATCCTTCTTTCAGACTAACTGCATGTCAGTTTTTAGTAGTGTTTTAGTGATGTAACAGTGAAGCAAATACACAAGAAAATGAAAAAAAGCAGTGTACTATTCTTGTAGGCCATCTCTATTTTTTCTGAGATTATTAAAAATTAATACCTTAATTTCCACTGGAACAAGGGAGACCTGACCTGTCAGTTCATATGTGATGTCATCTCTGCAAATTGCTCAGCTCAGCCATGAAGCAGGCACAGAACTGAAATTCAGTATTCCACTCGGCAGCAGGTAAAATAACAAGAAAACACGCTGAAAAAATGCATAAGGAAGCATGCTGCTCTCTGTATTCTGGGAGTAGTGCTGGTTTTGCAATAGGGTCAAAATATTGTGTACTGATTCAAATTAACAGCATGATGTGTTTGTGCTCAGTGGTCTTTGTTTTAATAAGACAGAGACAACAAATGTGTAGAAATTGGTTTTCATTTCCTTTTCTGTTCAGAGGGGATCCTCCTTATGTTATCAACATGTAGAGCTGCTTTATTGACGTTAAGACAGTGGTGCCATCTGGTGGTGGTAATGCATTATCAGAAATGGTGAAAATTACTTCTAAGGTGTTCCACTGAGAATTGAGAAACTGTTGGTATGGTACTAAAAAGATGTATTTGCTGCCTTAATGTACAATTATGTGGATGAAGTAAGTCATAAAAGGCTGCACATGGACTGTTAATCATGACTTGGCTTGCTAAGCAAATTTAAACGTTTAATCCTATTTCTGCTCAATAAAAAGATGTATTTCTAGTAGTTTCTTTTATTAAATAGTTCTTTGCAAACACAACATAAAGAGTTTTGTTGAAGTTTACAGTACTTTAAATCTCAATTTGGAAGAAAATTTTTTCTTCTGTTACTGCATTTTGCTAAAGCTAGTGTAACATTCTCACTGCTAGCACGTTTTGAGTAACTGTTCTTTTTTTTTTAAGTGGCTGATACATTAAGTTTGAAAGTAAAAATTCAACAACATAAACGTGACAACAGTTGAAATAAAGAACTTGGATATTTGAAGCCAAATCAGCCACAAATATTGTTTTCTTTATCCTGCCATCTCTTTAAAAAAGTGTCCTGCGTGTTAAGTTGTTTACCTGAGGTAATATCCGCATCATTATCTGGACTACAGTATAGACTTCGTTAGCAATGAAAGTAGAACTATGACTGCTTCTCCAATTCTCTTGAAATAAATTTTGACTCATAAATATCTTGCCCTGTGATGGAAAGATTTGCAGAAGTACAAGTGACTTTATGATAAGCTATTGGGGTTATTTAATTCATTTCACTTAGCCATAATTATTTTGATCTGTTGTGGGTCAGCATAAAGTTATTCTACTAAGTTACTGCCAGATAAATTTCCTTGCATGATGAATTTCCTTCCTTGTCTGTTCAGCTGTTAACAACTTAAATCTTTCTATTGCAATTTATTATAGTAACAGACTAGTTTTATGTTTGAATCCAAGCTAGTTGAGGAGGCACAAATGCTGTGCTTCTATTTATTGATAATCTATGACCTCATGACCATGCAACACTGCCTGCAGATGCATTGTATTGAAAGTGTGAATTAGACTTCCCTGTTAACCAGCCATTAGTTCTTTGGTTACATGTCTATGTTCACAATATCAGGAGCTGTTTGTGGACCTGGTCTTGATGGAATGATTTGTTTGGAGGCCTGTTCAGCTAATGTAGATTGTGGAATTAGATGGAAACAGCTGTTAAAATTGAAAATATTTAATGATATTTAAGAATTTAATTTTAATGTTTAAATTAATGTTTACATAGTTAATGTATCAATATTTATTGGATGTCTTTGAGAACAATTAAACTGGCTGCCATAGCAGGGACTGTCTCTTCTTCCACAGTTTAATGAATCTCATTGTGAACCTAGGTTTGTCTACTGGTTGTCATCTGCATGCAGCTACTCACGAAAGTCCATGAGGCTTATGCCAGCCATAAACCATACAATCATAAACTTCAGATTTTAAAATTTTCTTTCCCACACTAAGTTTTGGGTCAGAGGAAAGTTCAGGTCTTATAATGTTTTGTTCTTAGACCTATGACTTTCACTTTGATAACACTGTCCTTGTGAATTTAGGTATACCTGCTGCTTCTATTAATAGTACTCTCGTCATTCAGCTTTCAATGCTCTGTGGCTGTAGTACATTTCAGTAATTATTCAGCACTATTGCTAGGATCTGCTGTGTATAGCTTTTTTTCTCTGGCTCTCTCCACTTCTGCTTTTTAATGAAGTAACATATTACGCTATATTGCAGCAAAAGAAATACATATATGTTTTTATCCTTTTAAAATAGAGCAAGGCTGTAATGGTTTGTAAATCCTTCAGGCATTTACTTCAGTTCCGGATCTGTACCTCATAAGGGTAACTTGCTGGTTTGCTTTGCAAACCTAGGTGGTGCAAATGAGAATTACAGTTATCAAGAGCAGTAATAGAAGTTGAACAGTCCTTTAAATAAAATCTGTTTTGGAATATTAGTACTCACTTCTGACTTGTTAGCATGCAGGATGAGTAGAGTGATCCATTTGCCTGGTTTCCAGCAACCCTCTAGATGTAAAAATGGACTGAATTTCACTGTCTTCTAGCATTTATAATGCATCACTATCTTCCTGTAACCAGAATATGGAGAATGTGATGGTGATGTAGGATCAACTTTGTTGTTGAGTGCCACTCTCTTCTTCCAGCTGTTAGCTTGTCCTCTTCCTGTAGCAGTGATGGAAGATGTATGGCAATTCCTTTTGAAAAGTTTTTACTCAGAAGTTTATGTTGTGATGTGCTCTTGGACTGATGATATGCCTCTGACTTGGTTTCTTGAGAAGCAGTGCCATTGACTGCTCTGTTCTCCACATTTTGCTGCAGAAATAGATCTTTTTTTTGGCAAATCCTTTCTGGAGTTTCTTCCCCTGTCCATATGAGAAGCTTTTCATCTTCAGTGAGGACTTTTTATTGTCAGCTGCAACAAAAGAGCATCTCATGCAACTCTGCATTGCCTTCAGTTTATAGTAATTTTTTTTTCTCTGAATACAGTAAAAAATATTTACAGTGGAATAGCCAAGGGATTATTTGCATTGTACTGAAGTTCTCGCCTAGTACTATCATGAATATTTTCTTGTATCACTGTATTTATAATTCCCTTCGCAATATAACAGTAAGATCAGTAACTACAGGCTATGCCTTTGGTTTTTTTGAAGCAGGACAATGGAAACAGTACTACTCTTTACCTGTCTCTGTAACACCTGAGTATTTCCTGTGTGAATAAACTTAGTAAGAAAAATTGCCTTCATCTGTCAAGCTAATCTATTCATCCTTTGGCTAAAGGTGATACAAAGGTCTTTTTTTTTTTTTTTTTTTTTTTTAAATATAATTTTAGTTTTGAAAATTAACTAAAGATTCTGGAAATGCTGATTATTTCCCTGAAAGTAATTTTTGAAACTTAAGAGAAAAGAGCAGATTACTTGCAAGTATAACTTGAAAAATTAGAATAATACTCATCTGGCTGTGGATCTTCAATCTAAAATGTTTTCTTTTGTTACAGGTTGATCACTATTTAGTCCATAAATTGTCGTTCAAGGTTCCTGCTTATTTATTTGGTTATTTTCCCTGTCGTTTGTGAAGATAATGAATTTCATTTTCTTATCACATGGTGACAGGACTACTTGGATTTTTGAGTAGTTTTCCTTGCCTATGTGTGTCCTTTCGTAGGAGACTGTATTACATTTCCCCCCCCCAACCCCCCTTTTTTTTTCCTGAGGATCTAATTATTTTTCTTACTCAGAAGTGTACCTGCCCCACTGTTACCTTCAGTTAGTGTAGATACTTAGATACTTGCAGTTGAATTTAGTGAGCTAAGAATTTCTTGTGGCAGATGGGTTTTATGGAATTTCGGATGTTAACTTTCAGACTGTTTTTGTCTTTTCAGGTCTCTGGATGGCAGACTCTGAAAAGAAATGCTGTTTTAAGAGGTACGCCTCATGTGGGCCAAAATACTCCTCACTAGTGTAGATACAAATGATAAGGCTGTACTTTGAAGAAGTCTCTCTGCTGATCCTTGCATGAATAATAGTTTTCAGTGCTGAAATCTCTCTGAAATGTGAAAGCTTGTACAGAGCCAGGCTTCCCTTCTTGGTGACAGTTTCAGCAGAGAGATCACTGCTTTAGTGGATGAAGCATAGCATAAACAAAACCAGTTGACTATCTGACATGTTTGTATGCCCTGCCAGTCTCTCCTGGCTCTATATGAGGGATTTTGTTTGTTTCCTTGCTTTTTAAACTGGGAATATAGTCCAGATGCCTTTGTAATTGTCTTGACTCACTTCTTATTTGTGTAATGTAAGATGTGACAGACAGTGAGAGGCTGACACCATGCTAAGAGTGTGCTATAAAATAATATCAGTTGGAACTAACATGAAGGAATATTAATCTTTGTACAAGTGATCATTTTTGCATATTAGCTGTATATTTTGAATGTTTTGTGTGTTTGTTTGGGATTTCGTGTTCCAGCTCTTAAGGAGACTGCTTGTTCTCTCTCCATTGTTAATATGTTGTTTCTGAATAATGGATTACTTTACAGCTATTAGGAAAGCAGTCTCTTGAAATTGAGTTGGATAGCTCATCTATTATGTCTCACATCCATTTCAGGATTCATAAGTGGCAGATTTTAAGAAAGTAGGCTTTGTTTGTCTTTCTAAGAGAAAGATTTGTCCAGTCCAGTCTTTTCAGGGCTCTCATTTTAATTTTTTTTTAAACAGGACCTCTTAATTCTTTCTTACGCATGATTCAGGTCTCTGAAGCTTTAAAAGGTTTCCTGTTTCTCTAAAAGCAGTATAGTGCTAATTTGTTTCATTCTGACTCAAAAATAATTCCCTGTGTAAAGTACTAACAACTTGGGTTAAAAGTGGCTCTTCAGCTATTGACTGAGATTCTGTTGTTGCTGGTTCTTACGCTGTATTTACAAAGGTCCTGAAGAAAATGATGCTAAGAATAAGGAAAAGTATTATTACTGTTTGCAATACACTTGTTGCATGAAATGAAGACGATGGTGCTGCACTAATTCTGGAGGTGCACACTTGTAGGATGAGAGGCATTGCATACAAGTTGCAATGCAGAACATTCCTGTGAGACAATGGGAGCACTTTTTGGCAGCGAGGGTGGTCAGACCCTGGAACAGGTTGCCTAAAAAGGTTGTGGAATCTCCATTTTTGAAGGTTGTCTGAATGCAGCAGGAATAGGCTCACAGCAACTCAGTTCAAGTGGGCCTGCTTTGAGTCCAATGTTGGATTAGAGCAGTTTGGAAGTTACTTCCAGTCTACATTATCCTATGAATCTATTTAACCTGCTCCGGGGCCACTTTTTGTGCATTTCCTATAAAAACAGGTGAGGCTCAGGTTGCTGTGGATTTGTTCGTGTTTTAAAAAAGAAGCAACTGTATTTGAGAAGTGTTCTGTGATTATAGAACTGAGGAGTTAGAGTAACTTCTTCCTGTTCTAGCAACATGGTTTGAGGGAAGTGTGTTGTTCTTTGGCTCTAGTGTTCACTTGTTGACTAGATAAAGAGAGAAAAACTTTGATTTTTTTTGTTTTTTTTTTTAAATCTTTTATCAAATGTCACTGTTCAGTCAGTGGATTGAGAGTCTCAAAGTTATCAACAGTTCTTAAAGTTTGAGATTGCTTGGTGTAGTAGGTTACTATTCAAACAGGTAACTCTGTGTAGAAGACCTAAGGAACCTTTGTGTCCTACAGATTTGCCTTATTTGGGTTTAGCTTTTTAAAAACTCAATTAAGGTATGATATTTCTGTTGTCTGCTGCCATAGAGGTTGGGAGCCTGAGATCTGCAGTTTTTGACTGTTAAAAAGGGGCTATTACACATTACAAAATAAGGCAAATTCAAATAGCCTCAGTTTTTTGTAGAGGTATATTTTTCATACTAAGTCATGTGAAGTCTGGTGAGTTTATAAAGTGTCTGTAAAAAATAAGGCTCAATTTGGAGATATGTTTTAGTTTTCTTTAGATGTTTAAAATGTCATGCAAGAAGACATCAGCCTAGGTGGTGCTTTGGAAGAATAAACTTGTCGTCCCCTCCTGTTATTTCTTTAAGCTCATATATGTGACTTTAAGCTCAACCTGATTCTGCCAGTTTTCTTTTTAAAGCAACCAATTTTGGATTTTGAGCTCATGCTAACTTCATTAAGTAGATGTCTGTGTGATTCTGACCAAATAACCATTGCTTGAAGTACTCAATTTGCTGCTTCAGAGCAGTCAAAACAGTAAGAAATTCTCCTTGCATGTATAGATGAAGGTAGTGTAATAGTCTAGTAGGTTCATAGGATCATAGGACAATCCAGATTGGAGAAGACATCAGAAGATCATGTAATCCAACTATTTAAAGCAGAGTAATCTGTGAGATTAGACCAGGTTGCTCAGTGTTTTCTCCAGTTGTCTGAATGTTTCCAGGCCCTAAGCTGCAAGCTTGCTTGGGGAGAGTGTTTTCAGAGATGGTTTGGACTTCTGTTGTTTTTCTTTTTAAGGTTAGATTACTTGTTTTGGAAATTCCTGAATTCACTTTTAGCTTTCTTTTCAACATATCACTGTTAGAGAGAGGGGAAGATGAGATTTGTGGAAGAAATCCTCTGGATTTCAGATTTGGGAAAACCTCATGTTCTTTTTCAAAAGAAAGGTATTGAAAGGATACTTGGATTTGCCTAGAAAATAGAAAAATAGATTGGTTAAAACAAGCTGGCTAATCTTGATGGTTCTTAGTGAAACTTCTTTTTTAAAGATTGTGTAGTTTTGCTGTTTAGTTCCAACTTATATGAGATTACTAACATGAATTAATTGTGTGTACAGAAATTGTCAGTCTAAGCAGGATGTGACTTCGTTCAGAACTGTTCAGAGAAATCCAGAGGCTAGTGAATGTCCTGCTTCTCTTTTCTTTGTGTTACTACATGTTAATAAGGTAAAAGTAACTCTTCAAGAGTGCTACTTAAATTACAAATACAGATGCTGAGACTTCTGAAGGATACTGAGATTTTCTCGAGATATATGTCAAGTTGATTTCATGAGAGCCCAGCAGTTAAAAAAAATTAACTAAGTTTTCAATCGCTTGGTTGGTAAACTCAGTATTTCGGGTACGATTTGCAAGCTGATTAGACTGATGTAAAACCTTAAACTTTTAATAAATAAATTTTTAACTCATTACTGTACTCATAATGCGAGTAACAGTCTTTATAACAATTAAGGTGGAGTTAAGATGACATAGAAATAGTGCTTGGGGATTTATTTATATTACGCTTGTCAGCATTAATATCTTGGAAATTTTTTGTACATTCTGTTTGCTTCTAATCTTCAGATCTAATCCACTTTTTTTTTTTTTCTCTGCTACAGCAGTATACTTCAGTGTATATATGGCTACTTGACAAATACATTCGGGATGTTTCTTTTTGTGGGGTAATGTCATGGTTTAACTCCAGCTGACAACTGAGCACCATGGAGCTGCTCGCTTTCTCCTTCCCTCCCTTGGTGGGATGGGAAGGAGAATCAAACAAAGTAAAACTCATTAATTGAGATAAAAACAGTTTAACAGGGCAGCAAAGGAAGATAAGATAAAATAATAGTAAAGATAACAGAATATACAAAATGAGTGATGCACAGTACAATTGCTCACTACCCCTTGACCAATACGCAGCCTGTCCCTGAGCAATGATCCAGCCTCCTGGCCAACTTGCCCATTTTATATACTGCGCATGATATCGTATGGTGTGGAATATCCCTTGAGCCAGTTTGGGTCAGCTGTCCTGGCTGTGCCCCCTCCCAGATTCTTGTGCACCTCCTCACTGGAAGGGCAGGGGAAGCTGAAAAGTCCTCGACTTAGTTGTTGCTACATAGTGCTTATACTAAAACATCAGTGTGTTATCAGCTACTAGAAAATTAGCTCTATTCCAGCTAAAACCAGGACAGGTGATAAGAGCTTGGCTGTCTTGTATGATGAAAGTGACTTTTAAGTTCTATTTGGCAGTAGGCTGTAGGAACATGAGAATGTTGAAAGTCCCTCTCAAGCAGATGTGAGGTTCAGATAGACTAGTACCGTGTCTGAGCTGATAGCTGTTAACGTATTCCAGATAGGAACATGGAAGACATCCTATATTAGCCATCTACCCACACGGAGAGTTTCTTCCTAAGTGTTCTGAGTGGTAGGTTAGCTTCATGTTTTGTAGTAGGACTGTGTATCCTTTTAAAATACATTAATAATGATAAAGTAAGTGATTGTGAAATTTGCAATTATATTTTCTACTTTCCTCTGAAATTATACAGGACAGGTGATGAACGTGGAATTACTTTATATTTTTAATTTGTTGCTGTTATTAATGAATTTAATTTCTTATATGAGATGGTAACGTTAGTCCTTTTATATTTTCTTTATATATGTCAGTAGTTTTGCTGGTTGTGGGGTGTTGTTTTTTTTTTTTTTTTTCTGTTTTGGAAACAATTCAAGAAGTCTTCAAAGTCTGAGTCTTTAAATATGTTGTCTAACTGAACTGACATTTTGGTAATATGCCATTTTGTTGCTATCTACTCCCTTCCTTTCTAAATAGATATTAACCACCCTGGACTTCTTTTTTTTTTGGTCTGTGTGTGTCTGTGTGTTTGTTTGTTTGTTTTTTTTAACTGAAACCTCCAATTGTTACAGGTTGACTGCTTTGAAAAATAAGAGAGGCATTCCCATTTTCTTCTTTTTCCTGAAACTAGAGGACAGGTCTCAGTTGCACAAGATGCAGGTTAAAGTGGAGTCTGACACTGGCAGCTTGCCTACAAACCTTAGAAGTTACATTGCTTATTGGAGAT
Source organism: Nesoenas mayeri (assembly GCF_963082525.1). Classification (NCBI taxonomy): domain Eukaryota; kingdom Metazoa; phylum Chordata; class Aves; order Columbiformes; family Columbidae; genus Nesoenas; species Nesoenas mayeri. The sequence goes on from NC_137542.1 coordinate 36,663,040, forward strand.
CCAAACTGCATTGATACTATCATGTCTGCGCCTCTGCAAATGCAGAGAAGAGTTTGTTTTCTTGTTTTAGAAGCTCAAGATAGCAATGTGGACGAACCCTTATGGGGAAGTCCTCTACTACATTTTGTCTTGCTTTGAAACTAAGGTGTCTAGTGCCCTGGAAAACAGCTGTTCCCATTCTGTTGCTTCTTCAAATAGTTCCTGGTTTCTAGTCTTTAAAAATAATGAGAGGGATTTTGCGTCCTTCTTGAAAGGTATATAAAATTTTCATTAGGTTGATTTGACAGGCTTGCTCTAGATATTTGAAAAGACATTTTCACATTGCCAAAAAGTGTATGATTCTGTTTCCTATTCAGTCAGTGAAGAATGTATTATCTTTGCTATCCTCTTTTTCTGGCACAATGGACTTCATTACCATTCTGTAGTATTTTTACCTTGTTCATTATATGGTTCATTCATTCTTCTCTCTCTCCCCGTCTCTACCCCACCCCATTCTTACTTTTTTTTTTTTTTAGGAGCCGTGCTTGTCTCTGCTAGTGAGGAAAAATTGTCATGCCTTTTCCAGAAAACAAATTATTTGTTTGCTTCAGTTTTCACCATACTATCTTTAGCTTTTCTGCCTTATTAGTACTTACATTCAGTCTGGTGATCCTGAGCACCTTTTTTCTGAATTCCTGCCTAGGCAAATAACTAGAGTGATATTGATACTGCCTTTTTAAGTATCCTTGTAGCTTAATGTTTCATTTGGCTGTCATAAGTTATGTTTTCCAATGTGCTGACTTTCTGTTTAACTGGTGGTTTTAAACCATCTTCTGAACTCTTCTTAAACAATGATGTTGAGTAACTCCTCCTCTGTGCCATAGAAATCTACTTATTTCATGCAGTAGCTTCTGTAACTGGAGACATCAGATACTGACTTCCAAAGTTTTAAGATGTGGCTGGTTTTCAGTTGATTTGAAATAAATCTGTAAAACACAATTTAGAAAGGTAGTTTCCTAGCATAGATTCTCACCTGTCTTGCGTATGGCAAAACCAGGTTGTGTTTTCATGGTTCTCTAATGATTAGTCACTAGATTAATTAAGAAATGTCAAATACAATAAAATAAGTTTGATTTGTGTTACCAACTGCACTGGGTAACATGAGTAGGGACATCTTCAACGAAACAAGTTGCTCAGAGCCCCAGCCAGGCTAGCCATAATTGCTTCCGGGGATGGGCTGTCTACCACCTCTCTGGGCAAGCTGTTCAAGTGTTTCACCACCTCATTGTAAAAAAAAAAATTAATACTCGTATCTAGCCTGAAGATGCAGCCCAAGATATGCTTGGCCTTCTGGGCTGCAAGCACACGCATTGTTGTCTCATGTGCAGTCTTTCATCCACCAGTACCCCCAAGCCCCTCTCCACAAGGCTGCTATCAATCTTTTCATCCCCCAGCCTCTATTGATACGAGGGGTTGCCTTGACCCAGGTGCAGGACTTTGCACCTTTCTTTGTTGAACCTCATGAGGTTTCCAAGGGCCCACACCTTGAGTTTGTCCAGTCTCCTCTGGGTGGCATCCTGTACCTCAGGTGTGTCAACTGCACCAATCAGCTTGTTGTCATCCACAAACTTGCTTGCACTCAATCCTCCTATCTATGTCATTGATAAAGATATGAAATAGTACTGAATCCAGTACAGACCCCTGGGGGACACTACTTGTCACAGGTGTCCATCTGGCCATTGATCTGCTGAGCTCTACTCGTTGGCTTCCTACTTTCTGGCTTCAACCATCCAGCCAATTCCTTATACACTGAATAGCCCACCCATCAAATCCCTATCTCTCCAGTTTCAAGAGAAGGATGTCATGGAGGACCATGTGAAATTGCTGATATAGTTCAAATTAGTGTGAGAGTTTGCCTTTTGATAGCTCTTTTGGTTTAGTGCTACTTTATTAAACATAGAAAAAGAATATGACAAATTCAATTAATGATGATACAACCTTGAACAGACTGCCCAGGGAGGTTGCAAAGTCTCCTTCTCTGGAGACATTCAAAACCCTCCTGGATACCTTTCTGTGTAACCTCATCTAGGTGTTCCTGCTCCAGCGAGGGGATTGGACTAGATGATCTCTCGAGGTCCCTTCCAATCCCTAGCATTCTGTGATTCTGTGAACCTTTTTAGGATATGTCTATGTGAAATTTAGTGAACACATGTCACCATTCAAATTCTGAGATGTATTGCAAACTAAGGTAGATGAAAATTAGTATTTTTGAGTCAGGGACTTCAATGGAAATCAGTGTAGTTTGGTGACTTCTGCAGTGTGGGAACCACATGTAATAGGTTCTAAACAAATTTAACCTTCTCTGTTAATTAACTTGAATGCTGTCAACTTATGTAACAGTAGAATTTTCTTTCCAGTATATCTTGAAAAATAATGTGTAACTGTATATATAAGGTAACAGTTAGTTTATTAAGGTGTGCGCTATTTTCTGGTGTTTTCTCTAAAAAACAATGAGGTTGCTGCAAAAACACATGTTTCATGTTTCATTTATAATTTCTGATTTTTCTTCCTCTTTAAGGGTGGTTATGCCATCCCTTGCTCTCGAGGAAATATTTCTAGTTCACATACAACAAACTGCATCTCTGCCAATGAGACTATTTTAGTTTGTAATGTGCTCTTTAATTACCTTGAGTTTAAATGAAGTGGGATTTCAGAAGCTGTATTTTTCAGCTCCATTATTGAGGCACAGCTTAAAAGTTATGCTTTAACCATACTAGCACAAGGCGAACACTAAAAACTGTGGTTAAATGTACTATGCCAAATCAGACTTAGTTATGATTAAAATGCTTTTAATTCTCAAATTCGTTTGAGGATTTTCTTTCTCCAAATTTTTTGAATTTCTCCTCATTACTAGACCAAATGTGATAACTTAGATCACTAGACTAGCAGTGTTTCACCTTAAATCCAAGTCCCTTTGTTGACGAAGGAACTTAATAACACCATGTTTACATTGCTTTATTTCACATACTTTAAAAGTTAGTGATATAATTGTGTGTGCATGCACGCGCCTATACATTATATGAGAGCATAAAGCAGTATAAAGATATCGTTAGGGTTAATTCTTGTTAATCACTTATTCCTGAATGACTTTTACCTGATCACTGCAGCTGTGTTAATTTATGATATGTCTTTTCTGCAGACACCAAAGATGCTAACGAGAAAGATTAAACTTTGGGACATTAATGCCCATATAACCTGTCGTCTGTGCAATGGATACCTGATTGATGCTACTACTGTAACAGAATGCCTACATACTTGTAAGTAGAAGTATAATTAAGATAAATTGTTGTGTGGTTTTGTTTGTTTGTTTTAATTTGATGTGCACATGTTTTAATGGCTTTACTTGAAATGTAAAACCTGTGCATCAGCTCAAATAGTGCGTGCTTTACTAGACACTGCTTTTTTTAACAGATGATCTGCTTTTTCAACAAAGCAAATGAAGAGAACATTAAAGCTGTACTGCATACACCTGAAGCCATATACAATTAGTGGTAGTGTATGCTTTCAAGAATGCAGTCCATCTTCTTGCTGAAGAAATGTGGAATGCCTAGTTCTCTCTTCTGTTGACATAGCATTTGTTCTCCAGCTGGAACCTTCCAAATGCCTCTTGCTTTCCTGTTCCTCTGCAGAAAGCAGCCATAGTTTATTGATAGAGAATATATATATTGTATTGTACCCTAGAAATAAACTTTTGCTCCAAAATATAGTGATGAGGGAGTTGGTTGTTGTTCAGTTACTTTGTCAATTTCTAGTTTCACATCACTGAAGTGTACCCTAGTATCTTGCAAAACCTTATGCTTTAAGAAAACTGAAGGTTTAAGTGCATCTTTGTTTTTGATGTTATGGGATATAGAAGTGCTAGGCTTTGCAATATTCTGCTGGAAACCTGGCATATTAGCACAGTTCCAACTACAGATCTAGAAAAGTTCTTTCCGAGGAGAAGCAACCTTGTAGTCCAAAGTGGTAACTCCAAAACTCTGTGTCATGAATCTTTCCTGATCCTCAGTTTCCTTTGCCAAGGTAGGTATCAGCTGGGGAATTAATCATCAGGCCAAACATTAGTGATATTAAATATCCAGACCTTAGTGACATTAAATATCATCTGTAGCAGCCACATTAATGACTTTACACATTACATTAGAGGGTTTTACAAAATGTACATTTTCTAGCTGTGTCTTCAGAATCCCTGCCATTTACCGATGTGTCATTGTCACCCAGGAGCTTCCATTTGTCCAGTTTTGCCTGTTCGGAGAATATAATTTGTTTTGTTTACATGTGCCTGCATTAATCTATTAAATAGTATTTGTCATGCAACTTCAAATATCTAATGTTCTAAAATGCTTGTTATAAAGCTACTATGTTGTTTCAATAGCTTAATGACCCATAGTCCTAAACTGTAATTGGTGACAGTGGCTTCATCGCCACAAAATGAAAGTTTCAGCAGACTAATTCTTCACCTAAAATTTCTTGCAAAGGGGAAATACAATGCTCGTGATTTGTCAGAGATTGTTTTCCATCGTATTTCATTTAGAAGTTCTGCTCATCAGCTTTAATGAGTTTTTTGTTGCCCAAAATTCTTTACTGTTGCTATTAACAAAATTTTGTACAAACCAAGTATTATTATATAATAAGTTAACATGTCTGACATGGAGTTAGACAGTCATTTTTCGTTGTTCTTTAAAAAACAACCAACCAACCCAAAAGCCCACAACAAAGCAAACAAAAAAGCAACCAAACAAACCCACAAAACCTACTGAACTCACATCACATCATCTACACCATTTCTTACATTTGCTTATGGTGGAAATGTTTAGATTAATCCCCAGTGATACAGTGCTTGCTTCAAAAGCCAGGGAATGCTCCTTGCTAGCACTTTTTTTTTTCTTTCTTTCTTCTTTTTTTTTTTTCCTTTTTTTTTTTTTTCTTGTGGTTTGCCCTGTCCTTGTTTTGGCAGCTTGTATTTTCAGAATACTCCTTGAGTTTGTACCCTTTAGAATTAGAGTTTTCTGAGAAAAGGGACAGAGGCCTCTCTTTATTAAGATCTTTATACACATTGGCATGTTTTGTGTTGTGTATGTTAATACTAATAATCTATGTTCCTGGTAAAGCATCATTGTAAAAACTATCCTGAAAGTTCCCTGTCAGTTGAGATAGTGAATTCTGTGCTGAATTATACTACCTTGAAATTTTATTTCTGTTTCAACTCAGAACATCACAATTTTCTTATCTTAAATTTTTCTCCAATTTCCTGTCCTTCAGACATTCAGAGACTCTTCACTTCAGTAGTAAAGGTAGTTCTTTGGTCCTTTAGTGAGGGTCATATGGAAGACCAGGGCCAGTCCTTTGAAGGGACAGGGCCTACTTCTTTTGTAAAACAGAATTCAGGGGAAAACAAGTTTCTTGATCCCTTTACTACTTATTTCTCTGCTATATCTTTAGTTTCTTGATGGCAAGCAGTCCTATAAGCCAGTAGTTAAAAGCTTCATTAGTAGTAACTCTTTGTTAAATCTTTCCTAGCTTACACCTGTTGGTTGATTAGAATTCCAGCATAGAAGATGTATCCAGGTCTTGTTAAACTTTTACATTTCTGAGTTTCATTAGTGTTCACATATGAAAGCTGTCCTTGTACGTTATGAAAGGGAAAGCCTCATATGTTATGAAAGCTATTGTTTTGTGGATTCACAAGGGTAATGGAAGACCAACTGTATTTCTTGAACTGGACAGAGAAATTTAAAAAGTTAAGAGGAATATAGCTGTTTGGGGGAAAAAAGGTAAGGATTAACCTTGCCTTTTTCTAATGACAGTTCCCTGATACGTTTAAATGTACTGTAAAAGTAACCAGAAAATATACAGCTCAGTTCAGGCCTACAAACAGTACCAAAATATCTGAGTAAATGGAAATCGGAGACTTTGAAAATCCCAGGTGCAGGAAAAAGTCTAGAAATACTATTGTTTCAGACCTTAGAATGGTTCCCATATTGGCTGTACTATACTCCTACGACTTCCAGTTTGACAAGAGTTTGTGAATCCCAGCTTGACCCTGTGAAAAAAGTGACAATCTAGAACACTGCAGCACCATCCATAAACTGTCTATTTGCATTTGTTTTGATGCTATGCTTACACTAGTAAACCTGCTGGAACCTGACCCAACTTGCGACGAGTTCAGTTTAGGAGGAGTTCATGTATAGCTAGTCCAAACTGGAAGATGTAGTGAAATCGGAGCCTGTTTTAGAAGGTATCATAGAGTAGTTTGTGTTCAAAGGGACCTTCAAAGGTCACCTAGACCAACTGCACTGCAAGGAAGCAGGGACATCTTCAACTAGTCAGGTTGCTCGGAGTCCCATCCAGGCTGGCCATAAATGCTTTCAGGAATGGGGTATCTACCACCTCTCTGGGCAACCTGTTCCAATGTTTCACCACCCTCATTGTAAAAAAAAAAAAAAAAAAAAAAAAAAATTACTCATATCTAGCCTGAATCTTCCCTCCTTTAGTTTAAAACCATTACCCCATGTTGTGTCCCTGTAGGCTGCACTAAAAAGTCTGTGTCCCCATCTTATAAGCCCATTTTTACATAACGAAAGGATGCAATAAGGTCTACTTGCAACCTTATCTTTGCCAGGCTGAACAACCCCAACTGTCCCAGCCTGCCTTCATAGGAGAGGCATTCCATCCCTCTGATCTTTTTTAATGGCCCTCCTCTGAACCCTCTCCAACAGGTCTTTCCCATACTGAGGGCTCCAGAGATGGACAGAGTACTGCAGGTGAGGCCTCACCAGAGAAGAGCAGAGGGGCAGAATCACCTCCGTCGACCTGCTGGCCACACTTACTTTGATGCAGCCCAAGATATGTTTTGCCTTCTGGGTTGCAAGCACACATTTTTGGCTCTTCTGTCCACCAGTGCCCCCGAGTCCTTCTGTGTGGGACTGCTCTAAATCCCTTCATCCCCCAGCTCATATTGATACTGGGCGTTGCCGCGACCCAGGTGCAGGACTTTGCACTTTTTTTTGTTGAACCTCGTGAGGTTTCCATGGGCCCACACCTTGAGCTTGTCCAGGTCCCTTCAGGCAATACCACTTCTTTCAAGCGTATCCTCTACACTACTCATCTTGGTGTCACCTGCAGATTTGCTTAGAGTGGACTCAATCCTACTATGTCACTGATTGTGATATCAAATATTACTGGTCCTAATACAGACACTCGAGGGACACCACTCATTCCTAGTGTCCACTTGGACACTGAGCCATTGACTGTAACTGTTTAGATGCAGCCATACAGCCAATTCCTCATCCATCTTACAATCCATCCATCAAACTCATCTCTCTCCAATTTATTTGGAATATACTTCTGTGAACATGTTTAGAGAGATCTATTAGGTTACATGGTAAAGATAAATGCATACCCACAAAGAAGCACAAAGATGCAATGGCAGAGGAGATGGGATAACTGATCATTTCTGTGGCCCTCCTCTGGGCCATCTCCAACAGGTCCTTATCTTTTCTGTACTGAGAGCTCAAGACGTGGACACAGTACTGCAGGTGAGGCCTGAGCAGAGCAGAGGGGCAGAATCACCTCTCTTGACTTTCTTGCTCCTTTTGATGCAGTCCAAGATGTACTTGGCGTTCTGGGGTGCAAGAACACATTGTTGGCTAATGTCCAATCTTTCATCTGCCAGTACCTCCAAGCCCTTCTCCACAAGGCTGCTCTAAATCCCTTCATCCCCCAGCCTATATTGATACTGGAGGTTGCTTTGACCCAGGTGCAGGACTTTGCATTTTTCCTTGTTGAACCTCATGAGGTTTGCATGGGCCCACATCTTGAGCTTGTCCAGGTCGCTCTGTGTGGCATCCTATCCCTCAGGTGCATCAACTGCACCAATCACCTTGTTGTCACCCACAAATTTGCTGAGAATGCACTAAATTCCCCTGTCTATGTCATTGATGAAGATATGAAATAGTACTGATTTCAGTACAGACCCCTGGGGGACACTACTTGTCACAGGTGTCCATCTGGCCATTGATCTGCTGGGCTCTGCTCTCTGGATTCCTACTCTCTCATCCAGTCAATTCCTTATACACTGAACAGTCCACCCAACGAATCCCTATCTCTCCAGTTTTGAGAGGAGGATGTTGTGGGGCACCATGTCAAAGGCCTTACAGAAGACCAGACAGATGACATCTGTAGCTCTTCTCTTGTCACTGATGATGTCATTCCATCATAGAAGGCCATTTGGTTGCTCAGGCAGGACTTGCCCTTGGTGAAGTCGTGCTGGCTGTGACAAATCACCTCCCTGTCCTCCATGTGGCTTACCATAGCTTCTAGAAGTACCTGTTCCATGATCTTCCAGGCACAGAGGTGAGGCTGGCAGGCTGATTGTTCCAGGGAAACTCCCTTTCTACCCTTTTTAAAAATAGTCGCCATGTTTTGCTTTTTCTGCTTCCCAAGGACTTCTCCTGACTGCCATGACTTTTCAAATATCATGGACAGTGGCTTTACGAGTACCTCAGGCAATTCCCTTAGGACTTGTGTCTCGTCAGCTCCCACAGACATATGTATGTTCAGGTTCCTCAGGTGGTCACAAACCTGATCTTCTCTTTGCTCTCCTAATCTCTGCCTTGAGGTCCAGCCGCTTGAGAGGTGTGGGAAGAGGGCTTGACAGTGAAGACTGGGGCAAAGAAGTTGCTGAGTATCTCAGCCTTCTCCTCATCCATTGTTATCAGTTTACCAGTCTTGCTCTTTGAGGGGGTATGTTCTCTTTGACCTGCCTTTTCTGGCTGACATACCTAAAGAAGCTATTCTTGTTATTCTTTGTGTCCCTTGCCATGTTCAGCTCCAGCTGCACCTTGGCCTTCCTGACTCCATCCCTTTGCAACTAGACAGGGTCCCTGTAGTTACTCTTCCCAGGATACCTGTCCCTGCTTCCACTGTCAAGTTCTGCTTTCATTGACTTGGTAAGACGAGGCTTTGGCTTAACTTTTGTAAATGGATCTGCTGCTCTGGCATTCCGCTGGAGCAGACTGCTGTGCAACATCTGTGCTTAGTGTGCAAAGCTATGAAGTTTGGTCCAACCATAACCTCTACAAGCAAGAGTACTGTCATCTTAAGTGTGTAAATAAAATGCAGAATGAAAACTTATTATGCTTATTTGCTGCTGCTTATTTTGGGGGGTATTAATGTGTGTTTGTTTAATTGTACTATCGTCTTGTCTCAGAGGTAGATGGCACTCATTTTATGTTATAAGAATGATTGTGCTAATATCAGGACTACATGAACTTCTGCTTTTTAAGAAAAAGCTATATTCCCCCCTTCTCTCTCTTTTTTTTTTCCTGCATTTTTGAGTTGTAGCTTCAAGTGAGTAAGGATATCATGGAGTAGTGTATATTATGAGTACTTCTTTCTGGGAGTGGGGGGGAATTGTAGATAGTATACTTTGAATGAAATATGGGTGATTGTGTGTATGCATGTGGAAACAGCTCCAAAAGCACGTAGCTTTATAATGAGTGACTGCTTTAGCAAATTTTACCAGGACGTTTTACAAATACTGAAGGTCTGTGTTCATGTAAATTTTTAACTGGTGGAAGTTTACCTGTAGTGTACTCTCTGAAAGTTAGAGTTAAAATAGCACCTGGATATCCACTTTTTGAAAGTTTTCTGTTCTTTTAAAAAGTATCCAATTTTGGAATATTCTTGTTTTTGTGTTGGGTTCACTGCCACCATGCACTTTAATTCTGTATGTGGCCATCGTTAAAGAAAATAGGCTTAGTATCTTAATGGCACACAGTTGTGGTCATATCATCTGTGCAAGCTGAATGGTGCAAGCAACATGGAGCTGATCTGCTAGAAATTGCTGTTCTAGTAAATTCTGGAGTGAGACTGTGTGTTGTGTGCTATATTATGAAGACTTAGCTAGGTACAGATGCCTTAATTCTAGTGCATCACTTCCCTGTATCAAGAACATTAATGAAATATGCTAGAAACTGTATTCTGCATGATCAGACGTCGTGTTTACATGAGGTAAAGATGAACTTTGTGTAAATTTCAGTAAGGCACCTTTCTGTGACTGTATAAAAACTTCTTTTTTCTTTCATTATGCTTCTTTTGTTTCTTTTTAATTATCAATGTCCATGTTACCAGTCTGTAGAAGCTGCCTAGTGAAATATTTGGAGGAAAACAACACCTGTCCAACCTGTAGAATTGTTATACATCAGAGCCACCCACTACAGTATATTGGGTAAGTATGACAGTAAAAGTGCCACTAGCTTCACCCTCGACTGTTTCAGCCTCTTTTAATACAGCATGGCTTTTTCCTGAATTTTCTTACTTGTTTTTCAGCATGTTAAACATTTAAAAGGAAGGTTGAAGGTGATTGAGGAGATATGGGATCAAACTTTGCTATGAATTTGCAACTCCATGACATCTGTTAGCTTCTTGCACACTTCAAGCAAAGCATGCACTTTACTGTTTAATTTGTGTAAATTTAGTCATTCCTCATTTCGTATGCTTGGGTCGTAAAAGTCAAATAAATGAAACATTTGTAGAAATTGTACTTCTACAAAATCCTCAAAATAATTAGTCATAGTTTAATGGTGCTTTTCAGTGTCTGACAGAGTAACGAGAGAAATAATTGTCAGCTTTATTGTTCAGTTAATCTTTCAAAGGCCTGTTTGGTTCATAGGGACAGGAAACAATATGTCAGCAAAAATATTAGGCCAGTGCCTTTGATCTCTAGAATGGAATAATCTTGTCCTTTGTTCTATTTTGATCTCCACACAGAGTGCTCTCACTTTCTGACCTAACATGCATGTGGTGTTGTTCATTGGTTTCTTTTTTTTTTTTTTACTAAGGGCTTTTTGTTTGCTTGTTTTTTTCAAAGGAGACATTCATTTTTTTCAGTGCTTTCCTTTTGTTTTACTGAACTGTAGTAACTTTTGCAGATGAAAATCCATTGTGACAGTGTGTTTGCCCTAGCAAAGTGCAAGTGCAAAAGTGTTTCGCCTACCTTTATGAAGAGTTTGCTTTCATTTGTGGCACTTTTCAAATGCATTTCTCAGTTCTAGAACAACTTCTGAAGTAATGCTTATAGAAAATGAGTCTGATTTCACTTTACAGAAAACTGCAGATGTTCCATACATACTTACATTGCTCAAGCTGATCCTGATTCAGGAGCCTGAAACCAATTATGCCATCTCTGCATTTGAAGAATAATAATGTACACTGATAAAGCATTGTATATACAATTATAATACCCTATATGAGTGTACGCTTTGAAGGGACAAGTAGATGCCAATAGGCAAGCATGAATAAATGACACTTAAGACAGTATGTTTGTCTTCTGCAAAAGGAATACACCAGTGCCCTAGTTCAGAAGCTTATTTTCTGTGCTAAAAGGGGCCAGGAAACAGCATCAAATTGAGAATTGAGCTAGAAAGGAATTTGCTACTTGTTGGTTATTGAATACACTTCAAAGGAAGTATTTTGCCCGAGTTAGTTATAAAATACTGCCCTTTCAAGACTGAAACAGCCTTTGCCCAGTCTACTTTTGGATATACATATACTTTTAATGAAGAATTGACAGTCAAGAATTTTACAATATGTCTTAGAATGTATATGTGCAGTGCTATTCATCTCCCTCTACCTGGGAAATAGGTAAACTAATTGTGTCTCCTATTTCACATTTCTGAATGCTGTTAAATTCTTACCTCTGATCTAATAGTGGTGGCTGATTTACTGCTCATGTTGAAATATTTTTGGAGATGTTTCTACACTCCATATGTGATGCTTGAAAATCCTGGCCTGTGCAAATGGCATTGCTACTGGTTCAAAAGACATGAATTTAGAATTAATGATATTTTGATTCTTCTTCTAGTACCACTTTAAAGACTGTGGTGGTTGATGGTAAATCTCTTGATTTGTCACCATTTCTGTGCTTGTTCACTCATGTCCACTGTTGTGAAGTGCTCATGTCAGGTGATAAGGGGCCTGAGATTACTCTTGTAAGCCTCTTCTCATGTTTAAGTCAGATTCAGGATTTGGTATTGCAAGCTGTGTTGGGGTAATGACCTTGTTGCAGCCAAGACAGACATTTGAAGTGTTTCTAATTTTATTTATCAATTGGATTTTTTTTTTAATGTAGTTTTTTTTTTTTTTTTTCCTTTCAGAGAGTGACTTATTTTAGACTAAAACAGAATTTTGTCTAGATGAGCTGGAAATTAAAGTTTAGAATCTTAACTGGTTCTGCTGCTGCAGTTCCAGTGGGATTAAAGGCTTCTGAACTACACAATGTTGTTCACAGTTAAAACATTGGCTTTTAAGAGTAAAGTAAAATTTTTGTTCTTGTGGTCTTTTTCTGTGAGCCGTTTCCTTGCATTTTTGGAAGACCTAGTAAAGATAACTAAGTAATCTGCAAATGTGAGAAATGAGTCTGTAGGGGTAATAAATGGACTACACTTGATTCTTTTGTAATAAAAATGAGTTTACCCCAAAGCTGTCAAAGAATTTTGAGATTATTTATGACATAACTTCCCTTGATGCAGGATGCTATGTTCCATGGGGCATCATCCTCCAGATGTTTGAGACTATTCTTTCCCAAACTTTGTTTAGGTTTCTGTCTTAGACTGTGCTTTTTCATAATTTGTTTCATTTTACTGTCCTGTCTTGTTTGATATAAATAATAATTTGAGAATTGAAATTCTTCTTAAGTGAATTTAGAGATTTTACATTAGTTTAGTACTGGAACTTTTTTAACAGAAATGTTTTGAATCAAGATGGTTGACTGGAACTTTTGAGATATATATATACACACACACACACACACACACAGATATATATATATATATATATATATTTTTTTTTTTTTTCCCTTACTAGTCATGACAGAACAATGCAAGATATTGTTTACAAACTTGTGCCAGGCCTTCAAGAAGGTATGTTGTGGTATGACCTTTTTTAGAGGTCATTTTGCACATATTTCTTTTGCAACTTAAAAAGAAAAATGTAGTTTAAGGCCATGAAAATGCAGTAGTGGGGAGAACTGAGGAAAAATACAATGGAAAATATATTCCTTCATTTGTGTCATTTTTAGTTTAATTTCATACCTGTAGTAGCTGAAAGTGTGAGTGAGGGTTGTAGGAGGAAAGATGAGGTATTTCTTCAAAAATTAGTATTATGTAAAGTGGAATAGAAGTTTGGCTTTTGAATGCTGGCACAATGTAACTCTCATTTGTTCTTGTTAAACTGTGTATTTAAACCAGCTTTCTAGAATTCTCAGAAGTAGAATGTAATACAGAACAGCTTTTAGTTTCAGTGAAGTTTCTGCTACTGTGTGAGTCCTTTCTTAGCATGTGATTTTAAATTTGTGTTTTAATAATAATCTTTGAGACTGGATCTGTTCAACTAAAGTAGTACCTTACAGCAGCTGCTCAGTAATTTTCTGTCTTAATGTATGTTACAACTTTCATTTAAATAGAGTATTTTAATCCATTTAAGCTGAAAACCCGGAACATTCTCAAGCATTACCAAGATTAAATAGATTATTTTAAAATTATTTCTAGCAGATTGAGAACCATAAAAATTCAAAACTAGTTATTTGACTGAAATATGGAGGGGAGGGGAGAGATTCAAAATAATGTATAGTATTTTAAATACTGTCTCATTCTAATAGGAATGCTATAATAGTAGGTATACACATGACTTTGCAGTATTCTAACTCTGAAAACGAGGCATGACTTGATGCAATAGCAAAGACATAAGGGTAGCAAATACTGACAAAATGAAGCCTGCTTCACTTAGGAGGGAAGGGATTTGGAATAACTTTGTAAATATTGCATTAGAACTTTATTACAGTTATTAATATTTACAATTTTAAACAGCGGAAATGAAAAAGCAAAGAGAGTTTTATCACAAACTGGGCATGGAAGTTCCAGGGGACATCAAAGGGGAGACATGTTCTACAAAACAGCACCTAGATTCCCACAGAAACGGTAAATGGTCCTTTATTTATTCTGTCTTGGGTGGGTGAGGGCCAATAAATTGATGAACAGGCCTGTGGGTGGTATGTGCCTAGGTGGTTTATTACAGTCACTATTGTTTTGTAACACTGCACAGTACAGTAGGTGTAGGATTGTTGCTTCTTCTCTTATTTGTGCATAGACTCTTTTTAGCTGGTTGTAGCATATTACTCTTGGCAAAGGAGATCTCTGCAGTAGTGCCTACATGGGGACTCTGAAATTCTGGGCTGCTACTAGTTGCACTGAAGGTTTTGCTCTATATGTTATGCTTCTCTTTCATGTGTGGGGCTGTTGGCAGCTGGGGTTGCCTAAGAAGAAGAGTGCAACTTGGGAGTAGCAAAGTTAATTCTATATTGTAGTCCTGAACTGTGCTGTTTTAATCACATTAGCATTACAAGCTGCTGCTGAGTGTTATCCCATATATCTGGTTTCTTATCTAAGGTGAAACTAAAGCAGATGAAAATTCAAACAAAGAAACTTCTGAGGAAAAACAGGAAGAAGATAATGACTACCATCGAAGTGATGAACAGGTGAGCTCATTGGGCATGTTTTAGTTTTATCTTAGCTTTAGCGTGTTGGTAAGCTAAAAGAGAAGAAAAGTAAACGTTTCAAGCTACGTTTTCTGTCTTCTGACACAAACAAGGTGCAGTGTTGCTCAATACTTTTGTGCAAGCATGAGTTTCATGCTTGGTTGTTGGCACGAATGGAGCATATGTTAAAGACATCTGCATTAAGATTTAGTAGTTCTGACTTGTTTGTTTATGAGTTTCAAAAATATTTATTTGCATTCAAAACAAATTTATTTGGTCCCCCCTTCTGAAGGAGTATATCCCAGTGTTATTGTGATATATTGAGCTGATCAATAATTATGAATAAAACCTTTTGCACTTTTATTAACTTACTATTTATTTTGTTTTAAACTTCTAATACTAAGACAAGACCATAAAAATAGTATGAAAGCCAGGAAGTTCACCACTAAGATTTAGCCACTAATCATGTTTGAAAGTGAAATCTTCTTTTGGGACAAATAAGCGATTTCTTTTAGGTTTTCCTCTTATGTGTGTCCAGAGTAAATTAAATTTGGATTAGTTTTCTTTTCAATTATAATGTAAGGGTACTTTCAAAGTGATTGTACCTAGTACTAGATCCTCTTAGCGCATAAAGTTAATAATTACAAAAAGCGTAGTCTAAGCAATGAATAGCTGCATGAGAAAAGTAAGAATTGAAGCACAGAAATTAGAGAAGAGGCGTTTTGGGTGGTAATCTTTAGAATGCTAAAATTTGTTATGTCACTTGTATCCATTCCTTTTAAACTGTAAATTTTATTTTAAATATGTGTTAAAATTCAATTTTTAAACTGGATTTAGTAGTTGCATTAGAAGCAAGAAGTTACGTTAGAAGCAATCATTAAAAGTTGGCAATGATATTCTTACAGTTTATCTTACTGTAGCTTTTGACTTAGGGTCCCCTTGAGCTATTGGCAGCCTATGAATTTGAACTAGGGCATGCTTGTTCCAACATCAAAAATTATTTTGTGAACTTTGTTGTCTAGATCTGTTTTGGTTGCAGTAGTGCTTATCATTAAACTGACAAGATGTTAGACCAAGTTTTAATAAGATTACAGGCATTTCAGTTTAAGAAATACTAGTACTCTACTTTTCCACTTTTTTTAATTAATAAAAACTGCATGTGGATACATAACGAGGACTGCAGAAAATTGTTCCAACCAACCCTGACTGTTTGCTTTTCATGAAGGTAAGCATCTGCTTGGAGTGCAATAGCAGCAAATTGCGGGGATTGAAGCGAAAATGGATTCGCTGCTCAGCACAAGCGACAGTCTTGCATCTAAAGAAGTTCATTGCCAAAAAACTTAACCTTTCTTCTTTTAATGAGGTAATATTGTAATTTTTTAAAATTACTTTGAAGATATGAAAGCCTTACAAAAAAGTGCTGGATTGTTCCCTGGCAAAGGAATGTCTTTTAGTCTGATATTCTCAGAAAATAGAAGCATGCACCATGTTGTGAATTATATGTTACATAGTCATTTTGTTTTCTTTACTTGGATCTATCCAGGACTTGCCACTTAGTTTGGACTGCATCTTTTCATGTTCATATATAAATAGTTGAGCTAAAAGGCTTTGTTATGTGCTTCCACATATGTTGGAATAGACTCTGGTAAGGTGCTTTGTTTCACAAGTTGTAGTCAAGTATACCACACCCTTTCACATATTTCACATGTAGTGCAGGGAGCACTTTAACACTACTGAAGCCCAGCTTAAGAGAAAGCATATTTTGTTTCTTTTTTGGCTCTCAGTGAAGCTTAACCCAAAGTTGCTGCCTACCACAAGCAGAGTGTTATCAGATACATACACTTCCCTTCCTTTGTAGGGAATACTTGGAATCATGGGAAGAATTTGTAATGAAAGGTACAGAAAGATGGTTGTTTGCACTTCTTAGTTCAGATTTGAAGTTACCTGTGGCAAACATATGAATATAGTGTATATTTACCACTTTACTGGGTCTTGGTCACAGCCTCTAGACATCTCAGTTGACTCTCAGCTTGACATCTCCCAACCCCATATTATGTCACTGGTTCACTGACTTTCTTTAAGATTTTTATTCAAATGAAATGATCGGCTTTCCAGTCCCATGTGTCAACACATCTTTCTGCTCAAACTTTACAACAGCCAATTTGTATCTGTGTCACTCTTCCTTCTTAGCTTCTGTACACTTGAACAGTCTGTCTGCTGGTTGGAGTATGTCCCCAAACTCTGCTAGTCTTTGTGAAACAAAACTGTATCTCCAGTCTTGTCCTCAGCCCACTGGGAAGTGTTTGACTCCTTCTACCATCACTGTTCAAAAGAGGGTTTTTTGAGTGTGTTTGTGTGTTTAAGCCCTTCATTCCGCCGTGCCAGTCTGTGACTTAACAACCTGCTTGGCTTTTACTGAAGGAACAAACTTTCAGGAGTACTGTTTATTCCTTTGCTATCCCTTCCAATCTTCTTAAAGAGTACATAAATTGTGTTGTAATCAGTGTACCAGTACCAAGTAAGTGGTGCATAGCAGAAGGATTTAAGCTTGTGGGCACTTAGCTGATTGCTGTAGATTACTGCAGGTTTGAGTTATTGCCGGTTAGATAAACCATGTAAGTAGTCTGCATGTACATTCAGACCTTTCTGGGTTGTGTGATAAGTCATCTTTAATATAAGCCACCATGGTAGAACTTACTGTTTCATGCATGTTCCCTGTTTTAGTTCATGTTCAGCTATTGTAGATCAGCTGTTAGTAGTCATATGATCCTCATGTATTTATGGTTAAACCTCACTGTTTCTAATATCTAGATCTTTAAATACTGAGACAGAAAAATAAAACTAGCTGTTGAATATCTGAAAAAAAAATAATAATCCATAAATACAGTATTTAAGGGAGGTGGCAGACAGGGTTTTTTTGAAAAAAAAGTATCCTTGTACCAGCCACTTGGCTGACATTAGGTAAAAAAAAATCATAGTATATTAAATAACAGCCATCTTTGAGATTTGTGAATTCTGTCCTCTTCATTATTTTATTGGACATTTTTTAAAACATCTAAAGCATTCAGGAAAGCGCATTAGTACAGCTTGGGAAGCTAAATCAAACATTTAAGTCCAATTCATGCCATATTTCCTAGGTAGGCACAGGCATGGTCTTTCAGCATTTCATGTTGAGAAAATAGATTTGCTTTTCTTTCCTGGTACTTTTTTTCTGTGTGCAGAGCAACTACAACATGAATGGTTCCAGTGTCTTCAGAGGAAAACAATCTTGTAAAACATTTGTAATATTATCTGAAATATGTTTCATGTACTGTGTCCCAATGATTTAACTGTTGCCTTTGTTTTGTCAGCTGGACATATTATGCAATGAAGAAATTCTTGGCAAGGACCACACGCTCAAGTTTGTAGTCGTTACTAGATGGAGATTTAAGGTATGATACCGTGGTTCCAAGTAAACCATGAAGTGGCCAAATAAAATGTTTATAAATAGGCATAATTTGCAACTATACTGCAGTAACTGCAAACTCAATAGAAAGACACTCTAATAAATATCTAATACAGCATCCCTGAATGCCAAGTATTAATTTGTTTCCAAGAAAATGAGAAACTGCATTGATTGTCAAATTGTTTTCAAGTCTGGCAAAGGAAGTGGAAGCCAAAAGAAATTATCTCCCTTACGAGGAAAGGCTGAGGGAGGTGGGTCTCTTTAGCCTGCAGAAGAGAAAACTGAGGGGTGACCTCATTAATGTTTATAAATATGTAAAGGGTGAGTGTCACGAGGATGGAGCCAGGCTTTTCTCAGTGACAACCAATGATAAGACAAGGGGCAATGGGTACAAACTGGAACACAGAAGGTTCCAATTAAATATGAGAAGAAACTTCTTCACAGTGAGGGTGACAGAACACTGGAACAGGCTGCCCAGGGAGGCTGTAGAGTCTCCTTCTCTGGAGACATTCAAAACCTGCCTGGACACATTCCTGTGTAACCTCACCTAGGTGTTCCTGTTCTGGCAGGGGGATTGGACTAGATGATCTATTCAGGTCCCTTCCAATCCCTAACATTCTGTGATTATTTTTAGCTACTTCAAGTAAAACTGCCTTTAATTGACATAGGTAAGGAAATAGATTGTGATGCAGAAAAGGCAGACATTTTCAACACAGTTCTGTAACTCAAGAAGGCTGTTTTCTAAAGGAGGGGCAGTAATTGCAATGCTTGTCTGCCTTAATTAAGGAAACTTCTAGCAGCATTTAGTAGGCATAAGCAAGGCTGATTAAAAATATTTGAGTATGTCTTTGACTTGCTTATTGTGGTTTATTTAAACAACTTCCTGGAAACCAAATAGTAAACAGTAGGGCATTCATTCTGAGTATTAGTTATTACATTAATAATGGTAGCTCAAGTTAAGTGGGTGTAAGAATGAATTGCAAAATTGAACACTTCAGAGGCACATCACACCTAGAGAGTCAGCGTATATGTATTTGGGGATATTTGAACTAGGAGTTAGTATTCATAATGGACAAGGAACACAGTCTAAGCTAACAATGTACACTGAGGTAGAACCACTTGCTGGCTTTTGATGCGTATCTAGAAGAAGTGCACGTGGGAGTAGGGATGCATTTTTCTGTCTGTGTAGAAAAATAATTGACTTGCATAAGAGTCACAGGATAGAAGTCAAAGGTCAGTCTTTGAAATGCAGAGAGGTCACAAGTGGACTGTTACTGGAATCAGTTTCATGTGATGTTCCTGAATGACCTGGAAAGGGATTTGATTAGTGCAGTAAGAGCGCACTGACAACATTGTGGTTATTTAGGATAGTGAAGACTGATGGCAAAGGATTAAAGCAAGCCTTTACAGTTCTGAGTGACAGATGTTTAGTGAGCACCTTAAGTTCAATGTAGGTAAACGTAAAAGGATACAAAGCAAATGTTAGGGATTTGGTGTGGAGGACAGATGGCTGAAAGAGAACCAAACAAGAGCATCAAATTGATGTGCATCTGTAGAAGTCATCTTTATCATGGAAATCTATGAAATTGTAAGTCACACAATAAATGGAACTGCTAACTGCCTTCTCAAGTGAAAGAGGTAGGGGATATAAAATGAAACTGAGAGGTGGGAGGTCCAGAACAAACAAGAGGAGACACAGAACACCTTGGTGCAGGAAATTGTGGATATGAGAAGTTTACCTGTTTGTAATTTCTCTCTTACTAGGGATGGGTTTTCCAAGTTAAACAGATCTGGTAAAACTCATCAGCTCCCGAGACAAAATGGAAAGGATTTTTCATCTGTTGTTTGAGCTCCACAGATGAAATTACATCGTTTCTTTGTCTTGGTGGAATTTTGACATGATAGCTACCCTGATAGTTACTTTAAGCTTTAGTTTATGAAATAAAAGTGTTGTTTACTGAACAGGTTAGTTCTGGTTTTGTTTCTTATCTGGTATTTTTGTGTTGCAGAAAGCACCTCTACTGCTACATTACAGACCCAAAATGGACTTGCTGTAAGACAACTTTATTGTCCTTCTGGACAGAGTTTTTTGCAGAGACTATCATCTGGCACCTTCTTAGTGCATCACTAATCACATTACACAAACCAGCTGAATAATTTCGGAAGACCATAGTGCTTTCATAGCGGACTGTCCTTCTGAAAATTTCTTCTAGGGATGTGTTACCTAGATTTTTGGACATAAAATATTTATACGTTTTTTGTATGGAAGAAAGAAGTCGCAACTCAACAAGCACTAAGTTTACAGATACTGAAAACACTTCACAGTTCCATGTAGCTCAGCCTGATTTCTCTCTTACAGTTACACAGAAATAAGTTAGAATGTTGTGAGGTGATTTTAAAATGTTGCTTTTGACACCAAGTTGCATTTAGCTACTTTTCACAATCTGAATCTTTAAAAAATATATTTTTGCTAAGTGTTGTTGTCTTATATAGTATGCCTGATTGCATTGTTTTTTTTTCATATTATTCTATAGGGCATTGAACATACATAATGATATAGTGACTGGTAATAATTTATTATGCTGCATTGAAAATTTCTGAAAATCTGGGAAGCCAATGAGTTTGTAATTTTTGCCCAGTTATTACTCTTCTTCACTTTGTGTTTCAGTAAAGTTTTGATAGTCACCTATGCACATTGATTTGGTAAGATTAACAGAAATAATTGCAGTCAATTTTAATGTGCCCTGATATTTTGCTCTGGCATAAATTGCACCAAATAATGACAAATACTCAAAGTTCTAGGTGTGTGAAATTTTAAAAAAATAAACATTTCCTATATAGAAATCTTGCAGAAATCATTTTTTAATCTAGAGAGAATTTTCTCTCACTAGCTATTGAAACACTGGCACTTGGGGCAATTTTGGGTGTTATTGCACAATTTTCATTTCAGTGATTAAAAATTCCTAAGATCATTATGAGCAGCTTTGTATTTCCTTTACCTGTTTTCTTATGAAACTATAGCATTTTCTGTAGTGCAATTCCTAGCACTGTGGGGGTGAGGGGGAGGTGGGCGGTGGTCAGATGAGATTATTCTAGCACCTTCTGGACTTAAATGATAACTTTACTTGCATCAGTCCTAATGGATGCAAGGTAATATGTATGCATGTATGTGTGTTTACATCTATACACGCACATAACTACATATGTTATAGAATACACCCTCAATAGCACTTAGCAGGGTTCACTGCACTTTTTGTAAGGGTTTTTGAAATTGTTGACTTTTTAAAAACAATAGTTGAAAGTGATTTCTGCAAACTGTATACAATATAGCATATATATTGCATATATAGTATGATTGCGAGAGTATTTGTCTAGCACAGGTGTCAAGTCACTGAAAACAAGCTTTGCCATATTATTGGCAGCTGGAAATAGTTAACCTTCTAATTTCTGGAAGAGTTTTACAGTCACCTGAAAATGCTAGTGGCTATTCCTATTATTAAACACTGTTGTCTTCATATAAATTGTGTTTGGATAAGAAAACAAGTAACTGTAACTGCCCTGCTTCCTCTAGCTGTGTTTCTTCCCCTCTTGTGCTATAAAGTATTACTTGATAACAGGAAGCTGATACTGCAAGAGGTTTATCCAAGCATTTTAAATCCTCTTTCTCTTCTTGGGCTTTCAAAGTACAACATTCCTTAGCATGTGTCCCATAATTTCCTACTTTACATTCTTCAGTCCTCCTTTCTCAGCTGTGCTGTTTCAGAAGGGATGATACAACCTGTGTTTACCTTTGAAAACAGGGTTCCTCATTTTTAATTGCAGTCATAGACGTGAATGTGAAGGAAATAAAGAAGTATGCAAGCAGAGAATAAAAGGGAGCCTACTAAAACGTGGAAATGGAAAGAAGGGCCACACAAAACCCAAAAGTGCAGATGCTGCATTTCAATGTTTGGTTTAGGCACAGCTCCACAGCGAGGCCAGGTGGCTGGGTTTGTGGGAGGGGGAGTGTGTGTGCATGTATACAAGCACTGGAATCAACCTTGGCTTTGGTTTTATCTTACTGTTTGTGGACTCAGATATGTATTTTAGCTTTTTTTTTTTTTTTTTTCCTGTCTTTCAAATTACTTGAACTGGCAGAAGAGAACCAATGAGGTTATGGATCTACCATTTTTTTAATCTTTTCATGAAGCAGTGAATGCAGGTGGTATGGATGTGTACACTGACATACTGGGCCCTTCTGGAGCTGTTAATGTACTTGTTACTGTCCTAGTATAAATAAGGGACTTGCTCTAGCCACTGAGGCACTGCAAGTATGAACAGGGCTGTTATTTGTTCACCCTCTGTTCACCCTCAGTAAACAGACACTGGCTGTACCTGATGTAGACATGAAACTGAAGCTGCCAGACAGCAATCTGACAAACCACCTTGGTCAGGATATGTGTATATATATATATATGTGTGTATATATATATATATATATATATATATATATATATATATATATATTTATGTGTGAGAGAGATCTGTCTACCTCAGAATGTGTGTACTGCAGAAATTTTTTGTATGACTAGATATTGATGCAGTACTGTTAAAGTGCATTAGGATTTTAGTACTTTCCTGTGTACTTGTGCAACTGAGAAATTAGTTACAAACACACAAATTCAGAAGCCTTTCAAATCTGTCTCTTACTGTAACAATCTGAAGTACAGAAAATATAAGTTTATAACCATCTTTAGACTCACTTGAATTTGTTATGGTGCTATCCGTATATATACATACCTATATGGATACATAAATCCAAGCCAGTATTAATACCTACAACTTTTTTTTCTAATATTTGTGTGTAACTGCTTTTGCAATGTTCAGTCTGATAAAACCTTACCAGTAAAACAAACAGACAAACAAAACACAACACAACAAAAGGAGTCAAATACAAACAAATATAAAAACACCAGTTATTTTTCTGAATCACATGTTGCAAGATCTAGTTACAGAAACTCTTTCCCTCAGGAGGGATGTGACTGTGTCTGGACCATATTTTTATTTCCTTTAGCCTTACTAAAAGACTACAATGCAATTCAATTAAGGTCAGAGTGAGGTCCTTTGGGTCAGAGCCTTGTTTCACTTCTGTGAAGCTTAAGAGACAGTTAATTTATATCAAGATTATATTGTGTAAAATAATCCTGATGCTGTTCTAAGTTGGACAAAAAGTTGGACTCAGCATAGATATGTTAGTCTTAGTGAGATTGTGTTAGTTCATTTTGGCTTTTGTGAAGATGCCATTACCATGAAGTAGTTTTCACAATTGCTTACGCTGGTAAATAATTGCAGTAAAGATGTATCTTGTTGCATTATCCTCAGCAGCAATGAGACTGAATCACCCAGGCTCAGAGTCTCATTAATATAGTTTCATTAAAAATAGAGAATTCAGATAGATATATAATATTGAATTTAAATAAGATTTGGGGGTTTAAATTTTATCTTTATAAAATTATTTATTCTATTTTTAGCATTCTGTCTTATTTTACCATCCAAGTATTTTTGGTTTCAGTGGTCCAGCTTTATTTACGGGCATAGAAAATGAAATTGTAAGTTGTTTTCAAAAGCTTCTTCCTTTTACATTAAGTAGCTTTTATTTGTATGTTTTTGGTTTATATGGATAAATAGCATTACTTATGCTTTTGTGCAATAGATTTGAAACATGCATTAATTAAGCGTATGTTTAAATTGTAAATGTGGCATCTACTTACCATTAAACTTAAAAGGAATGTAGATGGCTTTTCTCACTTCTTTGGATGGGGTTTTATTTGGAGCTATTATTTGAGGTTGTTGTTTTTTGATTTACTCCTTTTTAATCTTAAGAGTGAAGTGTGGGATTTTAATTTGTGTAAGTACAAGAACTATTTGTCAGCAATACTTCAAAATACATGATCTTGCAAGAAACCTTAATGTGAATTGTGGAAGCAATTGTCAAGGCTTGCAGCCTATCTAAAAATGTTTTGTGCCATTGTTATGTCTCGTATATTTATGTACCATCAAACCTGGGAATATTTGTATTGGTTGTGCAGCAGTATACACAACACTGTCACCTCTGGGGATATGGGACCATAGGAAGTATCAGACTACAACTATGATGGTGCTATTTTTTTTTCCAATAGGCTATGAGCCTTTGAAAGCTTACCTGGCGCTTATTGTCTTTATAACAACATAGTTAGTCCTAGGAGATTCATCGAGTTTTTTTTTTTTTTTCTACTGGATGATAAATATAACCATACAACTAGTGTATTTTATAGCATTGAACTAAATATAATAGGAAAAAGCCAACCTGTTTGTACATCAGCAAGATGAATCTTAATGAGTACTTAAAATGCATTTTGTGCAGAAGGCTTGACTGTACAGAAAAATCTAGTTTCTGTATTTCCTCAGGTAATCACTTCAGTTTGGACCTTTCACTGGAAATGTTCCTGCAACCTTCAGTTAGTCTGTCTAATGTTGTTAACAAGGCAAAAAATTGTCCTATACAATAGAATCTCTACGTAAGATATAATTAACTGAACTAGGGTCTTGAGATCTGTTATTGAAGTAAAAAGATACAGAGATAACAGCATTAAGAAACATGGAACAATGCTTCGATCTCTGCTTTAATCAAAACTTGCAATCAGTACACTTTCTAGGAACTTGTATCTTGTGGCAAATGAGCAGTAGTGTCTTACTGTGGAGTTATGATTTATTTATATAAAAGCTAAAGCGCTGGTCCTGGTATTTGATCTATGTTTGATCATCTTTAGGGCTGCTTGGAAATCTTCCAAAGCCTCAATGACCTGCCCAGATCCTAGTGCAGGGTAGGAGCTAAGTGTCCAATTCTGTGAACAGTTACATTGATAACTTTACTGATAAGCTGGATGGTTTATACAAACCAGTAGGGTCATTCATGTGAATGGTTAGGTGTGGCTGAAGGAGGGACCCTGACTCTTGAATACTGATGTTCCAGTTTTGTTTTGTTGTTTTTTGTTTTTGTTTTTGTTGTTGTTGTTGTTTGGTTTTTTAATTTCTATCTGAAACTCAAAGCATTGGCTTAATAGAATCTTGAATTTAAGTGATTTATCTCAACAAAAGGAGACTTTGTTCTTCTGCAACAAGACTATTTTATGGTTAAGGGACAATAAGCCAATGTAACCACTAAGCCTTTATCCTTTTATGTGGCATAATAAAGATTCTGGAACTGTCACAGTGTAAGACCATATTTTTGGCTTAGCTTCATTTGAAAGTTTACAATTTTTTATGCTTTGTGTTGCTGTGTAATTTTTGTACTATTGGTGGCTAGTTTTGTCTGAATAAGCCTTTTGGGGTTATTGCTTAATGTTTTGATTTTATGATAGTGAAGCTTGTATCCAGTGTTTTGCCAATTAATATTATATGCTTGTTAATAAAAGCAGAGTAACTGAAATACTGCCACGCTGGAAGTTATTGTCCCATTTTTCTCCAAGAACATAAGGAACTAGCCATCAAAATATCACAGTGCTGAACAAACACAGTGTGACTGAAACAGTGGTGGTGCGGTATTGCATTGTCATAATCAGCCTTTTAGTCAAAACACAAGCATGGCCCAAAGTATTACTCCACTGCACAGAATGGCAGTATGTCTGTGACAAAGTATGTTGCAAGGAACCGCAGTTAATAAATGAAATAATTTCAGCTACCAAGAGGAGAAACACAGTTGCCCTGATGTCTTTATATATCTGTGGACGGAAAATTACTTAACCTGGCTTGTATGTGTTACTTTTAATCTTACCCTTACCTGGTGATGTTGATGTGCACGGGCCAACTTCAGCATTCTGGAATACAAATGTTCACTTAGACACATGGCAAATTGAAAAACATACTCACACATATTCTGCATTTTATTTTATTTTATTTTATTTTATTTTATTTTATTTTATTTTTTTATTTATTATTTTACTTTGCTGAGCTGCTAGTGGGGAAAAATGGTCTCTTAGGGGATGCTTTGATTAATGAACTGAATATGTTTTGCCTTTGAAAAAATTGGTCTTTTGTAGTATCTAGCAAACATTGGTCCATGCCCTCTTTGTAACTTGACAAGGTTTTGTTTTTTTTTTTTTTCTTCAAAATCCTCGAGATTTATTTTAATAGCAGGTCAAAGGTATGGGGGAGATTTTAGGGTAAAATTAATTGAAATGCGTAGTCATTATAATAAAGTTGCAAAGCAGATGCTACAGTAGTTAGAGTTCCTTGCAGTTACTACATGCTGTAATGCAAATTTATAGCTTGTGAACTGCTCTATGCATACTTAGAAGGCAGGAAGGGATTGTATTCCTGCTATTGGATTGTTAGAAACTGCCAAAAACAATGGGCTGGTTTGAAGTTAGGGGTTTATTCATACACATATTTCTTATTTGCACTGATAGTATCAATGTATAATTGTCCTGAGGACATTAGGCATTTGCCACTTACTAGGTTCATTTTGTACCAAAATTTGCCTCTCTAGAGGTAAATGTTCAGAAAAGGAGACAGGAATAGAAGAGGTCACTTTATTCAAATAAAGGGAGAGTCCATTAGGGGCATCAATGAGTCCACAAGGCAGGTCCCAGCAGGGTCTCTCAACACACAGAAGGATTAAAAACTCATTTCCTCATCTCCTGGCTGCAAGATCCCTCCTCTCCCCATTGGCTGAGGTAGTCAGAGGTTACAACTTTCCAACACACCCGCTGTATGTTCATTATATCTCACTCTAGGCAGCGTAGAGAAGTTAATATGTATAAGGCAATTAAGCATGCACATTGGATGAAGGGTCACTGAATTTCAAGTTGTGGTTTATGCAAAATAGATATCTCCCTCCTGATACTTCTAGTTAGCTGATTGGTCAATACTTAACTTTCTCTTCTCCTTGTCATGAGTCTGCACATTTTTCCAATGATAGGCTTGTTGCACCTCACTTTTGTATAGATGGGTGATAATCGTTTGTAACAATTTAAATACCAGCATGAGAAACTGCCATGGAAGCACCCCAAAAGTCTATTTAGGCAGGCAACAAGCTCCAAGCCGACTTGATTCTAACCAGAACTGTTTCGCAGAGAACCAACTCTCCCCATAGCTTGATGATAAATAGCTAATACATGCCTGTTGGAGGGAAGGCACCAGTAGTTTGACACAACTTGTGAATTGTAGAGTCAACTGCTGCTTTTCTTAGTGACCCTGAGGTCACTTACAGCAGCACTGTTTTGAAGTAACCTAAGTTAGCTAAATGGCAGAAGGAATTGTCCATTTTTCCTTTCCTCCCTTTGCCTTGTCTTTTAGACAGCTATACTCTAGGCCGTACTATGCTTTGATAGGCCAACTGACATGTGGCTACTTCAGGTTTTCAGAAGAAAACAGGCCTTTGATTTGAGTGCCTGTGCAGTTGCCCAGCAGCTTGGTGCCATCAGCAGCCAACATCACTGTACAGAGACTTCTAGACCCTGCCTGGCCAGGTAGCAGGTGCATGCTAGTGGAAGGCTGAGTAAAACTCCATTATCATTACAGATTTTCATCTTTATTCCGTTCAGACTGTGTTTTTCAAACTGTGGCTGCAGAGACTTGAGCTGCATCAGTCAGAATCTCTAACAGAAGTAACCTGGGATGTTTGTACGTACACTGGCCTTGCTGATATATTTCCTTATGTCCCTGTGCATGCTGGTTAGCATTGTTCTCCAATTGTGTAGAGGCAGACATCTAAATCAGTCCTAATGACTCTGATATATCGCTGGCATGTACACATTTTCTGGTCTTTTTTTAGTGCATTTTGTTCATTCATATCTGTTGTAATATTAGCATGGGTTGATTGAAGAAAAGATTTGTGTATAAGTTTATTTTAGAAAGGCAGCTGAAATGGATAGCTTGCCATCCAAACAGTTTAAGTGTTACTATTTCTTGTGTATTCCCGGACTGGCCAATATTAGCTGCAACTGAGAGTTTCCTAGCTGAGCTAGTAAGCATGTATTTATTTTGACACCCTATAGCTGTTTTTATAAATTAAGAGAAAGTAAATTATATAAGCATCTCTGAGTAATATATTGAGTCTTCAAAAAAATGACTCTTCTCTTTTAGATCACCTTTTTATTAAATCAAACACCTTTTATTAAGCAAAAAGGTGTTTGCAAAGAGAGAAAGTTAAACATTCAGCTTTTAGTTATTAGCTTAACTTTTAGTTATTTCAAAATCTTCAGTCTGTCTTGCTACATATCCATCACTTGCAGTTCTCATGAGAATCCTCATACCTTCTCTTGGGAGAGATTTAATTAAATATATGTAATAGTAGTGCAATGACTTACACTTAACTTTTCACTCCCATACAACCTACTTTAGATGACTCATTTTCAGCACACAGAAGTTCTGATCCTGGCAATGTTGTTACAACGGAATTACCTCATCCAGTCCTGGGGAAATCCTGCAGTACCAGACCTTCCCCTCAGAGGCAGAACAAAATTACTTTCTCACAAGACTCTACTTCATCTACATTATACCTCTCGCCCTCAGCAACCACATGGGGCCACCGTAAAATTCACCTCTAACAAAATTGCGGTACTGTCTACCCAAAACCAGCCCCTTCCGATGAAGAAAGTAGATGTGAATGCTTTTTGAAAGGGGAAATCAAAACACTCTGCTCTGGGTTGTCGCTTCTCTGACCTTGCCGCAGGGGAGCCAACTGTGTTCACCGCCCCTTCAGTTTACACTGCAAGACCTCAATTCTTTTTTCAGAGGGCTTTGTGACTTCTGTGACAGCAGCCAGTTGCCTTTATTACCTCTGATTTATACTAAGAACTGGTCCAGCTGGCAAAATTACTGAAAATACATTAGCAGAACTATTTTAGCATTGACCAACAATTTCACTCCTCACTTAAATTCCACTACTTAATTTTGCAGACCACAGCCTGAAAGTCAAACTGCAGTAATGTAATTTGGGTTGCTGATAAAAGAAAAATCCCACTTTCTAAATACTCAGAAAATGTCTATTCTGTAATGATATGAGATATACTAAAATATTTGTTAATTCAATGCTAAATACAATTAATTAATCTGGATTTAATTTGCTTTCCTGCGAAGTCATTGTGTATTTACTTTTTTTTGAGAGTGCAAGTCCATGTCTCACTGCTTACTAATGCAGAGAATGTCACTGCACATTTCCCAGCCATCTTGTGGAGTGGAGACAGAAAAGTCTTGGGGAGAGTTGGGGAGGAACATCCTTTGGATTCAGCTGTGTTAAAACATGAATTGCTGCTTTGTTCTGAATCCACAGATGCTTTGTCACACACAGTAAGCAAACTTTGTTCCTTTAGGGTGGTACAGAATGAAATCCTTCCAAGATCTGCAGGCTGGGGGACAAAGGGTTGGACACTAACCCTGTGCTAAGCTCTGACTGGCTTTCACTTTCCCCTGCTTCCTGCCGTCTCCCACCCCCCTGCTGACGATGTTGTAAGATGCTAATTAATACCTTCTACAGAAGGAGCCCTTTCCAAATTATGGAGAAATGGCTGACACTGGTATTCCTCAGGTCTGCAGAAGCAGCCTTGGAACCAGAAGCTGGGAAGAGGTTTCTGAGGAAGCTGTTGAAAGGCCCTGCCTGCCTGCTTCTCTGCCTTGAAGGGTGACAGATTACATCACAGTTGAAAAGTAAAGTTCATAGCAATGTAACTTGGAATGAAGCTTGGTATGCAGCCTAACAGCTGGAGCCACAAATGTATGATTGCTCTTGTAAACATTTTGGCTAGTCACCAGCAGCTCTGTTCTGCTTCTCTAAGTCTCCTGACACCAAGAAGTTGGAGAGGGCTGCTTGGGGTGGCTCTCCTGGGTATATGCAAGAGGGGTTGGACAGAAGGTTACTTGGAAATCATGATAGCCATATCAACAGGAGAGAATTTTAATAAGCAAAATCAGGTAAACATTTTCCCCTCCCTGACAAGGACCCTAACACAGCAGTCTGATCCCTCAAATTCATTGCACAATGTGTTTGTGCAGGGCAGTGTTATGGATGAAGGTAAATTACTAGATATTTTAGTGATTACTCTGCAGGAGGTCTTCAGAAGATATCTCATTATTTGGCCTGTGCAGGTTTGTGACTCTTCCATCTGGTCAGTGAATTTCATTTGTTATTGCACTGATGAGACCTGCCTGAATGTGCTTCCCTCCCACCTCTGGAAGGTAGAAACAGTGAGAGGAAAAGGAAATTTTACTGGTTCAGCTAGATGTACCCCTCCTGAAAGGATAATATATGCTATGATTGGTGCATCATTGCTAACACTAGGCAGCATAAAGGACACCTGAAAATGGAAATAAAAGAGATAGACCTCTAAAGATTTCAGCTGCTCATAGCATCCACTTCTGCTTTAAGCCTGTGTCTGACATAAGCTGAAACAATTTAAGTAGAAGAACTTCTAGTAGAAATGGAGTGCTGAATGAGGAGTAAGATAGTTTGATTTGTGGTCAGACTACAATCAGAAATTACTCATAAGACATGGAACCTGTGTACTTTGAGGTTAAATAGAACAGAGCACTTTTTTTTCTTTAGAAGAAAAAGTGAACTAGAGGAAAATAGCATTAGTTGGTGGCAGTAATTATAAACCTTAG
This sequence comes from Nesoenas mayeri, assembly GCF_963082525.1. Classification (NCBI taxonomy): domain Eukaryota; kingdom Metazoa; phylum Chordata; class Aves; order Columbiformes; family Columbidae; genus Nesoenas; species Nesoenas mayeri. The sequence continues at coordinate 36,693,678 of NC_137542.1, forward strand.
AAAATGTCTGTAGCTTAGTTAGGATGTTGATGAACCCACTGATGTAGCTTTATTAGGATGCTGATGAACCCGCTGGAACAGCTCTGCTCTGAGTTGTTTGGTACAGTGTGCCAGAGCAAATTCTTGACAGGATTATAATTACATTGTCTCTAATTATGTCCACCTTTTGACATTACTGATTTTGGCAGGTGCTACTATTCCAGTATGCTGGGCTTTATAATTATAATCTATAATTAGATAGGTTTGCACACAGCCTAGAAGACATGCTGTGAAGAATGACATTAGTTTTACCCAAGTTATTTAACCCTATAAACTCCTCCTTCCTCCAGTTATTAGCTCTGTTTCCTTAATATTCTGTACCCGCTTCTCTAAGGTACTGTGCTGTGCTGACGCATAAGGAATAAACACAATGACAGCTTTTAACAGGTCAGAGAAGCAAGTTAGAGTCTATAGTGAGAATATAGTTAAATAGTTACTTACCTAACTATAGGCCCGTAATTATAGTGAGTTATCATTGCAACTTGTGCTTATCCCCCAGTTAAAGCAATTTCAAGTTCAGCTTCAGATAGGACATAAGAACAAACAGAACCATTTGGAACTTGGTGATGGGCTCTAGCAGATCCAAAACCCCTGTCCTGTTGCTTAGGACAGTAGTGTTTTGCTCCTATAGAAGCTTTACTGTTTTGTCAGCATAAGAGCCTAAGAAGTTAAGCTCAACTGACCTGGCTGAGTGTCCTGATCAGCAGCTGATGCCAAGAAGCATGTGTAAGAATGGCTCAAGCATGATTCTTTCCTAGCACTATCCTCTGGACTCTCGCAGATGGCATATTTAAGTTATCTGCCCTGGACAGACTTTTATCTATTAATTTCTCCATGTTTCTTTTTGAACTTGTGTAAACCTCTAGCATCCTGTAGCAGGGAGTCACATAGATGAACTACATGTTGTTTCAAAAGTCATTTGCTTTGAATTTATACCATAGAGATTCATCTGTACCCAACTTTTTACCAGAGGAAACAGTTGAAACAGTATGTCCTAGTCACTCTGAGCTTCCTGTCATTTCATATGGCTCTCCCTTTTTTTGTTCTGAATCAGGACACTCTGCAGCCAACATTATAAGACATTCCCCCCATTCCAACAATTTTTCCTTAGGCAGAAGCTGTCTCAGATATGTAGTCATTCCTCTTGCTGCCTTTTGTAAATCCATTATATTTTCTTCAGTGCCAAAAAAAAATATGCACAGACCATTCAAGTTCTATTCATTTATACAGGAAGATAATGATTATATTGTCTCCAATACTTTCTACCCCTTTTGTAATAAATCTGAATATGTGGTGGTTTTGACTACTGCTGAGCACAGACCTGGTGGTTTTGATGTATCATCACTTAAGATCTCACTCCTATATGGATTAGCTCAGACACCATAATTTTATATGTGAAATCAATGGTGTTTCTTTCCCTCCCATGTGCATCACTTTATGCTTACCTACATGGAATTTTATCAGCTGTTTTATTGCCTAGTCACTCATTATTACCAGATACTTATTACCAGATTACCAGATATTACCAGATACAAAGTTGGCTCTTGTCTGGTTGACTCTGATAAGGCTAATGAAGTCTCTGGCCTCCCTGCTTCTCTCCTGACCTTTTACAGCTTATTTGAGATTGTATTGAACAGCAAAGCTAACTAATGCACACCTCCCTGGAGATTTTCTTCTGTTGGAAAAAAATTACTGCTTTTTCCTGTTCTTTATCTCTTGTCTTTTAACCATTTGCTTAAGTCTGTATGAGGAATTTAACCTGTTATCCCATGGATGATTCATGTCTCCTGAGGGCTATGGTGAAAGCCATCAAAATGTTTTCAAGCTGACATGTTTGCCAAGCCACTCTAAGAACACTAATAGGTTTGTAAGGCATAGATTTTCTTCACTAACATCACTATGGCCTGTCCTCAATATCTCTGATTTATCCATGTACCTGCCAGCTCTGGTCTTCTAGAAGACTTCCTGCTAGTTCACCTGGTATGGACAGCACACTTGTAGGTCTGTGGCTCCCCAGATCTCATGGCTCTGGCTGTTGGTGACCTGATGGTCTTTAGAGAGGTTCCCACCAGCAGGAGAATCTGGACATGTTAACCAGGTCAGATACATGTAGATTTACCTGGGAATGTGCTGGAAAGCAAAAATAGAGAGAGAAGCACCTACAAAAACTCTCCATTGTCCTCTAGAGCTTTGGGCAAAAAAAGGAACAGAAGAGCACTCAGTTCTCTGCTATGAGTGGAAAAAGGGCAAAGACAGAGGTTGCGTGAAGAAATTTGAGTGAGGAATTAAAAGATGTTTAAAAATAATGGAAGAACTAGTGACAGAATGCTGTTTTTTGGGGGAAGGATGCACAGGTATTCATAGTCTGACATTTGGCTAAACTAATGCAGAAAGTGGAGAAATGAGAAGAATTTCCATCTCCTTGTTAATGATTTGTAAATAAGAGAAGCAGCAGCATAAAAGCTAGCAGCCAGGTTATATTTATTAGGTCTCAATTAAAGTCAGTTCCTTTGGCAGATGAGAACTGACGATAGACTCATAGCGGTAAGGATATTTATCCCCAGTTGTGGTGGTATTTGATAGTGAAGAACTATGGCAGATAGAGAAAATGATCAATGGCAGTGCAAGATTGTGTTTGTATAGCTAATTCTCTCCCTGTGCACAAGCAAACACATGCTTGGGAGATGTGACTTGGCTGTTAATTGTAGAGTCGCATCAAGAGTATTTTTTATATTCACCTTTGCCCCTCATGAGTGCTCATCCCATTGTCCCTAAGACTGCTTCAGTTGTTCTTGTTACCGTGGACTGCTTCCAGCAGTTGCTGCTTAGGAACCAGTACATCTTGTGCAAAACATTTCTGTACCATTCTTGGCCCATGAATGTGACATTAAACTTTTTTCAAAGAACAGAAACTGGCAAATGCGTAGTGCAATCATCAGTAGTAATAGCAGAAAGATTTCATTTTACATGTTACTACTAGAGTGAAGGCTTCATTATACTACATGCTATACAGATAGGAGAAAGTAATGATTCCTAGCTTGAAAAGCTTACGGCCTAGAGATGCATTTAATGTTCAACACATCGTGATCACTTCCATGTTGATATAATAGAAAAATGGTAACCTTGTCTCCAGATCATAAAGGCTTCCAAAGCTGTAAAATGTAATACTGTGAATTTCCCCCTCTCCAAAGCTGTTATCACCGATTCCATAATTTTCTGTTCAGTTTTCAGCAGCATCGGTTTCATAGTAATGTAAGCATTTTCCTTTAGGTGACTGAAAAAGATCTGTATCAGCACCATAAATCTTTCCTATATATATTCATCAAATGGCCAGTGTGCATGTGCAGATATATGAAGATTCCGCTCCCTCTCCCAAAAGACATACTTAGGGATCAACATATGAATTTTTAGGTACTAGACCATTCTTACTCTGTAGAGTTAGGCTTCTCTAAAGATGTTAGATGGTTAGTGGTGCTGCTGATGAATTCACAGTCACAGCCTTTTTGTGACAGCATCTGCTCCTTTGCAATTCCCGAGTCTTTGAGAATCAATAAGCTGAATCACAGTTCTTCCTAAGCACCTCTGTGATGGTAGTCAGGTTCACAGCTTCTATTACCTCCCCGCTCTCACCCCATGAGAAGGCTCCATGACACCTTGGAAAAAGATGTAGAAATGCACTTGATTTGGCATGTCTCTTCATCTCCCTTGTTTTGAGAATGGTGTTGTGCTGTGCTCTACTGTTGGTTCGAGTTAGCAGGCATGTAGTTCAGAATGGCCTTATTGCGCCTCTTCTTGCAGTGTGTGTGTGGGCAGTATAGAGCAGCCTCTGTGTGTTGTTATGACACAAAGGAAAGGACAAATACTGCAGAGGTGAAAAGAGATCATAAAGAAAAACTGCTGTGGTGCATGCACCACCAAGTGCATTCCGTAAATTGGGAGAAGAGGATTATGAAGTCCTTTCAAAGATACACCATCTAATACTCAGGAAAAAAATGCCTCTATCCTCTTCCATGCTTTAATCAAATGGAAATTGGGAACCTTTGAAACCATAGGAGGAAAGCCAAAGAAAGGGCAAAACCTGCATCTGTACAAGAGTGTTATGGTGTAGGAGTTCGCCAATGGAGAAAGATGCTGCTATTTTGGGCCATCCCATGTCTTATCCCACTTGGAAAAAAATAGTTGGGGAACTGTTTGAAAAGAAAAAATCTTTTCAGGTATATATGTTGTAATGCTCTGATGGACTTCATTTCTCAAGCATTAAGTTGATAGACATTGGACTTGGTGGAAAGAGCAGCCGTCTCTGCTTTCTGATACAATGGAACAAGGACAAGAAGGCATCTGCCCAAAGCAGGAAGGGATGCTCCTGGCAACCCCTACCCCCTGCTTAGCCTATGCGCTGGAAGAGCGGCATATATGGTGCAGTGTCACGTGGACTGCAACAACGTGTGGTGCGGTCATGGCGGGAACAGCTACCTGAGCTACTGGCAGCTCTGCCCATGCACAGTGTAACAATGTGTCATGAAGAGTGCAGACATAGCAACAGGTGAAGATCCTCACCGAGGCAAAGACTATGAAAGCTGATGACAGGCACAAAGAATCACAGAATCACAGAATGTTAGGGATTGGAAAGGACCTCGAAAGATCATCTAGTCCAATCCCCCTGCCAGAGCAGGAAAACCTAGATGAGGTTACACGGGAAGGTGTCCAGGCGGGTTTTGAATGTCTCCAGAGTAGGAGACTCCACAACCTCCCTGGGCAGCCTGTTCCAGTATTCTGTTACCCCTACCAAGAAGTTTCTTCTCAAATTTAAGTGGAACCTCTTGTGTTCCAGTTTGAACCTATTACCCCTTGTCCTGTCATTGGTTGTCACCGAGAAGAGCCTGGCTCCATCCTCGTGACACTCACCCTTTATATATCACAAGTGACACTGCCCTGCCCCCCACCACTCTCCAAGGTAAGAGGACAATGGTTGTAGGTGATTTTGCTGGATCCATAGTGGTGACTCTCTCTCTTGCTCTGTCCTTCTCTCAAATTGAGTTAAATGATATAACAAAGTTTTGGTGTCTTCCTGCCATTTGACCTCGGTTGTGCCTTAATTCTGACCTTAGTGATCAATTACCTTCAATCACGATCCTTTCTGTATCATGGCATATGTAAAAATAGGAAAAATTTGTGTTGAGAATGTGACTGGAGAAATAGATGTCCCTCTGCTAGAAAAACAGTGTTTGCAAACGCTTTTCTTCAATCTGTCTCCTCTGGCAGAATTTTCCTCAGTTAGAAGATGACTTAGTTGATTGTTTTTCTGTTCTGACAGCACAGCAGTGGAATTTGGCATCTCAGGGTGCTAAATAACAAGAAAAGGGATGCTGCTTCTCTGCAGGTTTTTGTTCTTTTGGGATTGCATTCCCTAGGAGCTGCCCTTTAGAAGACAGCTTCCCTTGCTGGTTGCCTGTGAGGACTGTGTGGGATCTTTTAGGGAGGAGGGAGAGCAATAGGTTACTCCACTCATGCAGCTGTTTCCCAGACAACATGTTAGAGGAAAGACATGCAGCTTACAATCAGAATTTGCTGCACTGCCAAGCCCCTGTACTTATAAAGGCTTAAAGTCAGTGTGTGCAAAGGAGTTCACTAACCTTATCATCTGGGCAGTACCTTTGTTAAAGAGCTGAGAGTGTGAAAGTTGCTGCTCTTCCAAGTGAAAGGACTTGGGTAATCACAATCCATGTGTGGTGCATACTTTTTTCCACCCTTAGCCAGTGTTGCTTCTTTCAAACCATGCTGGGTAAGTGCTTCACAGCCACTTGAAAGATTAGTTGTTTATATGAAAACGTTGCCCATTGGGGCCAGGACTGACCCCTGCCCACTCAGATTAGACAGCATGGCCCAAAGGCTGTGAGGGAGCTTTAAGATTAACTGTTCCCATTGTCTTGAGCAGCCATAACACTAACTGAGTAGTTGAGGAGATACTCAATGAGGGTGCAGAGTAACTTCTCCCAATGAAGTTAAGGGCTATTACTCCTCAGAGAGGTCTTCAGGGAGTGATTTGTACTCCCGTTCTGTCATGGGGCCAAGACACTTCTCACCATGGCAGTGGGTAGCAGGGGGGGCTGGAATATGTAGGATTCCTGGGAGCACCCTGTTATTGTAGTGATGTTGCTGTCCAGCAAAGTGCGTAAATGCTGAGATTTGTAACATTCCTGCAGAAGTTTCAGGGGTGTAGTCAGAGGCTGTCACTTAAAATGTGGGGTGAAGTTCTCGTTTTGCATCCTGGATGCTCTGTGACCAGACACTGGTGTGGAAGAGCTTTTTCTTAGCTGTCCCATAGCTCTTGGCATATTTTAGCTGTTGTGCTGTGTTGTGGGAACCTCTGATAGAAGCAGTCAGTCCTTTCCCAGCCTCTCTTTCTCAACTGCTGTCCCATCTGGAAGGAAGCCAAGTCTATGGAGGCAGCAGTCAGAATCACTAAACAATATTACTGTAGTAGTTTAGCTCCAGGCCCCCCGAGCTGGCAGCTAAAACCACATGTCACTCACTCACCCCTCCTTCACTTCCCCAGTGGGATGGGGAGGAGCATCAGAAAACAAAAGCAAAACTCATGGGTTGGGATAGGAACAGTTTAATGGAACAGAGAAGAAAAACGAACAACAGTAACAATAATGGAAGAACCTGCAAAGCAATGGACACACAGCGCAACCACCCCATGGAAGTCCTGCCACGGCAGCCCACCCCAACTCTGAAGCATCAAGGGGATGTAATAAATAGTGGTCAAGGTTGTTGAACAAATCGAGTAGGGTTCAATCATATTATGCATATCGTTGTAAGAAGTAATTGCGTTTGTGCAAGTTTCATTATATTTTGTAAAAAAATAGTAGTTAAGCCAGTGGCCGGATGCCGGGCCCCAACCAAGCCAACGGCCGGATACCGGACCCCAACCAAGCCAATGGCCGGATGGTGCAACAGATAACAGAGTGGCTGGATGGTGCAACAGATAACAGAGCTCCCAGATGGTGTAACAGATAACAGAACTCCAGAGGCAGAAACACCAAGCGACACCCAGCAACATCTTTCACTGTCGACTAGCCAACCAGGAGCTAACTCGTCAGGGTGTCCCAGTGCGTGAACAAGTGTATAACATATATAAGCACATACGAAAAGTTGAGTTTTGTGCCGTGGTGGAACTGAGCTTCCCCCGGTCACCCAGCGCTGTTTTGCCTAATTACTGCTTGCTTTAAATTCGCTTGCTCAATAAAATTAATTAATTGGCTCAAAGACTTGTCTTCATTTATAACAATTTTTGGTGCCGTGACTCGGATTAAGGATTTCTCGGAGGAACTTCTAAACTTCAGGGAGGCGCCCCATCCCAGTTTCAGATGGCCCTGGAGTGGACGAAGGATCGCCCTGAAACCTTAACCTCCGAACCCTAAATTCAGGTAATTAGGCAAAAGAATCAAGCCCCGTAAAACTTTGTGCACGAAGAACTGGATGAAGACCCCAGGGAGGGTAAGTATAGAAAGCGATTCCGTTCGGTTGGGGTGGGTTTCCTGGAGTGTGCTTGAACAAGACGCCCCCCCCCCTTTTTGGGGAGGAAGCGAAGCAAGTGTGGACCCTGCCGTAAGGCAGGGCGGGACTCTCTAGTAGTGCGGTTCTCATTGCCCGCGAGGGCGTGAGCCACGAACGAGGTGTGCGTGTGTGTGTGAAAGAAGGCACTCCAGAAGATGGGACAGAGGAAGAGCAAGCCCTCTGATCTCATGGGGAAGGGACCCAAAGAGAGGTCACCGGATATTCCCCGAGATTCCCCATTGGGCCTTATGCTCAAAAATTGGGAAGGTGCATTTTGCACGAGAAACAAGAGTAAAGAGAAAATGGTATATTATTGTATGTATGTCTGGGGAAACCAGCAGCGCCCTAATTGGGATAATCAAAACCCGGAACACAGGGGCCATATGGGAGATCTCCGCACTATAATCGTACAACGGATTAAGGAATCAGTCCCTCGAGGGCAGAACATAAATAAAGCCTTTAATGAACAACAAAAGAAAGATGAGACTCCCACAGAATGGTTAGAAAGATTAAGAAAGAGCTTGCAGCTTTACTCCGGGATAGACCCTACGACACCGGTTGGGCAAGCTCTTTTAAAAACTCAGTTTGTGGCGAAGTCATGGCCAGATATTAGAAAGAAGTTAGAAAAATTGTAAGATTGGCAAGTAAAAAGAAACCCGTAGGATATTATTCCAAATTATTAGATCCAGTTAGTCGCGGCTGGCCTACCTGTTTACAGGCCATAGTTGCTACTGCTCTCTTAGTCGAAGAAGTCGGGAAAATAACTATGGGAGGAAAATTAAAGGTATACACACCTCATAATATACGATGGGTATTACAGCAGAAAGCTGACAAATGGATTACGAATGCTAGGTTACTGAAATATGAAGGAATCCTATTGCACTCTCCTAAGTTAGAGCTTGAAACCACTAATTTACAGAATCCAGCCCAATTTTTGTATGGGGAACCAAGTGAATCTCCTTCCCATGATTGTATCAGGGTAATAGAATATCAAACCAAGATAAGGGAGTATTTAGAGGAAGAGGAGTTGTTATGTGGAGAAAAATGGTTTGTAGATGGATCATCGCGGGTAGTGTATGGGAAAAGGAAGTCAGGATACGCTATAATAGACGGGAACAGTTGGACAATTAAAGAATCGGGTCCCCTTAACATAAGTTGGTCGACACAAGCCTGCGAACTATTCGCAGTATTGAGGGCATTACAGTTGTTAAAAGATAAGAGAGGAACAATATTTATGGATTCTAAATATGCATTTGGGGTAGTTCACACGTTCGGAAAAATTTGGGAAGAGAGGGGCCTAATGAATTCTCAAGGTAAAGGATTAATACATGAGACCTTAATAAAGCAAACTTTGGAGGATAGAGACCAAAATGAGCTGGGTGAAGTGCCTCCCCTTAGCCCTCTTGAACATAAGGACACAACCGAGGGCTGATACTGGACTTTCCTCCTTTGAAATGTTATATGGAGTGCCCTATGATTTGGAGAAACCAACAGAACACCCTAAAGTGGAAGAAAAGATGTTACAAGAATACCTTATAGAGCTCATGAAAAGGAGGCAAGAACTGTTAAAGCGAGGCCTGGTGGTTCAAAGACCACCTTTAGATACAGCAATACATAGTATTAAACCAGGAGATCAGGTACTCATAAAAACATGGAAGGAATCATCGTTAACCTCTCACTGGGAGGGACCTTTCCTTGTTTTACTCACCACAGATACCGCAGTCTGCACTGCGGAAAGAGGTTGGACACACCTAGTCGAGTAAAGGGTCCTATTCTGCACACAGACTGGGAAGTTGCCGGGAAACCAGATGAGTTGAAGCTGACCTTCAAGAGGAAACAGACACGTGACGCATAGCCCTGGATACCAGGCTTTTTATGGACGATTGTAAGGAATTATAGAAGTCGCACATCGCATGTCCTGTATGTAAGCAATGCAATCCGTGGGTATGTCACGTGTGTAACGGGTGCGGGATACAGCAGTGGAAAAAGTTTCCTTATGTTGAATGATGGTGTAATGAGTGATGGGAAAAAAAACCTTAGATACCATTAGGATATTAATAATCACTGGACGAGAACATAGCACGGATCCTAGTTATGAATACTATAGAAGAGATTGGTACAAAACTGTTGCACAATTAGAGGAAGAACTTAGGGATATAGGGTGTAATAAAACTATTCAGGTACCCTCTGTTTGGACTGTAAGTCCAGACATTTGGGAAATAACCAAGAGGAATTGTAAGAAGCGTTTTGGTAAGAAAAGATACAGGAAGTGTTCCAAACCCTGTGAGGATTCGGGACAGTGGCCAAAACCTTGTATTCGAAAATAGCCCTATTGGGTTGAGTATTAGAAAGTGGGTTGTGACAGAACAAGAAGAGAATTCAGGAGGCAGTTCCCTGAAGACTACAACTGCTGCCGAGAAGATAACTTACCCGGCTACTCTGAAGCAACAGAGTAGGCCTAGGGCAAGGCAGAGGGGTATCCTTGTGGGGATTGGCAAGTGTCTCCGAAAACTTCTAAAATAAAGCAGCTCCATTAAGCAGAACAACCCTCAACAAAATGAACCTCCACTGGCTGATTTTCAGCCAACTAAGGGCTGGGTCACTCTCCCTAATCCTCCTTACCTTACCGGTAATAATAGCAATAAACCAAGGGAGTTCCCATCAACCTTTTAAATGGACCCTCTAATCGATGGGAGGACCAAACGATAATACAACAACAAACCACATCAGGGTCACCCTCTTTTACTCCAACCTTATGCCAATTAGTTCAGGTTAAGCCATGCCTTAACGAAATGGGGTTTTATATGTGCCCTAGCACAGGGCCCTCATTTTGTAATACCCCAGGACACTATTATTGCGCTTACTGGGGGTGTGAAACAATTGCCTCAAATTGGCAGATTCCTCAGGCCAATGTGGATAAGTTTTTAAAGGTTGAATGGGGACCTCCAGGATGCATTTCCTCTAAGTGACTCGGGGGCAGGATGCAATTGGCTCGCTGTGGGAAACTAGAACCCGATGGCAACTGTAAATACATAGTCATGAACATAACAAATCCTGAACATAATGGATGGCTTGTTGGAAAAACCTGGGGAATGCGGTATTATCAGCCAGGTAATGACAGAGGAGGCATGTTTATCATAAAGAAGGAAGAAGTTAAACCGACCTTTCGAGCAATAGGTCCCAATCCAGTAGCAAAATCCCCTCCCCCTCTAGGTAGGGAAACAAAGACAGTAGAAAATGAGAATATAATAGTAAGAGAGGAAACTGTCACTGAAGCCTTGAAATCTCTGAATACTGAAGCCTCAGAATCTTTGAATCCTCTGTGGGAAATTATCCGGGCTACTTATCAAACCCTAAACTATACTCAACCCAACCTAACCACTGGTTGCTGGTTGTGTTATAACGTTAATCCACCTTTTTATGAAGCTATAGGGGATAATCGTCTGTATACCACAAGCAAGGAGTCTGCGCCTATTCAGTGTCTTTGGGAAAAGCAGTAAAGAGGGATAACTATGCGACATGTAACTGGGATAGGGACTTGTATAGGTAAAGTACCAAATTCCAAGAGGTCACCTTGTGGTAAGATCATACCGAGCCTTAATGAAACCACAAGATATATTATTCCCCCGAATGGAACAAAACGGATATGTTCCAGGACGGGACTTACTCCATGTGTGTCTTTAAAGGTGTTTAACAGTTCCCGAGAGTATTGCATGTCAGTTACCATTATTCCAAGGATATTATATCATCAAGAAGATGTGATGTATCCTAAATCGACTTATAGGACTAGTTAAAAGCCGTGTAGAGCAGGTACACCTTATGCTGCTACAAAGATATGGTACTGATGAAGAAGCTGAAATGATCTTACTAGCCCAAGAAGCGGTAACTCGATTTGATCAACAAATAGATGCTCGAAAGGAAAGGGGGGAATTGTAATAAATAATGGTCAAGGTTGTTGAACAAATCGAGTAGGGTTCAATCATATTATGCATATCGTTGTAAGAAGTAATTGCGTTTGTGCAAGTTTCATTATATTTTGTAAAAAATAGTAGTTAAGCCAATGGCCGGATGCCGGGCCCCAACCAAGCCAACGGCCGGATGCCGGGCCCCAACCAAGCCAACGGCTGGATGCCGGACCCCAACCAAGCCAATGGCCGGATGCCGGACCCGAAACGAGCCAATGGCCGGATGGTGCAACAGATAACAGAGCTCCCAGATGGTGTAACAGATAACAGAACTCCAGAGGCAGAAACACCAAGCGACACCCAGCAACATCTTTCACTGTCGACTAGCCAACCAGGAGCTAACTCGTCAGGGTGTCCCAGTGCGTGAACAAGTGTATAACATATATAAGCACATACGAAAAGTTGAGTTTTGTGCCGTGGTGGAACTGAGCTTCCCCCGGTCACCCAGCGCTGTTTTGCCTAATTACTGCTTGCTTTAAATTCACTTGCTCAATGAAATTAATTAATTGGCTCAAAGACTTGTCTTCATTTATAACATACCCCAGTGTCCTTGTCTTGGGCCTGACTTCTGGTTGTATTACTTGCTGCCCTGGAAGTTAAGTTTGAATTGCTTGTACTACATTTGCTGCAGTAAGGTGGCATGTATATATTTTACTGATAAGTTTGGGTCATTGGAAACAAACAGTGAAGATGATCACTTTGATCTTGAAAGGAAAGATTTTAAAATTGACAGTGGAACAACTTCCAATATAACAAGTTTGTTTTGTTTTGTTGTTTTGCTTTGTTTTGTTTTCCCAGGATTATCAGTGTACCAAATTTACCTGAAAGTTATACTGCAGAAAGAAATTACCTTCCCACTGTTTTTCAGCCAGACCAAATGAAGAAGCACACTGTTTAAAGACATTAGTTCTGCCAGAGTTATTATGCCGTCTCCAAAGAGCTCCACACAGCTGTCTGTCAAATGTTTATGCTTATGCAGCGAGGAAAATATCTAGTAAGTTATCACTCACCCACATGCAGAGGTGAGGCAGTCCCAGTTCCAGGAGGTTACCTTAGATGGCGTCCCAGCCTAAGGGGAGGGCTCGCGATGGCGGCAGACCCATGGGTCCGAGAGGACCACACAAAGGGGATCGTTGGCGGGAACTGCGTTTTTATAATCTTGTCAGATCTGGCTGTGGGCACTCCAGAAGCTTCTCGGCTTCTCTGCACCCTCCCACTCTGGCTATGAGTGCTCCAAAACTTTGCTTCTCTGCACCCCCCCGCCTCGGCTCTGGCTATAGGCGCCCAGAAACTCCCCGAATTCTCGGCGCCTCTCTCCTCCCCTGGCTAACGGCAAACAAAAGGAGATATTAACTGCCCCACTGAAGGAGCAGGGGGGGATGTGTTGGGGAAGAGAGGGATGTCCATGCACCTTCCACACCAAAGGAAAGGGGAGGGAGGGGGATGTGCAACTGCCACACAAGTGCAAATGGAACTGAACCCTCCTTGATCTGCTCCAGTTTTAGGAGAAGTGAAATAGATGTAAAGTATGTAATGAACCTAGGGCTTATTAGGCAATCCTTGATCATCTGGATTGGCTGTTGTCTGAACTGAGTACGCGTTTCAAGTTGCAAGCTGATGTGATCTAAGTGCTGTATGTGAAATTGTGTGGATAATTGGTGTGGGTAATTTCGTAGGTTAGCCATTTTGAGATCAATTTACAATGACCTCTGTAATTTACAAAATCAGCCTAGTATCACTCAAGTATCTCAGCCCCTGTGTTCGGTTGGCTGAGATAGCTACCAGGGCTACCCAGAACTAGCCAAAGGGGGTATTCGATACCGCATAAGGTCACGCTCAGTTACTAGGTGGGCAGGCCAGCGAGGCAGTCTCAGTTCTTTCTGGACTGTGCAGTTAGGTGTTTTGTATTTTGGGTGCAAGACACAGTTTGGGCAAGGGGGGGTTTCAGTTTCAGCACAAGCTGTGGTGGGTGGTTTCAGTGCAGGCTGCTGCCAAAGGACTGCCACATTACAAGGTTGCGCTGTGTGTCCATGGCTATGTAGGTTCTGTCATTACTGTTGTTGTTACTGTTTGTTCATTTTTGTTCACTGTTCTGTTAAACTGCTTTTTTCCCAAGCCACAAGTTTTGCCCTTATTTTCTGATTCTCCTCCCCATCCCCCTGGGGGCAGGGGAGGGCCAGCAAGCAGCACATGATTTTAGCTGTCCAGGTGAGGAGCAGGGGCCTGGAGCTAAACTTTGACAGCCCCTTCGAATCGTGAGAACTGTTTTAGTCTTTAGGAGAATATCTATTCAATAGATTTATGAAGCTACTAGTTTGACTGCAATCATCTGATTATCTTCACCAGCTGCATCCAATACCTGAAACCTGATCCTCTGTTTTGCGTATGTGTTTGTGCACATGCATGTACTCTGTTTTCATGCAATATGAGTTTTTTTCAGTTCCCTGTGGAGAATTTCCTGCAGCACTGATAAGAAAGTAGAATTTGAAAGACATTTATGAAAACTGGTAGTACTCGATTTGAGAATACTTATACCCTGGTGTGAGCACAGCAAAGAATATTGGAGTGGCTTCTTCATTTGCAATAGCAGAAGGGAAAACAAGCCTCGGCACAATCAGTACTTGATGGCACTTTGGATATCAATTTAGAAGGAGAAGGAACACTACCCCAATGGTGGTGCTAGGTGTTTGCTGTTTATGTTGTTGCATGGCATGCTTGTGAGCATAAAATTTAGTGAGATACTCACTTTATTTCCAGAGTTAATAACGGATGTAACATAATACTTCTTTCCTGGCAAAATTTCAGATGCACTGGTGAGGTATATTGTTGCAGAACCTACAGGCTCTGTAGTTCAGAAGATAGGACTCCAAGGCTAGCTTTTTTTCTGCTAAATGCAATGACCCTTCCTTTCTCCCACCCTTTTTGACATTTTAGGCTGAAAGCCTTTCATTGACAGAATCTGTTTTAAATTACATTAAATTAAATTACGCTCTGGAAACCTTCTGCAAGCTGGCAGAAAGTCTCTGTGTCTGAAGTTCTTCTTTAATATTTTCTGCAGTGGTTGTCTTGTCTTTTGCTATTGTTTTGGAAAGGGCAGGACAACTGCAGAAAGAGGAGCACAGGCAAGCTCTCTTTGTACCAATTCCCCATTCACAATAAGAAGCACAATCTGATCTGGGAATATGCTTACCACTGTAAAATACTGAGCACATGATAAGTGCTAGAAAGGTACTTTTCATTTTCCCTTGCTGTGCTTACTGGATGAGTTTGTTGTTGTATGCATGCCATCCCTCTTTGGTTCACTTTCCAAGTATGAACTGGAGGTAAATGTTTATCTTATGTTTCTAGCAGTTTACAAATTATTAGTATTTACTTTGTTTGACATTGTAACTTCCCTTCATAAGTAGAGGAGCATACTCAGATGTCACAAATTCATCTGAAGTTTGTGCCTTCTGTTATGCTTCTGCAGAGAGCTGCATGTCCCAGCAGATGAAGTAAGATAAACAGCAGATGTACAGCCATTGATACTTGATGGTTCCCATTACATTTTCAGCATAAACTAGATGACATACTGCTAACAATAACATAGGTTGTTGTCAGCCGACTGGAAGAGACAGATTCTTATGCTTGCTTTCCAATTCTGTGAGTTAGTTTTAGCTGGGACTGCAGATGTCTCAGATGTAAACTTTCAGTAACAGTCAACTGGAAATTATGTATTTCCTCAAGGCCTCCAAGCACCCTCCAAGCACTCCTGCAAAAAGAGATAAATCAGAGAAGGACACTTGCAGTTCACAGGGATTTACTCAGTCTTTTAGTGATGAAAAACTTAATGGAATTTTTTCCATAATTCAGCATCTTATCATACAAAACAAAACCAATGTCGCCTGGAGAATCCCTGCATTATCAAAAATATGAAATTCTGCAAATCACTTTGCAAACATAAACAACAAACTTTGGGTGGCTTACACGATCAAAAACTGTCTTTTCAGTTTCCAACAGCCAGAGTATGCCAAGAACAGTGAGAAATCACCGCCAAAAAGTCTGCCTTTGAAAATGGGCAGGTTCTGTTAGGGTGCCTGATGAGTCTGTGAGTGAAAGAGGTTATCTACGTGTCATGGGTTTGGATGTCATTGCTGTGCTTGCCTAGACTTGTAGATTGTGACGGGATTCTTGTAAGTTGCAGAAAAAAAAAAAAACAACAAAAAAAAGAGATCTAGGGATCTAATTCATGTGTCTTTATTTTATTTTAAATAGAGTTCCTGCTTCCATGACCAAACTAGGAACAAACACAAGCTGGTAGCTTTCCTGCATGAAAGTTTCCCTATGTTCTGCTATGTGGAGACTCATGTCCTGTTCCTGCAGCTAGGAATTGCTACATCTGCAGAAGATAATTCTGTTGGTTGGTTTGTTTGTTTGTCTGTTTCTTTGTTTGTTTTTTCCCTTGGTGAATTACTGCTTGTTTTCCCTTAATGATTCCTTTTTTATTAGATGTTGGGATCTATTCAGTCATGGACATCACATGTGTAAATGCTTGAATACTGTTAACAGCTTGAATGCTGTTGACTGTTAACAGCCATCTTGAGTTAAAAACTTCGTCATGTGGTTTTTTACAGGACTTCTGTCATTAAGCAATAATGTCTGGCTGTTGAATAAAATGCACATACAGAATGCTGAAAGGTGAAACTTGTGCTGGGACTATGAAATTGTATGTCAGTTGCTAATAAACCTGTATTATAAATATTCTTCTGAAAGTAACTTTACCATGGTGAGCCATTCACAATCCTATCCCTGGAAAACAAAACAAAGAAAACAAACAAACAAACCAACACAAAACTCCATAAACATTAACATTAAAAATATGTACATTACTTTATCTGTGTAGTTACATACATGTCTGTATATGGTAAGAACACATAACTGCTGTTTCTGTCCCTTTCTACTTAATTTCCCAGCATGACTGCAGTTGTCTATAGAGATGATGTGAATATTTTTACTCATCTTACACTAACGATGGAAAGCAGAAGTGGTGTTTCTGTTTTACAGATTAAAGAAAAATGAGGTTAAGTAGAGTTTCTCAAGGTCATGCAATGATATCTGTAACAGAGCTGTGATTTGAAGCTGAACATCCTAAACCACAGAATTTAGACAATTAAAAGATCATAAAATATGAGATAGAACTACAGTGAAGACCCCCAAAGCAAATGAAGACATTATAAGCTGGTTTGGGTTTTTTTTTTTTGTTTGCTTGTTTGGTTTTTTTGTGTGTGTTTGTAGTGTTTGTTTGTGGCTTTTGTTTTGCTTCGTGTTGGTTTGGTTTTTGTGTGCTTGTTGTTTGTTTTTTCCTAAACTTTTAACAGCTCTTATCAATACACTTTGCAAAGTTTGATTGGGACCCTTCATCCAGTCCCATATTTATTGGCATGAGAATGCTGCACAGAAGCAGCAATATTCAGAAAAAGATGTTCTTGGAGTAGATTTTTGCCTCTTTGTTTCTTTCTTTAAATCAACTGGGTTATAAAGAAAAAGACTTTCAGCACCTGATCCTGAATTTTCCCAATTTCTATGTTTAAAATACTGCTTTGCTGTACTACTTCCAGGAAAAGTTTGATTTAGCATACCCACAGCCGGCCATTCTGTGTACTAATAACATCTATTTCCTGTGTGCTCCTCTGCCTGCCTGCTCCTCGTTTGCTTTGTTCCTTTAAGCAGTAAGCATATCTGGAAAAAAACATATTTTCCCCTCCCCTCTGCAGCCTTAAGCCGTATGCAAGAAGCTTTGGGGGGTCTATTAAAATGCAAACCAGAACCACACAGTTACATCCTATCCTTCCATTGCCTTTTCTCCACTGAGTTGTACACTTAAATCAGCATATAAACCAGAGAGGCTGCTAGTGTTCTACAGACACTCTACATTTCTGCAAAGCACTGTTTTGGGGCAGTTCTTGCCCAAAACTTTAAATATCCCAATTTTCTGACAGTTTGGTCTGTCTTCTTTAGCACTCAGCTCTTGCATTTTAACCTTGTCAAGGTTATTCCCTATCTCCTGTGGGTTGATTAGTTGGGAAACTGGAGTTAGCTTAGTTCTGGTGTGCAGAACTGTAGCGAGTTTCTCCCAGCACCTCAGAGATTCTCTTCTCATGGCCAAATCTTGTCACACAGTATCACAGTATCACAGTATGTTTGGGATTGGAAGGGACCTCAAAAGATCATCCAGTCCAATCCCCCTGCTGGAGCAGGAACGCCTAAGTGAGGTCACACAGGAATATGTCCAGGCGGGTTTTGAATGTCTCCAGAGAAGGAGACTCCACAACCTCCTGGGCAGCCTGTTCTAGTGCTCTGTCACCCTCACTGAGAAGTTTTTTCTCAAATTTAAGTGGAACCTCTTGTGTTCCAGCTTGATCCCATTACCCGTTGTCCTATCATTGTTTGCCACCGAGAAGAGCCTGGCTTCATCCTCGTGGCACTCACCCTTTATATATTTATAAGCATTAATAAGGTCACGCCTCAGTCTCCTCTTCTCCAAACTAAAGAGACTCAGCTCCCTCAGCCTTTCTTTATAAGGGAGGTGCTCCACTCCCTTAATCATCTTTGTTGCCCTATGCTGGACCCTCTCCAGCAGTTCCCTGTCCTTCTTGAACTGAGGGGCCCAGAACTGGACACAATATTCCAGATGGGGTCTCACCAGGGCGGAGTAGAGGGGAAGGAGGTCCTCTCTCAATCTACTAACCACCTCACTTCTAATACACCCCAGGATGCCATTGGCCTTCCTGGCCACAAGGGCACAGTGCTGGTTCATGGTCATCCTGTTGTCCTCCAGGACCCCCAGGTCCCTTTCCCCTACACAGCTCTCTAATATGTAATTTCCCAATCTATACTGGAACCTGGGGTTGTTCCTGCCCAGATGCAGGACTCTACACTTTCCCTTGTTAAATTTCATTAGGTTATTCCCCGCCCAACTCTCCAGCCTGTCCAGGTCCCGCTGGATGGGAGCACAGCCTTCTGGCATGTCAGCCACTCCTGCCAGCTTAGTGTCATCAGCAAACTTGCTGATAGTGCACTCAATTCCCTCGTCCAAATCGTTAATGAATATATTGAATAATATTGGCCCCAGCTCTGACCCCTGAGGCACTCCACTAGATACTGGCCTCCAACTAGACTCCGCACCATTGACTACCACTCTCTGGCTTCTCTCCTTAAGCCAGTTTGCAACCCACCTCACTACTCTATTGTCTGGACCACACCTCCTCAACTTACCTGTGAGGATGCTGTGGGAGACTGTGTCAAAGGCTTTAGTGAAGTCAAGGTAGACCACATCCACTGCTCTGCCATCATCCATCCACCTTGTTACATTCTCATAAAAGGCTATGAGGTTGGTCAAGCATGACTTACGCTTGGTAAAGCCATGCTGACTGCCCCTAATAACCTTCTTATCCTTGATATGCCTTGAGATGGCACCAAGGATAAGCTGTTCCATTACTTTCCCAGGGACAGAGGTGAGGCTGACCGGTCTATAATTACCCGGGTCTTCCTTCTTGCTCTTTTTGAAGACTGGAGTGACATTTGCTTTCCTCCAATCCTCGGGCACCTCTCCCGTTTCCCAAGACTTGGCAAAGATGATGGAGAGCGGTCCAGCAATGACTTCAGCCAGCTCCCTCAGCACCTGCGGATGCATCCCATCTGGACCCATGGATTTATGGATTTCCAGACAATTTAATTGCTCCCTAACCCAGTCCTCATCAACTAAAGCAAACTCCTCCATTGACCTGGCTTCATCTGGGGTCTCAGGGGTACAGGGCTCCCCAGGACAGCCTTCAGCAGAGTAGACAGAGACAAAGAAGGCATTCAGTAATTTTGCCTTCTCTGTATCTTCTGCCACAAGGGCACCCACCCCATTCATCAGTGGGCCTACATTGCCTCTGAATTTATCTGCTATGTATTTGAAAAAGTTCTTTTTGCAGTCCTTGACCCCTCTCGCCAGCTGTAATTCTAAGGAGGCCTTGGCTATCCTAGCTGCCTTCCTACATCCTCTGACAGCAGCCTTATATTCCTCCCAAGTGGCCAGCCCCTGCTTCCATGACCTGTAAACTCTCCTCTTCTGCTTGAGCATACCCAACAGATCCCTATTCAACCACGCAGGCCTCCTGGCTCCCTTACTTGACTTCCTACTTGTGGGGATGCTCTGATCCTGAGCGTGGAAGAAGCAATCTCTGAATGCAATCCAGCTCTCTTGGGCCCCTTTTCCTTCAAGCAGTCTTGCCCATGGGATTTCCCCCAGCAATTGCTTGAAAAGCCCAAAGTTAGCCCTGCTAAAGTCCAGGGTTGCAATTCTACTTGCTATTCTGTTCCTGCCACACAAGATGCTGAACTCCACCATCTCGTGGTCACTGCAACCCAGGCAGCCCTCAACCTTTACTGCTTCGACCAGACCCTCCTTGTTAGTGAGGATGAGATCCAGCAGTGCACCTCTCCTAGTTGGCTCCTCCACCATCTGCATGAGGAAGTTATCATCAGTGCACTGGAGGAACCTCCTGGACTGTGGCTGGCTGGCTGAATGGTCCTTCCAGCAAACATCAGGGAAGTTAAAATCACCCACCACAACCAGGGCCTGTGACTGTGAGGCCACTCTCAGCTGCCCATAGAAGGCCTCATCAACTTCCTCAACCTGATCTGGTGGCCTGTAATAGATGCCCACAGCAGTGTCTCCCCTGCCAGTCTGCCCCTTAATTCTGACCCATACACTCTCAACTTGCTCGTCATCCGCTCCTGGGCAGAATTTAGTACATCGTAGTTGCTCTCTCACATAGAGAGCAACTCCACCACCACGCCTGGCTGGCCTGTCTTTCCTGAAAAGGGCATAGCCATCCATGACCACGTTCCACTCATGTGAACTGTCCCACCATGTTTCTGCAGTTGCCACCAGATCATAATCTCCCGACCAAACATAGGATTCTAACTCCTCCTGCTTATTCCCCATGCTGTGCGCATTGGTGTACAGGCATTTCAGGGAGCAAGCAGAGCACACCAATTTCTCCCTAGGGGCATAGGAGGCCACCCGGTCCTCATCAGTTTTAGAATGCTGCCCCACTGGGACAAGCACAGCTACAACCCCATCCCCCTTTGAGCCTAGTTTAAAGCTCTCCAAATGAACCCAGCTAATTCCTGCCCCAGCATCCTTTTGCCCCTGCGAGGTAAACAAGTCCCACGTAACACCATCCAGACTGGAGTCTTATAAAACCAACCATTATCAAAAAATCCAAAGCCCTGCCTGTAGCACCAGTCGTGGAGCCAACCATTTAGAGACTGAATTTTCCTATTTCATCCCATATCGTCACCTGAAGATGGAAGGAGTGAAGAGAAGATCACTTGAGCCCCTGAGTCTTTCACCATCCTTCCCAAGACCTTGAAATCATTCTTCATTCCCCTCAGACTACGGGAAGCAGCCTCCTCCCCATCTGTCTGTCTCCAGAAATATTCTGCTCTTTTTTTTCTACTTTCTTTTTTATCTTCTCCTTTTTGGCTGTTTGAACTACTTCTGAGCAATTTTCATCTATGGTCGTATTTCTGCTGACTGCAAAGATTCTGATGACTTCTCTTGCTTCCCTGACTCATTTTGTCCCTTACAAACAGCCAGTGCTGGGGTCTCTTAGGAAACTGTTACGGTGAAAGACCTGGGCTTCAAAAGAAATAAATACAAATAACTTGGAATCCTGAAGACCGTGACACTCAGTGGAGCTTTCTGGACTCTGGAGCTTCCTGGCTTCATTCACAGAAGAAAAAGCAGAGATTAATGTTATGCACAGGGAATTAACAGGTCTCTTGGTCCCTTGGTATTCATTTACCTAGAGAATAACAACTGGGAAATGAATCAGAATGTTATGAGCCGGAAGAATTTCCAGTCCTGAAGACATGTAGGGTAATGCAGCTTACCTGTGCAATGCCAGGGGCATTAGTGGTTTATGTGACCTGAACTGGCCTAGTTGGTCTGTTTTGAGGCAGTCACTGTATGTGCACTATTATGCTTCCAGAACTGTTGACCATCTAGTTTCATAGCTGTAGACCTGTTGTATCTCCAGCAGCACTTCAGACGTATCCTCTGTTTGTTTCAAAGAATGCATTGGAGTGGCTAAGTGCAGAGAATGATGCAGGCATCTAACATTTGGGTGTGCTTCTATAGGCAGCCAGTCTTGTTGCTGTTTTCTCCTACGATGTGCAAGGAGAGAGATGAATATTGCCAGATTTTGCTGATTTTTAATAGGATACCATGAGACTGAAAAATACTCAAAAAAGGGATAGCTTAGCTCTGTTCTGTGTCTCTTCATGGATCTGGGTGGTACCCTGCATCACCAGACTTCAAGTCTGGGTAAAGCCCCTCATTTATGGCACTCTTAGCTGCAAGTCAGATGGGGATGTCGGGCTTCTGGGACAGTCAAGCCTCTCTCACCACGAAGTTCTCTTGCCCAGCTACATAAGTTATTAAAGTGGATGTTTAAAAGGTGAGTCTGTAGTTACACAGTTCTGCATAACTATGGCAGGCTTTGAAGTTTTCTGCAATATCACATATTAAGTCAAGTCTCCTTAACTGTCATTTTTGTGCTGAATTGTCCTGATTTCATCTGTTATTTAGGATATTTGCATAAGAACACCTGAATGCTAGCCTTGGTCTTCCATTTTTCTTGGACGTTATGTAAAACTAGGCCTCTGCTCAGGGTTCCCCTTGATTGATGGTGTGTGAGTTCAACACCTCTCCCCCATTCAATCTTGAACAGAATAGTAACAGCCTTTCTACTGGCTGTATGCATAGAAGACCTCCCTGCTCAGTATAACAGGGTGCTGACATTTCAGTCTTGTACATGTGGTTGATGGGAGCAGTGAGTCAGCACGTGCTTTAAGTGTTTGTTAGCTCTGTTTGTACCCAGATGAAGTTTGTGACTCTAATGTTATTGACAAACAGAGTATTTCTGAAGCTAAAAAAAGAAATCAGGAATGAAACACCATGGCTTTGAACAGATGCCTGGAAAAGAGTGAGAACAGGTCAAGTTACGTATTTTCCCTAAGAACATACTAGCTTTCATCTGCTATGGGGACTTTCTGTATCAGATGTTTCTTTCTGTTAAGGAATATCTGTCCTTAGTGTTTCTCTAGTGTTTTCCAGTTTCTAGGAGAACTTCAAGTATTTATGTCTTTTGGCAAGAAGTATTAGTAGCCCATTGAGATGTATGAAGAGCCTCCTCCTCATGATTATTTTGATCGTGGGTCCTCCTTCCGTGTGTGATACTTCTTCCTGAAAGTTGTGGTGGTCTGGTGGTCTCTCTGGGAGAGCTCAGTTTCTTGTACAGCTTCCATGTGTCCTCTCATATGTCATTTCTGAACATCTGAATACTTTAGGTCATGGCAAGCTTTTGAACAGCTCAGCAGGACAGAGATATGTGTCCTACTTGTGTCATAGGTGGGGGTTTTGTGATACATTCACTGTCCAAAAAGCATGCAATTCTATAGAAGATAACAAATGCTTACTGCTTTGCAAAGGCAACTTTCTAATGTTTCTGGGACTTTTTTAGTGTGCTCTAAGTATTTTTCTAGGTTTTAGTGGTTTTTAAGTCTCTGTTCCTTTTGCCCTTTACCTCTAATGGAAGAAAATTTGTGTAAATGATAATTATTTCAGGTTTTCAGTTTCATCACTTTGATTTAAAAAAGAGACTACGGGCTGAAATTTCAAATTTTCACTTACAGTCAAAGGCTAATTTTAAATAAAATTAGTTTTCTAACTTCAGAAGCAAACATTTTAAAGTATTACTTGAGGAATTTCCATTAAACAAATTGGACTTGCTCTCATGTAACAATCTGTTTTCTCTTAAATGGTCCTTATGTTAGTAATTAATCTCATGAATAGTGCCAACACTAAAAAAGTGTTCTGAGTGCAAGAGAAAAGTCAGAAATATTGCACTGATTTAAATAGTCTTAAAAGGCAAATATTTAAAAACAACAGTTTTCATTAATAATAATTTTCATTTATACAGTAAAAATGTAAAATATTAAATAAAATTATTATATTCAATTAATTGAAATAGAAAATTACACGTGAAAAATATTTTTCTGATCTTTTCTGTACTATGAAGACTAAAGACTTTTGTCTCTAATCAAAACAGAAAACAGATTTGGAATATGCTAATCTGATTCTCTGTACATCTGTACTTTAGTATAATGTCGATTCTTTTGTCATAGATTAGGAGACTAGGTTTAGATCAATGTCTTAATTTTTTTGAGAGTATTAATCAGATTATGATTCATTGATTTTTTTTAATAATTAAAAAATCTGTAAACAGGATAAAACACAATAGCCTGCAGCTAGGCTAAGTCCACAGGTGGATGTAGACTTGTGGCTTGACTTCCTGATGTGTTGAATGAAGAAGAAGTACTGCAGAAATAAGTGGAACTTGTCTGTTTAGTCATTTTCAATGGTGATTTTATTATATGTGGATGACCACTGATGCCAATACTGTATGATCCATGGTAGGATTTGTCTAGCAGTCTGATAGCACAACACATCCAAGCTGCTTATTCCAGGATAGCTTTTCTTGCATGGTGAACCATAGGACATTGTTGGGAAAATAATCCAAACCAAGACAAAAGTATGCAACAGTGTGAATATGATGTTAAAAATGGTTATTAATTTTTATGTAAAATTACTGAATAGCAAAGTAGGACTATAAATTTTTTATGGATGGCCATCATGTAAAGAAAACAGAATTAAAAGATTTAATTGCTCATAATGGTACTTGAATGCCTCTAGAGGCCAGTCATTTCTCTTCTGGCAGTCAAGACTGGCTTGAAAAAGCTAAAAAGCAGCTTGTATCCGCCTCGGTAGAGCCTTTGCTGTTTATGTAAGTCTTTCTTTCTGAAGTAAATATTTAACAGTGTATTCAGAACAAACATGGCAACTGAATGGAGATACAGGTTTGTTCAGCTCCTGTCACTTGCATGACTGGATGCACTCAACAGACAAAGGGTTAGAGTGGAAGACTGCACTCTATCTGCAAAATCTCACTGGTTAAGAAAGGATATGTGAATATCCAGAACAAATTGACTACAAAAGCACTGGATTTCTGCTGTCCGGAATGAAAAAGGGTACATAAGGATTGTTAAGATACTGAAAGGGAAGTCTTTGTGTGAAAAAAATAAGCATTCTGGTCCAGCAAATGAGAATACACAAGATGTGTGATACTTCTTATCTATAGAGAAAAGTGGGGTGAAAATTACAAAAAAATCTCTTGTGAAGAAAAAGTGACTGGTGAAACATGCTGGCTCAGAAGCGTTTTGATACAGAAGAGCAAGGGCTGTTTTTATGAGTCTTTACACTACCCAGATTTTCCTGTGCATTACAATACATATTCTTTTAACTTTAGACTTGGATTAATAAATAGATCTGTGTACAAGGTGTATTGTAAAAACCCACTTCTTTTTGCTGCTTTTGTCTGCTTACAACACTCTTTGTGTGGGATAGAGGCCAGGAACTGCTTAAGAGTAAGCAGTATTCTGAAAAGTCAGGGTGATACTTAAGAAAA
Organism: Nesoenas mayeri; assembly: GCF_963082525.1. Classification (NCBI taxonomy): domain Eukaryota; kingdom Metazoa; phylum Chordata; class Aves; order Columbiformes; family Columbidae; genus Nesoenas; species Nesoenas mayeri. The sequence goes on from NC_137542.1 coordinate 36,718,804, forward strand.
TGGTGTGTTTGCTCAGAGGAACCCCAGGCACCCTACACCTAGTTCCTATGCTGCATTTACCAATATGGGCTCTGGGCACACACATATGGCTTTACGAAAGCCATATTTCGCCCACTGCCCTAATGCAGAACCAACTATACTTAAAGAAACCATGACAGATCTGTATAGCACATTCTTGAAGTGTCTGGATGGTGTGTCTGGGTTCTCTTCAAGAAGGTTCTTCAAGAGTAACTATCATTACTGCTTTAAAACTTTTCCTAGGGTATAGCATGAACTTTTATGCCATGACATAAGTCTTGTTACATGCTTCTGCAGGGAAGCTGTGTTGTTCTGTTCCTCTTTGCCAGTTGTGCTTGCTCTGTCTAGTGTCCTCTTTTGTGGTAGTTCCTGTTCTCCTGGCCTATCTGGAATGTTGTTGTTAGGCTTTCACTTAAAGTGTTCCATACCTTTTTAAAGGACTATGCTCTAAGCAAGTACTGATGCCTCAGTATTGCTGCTAAGGCTTGCTGATGTAGAATGTTACTCTGTAATGCTTCTCATTCAGCAAAATCATCCTTGTTATTTTTTTCTTTTTTAATGATGGTATGTCTGGGTTCTCTTCAAGAAGGTTGTTCAAGTCTAACTATCATTACTGATACAGAGCTTTACATCTCCCAGGCAGCTCTAGATTCTACAAAGTCTGGAATGGCTCTGTGGCATTGTCGAGCCTGTTATTTCCATCTAAAGATCATTTTGGGACCCAGTACATATTCAGTGTCTTCGTCTATTCACCTTGAGCTGCTGGGTAGGTACCATGCTACCACAGGCATCTATCCTGGAAATAACAGAACCAATTAACTCTTTTAATCTTAGTAGCAGCTGCTAAGATGGGCCCTAATAACAATTATTGTCCTTCTGAAGACCCTTCCAGTTCTCCTAGCAAGCCAGTTGAAAGCCCTGGGGCTGTCTGACATCTGACCTAAAGCACTGGAAATGCCATTTCTGATCTCTGACTTACTTTTTCTCTTTGCCTGGTGTTTACTGCAGCTGAGTACATAGCAAATACAGTGGTGAACATGACCCTTTTAGCAGACTCTGCTTGTAGATGTGTGTGATTATGTCAGAGCAGACTGTTATCCAAACCTGTTTGCCATTGCTAATTGCTGTTTTATATGCCCAGAAGGGATATCATGCCTCAGAGCAGCAGCCTGTAGTAACAGAAATAATGAATATTTCAACCTGCTGCATCCCAAGAATTGCCTGCAGGCTGTCCACAGAGCCCCAAGTCTCCATGCTGCTCCTACCAATATCTGGCTGTGAGGATAACATGCCTGTAGATTGCAACCAATTCAAGGTGTCCACACTGAAATACAGTGCTTAAATGAAGAGTGTGGACAGCATAAAGGTAAGTGAGGCGGGCCTCTTTAAAAGGAGGAAGCTGTTCCTGAACTGCTTTACTTGCATCTTTCTTTAGAGGTGAATGAAACTGAAGGACAGACCCATGAAAATTTCTTGCCAGTGTACATCAGCAGAAATTATGACCATGAACCTCTGTAATGTAACAGCTTTTAAGGTGTTTAGTTCCTCTGCCTTCTGTCTGGTATGGTATAACCACAAGAAGCATGTATAGGACCAGCTGTCCTCTCAGGATTGCTCAGGTGGTGTATCTTGTGGCACAGGTAGGTTTCCTCTTTGGGATGTATTTTCAGCATGTTATCTGGCACTCCTCTGTCTCCACCAGGTCCTGCCCCTGCAATAGTGCAGTGAAGTATTTTCTTCTACAAGGCCATTCTTTTGTTTTCCTATGACCAAATGAGGGCCATCTCAGGGTCTTCAGGGATTGGTACCAGGCACTCCTCCCTTCACAAGATCAGCTCTCTGTGCCTCTTCTGTGAAGTCATATCCCTTTCTGCCTCATCTGTTTAGATTTTGTAAGACTTTGTCTGCAGACATGAAATATAAATTTCACTGACCATGGAGGACAAACTATCATATGATTTACCTAATGTGCTAAGACTGCTGAAGCCTGCACTTTATGATTGGCTGCTTATTGTTTTATTGCTGTCACTATTAGTATTACCAAATTATGTTACCTGAATATTCTGATTTTACACAGATCCTGACTTTGTATTAGAGGAAGATGAAAATACAAAGATAAAAACAGGATGCATGGATCTCTTTTGAGCCTCTGATTTGACATGGGAATCGTGACTGAAATACTTCCAGTATGTATGGCCAGCTGTGTGAGCCTGGATGCATGCCAGACACAGTTCTGGAAAAAAGTAACAAACTGATTGTAGTCTAAATTTTGTTTGTTTGTTTCAAATATAAGAACTCATTCTAACACGCACAAAAATATGTTAGTCCTTGTCAAAATCCCCTGATGAAAAGGGGAAAACGTGCTGGTATAATTTTAATTTTTGATAGTTGTCCATTTCTTTTACTTGCATGGGTTGGAGGAGCTAGAGTTTGGAGAAATAAAGGGGAATAATTATGTGCGTAAAGCTGGTGAGCTGGAATTTGCACTGGCTGTATTTCTGTTACATTTTATTCAAATGTAAAAACAAGGGATAATAAAAGAGTAGGAAATACTCTTGCCAGTGTACATCAGCAGAAATTCTGACCATGAACCTCTGTAATGTAACATCTACGTAATGTAAAAGGAAATACTCTTTTATTATCTCTTGTTTTTACATTTGAATAAAAGGCAATGTAAAATGAAAAGCCAATAGTTCTGTAAGAAGTAGGTAGTCCAGAACACAATGGATTGGAGACAGTGCCTGCTTGCAGCTGCTCTGTGTTCAGGCTGCCTGTTTCTCATTCTGAACTTTCTCCTAATTGTACTCAGAGAGATGCCTTTCACGTTCCTGTTTTGAATTGAAACTGCAAAATACATTTGAGGGTGGACAATGAAAAGAATGTGAGGTGTCTTTTCAATCCGGTTTGATCTGAACCAATTCTAAGCAGACAACTGTGGTAATTTTCCCTCTCTTTCATCCAGTGTAACTGACAGCAGGCATGTATAACAGACAGTATTCAACTTGTTAACATTGACTTCTGCTAGAAAGTTAAGACCTACTGGCCATTACTGAAACTTGGTGTGACTGATCCTGTGACTGAAGTGTGGCTATTGATGGCTACAGGCGGTTCAGAAAGTACAGACAAGGAAGAAAGAATGGAGGGGTTGCTCTCTACATCAAGAAATGGCTAAACTGCAAAAAGGTTTCTCTCAAGAATAGCCACGAGCAGGTTGAAAGTGGCTAGGTAAGAATCAGAGACAGAGGCAACAAAAGGAACCTTGTGGTTGGTGTCTACTGCAAGCCACCTGATTGGGAGGAGACTATTGATGAAACCTTCTTACTCCAGCTACAGGAGGCATCACACTAGCAGGCTCTTGTCCTGCTAGAGGACTTCAATCACCCCGATATATGCTGGAAAGGTAGCACAGCAAGCTGTAGGCAATCCAAGAGACTTCTGGAGCGCATTGAAGATAACTTCTTAAGCTAGGTAGCAGTTAGCACTACCATGGGGGATGTGATACTGGACCTGATGGTCACCAGTGCAAGTGAGCTAATCAGGGACACCAAAGTTGGAGGCAGCCTGGACTGCAGTGATCTTTTTCCCATGGAACTCACAGTTCTGGGGGATGTGGGACAGGACCCTGTGTTTTAGGAAAGCCAGCTTCCAGCTCTTGAAGAAGGTGGTCAATAGAACCTCCTTGGAAACAGTTGTCATGGACAAGGGAGCAGAACAGAGCTGGCAGATCTTTAAGGATTGCTTTCCTTAGAGCACAAGAGCTCACGATCCCCAGATATAAGAAATTGGATAAAGAAGGCAAGGGGCTGGTGTGGCTGAGTTGAGACTTGCTTGTTAAAATAAAGATCAAGAAGGAAAACCACTGGCAGTGGAAGCAGGGACACATATCCTGGGAAGAGTAGAGGGACATGACCCAGTTGTGCAGAGATGGGGACAGGAGGGTCAAGACACAGCTGAAACTGAACTTGGCAAGATATACAAAGAATAAAAGAAGGGCCTCTACAATATATCAACTAGAAAAGGAAGGTCAAAAAAGAGCACCCCCATGATGAGCAAGACTGGCAAACTGGTAACAATGGACCCTCTCTGGAGGAGAAGGTTGAGGTACTCACCAACGTCTTTGCCTCAGTCTCCACTGCCAAATGCTCTTCCCACACTTCTCAAGTGGATGAACTGCAAGATGGGAGCTGGAGGAGCAAAGTCCCTCCCACTGTAAGTGAAGATCTGGTTCATGACCATCTGAGGAGCCTGAAAATACATAAATGTATGGGACCTGACAAGATGCATCCCAGACTCCTAAGAGAACTGGCGGATCTAGTTTCCAAGGTACTCTCCATGATATTTGGGAAGTCACTGCAGTCAGGTGAAGTCCCTACTGACCAGAAAAAGGGAAACATCACATCCATTTTTAGAAAGGGTAGAAAAGAGACCCTGGGAACTACTGATCTGTCAGCCTCATCTCTGTGCTTGGAAAGATCACAGAACAGATCCTTCTATAAGCTATGCTGAGGCACGTGGAGGACAGGGAGGTGATTTGAGACATCCAGCACAGTTTCACTGGGGGTAAGTCCTGCCTGACCAAACTAGTGGCCTTCTGTGGTGGAGTGACTACATCAGTGGACACAGCAAGGGCTACAGGTGTCATCTGTCTGCACTTGTGTAAAGCCTTAGACCTGGTTCACCACAATATCCTTCTCTCTAATTTGGAGGGATATGATTTTGATGGGTGGTCTGTTTAGTGGATAAGGAACTGGCTGTTTGGTCACACCCCGACAGTAGTGATCGATGGCTCAATGTCTGGATGGTCACAGTTGACAAGTGGTGTCCTTCAGGGGTCTGTACTGGGACCAGTACTGTTCAATATCTTCACCAATGACGTGGACAGTGGGATTGAGTGCACCCTCAGCAAGTTTGCAGGTGACACCAAGCTGAGTGGTGCTGTTGACATGCCTGAGGGATATGATGCCATCCAGAGAGGCCTGGAAATCTCAAGAAATGTGCTTGTACAAACTTCACGAGGTTCAACAACGTCCTGTGCCTGAGTTGAGGCAAGCCCCAGTGTCAAACAGGGAAATGAAGGGATTGAAAACAGCCCTGTGGAGAAGGACTTCAGACTGTTGGTGGATGAAAGATCAGACATGAGTCAGGAACAACAGCTTGTGGCCTGCAGGGCCAAGCGTATCTTGGACTGCACCATAACGAGCACAGCCAGCCGGTCCAAGGAGGTGATTCTGCCCCTCTTCCCTGCTCTGGTGAGACCTTCCCTGGAGTACTGCATCTAGCTCTGAAGCCCTCAGTACAGGAAAGACATGGAAAATCATGAAAATTATCAGAGGGATGAAATACCTCTCCTATGAGAAAAAGCTGAGAGATCGTTCAGCCTGAAGGAGAGAAGGCTAACCTTACTGCAGCCTTTCAGTACTTAAAAGGGCCCTATAAGAAAGATGGGGACAGACTTCCTAGCAGGGCCTGTTGTGATATTACAAGGAGTAATGGTCTTAAACTAAAAGAGGGGAGAGTCAAGCTAGACATGGGGAAGAAATTCTTTATAATGAGGAATGTAAAATACTGGAACTGGTTGCACAGAGAGTTGGTAATGCATCATCCTTGGAGACATTCAAGACCAGGATGGACAGGGCTCTGAGCAACCTGATCGAGTTGAAAATGTCTCTGTGCATGGCAGGGGGGTTGAACTAGATGACCTTTGAAGGTTACTTCCTGTTGGAGCGAATAAATGACTTGGCATTCCAATACAATGTGAATCACGCAAAGCCGTTTATTACAGAAACAAGCCTCCTTATATATGCAGTTAATTCCTGATCATGCGTCCACACTCCAAGCATGCATTAACTGATTGGATATCATCTATGTTCATGAGCTGTCCACGCGCCTGAGTCTCACTGTTGATAGGTCTGTTGATTTACGTTGTGTAGCTGCTAAACTGTTTTACTTCCACAGCAGATCCTGTTTTCAGCTTTCCAAGGTGGCCTTGAAATTCCTTTGGGCCTGACTAGCTCAATAACAAATCTCCATCTAATAGAAATCCATCCACAACTTCCAACCCAAACTACGATTTTATGATTGTATGATTCTGTGACTAGTCCAGGCTGTGACTTCTTACTACTAGCATAAACAGTCATGATTGCTGTACTGAAGACACTCAATGTTTAAGGAAGAACTTCTGCATGGAAGAGAAAGATCACCTGGAGAAGGCCAGTGAATTCAGTCCTCTTATTTTTAACTTATTTTCATGTCCTTGTCTGTGAGGGCCTTCCTCAGTATCCGTTGTGTTGTTACATTTCTTCCATGGAACTTAGGAACCTTAAAACACAGTAACACTAACAAACAGCAGTCTGGTCCTGCTTTTCTTTTATCACCACATTTCATCAATGTAATAGGTGTGTGGTAGAGTTCATTTTTCCATACAGCTGCTCTCTGCATCTTCCCTAGGAGCTCACTTTAGCTTGCATCCAGAGTGGAGGGGAGTTCTACTGAATGAAAGCTGCTGTTTTTCTACAAAGCACCACATTAATGAGGCCTTTTTGTACTTGAACAAGTCCACTTTAAATCTGCAGTCTTCATTAACTTAGAGGAATTCTCCTTGATGGCTGCAAGTGGAACAACCCTCAGACTGCTTGCTGGCAAAATGAAACTCTGTTTTGGTGCTGAAGAGGTGCTTTGGTTGAAGTTTCAGAAAGCTGAAGCACTGTTATTAACTGCAGTTGCTCGACATCTTGCAACCTAAGGAGGGGCTGCAGAAGGGATGTACAGAGAAGGCCCAGCTGCTTCTGGATGTGCGGGTTGCCAAGCTGCCTGTGTATGTTATGGGGAAAATAAAAAATATTGCGAAATATAACAAAAATTGCCACAATAGTAACAATTGTGCTCACTGCCTCTGGTCCTGTTACTGGGCACCAATGGAAAGAGCCCAGCTCCCATGTCTTTGTAATCTTACTTCAGGTCTTCATATACATTAATGAGATCCCCCTGAGCCTTCCCTTCTCCAGGATTAACAGCCCCAGCTCTCTCAGCCTTTCCTCATATCAGAAATGCCCCAGTCCCTTAATCATTTTAGTGGCCCTTTGCTAGACTCTCTCCAGCCCCTATCTTCCTTGTTTGGGGAGCCTAGAATGGGTCCCAGCATGCCAGATGTGGCCTTATCAGTGCTGAGGAGTGGGGAAGGATTCCCTCCCTTGACTTGCTGGCAATGCTTCTCCTAATGTAGCCCAGGACAGCATTAGCCTTCTTTGTGGCAAGGCACATTGCTGGGTCATGTTCAGTTTGGTGTCTACCAGGACCCACACGTCCTTTCCTGTCAAGCTGCTTCTCAGCCAGGCAACTCCCAACCTTTATTGCTGCTTGGGGCTGTTCATCCCCAGCTGCAAGATTTTGCACTTCCCCTTGCTGAACTTCATAAGGTTCATCTTAGCCCATGTTTCCACCCTGTTGATATCCCTCTGGATATACCCTCTGTGTATCAGTTACTCAGCTTTGTTGTTGAGTAAACTTGCTGTGGGTACATTCTGCCCTGTCATCCAGATCACTAATGAAGATGTTAATTAGGATGGGACTGCCTATTGACAACTGGGGTACACCTCTGGTTACTGGCCTCCAATCAGACCTCCTGCCACCATTCGCTACATTCGTGGCCTGGACATTGAGCTGTTTTTCAATCTATCTCACTGTGTCCTCATCCACCATGTATATCAATAGTTTGCCTATGAGAATCTTATGAGAGACAGTGTTAAAGGCCTTACTGAAGTTCAGGTAGAAAATATCCATTGCTCTCCCTTCATCTGCTGAGCAGGCTGCCATACTACCATACCATTCAGGCTGACACAAAGGAACTCAAATTTCCACTTCACTCCAGTGCCAACAGCTAACTTTCTGACTTAGAATTTCACATGAAAAGTGTTATCTTATTCACAGCAGAAGAGATTAGAGTAGTATTTCATTACTGAGGCTGTAGGGCAGCTCTGGTTATGAGAGAATTAGTTTTTACATGAGGTTGTTCAGCCAGATACTGAAAAACAGGCCAGTGTTTGACTTGTCAAAGCATTTTCTTCATCAGATTTGCTTTCCTTGTTAATGACTGGAAGGTCTTGTTGGAGAAGATGCCAAAAGCAGGAAGTAACCTGTCTATCTCCCTTTAATTCTGATGATCAAACCATCTTTAGTAGGGGATGCTATAGTCTCATGTACCTCTGGACTCCTCTCAGTGAAAGAGAAGATGCAGGAAGGAGGAAAGCCAGGGAGATCTTGAGAGGTTATGAGCAAAAAACTATGATGAATACAGTGCAGATTGGACTAACAGTAGTGTCACAGGCTTCATATACAAGCTTGGGTGCTGTCCAGACACCATTTACCCAGTCCTGCTCCATCTGAGGTGAGAGATTTGGCTGATACAAAATTCTTTGCTGTCCTCTTAGTGTGGTGAAGAATCAAAAATGCAAAAGTTGTCCCCTCAGGATGAGGTTCCAGGGGAGAAACGCAGCCACACACTCTCTAGTTGCTTTGCTGCATCTTTTGTGAAACCTTCATCCTTCAGGAAATTTCCTCATGGAAGGAAGATGTCTTCTCACTGAAGAAATATATGCTTTATTTTATTTTCTGAAGTACTGTCACTGTGTTTGGACATTTTCCACCCTTCTTCCCTCCCTTGAGCCCTCCCTTCTTCCCCCTTCCCTTCCCTCTCTTCCTTTTTCCCTCCCTCCTTTCCTCAGCTATTTATAATTTTCTGAAATTGTATTGCAGCTTTTCATGAGACCTATTTTTTATTGGTTTTGTTATAACAGGCTCTTGTAGAGTATAGCCATAGGGATAACTGAATGTCTTGATTTATGGTCTCAGCTCAGTTTGATAAGTATTCTCTTAATATGCAGTGCATGACTGACTATAGTAACAACATTTATAATCAGATCAAATAATATTTTATAGTTGAATTGTGTTCTCAGGAGGATATTTAACTAAGAGTCACTGGAGAGTTGCTGGGATAACATTATAAATAAAAAGGGTTCATTTTAATAATCCTGCTCAGTGTTCCTTCACTGGCTACATAATTTTGGTTTTTTTCCAACTACTTCAAGACAATATTTTGTCTAAGTAAAATATTATGTCTGTAGCTTTTTGTGCTTTATTCAAGATTGAAATTTTGAAAATATTACTAATAAAATATTACTAATAAAATATTACTAATTATACGTATATTATAAAGTTGGGGGTTGATATTACTGTGTGTTGCTCAGACATTTTCATCTCATGGTTGACCTCTCAAAAGGTCAATATGTTGATATTGCCATCACAACAGCTCTTGGGAGAATGGGTAAGAGACAGTCAGGCAATGAGGGAAATAAGATTTTTGGTGACTCCCAGGGAACCTGTGAAAACTGGTGTGATTTCATCTCATCTTCATGCTATTTCACTAGATTGCCTTATAAGGCAACAATATTTTTGGTGACAGCCCAGATGTGTGTGATCTAGTTCTTGTAAATGTATGTCAGTGCGGAGAGGAAAAACCAAACATGCACCCAGATTCCTTAGCAGATTACAAGGTAAGTGTCCTGGTTATTTCTTCTCCCTTCAACGAATTTCTTGGTGACTTGAGGTACATCTTTTGTTGATGTCAAACAGTCAGAAAATCCTAAATATTTCCGTATCACTTTGTGGTTGAAGGAATTACATCATGGATGTGGTGTATATTGATATCAGAAGTCTGATAGCACTTGAGAGTATAGTCCACAGTGAGGCATTTGTAGAGGTCAAAAAGCTGTAAAACTGTAAAAGAATTATGAAAGAGTACTTAACCTTCTCTCCCTCCCTTCCTGCTCTTCTCTGTACTAAATCCTCCAGGATCACTGAGAGTCTTTCCCACTTATCCTCTTAAAAAACCCTAAAAAGGTGCTTCTTACTTTCACAGAGTTCTAAGAGACATAAAATAGTCTGTAGAAATGTCACGTTTGGCTATAAAGCCTGCATTATTTCTGGTAATGTTGATCATGGCAAACCAACCAACCAAACAAGCAAGCAAAAAAGAAAACAACAGGAAGAGAAAGAAAAACAGATTATATTTTTAAAATAATAAATTTTAGTGTGAGGTACAAGATTTTTCTTTTGCAGGGATTTTTTGTGTTAATTCATGGCTTAATTAAATTTTTTGTAGGGTTTGGTTCAGCCAAGCTTAATTTTCTTAATACTAAATGGTTAAGTAGTCTTGCTGAAGCCAACTGGATTTAATTATTTCATTAAATTTTGTTTAACGATTTGATAAGTTGGGCTAGAAAGTGTGCAATAGGATGAAGAGGACTGTAAAAGGAACATATAGTCTACCTTCATGTCTCTCTGATGGTCTAACTACCTTAAACCTGCCTGACACATCATTGTCTAACCTGTATCAAAAAGCTTCCAAGGATGAAGACCATAATACTATCTGCAGCACACTTTGGCTGCATTTCCTTAGTGTATAACACACAACTTGCTTCCATTCATTTAATTCCACTACTTCCTATCAAATTTGTATGTAAGAGAAGTTATTTGTTGCCTCTTCACAGTAGACTTTTATGTGTCTCCCTTCAAGTCTTTCTTGGGCATTTCAGTTATGTAAATCTCTGCTTGTTCTTTCTGTTTGCCTGAAATGGTACATGTATTTCTCAAAAGGTCTCGTCCCCATACTGCACAGAATACTACAGCTGAAACCTTAATGGAGATTATGTCCTACATTCTGTAAACCATTCTTCTAGTTACACATCTCAGGAGGTTTTGTGGTTTTGTATTTACTCTTCAGTCCGCATTTAATCTATGGATCAGATGGACCTTTCATCATGATGTGGCAACAACTAGCAATTTGGACATTACCCCACTGACACAACAGTAAGACAGTGAGTTCTCTATAAAACAGTGCTCTTTTTTTTTTTTTAAATTATTATTATTATTATTATTATACATATATATGCATATAAAAAGATGAATGGTCAGTAAAACCAGAACTTGTGAAAGTGTTGCTCAGTACGTAATATATGAGAAAAATCCTGACTGGAGTACAGCCATCCACTTCCCAAGACAAAAAAGAAAATAGGTCTAATGCCTTTATGAGAACTTTATTATTTTTTTCTAGTAAGAGAAAAGCTACTGGCAATTAATTTGTTAAGGCAAGTTTTGCTGGAACAGTTTCTGGAACATAAATTCTTTCAAGTTGTAATGGATTCAGAAAGGAGAATTTCCACTGCAATCAGTTCTTCATGAGAGCGTTTGGACCTAGACAGCATCTCAGAATTTACCCTTCAAACATCTCCATGCTCCTTAACATGAGTCAAAGAAGTAGAAAAAAGGCAAAGCAGCAAGTGCAGGGAGATCTCTTGCTCCAAATTTTCAGCCATAACTACAATAGAAAAAGAGAGTCCCTGGGAATTCCATCTGAATGAATGAAACTACTTTCTTTACTCTGAGGGTGGTCAAACACTGGCACAGCTTGCCTAGAGAGGTTGTAGAATCTCTGTCTGTGGAGATACTCAAAACCCAACTGGACATGGTCATGGGCAACCTGCTCTAGCTGACCCTGTTTCAGCAAGCTGGTTGGACTAGATGATCTCAAGGCATCCCTTTCAACCTCAGCCATTCTGTGGTTCTGTGAACTGATCAAACTCTTTACTCTTGTGATTTAACTGCCTGCCTCATTTTGGTACTGTCAGGTTTAGCTGGTTCTGGCTTACATAAGAGAAAGGCCTGAATTTTATTTTGATTTTGCTTGTAAGCTAAGCTGAAAAGGCACTATTCTGTACAAATCCAGCTCTAATAAGTACAAAAATGAAGTGGCAATGCAGGTAGAGTAATTCTATGTAACACACACTCCTTCATTTCATCTCTTTCCTTGGTGAAATGCCCATCCTTCCACTGCCCCCCTGTTCCCTAGTGGTTTTATGCTAATGGTGATAGTGGGGGGTGTTATTGCAAGCTGTCAGCTTCTGGAGTCCTTTGCCAGGAAGAATACAATGCTTCTCTTGAGGATTTCTTCTTTCGCCCTCTGGTATCCACTTGGGATCATTTTTACATGTTTGCTGAGATGCTTTTGTCTTTCTCTGCTGGCCTGCAGCTCCGTGTTACATCCAAATTTACTATATCCGGCTCCATCTCAATATGTCATATCTTTGTTCTTTTTGTTAACCCCTAACCTAGTTTTGTCCAGCTCCAGGTCTGCACTTTAATTGACCATTAAAAAAGTTGTTTGCAGCTGTGCTCCTCTGTGCCACACCTGTGTCTCCACTTCTCAAAGCCTCTACTGTCCTACATGGTCTGTATTTCTCAACACCTTTCCATTGTGTTATATCGTATATACCTCATTCCAGGCAGAGTATCTGCTTGTCATTGCTGTCTGTGTAAAAATAGAGTTGTAGCACACAAGAGATGGAAAAATAAACCAAATCAGGCATAGACACGTGTTCACTTAAAGAATTTGCTGTCACAACTAAGAGAAGCAAAATAGAGTTTTGGGCAGGTCAAGGAAAGTTCAGAGAGAGCAAGCCTGACAAGTCTTATCCCACACGTCTTGCAAATTGTCTACAAAGCTCATGGTATGTTTCTGAGAATGTCAGTGCCATAATACAGGGCCACATGATTAACATGCCACTGGTCTCCAGGTTCAACCACACGGTTTAAGGTCACTGGTATATTGTTGTCAGCAGCAGATGTCTTCTCATGCCTGAGTCCTGGGTCATCTTTCATTAACACTTGTTTACCAGACACTACGTTCTCTTTAACAGCTACATTGTGGTGAGGGTTAATCTCTCAGGAAAACCTTTATTCAGCTTTACCTCTAAAACAGGTACCAACTTGATGACAATTTAGTCTAATAGTGATACTTTCCAACACTCTTTTCCAAATTATTGTTTATTCGTCCACTTAGTTCATGTCCTTAGTTGGAGCAAAACCGTTATTATGAGACCAAGGGTCTTACCTGTTTACCTGTTTACTTGTTACTGAATGCTTCTGTTTTCCTCATCATTATTTTTGGCAGACTTCTGCCTATTTGCTGATGTGTTTCTTTTCAACATAAAATGAATAGATTTTCCATCTGCCTCCAGCCTTGCAGTCCATTTGACTTCTGATACCGCACTGTCTATTGCTTCTGTCAGCAATCACTCTGCTGCTGTTTTCAGGCTTTTTGTGCTATTCTGTGAGTGCCCAAATACATGTGTAGGCAGATGAAACTCTGGCAGTTCCCACATCTTGTGCCAGCGTAGTCTCAGTCTGAAGTGTCTGTTGCAGCAATCAAAATCCACACACTTTTTTCCTGCATTATGACTTCTGGATACCTTTCTGTTTCAAATCTTTTCAGTATTTGGTGTCATGTTCAAAAAAGTCTTGTGCTCCTCACCGTAGGTGTGCTGCTGATAGACAAGAATTCCTCAGAACATAAAATTATCATTGTTTTTTGAAGAGTTAATTTGGGATTTTTTGTGATGTCCCCATCTGCTGCTAACACCCTCCAGCCTCCAAGTATCCTAGATCTCTGCTGTTCTGTAATGTTTTATTGTTGTTTTTACAGCCACAAAATTTGAAAGTTCTTCCATCTTCTGTCTCTTGCAAATGTTTCTACTTACCTGGCCTCTTCTGGTATTACTTCATCAAAAAAAATGCTTTATGCATGTCCAATGCCACTCCAGCATATTTCTCTTACTCCATTCTTCCAAAAGCATTGTTCTTTAATGCATTTCATTCTTGACCACTTATGCTGTCCAATGATCTTTCTGTACTTAGTCTGGCTCTGCTGCCTTGTCTAAATTATTCTGAGTGAAGAGGTGCATTCAGAGCCTCTTCAGAACACAGCAGCTAGCTCTAAGCCATTTCTGGGTGAGTCATTTAGAAACATCTTTTCCCACCCTTACTACATTAGAAGCCAATGGAGATAGACATATTTAGTATAGCTTTTCTTCTATTACTATATTATTCAATTTGATACAGACTTATATTTTTATATCCCATTTATTAAAAAAAATAGCCTAATGTAACTATGTCTTGGTTTCAGCTGAGATAGAATTAATTTTCTTCCTAGCAGCTGACAAGGTGCTGAGTTTTGAATTTAGTATGAGAAAAATGTTGATAATACTCTGGTGTTCTGGTTGTTGTTAAGCAGTGATTACACTAAGTCAAGGTCTTTTCAGCTTCTTATGTCCTGCCAACAAGAAGACAGTTGTTAGGGAATAGACTGCCTTAGCTTATTGAAGTATTAAGTATACTGGTTCTTATAGAACTTGGATAGAAACTGCTCCTACAGAATTCACTTAGTGTAAGTAGATTTGCTTAGAGTAACTTCTGCAAGCTGTGAAACTTTGAACTTTTTGCTTCATTAAGTAAAAAGTGCCCTACAGTCTTCAAGCTAGAAGACACAGAGAGCTGCATCCCTGGAGATAAGTAGTGGAACAGAACAGTGTCTAACAGAAGATGAGAAACACAATAATGTTTTGGCTGTTACTAAGAACTTCTTTCTCCAGCTGCAGGTGCAAAGTAGCAACTGAAGTTTGGAACTTTGATTGAATGCTCACCTGATGAATATAAAAAGATCCAATGAAGAATGCCAAGACCCCAGACTCTAATTTTGCTAGTGGTCTGGAGTGATGCATGGAAACTGGGAGCTTGGATTGTGGGGGTATAGTGTCCAAGATATTTTCCACTGAGGGTCCCTTTTCAGGAGGAAGCCAGCTCAAGTTGCTCTATGCTGTAACTTCTGAATAAATTATTTATTTCAGAAAAATTTCTGGAATCAATGTCTGAGTCTCTGCTCTGGGAAACCTAGAGAAGATCTAGGGAATCTGGGAAACCTAGAGGGTAACAACATTAGAAGAAACAGATAGGTGCACTCTATTAATATATGGCTCTGTGTTCGGTGTCACCACCATAATTTTGGCTTTTTTGATAATGGGGTGGTCTCATGGAATGGGTTTTGATGGTCTCTGATGGAGCTCACCTTTCTCATAGGGGGAAGAGACTCTTTGCACATGAGCTAGCAGGTCTCATTGATAGAGCTTTAAACTAGACATTATGTGGGAGGGGGATGATATATCAGACTGATCCATGACATGCAGTGGGGCAAGATGCCAAGCACAGAAGTGTGTTATGAAGTAGGCTTTAAACTGAAGAGCTCAGGTGGTGGCATCCAAAGTGGCGATGCTCGTGCCATCATATCCAACTGGGCCAACCAGAGTAGCGACAAATACTCCTTAGCTGCCTCCCAAGATGAGAACCGGAAAGCCAATCACCTCAAGGATATTCATGGCTGCGGTGGATCCTTCTAAACCCATCATGAGAAACCTGCATGCTCAGTTACTTCTCTCAAGTGTCTATACACCAACATATGAAGCATAGGAAATAAAAGAGAAGTATTAAAGATCTACATGTGTTTTCAGGGCCATGATCTCATTGCTATTACGGAGACATGGTGGGGCAGCTCACATGAATGGAATGATGTCATGGAAGGCTATGTACTCATTAGGAAAGACAGGCCAACAAGGCAAGGTGGAGGAGTTGTACTTTATGTGAGAGAACAACTCGAATGTCTTGAACTCTTCTTACAGGTGAATGAAGAATGAGTCCTTATGGGCAAAAATTGATGGACAGGCTAACAAGTGGGACACTGTTTACTACGGGTCACCTGATCAGGAAGAGTAAGTTGATGAGGCCTTCTATGGACTGCTGGAAGTAGCCTCACAATTACATGCCCTGGTTCTCATGGGAGACTTCAATCACCCTGACATGTGCTGGCAAGACAACACAGCTAAGCGTGCAGAGTCCAGGAGGTTCCTACAGATCATTGATGACAACTACTTGACACAGGTGGTGGAGGAGCCAACAAGGAGAGGTGTGTTGTTGGACCTTGTCCTAACAAACCAAGAAGAACTGATCAGAGGTATGAGACTTAAGGGCAGCTATGGCTGCAGCACCTATGAGATGGTGGAGTTCAGGATCCTGCACAGAGGAAGCAGGATAATAAGTAGTACTAAGTAGGACTAGAAGGTAGGGGAGTCCAAGAGAGCTGGTTAATATTCAAACATCACTTCCTCCAGGCTCAAGACTGTTGCATCCCTATGAGCAAGTGAAGGCAGTAAGAGGCCAGAATGGATGAGTAAAGAGCTCTTGTCAAAACTCAGATGGAAGAAGGATGTTCATGTAATGTGGAAAATGGAACAAACCACATGGGAGAAATATAAGGAGGCTGTACAGTATATAGGGATGTGGTGAGGAAGGTCAGGCTCCACATGGAATTCAATCTGGCCAGAGGTGTCAGGGACAATAAGAAGGGCCTCCTTAAGTATATTAGCAACAAAAGGAAGATTAGGGAAAATGTAGGTATGATGCTGAGTTACATGAGTAGCCTGGTAACAGATGATAATGAGAAGGCAGTGTTACTTAATGCCTTCTTTGCTTCCATCTTTATTGCTAAGACTCACCCTCAGGAATCCCGGACCCTAGATGTAGGAGAGAAAGTCTGGCAAAAGGAAGACTTTCCCTTGATTGAGGAGGATCACTTTAGAGATTGTTTAGGCAAACTAGACATCCACAAATACATAGACCCTGATGGAATGCACCCACAAGTGCCAAGGGAGTTTGGCAGATGCTATCGCCAAGCCGTTCCCCATCATCTTTGAAAAGTCGTGGAAAACAGTAGAGGTGCCTGAGGACTGGAAGAAAGCCACTGTCACTCAAGTCTTCAAAAAAGTCAAGAAGGATGATCCATGAAAATACAGGCCAGACAACCTCACCTCCATCCCTGGAAAGGTGATGGAACAGCTCATTCTGGACATCATCTCCAAGCACGTGGAGGAAAGCAAGGTTATCAGGAGCAGTCAGCATGAATTCACCAAGAACAAATCATGTTTGACCAACCTGAAATTCTGTGACATGAGGTTTGCATTTTTTTCTACTTCTCCCCCTAATCCCACTGGAGGGAAGAAGTGAGTGAACTGCTGTGTGGAGTGTATGGCTGCCTGCTGTGTTAAATCACAGCAAACTGCTATTTCTACCCAGCTGTTTTTCAACATCTCTTCTGTTCTTTCTCACACATAATTTCAAATGTTTGCCAAATCAAGTTGAAATGGATTGAGATATGGAAATATCTGAAAGATATTAAAATAAAATGCTCCTGGCTCAGGGAAAGGCATGTGGAGCTCATTTCTCCTTTGAGGTAGCAGAGCGCTGGCCAGTAGTCCTGTTTGCATAGAGCAGCACCAGCCAGCACCCTAATACCTCCAGGTCAACTATGGTACACACTGCCTCGACCCCGCTCAAGCGGGAGAAAGAAGGAATGAGATGGAGGTGATGGTGGAGGATGGGAAATGTGGGAGTGTACAAGGAGAGATTAGGAGAGATGGCACAGAAAGACTGACTTCATCTGTTCTGTGTTTCTTGAAACTGCCAGTCCAAACTGGGATGCAGTGATACTGCAGCATGCAGCACAGCTGCAATAATGGTAGTCAACAAGGGCAGCAGGTTCTGTTAATGCTCTTAAAATCTTTTTTTACCTGTCTCTAAAGTGGCATTGATAATGGCTGCATTGGACAGGGTTTTAATAGAAGCTGCAATGTTAGACTGCAATCTCTGTCATGTATGTGGTGATTTCTGTAGAGAACATTGTGCTGTTTTCCCTGGAGCATTTCTGTGATTGAGAGATGGTAACTGTTTGCCTTGAGCTTTATTTTTGAACAGCTCTGAACCGTAGGAACCAGTTTTTGCAAGAAGAGGTCACACATCTTTGGGATTCACTTCTGCCAAAACCTGCAACCTTTTAAAGTACAGGTCTAAACTAAGACGAAAAATGTTTCTGACCAAAGGCCCCCTTGGACAGCATTCAAAATTCATTATATCTGTGGCTGTGGAGAACTACACTTTATCCATCTTTGGAAGGGCACCATGATGTGCCATTCAGAAATAAATATCTGTGCATGCATTAATTAAATAATATAATGCATTATTATAATTAAATGATTATAATTAAATAATGATAATGCATGCATTAATCACAGTTAAATCTGTGATTTAACCCAGCAGAAATAAAGTGCCATTCAGCATTCTGCTTTCCACTGTCTTCACTGGGACAGACAATTCTTTAAGTGTAGAATAATACAGAGTTAGAAACACATTAAGCAAGGATGTGAAATATATTGTTTTAGTCCTTTTTGTTCCCCTTGAAAAAATTCCTGGGTAAATAATAAAGTGACTTGGACACTACCTCACTAGATGATGTGTCTTGGTTAGATCATGCAACATAGATATATCTGTCAACAGATATTTCAGTAGCTAGCACTCTACCCACTTATTTCTCAATTAAATGCCAGCTGCAGCACATTTTCTTCATGGTAATTCATGAATTAAGTGTGGAAATGCCAGAACATACTGCAAAACATCATTTGTCACAGTTCTTGCTAAAATGGACATAACGATGTCTGGTTAATGCTAGTGTTTCATTGGGTTACTACTCAGGCATTATTATAGCAAAAACCAAAACCAAAATGAAAACCAACAAACTCACAAACAAAAATGAAGCAAGCAGAAACATCTCTTAATTGTCCTTGGTGCTGGAGATGTTCAGGACCAAGGTTCACCATCATCCTATGTCTTGTTCAGTGTTAACCACAGGGGAATCAGGACAGGCCATAAATTGAGTTCACTCTCAGAGCAACACAGTTTTCCTGATGGTGTGTGTAAATTTTCACAGTGTAGATGGACCGAGCACTTTAGTTCTTCTCTGGGTTGGGAACAGTGAGGTGACAGGGCGTTTCGTCTTCTCTCAATCTTTGGCGAGCCAGCCTGAAGACTGATTGATGGATCCCCACACTTGTCTCTACCTAGCATTTAGAATAATGTATTCAATAAGAATTCCAGAAATACAAGTTCTTGCTGCTTCGAAAGACCCGATCTTACCAGATATGTCTGAGCCAACTGTCTTTGGAGGTTAAAAGCAGTTGATGCCCTTACTTGCAGCTAATGAGAAGTATCATCTCTAATATGGACTCATGCCAAGTGTGTTTCTTATTGCTTGGGTAAAAAGGTCAGGTTTGTCTCTGAGGAATGATTTTTAAAGGTTACTTTAATGTCAAATCAATGATTTTGATTTCCTAGTAATACAGTTTCCAGTGTTTGGCAGATTCTATTAGTGAAAACAGCTGTTGGGTGACATTTTATAAGCATTCTGCTCTTTTGGCTAGCTGAGACTTTGAAGTGCAATGATTAAATAGGGAAGGTCACAAGAGCATATCTGAAACAGCTGCCCCTGATATTACACTCTGAAGTACAATTTCTCACCCTGGACGTTTTCTGCTAACCTGCTCATCCATATCCATATATTAGACACTATGCTACTTCAGCAGTTGTAGCCCTTGACTTGGAATTGGATGCCCCCTTGTTCTAGACATATCCACACACTTAACAGCTTTCCCTGGTCCAGGAAAGTTTCATATATACATTCAGAAGGGCTAGGAAGAAGTACAAGGAAAAATAGAGAATTGCTTTTATAAGGCCATGCAACAGATCAGTAGCTCAATTGGGAATAGAGCCCAGATGTCTTGTACCTCTATCCTGTGTACTAGCTACTTGACCCGTTGTCAGACTACACGAGAATGCATTTCAGGCACCACTGAATTAGAAAAGGTATTTGCTGTCTCAAACAACCCTGTCATAGTAGAGTTATTAATATTGTCACTTCCATTACATTTTTCAAAACAAATAGTTGATTTCTTGATTTTTCAAAGGTATGACTAGTTTTGAAGACTGAAAGAGGTAGATACCAGCATAACTTATCAGGGTCATTTGCTCTAAAATGCCATTGCTGGGACTTAGTTCAACCACAGGAGCTCCCAGGACTCTAGATGAGAAATCAGTCCTCCTCTCTGAAAGCCTCCATTCACAAAGTGAGAACTAGCTCCCAGTTTGAACCCTGAATAGAGAAATTGTAACAAAGGATCCATTATGTCTTATTTGAAGATGTACTTGTCTGCTTAATAAGCTTTTTGAAACAATGAACAATTATTGTCCATTATCTTAAATTCCTTAAAGGGACTGCTTCCATTGTATAAAAATTTCTGCTTAGTAACACTGAAAATCATCTTTGTTTACTTTTAGTATATTTTGATCCATTCTCAATGGTGGATACTTCAAATTGCCATTGATTTGCTGGGGCAGGAAAATAAAATCCCACCAGTATCCAGATTGCCTTTCTAGACATGCTAATGCACAGGCAGATTTACTACATGGCCCCTTTGGGCTCTTCGTGCTCTATCTGCCTGTGCAGTCTCTTAAGTTTGTAACCACACATACCAGGTGGATGTGCCTCCATAAACATGAGAGTAGGGCTCATTAGCTTTCCTGCTGGGTGCCAGCTTATTGTTGGAAGCTGGTCCAGCATGTACCCTGTGTGAGATTTGCTTTTGAATAAATAATTTTATAGCGATAGTAAAAAGGTCTGCACAAAGATTTATTTTTCAAAGCTTCAATTTAATGTCCTCCTCTGCTTATCCATTACAGAGACATGGAAATAAGGCAGAAGATACAGTAATTTTTCATGTGGCCTGTGAAGGGAGATTGAACTCCAAAATGCATATCTCAGCCTAGCAATATGGAGTACCTCTAATTTCACGTTCTTAAGAAACCAGTACTACTCTGCTCCAGAGGAAAATATACTTATATTCTTTTTTTCATAGGTTACAAGTGATTATCAAATCAAATGGCAAATCTCCTAGCACATGTCAAAGGCTAGGAACAATGGAAAGTCTTCTAGAGGGATAAAATGGCTCCTTTTGTGCTGCTTTCATCAGCTTATTCTAGTGATTTGTGGTAGCTACATGCTTTTCCCTAATTCAAAACATGTATTAGCCTGCTTTGCAGACTTGACGTTACACAGTCCATTCCAAGAGCAAGAAGGTTCAACCTTTGCCATTTCCCCACATCCATATAAATCTGTTGTTAGAACAGTACCATTTTGACATCTCTTGCCCTACCCAGTGTTATTTGGAGCTGGTATCACTATCACTGGCTTGGGTAGCCTGTTCTTATATCTGCAGGAAGACATTTGGCAATAGAGCCATTTCTGATCCCTTTCTGAACATGCTGCGATTTATATATATGGCCTACATATGGACATATATGCCATATATCCAGGCCTATTAGCTGTGATGTGTTTTCTGTTAAACAGTTCTTCTGTTGTAAGGAAATGTCTTTGGACTTCCTGTCAGGCAGCAGCCCCGAACTATCTGTATTGCGGAGGATTCATGCCTCTGTTCAGTCTTTCCATTTGTCTTAGTTGTGACTGTGCTCCTCAGGTCCAGCTAAATGTTCCCAGCAACTATGTATAGGCTATTCACAACAGGCTAGAATAGTCATGATCTGAATGCCTCTGCCTAATGGGAAGAATCCTCATCTAGTTGAGATGTAGCTCTGGGTGCAGAGGATGTTCAAAGTTAAAACTGATGAATGGGACACAACAGCCAGTGTTTCACAGAGGGGCAGTTACCTTACAGCATCCTTATCTGAATGGCAGCTTTTTCTCATCATCCTACTGCCCTGAAGGTCCAACTTCAGTAAGGAGAAGGGTTTGCATTATCTTGGTCCTGGATAAGAGCCTCTCCACGTTCCCTTGGGTACAAAGGAGGTAGCTGCCATGTGCTTCTTGCCATATGGTGTGCACTCATGGTAAGTGCCAACAGCTGGAAACAGCATGTTAGAGAAGATCCTGAAACAGCTCCCACACTTTACCAGAGTGTCCGTGAGCAGTGGCTATAGGCAATGTGAGTGCTATCACAGGAAGGGGATGGCACCCTCAGAGAAAGTAATGGGCTGACAGTGGGGCTGGGATTAGAGACATCAGGAGGTATGTTACTTCTTCTACCATAAAGATACATTTATTCATCTCCTTTACTGTTAGGCTTCACTCCTGGAATGTGTTTCTGATCTGTTCTCTAATACTGCAAATATGGCTCCTGACAATCTCACCTACCTGGACTGCAATTCAGATCTTGGGCTGCTACCACATACATTATAAACCAGTGCCTTGTGCTGCTGTGACCACGTGATTGCTTTCCTATGTGGCAGAAAAATAGCTAGAAGGGTGTTTCCCGGTGTGGCAGAAGCACAAAACAAGACTTGAACATTCTAAGAAGCAATTATGCCTTACCAGGATCTCCATATGGTATATATATATATATATATATTATTTTTTTTTCACCTGCCTTTGTCATAGATCTTCTTAATAAGACAAAAATTTGCAGAAAAAAACTGTCTGCTTCTGGAAAAATCCTTTTTCTGTAATCTAAATGGGCTTTTTAATGTTCTCTTGCTGAAATTGTTTGTACCTCTAGGAACCAGTCTTGCAGCATCACTGCTGTCTTTGCTAAATGTCAAGCAGGAACAGAACCACTCTCTTTAATGTATCAGCAATACATGTATACCTGTGTTTTGCTGACTTCACTCTGGAGTTAATTTTGGCCAAGAGATAAGAATGGGTTGTCACAACTGGATGTTTACGTATATTCTTGTAGCACCCAGTGCTGCCAGACAGGGAATATCTTGTCATTGCCACAGGTACTTCTGTTGAACAGAAAGACATAATTACATTTGAAGGCAAGACAGGACTAGTAAGTGCAGATGGACATGGAATCACAGGAAGCACTGGTAATTTTTATTATCATAGTAGAGTTATTATGACTCATGTTCTTCTGTGACCTGTGGCAAGTTTTAACGGAGGCATTTGTAGGAGAACAAGGGGACATTAGGATGTGTTTAGGGAACTCTCTTGGTTGTGATGGCCTGAGATTCCTTATGGAAAATCGTTTTTGTGGGAAAGAAGCCTGGTACCTTAGGCATGACTCCTTTCATGGCATAGAAGAGGCTTTTAAACAGAGGCAAGTACTTTGGCCCTGAGTATGATAGAAACCAATGAAGAGAGCTGGTGACAGAGGTTTTACTATTCTGGTTTGTGGCAGATGGTAGCCTGGATCTCTGCATTACACTTCAAACTATCCTTTTGGAGATAGCTCCTTTTGTTCTGGTGCTGTATTCAGAAGATATAATCACAAAAACAAAACAAACTTTGTAATTTTTGCACTGCTGTGATCATTGGAGGATTGGGGTAGAGAGGAAGTGTCACTACAAGTTGCATAGTTTCTGAAGGCAGAGTTTTGGTTTTCATTCACATTCGGTTCCATTGTCTGTGCTGTATGTAGTGTCTTGGCAGATCTGCCAGTAGAAGGGTTAAATTCAGATCTAGCAGGCTGTCAGGTGAGACCAGAGAAGTACAGCTTTAGTTGTGACATGCAGAGCACATGTCAAAAGAACACATTTAATTTGTGCTACCTTTCTGAAGTCAAAGATAAGCATGATAAAGTATGTCAAGGAAAACATCCATACCAGAAAAGGTGAAAGAAAAATGCATCTGATTTTCCTGTGCTGTGAAACTGAAGCAGAAAAATACAGCCTTGGCTAAAATAAGTATTTATCAAGACAAATACAAAGAACATTTATTACAATTCTTGGAGGTTTCTCCTGTGGTTTGAATAAAGCCAGTGAGCTGCTGTCCAGAGGCATCTCTGCACATCACTTTGAGATCATTCTTGTACTGCTCAATTTGCAAGTATCCAGCTTGCCTGGTTCTTCCATTTTGAGAATACTGAAGTGGCATTATTGAACAGCTCCAGAAATAGTCCGGGTTTGATGTATTGAATTGTCAACAGTTATTATAAGAGAAATCTATCTGTTAAGTGATATTTCGTGAAAGCACTCAACTACTTTCTTGCATCTCGTTACTAGACATAATTGGGCATTAAGAATAAAGAATGAATGCCAAGCATGAATATTTTTCTTCAAGGATGCAAGCCCTTCAAATATAGCAGTGCTCAGAAACTCAGTTTTCCATGAAGGAAATGTGTCTGCCCTGTTTCCTTTGTAAATCGATAGCATGACAAGACGAGGTTTAGAGTACATTTTGGGTTTCCTTTCCTTCTGCACCTTTTGATTCTCTTTGTAATATCATTAGGACCAAACCACAAGTTAAAAAATGTGGCAATCCCACAGAGGATGAAGGAGTTCAGTGAATCTGTTTTTCCTGTAATGAAAGAAAGAGGGTTTAGCCAAGTTCATGTGACTGTATGTGCCACTATTTCTTTCAAGTCTCTTCGTGCTTGTGTGTGTGTATTCAAGTTTTTCAGTCAAGAGCAGATAAGTCTTTCGACAATATTTGCATTTCCTGCAAAGTCTCTTATGCCGTGGGATATTTATTTGCTTTTGTTTCTGTATTGTCAATTATCTGTTCTATGTGGGACATTTCTGGACTGTCAGTGAAATCCATCTTAACAGATGGGTAGGGAACTACTGCAGTCGTCAGGTTTCAGTCCTGGGCCTCCTTCTTTCTGCAGTCTGAACTTTTGCCATCAAAATAGCCTGCCAGAGCACAACTCTGCTAGTTGACATAGAAATATGAAGGTGAAGTAAACTAAGAGCGAAGTTAAAATGAGGTAGAAAACAATTCTAAGTGAGATATGGTTTGTGTCTGGCCATTTTTTACCAGTTTAAAATCATTCTGATCCTTCTGTCCAGCTGGCTGTATAACATGAGTCATGCAACTCCACATGCTATTTTCTGTGTCTCCAATATCACTTGGAAAGCTATTCAGTGCTGAAAAGATTTTCCAAGAACTTCTTTCCATCCAAGGAAGTGGAAAATTTGCATCTAAGTATAGTACAGACCTTCCCATGGTCCCACTATCATCCTACAGTTAATCCTTTGACACAGACTTCAATTAATCAAAGTTGAAATCAAAGCAGTAGCACTCCGCTTTTCAAGGTTTGCATTAAAACAATTAAAATCTGTTTCAGCAAAGCAGTGTCCTTGAAGTTAAATGTGATACTGAGTTCCACCAGAAGCCTTTGTTTTGTTGCTCTCTTTTACTTAGACTGTACAGACTGCAATACTGTGGTAGGAGAGCGTCACACTGCAGTGCACAGTCATCAGCTCTCAGTACAGGCTTTGGAGGCTGCAGTGTAAGACTGCAATGCTGCACTGCAGAGCTGCTGAGCGTTGGAGAAACCTCAGTTAGATGTGGCTGAACAAGCAGTATTCACTTGGGTGTTTAAATCTGTTTTGCCATCAGTGAGCAGACTATGTTCTTTGCAAATACTTCCATCAGAGACAGAGGACTTGAAAGAAAATCAATCATCTGTTTCCCTGTCAGGTGGCATAAAAGAACACTAACTTTGGCAGCCTTCTTTTATACACAAGTGCTGGCCCAGAGCATTGTTTGCAAAAACAGTGCAAAAACCAGTGCAAAAACCAGTGCAAAAAATTCCAAGGTCTTCATTTTATGGGTCCTCAAAACGTAGTGGCAAAAGGGAGTGGTGATCAGCAGCAACACAGAATATGGAGCTGACACAAGGTAAGAAATTCCTGCTCCATAGGAGTGCTAAGGGTTTTTTTGTTTGAATGATTCAGCTTTCATCAGGAAAATTCAACAAGAAGCTGCAAGTTTTCCCTGTGTCTTTCTCAAGGCTGTGCAGGGCTGGCACTATGGGACTGTTATGGTTAATATCTGGTTTGGCAAGATGAGAAGCAGCCTATCTGTCTTTCTGAGGTAGAGTCAAATCTGTCCTTTTCTCCCACACATTCATAACCACTACCGGTTGTTCTGCTAGGTGAAAACTGGCACTTCCAAACTAGTTGTTGATCAGAAGTACTTGATGTCAATGAGGCTCTGTGAGGATGTATGCACTGGAGGCATACGAAGAAGGCACTGTGTGGCAGACCACTGTTGCAAAAAATTATTTGCTATTTGCTCTAAGTAAGGTCACAGGATATCAGTCTTGTAGCACCTTTGTGCAGTCCTGTTCTTGGAAAGCCAGTTCTGTGCTGAGGAGAAATATCTAGAAGATAGTGTTTTATGAGATGATGTAGCCTGCCCTAGGACTGGCCTCAGATATTTACAGTCTGCTGTAAATCAGTGTGCTCCTATTGGAAGACAATACAAAGTATTTTGACATATTTAAAACCAACAGGGTCTCTGCTTCTTTGAGAGCACCAGAAATGGCTCTGTTTTACTCTCCAGCAAGAAAATGTATCATTCAGCTATCTGCTGTTCTGGTTCCCACAAATAATGTGATGTGGCTAGACAAGGACTTTGTCCACAGATATGTATATTCAGATACAGATGTGCCCATACATGAGTATGGATTATTATGTAAAGCAGAACTCCTCCTCAAATGATCATATAAAGAATACTGCCATGTAAATTAAAGGAATAGCAAACAGGGGGCTGCCTGTGTTCCTTGGCAGAGATAATTTTCTCCTAGGAAAAAGCTCTGCAGCAGCCTCCATAACACTGAAGATCTTGCAAAGAATCAGAGGTTTGAGCCTGCTCAAGACAGAAACTCAATATCTGAGATGGGAGAATGATGTTGCACATACCTTGTTTCTATAAACTCATGTGACTAGTTCACAGAGTAGGTCTTATGGTAGATAGGTATTTGGTTTGACACAGAAATGTTCTCAAGTTCTGAATTGTCTTGAGTCAGACCATTGCAGAAAGCCTTTACATGTTGGTAAGACCAGAATCATCCAAGAAAGAGACAGAGCTCTTCTCAACGCTATGAACAAATAGCTACTTGCATCTTTGCTGCCTTCTCCTCACAGGGAATGAGAATAAACTTTTAGTGTCTGGCCCATTCAATTCTCACCATGTGTCAAAGAGTGATGATGCTGCCACGATGTCAAAGGCTTTGCACACAATAGGTTCAGAGAATGGGAGACAAGTACTGACTGAAGAGTGATGATTTTATCTCTCAAGGCTGCAGAACAAACCATTCTCCATAGATCTATTTTTAACACACTTGCTGCTTTTCAAGCTGATAACAACCAGTCTAACACTTCTAAAATAATGGACAGTTCAAAATAAGATTTATGTGCAGCTTCAGTTCAGCACATTTCTTGTTCAAGTATAATTCACATAACACACTTGGAAGAGATTGTCCTCTTTTTTTGGCTGTTAAATCTTTCAAAACTATTTCATCTGTGATTCATCAGTTGCCAAGGACAGGGAAAAAAAAAGACCATTACTTTGTGGGTACGCTTGCATTTGTATTACGTGTGTAAGCTTAGCGGTCGTCTTAAAGTAAGATGTGAAAAAAATGAGCGAAGCATATAAAACATAAAGAGTTCACAATTTTTGCCACATTTTTAAAAATAGCAGCAGAAAGTCTTAAATATCAATATATTATCTTTCCAAAAAGAAAGTGGTACAATATTACAAAGATTAATTCCTAATATATTGTGCTCCAAATCTTCCTTAAAAGAAAACAGAAGTAAAAACCTGTCTGACTGACACACAGAGGAATGGAAAGTCTTTTCATTAGCTAAATATAAGTTTGTCAACCCCATGAGGTCATTTTTTAATATTTTATCATTTTCATTTTTAGTTAGATATTAGTAAAATTTAAGTGTACTGGATGTTGGAGGTGGTTTTAATTATAATTAGGCCTACTTTGTTGTTGTTGTTGCAGCAGTTTAGTTCTGTTTAGTGCTGTATGTGACTTCTAATAAAACTAACTCAACGCATAGTTTTCTAGCTCATGCCAAGAACCTCTAAAAAGCTGAGTGACATTTTTGTATGTTGAAGAAAATGAAATCTTGAAAGAAAAGGAAAAACCTCACTTGCTGCACAGAAATGATTCCCTCCAAAATAAGTGCTTCCTCACCAAAAACATTTCAATTACAAATCTGGCTAGTCTGACTCATCGATAAGGTACTTTCCTCTGCTCTCAACTATCATACCATTTATCTCTCAATATTCAAACTACAGTATCCTTGCTTATGTCAGTAACCACAATCTTAGAAAAATCTGCTTCTGAGAGAGGTGTGGATGACTCATTGTCTTAAATATGACTGACTCAACCAGTAGAACTCAGGTGATGTGCATAGATAGAGAAGTAAAGCCTATTCCCAGGAGTCTGGAAGAAGGCATGGGTGGTCTACCTATGGTAGACTAATAGAAAAGCTACAAGAGGAAAGAGGAAAACAAGATGAAGAAACTGATAAAAACTCTTCTGGAAAGAAAAACACAAGTTAAGGGAACAGAGTAACAGTGCGGGTGAAAGGAAAACGCCAGGATATTCATCAAAGAACATCAGGCTGAGCGGGAAAGGCTGAAGTTAAGCAATGAGATCCCCTCACCTGGTGCTGCAGGACATCCTCCCTTGTCTATCCTGGAAGCTTTGAAAAGCTGTATGGAGCATAAACAGAATAAGAATAAAACTGAAGCCCTCAGTAGCTGACAATCTCAACTTCAGATCTGTTCTTCAGGTGCTGAAATACGCATCTGAGATTCCAGATGACTCTTCTGAGATCCTAACAAGACTGGCCAGAAATGCCAGTTTTTAATGATTTGCCTGAAGCACAGTGTGCTTCAGCTCTCACCCTGACTCTGAGGGGCTCTCTCAGTGTGTAACCCAATTTCCTTCAATTTGCCTTCAGCTGTAGTCAGCTGTCCGAGTACTTGTACACATATATTTGTGAGACTGGAGCCCTGAGTAATCGTGACAAAGCAGAGTAATACCTCTGAATACGTACCTCTGAAGGAAAGCAACATGGGCCTCTATACCACTGCTTGATATTGTTTCATAGTGGTCGGTCTGTTGTTCTCTAGGAACATCTCATACCTCTGTAAAGAACTGACCTTTCCATATCATACAGGGTACTCATGTTTCATAGAGAGACTGAAAGCATGATCCATCTCTGCTCAGGACCGTCAAAAGCTTGCACTTGCTCTTTTAAAACAGACATTTCTTCATCCATTTAGAGAGTGATTCTCATTCATTTCTTCTTCTTTTGAGTATTCCAACTATGGGAGAACTTATTCATTGACTTTATTTTGTCCTAGAAAAGATGTTTTGGAGTTGTCCTATCATTTACAAACTCTAACAGTTCTTATCTGGAAAATATTTTTACATTTTTGACATCTTCTTTCACAATACTGGTTTGCCTTCTCCTTGCTGCTCACTAACATTTCACTTAGTCTGAGTTTAGATAACTATTCACTGTCCTGGGGAATGGGCAGAGCTCCTGAATGCCTCATCAGTCACTCCTGCGTACCTAAGCCTCATGGTTTACTGGTCTCT
The DNA here is from genome assembly GCF_963082525.1 of Nesoenas mayeri. Taxonomy (NCBI): domain Eukaryota; kingdom Metazoa; phylum Chordata; class Aves; order Columbiformes; family Columbidae; genus Nesoenas; species Nesoenas mayeri. The sequence continues at coordinate 36,747,951 of NC_137542.1, forward strand.
GTAAGAAGCTTTGCATCCCCATGCAGAACAATATCCATTTGTAACTGCTTTGCATAGTATCTATTCTGTACATAGTATAAAGAAGGTGAATTATTTGAGATCTGCTACATTTTTTGGAATAAGTAAACAGACTGCTACTACTATGAAAAATAATAAATAGACTTCACCATGCAGAAGAGAAACTGAAAAGGGATATGACAGGGGTCTGTGAATTCTTGTGTGGTGTGGAAAAAGTGAATAGAGTTTGACGATTCACGGTCTTTTCAAAACAGAAACTAAAACCACCAAGCTCAGTAGGAATTTTAATCTACTTGGGGGTAGGAAGGCTCTACAGGGGGAGCTGGACAGGCTGGATTGATGGGCTGAGGCCACTTGTATGAGGTTCAACAAGCCCAAGTGCTGGGTTCTGTGCTTGGGTCACAACAACCCCAGGCAGCATTTCAGGCTTGGGGAAGAGTGGCTGGAAGAAAAGGACCTGGGGGTGATGATCAGCAGTCAGCTGAACATGAGCCAGCAGTGTGACCAAGTGGACAAAAAAACAACAGCATCTTGGCTTGTATCAAGAATAGCGTAGCCAGCAGGACTAGGGAAGTGATTGTCTCCCTGTACTCAGCACTGGTGAAGCCACACCTCAAATACTATGTTCAGTTTTGAGCTCCTCACTACAAAAGAGACATTGAGGTACTGGAGAGAGTTCAGAGAAGGGCAACAAAGGTAGTGAAGGGCCTGGAGCACAAATCTTATGAGGAACGGCTGAGGGATCTGGGGTTGTTTACCCTAGGGAAAAGGAGGCAGAGGGGAGCCCTTATTGGTCTGTACAGCTACCTGAAAGGAGGTTGCAGCATTGAGGGTGCTAATCTATTCTCCTAAGTAGCAGGTGATAAGACAAGAGGAAATGGCCTCAACTTGTGCCAGAGGAGGTTTAAATTGGATATTAGGAAAAAAATCTTCCTGGAAAGGGTTGTCAAACACTGGAACAGGCTGCCCAGGGAAGTGGTTGAGTTCCAATCGCTGGAGGTGTTTAAAAGATACGTAGATGAGGTTCTTAGGGACAAGGTTTAGCGATAGTGTTAGGGTAACTGTTGGATTCCATTATCTTGAGGGTCTACTCCAACCAAAATAATTCTATGATGCTGATATTCTATGGAAGAGGGTGCTGTCCAATGTTCTGAAGCTCTTACAGCCTGAAGAAGACTTGTGTGAGGTGGGGAAGCCACAGAAAACTGGAGTTTGTCTGAACTGTCCATTAAAGAGGATAACCAGACCTAAAGCCCATGAGGACAGGTTGATTGTTAGTTTGGATATCAAGTTCTCCTGGAGTGGAAGAAGCTAGAGCTGAATAGTTACATAGTCCTCAGTCCATGCAAGTGCAATCCTATAGGGGAGTGACACAGGCACAGGGAGGTTATATTATCAGGTCTAAGAAGTGAACCTTGCTGCCCCATCTGATGCCTTCACCCCTAGATGCCCATAGTACCTTGCTGCTGTGTTAGTTTGGCCTTCTAATGAGAGGACCTTGAGTCTATCCACAGTCCCTACAGACAGACTTAAAACAGGGTAAACCAGTCTGTAGGGATCACTACAGTGGTTCAGACCTTTGCAGGGCACCATGGCCAGATCCAATCAGGGCCGAACAGCACTGGCATATAGTACTGATGATGGGCATTAAGACAAGATATCTGGCTCCCTGGCCAGCCCCTTAGAAAAGAAAAGCCTGTCCTTTGGGAGGCTTGAGTGTGTCTGTTGTTCCAGTAATCACTCCTCAGAGCCTGTGTTGGCAAAACGTTTCTTTGAAGAGGAGTTGGTGAGCCCTAGTGGCAACATCATAAGATCAGACACCGAAACTTATAGATCTCCAAACTTAGGAACTCACTGATGCTTCAAGAACACTGGGAATGTATGCTGCCTTATTCTAACTCCTGTAAGGATGCATATCGTTCCTCACCTGCTAATCAACTGTCATCACTTTTGCACTTAAGCTGTATGCCATAGTAGGAGCCAAACTTATGCTTCTCATGTTATCACTGGAGTGTCTGTGACACTCAGGAAGCTTCAGTCAACAAAATACATGAATTTCATTTTTAAAGTAAGAAGTCTTAACTCAAAAATATGTAAGTGCCTCCAGTCTTTCTTTTCTTTGTAATTGGAAGAATGTGGAAGTGAGCTTGGTATGTAGTAAGGAGGGAAGAGGAGACAACTACATAAAGATGAAGGCCACTTCAAATGCATTAATGCACTGTCCAGGGAGCTCAAAACTTACAGCAGTCCTGCTGAAACAGGCAATTCTCCTTGGGGTCTCTCTGCTCAGAAAGAAAGAGACAGTTTTATGTACCTTATTAGTATGCTTAGGGAAAGATTTACATATAAAATTCTACCTTGTTGGACAGAAGCAACACAAGGTGGTGATATTTTTTAATGACAAAAACATCCAGGCACAACCTCCCCAACATATAGTATTTCCCCATGAATTTTTTCATATTTACAATTTGTTAGATCATGCAGGAGGTAGAATGAGTCATGTGAAAGCTTCTCATGCTAAGTTATTGAATCAAGGCAGAATAGGTGAAGACTTCTAAAAACAAACCCAGGGAAACAGACCACGTTCTACAGTTCTACAATTAAGATCTCTTGACAAAAGAGAGTCATGAAGGGTCAGCATGAAATCTGGAAGGCTTTGAATCAAGAAAGCAGAGCAATCTATGTTGAACCTGGAAGGCCATGTGCACTTTGCTTTCAGCTTCTTGTGCCTAAGAGGAGTGATTAAGTTTCATGCCCACCTCATTTTTTTCCCCATAGCATGAATGTCCATAGGGATGAGATTTAGTTTCCAATTTTTGATAATGCTGTAAGAAGAACTACCCTGGCTGCTGAAATTCCTGCTCCACAGCCCAAACCTGCAATATCTGGCCAGGTTTGATTGCAGGGTGACAATAAACCATGGCAGATGTTTTATTAACCCACTCTTCTCCCCAGCCCCCCTTTTGCCTCCCCCTCCCCACTAAATACAGGTGATTGGAAGGGAAAGCAGGACAGAGACAAGAGAGTTGGAAAAAATTAAAAATGTTTTACTAATGCTACTAATAAAATAGATAAAATAATAGAAAATATACAAAACCAATCTTGAAACTCCCGGCAGCAGCAGAGCCTGCACCTGGAAGTCCTGGATTGGATTCTGCAGCAAACCAGAACTGGATTCAGTCTGTCACTAGGCCTCAGTTCACAGGGATGACTCACAAGGTCCTCTCCTAATGTCAGACATAGGGAAAAGGGAACGAGATTCTTGTGATCTCCCACTTTTATATGAAGTATCATGTGAAAGGGGTGGAATACTCAGTTGATCAGTTTCAGTCACCTATTCAATTCACTGCTTGCCTCTCTTGCAGGATGTGCATCTTTATCAGAGACCTTGCATTCCTTTGCTATGTCTAACAAAACATGTATCCAGCTTTCAGAAAAGTGCAGCTAGTAAGAAGACTTTAGCTGACAGGAAAATTAACTAAAAGAGAAAACTTGTTTTAACAAAACCAAGACATGGACGAAGGCAGTTTCATAGCTTACTGCTAGAAAGTAAATGTTGTTGATGGTCTGTGGTGCCTGAGGACACTGGGAGTTAGAGAAACATTCATTTACCTCTCAGGTAGGTATTATTGTAGAAGGTATTATTCCTTCTTCTGCTCCCCAGAGTTGTCTCCGATGAACGGATTCAAGCTCAGCCAGTTCTGCCAGATGTCACTTCACTGTTGAAACATACACATCTTTTAGAATAGTTAATGCAAAGTTTTCAGAAAATGTTGCTGAAAAATCACAGTAATTTTTCAGTGAGAGTGAAAAAAATAAAATCCAGAAACAAAAAGTATTTTCTATAGACTAAATTCCTTTATCATTATTTTTTCCTCTCTCTTTTGTGTTTGCTTGGGGTTTTGGTTGGTTGGTTGGTTGGTTTTGTTTTTACTTAAAGAATGAGGTATTTCCAAAATTTAGCTCTTAGCATTCCTTTGCAACATATTTTTCTGCATCAGTTTTTGAAAAATTCTTTTGGGAAATATGCTACATGTGAAATATCATGCAATAAGTCAGTTTTGAACCCAGTTCTTGCAGAAATGGATGGCTGCTTTCTTGAAGCTGACCAACTGACTTCTTTCATCTGTTTCTATCACAGCAGGGGTCATTTAAGCTTGATAAGCAAAAAAAAATTTGCAATTATGTACATGAGCAGCTGATACTGTTTTAAACATGTGAAGGATCATCACTTTAAGATTAGTCCTTTAATTCCCATGACTCAGTGGGCTAGACAGTTGTTGGGTGAAAATCTGGGGAAATAAAAGGAAGAAGTTTCAACAAGAGTTCACATAAACCACAGTTTTTGCCATATTGTCAGCTTGCCCTTCATTACTTACGAATTTTTCATTATTCTAGATGGAATAAAGAGGGAAGATTGAGCCAATCGTGGCTTTTTCCTAATAATTCAGTGAGCAGAATTTGTGGTCTGCACCTTCACATTACTGGTAGGACAGAGGCTGAAGATGCTGATGCCTGAGTATACAGCTGCTTGCAGACGATTATCTTGCCCACCCAGCTGATTGTTCTCTCTCATGCTGTTTGTCAGGGTAAATAGTTGCTATTAATCATACATTGGAGGAGACATTACAGCAGTTTCTAGCTCCCTGTCTTCCAGCACAGATGTAATTTTTCATGAAAAAGTAGATAAATATCTCTGTTGACTCCAGATGTCAACAGATGTCTAGGATGGTTGAACTGTATATTTGATGTGAAGAATCTTTATACTCAGAAAACCTCAAATGAAAACCTCAAAAGAATTTCTAGCTTTTATTAAGATAGATTCCACCTCTTCTTTGTACCCTTCTTTCTTTTGTTTTTGTTTTTCATTTGTTCTTTTTTTTTTTTTTTTTTTTTTTTTTTTGAGGAGAGAAGTATTTTAATTACAAAATCACCAAGCGTTGAGGCTGAGGGAATAGAGTCCAGTCCAGCTGCTTTGGGAAAATCTGAACTGTTTCAGGTTTAACAGCCAGATTCTGCTCTGTGGCAAAGCTGTGCTGGTGACACCACAGGCTAGAAAGCCCATCAGCAAACATTTAACTGTTCGCTTTAGAAACTAAGAGACTGTAATGAATGTGACACTGATAACTGACTTTCAGCTAACAGACTCTTGCCACCATTAACAAGGGCAAGTGGACACAAGCATTAGTGAAATATTTTTTTTCAGATTAGCTAGTAAACAACTTTGAGCAGCAGCTGAAAGAATATCTTAAGATTTTTTTCTTTGGTCATTAGCAGGCTGTTTGCTGTTGTAACCTGGATCATCATACTTGGCAAAGCAAGAAGATGTTGTCCAGAGTCCTGTTTGAGGGCCTGAAAGATTTTGAACCAGCCAGAGGCTGTCAGTCCCTGTAACTGATAAATGGCTGCAAGTAAGGAATGGCAGAGTCTGTTCCCAAGTTGGTTTAAGTTAGTACTGAGACTACCACGTTCCTGTTCCCTGGTGAGCTCAGGTGTGTGCATGCGGCCTGTATTGCAGTGAGACCTCTGGATAGATAAATCTCCTGTTGTTGCTTCAGAACTGTTTCAGGTTGTTTAGTAACACACACGAACAGACCTTTGAAGCCACAGGGTCTGGAACAGAGCTGCAGTTGTGAGATGAGGCCCCATGGAAAACCACTCTTCCTACTCATGCTTCTGGGCTAGACCTTCTCCCAAAAGTCAGCTTCTCTAGGCCTCCAACAAAACTGTCTGAAGCTATCTGTAATGCTTTATGAAAGGCTACACTGCTTATTGTGACTGACGTTCCTGTGTGGCCAAGAGTTTTGTCTCAGGTGGCACAGGAGCCATTTCCCTTGTTCTCACTGACACTTGTGAGGAGTGGCTTCTACCAGTGCCTAAGAGTAAAAACAGTGGCAAAATCCTTTGTACTTCCCTTTGCAGCAGGGAGAAACTGTGCTGCTTATGCTCTCACATCACCAGCTGCCACTGTGCTGACCCCACCTCTAGGCCTAATCCACAGCTCAAATTAACAGAGTGCTGAGAAACAGCCTTTGGGAGCCTTGCAAACAAACCAGCCATGGTGTTCTTTGGTCCAGAGCAATAAACTTTCAGTTGCTGCTCAAACCCACCTCTTTTTTCCTCAGTAGGGGGATTTCCATTCAGGATAAAGCTCTGGCTGGGAAAGATGGGAACAGAAAGAAATTGTGCATTCCAGAGTACAAGGACATGGTTTATGCAGGTTATGGTGGGTGAACATGTCATGAACATTAACACAGCAACTCTGTTTCTATGCCAAGTGTCTCCCATAGAGTAAATGACCTTTCTTCTTTGCTATTCAGATAAGTGCCTTTTGTTAGGCTTGCTGCCATGGACATGGTGTGACCATCCACATCATTATCTTAATTTTATGCACAATGCTATTAGTACTAGTACCACAGCTACAGATTCCCTTTCCAGTGGCTCAGCTCTGTCCTTGGAGACATCTCAGGTGGGTTGAGAGAACGGGACCAGGAGAACAAACTACACAGAGTAGCAATTAATTCAAAACAGAGAAATCAAATGACTTATTAGTTTCTCCTGCAAAGGAAAAACTTTCTGGAAGAGATTGCAAGATACTGACTGGCAGCACTATGCCATGTCACTCTAGCTAGCACACAAATGTGACACTAACTTTGAGATGAATCCTTAGCAGTGGTCCTGAGACAACAAGTTCTCTGCCACCTTTCTCATCCCCTTTCATAAGCCATTTTCCAGCCTGATCAGTTAGAAATATTTCCTGCTCCAGCAATTGCTTTCAAAATGGTTTCACATGCAACTATTGTGGTGATGCCAGTCCACGAACTCCAGGGAAGGTGCTCACTGCTGCTAGAACTCTGTGAATGACTGTGGTTCCCAGCAGGGCTGACATCAGTGTATTCTGGGCACAGCATAAATACATTCCTAGCGAACACCTCAGAAAACACTCTATCACAGAGAAATGCCATAGTTTTATCTGTAGTTAAGTTTTGCTTAAGCAGTGGATCATCTAGGTCAGCACCACCATTGTCTTCTTAATCACTAATCAGATTCTTCAAAGGCCAAGGAACAACTTCCAGTGAGGCAGAAAGCTGCTCTCTGCTTATAATTTGGGCTGCTAAGACTCAGAGTTAGCTGATGGAAAGAAGATTAATTGCCATCTTCCTGAGACTTGCTATCAGGTTTTATTACTATGAGATGTAATTTGGGCCCTAATAGCATATCACAGTAATAAAATATTTCTAAGTGTTTCTGAAGTCAGAATGAAGCCAGCTCTTTGAACTGCTGTTCCCACTTGCTTTTTATCTTTCAGCTGCAATTTGTGGAGGTTTTTCTAGGCTATTTATCTCACTCTGTTAGACCTGATCAGGCAGTGTTGTGAGAATTACTACACAAAAAACCACATCTGCAGCACAGCAGCCTAGGACATTCAGACATGCTTCAGACAGGTAGATGATGATGTAACTTGCTGAGGTTTTCAGGTGCACACAGAGCTTTTTATTTTACCTTCATTTGCCATCAATTGTTCCCCTCTGATGCACAGAATTCAATACTGTGCACAGGGCACTGTCTTCTGCATATATAGGAGAAAGGAATGCTCTTGGAGCTGGTACTACAGGACTGGAGTAGGAAAAGTTAGCAGAGTTTACAAAAGAAAGGGAGAACAGATTATGTCCTCCAGGTTCTCAAGAGCATTAGCACTGCTAGGGTTGCATTATGAATGTGATAGTATCCATTTTAGTTCTTCCCTCCTCCCTAGTGCCAGAGTTTGGGAGAGGCACCTAGGTTTGATCAGAAAATTAGAGACGAGCTTCACTATGTCATTTACATCTCTCTTACCTCAGCCTTATCCATCTGGCTGAACCTCTTCCAGATGTTCTGCAAATATGCACAAGCTTACCAATAATGAGGTTCTGACTAAGATCCAGACCACCTGTGGTTAGTCTGGTACTTCTCATCTGGATGCTGGTACTGGTTCCCTAGCCAGCTGTCCCTGCAGAATCTTTTCTGGAGATTTCAGTGAGACATATGTCTTCCAGAAGGCTGACTGTTTAGTCATTAAATATGCCACTTGCTAATTCATACTCTTCAAAGAGCAAGCTGAAGTCAGTCTGGACAGAAGGAAAACCGCTGTGACTGGTCCTGGCACTATTGTGAAATCAGTTGGTGTGCAGTGTGGCTGATGCTTTCCATGACATCCCACATGGCATGATAAGGATTTTGCTATTGTCTAGGGTTTAGATTGTGGGGTGACAATAAAACCCTGGCAGATGCATTATTAACCTCCTCTCCCCCCACTTCCTTCTCCAACCGGAGGCAACCGGAGCAGGAACAGGAATAGCTTCACTCGTACAACAGAATCAAGGATTCAGTTCCTTGAAGGCTGTGATAGATGAGGACTTAGAGAGAATTGAAAACTCCATAACTGCCTTAGAGAGATCTCTAACCTCACTATCTGAAGTAGTGTTACAAAATAGAAGAGGAATGGATCTCCTTTTCTTACAACAGGGGGGGCTATGTGCAGCCTTAAAGGAAGAGTGTTGTTTTTATGCAGATCACACAGGAGTAGTCTGAGATTCGATGGCAAAATTAAGGGAAAAACTGGAACAGTGAAGAAAGGAAAGGGAAGCTGCCCAAGGATGGTATGAATCTTGGGTTAGGCAATTCCCGTGGCTAACTACATTGCTATCCACAATAGCTGGACTCTTAATAATATTATTACTTACCCTAGCCTTTGGACCCTGTATCCTAAATTGACCTATTGGACTAATTAAAAGCCATGTAGAGCAGTTACACCTTATGCTGCTACAGAAACATGATACTGATGAAGAAGCCGAAATAACCTTACTAGCCCGAGAAGCGATAACTCGATTTGATCAACAAATAAATGGGTAGAAGGAAAGGGGGGAATTGTAATAAGTAATGGTCATAATTGTTATTGTTGAACAAATCGAGTAGAACTCAATTATATTATGCATATTGTTGTAAGCAGTAACTGCACTTGTGCAAGTTTGATTATGTTCTGTAGAACTTTGTAGTGGCAGTTAAACCAAGGCCTGAATGCCTGGATAAGGCTGCAAGGTTGTCGAGAGTTAAGATTGCAGGGTGACAATAAAACCCTGGCAGATGTATTGTTAACCCCCTCTTCCCCCCCACTTCCCCCTTTTGCCCCTCCCTCTCCCCCCTTCCCACTAAGGAGAGGCGATTGGGAGGAAAAGAAGAACGGAGAGAGGAGAGTTGGAAAAAAAATTAAAGATGTTTTACTAATGCTACTAATAAGAATAGAGAAAATAATACAAAATATACAAAACCAATCTTGAAAGTCTCAGCAACTGCAGAGCCGGCACCCACAGTCCTGGATTGGACTCTGCAGCCAGCCGGAGCTCGATTCAGTCTGTCACTAGGCCTCAGTTCACAGGGACGACTAGCAAGGTCCTCTCCTAATGTCGGCCATAAGGAAAAAGGGATGAGATCCTGGTGATCTCCCACTTTTATATGAAGTAGTCACGTGAATGGGATGTTATACACCGTTGGTCAGTTTCTTGGTCACTTGTTTCTCGTTGCCCCTCTGGCGAGATGTCCATCCATGCTTATCTATAACTTTGCGTTCCATTGCTATGTTTACCAAAACATGTATCTGGTTCTCCAGGAAAATGCAGCTAATATGAAGGCTTTAGCTGACAGGCAAAGTCACTAAAAGAGAAACTTGTTTTTTAACAAAACCAGGACATTCCACCCCTTATAATATGCCATTCACTGAATACTTAAACCTTATCAATACAATCTATTAATATAATCTAATTAATCACTATATATATATATATATGTATATATATACACAGGAGTAATTAATCTTAATCAGTGGACCATCCTTTGAAAAGTTAATTAAGTTCATTTTGTCACAACAGTCTCCCAGGGCAGGAAAAATGGTACAAGTGCATCTCATGGCCACTATTTGTGGTTTAAAGATATCAACTTCGAAGAAGTTGTCAGGCACCACTCAAAGAAGCTAGCTCTGGTTTCATCATCACTGTCTGAAAGACACTTATTAGACACTGTTAGTACGGCAATTCACATCATGCAGTTCAGTATTGAATATTTTCACCTAAACTCAAATCCCCTTGAGGTACACACCAAATTCTCCATCCTTAAGCATCACCCACCAGGTGCTGCCAGGTCCTTGGGCAAAAACAATCCCACGAATGGGCTTGCCTTTGCCTGAGACAAGAGTAACCCAGTCTGCCTTTCCTAACATATTTTTCATGTGTACTACAGGGACTTTATCTCCTTCCATAGTACGAAGAATTTCTGATTGGGCAGGCCCGGCTCGGTTGGTTGATCCCCTAGTGTTGACCAACCAAGTGGCTTTTGCTAAATGTGAATCTCAGTTTTTAAAGGTTCTACCACCAAGTGCCTTTAGTGTAGTTTTTAGCAAACCATTGTACCTTTCACTTTTTCCAGAGGCTGGTGCATGATATGGAATATGATATACCCACTCAATACCATGTTATTTGGCCCAATTGTCTGTAATAGTGTTTTTGAAATGAGTACCATTGTCTGATTCAATTCTTTCTGGCGTACCCTGTCACCAAAGAGCTTGCTTTTCAAGGCCCAAGATAGTATTCTGGGCTGTAGCATGAGGTACGGTCAATGGTGGAATCTTTTGACAGAGATCCCAGCTGCCTGGCTTCACCACCTTCTAATTCACTTGTTTCTGCCCCATTGTCCCAGCATCGGAGCAGCTTCATGACAACTAAAGTCTTTTCGCAGATCTCTCAGCTCACCTGGAGAAAAGTACCAGGCATCCAGGCTGATACATTTCCATGCCAGACATGTGACTCTGGATGAATGCTACTTAGAGAGTTTCAGATGAACCTGCTCAGCTGTTCTCGTGTATGAGACATGGAAAAGCATCACTGGCATATTCCTGCCTGGTAATGAAAAGAAACAGGTCAACTGGCATGAAGAGAAAGGACTGAAGCACAGGAGGCCCCATCTAAAATGACAAGAAATTTCTTCACTTTGAGGATGAAAATGACAAGAAATTTCTTTTACTTTGAGGATGGCAGAGCACTGGAACAGGCTGCCCAGAGAGGTTGTGGAGTCTCCTTCTCTGGAGATATTCAAAACCCATCTGGACACATTGCTGTGTGATCTGCTCTGAGTGAACTTGCTTTAGCAGGCGGGTTGGACTAGATGATCTCCAGAGGTCCCTTCTAACCCCAACCATTCTGTGGTTCTAACTCTGTGAGTTTGTCATGAGAAAAGTGTATGAGGTGTGTCTGAAGGCCAGACCCACTGGGTAAAGTGGAGAGAAACTACGTGTGAGACACATATGCTGTAGCTACCAGGATTCCTTGCTCTCCCCAACTCTTCTGCTCTCAGCTAATAGCTGTAAAAGCAGCAGCAATCAGTCTCAGATATTCTTTCCCAAGAAGGCAGAAGATATTTCCAGGGCAGTATATCTGAGATTGCTTTGATAGCTGAAACAGCTATAAAAAACACACCACTTTCAGAGCATAAAGAAAAATTCCTGTGGAGTTCCTTTTTAAATTCTGTAATGACCAGATTAAAAGGAGCATTGCATTTATGAATCATCTATAAATCTTTATGATCTTCCTCTGTTGTTTAAACTAATAAAAGGAAGACATATTCCGTTCTTTGTCACTGCTCTGTGTCTTAATACAAGGGTTTAGCCTTTTAGCCTTTAGATAAGCAGTTCACATTGAAATTATTATTGATTTGTTCCATGCTGTTCAACTAAAATCACAGTTCCCTATTAGTCTTCTTGTCTTATAATCTTAGAACAATTACAAGGATAACGTAGTACATCTACATGTTCTGTGCATGTACTGTGTGATTATCTCAAATACTAATGAGTTTTATTTGACTGATACATAGGGCAATGACAGAACTGCTTTCCCTATAGTACTATAATTTCTCAGCTGTGTCCTCTGTTGGACCTGTTGGAGACAGATGGAACTACATGGAACTATCTGTGTCCAGCACAAGGTAACCCTTGGCCTCTTCTCACAGATGCCACACCTCCAGACCCCCTACTACCAAAACCTGGACATATACATCCAATACTTTCCACCTCTTGCCTCTGTGAAACTGAGTTGTTATTAAATTCTACATTCATCAAAGACTCTTCACAAACTTTACATACATCAATGAAGTAAGTTTCCCATCTGAAAATCAAAGTAAAATCATCACAAACCCAAGAAGTAAGGACTGTCTACATCCACAATAAAAATCCCCCCTTGTTCCTTTTCCACACTGCAACAACAAAATTACTGCATTATCTAGCAATGTCCAGCATTTTCCAGGAAAGCTTGGCCCCAGCACATGTACTGGCACCCTAAGAAGGCAAATGCCGTAACCACAAAGATGCATCCTTCCTCTTCATTTCCCCCAGGTTTTACTGCTGAGCACAAGGTCATAAAGTGTTTTGTATCCCTTCATTCGGTTGGGGTCAGCTGTCCCAACCATGTCCCCTCTCAACTTCTTTCCAATCCCCAGCCTGCTTGCTGTGGGGCAAATATCTTCACACTGTGCAAGCACTGTTCAGAAATAACTGAAGAACTGGTGTGTTACCAACACTACTTTGGTTATAAATATAAAGCATGATGCTATATGGCTGCTATCATGGCTGAAAACAGAGGTTTGGATCAGAAGAATTACATGCGTGTCCTTTCTCCAAATAAATCGTCTTACAAGAACAGTCTGCCTTACTGATACTAATTAATCCATATAAAGAGAAATATGGATTTCTTCAGTTTGTGGAAAAAGGTTCTGTCTAAAGAGGCTCTGTCCAAAAAAACCCTAAGCTTAACAGAGGTTGTTTCAGGTATGAGCCAAAACCAACCACAAAATAGTCAGCAGTTTCATAGCCGACTGACAAATTCGAGAAACATGACTGAAATTTTCCATGTTAATTCTGAGAGCTTAGTTTAAGGAGAGAAGAGTCTGATATTTTAAAAGGCATTGCCGTGTCCACTTGATCAGATTTTAGAAATGTACTCACTGTAACTGTCCCTGAAATGTGCTGCTTTGTTGAGATAAGGAGCTGCCTGGAAATGACATTTCTATAGCCAGTGGCGTGCTGATAGGGTTCTGCAAAATGTGACTAGAAGAGTGAAATTCTACTGTTAGTTATGCTCTTTTTCAAGAATCATTGTAAATTTTTCTTTCCCTGATTCTTCAAACCAAGATGAAAAGACATCTGTCTTGTAGGCAATGAGCTAGTGTCTCTCATTAACTGCAGTGTTCTGGTTGGGATAATTGCTGCCTAGTGAATCCCCTTCACCTGAAGCACATCTCCATAGATTTCTGTGGCAGCACAATGGGGAAAGAAATGGCTACTCTATTTGCAAATCCATAGCTCATCAGGGGTTTTACTTAGAGGGAGAGGGGATAGATGTCTGGACTTTTCTAGGGTTTTATGGAATTAAAACAAATTGGATACTCAGGATAGCCTCCAAAGACTCATTCCATATGGTATTATGAATATGAGTGAGCCTTCACAGAGCTGGGACTTTGAAAGCATTTGCTCAACATTTTGAGAAATATATTGTATCCCATGGACTCTTTAGTGTTTCAGTCCTCTTGCTGGCTTGTCCCTGAGAAAAGTGAGAAAAGATGGAATTAAAGAAACATCTGCTTAACATTTCTTGATTCTGTATTGGAGGATTTGCATTCAGTATCTCTGGAGATGCTCTCTTGTATGCCTGACATGCAGGATTGTGCTGGGTCAGCCGAGATAGGGTTAATTGCTACAGGTAGCTTGGGAGATGACACAGTCAGGACAGCTGACACAAAATTAGCCAAAGGGGTATTCAATACCATGTAAAGTTATGCTCAGTTATAAAAGTGAGGTTGGCCAGGTGGGGAGCCTCTCTTGCTGCCAGGGAATGCGGTGGTCCAGGGTGCTATCAGTTCTCTTTGGACCACGTGGCTCAGTGCTATTGTGTTTTGAGTGTGAGGTGCTGTTACTAATTGTGGTGGTGAGGGCTGCAGTCAGGAGTCCACTGCTCCTTCTTCAGAGGAATTGTTTTCTTGGAAAAGATAAGTGGCAATATCAGGTTTACCATGTGGTGAGAGATTGTGCTGTGTGTCCCTCACTAAGTATATTATTCATTATTATCATTGTTATTGTTTGTTTGATTTCTTTTTTGAAATTTTCTTTCACTGTTCCATTAAACTGTTCTTATTCCAACCCATGAGTTTTACCTTTTGTTTCCTAATTCTCCACCCCATCTCATTGGAGGTGGGAAGTGGTGGAGAAAGTGGCACGTGGTTTTAGTTTCTGGTTTGGGAGGACAGTAAACAATCATTACAAAGGTCTTTTTTGTCCATATGTATGATGATGTTGCCTTGACTAGGAGCCTTGTCACAGTCCTGCCCTGTTGCCTGTGCATCTGACTCTCTGTATCACTTTGTCCCAGCTTCCTCAAGGTGTTTTGCATGCAGGCTGTGCTTCTCTTCTGCTTTTTCAAAGAGCAAGCGCTTGACATATGACACAAATTGTAAATGGGCAGTGATAAGCATAGCACAGCAAAAGCCCATATTTTCAGAATATCAGTTAAATTATGTGTCCCTGTGATTTGTGTTGAGTATCAAATATTAAATCCAGTTCCATGGTGGGCAGGCAGGTAAGAAAATCACTGGCAAGCTAAGGTTACAGATATGAGCAGTATAAGTGCTACAAGTTTCATATTCCAGTTTCAGCAATGCAATTTGTCTTAAAAATATAGTTCCCTTATTGTAACTGCTGTAGCTAAAAACGTGCCATTTTTTGTTTTATGTAAATCCAGGAAACTTTATTGTTCCATTAGTAAAGCAATCTGTGTGAAAAGATATGACTCTAGAAGGAGCTTTTTCCTGCTGGTATATTTATCTAAAACAATGAATCAGTCTTTCAAACATACAATTATGCTTCCGTCCTCCATGAATAGGTTGTTTATGCAGCTGTTTGCAAATGTGCTACCTGAATATTTTTTCTTCCAGAAAGGCCATTTCATCAGAATAAAACCTTTATTAAAAATGTCAATTCTGATGAAATTTTCTTGACAAGGATGGAGTACAGTGCTTTGATAAGGTCAGCCCTTTTCAGAGCAGGCTTTCAATTTTCTGTTATGTGTCATTGGTGTTGGCTTAATTTTTTTTGTAACAGTAAACACTAATAGTTCATATTGGAATGCAATATTGTGATGGTGCCATAGTACTTGACTTACTCTGAGTTAATTTAATCATTTTCCCAAAATAATCTTCTGGGATAAAATAAATATTTTTTCCTACCCATTTCTGATTCAAGAACCTGGTGTTTCTCATGTCCTTTTTTACTCACATCGCCAAATTATTAGTGGGTAGCCATGAGCAGTTTCTCTGCTGCTGTTCTTGTTATTAATCCCTAGTAAGTGTTGTACTCCTAGGCAGTGATCAATGAAAAATCTGTATTGTGACCTTCCAACTCAAACAAAAGTTTAAAATAACCTCAAACAACAAAAAAAAAAGTTTTATTACATTGAACATCATTATTTCTGTCTCATGCCTAAAAGGGCTTGAAATTCAGTTGTAGGAAGAAGTCCAGTTTTGCTCTGACTCCTGCCAGCTAGACCTGAACTCTGGAGAAGTTGTTAAATGATGTTCTCCTTTTAAAACTAATAAATCATTTAGGAATCTACTAATCAACTTCATTTTCTGCAAGACATTGAGCTGTGTGTTTCTTACTACAATGAAGAAAGTTGCTAAGCAGCGATGGGTGAACAGCGTGGAAGTTCGCAGATGCTCCAGCCAGCTTTGCTAAGTGAAGCTGGACTTTCATTCTTAAGGAGTGTCCAACTGAGTGTTTTCAGTTGTACCAAGGAACTCAGAGGTGGTTTTTTGATCTTTGTGATATAATGGAAGTTAGAAAGTGCTCTTATTTCAAATGCTTTCCAGTTTGTGTTGCTGATTTTGAAAATTCTCTTCCATTTCAATATGTTTGTTTGTTTTTAGTTAGGTATATGTGGGTGTATGTATAGTTAAGTTTATTTTTCTAAACTATGCAGCAAATGAGATTTCTCTCTATTATGCTTAGAGACTCAGAGTTCAACATCCGTATCTGAGCTGGCTTCTGTTTCTGGATGTTAAGAATCATGCCCAGAACTGTCTTGAACACTTGTCAGATGAGATGAATGGCTCTGCTGGTCCTATTTTTTCCCTTTATGTATGAAAATGTGTTGAGTAACTAACTGAGTTCTATACCTCTAACTTCTAGGTAGCTCATCCAGGGCACTTGAATCTCCTTTTATTGCTTCCACTATCAAAACAGAAGTGTCTGAGTCCTACTGAGAATTCTGTTTTGTGGCACCTAGCCATATGTTAAATATTTAAGCAGAAGCATATCACAATTACCAGGTCATAAACAAAACTCATGCAGTGTCAACCACTTCAGTCCCACAGTAATTTTTTTCCTTAAAGAGACAGAGATCTCTGAAACGACTGTAACAGAAAATCCTGATGTTACCCCCTTAATAGAAACAAAACACATTGCCATCAATAGGATGACTTCTCAAATCAGATTACACATTTTGCTTCAATGTCATGACATCCATGGTTACATGACTTAGAAAACGGTACCATGAGGCATGTGAAGGATTTGTGGAGGTATAGGCAGCTCATAATTCACCTGTGCATCTACCATGAATTCATAGCCTCATCAGTTAAGTTTTGAGTGCAACAACATAAACCACATGAGATTTTTCACTGTGTAAGTGTCTCTCACTTCTCCTGCTGTCTCCAACAATTTGTGTGTTCCCAACTGCCTAAAAGTAAGTATCTGGTAGGTAATGTTTTTCAGGGGCAGGTGTGCATTAAATTCTCATAGACCCTAATAGAAATCAACCCCTAGGGACTTCATTCTTGGTTTGGAAAACGGGCCTGCAGTTTCATAAATGGATATTGCATTAGTGTCTCTGTAACAGATCAAATATCTTACTGTACTACGTGCAGTATAAACGAAGGGTAAAGACACAAACCTTGTCCCAGACCTATTATCTGCTGTAATCTAAAGTTCTTGTTATCAGCCTAAAGCTCATAGTTTTCTCTCTTGGGTTTTATGTGATTTTCTTGATTTATTCCCTGGACATGAAGCCAGAGGATCTCAGAATATCTTGAACAAGATGTAGACCAGCTGAGGATGAACATCAGAATGACTGAGAAAAACATTGCAGCAGGCATTTATGGTCTAATGAAATTGCCTGTGATATGGTTTCTTGGGCTCATCTCTTGTTTGCAGGCTTTGGCAGCTGTTGCAGTAAGCCACCCTTCCCTATCTTTTCCACTCTTCCCAGCATTCAAGACTGCATCCATTCAGGCAGTGTGGTATGCATGTCTGAATGGCATCAGGTGATGAAGGGGAGCCCACAACACAGCCCAGTAGTGGAGAAGAGAGGCTTTACCTGCCAGCAGAGCCTCAGGAACACAAGTTCTTGAGAAACAGGACTTACAATAGATGCTGCACAATGATGCTGCACTCGTCTATTCTCTAATCACTATAGACCACAGTTCAGACTGAGCAGCTGCAAAGAGCGAGCAGGAGAGATACAGTGCCACTGGCAGCTTAAACACTTTACATAATGGTGTAACTGATGTAACTTTTGGGACTTTTGGGAAGTGTCTGACTAAGATCAAGTTTCCTTAGTTTTATGCTTCTTAGCACACAGGCTGTATAGTTTGCCTCTGTCGGTTCTGTTTTGTGGATGCTGGAAATACTTGTATTGCATTCAAAATAATTAAGGCCCTCTCCTGCCCTGCTCTCTCTGTGTGTGACTTTTCTTATTTGACTTCCCTATGTATAGGCCAAAATTCAATAGCATTCACACTATGGAGTCAGTATTTTTATGCATGCTTGTAGACACAACGTAGTGAGCAGGAGGTTGTATTCAGTCATATTGGGAATTTGTGTAGTGAGAATGCTATGGAAGCATTCATTTTTGTGTCTTTTTGAGTTCTCTGATGCAACATTCAGAGAGAAGGTAATTTGTTTGCAGTAATGAATGATACTGTCTTATTATAGTTGAAGACAGGCTCTGCCAAGGTTGATCCTTGGATTGAGAAGGCACAGTCAAAACTTTGAGAAGGATGAGAAGATAACCACTTTCTATAAAGGTCATGGAGCTTTAGAGTTAAATTTCATACAAGAGCAACCTCTTAAAAAAAGGAGCACAACTGTCAGACAAAGAGTTTTTTCCTCAGTAAGATTCTGACTCAGTCATGAATCTTAGAATCAGTATCATAGAATAATTTTGGTTCAAAGAAACCCTCAAGATCATAGAGTCCAATTATTAACCTCACACTGGCACTAAACTAGGTCCCTAAGAACCTCATCTGCACATGGTGACCCAACCACTTCCCTGGGCAGCCTGTTCCAGTTTTTGACAATCGTTTCCAGGAAGAAATTTTTCCTAATATCCAATCTAAACCTCCCCTGGTGTAACTTGAGGCCATTTCCTCTTGTCCTATCACTTGCTACTTGAGAGAAGAGACTATCACCCTCCTCACTACAACCTCCTTTCAGGTAGTTGTAGACAGCAATAAGGTCTCCCCTCAGCCTCCTTTTCTAAAGGCCAAACAGTCCCAGTTGCCTCAGCTACTCCTCATAACACTTGTCCTCTAGACCATTCACTACCTTTGTTGCCCTTCTCTGAACTCTCTTCAGTACCTCAAAGTCTTTCTTATAGTGAGGAGCTCAAAACTGAACACAGTATTTAGGCTGCAGCCTCACTAGTGCGGAGTACAGGGAGACAATCACTTCTCTAGTCCTGCTGGCCACACTATTCCTGAAAAAAGCCAGGATGCTGTTGGCTTTTTTGTCCACTTGGGCACACTGCTGGCTCATGTTCAGCCAGCTCTCAACCTACACCCCCAGGTCCTTTTGTGCCAGGCAGCTTTCCAGCTACTCTTCTCCAAGCCTGAAGTGCTGCCTGGGGTTGTTGTGACCCAAGCGCAGAACCCAGCACTTGGCCTTGTTGAACCTCATACAAGTGGCCTCAGCCCATCAATCCAGCCTGCCCAGTACCCCCTGTAGAGCATTTCTACCCTCAAGCAGATCAACATTCCTACTGAACTTGGTGACATCTGCAAACTACGGTATCTGAGTCACAACATAGGTAGTTGGTGGGATCTTCAAAACATCCTGAGAAACAACGACCCTAGAAATCCATAGTTCATGCAATGTTTGTGAGAAAGTTCTGTGTTGCATGCTCTTCCTTGCATATGGCTGCTAGGCAAAAGTAAAGCTTCATGGCTAGAGGCAGGGCAAGGTTCTTCTAACTGAGAACAAGAAATGCCAGTGGGTTTCCATCTAAAAAGGCACCAAAAGAGGCAGCTAGTCTATTCATTACAGGGCATGTCCAAGGCAGCAAATGAGACCTGATTTCTCAGTATCACTTATCATTATTTCTTCATCTTCCTGGTCTAAATCTTTGTCCTTTGAGTCAGAACCAGCTATCTTGGTAGATCAGGAAAGCCATATGAAAGGAAGCTCTGTGCTCTGGGGTAAATATCTGAGCTGCTGAAGAATGGCAGATGAAAGGGAGAGGTTCTCTCTAAGTTTGTGCTTTATACCCTGTTCTCCTTATCAATATCCACGAATTACTTCTGTTGGATTGGTCTAAGTGGACTGCTGATCTGATGAAACACATATGTTATCTCTGCAGATGAACAGATCTGGAAGTGTTCAGGACACAGGCGTTGTTCAGAGAAACTTCTAAGTCTCCTGATGAGTGTGTGTGTGAGGTGTGTTGATCAGGGAAACTTTTGAGTACTATGGGGTGATGGAAATTGTCTTCAGTGGATTCAGTGGATGGCTGCACTTAAATTGAATTGTTATCCACCACTTTCTCCCATAACACCCATGTTGCCCATCCAAAGATCCATTAAGTCAGTCAGTCCTTATGAATCCAGCCTCTTACATTGAAAGGCACCATGTGACACAGTTAGGGGTGTAGTAAGAAGAGCTTATGAGCCTTGCCCCTCGTTTGTGCTGCAGCAGAGAAAAGGATGTGCTTAGATCATCCACTGTGACAGAGGTGTGACTATCCTTTGCCATACCATCATCTAATAATTCTCATTGAAAGGAGAAGCGTTTAGGAGTTTTCTTCAGTTGTATGCTGATGTACCTGTTACTCCCAGGTTTAGTGTCTGCAGTTTCAGTGAGAACTATGGGAAGTGTTGGTTACCAGTGAACAATGAAAATTTACACAGAAATTTCCGGAAGCCCAGTGCTTATGACCAGGGGCCTACAGTGCATTTGGATCCTTTCCTGGGAGCTACTAGTTTTACCTAGCTTATCTGCTGTCTTCTCTTAAAATTTCAGCTTTGGAAGTCAAGCTGCGAGCAGAACTTTTTCAAAAATGAGCCTCTCCTCTGCTCTTAAATTTGTGGTGATGGGTCCTTTACTTCTAATATTACAGTAACAAAGATTTTACTGACTCCTATTTCATGCTTAATGTGTACCCATTACTACCTAGTAGCAAGCTAAACAGGATCCATTGCAGTGATATTTCTGCTTGGAGGCAAAATTTGAAGATGCCTTTTGATTAATAGTTTCAGAGTTTTGTTTGCATGTGAACACCAGTCACTTTGGTTCATCTGGTTTGCTTATCCCGACAGACTGGAATGCATGTCAGGAGTGAGTTTGAACAAATTGCTTTACCTAAGGTCCAAAGAAAACCCAGCAAGAAGTTAAAGCAATGAAGCTGTGATGGAGATGTTACTGTCATGTCCAGACAATGCAAGATGTTTAGCAGTACCCAGGCCTATTCCTCATTACATTTGCAGCAATAATCTCTGTCTGGTTTACAGAAATCCAGAGAAAGTGGCAGGCAATGTGTGTTTCCCCAGCTCTCTTTGGATCTGGTTTTCAGTTGAAACAGTGTGATTTGCCACTTTTTTCTACCACATCTATCTTGACTGCTTTTATTTTTTAGTTTTGTGAGAGGGAGATACAAAGGTTATAATACTGGGGCAGGGGAGCATGAATTTGGTCTCTATTACTGTAACACGATGACTAGTGGTAACACTTGTCTTCTATGAATTTAATTTTCTTTCCCCTTTGCAATGCCTACAGCTTTCCTCCCTTCTTATCTGCCCACCTATCATCTCTTCTTTAGTCTCCTTACCACACATCATCTCAGTATTTCCCTGTAGCTCATGCATGTCCCCTCTTTTTTGAGAAGTGAGGCTGAGAAAGGAGCAGAGTGGAAGTGGAGAACACCACAGGGCAGATGCTGGACTAAAAATTATTTGGAAGTCTCATCAAAATAGCTGAATGGTTATTATCAAAAGGCAAGATATTCCTTTTCCATCCAAGCATTTTTGTGTTTGGGGCTCAGTCTCCTGAATTTCTTTGCCAGTGTTGCTGTAAATGCACAACTGCAAATCCACAATTTAATTATGCTTTAATCACAATTGTAAATGTACAATAGTGATCTCTAGTGTTGCTGTAAATATTTCCGGTGATGTGTGTCTCATGAGCTGCTGATAAGACAGGGAAACCTGGAAAGGTATCTCATTTTCAATATTTTGAAAGGCAGGTGATAGATATTGGGTTCATGAATGCAAAAAAAAAAAAAAAAAAGAAAAAGAAAATCACAGTTTATCAGGCTATGAAACCAGAATAGCAAGGAGTCCCATCTCAACCATTCATGGTCTTAAGAATGATGGCTTACATAACAAAATTTGAAGTAATTGTACACATACTTTGGCTATTTTCAGCATGAATAAAGTGGAAACCGAAACAGAATATGAAGTCTTAATTCCATTTCAGGAGTCATTTTTCCCTTCTCATGCAGACTGGCATTTACTTACATTTTACTTCTTCTTTGACCAGCAGCTGACAAATTGGAAAGATGCTGCTCTGTTTTGTGTAAATTTTGAAGTAATCTTTTAGTAAAAATGAAATAGAATTGAACTACATTTTCAGTCAGACATTTTTTGCATGTCATGGTCTAAACCTCTCATACCCCATCTGAAATGTTCACCACGTAAGTTTTAAGGAAATCCTTTTCTGACTCAAAACACCTTCAGCTTTTTCAGCTTGAGCTTGTCAAACACAGTGTTACATCTGGCCCTCTAGTATAAAAATGGGGTTTGGGAGGAAAGCAATTCTCAGATGAAAAAATTGTTTCCATGCCACAGTACTAGCAGAATTCTCTTCCCCCTAAATACTGAAGGCCCGAGAAATCATGGGTGTTTGACATCACATGTTCTAGCCATTTGTCTTTCTCAGTTGTGCTTCCACCACCTACTTCCAACTGTCTGTAAAATCACCATGGATAGTCTGTAGCAGAGCTGTCTTCAACAACAGATATCCCAACGTAGGTGTAACAATTTTTTTCTTGAAGAGAAGAGGCAGGTAGAGAGGAAGAATTTAAAATCTGGTTAAGATTTCTTAACTGGAACTGTTGATGCTTCTCACAAACCTCATAGGATACCAACACACAGGACAGCATAGTGCCAGCATTGTCCAGTAGCCTTTATTCAAGTCCCATTTTCAAGACAACTTGATGAGGCCTAGATCATCCATGGTACTTCAGGAAGAAAATAAAATGAATCAATTAAAACAGGCTTACTCAGGATAACCAATAGTGATTATCATTGCAACCAGCTTTTCATTTAGAAAATTCATACCTGCCCCATGCATGTAGTTTGTGCCTCCATTGCTGTCATTGAAGGCTGAGAGCTTTCAGTGGGGCTAATCATCCCATTCCAGGACCTGTATCTGAGAAACAAGATCACTAATGCACCTCTGTAACTGGAGTGGCTTTTAAGCAGAACCACTCATGATGTGCCTGTTGATTTCCTTCTGTCTTGTTCTCCTCTGGAGAATGTTTTACCTGGCAAACTATATGTTTAAAGTGGGAAAATGGAGTTTGCATCAGCTTAACCACCGGAATCATCTTTCTGTATCTTTTTAATAAGAAGGTAGAAGCTTATTCCAAAGAATAATTTACCTCCATTCCAAAATGAAGCCTGTCAAAATCACTTGATTATTCTGGATCCCTTGAGATGGCTGTTTCTTGGGGAAAACAGTGAAAAATACTTCTTTGCCCTGTTACTTTCCTCAAATGCAGATCTCACCTGGAGCTCGGAGTAAATGAAAAGCCTACTCTTGAACTCACAGGCTGCAATATCATTAGCATGTGTTGGCCTTAGCAGTGCCAGGCAGAAAGTCTGAGGAGGAGTTATGGGATGCAACTAATATGGGTTGATTCTCTGTGACAGTTCTATGGCTGTTTCTGTTAATAAAAACCAAAATAACAACATAAGACAAACAAACCCCAAACAAACAAAACAAAGAGAAACAAATAAAACCAAAACAAAAACCGAACCCAAACCAACCAACCAACCAACCAGACACACAAAAACCCATTGCCATGCAACAGTCCTGAGAAAGAGCTTTCCTAGATGAAAGAGTATCAGCATTTCCTATGAGATGAGTGGTTATTTCTCCTTTTCTAACGTGATGCAATCCTTTTATGCTGAACGTAACAACTGCTGATTTGTCCCTGAACAAGTTAAATGAGGGTTAGTTGTGTGCAACTTGCCACCCAAAGCCTTTTGTATATATCATAAATGATGGATCCAGAGATATAATTGATGTCATTGCAAAACAGCTTTTTGCCTTTTTTGTTTTAAGATCCAAGCATATTCTCACTAAACCACAGTTAGATGCCTACATTTCTTTTAAAGGAACATTGCTCTGCTCTTCCTAAGGAAAACTAATTCCTAATAGCAAAACTTATGTAAAATTTGCTCATCACCTGTAGATAACAAAGCAATGTTTTTGAGAAATGAAAAAATACACATATCCATTCAAATAATAACCATGTTTCTCCTCAATTTTGCTATCATTCTATTTGTATATCAGCATCCATACTTTGATTTCAATAGGATTGAGTGTTTATGGGTAAGAACTAGTGAGAAGGTCAACAAAGTAGATATCCTGTGGGGAGTCTCTTACAGACCACCCAACCATGATGAAGAGGCAGATGAAATATTCTGTAAACAGTTAAGAAAATTCTCACAATTGCTAGCCCTTTTTCTTGTTGGGGACCTCAACTTACCAGATGTCTGCTAGAAACACAGCATAGCAGAGAGGAAAGAGTCTAGGAGGCTATTGGAGTGTATGGAAGACAACTTCCTGACACAGCTTCTTGAGTGAGCCAACTAGGGAAGGTGCCATACTGGACCTGTTGTTTGCAAACAGAGAAAGACTTGTGGGTGATGTGATGGTTGGAGGCTATCATCTTGAGCACAACAGTCATAGAGTTTTAGATTCTTAGAGAAGTAAGAAGGGGGATCAGCAGAACTGATACCTTAGGCTTCTGAAGGGCAAACTTTGACCTGTTTAGAAGATGGACTGGTAGAGTCCTGTGGAAGGCCATCCTGAAGGGGAAAGAGGTTGAGGAAGGCTGGTCGTTCTTCAAGAAGGAAGTCTTAGAGGCACAGGAGCAGACTGTCCCCATGTGCCAAAGATGAACCAGCAGGGAAGAAGACTGGCCTGGCTGAACAGAGAGATTTGCTTGGAACTCAATAATAAAAGGAGAGTTTATAACCTTTGGAAGAAGGGGTAAGCAACTCAGGAGGACTACAAGGATGCCGTGGAGTTATGCCAGGAGAAAATTAGAAGGACCAAAGCCCAACGAAACCTGGGCATGGCTACTGCTATAAAAGGCAACAAAAAAGGTTTGTATAAATATATGAACAATAAAAGAAGGGCTAAGGAGAATCTCCACCTTTTAGTGGTTGTGGGGTGAAATACGGTGGCAAAGGGTGAGGGAAAGGCTGAGTTACTTAATGCCTTCTCTTCCTTAGTCTTTAACAGTCAGAACAGTTGTGCTTCAGGTACACAGACCCCTGAGCTGGTAGACAGGCATGGGGAGCAAAATGAAGCCCAAATAATCCAAGGGGAAATGGTTAGTGACCAGCTACACCACTTAGACACAGACAAGTCTATGGGGCCAGATGGAATACACCCAAGGGTACTGAGGGAGCTGGCGGTGGTGCTTACCAGAACACTTTCTGTTGGAACGATAAAGGACTCAGCACTCCGATTCAATGTAAATCACGCAAAGCCATTTATTACAGAAACAAGCCTCCTTATATATGCAACTATTCTCTGATAACCCGTCCACGCTCTAAGTATGCATTCACTGATTGGATATTATCTATGTTCATGAGCTGTCCACGCGCTGGAGTCTCACTGCTGATAGGTTCATTGATTTACGTCATGTTGAGGCCTTGTTATTGTAGAAATGCCTCTCTCCCACAGCAGGTCCTGTTTTCAGCTTTCCAAAGTGACCTTGAAATTCCTTTGGGCCTGCCTAGTTCAATAACAAATCTCCATCTAACAGAAACCCATCCACAACTTTCAATTATCAGCAGTCTTGACTAACCAGGGAGGTCCTAGTTGGCTAGAAGTTAGCAAATGTGACATCCATCTACAAGCAGAGGTGGAAAGGGGATCTGGAGAAATACAGACCTGTCAGTCTGACCTCAGTGCCAGGGAAGACTACGGAGCACACTGAGAGCTATCATGCGCCAGCTACAGGACAACCAAGTAAGGAGACCCAGTCAGAATGAGTTTATGAAAGGCAGGTCCTGCTTGACCTACCTGACCTCCTTCTATGACAAGGTGGCCCACTTAGTGGATGAAGGAAGCACTATGGATGTTGTCTACCCAGAATTTACTAAAGCCTTTGACACTCCTTTCCACAGAATTCTCCTGGAGGAACTGATTGCTCATGGTTTGGATGAGCATACTCCTCACTGGATAAAACACTGGCTGGATGGCTGACCAAAAGAGTTGTGGTCAGTGGAGTCAAATCCAGTTTGCAGCTTGTCATGAATGGTGTTCCCAAGGGCTCAGTATTGGGACCAGCCCTCTTGAATATATTTATTAATGATCTGTTTGGGGGAATCAATTGCACCCTCAGTCAGTTTGCAGATGACACCAAGTTGGATGGGAGTATTGGTCTGCTTGAGGCTAGGAAGGCTCTACAGAGGGATCTGCACACACTGGATCAATGGGCTGAGGCCAGTTATATGAGGTTCAACAAGGCCAAGTGCTGGTTCCTGCACTTGGGTCACAACAACCCCATGCAATGCTACAAATCTGGGGAAGAGTGGCTGGAAAGCTGCCTGGCAGAAAAGGATCTGGGGGTGTCGATCGACAGCTGGCTGAATATGAGCCAGCAGTGTGCCCAGCTGGACAAAAAAAGGCCAATGGCATCCTGCATCCTGGCATGTATCAGAAATAACATGGCCAGCAAGACTAGGGAAGTGATCATTCTGCTATATTCAGCACTGATGAGGCTGCACCTCAAACACTGTGTTCAGTTTCGAGCCCCTTGCTACAAGAAAGATACTGAGGTGCTGGAGAGAGTTCAGAGAAAGACAACAAAATTGGTGAAGGATCTGGAGCACAAGTCCTGCAAGGAGCAGCTGAGGGATCTGAGGTTGTTTTGTCTGGAGAGAAGAGACCTTATTGCTGTCTACAATTACCTGAAAGCAGGTTGTAGCAAGGCGGGTCTTGGTCTCTTCTCACAAGCAGCAAGTGATAGGATAAGAGGAAATGGCCTCAAGTTGTGCCATGGGAGGTTTAGATTGGATATTCAGAAAAAATTCTTCATGCAAAGGGTTGTCTCACATTGGAACAGCCTGCCCAGGGAAGTAGTTGAGTCACCATCCCTGGAGATGCTTCAAAAACATGTAGACGAGATTCTTAGGGATATGGTTTAAAGGCATACTTGGCAGTTGTGGGTTAATGGTTGAAGTTGATAATCTTTAAGGTATTTTCCAGCCAAAAGTACGCCATGATTCTGTGTTTTCCAAGTGTGGTCTGGTAGGAATTTCAAAGGAAAGCATTGCAAAAAATGTATGAAATCACCTTTTTTATTGGCTGTGATTCCATTTCAAAAGAACATCATACCATTTACCCATATCATGCAGGAAAAATTAGCAGGCAAATAACAAACAAAATTCCCGTACGCAAAGTCTCTAAACCATCTAGTTGCTTGCAGAGTACTGCATGCTCCTGAAAGAAAGCCTGGGAGCTTTTCTACTAGAAAATGCATGGCTAAGTTGAGTTTTCTTCTGTGTGTGTGAGAGAGAAAAAGAGAAAGCAGCTTTTTTTTTTTTTTTTTTTAATGGCAGTACTGAAACATTTTACTGAGAAACATTTTACTGAAGTAACACTTACCCTGATAACATATATCCAGAACAGGTACGGGCAGCTTTCAGGTACATAAGACATTACATTGAGGTCTCAAAAGCTAATTCTAACAATGCTTATGCTAGCATAGCAAGCTTGCCAAAAAGATGTATTCAGCATAACTGGTGTGGTCTTTCTTGACCAAGTAGAGGAGTTTGGAAGGGACCTAAGCCAATATATGACACTACAAACACAGAGGAACTCCAAAGTGATTTAGCACATGATCTTACATTTTGTTTCATTTATTTTAAACACAAAAGTAGCATTCATAATTAATATTGCAGTCTGATTTCATATGGCTTTCTCTAAACATAAATGTGAGTTCACAAAGGCAGTGGCAAACTAAATTATTTGCCCTCCTAATGGGGAGGTCCTTTAACTTTTTCTTTTCCTAACCAGTAAGGTCTTGGAGCTGTGAAAATGCCTGCAATATCTAGCCACCAACATTTCTGTGTAAATAAAAACTATTTAAAACCAAAACCAAACCAAACCAAAATCCATACAAAAAAATAACCAACCAACCAGCCATCCAACCAATCACCATCAACGTGAAGACCTCATTTACCTGAGATTGAACAGACCAGTGATGCAAATAAAATAATGTCATGGAAAGACAAAAATATTCAGAACCAAAACATGAACCATGCTTCTCTTTAGTCTTGAGTGTTCTGGGAGAAAATTGTCTGAGACAATACTTCTCACATTCATACACAAGTGAAAGGTGTCTGTGTTCCATGTTGCCAGTTCAGAGTGGGAAGGGAAATGGGACAGCAGGGTGGGGAGAGTGCCTGCTCTCTAGTTTGTTCAGCATGGCTTAGTCACTTCAGGGACAGTGGAGTGACTTGAGGAGAGGTCTAGAACTCATGCAAGGTGCCAAAAGTTCCATGAGGCAAAACCAAGCAAAACCTGTCCAGTACCTGTGGTAGATCTTCTGTCATGTGTCTTTATTGAAAGAAAAGGAAAATTAGAATGGGAACTACCAGTACACACCTGGCTGAACTCTCTGCTGTCCATGGAGGCAGGGCTGTTGGGACTGTGGAGAGCTGAGATACAGAAGTGATAACAGATGGGCTGGGAAGCTCCCACAATGAAAAAGACTCATCAAACATTATTTAATAAACCACCTTCCCTTTCCCTCCTGCTCTGTGAGCCTGGCAATGAGGCCTAACAAACTCAGCATAGAGTTCTTATGGCCCTCTTCAGGGTTTGTATTCAGATGTTCACAGAGCTCAGGAGCTCAGCTCACAAAAGAAGTATTTTGAATGCTCTGAGCCCAGAGATAGCACTACCTGTTTACAAAATTTGAGCACAGACCACACAAGATCCTGACCTGAACCATTCATTCAACGGCACAGCTGATGAAGCACAGTTAGAAAAAATAGCAAACACTCTTTTCTTCTCTTTCTTCTCCCTTTCTTCTCTTTTTTCCTCATCTTCCACACATATGTGCACAAACATACATATCAAGCTACCAGGGAGACTTGTGAAAATAAACAATTGCCAGTACCAATGCAAGGAGGACACCAGGCAGAAGATTACAATTCTGTGACAGGAGTATTCAGCTGGATGAGGAAGTGAATACATGATGGGGGATAGGGAATGGTCAACAAGGAAGTGGAAGTGAAAGGCCAAGGCAAAGCAGAATGAGCTCATAGTTTTTATTTGTTTGCAGAGTTCTTCAGCACAAGACCAGGGAAATACGAATTGATGTGTTCCTTTTAACCAGGACACATTTCTGCTGGTTCTGCCTATGTATTAGAGGATGCAGGCCACAGAGATTAGCCAGAGCATTTCAAACATATTGATGTCAGTGTGTCAGTGTGATCTGGGCTAGATTTCTCTACTAATGAGTGGCTGAAGCAAAGAGCCAAACTCTGTCTTTTGTCTTTCAGGGATGTTGGACTTAGTTTTCTGTGTAGCAGAGCATAATAAACAACCACTTCCTTTGCAACAGAAAGAAAATTTTCAGTTCTTTGAGGTTTACTGAAGTAGGACCAAATTACTAGTTACTGAATTTCACGGGACAAGTAGGACACCCTCCTAAAAAAATAGTAAATTGCTCAACACTGCTACCCAATGCTACCCAAGCATTGATTCAGAGATAAAGAATGCTCTGGGTCATTAAAGTCCTAGGGGATTTTGCATTAGATGAAAGTTAGGGCAAAAAACTTCTGACATTATCTGAAAGGGAAAATCTGCCTTCTCCTTCCTTTTGGAAGCCCTTGGCAGCTTGTTCTTGAATGAACATGTCTTGTTTGTAAATGCAGCCTGAAATCAGATGCATCTTTATCAGCTGATTCTGCCTTGTAGATCAGTAAAACTTCCTCTGCTTCCAACTTTGATGTGGTGGAATCTTATAGTGGAAGTTATTTGTGAAGGAACAAGGACTATCATGTCTGAATAAGAATTGGGTGAGGAGGGCAAAATAAATAAATTTCTTCTCTTTCGTAATATTTTTGCCTGTTATGAGAGATACTGCTAAAAGGCACAGAGTTCACAAGCTCACTGCCTTAACCATGGTGCAGATTTCTTCTGCTTACCTGAGAATATGATAGATGTCTTTTAAAATTTCTTATTCAGGAAAATACTGAGATATTTGTCTAAACTCAGTTCTACTGAACAAGTGCATCAAAGAAGTTCCATTGAAATAAAATTCTTAATTCAGGTACATAATTAAGTGTCTGAAATTGCTTTCCTTTTTGTCAGTAGAAAGTATGTATTTGATTCCAAATCTCTTCCACGTACTTAGGAAATGATTGTTTTTCCCATGACAGGGACAAGCAATGCTAGTTTTGCCAGACAAACACTGATACTCATAGAAAACTGTGAGACTGAGATGGCATGACACTCTCACAACAGTAACTACAGAGACATGGCCAAATGCAAAAACTCCAGGATCAGCTCTTCAGATGACAAGCCAGATACCTGATCATGAGGGTCTGTGTTCAACATATGTCTATATATGTAAGCTTGTGTATGCACTAATAAGTATGTACCAGAATTTCACTTACCATATGCAGATACTCAATACCTACAGTACTGTATAAAGAAGCCCTCTGTACCTCTGTCTGTGAAAAGCAACAAAGTGGTGAGAGAGGGATTTCCTCCCACTCTGCTAGCATCAAGGGATGACACACACAGGTATACTATTAATTAGCTCCAGCACAGCACTAGAGAAGCATCCTCACTTTATGCCTTTTTAGAAGGCAAAGACTGAAACCTACATTCTACAGCTGGAGAAGCTGTGTGGGGAAGAAAAATAAGTGACCTCCCCAATGCAATGCAGTAATTTAGCATAATATAGAGCAGACATACCCAGGATTTCCTGGATCTCCAGCACCATGGCTAACATTCAGGCCACCACATTCTCCCACACACTGCAGGAAGGGGTGGGCAGGACACAGCCACAACTATGTACTTGGAAACAAATGTCTATTCTGCAAGCACTGCTGGGAATGATGCAGTTGAAAATAGCACTGGGCAGAAAGAGGAAGGCTAGCTAATCAGAGCAACCTATGTACTTGGTCATTGGCTTCAAAAGGGTTGCAGAGGTCCTCTACCAGAGCATCATGCACTCTCCTGTGGTTTCAGTTCTCTGTATGGCAACCGTCTGACCAAATCTGCTCTTTTAAGTTAAATGTATGGCTAATTCCCAAAGTAACATGACTCTTGCTTAGACTCTGAGGCATTTAACTTCTACCAGGATATAACTCACTTCTTCCACAGTTCTGAGTGATGTTAGCTATGTAAGTCATGCATGATTTACCTTCCAAATGATCTTTTATTTATGCCAGTGATGGGATTAAAACAGAAAATTCTGCTTCAGTCAGAGAATGAGATACCCCTTCAAAGGGCAGATGTGCTCATCAAAAAATGGCTAGTGCGAGCCAATTAACAAGAACATTAATAATAATCACCAATAATTATTATCAATAAAAACAAAAATAGAATTAAATAAAATTGAAGAGGCCACTGTTCACACTTAGTGAACACTCCTTTCTGCTTTGGATGGAAATGCACATCAGTTTGTTCCTTTTCTATGCTTAGTGTACAGTTGCCTTATTTAACATACATAGTACTATGGCTTATAATAAAAGTTGTGTAGTCTGCAGCTTTTTAATCTTTATATCCATTCGGAGGCATCTACTGGATGTGACTATATACAAAAAAGGAATGGATAAATCTTGGGGTGTAGGGAAGGGGAAAAGTCAGTAAGAAAGGGAATGGGAAGCAAGGGGACTCCTAGTGAGCAGTAGAAGGCAGAGGTGGGGAGGGCTGTGTGATGGATGGCAAGATTGTAAATCCCCATTGGGCAAAAGAGAAATCCTTTGCAGTGCTGTTTATGCCCATTTAACAGTCTGTAGCTATTACTTCTTGAACATGTCCTGCAGGGGCCCTGGTAGGTATTTGATGACTGTGTCTAGAATGCTTCCTTCTTCCTCCTCCTCCTCCTCCTCATCCCTACAGCCAGGAGGAATTGCCTTCTTTGGGCGCGTCAGACTCCCTTCAGCATTAGCTTCCAGTGTGGCCTGGGCCTCTGCTTCCTTTTCTTCCTTCTTCTTTATCCCATACTGCAAGGGGAGAGATAACACATTGTCAGTCACGCACTGAACACGATCACTGATGAAGCTAGCCGTCACACACAGTAGTTCATATTCTGTTGTATGAACATCATTGTTAAGTTCTGCTTTTGCTTTTTTACACAGAAACCCAAGTTATCAATCCTAACAACTCTCCCATACATACAGCCTAGTGGATAGACAGCTCTGACAAGACAAGATGGACAGATGATCAGATCACTCAGAAACATGCATGTTAGAGAATTGAGCTGTGGGCCTAGCAAAGACAGTACAAGCTCTATGTTAGTAAAGTTTCAGGCTGTTATTCTACTGGCATTGATCCTCGTCTTTTCTGTCAACAAGGCTGATGTTCAAGTTGATCATCTTCAATGATTTTGACATTCTATCTGCAGCATTTTATAGTATAGGTTTATGGATGTGTCAAAATTTCAGGAAAAAATATTTGTCAACATAAGAAAGCAAACAAGACAGGACAGACAGGCAAACTGCAGTGAAAATGACAGTTTTAAATATTCTCACATGGCAGACATCCTGCACAATCCCACCTCTTTTTGAATACTGTCAGGCTTGGGGCCATGACTTGGGCCCTGGCAAGCCTTTTCCAGTGCTCCACCACCCTCTGGGTGAAAAACCTTTTCCTAACATCTAACCTAAACCTCCCATGGCACATCTTACTGTCATTGTCTCAGGTCCTATCATTGGTCACCAGAGAGAAGAGATCCACACCGGCTCCTTCTCCTCCCCTTGTGAGAAAGCTGTAGACCAGGATGCAGGGGGGTTGGACTAGATGACCTTGGAAGGTCCCTTCCAACCCAAACTACTCTATGATTCTATGAGGTCTCCTCTCAGTCTCCTGCAGGCTGAGCAAACCAAGTGACTTTAGCCTCTCCTTGTATGGCTTTCCCTGTAAACCCTTCACCAACTTCGTGGTCCTGCTCTTTGCAGTCCCCAGTAGCTTTATACCCTTTTTATACTGTCATGCCCAAAACTGCAGTTCACTGTGCCATACTCTACACCAGTCTAGAGTAGAGTGGGACAATCCCGTCTCCTGACTGGCTGGCAATGCAGTGCTTGATGCACCCTAGGACATATGTGGCCCTCTTGGCTGCCAGGGCATACTGTTGGCTCATGTTAAACTTGCCGTTGACCAGAACCCCCAGGTCTCTTTATGTGGAGCTGCTCTCCAGCCTCTCATTCCCCAGGCTGTGTGTACAACCAGGCTTGCAGTGTCCCAGGTGCAAAATCCAGCTCTTACCCTTGTTAAACTTAATACGGTTGGTGATTGCCCAGTTCTCTAATTTGTCTTTCTGTCCCCAAGAGTGTCAACAGCTTCTCCCAGCTTTGTGTCATTAGCAAACTTACCTAGTATTTCATCAAGTCCTGCATCTGAGTCATTTATGAAGGCATTAAAGAGTACTGGCCCTAAGACGGATCCCTGCAGAAACCTGCTAGTGACTGGTCACAAGCCCAATGTAACCCCATTTACTATAGCCCTTTGAGCCCAAATGGTTGAGTGAATTCGACTAGGGAAATAAGTGCTATAGTATCTCAGCTCCTACAGTGACTAGGACTTTCTTCCCAACTGCTAGTTTGGAGGCGTGTTTAAGGAAAATATCACCAACCTTTGTCACTCCTCAGCCTTCATACTAACTCTCAGGTTTTGGTGTTATTTCCATAAGAGTTTGCACAGAAATTTTGGAGATCATGGTGATACACAATTTAAAAAAAAAAAATGACTCAAACTGTCACATGCATATCTACAGCAACAATGACATCTGCAAGCTACCTTCTTTATTACAGAATCATAGATTGCTTTGGGTTGGAACAGACCTCTGAAGGAAGAGACCTAGTCTAACCCCCCTGCAATAAACAGGGACATCTTCACCTAAATCAGGTCACTCAGAGACCTGCTCTGTTTATTCAGACTGTTTCCACTTTTTCTGACAAAAAAAATGGAGGTTAAATTTTCTTAGTTTTGTGATCATCAACACAATTTCAGGAGGTCTCCCATTTCTTGATCCCAGCTGTTCCTTAAAGAAACTAGCTCCACATTGCAAGGATGCTTCTGGTCCTCAGGCTCACAACTCCTAGCCTGGTGGGAACATTCATTTGACATTCAGTCATTTCCTCTTCTAACCAGCCACCTTTATGGCTACTCACACCTGCCTGTTCCTGCCCTATCAGCTCCTAAGCCTTCAGTGACCTCACAAGCACCCGCATGATTACTTACAATCATTTCAGTTCGGCTACATTAGGGAGGTACCTGACCTTTGTGAGGAAGAGGAAAGGCATTAAGGTTTGCTGTAGCAG
Organism: Nesoenas mayeri; assembly: GCF_963082525.1. Classification (NCBI taxonomy): domain Eukaryota; kingdom Metazoa; phylum Chordata; class Aves; order Columbiformes; family Columbidae; genus Nesoenas; species Nesoenas mayeri. The sequence goes on from NC_137542.1 coordinate 36,782,118, forward strand.
CTATCAGCTTCAAAATTATTGCTCTGTAAAAGCCATTTCTTTACTTATGCCCAAATTTTAATTAAAGTACCAAATGGAATTAAGATTGCTCTCCGTCCATCAAAACCATAAAATAACTAACCTAAGACCATACAAAGACCAGCAAAACAATTTGAATGAAAAAAACTTCAAAAAGAAAACTAGATATGATTTCAAAAACATCAAAGAATTGTGTTGGTAAAATGTATTCAGTATTTTCTAGTATAAATAGTATGGTACTGCTGAACAGACATGAAAGAGATGCTCTTTTTGTGATTTTCTGTTTACATTTTTTTCCATTAAGAACAGATTACATTGTTCACCAGTAAAGAAAAAAAATCGCAGAATCACAGAATGTTTGGGGTTGGAAGTGACCTCTGGAGATCATCTAGTCCAACCCAACTGCAGGTACACCTAAAGGAGGTTGCACAGGAATGTGTCTAGGTGGGTCTTGGATGTCTCCAGAGTAGACTCCACAACCTCTCTGGACAGCCTGTTCCAGTGCTTTGTCACCCTCAAAGTAAAGAAGTTTTTCCTCATATTCAGATGGAACCTCCTATGTTTCAGTCTGTGTCTGTTGCCCCTGATTCTGTTTCCCCCTAGTATATCTGTAAAACCCAAATACAAATTTAACAAAGACAAAAGTATTCTTCTCTTGGAGAAAGATGACATTGCATCAAAAGCAATTTTTATAAGAAAGTATGAGTTCTGAGAATTCAATGTTATCATTTAAACTTTCATAATGCTTTACATGAATCAAAATGTAATGCTATGATGTTTCATATGTGAATACAATGGCATTTTTCAAGTTTGAAATTGTTTCATAGGAAATCAAATTACACAGAGGAAAGTCTTGATATGAGCAAAATTTTAAAAAAGCATTTCAGTGTCTTCACATGAAATCTTTAAGGTGAAGTCAACAAATAATTAAAAAAACCCAACCATCTAAACAAGCAAACAAAACCCAACTAAAAATAATGACATTTTGGTGGTCTGGCTTTCTCAAGTATGGAAAATATTGCATTATCTTAAAAAATTTTTAGGATGAGAATGATTTCACTTTATTTTAATGTCCAATACCACAAAATAAATTATCAGAGGCTATGTTTTTATTGCTATCTGCTTGGCCTTCACTTATGCCACTATGTAGTTAATAAGGTAGAATTAAGAACCTAACCTAGAAAGATACTGAAGCATTTTAAGTATCTAAACCACCTTGCCACTCCTAAAGTCACTACTATGCTGTCACACAAGGACTGTCTTCACTGGGTCATATGTAGGTAAAATACTGGTGGGATGGAGTTCTCAGACATCAGGTGGAAAGAGCAGGAAAAAGCAAACAAAATATCATGGCCCTTGCTTTACCTCACACTCCCTGACTGCATGTCAGGAAAAGAGGAGACTAACAATGCTGACATCAACTTCCTCCCAGATCTTTCCATCCCTGTCTCTTCTGCTTTCCACAGGAAGCCAAATGAGTGCATGAACTAGAAATATGCTGGAACCTCTATCTAACTCTAATGGCAGTAAGTGTGTCAAGGAACAGTGGGACTGTTGAACCAAGATGGATGTACAGCTAAAATGTCAACCCACTGCAAATAAAGTTACCATTTCTCATTACAAGCTCCCTATTCCTTACTAAAAATGAGCATATCAAATATCTAGACCACAGAATAAATAAAGCAATAACATCACAGTTAGGACACTTGCAGAAGTAACTGCTATGTCTGGGTCAGTTGGAGAACTGACTCCCCAGGAAGACAGCTGCAATCAAGGTGTAAGTGAGTGGTTATCTTTGGATCAGATTTGGAACTGACTCCTTAGAAACAAATTATTCATCTGGACAACCTAAAGAAATACAGAAGGGAGTTTTATGAGGGATATAAAGACAACTCAAAGATTGCATGGTGGAACCAGCCAAAGATTATCAGTGCAGAGGATCTTGGAGTCTGAAAATAAACTGCTGCCAAGCTGAACACCTTTCCCATTGACATGCCAGGTAGGATGCCCCTGAGACTCCCATACTCTGGATGGGGATTCAAAAGACCTACGGAGTGGTCTTGCTGACTCATAGCTGCTTGGGTTAAACATAACACAATAACCATAACATTATGCTGCTAATATTTACCATTATTATATACTGCTAAGATAATTATAGTTACTTGAAAAGATTATTTTAGTTACTCACATAATTCTATCTGCTATTGCCATTGTTGAACTATCATCTTTTACAGTCTCTATAAACTATTCAATATCACTATGTATATACTTCGTATAGTCACAGCTTCTTTCATCACTGGATATTTACAGTGCACATTTCTTTCATCCTAATACCTGGATAAACAGAGAATGAGGACTGCTATGGTACTACACACGTGTCCTGCAGCCCAGATTGCACCCTCGGGGTGCTGGTCACCAGCTGGCTGAACATGAGCCAGCACTGTGCCCAGGTGGACAAAAAGGCCAACAGCATCCTGGCTTGTATCAGAAACAGTGTGGCCAGCAGGACTGGAGAAGTGATCATCCTCCTGTACTCAGCACTGGTGAGGCCACACACTGAATACTGTGTTCAGTTTTGGGCCTCTCACTACAAAAAAAGACATTAAGGTGGTGGAGAGAGTTCAGAGGAGGGTAAATGAAGGGTCTGAAGTGCTCATCTTATGAGGAGTGGCTGAGGGAACTGGGGCTGTTTAGCCTGGAGAAAAAGAGGCTGAGAGGAGCCATTATAGCTCTATCTGAAAGGAGTTTGTAGCATGGAGGGTGTTGGTCTCTCCTCTCAAGTAGCAAGTGGACAAGAAGAAATGGCCTCAAGTTGTGCCACAGGAGGTTTAGATTAGATATTGGGAAAAATTTCTTCCAGGAAAGGGTTGTCGAACACTGGAACAGGTTGCCCAGGGAAGTGGTTGAGTCATCATCCCTGGAGGTGTTTAAAGGAAGCATAGATGAGGTTCTTAGGGACATGGGTTAGCAACAGTGTTAGGTTAGCCATTGAACTCGATGATCTTGAGGGTCTCTTCCAAACAAAATGATTCTGTGTTTCTGAACAAAGGCATGTTTCAGTCCTTGGAGCAGAGGAAGAAATTGTGTTCCCTTGGCTAGTCTGACATGTTCACAAGTCTGTCTGACACAAGGTTCAGCTGACTTAGAGTGTGCATGTGAAGCCTACAGCAGCCGGTGGGATGCAAGTAATATTGTAATGTCTTGCTAATATAAACCCATGCAGCTCTACTCTGCACTCACCTGGAGCACTGTGTGCAGTTCTGGGGGCCACAGGATAAAAAAGTTACTGGAGCGTGTCCAGAAGAGGGCTACAAAGTTGGTGAAGAGTTTGTAGAGGAAACTATATGAAGAGTGGCTAAAGTCACTGGGTTTGTTCAGCCTAGAGAAGAGAAGACTGAGGGGAGACCTCATCATGGCCTACAGCAGGGGTGTCAGTCTGCATAAATGTAGGAGCAGTTACATTTATACAGTCTTAAAATTACATTCGGCCATTTGAAGGCAACAGTGAGGCTGATGTGTCCCCCTGTGAAAATGAGTTTGACACCCCTGATCTATAGGTTTCTCACAAGGGGAGGAAGAAGGGTAGGTGCTGAGCTCTTCTCTCTGGTGACCAATGGCAGAGCCTCAGGAAATGGCAGGAAGATGTGCCAGGGGAGGTTTAGATTGGACATTAGGAAAAGTTTCTTTACCCAGAGTGTTGTGGAGCACTGCAACAGGGAGGCAGTCATGGCCTCAAGCCTGACAGTGTTCAGAAAGAGACTGGACAATGCCCAGACACATGGTATGAACTGTGGGGTTGTCATATGCAGGCACAGGAGTTGGCCTCGATGATCTTTGTGGGTTCCTTCCAACTCAGAACATTCCATGATTCTATGATTCTATGAAAGTTAAGAGAGAGAGATGGCTGCATGTCTCAGTCCTCCCTGCCACTCCTTTGAGGAGGGGGGGATGGTGTGTCTGACCTTGCATCATGTGCTGCTGCACAGCTCTGCTGACCATGACTCAGTCACCATGCTAGTGGAAGAGGCTTGATTTATAATGGAAAATAACACGGCAATGTCCGGCAATCACAGTCATAAATTACATTGTTCAATTGTGTTTAAGCCAAACAAGAATGCAGCTCAAGAGAGAGGTGACGGACAGAGAGAAAGGGGGGCAATAAAACTTCAGAAAGGTGGCACTTAAGATGCAAAGGTGGAGATATGCATGTATGAGCTCTTTCTGCTTCATGCCTTGTCTCTCCTGAACAGACCTTCTCAAGACATCTTCTTGGGGCCCATCAGGATCTTCCATCTAGTTTTCATGCAGAAATCATTTGTAGACATGGCTTCTGTCCTTTCAATCCTTTACCTCATCCAGGTCTCCATCTCCTCACAAGCTCCTTGTGGCTGCGTGTGCTTTACTCCTCTCTGCTGGCTCAGGCTTTCAGCTCTGTCAAAATCACAGCAGTTCTGCATTCATCACCTGTCTTGGTTCAGGTCTTCCAGTATACATTTCGTTTTATCTCCTCTTTCTCTCAGGGGAGTCCCATGATGGGTACACAGAAGCTCACAGTTTTCAGCTTGCACTATAAAGATCAGTTGCAGATGTGAAATTCAAAGGTTTTATCTGATCTTCGTCTGCCTTCCATCACCATCTTCTTCTGGTGACACTGGGAGAACCTGACAATCACTTCCTTCTCCGTCATGGCAACATTGCTGCCTGAGAACCACATACCTGTTTTCCATTCTGATTAGCTGTGAAACTCAGACACGTGGACAGCTCGTGAACATAGATGATATCCAATCAATTAATGCATGCTTGGAGCGTGGACGCATGATCAGGAAATAACAGCATATATAAGGAGGTTTGTTTCTGTAATAAATGGCTTTGCGTGATTCATATTGAATCGGAATGCTGAGTCCTTTATTCACTCCAACAACAATGGATACAGTAAAAGATAAAGCACTGCTCTCCTCAGCAGACCTGATCTGTGCTAAACAAGTCTTGGTACTTTACCTTGTTTGGAAGCAACATCGCATCTGTCCAGTGCTTTCTGTTTATGTAACTGTAAGTGAAAAACAGCTTCATCTGGTTCCTGGTTGCAGCGGACACTGAATGTACTGCAAACTCCAATAAAAAGGAATCTTTTCATTGGTCTCAATGGAGGTGGGACCAGACATATATGGTTAAAAGACAGAAATGGGAAACATGTTTTGGCTTGATCCACTATGGATGCTGATTTGATGCTGAAGCAAACTGGCCATTCTGCTTACTGCTCAACTGCCTGGACTATGCTATGTTGTCCCAGTCAAAATGCTTCTTTCCCCTTACTACATCCAGGTGATTTGAACAAATTCACTCCTCTTTGGGAAGAAAGGCTCTACAAGAAAGAACAGGCATAGGTATCACAAATAATGAATTTTTCAGAATATTCAGCAGAAAACATGTTTTATTTCTCTCTGTGTTTGCAAATAGTAATATGTTAATTTGCTTCCCCTTCTGTACACAGCATCCGTATTAAAATAATGTGTTATTGCATAATGGTCAGCCTCAGTGAGAGCAAATCAGGTTTAGAATGTTTCAGGAGTGGAGGTAATTAAACTACTGCTGAATAACAAACACTTCCATCTTACAATCAGAGCAGAAATCTCCAGAGTAAGCAGAGAATATCTGAGTCATGAAGAACAGCACAGGACCAGAGCCTCCAAAATATTGATTTTTAAGTACCTGGAGAGTTTGACTGAAATCATCACACTGACTCATGACCACAGGGCCCAAGATAAGTACTGTGTATATTGTTCCCATAACCGTATGAGGTCCTTTGGAAATTCTCTCCCCCAGAATCTGCCTTGTGGCTTCAATTAGGAAAATCTGGGTCAATTCTATTATTCAAAGCAGCTGAGACAGGATAATAAGAAAGAAAAGATACATATTCCACACTAACAATTACAGTTTAATTGTTTATAGGTTAGAGTGAAAATTTAGTTTTGCTTCATGGTGACCAGGATGGGGTCAGGCTGCAGAAGGTTCCCATGAGGAGAGAGGTATTTTCCAGGGATGCAGAGCAAGTGTGCTCCTAGCCCTAGTGGCATATGATTTCTCATGTTTCCAATGTCTGCATTTAATCTTTTATGATAAAATCTTCCCAGAAGTCAATGGCAGGGACCCTGGAAATGCACAAATGCAGTCACTTTTACAAGTTTAGAAAAATCTATGTTATGGCTATGTATCTGACAGCATAAATAATTAGGATATATCTGTATTTATGTGTGCAATTTGCAACATCAGAACATTGAGTATATGCTGCTCCGTCTCCTTCCTACCTCCTGCGATTTTTTTTTTTGCCAAAAGAAAGCCTTCTTTTTAGTACACGGCTGGTAAAATTAATTCCCCACAATGCTGCAGTAATCTCAATTAGATATAGCTATTTAATTTTCATAGCCTCTGTTTACCATCTGTGAAAAGCTCTTTTTTATCTTTTTTTTTTTTTTCATTATTTTATCTGCATTATTTTGAAAGCTCTAATCCAGCCAATGTAGGACTGAGCTACAAGAAACTAACAGAAGTGCTCCAGTGGATGGGGAGTGGTTCCCTGCAGGATGAGGAGTAATTTTTGTCTTATGGTGCAAAGCATGGTGAAGATGCTGATAGCTGTCAAAAGAATTATTCTTTGTCCTCTCCAGGTGGATAATGTACTAACTGCTCATGAGACTTAGAAATTATTATTATCCTGCAATGCTAGATCTGTGCTTGCCAGGGTTCATGATTTTATTGCCTTATTGATCACAAGCACTTTGGCAGACTAGAGGTTGAAGTCATCTGAAATTCAGAGGCTGAAACTTAAATCATTCATTCATTTAAACTTCAGCTCTCAGCAGATAAACATGAACTCTCTGCATCTGATCTCTTTGCAGATCTCTAGGAAGCCACTAAAAGTAGACTTTTGAAAAAAGAGTTTCTGAGTGACAGTTTGTTTCTAGCATGTTAATTAATTTCTCTGTGCACATATTAGTGTTTGTTATCATGAACTTTAGGTTGTCCTTGGCATTTTGCAGTATGCTAAAAAGTGATGTTGAATATGAAGGAGTGTGTTACCAGCAAATAGAAGTGGCAGGTAACAGAGCTCATCACAGCAGATCAAGAAGGAACTTTGAAAGCATTGTGGAAGTGATACATGGTTGTGGTACATGGTTGAAAGTGTTTCAGCTAAATTTATGTGATAACAGTAGCAATGGCATGGAGAAGAGGCCCAGGGTTGGGCTTACTGCTATGGCAGCCAAGGTTACTGATAAATTTTGCACATCCCATAAGTGGGAGGGGCAAGGAGATGTAGACAGAACAGGTGACCAAAATTGTTGCTCTCTTCGACCATGGCCACCATCTGAAGAGGACCCTGCCTGTCGATCCTGAGATCTGAGGCCTGGTTCCAGACCATACATCGCTGAATCCAGTTCTGGTTTACTTCAGAGTCCAGCCCAGGACTTCCGGGTGCCTGCCCTGCAGCCGCCAGAGATACACCAACTCTGCTGGGCAGCACTGCAGTACCCCGAGAAATTCAAGAGTGGGTTTGTATATTTTGTATTGTTTTCTCTATTTATTGGTAGCATTAGTAAAGCATTTTAAAATTCCCAACTTGTAAGTTTGTCTGCATTTTCCTCCTATTACATTTCCTTAATGAGGTGGCAGAGGGCTAACAGAGCATCTGCCATGGTTTGTTGTCACCCTGCAATAAAAGGTGACAGCCCAACGGATCATAAAAATGGCTTAATTCTTATACAAGAAAAAAAAAAATCCAAAATACTAGAAGAGAGACAACTAACAGTCCCAGATATAACATGAACACACATATCACCACTGCTGAGAATCCTGGGGACTAACCTGGATGGCAAATAGTCCCCTAGACTGATATTTAGATATGCATCTGCATTTTTTTCTCCATTTTCTGTGTGACATCTATGAGAGAGAATTCATTTCTTCTTGGTGGACAGACAACTTGAGATTTACTCTTCCAAAGGAGCTGTAGTGAGACAGTCTTCTCTGAAACACAGTAATTGCTTATCATCATGCTTCTATGCAATTTTCATAAGGTTATTTTGTCCTCTGTAATTCCCCTGGATTGACAGGATTATTTTGACAGGATCTTAAGCTCCCCCAGACTTTTCATTAAGACTTCTTTTTCCTTCAGTAACCTGCACCAATGTTTTCAATGCTGGCAGCACAAGACAATGTAATTCTGCAATATTAAGAGCTCAAGAAAGACAAGTTACATTATTATCTTTATTCCTTGCTGTGAGGCTATTTCATGTTTGTCATCGACTCCTTGGGGATTCTTCTTTGTGGAATAAATCCTGCCATACCCCATTGTGGCAAGGATCTAATTAGCACACCCACCCTGACAGTACATCTATGAAGACCAAAGCATTGCCACAAGCTCAGAGCCAAGACTCAGTAAACAGTAGTAGTTAATTAATTAGTTTCAAACTTTTGACACACTCTTCCCTCTGAAGTACAAAAACTACTTCTTAATCCCATTAGCTGGCAATGGAGAGAAGAACTCAGACATTAAATTTTTTTAAAAATGGGAAGAGCACTTCTGACACCCAGAAAGAGATAAGTAAGAAAGTATGAGTGTTTATTCACACCCTGTAGCCCTTCAGGGCCATGAAAAAAAAGGGTAAAACACTTATCTTTCTCCAGCCCTATTTGATCTGGCACCCCAGCCTCTCCCTTTTGTAATTCAAGGTAGTTTTCTTGCTCCCTGAGAGGCTGTGCAAGTTATGTTTGTAGTGAATAGAAGATGTTAAGGAAGAATATCTTGTACATCTTAACAATCCAACAGAATAACATTAGTGGTGTTACAGTGCTAAAGGTAACCACTCAGACTCTATAGTACTGTAAGGCTGGGTTGGTTGTTGTGTCCATTTCAAAAAGCAGCAGCTCTAAGTATTCACTCATGGGATAAGTGACACCCAGTCATGTTCACATTGTCCTCCTCAAGCTACGCCAATGAAGGCTGTATCCCTTTTTTGTATTGTCTGAGCTCTTTGGCATCATCAATGAGACTTCCATTATGCTTAAGCGGGGAGGGGTGACAGAGAGACCTTACAAATTGAGCCTTGGGTGATGTGAAGTGGCAGGGAGTGCTGGAAGGAAACACATCAGTAATTAATCCTGTGTATGCCTGTGACCACACACATTAAAAGGACACTCACCTGATTATTCTGTTCCATGCCCCCTATCACTGTTTAGTACCTGCCCATAATTTTCCATTCTTAAAATATCTGTGCATGCCTAACACAGCCATGAAACAGAGGGAATGCTGTAACTTCTGAAAAGTCTATCTCTTCAGGCTTTAAATGAAAATTTATTCTTCAAATGTAAAAAGAGTAATTAAAAATAACAACTAAGAATACACTTCACTGAAACACACCGGAGCTTTTTTAGATCAGCTGGCTTGTTTGGGTTTTTTTTGGCCAAAGCCTCAGCAAATTTGAGTAAAGGCACTAGTTATCCCAGTTGGTGCTAAAACCTGGAGTCTTTTCATGTACTAGCTTTTCCTTAAGAGCAGGGGGAAAATCCCTTTCAAATCTCAGTGTTTGCTGCCACATAGTATTTCAAAAATGTCTGTCTTGCAAGCCCACATACAAGAAGCTAGCACAAATGCAGTGAGGAAAACAGAAACCTTGGTAATGGTGGAAGGAATAGAAAGGGCTCTCTATGCAAAACAGAGAAGCCAGCAACCAGCTCAGCCCCACATAGAGCCAGAGCAGGACAAGCAAAAAGGACAAGCAGAAAAGATGCTCTGTGTCTGAGCTGGCTGGGTTGCAGGACTGAAAGGAGATGTTATGTCATGACCACTGGTGGGCAACTCCTGGTACCACGTCTACAGGTCAAGCAGGTATATTACCCTGTGATTGCCTTTCATATCTTGCTCAGCAAATACTGAGGTATGTGTTTGAGTTCAGGCACTTGTTGCTCTTGACCTGATACACTTTGAGGGTGGAAATCCTCCATCTGAAAGATTTCTGACAAAGGGGTTTATGGAGTGTGAAAGCTAGCATGTTGGCTAAAAAAAAAAAAAAAAAAAAAAAAAAAAAAAGAATTGGACAGATTTTTAAGCTGGGCACAAGCTTCTAATTCTGAAGTTCTTTAAGGAAACATGATGTGCATTTTCTTGCTGATAGAAAATTTCTCTGGGTCAGGGAGGAGTGGCTGGGTCATACTCTCTTGCCAGCTGTGTTTAAACCACAACAGGCTCCCAAGAGAAGAAGATGCCAGCTTGTGCTGAAGGAGGGACAGCAACACTGCAGACATTGAAGGATGTGGGAAATAGGAAGCTGCTTTATTTCAATGAATTTAACTAGAATACATGAACAATATTTTCTCCCCTTTGTCTTGTGGATTTTTCTGCTGGGATATCATCTGGAAAGTATATGCAAAACAAAAAGCAAAAACTACAGACAAAAACTACAACAATTCCCCTCTACTCCATGCTTTAAAAACAAAGGACATTTTGTAAAACAGTACAAGAGACAAAGCCTGGGAAGCCGCACTGTATTGGGCTTATGTGTCCAGGTGCTGGCAGCTAGGTTCTACAGGGGGAGCCTCTGTGAGAAGAGATGAGGGGCTGCCCTATGCCAGACACCAAAACTGCCAGCTCCAAAGAGAGACGTGGAGTGCAAACTCAGTTTAAGGCCCATTATTAAGAGGCACTAAGCCAATTACTTAGCAAGATCTTCTCCCACTTGGGGCACTACTCCCCACAAAGGCTTTACAATGAATCTGCTAATAGAAGAAAAGGGTTCCCATGAGCGCCTTGCTCAGTTTCATAACTACAAGTTAAGCATCTGTTCTGAGCTTTTCTAGTCAGTGGGAGAGACATACACTGTGGAGAGCAATACATTCTTTCCCAGGGCAGGCACCTATGACATCATCCTTTGAGTTATGCATTTCTCCCTATCGGGTACTGAGGAATAATTGAACACCAGCTCAGGCGGGGACAAGGAACAGTTTGATAGCTAAAGCTTGATAAGGCAAACCCACTTCATGAACCTGGTTATCCCTAAAATGATAGCAAAATATTCCCAGGGCTCCCTTCTCAGCTGAACTTATTTCCTTTACTCTGAGCTCCATAGGTGCCCCTTGTAAAGTTCCTTATTTTTCTTAACTAGATACTTAATTACCTGTTCTTACTCTGACCAATTCACTGAAATTAGAAAGCAGCAAGGTTCCTCTCCCTTTTTCTTCTTCTCTCTCTCTCTCAAGCTCCCTTCCCTTCGGTGCAATCAATTCCTTCTACAGAAACAGAAACACCCTGGGAATATATTTGCTAATGAAAGCTGGGAATGGCTGTAAGATTCACCGTAGCATATCCCAACTAATTCCACTGTATATTATGTCGCATGCCACCATTTCACAGATAACAGATGGCACAAAGAAAAAGAGTATTTTAAAATGAAGGCCGAACTATCTTCATGTAGTGCTGATTGAATATACTTCTTGGCTTTCAGACGGATTCAATTTAGATGTAGTGTCAGGATAGTCTGCCTGCAATGCTAATTTCCTTACAACAAGACTTTTTGTTGCATCTCAGATCTTAGCTCTTTTTAAATGTGGGGCCTATCCCTTTAAGGAACCGAAGATCAGCTTCACTAGGTGCTGTTCTTGTCCTCTTTGGGAAAAGGAAGATATATCTTCCCTGACTAATATGAAAGACCTTCCACAGAGTTAATGGTTTCCCAGTCAGGATGATAATACTACCTGCCCCTCAATTGAGAGATCACGCACAAAATGATCATTTCAGCTGGGAAATGTGTGGCAGGAATAGATTAACTCTTGAGGTATCAAGCCTAATGCCCCACCTCACTAACTATCCCTGTTTCCCTCAGTGACCTGCGGACCTTCCTCAGTGATCATAGAATCATAGTATCATTTCAGTTGGAAGGGACCCTCAGGATCATAGAGTCCAACCATAACCTAACCTAACTCTAGCACTAAATCATGTCCCTAAGAACCTTGTCTAAACACCTTTTAAACACCTCCAGAGACCAGGACTCAATCACTTCCCTGGGAAGCCTGTTCCAATGCCTGACAACCCTTTTCATGAAGAATTTTTCCTTAATATCCAATCTGAACCTCCCATGGCGCAACATGAGGTCATTTCCTCTTGTCCTATCACTTGCTACTTGAGAGAAGAGACCAACACCCTCCTTGCTACAACCTCCTTTCAGGTAGTTGTAGACAGCAATAAGGTCTCCCCTCAGCCTCCTTTTCTCAAGGCTAAACAGCCCCAGGTCCCTCAACCACTCCTCATAGGATCTGAGTGCCATACCCCCCACCAGCTTCATCATCCTCCTCTGCATTCTCTCTAGTATTTCAATGTCCTTCTTATGATGAGGGGCCCAAAACTGAATACAGTATTCAAGGTGGGGCCTCACCAGTGCTGAGTACAATGGCACAATCACTTCTCTAGTCCTGCTGGCCACACTATTCTTGTTACAAGCTAGGATGCTGTTGGCCTTTTTGTCCACCTGGGCACACTGCTGGCTCATGTTCAGCTGGCTGTCAATCAACACCCCCAGATCCCTTTCTGCCAGGCAGCTTTCCAGACATTCTTCACCAAGACTGTAGTGCTGCCTGGGGTTGTTGTGATCCAAGTGCAGGACCCAGCACTTGGCCTTCTTAAACCTCATACAATTGGCCTCAGCCCTCTGTATGGCCTTCCTGCTCTCCAGCAGATCAATACTTTCACTGAACTTGGTGTCATCTGCAGACTTACTAAGGGTGCACTGAATCCTGTCATTCAGATCACTGATAAAGAGATTAAACAGAACTAGACCCAATACTGAGCCCTGGGGAACATCACTCGTGATGGGCCGCCAACTGGATTTGGCTCTGTTCATCACAAGTCTTTGGGCCTCATCCTCTAGCCAGTTCTTTATCCATCACAGAGTACACCCATCCAGGCTGCCCACTTCTCCAGGAGAATGTTGTGGGATATGGTGTCAAAGGCCTTACTGAAGTCTAAGTACACAACATCCATAGCTTTTCCCTCATCTACTAGGTGGGTCACCTTGTTGTAGAAGGAGATCAGGTTGGTCAAGCAGGACATGCCTTTCATAAACCCATATTGACTGTGACTGATCAGATGGCTTTCTTATATGTGCCATGTGATGTCACTGGGGATGATCTGCTCCATGATGTTCCCCAGCACCAAGTTTCGACTGCCAGGCCTGTAATTTCCTGGTTCCTCCTTCTGGCCCTTCTTGTAGATGGGCATCACGTTTGCCAACTTCCAGTTAACTAGGACCTCCCCAGCTAGCCAGGAGGTCCCAGTTGACTGTAAGTTGGCAAATGGAGCAGAAAGGCTGATATCTTGTGTCAGATAAACCATAAACAACCATTCCATACACACACACAGACAAAACAGGTTTAACTACTGACACAAAACATATCGCAAAGTATATGCAATATCCATGGCAAAACAACTCTGCATTTTTCTCAAAGAATACTTTCATTGGTTCAGCACAAAAAATCAGACAATACCAGCTCTTACAGAAGTAAAAGAAAGGGAAAATTAACCTCTAGTGGAAAAGATGAAAAATGTTGTGATTAGCATAGCAGTATCATTGGTTCTTTATTAATCTCTAAACTTGCATTTAAACAAGTTAAATACTGTAGGATGTTTCTCTGCAGTTTAGAATAAAATTTTTCAAAATAAAATTGTCTGTTACTCTAATTTATAGCTGATATTTTGGGTAGATATTTAACTGGAAAAAAAAATCCATGCATGTATTATCTTGTTTAAGCTCATAATCAGCAACCTACTGTGAGTTTGAATTAACTGGTTTCCTTTTTTTCTTCTTTTTCTCTCTCTCAGGGTGGGAGACAAAAGTAGGTGTGGAATCCAAATTCAATAAGGAACATAGATTCAAAAGAAACTTGTGCCTGTCCTTGCTATGCTTTGTGATGGTCTTCACAGTGGGGTGGCTCCTTAAATCAACAGTGAAGCACAAGTGATAGGAAACACAACGAATTGGAGTTCTGCTGTCATCATTAGGATAGCAATCTATAGCAGAATCATTCTTTACCACAGGGTATTTTTCTATTAGCTTTGGTATCATCTTCCTAAAATGTTCTGCCAACCAGCAAGTAGCTGAATAAAGGAGCTAGATGAGGACTCATAGTATCATAAATCAATTTTTTAAGGAGGATGGAGGAAACCATCCATCAATCTGTTACTTACGCCCTATCATAGTCCACGCCATGCTCACTTTCTGCATGTGCTTTTCTATTCATGTTGCCACACCTGTGTAGCAGTGTTCTCAGGACAGAGATAACCCTGACACTGTGTGCTGCCCTTCCATACAGGACTGTGGAGATCAAATGATCCACCTTACAACCCTAACTCAGACAGTTGCTAGAAACTGAAGGCAGACTGCTTCTTGAGACTAAAATCCTCTCCCGAATCCAGGCTGAACTGGAGGTGAATTTATACTTACGTGGCACTTCACCATTCACCCTGTCACAAAAACACCACCATAATTTCTGTTTCAGAAAACATTAAGCTGACAGTGTGGTACTTACTGTATTTTGCAGATTATAAAGCTACTGAAATTCTTGAATTTTCCCAGATTTTCCCAATTTATCCATAACTACAAATTAGGTTTTTGCCTTTGAGATCTACTTCTGTAAACCAGGAATTATCAGAAGTTTTAGCTACTGTGATCAGGACTATATCATATGCAAGACCAGACATTTTTACAGGAGAGGAGCTGCCTTTAAGAGCATGATCACTACAAAGTGTATAAATCGCCCAATTTAATCACAATTGTGAAGGCAGAGTTGTGTTTTATTTATCAAAATAATGATAAATTACTCCAATGTAGCCTTTTGTTAGCTTTGCACCAACTTATAAATTAGTCTGTTTCTACAGGGATCTCTGTGGAGCTTCCAGTTTGATTTTTCATTCATATTGTGAAGTTGTTCAATGCATCCTTCAGTACAGCAAAACCGGAGAGACCTGGCATCTCCCAGGTTATTTAAAAATTATTATTGCACTTAGCCAACACTTCAGAGCTTTCAGGCTTGATTTTAATTAGAGGACCTGTAACATTTTTACTATTTTTAAGCAGCTGCCTTACTTCACAATCATGATGCTCTGATTACAAAAGACATGGGGAACAGAAACTATGCAATGCTGTTGCAAGACAACTCCACTAGAAAGAGTTATAGCTTGTTGTGGGAGGTTCTTATCGAACTCCTTCAAAGCTGTGCTTACCTAGTGTTGAAGACTTGAACATTTTACTTCAGGTTTCTTTGTCAGAATTGTGTACAAACATCTATGTGCACAACAGTGCAGGTTTTACCACGTTGTTTCTGCGTCATTACTGAGCAAATGTGAAGAAATTATTCTAAAAAAAGTGGAGTTATATTTTGCATTAAAATCTTGCAGGGTGTATGTGTGAGATATGGGAATGGATTTCATGCTATTTGGTGCTATAGGGACAGACAAAGCAGCTTTAGTGGTGTATCTGCACCTGAATCATTGCCACACTCAGTAACTATATAGCTCATTCCTCAACTCCATTGCACATCAGACTTGAGAGAAATTGATGATTTTTTTATATTTAGTTTTTGAACCAAAATTTCATGTTTATTTCTAAACTACTTCAGGCCACTAGACGAAAGCAGTCCACATCAGTCAAATCAATCATTTATTTAATTCTAAAGTATACTTTATTCACTAAAAGCTTTCTCACTAAAAGCAGACAACAAATTACAGACAACCTTTCATAAAGCTACTGTGGTTATGCTGGTGTTCTTATTCACACTCCTCTGTGGTTAAGACACTTGCCAAGATATATGTTGTAGGAAAAGGCAGGGAGGAGCTCTGAACTACCATCTCTCTTCATAATGGCAAGTCCTGCTTGACTAACCTGATCTCCTACGACAAGGCGACCCGCCGCTTAGTAGATGAGGGAATTGCTGTGGATGTTGTCTACCTAGAATTTAGTCAAGCTCTTGCCGCCCTTTCCTATAGTATTCCCCTGGAGAAACTGGCTGCTCATGGCTTGGATGAGCATACTATGGGTAAAAAACTGGCTGGATGGCCAGGCCCAATGACTTGTGCTGAATGGAATCAAATTCAGTTGGCTGGCAGTCACGAGTCCTGTTTCCCAAGGGCTCAGTACCTGGGCCAGTTTTGTTTACTATCTTTATCAGTGATCCAGATGAGGGGATCAAGTGCACTCTCATAAGTTTGCAGATGACACCAAGTTGGGTGGGAGCCTTGATCTACTGGACGTAGGAAGGCAATACAGAGGACAAGCTGAATTGATGGGCTGACGCAAATTGCTTGTCATTCAACAAGGCTAAGTGTGAGGTTCTTTACTTGGGTCTCAACAACCCCATGCAGTGCTACATTCTTGGGGCATATTGGCTGGAAAGCTGTTTGGTGGAAGAGGACCTGGGGGTTTTGGTCAACAGTCAGCTGAACATGAGCCAGCAGTGTACCCAGGTGGATAAAAAGGTCAACAGCATCCTAGCTTGTATCAGAAATAGTGTAGCCAGCAGGAGTAGGGAAGTGATTGTTCCCCTATACTCAGCACTGGTGAGGCCCCTCCTCAAATACTGTGTTCAGTTTTGGGTCCCTCATTGCAAGGAATACATTGAGATACTGGAGAAAGTTCAGAGAATGGCAACAAAGGTGGTGAAGGGTCTGGATTGAGCACAAGTCTTATGAGGAGTGGCTGAGGGATCTGGGGTTGTTTAGCCTGAAGAAAAGGAGGCTGAGGGGGGACCTCATTGCTTTCTATGAATACCTGAAAGGAGGTTATGAGACGCAGGTGTCTGTCTCTTTTCCTAAGTAACAACTGGTAGGACAAGAGGAAATGGTACAAGCCACTCATTGGAGAGAGGAAAGAAATGTTTTCAATGCCACCCACTAATCAACAGTCAGGGATTCATCAGAAACATCAGAATGTGATAAAACATCAAAATTCCAGGGATTTTCAAGTGAGGTACACTGGCATGTCTCCAACCCCAGAGATCCTTGGCAGCAGTTGGAATGAACTTCAATGAAAGAAGTCAGCTCTACAAGTCCTGAATAAAAACCACCTACAAGCCCCATTGTGCTCTCTGGATTTTAGTGGATGAAGAGTTCTGTTCAAGAGGCAATTTATCAGCTGCCTTTCCCACATCAGGTCTTTGCTTGGACTATCTTTTGTTTTGATCTCTGGCTGCAGAACCCTTCCTCTAATTTAGGGTCAGCCTGTTTAACAGGGAGACAGAATTTACATCCCGATGAGCATGACAGAAATAATCCAGCAGCTGTAAAATGACTAGTGAGATCCTATGGACCTGTGTCGTGCCAGTTTTAAAAGTCAGATCAGCCCTATTATGACCTTAGCCTTCTAATGGGCTGCTTAGAGGTCTGGCTGGGACCAAAACCATAAAAGCCCTGTATCTGCTCCACAGTACTTGGTTTAGGCTGATGGTCTTGTGAAGACCGTGCTCCAGGAAATGCTGAGGAATTTGAATGTGGTGGCCTGAAGCTGACAGGCTGCATTCTTCCTCTCTTCTTCCTAACTAAGGAAAAGCAGTTATTCTGTGAAGTCTACACCTCATTAGATAATGAATTACCTGAGTCTGTGCTTCCCAGGAGGAGGCATACTTACATCTTGTTTTCACAAAGGAGGAGGCTTACAGCAGAGACAGTACTCAAGGTTGTGCTGAAAGGAAAAGGAGGGAATCCTGGAAAACCACATCCAATGGAAATTATGAAAGAGTAAATTTTTCCCCAGATATCCTGCTTCTCCTCCAGCAGCAGCCAGTCTGTGTTCCCCAAACTCTGACATGGTCAAAGAAAGGCCACAGTCCTCCTCCTGCAT
The DNA here is from genome assembly GCF_963082525.1 of Nesoenas mayeri. Lineage (NCBI taxonomy): Eukaryota > Metazoa > Chordata > Aves > Columbiformes > Columbidae > Nesoenas > Nesoenas mayeri. The sequence continues at coordinate 36,800,009 of NC_137542.1, forward strand.
GAGCATGAGGGCTGTCCTGGCCTCAAGCCTCAGACAGGGCAATTTGCACAAGAGTCTGGTACGATTAAGTCAGCTCCACTCATGCGTGCCGCAAAGCTGGCCAGTGAGGAAGAGAAGAGAACTCCTGAGGCCTCTCTCAGACCCTCAAGAAGGTCATACGAATTGGCACTCACTAGGAATGGGGAATTCCTTTATTTTCCCATAGGAACCAACACAGGAACATAGGAACCGTAGGAACAAACACAGGGAACAAACACACACAGCAGGCAAAGGCTACACAACTACCACAAGCAAACCTTGCCCCAAAATTTATCACACTGTCCAATGCACGAACTGATATGTGGCCTTGTATCAGCCATCCTTCTTTCAGGTATGTGGGATGACTAATTCTCCCTGACAGTCTTAAATCCCAGGCTGATGAAACTGAAAGCAATGTCAAAACAGACACAGACCTTCATGGTGAAGCCAGCACAAAGTCACATCTTGCTCTAAAGAAGCAGCAGCATTTCAAAGGCTGAGCCTGGCTCTGATTACTTTTAACAGAAAAGAACAATGAATCTGTTAGCTGAGCCATGAAGGCATTCTTAAACTGGAGTAACTCTACCAGTCTCATTAAGTTCTAGTGAGTTATCTGATTGTTCCAGACTCAGGTAACAAACTACCAATATACGAGACACAATGTGGCTATGCCTGGTTTTAAGCAGCGATGGCAGCTCTTTGGCTGCAGCAAAAATTGAACAGACCTTTAAATCTGGTTTTGTGACCTTCAGCGTCCTTGGATTAACTTTACATAAAAAAGAACCAACAAATGTACAAGCCCTCCTACTTGCATCTGATTTGCAATCTAAGGGAAAAAAAAAAAAAAGAAAAAGAAAAAATAATTCTATTTAAAAAATTATGTAGCTGTACTTATTACAGGCAATGGCACTGATCAAATCACTCTCATGCCACTATCTCGATTTTGAGGCTGACACAAACAGCATGACCCAAGACTGAACTGTCTGACGAGATGAATCAAAAGATTTGGAAAGGATGTGTTGAAAAAAACCTGAGAGGTCTGCCAGCCACTTAGCCAAATTTTAATCATTCTGACTAAGGGCTTTTTCCACTGAGGAAAGAATATTTTATCCCCATAGCAGCAGAGAAGCAAATAAACTGTTCTGACCCTCAGTGCAAAAGGATACATTCATGCCTTTTTTGGGATTTAGCCAAGAAAAGATTCACAGTATCACAGTATGTTTGGGATTGGAAGGGACCTCAAAAGATCATCTAGTCCAATCCCCCTGCTGGAGTAGGAACGCCTAGGTGAGGTCGCACAGGAACATGTTCAGGCGGGTTTTGAATGTCTCCAGAGAAGGAGACTCTACAACCTCCCTGGGCAGCCTGTTCCAGTGCTCTGGCACCCTCACTGAGAAGAAGTTTTTTCTCAAATTTAAATGGAACCTCTTGTGTTCCAGCTTGATCCCATTACCCGTTGTCCTATCGTTTGCCACTGAGAAGAGCCTGGCTCCATCCTCGTGGCACTCACCCTTTACATATTTATAAGCATTAATAAGGTCACCCCTCAGTCTCCTCTTCTCCAAACTAAAGAGACCCAGCTCCCTCAGCCTTTCTCCATAAGGGAGGTGCTCCACTCCCTTAATCATCTTTGTTGCCCTACGCTGGATCTTCTCCAGCAGTTCCCTATCCTTCTTGAACTGAGGGGCCCAGAACTGGACACAATATTCCAGATGTGGTCTCACCAGGGCAGAGTAGAGGGGAAGGAGGACCTCTCTCGATCAACTAACCACCCTCCTTGTAATACACCCCAGGATGCCATTGGCCTTTCTGGCAACAAGGGCACAGTGCTGGACATGGTCATCCTGTTGTCCTCCAGGACCCCCAGGTCCCTTTCCCCTACACAGCTCTCTAATATGTAATTTCCCAACCTATACTGGAACCTGGGGTTGTTCCTGCCCAGATGCAGGACTCTACACTTTCCGTTGTTAAATTTCATCAGGTTGTTCCCCACCCAACTCTCCAGCCTGTCGAGGTCTCTCTGGATGGCAGCACAGCCTTCTGGCATGTCAGCCACTCCTGCCAGCTTAGTGTCATCAGCAAACTTGCGGATAGTACACCCTATTCCCTTGTCCAAATCGTTAACGAATATATTGAATAATATTGGCCCCAGTACTGACCCCTGAGGCACTCCACTAGATACTGGCCTCCAACTAGACTCTGCACCATTGACTACCACTCTCTGGCTTCTCTCCTTAAGCCAGTCTGCAACCCACCTCACTACTCTATTGTCTAGACCACACCTCCTCAGCTTAGCTGTGAGGATGCTGTGGGAGACTGTGTCAAAGGCTTTACTGAAGTCAAGGTACACGACATTCACTGCTCTGCCATCATTCATCCACCTTGTTACATTCTCGTAAAAGGCTATGGGGTTGGTCAAGCATGACTTACCCTTGGTAAAGCCATGCTGACTGCCCCTAATAACCCTCTTATTCTTGATATGCCTTGAGATGGCACCAACAATAAGCTGTTTCATTACTTTCCCAGAGACAGAGGTGAGGCTGACCGGTCTATAATTACCTGGGTCCTCCCTCCTGCCCTTTTTGAAGACTGGAGTGACATTTGCTTTCCTCCAATCCTCAGGCACCTCTCCCGTTTCCCAAGACTTAGCAAAGATGATGGAGAGCAGTCCAGCAATGACTTCAGCCAGCTCCCTTAGCACCCACGGATGCATCCCATCTGGACCCATGGATTTATGGATGTCCAGATTGCTTAATTGGTCCCTAACCCAACCATCATCAACTAAAGCAAACTCCTCCATTGACCTGGCTTCATCTGGGGTCTCAGGGCTACAGGGCTCCCAGGACAACCTCCAGCAGAGTAAACAGAGACAAAGAAGGCATTCAGTAATTCTGCCTTCTCTGTATCTTCTGCCACCAGGGCACCCACCCCATTCATCAGTGGGCCTACACTGCCTCTGGTATTAGTTTTATCTGCTATGTATTTGAAAAAGTTCTTTTTGCTGTCCTTGACCCCTCTCGCCAGCTGTAATTCTAAGGAGGCCTTGGCTATCCTAGCTGCCTTCCTACATCCTCTAACAGCAGCCTTATATTCCTCCCAAGTGGCCAGCCCCTGCTTCCATGACCTGTAAACTCTCCTCTTCTGCTTGAGCATACCCAACAGATCCCCATTCAACCACACAGGCCTCCTGGCTCCCTTCCTTGACTTCCAACGTGTGGGGATGCTCTAATCCTGAGCATGGAAGAAACAATCTCTGAATGCAATCCAGCTATCTTGGGCCCCTTTTCCTTCAAGCAGTCTTGCCCATGGGATTTCCCCCAGCAATTGTTTGAAAAGGCCGAAGTTAGCCCTGCTAAAGTCCAGGGTTGCAATTCTACTTGCTATTCTGTTCCTGCCACACATGATGCTGAACTCCACCATCTCGTGGTCACTGCAACCCAGGCAGCCCTCAACCTTTACTGCTTCGACCAGAACCTCCTTGTTAGTGAGGATGAGATCCAGCAGTTATCATCAATGCACTGGAGGAACCTTCATGTGGTTTTGGCTCTACTGGCTAAAGAAATTCTGAGTGAAAGGGTGTGGGCATAGTAGCCACTTGTAGAGACCAGTAGCAATGGGAGTGTGGCTCATACAGGCTCTGGGATAGTCTTCACTTCTTAGTCCTAAACTTCTGTCATGGAGTGCTGCCTGTGGAGGTGCCCAGGTTTTCGGGAGTATAAGGAATCCCATATACACAAGGATCAGGCTATCTCTAGGCCTTCAGCTCAGAAGATTGATACCCTACTTAACCACTGCCTGATTTTGGGCAAGCTGCTCCAATTCTCCACTCATGAGTCTCTACTTATAAATGTTAGGTAAAAATAAAGAATAATCAGGTGATTAATCCAACTATATAATTAACATACAATATATAATGTAATATATGATAACTTATATGTTATATAATTAATATATAACATATATAATATCTATAACTGAGTTAAATAACAACAATTTTTAAATAATAATTTGAAGAGCTCTTGGGAAAAAGTCCTTCACTTGTGCACCTTGGTCTTGCTGGCTGATGTGAACAAGAAACATTATTTGACCACACAATCACAAAGAGCATCAAAAAAACCAGAAACATAGTTATCTGATATTTCAGAGGTGAATGCATCCTATCGCCTTTAAGTTTCTCAGAAGGAGTCTGGGCCTGAAGAGAAAAGACCTGCCACCATTTCTTCATACAGCTTCCTACCTCCAATTGTATAGACTTGGGCAGTTCCTGTTCTGAAGAGCTGGCATGAATGACCCCAGCCAAAACTCAGGTAGACGTTATGCCTCCTCTGCTAGGAAAGCAGGCTAAGACAAGTCTGCAGCTTTTGCAAAAAGTGAACTCTGGTTCCAGCATGCAAGTGGCTTTCCTTCCTTCTTCATGTAGTGGATTTTACCTGTCAGTGTAGGGATCACTGTGAATGCTACTACCCAATAAGCTATAACTCAATATCCTCTTTATGTGGGTGTTAATGATTGCTAGTCCCCTGTAGAATGGCAGGTGCCTCACAGACTTCCTCAAGTTGTGGACTAGACATGGTGAAGGGTGAATGCAGACTGCCACTGAAACTGGAATGAAGTAAGGTTTTGTCCATTATGTCCCTTTGCATTCATCTTCTTCTATATGCAAAGAAAAAAATAATACTTCTGATTAAAGAAAATCTATTCGAACTCTTCATTTACACTTTTCTCTGTGTATACATGCACACAAACTTGGTAATATACAATGGCTGTTCATACTGTTTCCCTATTGTAAGGATGTTCTGCAGAAACAAAGCAGTGCTTCATAGGTCACACAATCTTATTCTGCAATACAGTAGACAGGCCATTCTGGCTCTAAAAAACACCCAGAAAACTCATAAAACAGCAGTTCAACCAGGAAATAAAAAGGCACAAGGAAAAAGAGAGGGAGGATGTACTGTGTGATCAGACAGTAAATTACAAATGCCTTCACACCTTTCTTGTCTTCTGGCTGGTAACATAAATAAATAACTGATGGGATAAGGGATGGCTGTACTGAAGAGCTTCTTGTTACGAACAGAGAATAATTTGTCAAATACAATTGATAGATACTAGTTTCCCAAAAGATCTCCTGTTAATGGGGAACCCTGGTAAGAAGGTCAGAAGTGCAGACTGGACTGCGAGGTGGCAGAACGGCATCTTCAGCAGAATAATGTCTGGCTGTTCAGACACAGTTTATCAGTTGCAACAGTACTCGAAAAGAACTGGCAAAAGGTCATTTGTTGGGTTCCACACTTCTTGTCTTTCCAAGTAGGTGACACAAATGCTTAGAATTTCAATAAGTCACAGCCAGGAAGGCTTGAGACACCATTCAGATGTTCTTCCTAGCAATTCCAACACTAATCACCATACATCATCTGCTTGGGTTTATTTTGCACCCAGTCCTGAGTGGATTATTCTGCTCAGCCCCATGCCAGCAATGTGCCTAAGTTTTGCCAGCCAGCTCAGTGAGACAAAAATTGTTCAAGGATTTCAGCTGAATGACTCTACAAGACCCCCTAATCAGTACATAACAGTAAAAAAGGCTGCATTTCAAGACTCATTTCAGTAACTCCAGAAGCATCAACCAGTGGGATCTCATCAGCAAGTATACAAAGTGATATCTACTGGTGAAGATTTGGTTTAGGATGAAATGTAGAAATGAAGTTAGAGCAAGGTAGAGTTGGACAAAGAAGCTGACTAACAAGGTTGCAAGATAATAGTGGGGGAATCAGCAGCTGGAAACTGAGTCTCCTGAGTTCTGCTAAATAACTGAACCACTAACTATTGTGGAATCAGATGAAAAACATGTCAGTTAGCTTCTGAGTTCCAATGGTTTGCTAATGGTGCCTCCCTTTCCTAAATTTTAAAAATGGCCTAAAGCTACAGGGCAGGAAGTAATCCATGCAGCTCTCCTATTCGGGAAGCTCTGGTAGTTTAATGCCAAGAGATAAGACCTAGAACACACACTTTCATTCAGATCACCTAGAGCAGTAGGAGTAGTAACTACATTTATACAGTCCTAAAATTACATTCATCCCTTTGAAGGCAACTTGCAAGGCTAATGTGGCCCCCTGTGAAAATGAGTTTGACACCCCTGACCTAAAGAATTCTATACATGTAAGTGGCTGGATTCACAAAGACCAAGATACATTGCAAATCCTGGGACTTCCAAGGGAATACAAAGATGAAACTACAGTGGATACGTAGGCACAGATTCCCTAAAATAATGCCAACTATTACTATGCTTAATAGTGGCCTTGGAGGTCTTTAGCAGGTACATTAATTCTTGTTCCATGCTGAAAAACACTTCTGGGAAGGCACTGTTCTCTCTCTCAACTTTCAACAGAGACTGCTGAATTTAACTACACACAGATAATTTTGTCCACCTTTGGCTTTCTATTTCTGCTTCATCTTACTGAAGCAGACCTGTTCGTTCACCTTTTCACAAAAGATAGTCACAGCCTTGCAGATAAGGTACTTTTTTGGTGAAACAAGGCAGAAAATTAAATCTGACTGGAATTTGCAAATGTTGAAATTGTTGAGAAGTGAGTAACTTAGTAAAATTGCAAAGGACTGTAATATGGAAAAAAGTTTAATGCTAAAGATCTTTAAGCTATGGAGAAAACTGATAGGGAAGCTGAAGAATTTGGCTCAGAGGCAACACAGACCAGTCAGGACATTCTTGCATACAAGCGGTTGGAGGACAAGTTCTGGCTCGGAGATCAGAGGTGTAGTCCAGGTCAAACAACAGTATCTGCTTGGATGCCTCCAGATACAAATATGAAGATGACCTGCAGGGTTATGGTGCTCTTCAGTCACCCTGCAAATGTCCTTTCCTTTTTGCAATGCTGCTTGGGCTTACTCCAGCTTCCACTGTCTTCAATAACCAATGCATCAACTGTGTCCAGAACACAGAAAATACCACAGGACATGGTCCTTGCAGCCTTCTTCACCCAGAACAGCCCATGATTCAATTGCTTCCCAGTTGTCATTGTTACTGGCATTATGACTGTTTCCACCTACCCCAGAGCCCACTTATTGGCAGGCACAATATAATTCTTGTTTTGCAAAGTATAACATTGGGAGTGTTATAGCCTACTGCTTTCTCATAGCTAGAAGGCCTGTGACCCCATTGTAAACACTCTTTGGTTTATAGTACAAAGAGTATCTGCACTGAGCTAGACTAAAAAGACTTTTCTTGTTTTTCTTTGGCCTTTTAATTTTTTTTAATCCTGAATTATCAAAAGCCTATGTGGAAAAAGGGGAAGAGTCAAGTTAATTATATCTCTCCATCTGTAGCATACATATACATCTCTGAAAATCTACTTTAAGGCACATACACTGAACAGTAGCTGCAGGTTCATTAGATCACAAGCGATGGATAAAAATTCACATCACTGCTTTAATATCAATGATTTAAAAGGGAAGAGATCAGACAGCATGTTTCTGTTCACTGAGATATGAATTTTATCATTTGAATTACAGAACATGATTAATTCCTGAGGAAAATATTTTTTTTGTTTGAGATCATTCACCTTTTGACATGCAAATAATACAATTTCTGCATTTTTTTTTCCATTTTCAATAGCCTCCAATGAAAAACGTACTACACATTTCTTTCTTGCAAGGAAGACTACACTTTCAAAATTGTGGTGAAAATTCATTTGTTGGTCTAGGAATCTTTAAAACCCTTGGCAATATCTCCGTCTGAAGTTAGACAAGAATGAAATATCCCACAGATGTACTAACATGGGAAAGTTTAACTAACATTGCGAATCTGTTTTATAGCAACAGAGTTTTACCGAATTTACACTCCTGAGATTGGAGCTTAGTTTCAGAGGTCTGATATTGCTGCAGAACAGAGCCAATTCACATTCTGGTATTTTTTGTGCCGTAAGATAGAATTTTCACAGCTATGCACCAGTAACATATGGAAATATGCAAATGAAATATTAAAATAAAATAATTATATGATGTTGCATGTTGATCATCTCACATAAGAATCTAGGACTGCAGCTATAAACACTGATTGCTTTTTTTGTTTGAGTGACTTAGCATCAAAAGTGAGTTCAACAAACTAAAAAAAAAAAAAAAGGCAGAATTATTGGAACACTTTCCTACTAAAGAGAACAGAGGCTCTAATTTAGGACTTCTCCCATTGCCAGAAACCCAAATGTTCTCATTTTTCTAGAAGTAAATTCCAGTACCACCTACTTTAAACCATGGAACACCTTGAAATCACATCTTATATATCTACAAAGAACTAAATAGTTTTCATGGTTTTCCTGGGACATAGACAACTCCAAATACTGCAGAGGATATTGCTGCCTAAACACTGTGAGCATTTAATGGCCCAGTAAGAAAAATGAGAAGAAATAATGGCACACATCCAGAGACAGAAGGACTTCATCATTTCTGTACTGCAAATAAAAGCACTAGGAAGCCCTGGGCATTTCTCACTGTGCCATAGAGGCTCATTCATCCAAAAGGATGTTAACATTATTCTGCCGTGAAGGCTTTAATCACATAATGACCCTTCTGCTTTTGAACTTTGCAAATAGGAAAAGCTCCTTGTCCCTCACCCAGACAGATCTCAGAAGAAAATGTGGTTGGGAAGAACTCATGAACTATATTAGTGGAAGCATAATAATAACAAAGAATTAAGTCAAATGAGGAAATTCATTATATTGCCATCAGAATTTGTATACTGCATAGCAAATAAGCTTGAGAACACACATTGTGAGGTGTGGCTGAGATGAAATACTGAACATCTGTTTATTAAAAAAGCAGACCTCACCTCGTGCAATGGGAGAGCCGAGGTTCCTAGAAGCCTAAATGTATGAATTAAGCACTGTGCCAAAATCTTTACACAGAGCCCAACAGGGCCAATTACAACTGCAGAGACAACCTTAACTCCTCCTGTATTTGAATTTTCCACTTGCCACCATCTATATTTCTCATGCAGATTTCATGCTCAGTTTGGAAAGCAGGAATCCTGGCGAGGCAGTAGTGCTGAAAGCAAGCCCAGATCGGATCAGAAAGCCAGCTGCATACACACATCCTGGGGTAGAAGAAAGTTGGAGTATACCATAGTTTTGTTTTTTACATGCTTTCAATCCATTTTCAGTTTCAGATGCTGGACTTTAATATTGGGTATGAGCTGGTAGACAACTAGTTGTCTAGTTATTTCAAAATGTCGTGTCCAAATGTCATCCTTAAAAATTCATTCCAAACAAAAATGCTGCATATTCTTCTGTGAGAAAATATTTTATTGCTCTATAATTCATTCTACCATTTCCCTAAGTCATTCTGTGCCCAGCTGCCATGCTGAGCTGAGGGCATATGTAGCTCAGTTTAACAGATTGAATTTAAAACCTGAAGTTAGCACATATCTATGGTAACCTTTTGAAGCTCTGCATGGCTTCTACATTTCCTGAAGCCTTAAACAAGAGAGTGTATTCATCACACTTGTTGAAGAGCCAAGGCAAAAAGTCCAAAACAATGAACATGATGAGCCTGTCCTTTCTGTAGACCTCATCTAGAGCCATAGTAACTGATGAAGCCGTGATTCTCTGGCTTGTTTCCCCCAACATCCTGTAGTTGCATTAAGAGAGGAACTTTGTGACTGTGGGTTCATGACCTAGGATACACAGTCTCAAGCTTGTATTTTGCATAAATAATCTGTTCCTATTTGCTCAACTCACGTGCTCATTTCTCACTCTTTCATGTGAGAAATGAGCAAATATCAGGGAAGTACCTAATACTTGAAACTTCTTGGATTTAATTCAGAGCTGCTAACAATAACTTGTGTATGTACACATACCAGACAGAACCTCTGTTTCAGTTTTCTTCTCTATATTTCTGCTTTTACTGGAGCTGGCAAAGAAATGAAGATAATTTCTAAATAAACAAGTAATGGAGGAAATAATCCAGCCCTTTTTTTTTTTCCTGTTCTTTTAACATTTGTTTTAGATTTCCAGCCATCAATTCACAATACTTGGAAACTGTCTTGTATATCATCAAATCCATCTCTTTGTCAGGACAAAATAATCTTTCTCTTTCACAGAACTGTCAAACTTAAAAAAAAAAAAAAAAAAAACAACAAACACAAAACAAAAAAAACCCAACCAAACACAAAACCAGCTTCTTTCTACAGCTTTATCTATCTTTTCTGATTCTGCAGAAAACAGCTTCAACTTTCAAATGCATGTTACCTGGAGAAAAAACAACCACAGGAAACTGACATCCTGTGTTTTCACAAGCTGCATGCAGTGCCCAAAACAGGACTTCCTGTTCCTAAACTGAAAGGTAATCCACCACATCACAAGAAAAACTGGTCGAATAACATTCCTCCAGGTATCCCTGTTTACTCTCTCTGCAGAGCCGACCCTTTGCCATATCAGTCGGGAGAACAGGCATTTCCAAGAGACCTCACCACCCAGTACTCAGCCTGACTCAGCAAAGACTGAATAGCTAGTAGTATCCCAGGGAAATCCCTGTTGGGTGGATGTTTCATCCAAGCTCAGGCTGTGTGCATCCTACTCATGAGCATGTGAATTCTAGTCTAGATCACCATGGATTTGTAACAGAGGGCATCTCAATTCTCTTAAATGCTTTTACAGCCATTTGTGCAACAGCAAGAAAAATGCAACCCTGTCTGCCTCTGGGAACAATTCAATGGTCTAGCAGAAAAGACAGTGACCACTGAAAACAGAGGATTAACCCACCTGCCTGCAACTCAGAAATTAATTACTCTTTTTTTTTTTCCCTCTAATACAGACCTACAGACCTATGTCATCTCTTAGAAACAGTTCCACCTATAAACCTACATTAAACATATACTACACACATTGATATGTTTAGATTAATACATTACACTATCTAGATATATATTCATTAAATACATTATAAAACAAAAAAAATTTGACCAGGTAGGGGTTCATAATCTGTCTTTCTGATAACTAATACCCTCTTCTAGATGATCATATGAATACCTTTATCTGACAGTGCCACAGGTACACAATTCTTTGTCAGTACTTTATTTTCTTAGAACCATAATCCCAAATTTCTTTATTTGCAGAACAATTCTCTGCACCCCTTTATAGGATGCACTTTGCCATCAGAATAATTCATCCTTATCTGAGCTTCTCTCCTGAATCATAAGGATTAGGTCAGAAGTTTTGCCCAATGCACACATTGTTTTGTTTAAGGACAGCTGTTTTCAGCTATGTGATGAGACTTTGAAGCTTTTTCCCAGACATGTTCGTAGGGCACTGTAACCTGCACAGAGGCAGGCACTCCATAGGGAACATCTCTTATACTGAGCAGAGCTTTTTAGTGTGGGAGGCATGTGTAAACTGGGGCAGAGCTCCAGGGACAGTGATCAAGATTAGAAAGTTATCAGTGTGGCAAAGTAATTACCTGGCTCTATCCAGGTGCACAGGGAACTGGTCACGAATCAGCTGAAAACAGCAGTTCTCCACTGAGCATCATGAGTTGCCCAGTGTGTGCTGAAAGCCGGATCCCTACCTTGTCTCGAATCCCTTGTCTCATAATTTCTCTTTCAGCCTCCATCTTGGCATATTTGGCTTTCCGCTCTTCCTCTTCTTGCCTGAGGGCTTCCTGTCGTTCCTCTTCTTTCTTGGCAGCATCTGGGTCTTTCTCCTCATCCCCACCCAGCATCTTCTCCATGTCTTTTGTAGCCCCTAGGGAAAGCACAAGAGAAAGTCAGCTTTGTAAGAATGTGGGAAAACCACCATGATGCTGTCTTTCTCCTTCCCCACACTCAGGACCTCCTTCCACTCCTTCTGCATCTGGAAAAGTTTCTCCTTCCACTGATCAGGAGGTGCACTCCCCACACAAGCAGGAGGTGGGCAAAGCACCCAGCCTGACCAGGTGGATTACCTGGCACTGGTGGGAGAAGCATGGCTGCAAGAGGAAGAGAATACATCTGTAGACTTGCATGATGGCAACACAATTAGCTTGTAGTCCTGAGAAGGCAAGCTGCCATCCACACAATGTTTTCACTCCATCAGCTCAGTCAAGTGACTGAAGATTGATTTTGGAGTGTCTTGCATTAGCAAACATTTGGAGGTTTTGATTTCTAGGCTACTACCACAGATCAGAAAGAAGCAGTACCTCTATAGGTCTCTTATCTGCCCTTGGACACCACGACCTCCAATGCTTATTATGTAGGTGGGATCATACCTCTGTGTGGTCCTCCTTCTACACCCACATGCACACTGGATCCAAGTTTTCAGCCCCTGTGTGCTCTTGAGCCAGCTCTTCGTTATTGTGCAAAGCCCTTGCACAACCATACAAATGGGGAGGCTTCTTGCATGCCCCTCTGTTTATCTCTGATAAAATTGATTTGGGTTCAATAATTTCTTGAGTTTATCTCTTTTTAGCTTCTCTTCACTTAGAGCTACCCAGACAGTGTAACACTTAGTTACTTGTGAAGCAGAATTTAGCAACAGAAATATTTTTTCCCTCTAAGTACTGTAGTGAACACAATTTGAAACCACAACATAAGGCATTTTGGGTCCATCTTTTTGAAAAGCCCTGTACTTCTAGGCTATCATTAAGTTATAATATCAAGGCAGCTCATCATGTAAGGCATGAAATTAAATAGAGCTTCTTTAATCTTAGACAAGACAAAGATTTTTGATACTTTAGGCATTTGTTTTTGCAGCTATTCAGCAAACAGGACACCTACAAGAACAAGAATGTAGTTTCAGGATCCTCAAGGGTTCTCTTAATTCACCCCTGATTTCAAAGTCACCTTCTAGATGTGCAGAATGCTGCACAGTAGTATCACTGTTAACTAATTGGAAGGAAATGTATTATGAGAAGCAATATTTCACACTACATTTTCATTGTGATCTTTTGTGTTACTTGTGGTATAGAAAAGCTACTTTTCTGTCTCATTTGTTCTTCATTATAAACTTTAGACTTCGTTGTTAATATTCCCTGGATTCCTTGTATTCACTGCTTCTGGCTTTAGCAATTCATCAGTGAAGGCTCCAGAGCATTAATTTACATGCAACTGAGATGCTGCAAATAAAGGCACAAATGGAAGAAAATACAGTAGTTCTGTTCTCAAGTCTACTTTTTAGCTTCTAAGGAATCAGAGGGGAAGAACACATTTACTGAATCTGATGAGCTTGGGTCTTTTTGTCTGCTTTCACAGCCCAACCATAACATCTACCTTGACACAAAGAGAAGACCGGCAATGCCAAAATAATCACTAATCAGTTTGGAGTTTCAATCAACATTATTTCCAACATCTCTAGACAAGGTCACAGGAAGAACAAATAAATGGCTAAATCTCCAGGACAACATGTGCAAACTGTCACCTTTCTGGCTATAATAAACAATCCTGCCTCCAATGGACAAAAAATTCCATGAGGGAAAGCATCTCAGAGGTGGTTTGTTTAGAAGACAAGAAGCATGGCAGGCACTTCAAACATAGTTTTCCCTTGATCCATATATGCTAAAGAACTAGGCAATCAGGTGTTAAGTCAAATAATACAAGCACATTCAGATCTACTTTCATGTGAGATTTGTTGGTTTAAATTGTCATCAGGTATCTGAAAAGCAGTAATTCAGTTGTTCAGGAACACGTGGGAGACATTCCCCAGCAAAACAGCTGGAAAGCAGGTCAGCTGTCTGGAAAGTAGTTTTGCAGTAAAGGTCTTAGGGTCCTGGTAGACAAGTTGACCATGAGCCAGGAATGTGTCCTTGCAACAAAGAAGGTCAACAGCCTGGGTTCCATTAGGACTGTCACCAGCAGACTGGGGGATCCTTTCCTTCTACTCAGACCAAATTTGGAGTTATGTACCCAGCTCTGGGCTCTCAGATACAAGAGAGTTATGGAGCTACTGGAGCGAGGCAGCAAAGGGCCATGAAAACTGTCTATACAAAAGGACTCTCTATACAAGGAGAGACTAAGAGAGCTGGAACTGTGTATCCTCAAGAAGACAAGGAAGGTACAGGGAGGTCTCAGCAATGTGCATAAATACCTGATGAAAGGGAAAGAATATGAAGGAGCCACATTCTTCTCACTGATGCCCAGTGACAGGAGACATGATAATGTAAATAAACTGAAATATAGGGAATTCCATTTAAACATAAGAAAAGAAAAGAAAATTGGGGGTTGCAGAAAGAGGCTGTGGAGTCTCCATCTGTGGAGATATTCAAAACTTCATAGGCCACAGGCCTGAGCAGCCTTCTGCAGGTCAACTTGCTTGAGAATGGGGTTGGACTAGACAACCGCTGTGGATCCCTACCAAGCTCAAACACTCCATGACTCTGTGAGATCTCATAAGTGGTTTAAATGGCAACTGAAAGTGACTGAAGTGAATTTTTCAAGGAAAAGGAGAAGCGTACATACCCAAAGAGATCCTGCAGCTGAACTGAAGGAACCTCTGTCACAGGAGCACCACCTCCTATGACCTAACCCTTCAATATCTGACTGACATCAATCCAGCTTTCACACAGAAAACAAACTCACAGAATCAACTTGCAGGAGCAATGCTCAATTTGTTACTGGTTTGAAAAAAAAAGGAAAATAAAAAAATTCTCCTAAATATTGACATGCAAAGCTATTTGGCACAAAAGCTATATGGAACAGGATTAGGATTTTTAAGGATGACTTACAAAGGAAGAGATTAATAAGGACATCTTGGCCATTCTTAATTAAGGAAAGGATGATGGAAATTTGCACATACCATTGCTTTAGGTAAGGTAATTAAGTGAAATCAAAAGATTTGTTTTGCACAAATCCGATTTCATATTGTAGACAAATAGCACCCCATACCTGTTTTTCAAGAAGGCTGCATATGTGTGGATTTGGATCTCAGAGGATGTTGCAGAAGTTCCCCCTCTCAATCACAGGTGTCAGAGGAAGCAGTGAGAGGTTTACCTGAAACAGGCATGCCCTGATGAAATTTTTTAGGTGGTTTTATGGAAGCACTGTTCGTGGTTGAGACATATTTAGATCAAACAGACAGGACAACTGATGTCTCAGAGTTTCTAAATCACGGCATTATTTTTATTACATCATCCAAACACTTGGAGCTAATCACAAAGTACTGTCCCAGTGCAGGAATAGGTCATTCATTTTTGCAGCAGCATTTCAGAACCAGAACTAAGAATATTTTATTGATTTCACTGGAGAGAGACCTTTTTCATCAAGGTCATAATGCAGAGCCTGTTTCTGGTATATAAGAAGTCCTTTCCGCACCTTAAGGTTCATGAAAATGGTGTACTTGCCATCAAGAAAAAAGCCTTATTACAGGGCTCCTTACTCTCTCCATAAGTCAAGATATCTAATAACTAATTTGTTAGGAAAGTCTAGGCTGGCATTTATATAAAGACTTCATTAAATAAAAGGTATTTCATATGCAATTTTTTCCCCACTACGAATTGTATCTAAGGGAATCAGATCATGTTCAAGCGTTTTTTGTCCAAATCCCCTAGGTGTTACAGCGAGGCTTTCAAATTGTTCCTCGTGGCTGCTGTGACATTAACTTTGTCATCTGGTGCAGCCAAAATACACACCAGAAGGTGAGTTTCTTTTAGACAAAATACAAACCAAAACCCTGTTCCACCTGCCCTCAAAATATGGTGCTGTATTTCTAACTCATTTACTTTTCTCCATCAAAGTTGTTACATCTGCTGTTCACACCTGAATGAACTAGACTGGCTGAGAGAGCGGTTCACAGATCACACAGATCACAGAATGTTAGGGATTGGAAGGGACCTCGAAAGATCATCTAGTCCAATCCCCCTGCCAGAGCAGGAACACCTAGATGAGGTTACACAGGAAGGCATCTAGGCGGGTCTTACTACAAGGCTGAAATCCAATTCCTAACATGATGGCTAGATTCAAGTTTCTGCTCAGAGATGCATCCGTGTGCACTGGGTATCTGGCCTCCTGTTACAGTAGGCGGAAGCCCATTGTGACCTTCAGTTCCCTCTGTCTGCCCCTTGTGTGAGATTTCCTATAGAATTACAATCCAGCAAATGAAGTCCAAAACTCCATCAAGCTTCAGGTAAAGCACACTCCTACCTTTTGTGAGTTTGAATACGTATTTGCCATGTCAATACCTCATGTAGACACCTTGGCCTATTTTTACACAGTGGGATGTATCTCTGCCTACTGTGATCTAGTAAACAGTCAGATAAGCATCATGGTGAGATACAGATTTATATATACATCTTAGTTGGAGACAGAGTAAAAGCTCAAAACTACAGTCTACAGGAGCAGAATGGTGGGGAGACTTGAATGTAACTTCTCCCTAGCACAAAATATAGACAAGAAACAGCAAGGCTCCTAAACACATTATGTTTGTACAACAATGTACTTCCTTTCAAACAAAGAAAAATGTGTTTCTAACATATCACCAACCTTCCCTGCAGCTAAGACGGTGATAGATGAATGATCACTAAACAGCATTTTAGCGAATAAGCTAGTTCATTCTCAAATTAAAAGGAAAGTAAGGAGTATGTATTCTACAGCCAGACTTAACCCACTGATCTCTAGAAGCTGTTTGGATTTTATCAGTGTTACTGCAACACACTTCCACAATGCCTTGAAAAATCAACTGAATCATTCGTGAGTTTCTCTGTCTCCCAAAAATGAAACAGCCCCAAACTTACTACTCTTTAACTTGTCTTTAACTTGTACACAAATAACTCCCGTGACTTTGTTTAAAACCAGCAGGAATGTAAACTTTCCCTCTTAGGACTGGGTGAAAACAAAGTAGTGGCCTTCAGATTTTTAGCAACCAGATGGGCCAAACAGAAAGGAATAAAAAGCAGTTGATGATGGATATGCTGCACAACTTCATTTTGCCTTTCATTCTGAGAGTTCTCAACATTACAAAGTAGTTTTGATGACTTGAGCTTTCCCATAGTTTTTTGTCTCACTCTTCTTTGAAAATGAGATTGGAAAAGAATGAGTGAACTGAGCTCTTCAGGGTCTCTGTCCAGTAAGATTTTCTGTGCTCCCTTCTCTTCTGAGATTTACAGGCTGTACCTTGTGAGCTTTTCAGACATGCCCTCTTTCATCTCCTTTCTTCAGTCTCCCTGTTTGTAAAGCAGCAATGAATCTAGATGCCAATCTCGCTCCAAGACGTGCAGATTCTTTTCCTTCCGCAGTTTTATTAGCCACCAAATTACTATTTTCCATCAAAAAAGTAAATGTCATGCCAATCTTTTCAGCTGAAAAATATAATGGCCCTTCAAGAATGTATCATATGATATTGCAAAGTGGTGCTTGCACGAACGAAATACTGTGTTGACACATTAATACCGAATAGCCCCAAAGGAACTATCACAATTTATTAATTAACTGTAACTAATACACCTACTAAAATGCATTAGTATTTCCTCTCTCATACACAAAGAACTGATGCCAAGTTCAGTTAAGGAGCCCCACTGAGAAATCATATGATCTCTGAAAATGACATTTTCTGTTCTTTTTAATACAGTGGGGATTGCTAATAAGGACCATTACCATAGTAATAAATGAAGAATTCATTCAAGTTCAAATTCATTCAAATTCTTAATGAAATTCAAAGCTCAAAGCAGACATAGAACTATTTGTTTACTTCTTCAGATCCATTCAGCATAAGTGTCTTACACAGCCAAGAACGGGCACGCTTATATGCATTTCTGCTCCCTGGGTTGACCTGTGGTTTCAGGCTTATTTCCAGGTCAGTAAGACACCTATTCATTTCAGCATTAAGTTTTCTGAGATGTCAGAAAAATAATATTTTTCCTCAGTGAGGTCCATCTGAACATATCAAGTGGCAAGCCATTGATCATGGCTACTGTACAAGTTATGAAGTTGCAAAACACAATTGGGCATGAGGAAGTAGAAAAGGAGCACCCAAAGCTTCATCTTACTTTGTTTTCAGCTAACCAGGAAAGATACAGGCCTGAGGATATCCAGCACCTAGAACAAAGGCTTCACTGAGACCTGTTTCACATAACAGGTGCCAAGACAGACAGTTGTAATAGTGAGAAGCTATTCCCAGAACAAGCACTGTGACAAGACACATTTGGGTGATCAAGAGACTAGGGTGATCATCAGCAAAATATCTATTGCTCAACTTTTCTTCTTTCAGATCCTGGGATTTTTTACCACCTTGGTCAGTTTCATGGTGTAACACCAAAAAAATCTCAAGCCTTGCCATTTCCTGCACCTTCTTCAGAAAAGGGTCCTGAGCAAGCAGGCATTTGCTCTGACTGTCCATGTTTAGACAGAGAACCCTTTATTTTACTGTCCATTGGAACCTTTGGTTCAGCCATTCTGCCTCCTCAGACTCAGCTTTCTTTGTCTCCAGTATTTTACTTTACTCTTTCTCCCTCTGTATCCAGCCAGACATACCACACTGCTCAGAGTTGCTCCTGCTGGGAAAAAAAAAAACCTGATAATTTGAGAAAACTTTGTGTACAGGTAATTGAAATATTTAAGGATATTTGGAGTAATTTAGAACTCTAGCTATTTGGAGACAAATGCCTCTTCTCACTACCATGGTAACGTTTCATTTTCCTTACACAACCCAAGACAGACTTTAAAGGCTGATGTTGAAAGGCATTTTTCAAACTTGGTACAAATCCATGTGAAGGTACATAGAGCTTTCTAGGAATGTTTTTTTCTTGCATTTTTCTGAGACACTGGTAGGTTCTAACATGTGCAAGAGCAATGTTACACTCTGCAGGTGGGTATCAAAGCCCCAAACTGAATGAGGTAGATAGCCATGTGAACAAAACATAATGATTTTCCTACTTTACCAGCTGCTAGAAAGTGTCTTTTGGTAGACAAAAGAAGGTATTTGTAAAGAGTAAGACCTTGTCAGCCACACAAGGATAATTTCTAATTTTAAACTTAGAATCTGTTTGTCCTCTGAAAAGTCTCCATATCTGCACAGTGACAGTTTCTCTCTAGCTATGTACAGCAGCACAGCACTTGCACACAAACCAACATCTAACTTCAATATTCCTTGAGCCTTTGTGCAAAATGGGTGTTATATGTCCCTCTTCTATTTTCTCTTTCTGGCTTACAACAATCAAATAATGTATTTAAGTGAATTCTTCACTTGGTGTATGATTTATTCCTTTGTACTGGTGCACATATGTGGAGAAATAATTTTCAGGTGACATTCATCTGACTCACAGACTCAGATCCACAGCGATATTATCCTGGAAATACGGGGCTCTACCTTCTTCCTTTTCATAGAACCATGGAATTGGTTTTTGTTGGAAAAGACATTTAAGGTCATAGTATCCAACCATTAACCCACCACTGCAAAGACCACCTCTAAACCATCTGTCTAAGAAATTCATCTACAAGTCTTTGAAAAACCTTCAGAGATGGCGGATCAACCACTTCCCTGGGTAGCCTGTTCCAATGCCTGACAACCCTTTCCATGAATAAGTTTTTCTGAACACCCAGTCTAAACCTCCACTGGTGCAACTTGAGGCCATCTCCTCTCATCCTATCACTTGCTACTTGGGAAAAGAGATCAAAGCCCACCTTGCTACAGTCTGCTTTCAGGTAGCTGCAGAGAGCAATAAGGTCTCCCCTCAGTCTCTTTTTCTCCAGGCTAAACAGCCCCAGTTCCCTCAGCTGCTCCTCATAAAACTTGCCCTCCAAGCCCTTCACTACCTTTGTTGTCCTTCTCTGAACTCCCTCCAGCACCGTAAAGTCTTTCTCGTAGTGAAGGCCCCAAAACTGAACAAATGATTCAAGGTGGGGCCTCACCAGTGCTGAATACAGGGGGACGATCACTTCCCCCATCCTGGTGGCCACACTATTTCTGATACAAAACAGGATGCTGTTGGGCTTCTTCGCTACCTGAGCACACTGCTGGCTCATACTCAGACAGCTGTTGACCAGCATCCCCAGGTCCTTTTCTGCCAAGTAGCTTTTCAGCTACCCTTCCCCAAGCCTATAATGTTGCATGGGTCTGTTGTGATCCAAGTGCAGGATCCAGCACTTAGCCTTTTTGTTTCGTATTGACTTTGGTTGTTTTTTTAATTGCCAATCACAAGTTCCATTTAATGACAAACTAGAAAGACTGTTGATGTCCTGTCAGTGATACTTCATTTGTATACATCAGAGTCAGTGTTCTTCTTCTCTCTTATTGCACCTTGCACATTCAATTTAGTATACTTAATATGCTAATTCAGTATACTTAATTTACTTAATATACTCTGAACAGTGAAATGTTCACTTCTGCTGATTCATTAGTTTGCAAATCTCCTCTGCTGTAAAAAATAAGTGCACTTTCTAGTTGAAATAATTCTGTTCCCTAATGAACTTTCATTCATCCTCTTTCAGCTCTGTGACATCTCATGAAGCCTACAAGGCAGCATAAACAATTACTTTCTGATATCTTAGGTGTACTATGTGCCAAATAGCTATTAATATTAATAAGATTATTCTATTTCATGTCTGGAACTACAAGATGGTGATATATGATGAGATGACTGAGACAAATGTATAATGCAAATGTGGGAAGACAGAAGCTGTGAGAAAATTATCTACATCTGACCTGGTGGTAAGATTTTGCAGCAGAAAGAAACCTAAGGCTAGTAGAGCTCTCTTGATACAGTATGCTGCATCTTGGCTTTGAAAGGTTAAAGAAGTCTCAGTTCCACACATGAATACATCTGACATTCTATAGGAGATTAGTTTCCTTCTCATCTGAGTGGATCATTCTGCAACACTCAAAACACAATGAAGCACTTCTACCATTGTCTTTGTGGACACACAGGCCCTTAGGAAATGGTGACTTTAGTCACTGGTAAAAGTAATACTCCTGTTGATTGCAAATAGACTGCCTGAAAAAGTGGTAAGCTCAGCTAAGCAGGTCCCATTGAAGATGAGACCACAAAACTGGCTCAAAGAACAGAGTTTTTCTGCAATATTTCAAACATAATTTCTATTCCAGTATTGTTGCAAAAGGCTTTACTGCAGTGTGCACGTGTGTTTAAGTAGCATACCTGTAATTCAAAACCTGTCATACAAGGAAACATCTGATGATGCACATGCAAAGCTCAATATGAGCACAGACAATGTGTCCAGGTCAGCCTGCCCCAAAAAAGATGTCTTGGGTTGGGGACACACCATCAGACTGGCCCAGCTCATACCCTTACTGGCCCAGATCACTCCAAAAGTAAAAGCTAGGCTTTTACTCCCACATGCTTTACACAGACATTTTCACAAACAGATATCTTGAAGGAATGTTCTTCCTCCCTCATCTCACACTGAGGCCTGTGTCCACTGCTGAAGAGCACCAGGTCATGAGCTTTCAAGGTCCTGCAGCTGTGCAAGGAGAGCCCAGGAGGAGACATGTTTGTTCCTGAGACCAACAAACACAGCAGGCAGGTTCCTGAGACTCCTTTTAGCTAACTACTGCCAGTTAAATGCTGCTACAAGGGCACAGGAGAAAAAAAGCCAGAAACTAAAAACAAAAACAATCATCAGCCTTCAGCACCCAGCACTAAGAAGTTATTCAACCACTGTGCCGCTGCTGGGTATGGGCAGCTTGTGCAGGAACAGAAATGAGAATGATGCAGATACAACAGAGTGATCCCGGCATACCAGACTGAGCTGCCAGCTGAAGAGTGCAGACCTGACAGCTCTTTTGGAGGGACATTACTCCATGATATCTGAAAGGCCACAGACTTTAACTTATGCTGCAAAGTGTGTGCAATCGTAGCTAAAAAACATTCTGTGTTGCCTTCGGACACATTGAATTATGTGGTTTCAGCTGCCTTACACCAAAATAACAAGCCATTCACTGTGTGAACTGTTCTTTTAAACTATAATATCATATAACATTTTTACTTAAAAGAAAAAATGGTGCCTTTTATGACTGGACAAGGAATTAAGAGACACTTTAAGATTAACAGAATTAACAGGTAAAAGGAGTTTCTGTTGCCACCACTGTTCCAGAGCTGCTGTATATAACTTTGGGAGGCACTTCCATTTCACCTTCTCAGGAATTCTTTTCATCTTTACCATCTGCACTGTAAACCCTCTGGAGGCAGGTATTTTTGAGACAGATCTCTGTAACTACACCTGGAAGGGTGCAGTCCCATTCTCAGGTGTACACTCCATGCGACACCACAATCAAAAAGCAGTGACAACTTCCTGCATACCACAAATGCAGTGGCTTCTGTTCCTGTTCTGATCAATAATTCCTGTCAAATGCTTGTCTTGTCATCCTGACCCCTATGACCCAGCTATGGTGTAGCTATAAATAATCTATGCTAGCCAGATGTCACAAGCCAGCTGCCCATGTTCCCTTCCTAGGCCATGGAGATCTATTCCAAAGAGTTGCAGAGTTTGGGATGAGATCCTTCTGGACAAGTGGAAGCACCTACTTTAGGAGTGGAGTTCTCCTCTGGATTTGCTGGCTGGAAATCTACTGATGGAAAAGACCACCTAGGCACTTTGTTCATATGAGCCCATGGGCACTGCAGCATCCTGGTATTAGTCATATGCAGCTTGTAGTTCCAACAGGAAAAAGAACTTGAGAGCAGGTCTGCTTGACACAATGTTTATTTGCTTGGGACTTGTGCAAAGTAATCGTCACTGTTCCACTTGACATCCTTGTCTCTAAATTAGACAGACGGGCATTTGATGGATGAACCACTTGATGGTTAAGAAATTGGCTGGATGGTCAGACTGAGAGTTGCAGTCAACAGTTCGGTGTTCAAGTGGAGAACAAAGACTGGTGATACTCGGTATTGGGACTGGCTCTATTTAACATGTTTGTCAGCAACATAACAGTGGGATTGAGTGCACCCTCAGTAAATTTGCCAATGACACCAAGCTGTGAGGTGCAGTCAACACGCTGGAGAGATATCATCCAGATGGACCTTGACAGGCTTGAGGTGCAGGCCTGTGTGAACCTCATGAAGTTCAACAAGGCCAAGTGCAAGGTCCTGCACATGGGTCAGAGCAAACCCAAGAACAAATACAGGCTGAGAGGAAAATGGAATGAGAGCAGCCCTGAGGGGAAGAACTTGGCGGTGTTCATTGATGAGAAGTTCAACGTGATCCTGCAATGTGTGCTTGCAGCCCAGAAAGGCAATCGTATCCTGGGCTACATCAAAATAAGTGTGACCAGTAAGTTGAAGGAGATAACTCTCCTCCTCTACTCTGCTCTCATGAGACTGAACCTGGAGTACTGTGTTCAGGTCTGGGACCCCAACGTAAGAGATGCATAGACCTGTTGGGGCAAGTCCAGAGGAGCACAAAAAAGACAATCACAGCGCTGGAGCACCTCTTCTATGAAGAAAGGCTGAGAGACTTGGGGTTGTTCAGTCTGGAGAAGGCTCCAAGGAGACCTTACAGCAGCATTCCAGTACCTAAAGGGGACCTACAAGAAAGCTGGAAAGGGTCGTTTTACAAGGGCCATAGGACAAGGAATAATGGCTTTAAACTGGAAGAGATTTATATTACATTAGAAATTTATATTAGATTAGAGATTTATATTAGATATAAGGAAGAAACTTCACTATGAGGGCGCTGAGGCACAGGAACAGGTTGTTCAGAGTAGCTGTGGATGCATCATCCCTGAAAGTGTCTAAGGTCAAGTCAGATGGGGCTTTGAGCAACTTGGTCTAGTGAAAGGTGTCCCTGCACACAGCATGGGGCTTGGAACTAGGTCCCTTCCAACCTAAACCTTTTTATAATTCTATG
Source organism: Nesoenas mayeri (assembly GCF_963082525.1). Taxonomy (NCBI): domain Eukaryota; kingdom Metazoa; phylum Chordata; class Aves; order Columbiformes; family Columbidae; genus Nesoenas; species Nesoenas mayeri. The sequence goes on from NC_137542.1 coordinate 36,823,791, forward strand.
ATTTACAATTGTTCCAGTCCCACTTCCCTCCTTTAAGTAAATTACTCACTTTGGCACAGAAAGAACAGCTGAATAAAAAAAAACCCCACATTGCTAAGTGTGCAAATTTCTGCTGCTCTAATAGTTTTCCTAAATCCATGCTGGTGACCGATTCCAGACCTTTTCTGTTGCCTTGAAAAATGACGGTTGTCCCCATGGTTACTGACAAATGAGGATGATCCAAGAAGCCCAGAAAACCTTAGCCTGGCAGGCAGTCTTGCTGACTGGATTCTCCCTGCTGTTTTAAAGAAAAGCTAACAGAAATTGAAACACCACCATACAACAACAGCTTTCATGACATGTTTAATACATATATACAGAGTTTCACAATTGGCAGCAGGCTCAAACTCATCTAAAGAGAGCAGAGAGATTAAAGCAGTCAGAATATGATTTCTCCCTCAGGTGGGAGGCAAGTCTTACCTATCAGAAAAGGCAGGAAAATCTTACAAATAAATAAATAAATTATGCACCTTTCTTAATACTCTTGAAGAAATGTGGATGCTTGGTAATACACTGGTGCTGTGATGCTTCCCAGCAGCTACAGTGACATCAGTGGGGTGGTACTATACCATACGGAGGAAAATGTTCTTTGGAACGGGCTGTTACTCAAATTAAGTGCTTGTAAACCTCAGCTTATTGCATACAATCAAGTTCTGCTTGAAGAAATGTTAACATATTCTCAGTCAGTGATTTTTCATGTTTTCTCAAGCCTGAGGTTCTGTAGATAGTTTTTGAGTAAAGGAGACAACGTTGTCATAAGAAGCTGTCTAATTTCCATAGTCAGGAAATAACAGTGCTTTCAGACACAGAAAACCCAGAAAGAAACTCTTTAAATTTGGTCTGCTCTCAGCAGTTTCTTCATACACCAACAGTCAGAAACATAATATATACACTCACATACATACCAACTAGCCAAACTAGTTCTCTCTTTGTCATGGAGGCACCCTGAGGTTAGTTTAAAGGACAACAGGGTCCAAAACAACTTTTATTAAACCGGTGAGAAACAGCGTTTTAGCACTCCAAAAGTGACTTAAATACAGGTTCAGATATCAGTTGAGGAAAATTAATAAGGGGCGGCAACTAATACAACAGGAGGTCCACAGTGTCCATACACATGGCTTCACCTAAAACAATGCTGGAGCCTCCCCTGAGTCCAGGAAGAGTACATACACACTTACCTGAACATGGTGTGGGATTATTTTAAGGGGATACACATACTCGTATTGAGTACAGGAAGTGCACACTCGCAATTCTGCGAGGGTAGATTTATAATACACTCACAATCCTGCGAGGGTAAATTTATAATACACTCACAATCCTGCGAGGAGAAATACAAGTGCAAATGTACACGAAATATTACACATGCTTATGTGGAAGTACAGGAGGAAAATATACTCACGATTCTGCAAGGATTAATTTATACATGCGCTCATATTGAGCATGGAAAGGATGTGTGCAAATGTGCACAGAAAGTATAAATACACATGCAAATGTGCATGGAAAGTAGATACAGTTGCAATCCTGCGAGGGTTAATTTTACTTACACACCTGGCAGCAAGGCAAGCGGAGTCTCTGTCTGGGGATGAGGAGGGGCGCACCATGGTTCCTGGCGACAGGGGCTAAGCTTGTAACTCCAAGAGATCGTGTGCAAGGCCACACATGTTGACGAGAGTCCCGTTTTTTTATAGCCTGATCAGATCTGACTGTAGGTATTCCAGAAGCTTCTCTGCACCCCCACACTGGCTGTGGGGTGCCCCTGAAGCCTCCAAACATACCCCACACTGGCCGCAGGCACCCAGCGGCTCCTTGGCACCTTGGCACTCCCTTCTCCTAACTGCACTGGCCAGGGTGTTCTGGGGCCAAACAAAATAAGCTGCTAGCCTCAAACAGCAGAGAGAGAGAGGGAGATGTGTCTACTCCTTCCATATGGAAGGAGGAGGGGGAGAGAGGGGTGTTTGCATTCTGCCACACTCTTCCCTCTGCCGTTTGGCCTATTTCAGTTTGCATAGGATGCAGCACTGATCGAAAATAAATAAAACCTCAAACAGACAAATTTGGAAGGAAAAATTCAGACAGAAAAAGGCAAAGTGTGTCTCCAGGACTTCCAGAAGTTATCAAAAGCCATTACCTTCCCTAAATTTATTTAAAAAAAAAAAAAAAAAAAAGATTACTGCAGAGACTTGACTTCTAATATCATCCATGTCATAATCCCAACAGACTTATTAACAGATTTGATGTAATTTGAAGTGACAGGATTCTTTGTCAGTGCCTGAAGTTTTCTTGAAAAAGCGAGTTGTGTGGCACCTTTCTTATCCCTATCCTTGCAGAGCACCACCAAAGCTGGCCCAGAATTAGCATGTCTGGGCAGAACAAGAACATTGTCTTTTGCATAGAAGTGCAGATGTGGAGTCCAGGCTGCAAGGGGTTTCTTGGTGTAATAGAGGCAGAGGAGTGTGTTTTCAGCTTCACATCAGAGGTGCTTCAAAGCCCTGAACCTGCACTGAGTGAGTTCTCACCCAGGAGTCTCTGTGTCACCTGCCGCAGAGCCTTAGGCCATTCCCTTCTCTGGGGTCACTTCATGAGGAAGTCCTGCCTGCATCTCTCCAGCAGCCATGCCCAATCTGACCTTTCACTGCCACTGATCCCTAGGCTTGCCTATCACTGTGGCTTGAGGGAGCTACCTCCATACTACCACTGCTGTCCTGGTCAAGAAGCCCTGCAAATGCTCCCAGCCTGTTTTCACCTCATGCTTCCCACTGTCTTTGATTCACAGAAAAGTTACACAGCATGAGCAGTCTCCTTTCTCCTCACACATACACACACACAACCCTTGTAGCCTTTCCAATGGGGCAACAGTGAAACTTTAGGACATGGATTTCCTGAAATTAGTTGACAATGTCCTGCTGCCTGCAGGCAAGATTAGAATGAAGCACTGAGTATCTCAATTTGGTGAAACAGACATGTAATAGACAAATTTGTTTTCTTGGCCACTTATCTCCATAATTTAGTGCTATTAGCAACTGTAGACAGAATCAGTTCATTAAAGAACTCCACACACATTATGCCCAGTGTATTCTAAACACTCTTGCCTGTCCAAAGGGCTTGGCCATGGCTTCTGCTATGGAACTTAGCAGAATTCCATGCAGGTCACTAAATGGACTATTTTCAGAAAGCTGCAAAAACAAAAAAGATCCCAAAAAGGTGGAGAGGAAGCAGTGTTGGAGCAGCTGGACCCTGCTGAGTTCAAAGCTTTCAAGAGATATGAGATACCAGAACTCTGTCAAGAGAAACAAAGAACTGAAGACTCTTTCAGCCTGAAACATATGGCTTTATTTGTAAAAAAAAACTAATTAAAAAAAATCACAATGGCAAGGCAGTCATTAACATACTATATTGTTTCATATTCGAAGAGACTGGAAGTGCAAATGCAAGCTGATTTTTTTTTTTTAATTGAGAATAAAAAATAAAACAAGAGAAATAATTTTCTTAATGTCTAATTACAACAAAAGTTCATTGAACTGTTGTTCATGCTTCAAGTCTCATAATTAGGTAAGATATGTAGAGTTTATTTTCAAAACTGTCATTCTTGCGTTATTAGGTGATGATTGTATCTCACCTAGAAAGCTTAAAATCTTTGTCCTGGCAAAAAAGCAGATTCAGCTTTGTTCTTGGTGCCTCTTTCATTCCTGGTGTCTCATTAAGTGTCCATCATAGTGAGACATGCACAATCCTTCTAGAACATGCAGATCTCAGCAAAAATGTTCTTAAAAGAAGGAAGGTAAATTTTCTTGCAGAATTTTACAGTAATTTACTTCAGGAGACAAAAGTCCCACAGCCCTGTTAAAGACCAATGGAGCAAAGACCTCTTGCAAGCCTTGTTTGTGCTTGTTCTATTTTTGGTATTCCATCAGTAGGTCTTTCACACTTTTTAAAAGATAGGCCATGTCTGCATGCATCCATGCATTTTTCAGCATAGTATGGAGTTACCTCAGTCTACAGAATTACTCAGAAAAGCTCAAGGGTCAGGAGATAATTGGGCCAAAAAAATCATTGATGTCGTTTCTGTACTTTCTTTTTGTTGCAGGAGAGGCAAAAGAAAAATGAAGGCCATGGAACACTTTTGTCCTAGGACAAAACAGGTTTTTTTAAGATTTTCTATAGACTATTTTTAAGTGTTGCCATATTTGAGACTGAGAATATGATATCCTCTTTAGGAATGAAATATGAGGAAAACAAGATTTCAATACCTCACAGCTCTAGAAAACACTCAGCTCACAGAAATATTACTTATCTAGTGAAAAAGACAAGGAAATGGTTGTGTAAGTCTGTTGCTCTGACTCTTTGAATTCATCTGGATTTTAAAAATGTTGCCACTTAGCCCTGGGCAGCAGCTGAAACAGTAAACAGCCACTCGCTCTTGCCTTTCCTTTCCAGGGCGGAAGGAAGGGGAAAGCAAGAAAGACCCATGGGTTGAATTAGATTTAACAGAACAATAATGAAAGAAGAATGATACTTAGCTGCTGGGACGCACACTCCCAAGAATGAACGGCAGAGGGCAGACACTGCAAGCACGGCGAGTCCAGTGACACAGAGATCAACAGCGTGGCACAGGAGAGAGAGGCCATCAAAAAACAAAAACTGTCCCCAGTAACTTCCTGCTTATATGTGAAGCATGACATTCGTGGGATGGAATGCATCACTGATCAACCTGGATGTCAATCTAAGGTGTTGTCTTGTTATATTCCCTCCCAGAGGCTATGCTACACCTGCACCTGGACAGCTGAAAAGCCCTTCATTCCCTTGACAACAGCAGAGATATCACTGAGTTCTTACATTCTTTTCAAACCAAATCCCGAACACTGGAAAACTACTCAGCTTTATCCCAGGGTGCTATCTTGTTATTCTCAGACTAAACCCAAGACAATGGACAGTGCTAGTTACTAAGAAGAAAACTGACTAACTGCATGTACCTTGATTCAGCTAACCAGCACAACATGGGAACAGCTTACTAGCTAAGCAACACAGCTTCATTTATCTTGCATTCATTACTTGACTTGTATGAATGTTATCTTCTCCAGCACTCTAGAGCAAGTATTGCAAATGGTAGTCAGGATTGCTCAGACACCAATTATATCTCATGCAAACATATTTTTCATTTGGGAACTGCTGCCTATTGTTGTAGATCTACTAAGTCTGTTCTCCAGAGACATTCTGTCCCTCTTGCTGTCCTGCAGAATAGAAGGTACAGTAGGGGACCAGCCAAAGACACATCTGTTGTCTTATCTGAACAACAGAAAAATCAGGATTTGAAAGAGACTCTGAGGGGACAGCCATGCCCAAAAACTTGATTACTACACTATGATACAGGTTTGCCCTATGCAAGGAGTATAGCACATGGTTCTAAATATGCTACCAGCAAATCTAGCACAATAAACTGGGATTGCATCCTGCTCTTGTTTAAGCATTCTAAGGTGGGGGGAGCAGTGTCCCTCATAGCCCTGAAGAAAGGACCACCATATCTCACTTTGTGCATAAAACAGGTGTTTTGTCATTGGAGATTCCACTAGCATGGTAAAAAGATGCATTTTTTCCTTGTGGTAAATAGATACTTTACACAGGCACAGTCTCTTCATTGTACTCTTATATTCACAGATCTGCATTTGATTTATTACCAAACTGATTGCTTCATATTAGAAGTGTGCAATATTCAATGGTGTGTACACATACGCAGGCACATCGCAAGAAGAGCCAGAGGCCATGAATGCATTTGCAAAGAGCAAGTTTTATTTTAGTTACCTCTCTACTGAGGGATCTCCAAAGCCACACCTAAGCTCCCAGGCAGAGGTGACACAAGCGGGACGCAGGCGCTGGTCAGTTCAGCCCTGCTGGAAGATCACTGAGCCTGCTGAGCGCACGCCTGTATTTCAAGGCTTCAGGCAGGTGCAGCCTCCCACTCTTTCTCACAGCAAAGCAGGAATCTCAGACATAGTGATAAGGTGCCTAAAGTTTCTCACAGGCCTATGTTATCTAACACAGAGGTTCTACTCATCAAGCACACAAGGTCAGTAAAACAATTAGTGTGATGTATGTGCTTTTTCTACAGACAAGTGCAAGTCACTTGAGCGTATTTACATTTAACTAACCTCCTCGCCAAATCTTCTGCTATATTCCTATACAAATGGCTTGTTCAAGTAGCTTAATCCTGTCATGGAAGCATCAAATGAGGTCTCTTACACAGAGTAAAGATGACTATTAAATTGTCTTATTCCTTTTTTTTTTTTTTCCTAGTCCATGGACTATGCTGGAAGCAAATATGACTCAACATGTCAGTACTGCCAAAATGGAACCAGAAATAACCTGATGCAAACTTAAGAATGGAGCAATTGGAAGATACCATGAGACTTCAGAAACACCTAGCTTTTAGTGGAAAATTCTGCAGCTCTGCACTTGTTCTTTGTTCTTGTCTCCTCTCCTCCAGATTCAGGGAGAATGTCCAGATTCGGAGAGAATCCACACACAGCTCATTAACTACACTGACCTCTCTCTGCTGTGAACCTGAGCACTGCAGTATTTGCACCAGATAAGAGACAAAACTGTTGTCAGATGTCAGGCTAGTTTTTTGGCAGCAGGAGAGCTCCTGTATCTGCCTGCATGTGCACTTGTAATAGTAGCTGACACACCTGAATGAACTCAGCTGGGAGGTATCCAAGTTAGGTCCTCCACCACATTTCTTTCCAAGCTTTTGGTGATGTTAGCAGTACTGCTGTATTCAGGTGATGCCCAGCCAGTTGGGAGCCCTCTGGCCACTCAAACCATCCAAGAGAGAGCAGAAGAATTCCTAAGAGCATCTCAACACACCTGTGGCTATCTACAAAAGGTCACCAGGATCCAGAACCTGAGTGTTTACATTGAGTACAGTCTTTTCTTACCACAGGCCAGGCAAGAAAATAACTGTCTTTTTACTACCTACTTTCTACAGTAGAATATGGAATTAGCATCTCATTAAACAGTCTTATCCCTGGAGGAAGTACTGTTATTACACCATTTTGTCATTCCCCGTGCCCACAAGCCTTGAGACTCAAGTGAGCTCAAGGACCAAATTTGAAGCTTTCAGTACGAAACAAGAAAGCATGATACATAGAGACTCCAAGCTCTCAAGCTTCAACTAGGGTAAGATAGTACTGTAGAAAGAGACTGGTTTTAACACCACTGCCACAAATGCAGTGAAGACATGCTTCTTTAGTGCAACCCAGCCATGGCAAGCACATACATCATTTGCTATGGGAGAACTAGTTAAGGTTACGTCTTTCGTACCCTTAGTACTTGTTCTGGAATCAACAGTCACTGAAGTAAGGCTGACGTGACAGCACAATCAGCATCCTTTCAAGGCTATAGTTGCTTGTTGTTTAAGACATAATCTGGTATGTGGCCTGCCGTACCTGGCCCTGTTTTACCTGATCCGTAATGCTGTAGCGGTACACAGAGATCATATGCAGTAGAAAGGAAGGAAAGGCACAATTAAAAGCTTCCCATAGATAAACAGATACTATTCACTTCAATTAAACATATTCAGGATCTTCATTTACAACCCAGAACTGTAGGCATAAGGAAGGACATCAAAAGGGCAATTTCAGCATGGAGATGTTTAACAAATGCACTCCAGAATAACTAGGAAGAGGGACTGTTATTTTTCAATCCATGTGAAACCTCAGCTGCAACTGGATCCAGTCTCATTTTTGCAGACAGATGGGCTGCAATACCAAGCAGCTGCCCTTTTTTTCCCTATGAAAGGCTGAGACATCAGCATTTACTCTGTGACAGGAAGAAAAGGATTAAAAAAAAAAAAAATTAAAGATAATATATTCCCAGCTATAATAAAGGAACATCTTATAAATTAAGTCAAAAGAAGCTTGCTAATCAAAGGTTAGAAAGGTTTTCTAGCAGTGACACAAAGTTTATTAATTCCAGTAACAGAAATAGTCTGAAGTGGTAACCTGAGAGAGGCACAATGCATTTTGTCATGTGCATATGCAGTCAGCATCTGTCGTGAATAAGTGTAGGTTCACATAATGTGTAGTTTAAACTCTGTTTGCACTGCAGGAAGGGTCTGTGCAACTTGCCAAGGTAAGTGAGATGACATGAAAGTAGGTCATGAAAGATGATAGGTATGGGACAGCTTTGATCCAAGAAACTGTTAACAGAGTGGAACTTTCCAGTCAGGGAAAAAGCCATAGCTGGAGCTTTACAGAATCAGAAGCGACTGGGACGCTGAATGACTCTTCACTATATCTTTATATATATGAGCTGAGCAAGGAACACAGAAGGAAGAAAGTTTCAAACAAAGTTAATCTGAGGAAAACTCCAGAAAAACAGAAAAATAAAGCAAGCAACAGACCCGTGAAACTCCTCATCACAGGATATTGCAGAAAGACAGGGAACTGCTGGAAAGAGGCCAGCACAGGGCAACAAAGATGATTAAAGGAGTGAAGCACGTCCCTTATGAGGAAAGGCCGAGGGAGCTCTTTAGCTTGGAGAAGAGGAGACTGAGGGGTGACCTCATTAATGTTTACAGATATATAAAGGGTGAGTGCCACGAGGATGGAGCCAGGCTCTTCTCTGTGACAACCAATGATAGGACAAGGTGCAATGGGTTCAAACCGGAACACAAAAGGTTCCACTTAAATTTGAGAAGAAACTTCTTCTCAGTAAGGGTGACAGAACACTGGAACAGGCTGCCCAGGGAGGTTGTGGAGTCTCCTACTCTGGAAACATTCAAAACCCGCCTGGACACCTTCCTGTGTAACCTCATCTAGGTGTTCCTACTCCAGCAGGGGGATTGGACTAGATGATCTTTCAAGGTCCCTTCCAATTGCTAATGTTCTGTGATACTGTGATTCTGTGATTCCATGATTCTGTGGTTCTGTGATGTCAGCCAGGAACAGTTCTTCCTTTAACCACTGGTAAGAATTGTGTGTTGGTTCGGTCATCAGTCCTACAAAACACAGCTTCCTGTTCGGGACATTTCACCCACAACTTCCTTCAGGTTAAGGGAAATGGAAAGTTTCAAGTGCAATATCTTTAAAAGGGAATTAAGCTACTCTGGACTACAAATTATTCTGGAACAGACATGTTCAGATATGCAGATATTCAGGGATGAGCTGTTCTTGAAAAAGAAACATGCAGATAAGTCTTATTTTTGTATTTATTTTTTGATAATTTGTAGAGTTTGCTTTTTTTCCACTGAAAATATCAGTGGAGCTGTAAAATCCAGGTCTAGATATCCAGAAGTGAAAGCACAACAGTTCTAAACAATGTCAGGAGCTGGAAGCAAAAACGGACTTATATGTCTCCAGTCTTATGAATGCAAGCCTACAATCACCTGGAAATACAAGGCTATGCGAAATCTATTCTACAGAAATGCTTCATGACAGACTAATGGAATTTGTCCACCTGAACATTTGGATCAAAAATTAAAAGCTTGCCCCTAAAAGAGGAGAGACTGGGTCCTTTATAGTCCCTGCTCCTACTGTAACATCCTTGACACCAAGTTAACAGAAAGTCTTCTGTGTGATTTTTCAGAAGTAGACAAGGGCCATCACAATACACTGACAAACAGACTCACTTGGGACTGGGAGAGGGATGGGAAGGACAGACGGATATGAAGCCTACAAGACTGATGTAAAATGTGTGTTGAAGCAGTGCCAGACCTTGCTGCTTGAAGATGACTGTGTCTATCACCTTTCATTTTCCTTCTCTTTCTCTCCTTCCTTTTTCCCCACAGACAGACAAGAAAGAAAAGGGCAACAGCCTACTGGAAAACACATGGCACCAACGTAGGACTTTGGTGACAAGAGCTTTGGTAGTAATTCTAGGACCAGTCTTGCTATGGAAACTGTCTGCCCAGGATCCATTTCTGATCTGTCCTACCTTTGTATTATACCCACAGTGCCCAGGGTGAGCGGATAAAGCTCTGGATCATTAGCTCAGGGAATTAGGTCTGAAGCACTTAAAGCATTAGTCTGGTATCTTTTTTGTATGGTTACAGACTGTTGTGCTGAACATTTGAGAGTTCTAGAAGGAATTATGATGCATGCATGGCCAGAGTCACACAGGAAATGGGCCCCCAGAACCGCTGTTAATTGCACTATTTCTCATATATGTTCCAACTGAACCATTTTTCTTCACACATCTCAAGAACAGACAGAGGCTGAGATTTCACAGCGGGAAGTAATACAGAAGGCATTAGTAGAAAATCTCATCATGTCATACAGCTTTTTAGTTGCACTGACACTTTTGGAAAGCTCAATTTAAGACTGATACCCCAGTTTGTAAGACCAAGCATTCAGCCTCTGACAGGTTAGACCATTGAGATTTTTCAGTTTGGTACTGCAGTCCCTTGACTTCTGAGAAGTGAATATTCTCAAAACATAAATCCTTCTCTGTGTTTTATGACTCTGCCTTCCTAACCTGGTAATATCCCTTCCATAGCAAGGAGGAAAGTGCATGTCTCATCCTGGCTCTGCATACTGGATCCACAAGAACCACATCCCTAGGATCCTTCCTTGGATCACCTAACAAGAGGGTAGCGCCTAATTTGTAAGGTGATATAGGCAGGAGGAAATGCAACCACATGCAACCAAGGTCTGCAGTGATAGAGATTTTCTGAAGGAGGAAGGGAAAGTGTAGAATGTTTTCAGAAATATAGCAGACAATTGAGTTAGATTGAAACCCAGGCTTTAGAAATGACGCATCTTGTAAGGACAGGGGCACAGAAAATGTATTTATAACAGTTTTTAATACTTTTAAATAATGTTTTTAAAAGCTGTTCATTCAGGAGAAGGAAGCCATATGTTTCTAGGTCTGGCAGTCCACATCTGAAATGAAAAGAACCACACATTTAAGACATTTAAGCTTCAGTCTCCTGCTTTAGTGGCTAACAAACCACCTGACAGTGATCTCAGCTCCTGCTGAATTCAAGGCTGTGTCTCCACCAGAACAGAGTAGCATCTACCCAGTGTTTACAGTCAAGAGTAAATGACTGACAAAATCAGGGCTCCAGAAAAATAAAAATATTCCTCGTTCATGTTTTCAACTACAGAACAATATTCATGCCTTACAATATACACAGATTTGCTCTCTCCAGAATGCATTACATTTTAGAAGCCTGCTATGCCCAGTTCATTAAAGAGGAGATAACACTGTAATTTAAAATCACTAGAAGCAAGGGCGCAGCACAATCTAAGTTTCTCTGACAACCCTGTTTTAGCACAAGTAAATCGCTGCTGTGCTTAACAATGTTAGCCTTGCAATTACCTCTGAACATGGACCTTGCTAGCCCATACCCCAAGAGCATCAGCTTTCCTCCAAAGATAAAGGTACAGTTTGTACAATGAACCCCGGTGCTCTGCAACCTGTCTCCTTTCTCTGTATTGAGTATTTCAGCTCAGTGGTGGTGTGAGAGGAGCTGCCCTTCGGTACTCTATTGTACTTTGGTAGCTTCCCAACTGTGGCAATTGCACACACCCCAATAAGGTTCTTTCACACCTTTTGTGCACCATTGTGGCTGTCACATACACACTGACAGATGCCAACCATCATCACACCCTGCCCACCCAGGGCATGATGGCTCCAGTCACATACACCCTCTTGGTTGGGGGAGCAGAAGGGGTGGGATCCTGGTCAAGAAACAGGGTCCTCAGCCTCATCTTAGGTCTAGAGGAGCTTCTGGAACATGCTCTTAATGACCACAGCCCAGATCCAATCTGGCTATAAAATGGGGGTCCTGCTGAAGACCCCCTTTGCGTTGACTTCTCAGAGCAGTGGGACTGTGATCAAATCCCTCCCTTTAAACATTTAAGGAGACTTCCTGAGATCGAGAGCCCTCACCTTCTCCTTGGTGAGTGATTATTTGTCCTGGATTTATCTTTGAGTGAGTCCTTGCACCCCTCACCCCAGGCAAGTCATTATTTCTTCTGGGTACCCTTGAATGAGAGAGGCTTCTTTTTGAGAGAGCACGTGCACACTTTGGATTGTCATTCTTGTGCTATCATGTAGTAATAATATCCCTGACTGGTATATCAAACCTGCAGTTCATGAAATGTTTTCGGAGTACTGATTGGTTTGGGGGCTGGTACCCCCAGCCACGTCACATTGGTTTTTGTCATTTTGTTTCAACCTGTTGTTCTGTTTTCAGTTTCCATTGCAAATTACAGTTTGTTTAAGCTGCACAACTGCAGTCAAAGAGAAAAGTGTGAATATGTGAGAGAAACAACTGTGCAGACACCAAGGCCAGTGAAGGAGGAGGAGGTGCTTCAGGCAACAAAGTCCCTTGCAGCCCTTGGTGGAGATCATTGTGAGGCAGGCTGTCCCCCTGCAGCCCATGGAGGCTCATGGTGGAGCAGAAATCTACCTGCAGCCCATGGAGGACCTCATGCCAGAGCAGGTGGATGCCTGAAGGAGGCTGTGACCCCATGGGAAGCCCATGCTGCAGAAGGCTCCCGGCAGGACCAGTGGTCCCATGGAAAGAGAAGTCCTTGCTGGAGCAGGTTTGGTGGTAGGACTTGTGACCCTGTGGAGGATCCACATTGGAGCAGTCTGTTCTTGAAGGAGTGCACTCTGTGGAAGGGACCCATGCTGGAGCAGGGGAAGAGTGTGAGGAGTCCTCCCCGTGAGGAGGTAGAAGCAGCAGAAACAAAATGTGGTGAACTGACCACAGGCCTCATTCCCCATCCCCCTGCACTGCTGTGGGGGTGCAGGTAGAGAAAATCAGGAGTAAAGAGTAGCCCAGGAAGAAGGGAGGGATGAGGAAAAGGTATTTTTTAAGATTTAGGTTTATTTCCCATTATCTTACTCTGATTTGCTTGGTAATAAATTAAATCAATTTCCCCGAGTTAAGTCTGTTTTGCTCATGATGGTAGCTGGTGAATGATTTATCTGTTCATATATCAACCCACAAGCCTTTCATTATAATTTCTCCCCAATATTCAGTTGAGAAGAGGGAGTGATAGAGCAGCTTTGGTGAGCACCAGCCAGAGTCAACTCACCACAGACACATTCCAATGGCTCTAACTAGCACCTCTCTTCAAGTGGCTAAATCACAGAACACTTTAAGCTAGAAAGTATCTCTCGAGGTCTGTAGCAAGGCCTTCTTCTCTAAGCAAGGCTAGTTACAAAGTTAAATCAGGCTGCTCAAACCCTTGTCTACTCAGATTTTGAAAATCTCCCAAGTAGAGGGATACCACAGCTGCTATATTTATAGTGATTTTCTGACGGAAGAAGAGCAAGAATCAGAAAAGTTTTCACAGGGTGCTCACCCACCCTAAATACTTGAAGGGCAAGGTCTTTTCATCATCCAAATGTCTGGTATTCTCTCATATTAAGGGCCCTAACTTCCATGACCAAAACACAGAATCATAGCAAGATTCTCAATAATGCCTTGAGATAACTCAGATCTGCCAGCTTTATGTCACGTTCACTGGAATCTTACACATCTTTTACTTTTGGTTTCAATTATCCAGGCAAATCCCACCGCTTACTGAGCAGGGACGAGTGCCACAAGGAAGTATCTTTCTTGCACAGCACTTTTTTGGTCACTATCAGGATCCATTCTGTGTTCATCTTGAGCTTCTTTATAACAAATGCTTCCCTATAGGCCTGCTATGCCAAATACAAAAAATTGTTCCCACTCACTGCAAGGCAGAAATTCTGTTTCTGTGTAATTTATTCTGTCTTTACGTTTCTAACATCAAGTACAGAGCAGATTCAAATAATTTTCAACTTTTTGTCATTTACAGATATAATGTGTGTACCACAGTGATCTTCTCCTCCATACATTATCCAGCTTGCATCAACAGTAAGTGTATGTAAGGTGGACAAAGATGTTGCTATTTCTGCGAACTACAGGTGAAAGCTGAGTTCTTACAATTTGTGAACTGGCCTGCAATCCTGTGAAATCAACATCAATGGAAACTACGCCCTGGTGATCAGAGACCCGAGATCTATTTTGGTACATGTCAGAAGAAGTGCAGTATGGGTAACCTACATGCACGGTGGAAGTCAGAACCATGGCTCATCCTCAGAAAGAAATCCTGTACTCAGGCATGTGACCTTGTTGCAAAAAACTCTGGAGTGTTTCTAGCTGACTAGTAACTTAACTAGTGTTCGATCAGGAAGCTATTTATATCCTTCCTGGAATAGCCTTCCTGCCCATTCACTATCAGTAAAGATATATTTATCCCTTCTATTACCTTCCACATTTTTCTTCTTTTTAATCATTTCCAGATAGATTTTGGATGCTGCCTGCTCATACATACATAAGTATTCTCCTTCAGTGCTCTAAGTTTACACATGAGAACTAGGTCACCTCTTAAACTCATAGCAAGCTGTCATAGAAGTCCATGAGGTTCTGCTGCATTTCACATGAAAACAAATTGCAACAGTAAGGCAATGTAACACACACATTTTGATTAATATGGCAAACACAAGATCCTGCATGCTACAAAAATCAGTATACTGTTTACTACAAAATATGATGCATTGTGCTTTCCCCAGGAAAGTCTCCATAGCAAAATCTTGGTTACAAATATTGGCAGATTCAAGTTGGTGTTGATTATGGCAGTGATGGAACATTTCCAATGTGAATTCACTAAGCATTAAAAAAAAGAGAAAAAAAAAATCTGAGGCCTAGATTTGAAATACATGGGTGTAATCCTCATCTGCATGAATGATAGGTCAGCATGGAGAGGTCCAGGAATTAAAATGCAAATGTTGTTAAATTTGAGGTAGAGCTAAAATTTCTCTCAAGAAAGCTGTAAAAAGAGGTGTTAATGACACTGTAAGAGCAGGGTTTCTGCACTGTATTTTATGGTATAGTAGGTGCAGCTGGAGACAGCAAACCTAAGAAAACGAACAGGCTCAAGCCATCTAGGTGGAAGATGAGAGTCAGGTAGGCAGCCACAACAGCCAGAGTCCATGCAACGTAATTCACCCTGGCTAAAGACTTGTGGCTGATGGAGGCACTGTAACAGACTTCACGATATATTTGTTAATCGAACTGGTATAAAAGGATATGTTATCAGTGGCTGTGAAACCTGAGCATATAACATGACATTAGTACATGCTGCCATTAAACAAAGCAAACTGTATGTAGTCTTTGTAAAAAACTTATTCCACAGGTATGTGTAAAAGCCTAATTTAGTGTACCCTGCAGAACATTTAGTAAGAGACTGACAGAGATAAGGGCCCAGTTGCATCCTTGTGTGAACAAGATAATGGGGGTCTTTAGCACAAAGCAGGAGGAAAACCAGCTCGAGCCGTTGGAGCCTTGGCCAAACCCAGCATGCTTAGGCCAAAGATAAGAAGTGCACGACAAGATAGACTGCAGCCTTCAGCCAAAAGACCCCTGCCCGTGACCACCCGGAGACACTGTGCTGGAGCAACAGGAAAGAGCCAAAGGTGAAGATTATAGATATAATTCCTTGGAACTCGTGTTAATAAGAACGGCCTTTTTGAGGAAAAAGTTATGAATATGTATAGACGTTCCTGGAATAACCATGAATATGTAATCCTTTACCACATTTAACCAAGCTTGCTGCTACTCGAAAGATGCGCCGTGGTCGAGCGCAGGCTCCCCGGTCGCCCAGCGCTGTTTTGCCCGCTTGCCGCAATAAATTCTAAACAATTTATTCCGATGAGTGCGTGCTATTTATTGTGATCGTCTATAACAGGCACTTTGCAATACTATCAGTGTGAGTAACCAAACACAAACTGTGTAGCGAGTTGGCGTGGCCTCAAGGCTGAGGCTTGCCAGGCCTTCTTTGTTTGAACTTGTTTTGACCCTCTTGGAGTTACACTTATGCTTGGTTTAGCTCTAAGAGCAGTTTTTTCTAATGACTAGCTAATTTATAGTAGAAGTAGGCAGTTACGCTGTGTAGTTTTATCTATGACTCTTGCATAATTTGGCATAGTTTAGAGGAAACAGCAGGGGCCTTGAGAAGGGCAGACACAGGATTTTGTAAAGAAAAGCTGATTTGAGCCATCACAAAGGTGACCAAGTATATCTACTGACAAAGACAGATATCTATTTAGCCAGGGGGCACCCACTCCATTCTGAGGCATCCCTGATGAGCTGAGCACTCTGGTGAACTCAGCAGGAGGCTGAGATATTCTCAAAGAGCTCAGCAAGAGCACAGGATTTCCCCTATAAGCTCTCCAGGAGCTGAGACATACTTGACACAAGTACTGCTGGCAGAACAAAGAAAATGTGAGGATGAAAAAAGCTAGGAACTATGTCCTATGCTCCCTTATGTGTCTACACCAAAACTATATCAAAACTAACTGACTATCTACCCAAGATGAGCTTCTCTGCATGGATTTCTCTGAGAAACCTTCTCTGCAGGACATATCCCAGATCGGATCTTCACTGGGGCTCCCTGGCTGACTCCAAGTTCTGTGATGTGGATCACCTATGAATAGATACTTTTCCATCATTGATTAGCCACACTCCTGGGACACAGTTTGCTGAGTGCTGTACTCTCAACACATATAGGTGAGCATACAGGTAAATGTTCATAAGTATATACTTCTTTTTGGTAATTCTGTAAAAACAGGTTGCCCAGAGATGTGGATGCCCCATCATTAGAAGTGTTCAAAGTTGGGTTGGATGAGGTTTCAAGCAAACTGTTCTAGTAGATGGCAGAGGGGTTGGAAACAGATTATTTCTGATGGTCTCTTCAAATCCCAAATATTCAAATTATTCTAAAAACTTTATATATATATTTACTAGTGGTCATTTTATAGTAACCTCTAATGCACACTTGTTTTACTGGTAGTAATTTGTAGTAATATGTAATATAATAAATTAACAGAATGTCAGAGACTGAAAAGGTTATCGTCTCAAACATTGTGGCAAAAACAGTTCATCCAGCCACAGGAGATGGGACATCCCTAAGAACAGCAGATGGGACAATTGATGATAAGGTGAATTGTGATTTACATAACAATGACAAGCTAACAAGCCACAAACAAAGGCCAACTGGCTGATACAGGAGGTGGGGGATGTGTTGAGGGCACCTAGTAGTCCCATGTCCTGATAGGCCCAGCATGGCACTAGGGGAAAAGTCCCCAGATCCTCCAAGGTGGTCTGAGACCCTTCTTTCACAATCAGCCCTCAGTAACGTCTGCACAAAAGACCAAAGATTATGCAAGCAGGCAATCCAGAGGACTATAAGAAGCCCATCTGCACAAGCACTGGTGGTGTGCACCCACCATCCTGAGGACCACTCTGCCCAGTAGTCTCAGCACAGGAACTGAACAAGACACCAGAGGACACTGCACATCATGAATCCAGGACTATGAACCCCATCATACACTAAGTGGAACCATAAGGATGATGAAATCTTTCTCTCTGTCTCTTTTCTTTCTTTTCTACACTTCTATTCTTTTGCTTTCCCTTTCATAAGTAATATAGTAATGTAAGATTTACGGCCCCACATGTGCCGCAAACTTTTTATGTTTACCAACTGAACTTAAATCACGTAAGTCCTTCTGCCACCAAATCATTTGCCAGTTGGGCCAAGCTGCAAATGAAAAGCTTTTTGTTTACAGACTTTAAGTATTGTGTATACCAAGGGGACCAATGAACCTGAGTCACCTCTCCCCCCACCCATATCTCTGGACAGGACATGACACAGAAACCTAAACCTCTGTGTCCTTGTATGTTATGGAATCCTGAGAACCCCACAGTAGCAATCTTACATTCCTGCAGGATAGGAAACCCTTACAGGTCATGTCTGCAAGCATGCAGGAGATAAAAGATGTGGCACAGGTTAGAACTGGAGATCCTGCAACTCACTAGTAGTTAAAGAAAAGCAGACCTGGAGATAGACAAAAGCAGCTGCAGAGATAACAGAAGAAAGAAAATATGTGTATGGAATCATACATAGTTTATATTAATACAAACTAAAAGAAAGAGCAAGGTGTAAAAGTGTGTCAGGAAACATCAATATGACCCCACTTGGATATTTGAGTGAGGAAAAATAAATCATTAACATCACCATCATGTTTCTCCTGGTGAAAGACCCCCAATACTTAGGACAACCTCACCATCAACCAGACTGAAGCTATCCTCCTTAGGAGCTCAAGTGGTACAGCAAGCATGTCATCACAAAATGGAATAGAAAGATAAATACTAGAATGTGTGTATGACAGTTTTAACTGTATTATTACTACAAGTGAGAATTTTTCTGTATAGCAGTATTCATTTATGGGTTTCTTGTTCTGCAAGAATTAAATCTGAGCTAATAATACATCTTTGATTAGACAGTTAAGTTTCCTGTCATATTAATAATATATTATTTGCTTTACATATGTAATATATATTTCCTTTGTACCTGTAACAAGATTTTGAGATTAACAGAAGGGCATGCTGGATTTCTACTCAGGCTGAACAGACAAGAGACAAGTTCTCTAATTTGTTTTCACTGAGTGCTGTTTCCAGAGGGACTGACATGAACCAGTACTGGAGCAGAATCCACACACCATAGGATTACCTAGCCACTTGGGTGGGAAGAGACCCTGAGAGCTCTCTAGTGCAACCTCTGTTGAAAGCAGGTCTGAATTCAGACCTGCATCCTCTTTAAAGCATATTTGCTTGATTTGAGTTTCTAGCCAGAGAAACTTCAGGATATCTCCATTCTTTTCTCCTTCCCTCACACGGTGTTCCCATTTCCTTCCTCACTCCTTTTTGCTTGCCACAACTCTCCTCTCCTATCATATGGACATTATCCCAGGTGCCTTGGTGACTGAGTTCACTTTAAATTCAGTCAGTCTACCAACTCCTGTTTCAAAGGCTAATACCTGGGACTGAAGATAGGAGCAGAATAAAGTCATCTTCTAAGCCTGTGTCAGCCCCCTATCACACCACACATACAACAGGACAGATGAGCATTGCAGACACCGCTGGTTCTTAGTCAGGATGGCAAGATCACCCAACTCACATTCTAGTGAGTGGGTTTTACCTCTGAGCCTTAGCTCTGGCTTCTGTGAAAAGGAGTTAAGGCCTTGCCATCCTTTGGAAAATACCTTGCAGCCTAGTGAGTTTTAAAGAAGTAGAATTCATTGTTATTAGTGAAGAGGTGTCCCATTGCCTGCAGGAGAGATAGAAAAAGTACCACCTCTATGGCTGTCAACGGTACCAGAAATCTATCTGCTTTCTAAATGAATGGTTAATTTTGCTGCTACTTATCGAACGAGCAGAAAAACAGTGTCTGCTCAGCCTCAGGAGGATGGAAAGCCTTCAGAGGTTGTAATTATAGGGTATGCTAAGCTCCCCTAGTATGCAAACAAAAATATACCTGGTGTCACTGTGAGATAACAAGCCCGTAAGCCTCCATTCCAACTAGTAGCTGCTTATCACAATCTTAAATCTGCTATGCAAAAGAACCCCGAAGCACAGCTGCATCTGAAGCAATACTGGAGACAGAGAACTGATGCAAAGAAAGACGGAACATGGCCTAGAAGAGTGGCCAGCAAAATTTGAGACTGAACACTCTTCAAATTGGCCAGACACCAAATATTTAAAATGAGGGGTGAACAGGTCTTTCTGCTGCAAAGAATAAATGCCAATTGCTGCAAGGAATGAGCAGCACCAAAATAGCTCTTTGAAGTGTCATTTTCACTTAGAGTCAAAAACCAAGCTCCAGTTTCAAACATGATAAAAAAAGAGACAAATTTGAATGCTCTTGAGATAAGCCTTCATTGAGTGCCATGCCTCAACCATGACTACCTCCATGAATAGGACCATCTGGTTAACTCTTGAGTCACTTCCATTCAATTCCTTTGTTTTGTGAACACCCCCAACGAATTTACAGTTATCCAATTTTAAAAGAACACAACAGGTTCACTTGTTTTCTGAACTCAGTGCACTGTTCTCCAGTACAGAAAGAACTCTTCTACCACCACTATGTAGGCAGCCTACACAAAAGGGGACACTACATTGGCCACAACTGATGGAAATCATACCACCTCCCAACATCTGGCATGAAAAAAAAGGGGGGGGGGGAGATTAAATGTAAATGCTGCTAGAACAAAGCTCAAACATGGTCCCAAATCAGCACACGCCTGAAGACTGCCATGGGTTTAGGTGCTTTTGCAGAATGTCAGACAATTAAGAAGACCTGCCTGCCTCTTTAGGTTGGAAACTTGGAATTGCTCTTAGACTAGTGAGAATATTCAAAATTAATTTCTCGCTTCTAAGTTTATGCCAGTTACTCCTGTTCAAGGAAAATGTAATGTGATGGATAGTCAGAAAGATGGGCAGCATACCTTATTCACAGCAGCTTCAGGCAACTGTTCAAGGAACCTACTGCCAGTGTAAGCCACGTTACTCCTTTTTCAGCTTCAGTAAACCATACTTCTTGTGAACATGGCATCTCAGCTCCATCCCCCATATTGTCCCCTCATCTTCATTATGGTGTCCCTGTATAAAATTGAACCCTTGTCAATCCTGACAAGGGCTCTGAATTTGTCTCAGTACCACAACTGATGGGAAGGACAAAGCAAAGCCAGCACTATCACCATTGTCACGCCCACAGACCAGCTACAGGAACTTACATCCTCTGCTTGCCTTGTCAGAAAACATGCCTTTGCAGTCATGAAGTTGAGACAAGAACAGGAAGTCCACCATATGATATCTCATTTTCATTCCTGCCATGGGTGGAGTTTCTAGTTGTGCTGCAGCTCCTTGCACCTATAAAAGGTATAATACATTAGAAGATGTAACACACACAACGCCTTAATTTATTGCCTTGGGTGTAACACCAATCACAAACCTTATGGATGCTCTTCCAGCATTGTTATCCAAGTTCTAGAAGATATGGGGCATGTCTCAGTTCTAGGACACCCACAGCTCTGAGATAGCTAATATTAAAAGACCAGTCAGACTCTAAATTCTACTGGCAGGATACCTCCTCATTACTCTCAAAACCTGCTCAAGTCTCACAGCACTCCTCCTTGTTTCATTTGTCTACCAAGATTTAACAAGGGCAAGCAAAGGATTAAAATAGTAAACTGTTGCAAGGAGGTTAGAAAGCCAACTGCTGCTTAGCAGACATGAAAGCATGAACAGACCTCCTTCTTTTTGCAAACATTTCAGGCTGGCCTAAATTGGGTCCCTAGGTGTGAGGATTTAGGGCATTCTCCCAGGTAGACAATCCTAATGGGATTTATCTCAGCTAATATGGGCATCCAGCACATATGGTAAAGGAACATTGTCTGTGCTTTCTCCGTTCTCCTCAAGAGAAGTTGCCTCTGAGAGGTCCCTTAGCAGGTCAGTTCATGTTGCTTCTTTTGAGAGGACCTCAGAATCTGCTGGTTAGCTGTGCTAGTTATAGCCATCAGTGCGTTTGCAGAAGAAATAATAAAAGGGCTCCTAGAGAAAACTTGTATTGCTTTGTCAAGTCTGGAAGCTGATGCACAATTGATTTGCTGTCAGGCTGGAAGGACGTGCTGCAGGGAGAGCGTTCTGCAAGGTCTAGCCCTCATTTTAATTAGTTGCTTGAATGACAACAGGGACACTTACCCATTGTTAGAGTAGAGTAAGTGTAAACTGGGTAATGTGAGGAAGTGGGAGTTGGATGGCTTGTTAGGAGACTTTGCATTACCACAGAAAACAACAGAGCAGCTTTCAAGCACACTAGCCTTTCTGCAGTTCTTTATCTTCATGATGGCAACCTAAAAGGGGCTGACACACAGGGCAAAATTAGCATTATAAGTGCTCTCAAATAATGACACAAAACCAACCAGGTGCAAAACCAAAGTTGTCTATCAAAAACGGAATATTCAAGTGCACGAGTACACTCTTCACATGGGAGTGAGGACTCACCAGAAGTTCTGTTGAAAAGGAGATGACGAGATCTAAAATACTGTCACAGCTAAGGCATGGAAGATAATTGAAAAATGAGACTAGATTAGGTTTTGTCCTGCCTCTACAATTATCACAGGATCATGATGAGATGAAAATCAATGCAATAGGCCAGAAAAGGAGTCATACTCTAGATTAAAGAGCTACTAAGTACAGTTCTCCCTTATCCTGATGTAGTGTGAGTGTATCAGGCAGCAGATGATGTCAGTGTTCTGAGTGATTGTGTTCTGCTGAAAACATTTAAATGACCTTCACCCCTTTCCTTTTATTGGTGGTCAGAACATACACCAATGCTGTATTTCATCCTTCTCTAGCAAAGAACTACCACAGATCCTGTTAAAGTCTTCACTATTGCCTTCAGGGCTAGAGAAGGAACACATGCTTACTCATAAGAAGTTGTAAATGTTCCCCAGAGGTGCTGAAGATCTGCTGAGGTAAGCACGTTTTTAAATGTAACGTAACCAAACATTCTCTAGTTAAAATTACTCATGTTACTTTACATCATCAAGGTGGTCTATGCATTTGAGTGCTGGGCCCAAGAAGCACCTGGCTCTAGATAACAGCAAGTACTAGAATCTAAGACTATGGTTGCAGAACAGAATCCAGCATTTCCACAAAATACAAATGGAAGCTCTGGCCATACCGCATAGCACTAGCAAAATGTCAGTAGCTTCATGCTGTTACCCCCTACCAGCTGCACCATTAAAAAATGTCTGCTTCTAAGGAGCACGTGAGGAAGGGATCCCCAACAATGCCAAGCAGGTAGACAAGGACGACTTACTGCTCTGTGCGGGGTGATAACATGAACGTGAATCACCAGGTCAATGTCCATGTGTAAGCTAGCTATTCAGGACAGAAAACTAACTATGAAAGTCAACATAAAAGCACAACACAGAGGAGACACAGAAAAGTATCTGAAATCATGCGCAAATGTCTCAGATGCTTTCAAATTTCAAATGGCACTCATACCATTTGAAATCAAGTGTGGCCTACCCCTTGATGTCAGTCCTCTTTATATCAAGGTCTTCCAGGGCCTTCAAGGCCCTCAAATTACATTACTGGCTTTTAACTTCTGTGGCATCTCTGATAAATCCTTCCCAATGAAGAAAAATTTCCCTATAAAGACGAACAGCACTTCATTCTTGAAAACTGTTTGAAGATAGAAGAGTGTGGTCTTTCTCTTTTGCACTACGTGACCTGCACTTGGAGCAGATCTGGCTGTTACCATAACCAATTAACTCAGCCATCAGTCTGGTATAGTGTCTCCCAGAATATTTGCATACTGCTTCCTTACCAGCCCACTCCTTCCCAATACCAGGAAGCTCAGCTCAAATACAGGAAGGAGAATTTTCCCAAACCCTTCTCCCTGAGCTCTTTTCTGATCCCTGATTAACTCCTTTAATCCCCAGAGTATCACAGACAGATTTTGGCACAGATTGATACCTCTTTCATGTGTTGCTGAAGCCAAATGGGAATCCAGGCAGGTAAGGAGAGAATCCATCTCACAGTGTGTAGAACAGACTTTGCAGCTCTGAGACCACTTTCAGAGGCAGAAGTAATAAGTGAGCAACAAGACAGCACACTACAGTTGAACCTGGATAACAGGGCTTTTCAAAAGAGGAATGAATAGGCTTCCTCTGTCCTGCCATCAGGAAATGTACTTATGGCATCAGCTTTCCACACTGTCAGAGACAAATAAAAGCAAAAGTTCAACAAGGCCAAGTGCTGGCTCCTGCACTTTTGCCACAACAATCCCCTGCAGCGCTACAGGCTGGGCACAGAGTGGCTGGAGAGTAGTCAGGCAGAAAGGGACCTGGGGGTACTAACTGACAGGAAGCTCAACATGAGCCAACAGTGTGCCCAGGTGACCAAGAAGGCCAATGGTATCCTATCCTGTATCAAAAATAGCATGGTCAGCAGGACAAGAGAAGTGATCCTTCCCCTGTACTCTGCACGGGTGAGACCACACCTGGAGTATTGTGTTCAGTTCTGGGCCCCTCAGTTCAGGAAAGATACTGAAGTGCTGGAGTGGGTCCAGAGAAGAGCAACAAGACTGGTGAAGGGACTTGAACACAAGACCTATGGGGAGAGACTGAGGGAGCTGGGGTTGTTTAGTCTAGAGAAGAGGAGGCTTAGAGGTGACCTCATCACTCTCTATAACTACCTGAAGGGAAGTTATAGCCAGGTGGGGACTGATCTCTTTTCCCAGGCAGTTAGCAATAGGACAAGGGGGCATGGGCTTAAACTCTGCCAGAGGAAATTTAGGCTGGATATTATAAAGAAATTCTTTCCAGAGAGAGTGGTCAGGCATTGGAATGGCCTGCCCACAGAGGTGGTGGACTCACCGTCCCTGAAGGTTTTTAAACTGAGATTGGACATGGCACTTAGTGCCATGATCTAGTAAATGGACTGGAGTTGGACCAAGGGTTGGACCTGATGATCTCTGAGGTCTTTTCCAACCCAGTCGATTCTGTGATTCTGTGAAAATGCCAGCTGCTTTTTCACTTGGAAAAGTTGTCATGCTTGAATGTGCAGGTGGCAACAGTGTGAATGCACACTGCTCAGCTGCAGGTGATGTGATACTACAGCAAAAAGCTGTGCTAATCACCCAGCCCAAAGAGAAAAAAGGTATTCCCACCATTTGGAGTTCATGCATAAATCTCGTGCTGGGTTCAATCCATAGCTTCATCCCTGCTACAGATATCTGCCTAAAGATATTTACCTAGGAGGGCAATTTGACTCTACATGTGTTCAGGGATTAGGAGTTCTAGTTGGATCCTTTCCCTCCCTGAACTTTATGGGAAGAGGAATTTTGCTTTTCAGGTTGTCCTTCACTGAACAGATTTGCTTTTGTTCTGTTCCCTTAGCCTTAAGTGAGAGAAGAAAACAGATTAAGAAACAAATATGACACTGAGATAATGTCTGTTTCTGTTAAATACAATATTATTTAGCATTGAGCATATGTCACCTGGCTGTCATGTCCTTAACCTAAAGGATAATTCTGTTACCAAAGACTGTGCAGGGTGGGTTGTTTCCAGCTGGAGTTTGGTCACCTCCTCTGCAAACTTTACCTGGATGACTACTTTGCCCTACTGATGCATCTGATGATTTATTAGAGAATTTGCAGGTGCATTAAAATTATAAATAACGCACAGTCTCAATGTGGTTGATTTATTAACTTAGAAAAAATATGAACCACACTGTCACTATATGTCCTGGTTTTGTTAAAAACAAGACCAGTTCTCTTTTAGTGATTTTTCCTTTCAGCTAAGTTCTTCTAAGTGACTTCTAAGCAACTGCATTTTTCTGAGTTTTTGCCTGCATGTTTCTTGGACACTGTGCTCCAAGACACATAAGAGTGGCAATGGAATGCTGAAGAAGCTCATGTTTAGATTTATTGCTATGACAGCCAAGAATCCTGATAAGATTTCACATGATCTGTTGTGATTGGGGCATATTTGTAAGGAGGGGCAGACAGAACAGGTGACTAAAACTGACCAACTGAGTATTCCATCCCATAAGCATCATATACCCTATATAAGAGGGAGATTATGAGGGTCTCACTCTCTTCAACCATGGCCGGCATCTAAAGAGGACCCTGCCACCTGTGCCTGCAATCCGAGGCCAGGCCCTGCATCCCTGTATCCAGTTTCCAGTTTGCCGTGAAGTCCCGACCAGGACTTCGGAGTGCCTGCCCTGCAGCTGCTGGAGCCGCCAGCTCCGCCCACCACAGGAGGGTTTAAACGCTGCTACCTTGCTACATTCAAGATTGGGGTTTGTATATTTTGTATATATTCTCTATTTATTAGTAGCATTAGTAAAGCCTTTAAACCCTTTCCAACTTAAAGCCTCTCTTCCTTATCCTTCTTAAAACTTTTTCTTAGCTAAGAAAAATGGCAGAAGGGGCACACCTCCAGTCTTTCTACATCTGCTTTATTCCCAACTGTAAGATAACCAGTTATAAAAGTGTTGCAGCTTAATCAATTAAGTGGGCAAGAAAAGGAAAGAAAAGGGGAAAAAAAAAAAATAAAAAAGAAAAGAAAAGGGAAAAAAAAAAAAAAAAAAGAAGAAATAATCTAGGTTGCTCTGTTCTTAAAACAACACAATAGAAAACTGCTTCACTCCAAAGCATCCATGAGGCACT
Source organism: Nesoenas mayeri (assembly GCF_963082525.1). NCBI lineage: Eukaryota > Metazoa > Chordata > Aves > Columbiformes > Columbidae > Nesoenas > Nesoenas mayeri. The sequence continues at coordinate 36,849,893 of NC_137542.1, forward strand.
TAGGGTGTGTTTGAGATGTCATGTAACTAACAGAATCTCTGGATTAGATAGCCCTTCCCTAATAATGTGATACAAATGCCTCTTCCAAGCACATCCACCAGCGGACATGGAATATCTGACCCATACTTTTCAGACTGTGTGGAAACAAGAAATACTCCAGCCTGTGAGATTTTGAGGAGATTTTTGTGAGTTTTTAAGGAGAAGGGGAAGAAAAATCCTATGATTATTTTACTTGCATCTGCAAGAAATTAGTAGAAATGTTGGCCTTCAGCTGCAGCAGACTGACAAATCTCTGTCAAAAAATACATTTAGAACAGCTGAAATTTGTAAATTATATTATATTGTATCAGAGTAGTGCCTATAAGGGTTCAGGATTCTGCTGTGCAGAATTAAGCCCAGAGCTTGTATCTGTTGGACTAGATTAGCTCAATATCTGTCTTTTAATTAGGACTAATTTTTAACAACACAAACACTCCTCCAGTAGTCAGGTCATTTTAAGGAGACTTAGGTGGATAGCTATCAGCCCTGGGGACAAAGCTGCACAACCATACAAGAGATATTTAAGCCCAAGATATTCTGTCCTGCATACAAAACCTGCTTCTTTTCCTGGGTGCTAAACCAGCATGACGCACCCTCCTAAAGCGCCTACCTAGGCAGAGAACAAAGTCATACTGGAATGCAAGAATGAGTCGAGGATATTGCTGGGGTAGAGAGCAGGAGCATAAAGTGAGGAGTATAAACTGAGTCTAACAATGTGCTATCACAATGGTAAATACTGTTACTGAGGAAGACAGAATAGTTTGTTTTCAGACAACTCTTCAAAACTGGGAGGAGATTCCCAGGAAGCACGTAGTTCTGAAATTATATCTTTCTCAAATGTAGCATAAAACAAAGAAAGTATTGAAAAGAGCTGTTTCCATGTGAACTGCAGGTAAGTTACCATGGAGGCAATTTCAAGCTATGCTTCTTACATGAAACTCAATCTCTGCTTTGGCTGAAACACCACTGCTGGAAAAATATCCAGTGTCGCTGTGAGCTTGCTTTACTCAGCAGCAACCCAAACAGCTATTCTAGAAATTACTTTGCAAATCCACCAAGTCCTTTGAAATAAAATAACTTTTAATCTGATTCTGATAGTGCATTTCAGATCATCCTTGGAATAGTGAGATGATATAGCTGGCAGACCTCTTCTCCTCTCATACAGAAACAACAGTACTAAAAAGTTTTCAGAAAAGAGAAAATTAACCATAGCTCTGTGACAACCTCACCCAGAGGGGCACACTGCTGGCTCCAGCTGAAGTGGGCCGGATCCCTGGGCCCCATCAGAGACTATGACATATTGTAACAACATCAAAATTGAGTGTAAAAACTAAGCCTCTTTTAAAGATGATTTTGTTATTATGGACAGAGTCAAAGATGTTGTCTGTTTCCTATTAAAGTACTCAGGATAGAAAGTTATTTCCTGCCTCACTGGCCCCATTTCTCTGGGCATGCACAATTATACTGATGCAATATTTGAAACCCCCCTGAGACTCAGCTTTCACTTCTTCCAGTGGAAACCTCCTCTGGCACCTCTGTTGTCTTTTTCTAGTCAGAAACACTCTTCTGCTTCATGACTTGAGTATGTGCATGGCCAATTTATTCACATTTTTCTTTTACAATATTGTCCTTCACTTTAAGTAGCTCTTCCTTCACTGCAATGTTTACCTCTATCACATGTTTAGAGAGAGGAGTTGGGTCCCTTCTTTACCTTTTTCCTCAGTATTTTAACATATCTCCGTGTAGTTATGAATTCCTCTTTCATGCTCCTTTTAATCTGTTACTGCGCAGGCTGGCTGACACAGAACAGGAACTGCTCACATTTAAACAGTGAGTAAGTAAAACACAGAGGAGAAAGCTGCAACTGTCACAAGAAAAGCTTTAACTATACAGGATATATGTATTTTTAAAAAAGTTTTAAAATAAATTAAAAAAAAAAAAAACAAACTTCTCTATTTCTAATGGAGACTGGGGTTTTTCTAAGCACTCTCCCAAACAGTTTATTCCCATCTAGAGCTGTGCATAGAAGCAGCTATGTCAATGTGTTGGCAGTTACCAAAATTTCTGAATATTTTCTCTTTCTCCTCATTTTTTGTTTGTATTTTGATTGTTTGTGCTTTTAAAAACAAATTTTTTATTTAATGACAAAATAAATCTGAAGGAAACTGCAAAGAGAAATTTCTTCATTCACAAAGAACAAAATCTTTCACTCAGTAAGAGCCACACTCATTGAGTGAAGAATGGTATGTATATGCTTAACTCCAGCATAAAATAAATGTCTGACACAGATTAAAAATACATCTGTTTGTGTATGATGTCTTAGTGTTTCAGGTTTGTGACGGGTGTTTCTCTCCTTGATTGCTAAGAAAGTACAAACTGTGTGTCTAAAAGCTTTTCTTGAAAAAAAACATGTTTTAGTAAACTTTTCCAAAGTCCTTTTGCAAATTAAAATTTTAATTAACACATGAATTTTCAAGGAATTTAATGAGCAGCTACACCTACAACAGGTACTGGAACAGAGACCAGACAGTCCCACAGCTTCTGCCAGTTCAGGGTACATGCAGAAAGTCTCACACTGCATGCAATAACACAGTGGGAGGGAAGCAGAATGAACAAGTTTCACTGCCAATATCAAGTCAAGGACAAAACTTCAAATCCATTTATTATGCAAGTTCAGCTATGTCAAGCACTAAGAAGAAAGAGTACCAGAAGGAAAAAAGAATGCTATTCCCTTCTCATGAAGAGAAGGGCGGTGTTCAGGTGCCCCTGAGTCACGCTTAACTGTCTGGTTCTTCGGGCAATGGAGCCACATACTGCTTCCTATGCCAGGGGACTGGAGGAGAGCAAGTGACCTTCCCAAACACACGCAGAGTTCTCCCACAGACAAGGCCAGCAGCTGAGACAACCATCTCCCCCTCAGTTAACTCAAAGACAAAGTTGAAAATTATTTTCCACTGGTCAACTTTGCCTATGCTCACCATTAAAAAAAAGAAGAGGTGGATCCAGCGACACAGAGAGATTTGCTATCTGCCAACCCAAGCATTGACACACATTTCTTTGCCACCCCTTTACCTTTAATTGTTATCTGCCTTCCCCTTCATTGCTCCCTTTCTCTCAGGAGACAAGAGTTATCAAAACAGCTCCACCATCCAGACTTGGGTTTCTTCATTTCTTCCCTTATTTTCCACAGAAAATAATTCACAGCCATTTGAATCTCAAATTTGTGTTGATGTTGCGTGTTTTACATTCCTTCAAAGTCTGTATCACTGCAAATAACCACAAGACTCAAATCATGCTGCAAAACCATAAGCAGCTGGTAAGCAGCTTCACTCTTGTAAGTAATGACAAACTCAAATTGTAAAAAGATGTACATCAAAGTGAGCAGATTAAATTCATGTTTTATATTAATGCGTTTCTGCAATGTCAGTGACAGCATCTGCCCAATTCAAAATCAGTTCATTTTAAACTGTGGGAGGATGCAGGGGGGGCAAGAAATCAATTCTCAAATGGCACAGTGTGATCATCACTTTGTGCCTGGAAGACAGATACAATTTTTTTTAGGTGTTCTGTTTCTAATATGCACTGGGATTTGTACCAGTGATAGGAAGATCACTAGTAACCTTTGCCATATCAGTAACTGCAGCTATTATCCTTTAGAAAACCACGCGATCACCTGCTCAGCAACCTACATAAATTCTCAGCCTTCTCAGGAAAGCACTACACCCTTTGAGACACACACTCCAGTCACTAAAACCAACCTACAAGAAACAACTGGCTATATCCAAGCTCTCACAATTAAGCTGCAGGTGAAAAATTAGTCAGCAACCAACATAATTCTTAAAGCCATAACTTCCACAAATGTTTAAGGTTCTGTCTAGATTTGAGCAAGCACTTGATTTCAGGACATGGAATGAATATACAAAAGCAGTGCAGAGTTGCGAACTTCCAAAAAGGAGCATCAAAGGCTAAGGCAGAGTGTTCTCTGCCCCACCAATGAAAGAGAACTTGGAAGACCAAGTAACTTATATTTTTGGAGTTACACATCACCAGGAAGGTCTGAATAACTGTAATGCATCATGCACTAAACTCCTGCCAAGCCCCACATATGTTGCTGTAGGTAAGGTATCCTATGCAACAGAGGCCAAAAATTCAGCACTGACAAACTCTATTTGTGCCAAAAGTATGTAGCTGGCAAGAAACCATCACTTTTCTCTGCCCCATGAGAATCGACTTCAGTTCTGAAAGAAGAAAAAGAAAAAAAGCAAGAAATATTCAGGTATACAGCAACAGATGCTAAAATGAAAAGTACGCATGAAAAGTACTTCAATGTGGACAGAGAATCAAACAGAAGCATCTTTTGTTCTGCCATGAAGGAATCCTAGACAAACTCCTTAATGTATGTGAAATTTCCTTATTTCTCCCTGTCTCTCAGCGAGAAAACTTCCTGCTTATCCATGTCATGTCCCTTGAAGAAGTCAAGGGACATCTGCAAGCAGATGCTCAGCAGGAGAAATGTTAATTAAGCTCTTTGTGGAGTATCTCTACAATCAGCAGGCTGAAGGCTGCCCATTTCTTCCAAGGATACTAAATAAGGACACTCTGCTCTCAGTGCCAGTTTACAAATAAGACAACCAGAAGTAAGATCTCAGACACAAGTGAGAGCATTTGTATGATTCTAACAGCAACAGGTACAACAGAGGCAAGAAAATATAAAAGAAATGTTTCCCAAGAAAATCACAGGAAGAAAAAACCTGGCCAGTTATCCTCCTCCTGGTTTGGATCATGAATGGAATAAATCAGCTGACCCTTATTGTGTTTGTTCCACTGGTATCGTCTCCACAGTGAACAATTTGCTTCCCTGGAAGCCATCTCACTCCTTGGTTTTAATGGGGATTCCTGAAGAACAGACTATTGCTATTGAAGGATCTGGTATCAAATACATGAATAAAGAAGATCCAAGGCTGGTATAGAGTAATCAGCCTTGAACAGCTATAGAACTTCTGTTGTGTTGTTTTTCTGAAAGCAGTGAGGCAGCTACGTGGGATTTTTCTTTCTATCCTTGTCTCAGCAACAGACATCATGATTGCATTCAAATTAATCCATTTTTTTTTATGAAAATCCCTTTGCTAGCCATACATTTTAGAAAAGAAAAAAAAAAAAAAAGGCAGCCCGTAAAACCATTCCTGAAAAATGTGTCCATCAGATATCATTGTTACCTCTTCATCTTCAAAATGCCATTAAAATTTATATACTCAAAGCATGAGACAAAGAAAGAAAAAAGGATCTAGAAGATAACAGATCACAAACACAATCATACTACAAAATAAGGCTGCAGAATTCATCTTATACTCTTACTCATTTAAGAACAGTATAGAATAGTATAGTTCAGTGCAAGGGACCTACAACAATCAGCTAGTCCAACTGCCTGCCCTGTGATGGACAGAGTATGCGACCTTGGTTATGCCTTAAACAATTTGTGTTGCAACTTCTAGTGGGCAAGAAGAGGTACTGCAGAGGCAGAATGCTACCTTTAGCCATCCCTCATAGGACATTCCTTCCAGGCCTTTCACCAGCTTTGTTGCCCTCCTCTGGATGTGTTCAAGTGCCTTAGCATCCTCTTTAAATTGTGGGGCCCAGAACTGCACACAATACAGGCAGAAGCTATCTGAGAACAAAGGTAGATGGGGTCTCAACATCTACCTCAAGATACAGTGGGCTGGAAACCTCCTGTCTGATCTCAGATTCTCCAGTTTTTGTGACTTGGAAACACCTGACTGCAAAGTGAAAGACCACATATGTCAAAGGTTTCAAGGACTACAGGCCCCAGAAGTAAATACCAGTACTACTTGTTGGCACAACAACTTCTAGTTCTGTAGTACAGTTTCTGTCCTGCTTCAGGACTTCATAAATTAGCATAAGCAGCAAAGCACAGTCTAGCTGATGCATGAGGTTCTAGAGCAGGATAGAGGCTCAGCAGAGAACTGTGAATGTGAGAAACAAGAGACTGAGTTGGAAGAGGAGAAAGCAGAAACCACTGTGTTTATTTCATTGCCTGTTCTAGCCTGTACAGGTCTGTTTTGCCTCTCCCTGACTTCTCCAGGAAAAAATAAGGACTTAATCCCCACATTACAAGGAAATGAAGTGAGGCAAATGCAGCAGCAAAATAAAAACTTCGTCAGCCACACAGAAGGCCACTACTAAGGTGTTGTTCAATACTAGCACAGCTTCCCTCCAGGCTTATCTGGCATTCATACACACATCTTCACTAACCTAAGCTTAGCACAGAGTCTGCTTTTTCAGAGCTTATAGGCAGTGACTTAAATACCATTATTTTCAGGAGAGTTTAAATCTCTGCTATCTTCAAGAAGAAGGGGAGTCCCTCTGTACTGTGTTTTGTGGTATACCTGAACCAAAGCTGTCAGTAAGGGACACGAAGTAGGCAGTCCCTCCTGCTGACATATTCCAGATGGCAGTCTGGTTGCATTTGTCTTTTGCTTACAGTATTCTAAGAATCTTTATGAATGAAAACAAGTCTTCACTTAATCTTGACAGATAAAGAAGTGAATGCCAACCAGCAGTCCTCACTCTAAGCTGCTGCCAATAAAACAGAAAAACATGCCTGTAATATAGCCCAATAAATATCCACCCAGATACCAAATGTACCCTTCCTCCTGCTTGCACTACACAATGAATTCAAGCGGTACTGGCAGCATGAGGAAGCAATTTAGACAGTAGCATCCATGTGCATCATTATATATTAAACAAGTTACACAATTTATCCACAGGATGACATTAGGAAAAGTCATGATTTAAGGCAGCCATCCGAGCTAGACATTTCTCCTATTTGTGCCAATAAAAGGAACACATCAAAAGGGCCCTGAACAACACCATATAATATAGAGCTATTGTGGCTGTTCTGTATATCCATATCTTCACAGTGTTTTGGTCTACACAATGCTAGCTTCTGCTGTAAGAAGTGTCTACCTTTTTAACCACATCATGATTCCACCACAGACAAATCCTGCCTATCGGCTCTGCCCTTCTCTTTTTCGTCATGAAAATGCCTAAGACTCCTGGTCCTCAGGTGTCCCAGCAGCAGGATGACAGCCAGTCATTAAGTTTGTTATTAAGTTCTGTCCAGTTTCCCTATCTGTCCAAGTTACCAGTGACAGAGGAAATGAGACCATGTTGTATGACATGGGAGTCAGGTGTTAATGCACCCTTGCACGTAAACCTATGAATAAATAACTACAGGGACCATTTCATGTTCTTCACTTATAGCTTTTTCCTGGGAAATCATATGCCTTTGTCACAAAACCAGCACTCCAGAGCTTTGACCTGGATTAGTAAAGAGCACTGACAACATAAAATGCAATCATGGAATTACTTTGGTTACCTTCATTTAGTGAACTGTCACAGGAACAGCAAAGTGACCAGTCACCCTGGCTACAGACCTATATCAATGTCTGCTAGTGTGGCAGGGTCACAGATACAAAACATTCCTTTGCTGTCTCTGTTAGTTCTGTGGAAGAACAAACAGCAATTTTAATCCTCTAGGTTTCCTCTTGCTATTTTCTTCTTGTTGCCCTACACAGCTCATCAGCATCACAACTGCATTTCATCTCTACGGCTTCTGTCACTATCAGACAGTAAATGGAGCGACTTGCGTTCAGGGTGCTGAAAGGTCTGAGAAGCACAAAAAAGGCCACAGAAGCAAATTGGCTAAGTCAATATTTCATACTGCTTTTTCCTGGACCATAGTTCCCACTGCTAATGAAAATATCAAGAATTTTACACTGAAGAGGGCAGGGATTTTCAAAGACACATAGCAAGCTTGTAAATCACCAGGCAAAGACACTGCTGCCAACACTAGCAGCAAAAGCCCAGTGCTGGCAGCACAGCAGAGCACAGCACACCTTCCATTGCATAGAAACAGCAGGCTTCTGCAGACCATCTTTAACAAGAAGTCAGGGAAGGAACACATTCTCCTTCAGCAATACAATAACCTGTCAAACACAAAGCCTGTATCTTCTAGTCACACAGACTTCAGACAAAGAATCTCTATGCAATCTCTAAGCCTTTCCTTGCTTGCTAACTTACTTCACCTGCCTTTTAAAGCACATTGCTGTCTTCTTCCCCACAAACTGCAAAAACCCAAAGGAATAACAAAGCTGATTGTCCTGTGCCATCAGAGACAAAGAAAATGTCTTCAAAGATTTTTTCAAAGGCAATAGGAAAACTCCCACAGGAGTGTTCTGCTAAGGCTACTGCTCACTATTAATTAAACAGTGTGAGACCTCCTTTTCCTCAAAAAGATAAGAAGGTACGAAAGATTTTTTTTTTTCCTTCCAGTACCTCCTCTGATCACTGCAATAGATGAAACCTGGTCCAAAGTCCTCATATGCTTCAGAGCCCTGCACAGCCCTGTCCAGCAGGAAAAAGTACAAAAGCACCCCACCTGCAAACAGTTCTCAAATCCAGGTTCCGAGCTACCATAAGCTTTGGCCTAGGTGTTGGGAAGAAAAAATACCGTGCCCGTAATGCTGAAACAAGGAAATTCAATTGGCCCTCAGCCTGTGTGAGGTGTCCTCCCCTGAGACAGGGCAAAGGTTAAGCTTTTATAGCTGTAGGTGGTCTGCAAGCAATACCTGCATCAAGTCTGATTCTTTGTAAACTGGAGGGGACCTGGCTGACAAAATTGCAGTATTTTTTCTTTCTTCCAGGAGTGTCAGAAGAGATTTTGAGGGTGGGATAAGAAACTCTGCACCATTCAAAAAATCCTAAGCTGACAGTAAAATTAATTCAGAGGTGATCTGGGAAAATCCACATTAAACTAAAATCAACAACATGAAGTCCAAAGGAAGATCTCCCTGAAAGTGGGGATAATAAAAAGCTAACTAGCAGATCACATCATATATTCCAACCAAAGCAAGCCTGTCATCTACCAGAGGTTTGTTGCTTTGCTCAGTTTGAACATGTTCCTCTGCATGTCAGAAATGGCAAATAAAAAGGATGCTGGCCCCATAATTAAGAAAACAAACTGTAACCCTTAGTCCTTGGCTTTCTGTATCAGTGTGGCCAGATTGCACGTTTGCGTCAGCTTGGGCTTTAACTCCAGTAGGAAAGAAGTGTCCACAAACACCTTTAATTTCCAAATTATATTTGCCCTGGGAGATCTTGGTTTTCCTCTTTGAAACTATTTCTAATTTTAAAATAGGTCTCTTGCTTAATGAATTAACATTTCTTGGATTTTACCACTCTGCAGAGACTTCTCCTTTACTAAGTGGACAAGTTGCAGCCGCATTTTGTTGATACATTAAGTCATCAGGCAGAAGAGCTGGTGCCCTTGACAGAATCTTGACAGACATCAGAAACTCAGGCTTCTCCAAAAGACATTTTTTCAATTTGCCTTCTCAGCAACTCCTATTGTAATGCAAATCGTGACCCTGGCATGAAACATTATGTTAGCATGACCACCCAACCAGAGTAAATGCTGTTAAGTATGGGAAGACATTGCTTCCAACTCAGGTTAGTCACGAAGCTGCAAGAAAAGGCAGGCATCTCAGCTGTTACTCCTTTGCTGCAAACCTCCTCCCCCTGCCTTTAACTGCAGTCTCTAAGCAGTTATTTCTCTTCAGTGGATTCATGGATCTCCAGCTGCAGTGGCTATTTGTCCGGTTTTCAGATACTTGTTCATTTCTGTGTAAGCAACCTTATTCACATTGTAGCAAACAGTGCAAAATCTGCTCTTCTCAAAACTATTTCTCCTTCAAAATGGGCACTGAAAAGCAATAAAATGTAACACTCTTATCATACAAACTGTTATCATCTCACATAGATACCTTCATGTAATCAAACTAGACCCTTTCTTCTTCAGTTTGATCTTGCCATTCAAAACACTCCAACTAAAACCTGGGTGGCTTGCTCTATTCTAACTGCGAGAATTTTGCTCCCTTTCTTAAAAACCAAACAAACAAGGAAACAACCAACCCACAACACCAGGTCTTTTGCTTTCAAAGACAGAAATCATGTTTTCATGCCATGGGAGAGAGTTCTGCAGTAAATGTTGAAGGTACATATGACATCAATAACACCATGCATGAAACATGACCATGACTCTACAGTTTCTTCAAAGGCAAATGAATGGAAAATCCACACATGAAATACAGTACAATAGAGAATTATCAGAACCACTTCATTAGATTCTTCTGAGGCCAGCTATTCCAATTCCCAACTGCAACCAGCATTCAGTATCATCTCAGTGACAGTCTTGTTTTGACTGAATGTTCAGGCCAAGCAGCCCAGAAAGGCAGCGTAACTGTGGCAGAACAAAGGAATCTTATTCCCAAATACTTCTGCATTGTTTTCAATTTCTTCCCCCAACACCACTTCCTTTTCTGTTTCCTGGCACTAGGTTAAAACAATTCATCACACATGGAAGGAAATATACTGAAACCATATAAAAATCTGGCCTGAAAACCAGGTAGGGTGTGGAGGGGATACTTTATTAGTGTTTCCCTGCTTAATGCAGCAATATCCCTACTAGAAACAACTTTCCAAATACCAGGGACAAAAATTTCTGCAATGCCTGTTTTTTGATGAAGGTCTGGCCAGATTTTGGAGGGAGGATGAAAAAGGGACTCATACACATAATGCTACTCTTTCTTTGGGTTTACTCTGGCTGAACCTGTCTGCAACCTTTGTAATACCTGCCTCAGTGGCATGGCATGAAGCAAAGCAAGACCTGCGCACTGCACAGCAAAATGTGCAGCTAGCTGGTAGGGTGTCAGATAAGGTATTCTCTGCACACCTTGTGTGGAAGGTCTCTCCCCTAACATGGGAGTTTTGTCTCTGCTTGTTGCTGCCATCTCCTGCTCAGATTCTTCAAACAATTGGCTCTGAGATCATGAAGCAGTGACAGGCATGCTGACCTGGGTCCCCAAAGAGCTCTTCCAGGTGCAGACCCTAGCAGAGGTTCATAGCTCATCCCCTCTCTTGCCAAGCGCAAAAGAATAGGGGTAAGGGATGCATGGCCCCCACGTGCCAAGCGTACTTACCTCCCAGAGCTTGTTTCATAACAAAATCCATTGTGATGGCTTCAGCGTGCTGCCCACCTTCACACCTCACATGCACAGAGACCAGGAATCCTTAGAGGGCAGCCTGCAAAGAGGCACAACCAAAAGAGGAATAATGTCTCTAGGAGGAGAAAAGGCTGATGTCTGGCATTTCTCTGCTGTCTCCCCACAGCTTTCCTCCCGCTGTTTGAGTGCAGGCAAGTTTCCAAACGTCTACCCCTGCAGACCCTGGCTTTGCAGGACAAGGCACCCGGGCAGCAGAGATGAATGCTGGCGAGCAGAAAATGGGCAGGAGGAGGGGCAGCTATGGGGACATGGTGGTTCCCCCGGGCAGGGCAGGTGGCCAGGAGTGAGCCTGGAGGAGTACCGCAGTCCTCCTCCCAGTTTCCTGCAGATAGGCAAGAAAGCGTTAAACCTTTGAACTTTCTTGTTTCCTCGCCTGCTTTTGGTCCTCTAGGTTTTCGAAGGGCTAGGTTCCGAGTGGCAGCTGCAACGGTGACCACCGTGGGGGCATTTGAAGGTGAAGCGCTCCACAATTGCCCAGAGGGGCAAGTGGGACAAGCTCGGCGACTCGGTTGTGGATGCAGCCCGAGCGGCGAGATGGAGAGCATGGATGCACTGCAGGCTCCCCAAACTTAACCCTTCAGAAACCTCATCCAGAAATCCCCCAGCGCGATGCCAGAAAGGGCTGCACCTCCTCAGGAGGAGCCAGGACGGCTCAAGGTTGAGAGCAGCCGGCGGCAGGTGCAGCACAAAAGCCTCGCTGCGCAGGCTGCTGCCTCCCTCTGGCCTCGGCGAGGAATGTGCTCGGCTCGGAGGCAGGCTGCCACCCCCGCACCCGGCACCCGCTGCGGTTTTGGGTCACAGCCGAGTCGTGAGGCTGCGCGGCCCACTAGCACGTGGGAGGGCCTTTCCCACCCCTGCATGCCCACACTCCGCCGTCTCCTCATTGCCCTTCCGCACGCCGGTCGCCACAGCACAGCTCGCCCTCCCCGGCGCCGATACCTCGTTCGGCGGCGGGCGCTGTGCTGAGCTGTGCCGGGCCGGCGACAGGTGAATGCGGCGTCTCCGCTCCTAGCGGCTCCAGCCGGCGCCCATGAGCCCGAGGGCTGCGGGGAAAGTTGCGGATGCGGTGGTGGGGAGAGAGAATGAGCTCCCTACTTTTCCCCCGCGCCCCTCTTTTTATCACAGGATTTCCGGACCATCCCACCGCCACGGTTCTTCCTTCCTCCTCCCCGCGTTGCGGGAACTGGGCTCTCTCCCCCGCCCTGCCTCCAGCTCCTCCGCCCATTCCCTGCACCGCCCCCGCCCCTTGATGCGATGCTCGCTGCCGAGGAGGACCACAGCGCGCCCCAGCCCCTCGGAGGGGTGCGTCTATTTGCATGTATGTCCCCCAACCCCAACCCCGTCTGTCTGCAGCAGCCGTGTGTCGTTGCGCTTTGCCGTGGAGGAAGGAGGGAAGGTTGTCAGTCCGCTGTTAAATTTTGCAATTGCATCTCCTTGCATCTCCTCCGGAGTCAGTGTGCATGTCAGGGGAAATATCTGCAATTACGGCGTCCTGCTGGAGGGAGAGGGTGGGAGAGCTATCCGCGTCCTCTGTTCCTAGTCCTTCCCGAAGATCTCCCACTGCCTAGGTCCTGGAAGGAGTTGGAGTGGCAATGGAGAAGATAGGGAGCGAGCAGAGCCTTCTCCTCCTTCCTTCACCTCGGATTTTACTGTGACTGGATAAGGATCACCAGCTGCTTAGCTCAGTTCTCTCATTCTCCAGCGGTGTTTACAGCCCAGAAGGAAGCTGGAGGGGCTGAACGAAGGGGAGGGAAGGGGTATGTCCCCTCCCTGCAGTTGCCAGTTGAAGGGCGCGAGTGCAACAATCCGTTGTTGAGTCCCGATTTGGGACAGCATCTGAAGATGAGGAGGGAGGAGCTGTGTGCGATGCAAGTGCTACATGGCAAAGCAGAACAATACTCCCTCACGGCACCGGCATACACCTTTAGGGATGCCGTTAGCCGTCTTGGGCCCTGGTGGGGGGGAACAAGCTCTGCTGCTGACCCACCCTTCTGTCAACAGCAGGAGATGTGGGAGAGAACCCCCAAGAGCAACCAATATGGAGCTAATACTGGGGGAGGAGGGGGTGAAATGGTGCTGGCAGAAGTGGGAGCCCAGGGGTGTGAGAGCAGTGGCGCCGGCACCATGGGGAGGCTCTGGCATTACCCGCTGGGTGATGCTGTCTGAAGGTCACAGAGGGCACTGGGGTCGCACCTGGCACTGCAGGAAAAGCCATGCAGGTCCAGCTTAATGCAGGTCCAGATTAATGGCAAGCAAACTAATCCTGCTTGGGGCAGCAATGACAGCCACTGGGGCTCCGCAGCCTGCAGAGCTCTCGGGTTGCCAGCTGCAGATGCAGAATGGAATATGTCTACACTCAGGACAGTGTCCACTCACTTAGGTTTGCCTCAGTGACCCATGCTTGTCAGTGTTTAAGTGGCAATTGGACAACGCCCTTAATAACATGCTTTAACTTCTTGTCATCCTGAAATGGTCAGGCAGTTGACCTAGATGATCATTGTAGGTCTCTTCCACTGAACGATTCCCTTTTTCCCTTCCCTTCCCTTCTCTTCCCTTCCCTTCCCTTCCCTTCCCTTCCCTTCCCTTCCCTTCCCTTCCCTTCCCTTCCCTTCCCTTCCCTTCCCTTCCCTTCCCTTCCCTTCCCTGCCCTGCCCTGCCCTGCCCTGCCCTGCCCTGCCCTGCCCTTCCCTTCCCTTCCCTCTCCTTCCCTTCCCTTCCCTTCCCTGCCCTTCCCTGCCCTGCCCTTCCCTGCCCTGCCCTTCCCTGCCCTGCCCTTCCCTGCCCTCCCCTGCCCTTCCCTCCCCTCCCCTTCCCTGCCCTCCCCTCCCCTGACCTCCTCTCCCCTCCCCTCCCCTCCCCTCCCCTCCCCTCCCCTCCCCTGACCTCCTCTCCCCTTCCCTCCCCTCTCCTCCCCTCCCCTGACCTCCTCTCCCCTCCCCTCCCCTCCCCTTCCCTGCCCTCCCCTCCCCTGATCTCCCCTCCCCTCCCCTCCCCTCTCCTCTCCTCTCCTCTATTCTATTCTATTCTTGAGTTCCCAGAAAGCCACTTTTCAAACAGACACTAGTATCAGCCTAGGAAGCTCAATTGGGTAGGCTTGTACTAGACTTTTACTAACAAAATTCAGAAAGGAAAGATTAATTCCAGAGAGGGTGGCAAACCCTCTTATTTTAAAACTTAACTCGCCTCTAGCATTTCCAATCCAAAGGACATACTGGTATATTTTTTATGGTCTCTTTTCAAAACATTCAGTGTATGTATAGCTGTGGCTCAGCAGAGATGGCTGTACCCAAGGAATGAACCTGAGACCCTGCTGGATTAGTGCGTCCAGGTTCTTGTGCATTTAACACATTATTTCCAGGTTTGTTTTGCCTCCACAAGTGCCCACATAATTTTCAGCAGGGCTTATAGTTTGGATCTGTTGTACAGCACCTCACATTCTTCCTTCATCATGTGATTCTCTTGGAGAAGAGGACAGTGTTCCCACGCCACACTACTAAATCTCCAGGTGCACACTTTGCTCTTATATCCTGGAGTTTAGGGAAAAACAATTCAAATGTCCTCAAACACAAGGAGTGTTGGGTTAATAGTTAAAAGCCCTAACTGCCTAAACCCAGGTTCCTTCTCCCTGATTTGCAGATCGTGGAGCATTGCTACATCAAGGAACTCCTGTAGTAGCCAAGGGTCAGGATAGCCAAGTGGAGTTGGTGAGAAACATTATTCTTCCTGTTCATAGGCTCCTTACAGGCTTTGCAACAGCACATGTGATCCCTTGTGTGCAGAAAACAGAGTGATGTCATCTGCAGGGCCTTTCACAAGCCAGGCAAAACAACAGGCACATCAAGGAGAAGACTCTGAGAGGTCCTTGAGCTTCTCGTTGACCTGTTTATAGCTGCTGCTCTGTTCCCAGAACCAGCCAACTCTCTAAAGGTCATGCACTTGGTTCTGCCCCCAAACTGCTCCTACCTTTTACAGATTAAACAGCTGCCACAGAAAATCAAGATAGACGAGGCAATGAAACATGACCTCAAAACAGACTCTTCACAGCTCCCTCCCTCTTCTTCAGGACAACAAGGTATAATCAACAAACCACAAAACCCACTGAGATACTCATAGTCCCAGTTTCAGCATCTCTTCCCTAGCTCAAGTTCCAGCTTCCAAGCAACTACCACAGGATGTACCATCAAGATGAAAACCCAAATGCTTCTGAGCCTGATTTTGGCACCTCTTATCCAGGTTGTACCCTGAATTATCAGTCATAAAATATCCCATCAGTACCCATCTCACCACATAGGATCCAGGCACAGTGAAAGGAAAGGACATGGTGAAAAATAGATGATGTCTATAGATCTGTATCTCACAATGGTCTCAGAAAGGCTTCTGGAGAAGGCTTTTACCCAAGTTATTGAACAGAGGTGTTTTGACACAACCTTCCCTCAACTTTTGAGAAATCAACCTGGAAGAATGGACTCATGGGGATCTGTTATGTGATTTACCTGAGATATATGACTTCTGCTACAAGAAAAATAACAGCTTGCCTAGTACAGCAATTATATGAGCAATGTCCCAAGGATCTTCTTTCTGATGGCATATAACAATATATTATGTCCAGAGTATATTATGAATATGAATCTGGCAGTAGTGCAATTTAATAGTATATTTACTGGACAGTAATAAAACTCAGAAATAGCAATATTTCCTCATCAGGGCAAGGAACAGCAATTGGTATCTGCACGTGGGATCTATCCCAGCACCAAGTACAGAGGAGAACTGCTGCACACACCGACAACTGACACACACGCTGATAAGTCCAAAACTTACCAAAATACTATAGCCAGTTCTTAGTCTGGTTTGCATTGTATGACTAAGATATACCTGATCCTGATTATGGGAACAGGCTTAATTCTTCCTTTACAGAACCAGAACAAAACTAATCCATGCTGTGGCCTGTCTTAGTGCAGATGAAAGTACAGAAAACTCAGAGCAAAGAGATCCTCTATAGAGCTTTGTCCATGGAACTCAGACTCCTTGGCCATCATCTTGGAATCTGTGCATTTACTGATGTCTGTGTATGATGGAATAAGCCAATAATCAGTTTTGATCACAGTTTACATTTAAAATATATATATATATTCAGGTCTCAAGAAAATCATTTCAATCTCTTCAATATCTTTAAAGGCAATGCTTCATTATTCAGTTCCATATGGTGTTTGACTGCTAAACTGAAATTAATGCCATATTAAAATGATACTAATAAGAAAGCTCACAAACTAAGTATGAAAGTTACACTAAACACTTAAGCAGCTGTCCAAAATGAACCATTTGGGTTTTTTGTTTTTCCTAGTTTTTTTGGTTGGTTTGCTTAGTTTGTTTTTTTGCCACCTCATTATCAATTCACAGTGATGTAACAGCAGCACTGTTCAGGGAACTGCAGGCAGAACAGCAACAAGATTATTAGCTTTTGAGTCATCAGACACTTGCTAAGTGTGGTTTATGGACAGCAGTTGCTCTCTTTCCAGGGGTTTAATTCACTGAACACAAACTGACTGCATGTTTCTGCTTGCTGTTCAGCTGTCAATTCTGACTATCAAAACATTTCAAAATTCAGTCATTTTTGTCTGTTCAAAAGTATTGTTTGTTTCTTGTTGTTCTACTCAACTTACAGCAGGCTTTAAGTAAGTTCTTTATATTCCAACAAAATACAAATATATATTTATATTCTTTTAAAAAACTTGGTGCTTCCCTTAAGTAAAAACTGTGAAAGGACTTTCCAACCATTTCTGATAGCTCTGAAGAAAAAGTCACTTCAGAGTTCCTGCAGATCAACTTTCTAGGTGAGCATTTGCTGTAGCTATCACATGACCAGATTTTAGCTGCCTGCACTTATAAAATCTGAAACAAACTACTATCAATTGCCGTGTCTCCATGACTTGCAGACACAGGCATGCATTTTATATTTTCTTTTTTGTGAGCACAGGTGTCCAAGCCCTTTTCTACCCAACTTGTCCCTGTAGCTCCATCCCTTTCTCTTGTTTCTTATTTTCTGAATAAGGTCTTGCCTTGACAGATAGAAAGTCCCATCTCAGGATTCCTGCAGATAGATAGGTATGATGGGGTAAAGATACTAGCTCTTATCTCCAGGATGTACTGCTCTATATTATAAGGCTTCTTTGGCAGACAGAAGTTGTCCCCAAGGTTGCAAATCCATATTTATCACTCAGGTAATAAAATCATGATGTCTCTATCCAAAGCATATGAAGTTTTTTGTTGTGAGATCACTACTTCAAGTATTTTTGACAGGAGTTTTTCTGTCAGTAAATAAGAGTAATCCAAATGGAAATGTGTCAGTATATACAGAAGTTTAAAGGCAAAAATAGCTAAAGAAAATATTCTTACTTTCTTGTAAAAAAAGCACTGCACTTTGGCAATGACTAAATCATTTTACCATGACTCTTCTAGCAATGCATGTCTGTGTCAAAACTAAACACATAATCATAGCAGAGTACCTTTTTTTTTCAGATTTTCTGTGTCATGGAGGGGGGAAAGATGTGACATTTTTTTCTCGTTGTTGCAATTTAGAGTCTGTCATAGTTTAGCCCTGGTCCCCCCCACCCCTGCAAGTGGACAACTAAAATCAAGTACTGCTTGCTCACCCCTCCCCTGCCCCCAGTGGGATGGGGAGGACAATCAGCAAACAAAGACAAAACTCATCCATTGTGTTAATAACAGTTTAACATAACCAAAAAAAAAAAAAACAAACAAACCCATAAGGGATACACAGTGAAATCACCCACAACATGGTATTCCCACTATTGCTGTTCACCTTTTCCAAGCAAGCGATTCCTCCAAAGCAGCAACCATGGGCTCCCAACCACAGCCGATGCCAAAACCTCACCTCCCCATCCCAGACCTCATGCTCAAAGCACAGTAGCAGTGAACCATGCTGTCCAAAGAGAACTGAGAGTATCCTGGACCACCCTGCCACCCAGCAATGAGAAAGATACTCAGCCCCTGGTCAGCGCCCCTTTTATAACTGAGCGTAACTTTCTATGGTATCAAATAATCCTTTTGCTAGTTTTGGGTCAGCTATGTAATCCCCCAGCTACCTGTGGAAACTAACCCTGCTGTCCCATCCTGACCGATGAGATGAGGGAGGAGTTAACTCTAGACACGACACGCACTCTGACTCAACAGATGAGACCAGGTGCGAGTTAACTCTGGGTTAATTCTGCGCAGTTACGTGAAGTTAATGACAGACAATCACCTCCGGGGTCCAATTCAATTGTGAGTTTTACTAAAAGAACTTGTTGGGATATTGGTTACAGCAAATGGTGACTTGGCAAAAGTATAACAGAACTTATCAACACATTAACAGCGAAAGTCCTACTACAAGCGGTATAT
The DNA here is from genome assembly GCF_963082525.1 of Nesoenas mayeri. NCBI lineage: Eukaryota > Metazoa > Chordata > Aves > Columbiformes > Columbidae > Nesoenas > Nesoenas mayeri. The sequence continues at coordinate 36,868,471 of NC_137542.1, forward strand.
TGACAACCATCAGTAGCTAAAATATGAAATTTACCAGAAATCAACAGCAGAGCTTAAAGATGGTGTTATCCTTATATGTTCAAAAGGGAAAGAGAGAACTAGAGTGGTAGAATGGGAAGGAAAACTAAGGTATAAGGAAGAGAAAAAGAAAATTTTATGTATATTGAAGGAGAGACAAAGAAGTGGGGGTATAGAAAAAAGGAGAGAAGGAAAGAGCAGAGAGAAAGGATGAAAGAAAAGAATGAGGGATCCAGTCTCTTACAGCTCCACAGTGTGGATGACAGGACTTGTACGATGATGTGTGGCCTCGGTGTTCTACGGCGAGGATACTGGGGTCAGGAGCGCAGTGTCCTCCGATGTCTGGTTCAGAGTGAGGGTCCTCAGGGTGCTGGTATTCTCTTGGTGAGGCCCAGCTGGTATTCCCTTGGTGAAGACTGGTAGGCCCTGGTGAAATTGGTGTTCCCTTGATGAGACTGGTATTCCCCCCCATGCTGTTTTAGGGTGAGCTTTTTATAGCTTCCAGAGTAGGGGAAAGTCTCAGGGCGGGGCAAAAGTGGTGATTGCAAAAAAGGGACAAGTCTGGACAAGTCCTGGGCCACGTTGAGGGTCTCCCTTTGTGTCATGCAGAAATCCAGGGGGAAATGGTGATTGCAAAACATCAACAAGCTTTGACAAGCTCTGGGCCATGATAAAGGGTCTCAACTTTTCCCCTTGGTTTGCCAAGCTGGGCATATCAGGAGATGGGTCTATGTGCCCTCCAGCACATCCTCCATCTCCTGTCGGTCAGCCAGCCCGATCTGTGGCTCATTAGCTCGTCGTTGATGTGCAGATCGCAGTGCCTCCTGCTCTGAATGTGTCTTCTTCTGGCTGAACTAGTCACAATGTTTTCAGCCATGATCCTTACCAATGCTCAACACCTGCCTCAGCCAACCCAGCACATTCCACCCCTCATTCTATACAATTTATATCATGCTCGGGTCTTGCAGTTACCAGTGCATTTCAATTAATTACTATCACTTTTCATATATATACATATGTACATACACACACACATGCACACCAGTATTATTCCATTAGCCCATGGCATCATCTTATCCTGCTAAAACGTTCATTGAGTCCATTCAGTCCATGACTTCGAGTTCTGTCTCTCAGAATGATATCCCAGTGCAAGAAAGATGGAGTGCCATGTTGGAGTGTTCCATTGTTGCATGCTGCATCCTGAACTTGTAGCTGGTGCATCTGGCATGGTTTGTGTGCATGGTTTGCAGGTCAAAGGTGCCAGCCTCAAGGATGCGTCTGGATGACAGTTGAAGCCAGCTCTGGTTCTATCATTGCAGCACTTTGTTCATTTTTATCAAAGTTTGTTCTTCATTAACCTGAAAGGCAGTTACTGAATACTGTTAGTATGGTGTATAGTATTATGTAGCAACTATCAGTAGCAATTAACATCCTACAGTTCACAACATGAGTGAGTATTCTCACCCAGACTCAGATCCTCTTGAGGTACACATTGGACTCCTCCATCCTTCAGCACTACCCACAAAGTGTACCCATGTCTCTGAGTAAAGGCAATGCCATTGATGGATTTGTCTTTGCCCAAGGCAGGAGTAACCCAGACCGTTTTGCTCAACACATTCTTCATTTGCACCACAGGGATTTTATACCATTCTACAGTATGTGGAAGTTCTGATTGGGCAGGGCCAGTTTGATTGGTAGATCCTTTAATGTTAACTAACCAGGTGGCCTTTCCTAAATTTGAATCCCAATTTCTGAAGGTTGTACCACCCATTGCTCTCAGTGTAGTCTTCAAAAATGTATTGTATAATTCGATTTTCCCAGAGATTGGTACATGGTAGCGGATGTGATATACCTACTCAATGCCATGTTCCTTGGTCCAAGTATCTATGAGTTTTTTTCAGAAATTAGTCCCTTTGTCTAACTCAATTCTCTCTGGGTGCCATGTCACCATAAGACTTGCTTTTCAAGGCCCAGGATAGTGTTCCAGACAGTGGCACAGAGCACAGCACATGCTTCCAGATGCTAGCTTGGTATCAGCTGCTGTGTCTTGTAGTTCTTTTCCCAAGTAAAAAGAGTAGTCCAGAGTTCTGAACTCATCTTGGAAAGGAACTATGCACCTTAGTAGGCATAATTTCCCAGCCATAACAACCAACTAAATTCCTTATTATTTTTAAGTTTTCATTGGACACAAAGTGAATGTGCGCTTATCTCTTTAGATACTTGAGACACTTGTGGAACAATTACTTTTAGCTGTGAAGTGTGATGCCAGCAAATTAAGTTGTTACTATCTTATGCTGTTTACGCTCAGATGTCTCCAAAGAGAGCATAATACTTGGATACAATCCAACAGCTCAGGAGTCCTTATACCTTCCTATTTCAGTCTTGAATTTGTTCTCCGCTGCCTCTCTTTTATAAGGAACCTAAGCATGTGATGGAGTAATTTTCTAGGTAGAAGGTATTTGCTGAATCAGGATGAGCAAGAGAGCAGTGCCTAGAACTAGCAGGTCTATGTGATCCACAAAATATAGACATACATTTCAGCTTAGAATGACTATTTTTTTCCCTCAGTGGAACTTTAAAGTATAATTTGTAATGTCATATAAATTAATAAGTGTGAGCAACCAACTCGTTCCCTGCCTTTACTAGCATGATATTTCTTGCAGCTGGTCTGTTCAGTGTCAGACAACTAACAGCTCCACAGGTGTTGTGGGAACAAGATTGCAAGTAGCAATGCTGGAGATTCTATACCTTCAGGTTGCACAAGTGACCACGAAGTCCACCATGCAATGAGGAAACTCGTCTACAAACCCTCTCCCCAAGAGGCTCCAAGGAGATCCACTACCATCCCTGTTTCATCCTCATCTTGTCATTTGATCATATATGTCATAGTCCCTACAGTCCCTATAATGTTTTTCATTTTCCTTCTGATATTTTTAATATTTTCTCTCATCATTAAGTGCCACACTCTCCTGACAATACTGTAAGTTTGCATTTCATCTTTCTTGTTCTGAAAGTATACACATGTGCAACTCAAAGCAAGTGGAGCTAAAATTTTGTGTTTGTTCTTGATTCTTCTCTTACTAGCATGTATTTCATACCACATCTGTTAGGTCTACAATATCATCCCACTGTCTTATTGGGTTATATAGCAATTAGTAAGTCAGACTCCAGGGATTTATTCTGATCCTGTAATAACTTTTATAACTAAAATTTATTTTTAAAAACAAACAAACAAACAAACAAAAACCCACTTTTTATTTTTTCCATTTTCACATCCTCACCATGCCCAGTGTATGCAAGTGAATGCCCTAGCAAAAAGGAAAAAAGTTAGCTGTGCTATACAATGTTAGTTTGTGTGGAACACATCCACTGTGACTCTATTAAACAGTTATTAAATGGATAGCTGACTACTGTCTGGTAGAATTTGGATGTCAGTAGTCATAAAAAAGTTCATAAATGAAGTGAGTATTAGAGAAGAAAGGCAAAAACAAAGGTTCCAATTTAAGATAAAGCACTAGAGAAAGGGTTTGACTTAAAGCAGGTCCTTAAGCTACACTGAAATAACTAGACTTAAGCAGATACTTCCATTAGTGCATGTAGGTAGATGCTTTTCTGAATCCAGATTAGCTCCTTTAGGCCTGAACATCTCAAATGATGGGTTTCCCTGAATACAAATGGTGTAATTTGGAAACATGATCTGTCAATGTAACTCTTACACAAGGACTGCCTTACGATTAGTCTTTGCTATAATCAGGTACAGACTACACGGTAAAATTAACTGAATTTGTGAATCTTCAGAAGATGCAGATATAAAGAGGAAAATGTCCTATGTTGAAAGTCAAAGCATTTCAGGATTCAATAACTCAAATGATTAATCATTAGTGTGCCTGAATCTTCATTAAAAACAAACATTGTCCTATATGTTTGTCTGCCTTTCAGTTTCGTATTGCTTCCCACTAATTAGTTATGTGCTGTTTCTCATCTAATCTCCTTTTATAAAATCTAATCTTCAAATTATAGCATTAATCAAACACAGAAAGCCAGCTGATGCACATCAAGCAAAGCAGATAATTATTCTTGCAGATAAAAATGGATGCCTCTTTGCCAGCTCCCCCTTACTGTGCCAGCTACAGTTTATCAGAGTGCGGTCATTCATCCACTTTCCGAAACTAACTAACACGCAGGGGCAGGGCAGGGGGAGCTAAACTGAGGTCTGCCTGAAGTTGCATTCATACTTTGTCTATACAGGACTGAGAAATGCATATTCATAGCAAGCTTAAGCAGCCACATAGAAAACTTCATTTTCCTATTCCATTTATTTTATTTTTAATCTAGGTTGCCACGCTGTCTGAGGATGGTGGTAAATTCCTCTCTGGGGCTTCCTCTCCAAATTGTTGTTTGTTTCATGGCCACTTAGTCTGCACCACAACTATATTTTGGACTAAATCACTCACTTCAGTGTTTCCTGCTTCAGTATTAGGCTGGAATACTGATAAATATGCAAATAATGGGTTAGGCCTTAGCAGCTTAGCACATATTTAAGCAACCTGGCTGAAAAAGAGCTGTGGCTTGATTCAGACCCCAAAGGAGTAAGAAGGAGGAGAAAGTAGGACTTATACAACCATACTGTGCATTCATTTGGTATCCTCTATCTGTTCCATCATTTTTTTAATTCACCAGCAAGTTTCAGCCTCACATAACAGAGGAGTAAAAGTCCCAAAATATAAGTTTTGATTAATTTCATGGAAAATATTGGCTTGGTAGAGAAGAGGCAGTTAAATTTGTTAAGCCATCATGATGGAAAAAGTACAGTAAGAATCCCCACTAAGCAACAGAGTATATACTCAGGAGACGTTTTAAGAAATCCACATCATATAAGCTTGGTGGTGTGTTGGCTTTGTTTTCCCCTTCTATTTGAAATGGTGAAGGACTTAACTGGAACCATCTTTTCTGCACTCAACATTTTACTTGGAGCTACCTCCGTCACAAAATGAACCTCATCTATGCATCTTTTAAACACCTCTGGGTTGGTGACTCAACAACTTCCCTGGGCAGCCTGTTCCAATGCCTGACAATCCCTTCTGAGAAAATGCCTTTCCTCATGTCCAATTTAAACCTCCTCTGATGCAACTTGAGGCCTTGATACTTTGGAGAAGAGACCAACACCCTCCTCACTACAATCTCCTTTCAGGTAGTTGTAGAGAGCAATAAGGTCTCCCCTCAGCCTCCTTTTCTCCAGGGTGACCAACCCCACATCCCTCAGCTGCTCCACATAGGACTTGTGGTCTAGATCCTTCACCAGCTCCATTGCCCTTCTCTGAACTTCCTCCAGCACCTCAATATTTTTATTTTAGTGAGGGGCCAAAATCTGAACACAATATTCAAGGTGGGGCCTCACCAGTGCTGAATACAGGGTGATGATCACTTCCCTAGTCTTGATTGTTAGACTGTTTCTGATACAAGCCAGGAGGATACTGTTGGCCTTCTTGGCCACCTGGTCACACTGCTGGCTCATATTCAGCCACCTATTGACCAAAACTCCCAGGTCCTTTTCTGCCAAGCAGCTTTCCAGCCACTCTTCCCCAGATTTGTAGTGTTGCATGGAGTTGTTGTGACCTGAGTGAAGGACCCAGCACTTGGCGGTGTTGAACCTCATATAGTTGGCCTCAGCCTGTCCAGATCCCTCTGTAGAGCCTTCCTGCCCTCAGACAGATCAACACTCCCATACAACTTGGTGTCATCCACAGACTTACTAAGGGTGTATTTGGTCTCCTTATCCAGATCACTGATAAAGATATTAAACAAACTGGCCCCAATACTGAGCCCCAGGAGCACCACTTGTGACCAGCCACCAACTGGATTTGACTCCGTTCACCACAAATCTTTGGACCTGGCCATCCAGATGGATTTTTATCCAGCAAAGAGTGTGGCCCTCTGTGCCATGAGCAGCCAGTTTCTCCAGGAGAATGCTGTGGGATACAGTAACAAAGGCTTTATTAACATCTAAGTACATGACATCCACAGCCTTTCCCTCATGCACTAAGCAGCTCATGTTATCGTAGAAGATGAGGTTAGGCAAGCAGGACCTGTCTTTCATAAATAAAAACTATAAATTGCCCTTTGAGAGTCTGTAGAAGTCTGCTACCTGTTATCTGCATGGATTTCAAATTGTACCACTCATTTATTGAAATTTCATTGAACATGTATGTGAGAGTTGCACACCCCCTGAGATCCGGACCCTTCAATAGGACAGTTGATGGCTCTTCAGCACGTTTTCTGCCCCACTGTGCCTGTCCCCATGTATACACCTGGGATGGTGGAGACAGTCACGCCCTCCCCACACTTGGGGACCAGGGTGACTTCACCCCCATCTGCCTGGGGCCAGGAGTGGTGGAACTATGAGTCGATTGACAGGGTCCTCAACAAAGGAGGTGTTCAGAGAAGCTGAGAAGCTTCTGGACCATATTGTAATGATCACAGCCAGATCTGACCAGGCTATAAAATGGGGCCCCACTGAAGACCCCCTTTGAGAGGTCTTCTCAGAGCAGTGGGACAGTGAACTGGAGCCCTCCCCTTAGTCCGGGATGCTGCATAAGGAGGCCTCCTGGTAGTGAAAGGTTTGGAGAGGAAGCAATATAAGGAGCAGCTAAAAGTCATTCGGTTTGTTCAGTCTGGAGAAGAAGAGACTGAGAGGAGACATCATCACAGTCTACAGCTTCCTCACAAGGCGAGGAGGAAGGAAGGGTAGGTGCCGATCTCTCTGGTGACCAATGACAGAACCCAAGGGAATGGCAGGAAGATGTATCAGTGAAGGTTTAGACTGGACATTAGGAAAAGGTTCTTCACCCAGAAAGTAATGGAGCACTGGAACAAGCTCTCCAGGGAGGTAGTCACGGCCCCAAGCCTGTCGAATATTCAAGAACAGACAAGTCAATGCCTTCAGACACATAGTGTGAACTGTGGGGTTGTCATATGCAGGGACGGGAGTTGGACTCAATGATCCTTCTGGGACCCTTCCAACTCAACATTCTATGATTCTATGAACTTGTGACTACTGCCTTTTGTCCCGTCGCTGGGTTCCACTGACAACCGACTCTCTCTTCTTTGTTCCCTCTCCCCAGACATTTACACAAATTGGTAGGATCTCCCTGAGCCTTCTCTGAAGAGGCTGAACAGCCCTCACTCTCTCACTCTGTATATGCTCCAGTCCTTTAGTCACCTTTATGGCCCTTTATTGGGTTTCTCTAGTAAGACCATGTACTGTCTTGTACTGGGAAGCCCAGCACTGCACCCAGCACTCCAAATGCATTCTCACCAGTGTTCAGCAGAGAGGAAGGATCACCTCCTTCAACAGTGTAGCAGCACTCTTTCTAATACAGCTCAGGTTGCTGTTGACCTTCTTTGTTGTAAGGGCATATTGCTGGTTCAGGTTTAGCTTCAGTCTGTGGGGCACTTTGAGATTCATTAGAACACTAATTGCAATGTTTCATGATTGTAGATTCAGAAAGAGGAATAAGTGAGATATACTTTCCTACTCTTTCCCCCACAACCACCATCCCATCAAATCAGTCATGGCCTTTCAGCATGCTCAGAAGTCAAAATGCTGTCAGTCCTTAACCTCTACAGGACCTTTGCTTTCAGACATCAACATACCTGGTTTCCAGTTTGCATGAAAAGCAGATGACATTGACCAGTGGAGACTGTTTGGGTTCCTTCTCTGGATCTGCCAAACAAATCCTGAAAGGCCTCAGGTGAATCACTTCTCTCCGTAAACACATGTCATCTGTTAGTGTCCCTTGAATTTGAAATTGATTGTTTCCAGTCACATTATTTTTTACCATGACTACTTCTCAACCCCATTGCTGATCAGCAGCTCTTCATCGAGGGGAAAAAATAATACACCGCCACTTTTGTTGTTGCAGTGCGAACCACCACCCAACCTGACAGGTCTGCATCTGAGCTAAATATACTCCACTAAAAGCTCTTACACAGAGATGCTAGAACATTTTTTCAGACAATGTCAGCTGAGTTGTTTTTCAAACACTGTGCTGCTTTTCTGTAACAGGCTGTTCTAAGCATCCTAGGATTTATACAGTCAGCTCCCCAAGATCATAGCCATGGGTGAGGAAGATTTCAGAGCTAGCAGTTACTTCATATCACTGCATTTCATATATAGATTTTCCTGTAAAAGCTAACACATTATGATTTGGATTTTTTTAATTAGAAATGGCATTAAATTTCTGACATGGCCTCAGCATCATTAAGCTCATCAGCAGGTTCAAGTAAGATGTCTTCTAATTACTCTCAATTTTATTTTAATACTGGCCTTTGAAAATTGCCAAAGAAGCCCATGACCTCTGACAGTAACCCTGGAGAAGTGACATTACTCAGTAGCTCAGAGAAGCAGAAAATACTAATTCAAAAATCCTGATGTAAGCTAATATTTTCCAAAACATTAGAGGAGATAAATCAGAACATATTGGGGGGACCTGTTTCTCAAAGGGCTCAAAAGGAAGGCATGAAGACACCTCTTCCTTCATTGCCTGGGACATAGAAAGTTTACACCTTTTTTTCTTCCTTTCTGGGCCACGTCTTTCCCAGATTATGTGACCATCTGCTGTGGAGTCCATGACCAGAGTTTGGCCACTAGCAACCCCAGTGCTTGCTGTAGTATAAAGAGCTTTTATTTTCTGATTACCATGACCCAATCAGGGTGCTCCTCACAAAATGAATGATCATAGAAAAGGAAGAAATGAATACCACAGCAGGAAGTATAGCTATTTTAGCCAGACTCTTTCACATTTGGTAAACTCTTCCCTGTAATGGGACACACCCTCCTAAGCTGAACAAACAAGGTTCATAAGACTCCTTTGGAAACATAGCCTGAAAAGGAAAGCTTGTGTTTTTCAGACTCCTGAAGCGGCAGCAAAAACAGAGTATGACACAAAAATAGAGTTCACTCAATTGGGTAACATCAGTGTGAAGTATCAGGGAACCATTACTCTCCATCCCTCAGAAGTGCTCACAGTAAGGGTCCAGAAAAAATGTAGTCAGAAATAACTAGAGTGTGACCTGCCATGACCTTTAGCTGTACAGCTGTTGCTGAATGATCAGGTTTTGAGATTGTTCTATAAAGATTTTTAACAGAAAGATAACAATTGTTCTGAAAGAGAAACTCTTTAAAAGGTATGTATTTGTGTGTCTGTGTGCATATACTTAAGAGCACCAGAAGAAACAGTGGAATGAGTTTTACAACAACAGACTGTATTGGTAACCAAGGTCATAGGGGACAGCAATCAAAGTGCTAAATGCCAGAAAAGAGGTTTTTTACATTGACCTCAGAAGGGGAGTGCCCTTCTAAGGTCACAGCCCACCACTTGTCACTGATACCTTTCTTAACAGGAAGATGGCAACTTGGCTATAGCACATCCTATGCTGGTCCTCTTCCTTCTATCTTAAGAACATAGACTGTACTCTTAATATTATATAAAACTCAGGAAACAAGGACATGGGGCTTATCTTGTTTAGTGTCCATGGAGGACAGAGTAAGCAAAACTCAATGCAAAATAGCTGATGATTCCTGAAGTGTATGAAAGGCTTATCTAAAACCCAATTTGTCCAAAAACTTACCAAGACAAATGCAAAAGATACAATGAAGACTCAGCAGTGAGCATCCATTGTTCTCTGTGTCATACTGATCTTAGAGCAGCTGGGCACACTCATCTTGGTGCTGGTTACTCAGTGTGAAAATGTAAGTGATAGCTTTAACCTAGTTAGAGATTATTTAAATTAAAGTCTCTCCTTCTTCCATAAGGTCTTGCATTGAGTTTTGTTACATTTAGCTCCTACAGTACATATTAGTTGAAAAGTACTGGATAATATAATGGTATACAGAACAATAATATGTTGTAGACTTCCTGAAGACCCAAGAAGAAGATTAGTGGGACACATCATCTCACTTTGAGACAGGAAAACAGCAGAAATGTCATGGTTAATTGATAACCAGTTCCGTCCTTGGCTCCCCGCATAGGATAGAACTTTGTAATTAGCAGACCAACAAGTTTGGGAAACCTCATTAGGGTTCTGTAACTGAATTATTTTCAGCCTAGAATGAAATGGGTATTCAGCAGGTAAAGATCAAGATTTCACAAATGAACATCAATCCAGAGGGAATGGAGAAACCTATCTGTTCAATTCGCAAATCCCAGATGAAAATTCAAGTCATGGTGATATATTCAGTTGGCTAAAAAGGGCACACCCCATGATGCAGCTGAGATAAGAGCTCTTCTGACTTCATGTAGGCTGCAGCTTTAAAATATCACAGGAGGCAGAAAATGAAATCAATGAAAAAGCATTTACCAAGCAAACACTAATGAGAGCTTAACCCCAAACAAAATAAATGCAACTTGTTAGAACAGTGTTAATCCTCAGCCCTAGAAAACAGGATTGAAATAAAACCCACAGGATGACAGTATTTTTCATTAGAGTTTCTGTAGAAGGACCTTTTTTGCTTTGGTATTGTGGTGCTTTTTTCCTTTGTTACTTGTCAAGTTTTCATTTGAATTATTTTTGCTTAAGTTTTCAAAGAGTTCAAGAAAGGCTAAACTAAAAAAAATTTAAAAAATTAAAAAAAAACCACAAACAAACAAACCAAAAAACCACTCTCAACTTGTTTTTCAAAACAAGTTTTTGACTAGAAATAGTGGTAGTTTAATTTCTGAAATCTGGTATTTTTGGTATTAAAAAAAAATTCAACCTCACATATTTCTATCAAAATCACCTGAAAACCAAAGACTTCTACAGAAAATGTTACAGAGAAAACCTCATGTTTTATAAAGTTGTTACTTATTTCTGTTTCCAGTTTCTAGAAGAAAAAATATTTTCAACTACAAAGGAAGATTTGCTTCTCAAAATGTTCCTCTTAAACTTAAAAGGGCTTACTTTGATGACAAAGAAGTCTAAAACCCCTTTGTTTTTGTAAAGGGATTCCATGGAACAAAAGACAAGAGTTTGTTTTTTTTTTTTCCTATGAAAGATTTTTAAAATGTAATGGTAGGATCCTTTTGTAAACTTCTGAGACTAGATGATTAGCTTTCAGAGAGAAAAAAAAAGGATAGGAACACAGTGTTCTCACCTTTAAAATAAAGGCTTCCAGAGTGAAGACACAAACACTGTCAGAAACTCAATTCTCATCAGACTTCAGGGGAGATAAAAATGTCTTCTACCAGTTCAACACAAAAACAAGGTCTGAGACTTACCTGGGAAGTATTTCTGTGTTCTTACAGGGTACTTAAACACTTACTAGGATTTTCAAAATTCAGGGCCTTAATAACTAAACAATATTTTTCATTTGATTACCAAACTCTACACAGAATTGTGATTGAGCTATTGATTGATGACACTACAATTTCATATGTCCCCCATTTTAGGCAGATTACTTGCATTGCTTAATTATAAGGTACACCACTGCTCAAACTGATTTACTGTTTGGAATATTGCATCATGTGATTGCCTGGTTCACAAAAGCAATAATACTTCAACAATATCACTACCAGAACCTTGGAGGATTGTACTCCTGCAGTGAGTACATTATGTATTCCCATGTGGGTTTTGGTTGTTGTGGATTTCTTTTTCTCTAGCCTTTTCATTTTCAAGCTTTGTGCTTCTTAGTAGAAACAAGTGTGAAAGAGCACATTGATTATTTGTTCTGGATTTGTTGTGTCAGCTCATCTTTTATGGCACACAAAGCAGCATAAGTGAAAGATAATCTCACTCAGATGTCAGTTGAAATCAGGCAGGTCTGACATTCTCTTCAGAAACTGTCCGCAGGGACAAACGAGCAGATCAGAGCAGGCAGATCTTTAAGGATGTTTTCCATTGAGCACAAGAGCTCTCAATCCTCAGGTGTAATGAACTGGGAAGGAGGGCAAGAGGCCAGCATGGCTGAGTCAAGAGCTGCTGGTCAAAATAAAGGGCAAAAGGAATTGCACAGACAGTGGAAGCAGGGACATGTATTCTGGGAAGAGTACAGGGACACTGCCTGGTTGTGCATAGATGATGCCAAGGCACAGCTGGAGCTGAACTTGGAAAGGGATGCAAAGAATAACAAGAAGGGCTTCTACAGGTATGTCAATGAGAAAAAGAAGGTCAAAGAAAGTGTACCGTGCCTGATGAGCAAGACTGGCAAGCCGCTAACAATGGACGAGAAGAAGGCTGATGTACTCAGCAACTTCTTTGCCTCAGTCTTCACTGGCAAGCTCTCTTCCCACACTTCTCAAGTCGATGAACTTCAAGACAGAGACTTGGGGAGCAAAGTCCCTCCCACTGTAAATGAAGGTCAGGTTCATGACCACTTGAGGAACCTGAACATATGTAAATCTAAGCGACCTGATGAAAAGCATCACAGAGTTCCAAGATAATTGGCTGACATAGTTGCCAAGCCACTCTCCATGATATTTGAAATGTCATGGCAGTCAGATGAAGTCCCTGGTGACTGGGAAAAGTGAAACATCACATCCGTTTTTAAAAACGGTAAAAAGAAAGACACCTGGAACCACTGAACTGTCAGCCTCACATCTGTGCCTGGAAAGATCACGAAACAGACCTTGATGCTATGCTAAGGCACATGGAAGGCAGGGAGGTGATTCAAGACAGCCAGCAAGGCTTTACCAAGGGTAAGTCCTGCCTGACCAACCTAGTGGCCTTCTACAGTAGAGTAACTACATCAGCAGACAAAGGAAGAGCTATGGATTTTGTCTATCTGGATTTCTGTAAAAGCTTTTGACACGGTCCCCCACAATATCCTTCTCTCTCAATTGAAGAGGTATGGATTTGATGGGTGGACTGTTTAGTGGATGAGGAACTGGATGTATGGTCACACCCAGAAAGTGAATGGCACAATATCTGGATGGACACTAGTGATAGGAACACTACCCAGTGTAGTGTTCCTCAGGGGTCCATACTGGCACCAGTGCTGTTTAATATCTTCATCAATGACATATACAGTGGGATTGAATGCACCCTCAGCAAGTTTGCAGATGACACCAAGCTGAGTGGTGCATTTGACACACTTGAGGGATAAGATGCCATACAGTGGGACCTGGACAAGCTTGAGAAGTAGGCCCATGGGAACCTCATGAGGTTCAACAAGGCCAAGTGCAAGCTCTTGTACAAGGGTCGAAGTAACCCCCAGTATCAATACAGGCTGGTGGATGAAGGGAGCAGCCTGCAGAGGATTTTGGAGTACTAGTGGATGAAAGATTGGACATGAGCCAGCAATGTGAGCTTGCAGTCCAGAAGGCGAATCGTATCTTGGGCTGCATCAAAAGGAGTGTGGCCAGCAGGTCCAAGAGGTGAGTCTGCCCCTCTGCTCTTGTGAGACCTCACCTAGAGTACTACATCCAGCTCTGGAGCCCTCAATACAAGAAAGACATGGATCTGTTGGAGAGGGTCCAGAGAAGAGCCACAAAAACAATCAAGGGATAGAACACCTCTCCTTTGAGGAAACGCTGAGAGAGTTTGGGCTCTTCAACCTAGAGAAGGATTGGGGGAGACCTTACTGTGGGCGTTTCAGTACTTTAAAGGGGCCTATAAGCAAGATGGGGATGCATTTTTTAGCAGGACTTGTTACGACAGGACAAAGGGTAATGGTTTTAAACCAAATGAGGGAAGATTGAGGCTAGATGCGAGGAAGAAATTTTTTACAGTTAGGGTGGTAACATGCTGGCATAGGTTGCCCAGAGAGGTGGTAGATGCTCCAAACCTGGAAACACTCAAGGCCAGGCTAGATGGGGCTTGGAGCAACCTGATCTAGTTGATGATGTCCCTGCTCATTACAGGGGAGTTGGACTAGATGACCTTTGAAGGTCTCTTCCAACCCAGTTCTCGGTTCAGCCGATATCAGGAAGCTCAGAGGGAAATGTCTAGGGACAGCGTGACTCCCGGCGGGTCCCGATCCCAGCAGCCCCGGCAGCCATTGCGAGAGAGCGGCTGACGTGGCCGGGGGCGTTCCCACTGTGACGGCAGGAGGTTTAAAAGCGGCTGAAACTCGATACTAGCATTCAGTCAGCTGATCGGAGCCAGCCCAGCGAGAACAGAAGCCAGCGGGGTTCAGCCGACCACGAGGTTCAGCCGAGATTAGGAAACTCAGAGGGAAACGTACAGGGACAGCGTGATTCCCAGCGGCTCCCGATCCCCGTAGCCCCGGCAGCCATTGTGAGAGAGCGGCTGACGTGGCCGGGGGCGTTCCCACTGTGACGGTGACCACATCCCCTCCCCTTGCCTTGAAAAAGCCTTTGGGGACTAGTAGCGGCTCACCAGGTGCTGGGAGGAGCAATTAGCTTGCATAGTGCGTGAGCCCCACCCACACTGTGCTGCAGCAGCGGGTGTGGTAGCTTGTGCAGCAAGGTGTAGAGAGCACTTGTTGCTTGTCAGCCCCTCTAACTTATTGCCAGCATCGCAGACTGCTTACGGCTATGGTCGCCTCCAGGAGGAGAGCTTGTCTCAAACAGACTATGGCAACGCAGACTGAGGTTCTGTCCGGAACGGTGGCTGTTCAGGTCTCTGGCTGCAGGGAGTGCCAGAGCATGCTGCTGCCGGGGGAGGGAGGCCAGCACTCCACCTGTGTGAGGTGTGAGCAGGTGCAAGACCTGCTCGACATGGTTGTGAAACTTAAGGAAGAGGTTGAGATGCTGAGAACCATCAGGGAGTGCGAAAGGGAGATTGACTGGTGAAGTAACACCCTGACGTGCCAGTGGGAGAGGTCTCAGGGAGGTACCCCCCAAAAGGAGATGGACCTCCTGCCCTCTCAGACAGAGGTGGAAGTCCTGAGACAGCCCCACCCTTGTTGCTGTTGGGCAGAGGTAGGGGACCTAAAAGACAACGAGGGCTGGAAGCGTATTCCAGTTCGGCGTCACAGGCAGCGCTCCTCCCTGCCTGCTTTGCCTCCCCAGGTGCCCCTTCGTAATAGGTTTGAGGCCTTGGATCTCGAAGAGGAGGTAGGTGAGGAGGTGGTGCCAAGCCTGCCTACAAGATCACACAGGAAGAGGCAGTTGACTTCACAACTTAAGACTGCCTCTGATAAGAAAGAAAGAAGGGTGATTGTAATAGGAAATTCCCTTCTGAAAGGAACAGAGGGCCCAATATGCAAAGTTGACCCTTATCTTAGGGAAGTTTGTAGTCTACCTGGAGCCCGGATCGCTAGAGAGTTCCCCAAACTGGTGCACCCGACAGACTACTACCCCCTGCTGGTCTTACAGACAGATGGGGAGGAAGCTGCTTCCCGTAGTCTGAGGGGAATGAAGAACAATTTCAAGGTCTTGGGAAGGATGGTGAAAGACTCAGGGGCTCAAGTGATCTTCTCTTCACTCCTTCCATCTTCAGGTGACGATATGGGATGAAAAAGGAAAATTCAGTCTCTAAATGGTTGGCTCCAAGACTGGTGTTACAGGCAGGGCTTTGGATTTTTTGATAATGGTTGGTTTTATAAGACTCCAGTCCGGATAGTGTCATGCGGGAAAGGTTTATCTCGCAGGGGCAAAAGGATGCTGGGGCAGGAATTAGCTGGGCTCATTTGGAAAGCTTTAAACTAGGCTCGAAGGGGGAAGGGGTTGTAGCTGGGCTTGTCCCAGTGGTGCAGCATTCTAAAACTGATGAGGACTGGGTGGCGTCCTATGCCCCTAGGGAGAAATCGGTGTGCTCTGCTCGCTCCCTGAAATGCCTGTACACCAATGCATGCAGCATGGGGAATTAGCAGGAGGAGTTAGAATCCTATGTTTGGTCGGGAGATTATGATCTGGTGGCAATTACAGAAACATGGTGGGACAGTTCACACGACTGGAATGTGGTCATGGATGGCTATGTCCTTTTCAGGAAAGACAGGCCAGCCAGGCGTGGTGGTGGAGTTGCTCTCTATGTGAGAGAGCAACTACAATGTACTAAATTCTGCCCAGGAGCGAGTTGAGAGTATATGGGTCAGGATCAAGGGGCAGGCTGGCAGGGGTGACACTGTTGTGGGCATCTATTATAGGCCACCAGATCAGACTGAGGAAGTTGATGAGGCCTTCTATGGGCAGCTGAGAGTGGCCTCACAGTCACAGGCCCTGGTTGTGGTGGGTGATTTTAACTTCCCTGATGTTTGCTGGAAGGACCATTCAGCCAGCCAGCCACAGTCCAGGAGGTTCCTCCAGCTCATTGATGATAACTTTCTCATGCAAATGGTGGAGGAGCCAACTAGCAGAGGTGCACTGCTGGATCTCATCCTCACTAACAAGGAGGGTCTGGTTGAAGCAGTAAAGCTTGAGGGCTGCCTGGGTTACAGTGACCACGAGATGGTGGAGTTCAGCATCTTGTGTGGCAGGAACAGAATAGCAAGTAGAATTGCAACCCTGGACTTTAGCAGGGCCAACTTTGGGCTTTCCAAGCAATTGCTGTGGGAAATCCCATGGGCAAGACAGCTTGAAGGAAAAGGGGCCCAAGACAGCTGGATTGCATTCAGAGATTGCTTCTTCCACGCTCAGGATCAGAGCATCCCCACATGTAGGAAGTCAAGGAAGGGAGCCAGGAGGCCTGCGTGGTTGAATAGGGATCTGTTGGGTATGCTCAAGCAGAAGAGGAGAGTTTACAGGTCATGGAAGCAGGGGCTGGCCACTTGGGAGGAATATAAGGCTGCTGTTAGAGGATGTAGGAAGGCAGCTAGGATAGCCAAGGCCTCCTTAGAATTACAGCTGGTGAGAGGGGTCAAGGACAGCAAAAAGAACTTTTTCAAATACATAGCAGATAAAACTAATACCAGAGGCAGTGTAGGCCCACTGATGAATGGGGTTGGTGCCCTGGTGGCAGAAGATACAGAGAAGGCAGAATTACTGAATGCCTTCTTTGTCTCTGTCTACTCTGCTGGAGGTGTCCTGAGGAGCCCTGTACCCCTGAGACCCCGGATGAAACCAGGTCAATGGAGGAGTTTGCTTTAGTTGACGAGGACTGGGTCAGAGAGCAATTAAATAGTCTGGAAATCCATAAATCCATGGGTCCAGATGGGATGCATCCGCCGGTGCTGAGGGAGCTGGCTGAAGTCATTGCTGGACCGCTCTCCCTCATCTTTGCCAAGTCTTGGAAACGGGAGAGGTGCCCGAGGATTGGTCTACCTTGACTTCAGTAAAGCCTTTGACACAGTCTCCCACCGCATCCTCACAGCTAAGCTGAAGAGGTGTGGTCTAGACAATAGAGTAGTGAGGTGGGTTGCAAACTGGCTTAAGGAGAGAAGCCAGAGAGTGGTAGTCAATGGTGCGGAGTCTAGTTGGAGGCCAGTATCTAGTGAAGTGCCTCAGGGGTCAGTACTGGGGCCAATATTATTCAATATATTCGTTAACGATTTAGATGAGGGAATAGGGTGTACTATCAGCAAGTTTGCTGATGACACTAAGCTGGCAGGAGTGGCTGACATGCCAGAAGGCTGTGCTGCCATCCAGCAGGACCTGGACAGGCTGGAGAGTTGGGCGGGGAATAACCTGATGACATTTAACAACGGAAAGTGTAGAGCCCTGTATCTGGGCAGGAACAACCCCAGGTTCCAGTCTAGGTTGAGAAATTACGTATTAGAGAGCAGTGTAGGGGAAAGGGACCTGGGGGTCCTGGTGGACAACAGGGTGACCATGAGCCAGCACTGTGCCCTTGTGGCCAGGAAGGCCAATGGCATCCTGGGGTGTATTACAAGGAGAGTGGTTAGTAGATCAAGAGAGGTCCTCCTTCCCCTCTACTCTGCCCTGGTGAGACCCCATCTGGAATATTGTGTCCAGTTCTGGGCCTTCAGTTCCAGAAGGACAGGGAACTGCTGGAGAAGGTCCAGCGTAGGGCAACCAAGATGATTAAGGGAGTGGAGCACCTCCCTTATAAGAAAGGCTGAGGGAGCTGGGTCTCTTTAGTTTGGAGATGAGGAAACTGAGGGGTGACCTTATTAATGTTTCTAAATATATAAAGGGTGAGTGCCATGAGGATGGAGCCAGGCTCTTCTCGGTGGCAAACAATGATAGAACAAGGGGTAATGGGATCAAGCTGGACCACAAGAGGTTCCACTTAAATTTGAGAAAAAACTTATTCTCAGTGAGAGTGACAGAACACTGGAACAGGCTGCCCAGGGAGGTTGTGGAGTCTCCTTCTCTGGAGACGTTCAAAACCCGCCTGGACATATTCCTGTGCGACCTCACCTAGGCGTTCCTGCTCCAGCAGGGAGATTGGACTAGATGATTTTTTGAGGTCCCTTCCAATCCCAAACATACTGTGATACTGTGAACCCAAACTATTCTATGATTCTGTGATTCTATGATTCGATGACATTCTCACCAGTGTGTCAGGAATGGGTAGTGCATGACATGTTACCACCCCTCCTTACAGGAATTTGCAATGATATTTTCACATATGCATTCCTGTACCTAGATAAGAAGGGACAATGCATGAAAGAGAAATAATCAGAAAATCACAAAACACTGGTTTCCTTATCCCCATCTCCAAAGAAAATGCACTAATTTTTAATTTAAAATTAGGAAATTCCAGGTACTTTTTTGGTGAAAAATTGTCACCCACATATGCACACAGCTTCCTCTAGGAACTATTCTCCTTTTCTTTTTCCCTTGAAAAACCTTTTCAATACCTCTGGAAAGGAGCAGTTGTGATGCATCTTTTGTCCTTTTTTGGGGAGGGGTAGAGGGGAGGGTGCAAGGTGACGGGGGAGAAGTAGGAAAAAACTAAGAAAGATTAAAGTTAGCAAGCAGAGCTAAGCCAGTTCTTCAGCCCCAAACCTTTACCATGAGAAATCACCTCTAAGGACAAATGTGATGTTGCACACTTTGGCTGTGGTGGACAGATTTCTGCATTGTCACGTCAAAGGTTAAATTCTATCACAGGACCAGATCCTGACCCCTATCATGGGAGGAAGTGACAACAGGGGAAATAGGGAATGAATTGCTGAATCATTTGATGTTACTGAAATGGAGAGACACTAAAACAACTGTAGTAGTAATCCTCAGGAAACCACTTGTCTCCAACATCCAGAATGCCAGCAGCATTTCAATCAGGATTCACAACTGCAGCAGCCAGGGAGGAACAACATCTAAAAAATAATACCAGTGGACAGGGGAATAAGGATTCAAACAGTACATGCTGCAAAAGAGCTTTTTTCAATTAATCCCCTTTTCAATCTGCTGTTCATCCAAAAAGTGGTGGGTGACATGTTCTCAGGATGGATTATATCTGGCACAGGCACAGCTACAAATATTTGCTGGAAATTAGGTCTGGATAAAAGTATTCCCCGGGAACTGATGGATGGTTTGCCCCTCCCCAATTTACAGCTGCTTGTAAAGATGTGGAAACCAGCAGATACAGATCAACCGGGAAAGCAAGACACCCCCATGGCCCCTGTAACTCAGGTGTCAGCTGTGCCAGTTGTTCCTACAGCTCCTAGAGAGGAATTCAACAACCCCTTAAAGCTGGGAAACTTCTTTCGCCGTCCCCAGTAAGTGAGCCGGGGGATGGCAAATGGATATATTTCAGACGGTTCACTGAAAATAATCAGGGGGATCTGCTGGTAACATTTCCCCTTGGCCCTTTCAAGACTTCAGCTACTTTTCTAGTAGACACAGGAGCCCAAATGTCTGCTTTAGGTTCTGACACTGCAGACCAAAGTGGAATTGTCGCTGACAAAAAACCAAATATGGATTAAAGATGTTTTTGGATATTCTAAGCTCCAACCCACAGCCCAAGTAAAGTGTTGGCTGCCTGGGGACACCACTCCTACTGAGACTACTGTGATACTGAGGACTCCCACAAACATTCTGGGGTTGGATTTACTGAAGTGGAAAACCTGGATGGATTCTGCACGTAGTGAATGGAAGTTTGGGTCCTCATCAGTCCCAATAAGGCTTTTACAAACTGCTCCTACTCTCCCCGCCTCCAAAACTGTGAATATGAAACCTCATCCTCTGCCACTGCAAGCCAGAGAGGGGATTACTCGGGTAATAAGAGAACTGCAAGAGCAGGGAGTAATCATTCAAACTCACTCTCCTAATAATTCACCAGTGTGGCCAGTTCGCAAACCAAATGGTAAGTGGAGACTAACAGTTGATTATCGGCGTTAGAATGCAGGCACTAGCCCTTTAACAGCAGCTATGCCTAACATAGCTGAACTGATCTCCACTATACAGGAGCAAGCCCATCAAATCCTAGCCACCATTGATGTGAAAGTTATGTTTTTCATGGTACCCATACAGGAAAGTGATCAAGATAAATTTGCATTCATGTGGGAAGGTATTCAATACATCTTCACTCGTTTACCTCAAAGGTACAGACATTCACCCACTTTACTGCATCACGCTCTGGCCCAGGCATTAACAGAAATCAATCCAGAAGAGGGAGTTAAACTCTACCAATACATTGATGATATATTGGTGGGCGGGCCTGATGTTGATGCTGTGGGACAAACTCAGGCAAAAATAATTACTCACCTGGAAAATTCAGGTGACTTCAGATTCCTACAGAGAAAATACAGCTTCCCTCTCCTGAGGTAAAGCTTTTAGGTATATGGTGGAGAGGAGGAACAGTGTGTATTCCTCCTGAAACTTTAACCACTTTAGAACAGATAAAGATTCCGGAAAATAAAAAGGAGCTACAACACGCCCTAGGCTTACTGGTATTCTGAAGGAAGCACATCCCAGATTTCTCTATCATAGCTTGCCCTCTGCATGATTTAACCCACAAAAAAGCTATCTGGTACTGGACCCCTATCCATGAAGAGGCCTTAAAGTTATTAGTTTTTGAGGCAGGGGCATATCAAGCCCTAGGCTCAATACATCCAACAGATCCACTCCAAATTGAATGGGGTTTTGCAATCCACAGAGCATCTATACACATGTGACAGCAGGGCCCAGAAGGTCCAACCCACCCCATTGGGTGTTATTCACGCAGTTTTAAAGATGCAGAGAAATTATACTCAACCTGGGAAAAAGGTCTTTTTGTAGTCAGTTTAGCCTTGCAGGAAGCTGAAAAAATTATACGACAACAGCAAATCATCTTACAGGGGCCTTTTAAAGTTTTAAAATCCATATTGGCTGGCACACCACCCCCTGTGGGAGTGGCACAACGCGAAACAGTCAGGCAGTGGTATGCCCAGTTAGAACATTACAGTCACATGTATCAGGTAGAAGAAGGGGCACCTGAGACACTTCAAATACACGAGGGATCATCCATTTTCCCAGATAAGGAACCACCACTCTCCTACATAAAGGAAGCCCCTTCATTTGACTCTCACCTGAAGAATGTATGGTTCACTGATGCTTCTGCTAAAAGAGAAGGAAAAGCATGGAAGTATCGGGCAGTAGCTCTGTGTGTTGATTCTGGGGAATGTATTACAACAGAAGGAGAAGGTTCTGCACAAGCAAGAGAACTGGTAGCGGTTTGGAGTGTAATAATGAAGGGTGCTGACAGTACTGAACCTGGATATGTTTATACAGATTCATATGCTGTATTCAAAGGATGTACTGAGTGACTCCCCTTTTGGGAACAGAACCAGTGGGAGGTTAATCAAGTGCCTGTCTGGCAGAAAGGAAGATGGGAAGAGATATTAGCCATGACTAAACAGAAACCCATATATGTGGGGTGTGTGGCCACCCACCAAGGAGGCAATCACCCAGCACACATCTGGAATAACCAGGTAGACTCACTCAGTCACTTAGCTTCACTGGCAAAAGAGGGGGAAGAGGAGAAATGGGAACACCTGTTGGAGTGGCTGCATGTTAAACATGGACATTCAGGTGTCAAAGACCTTCTGAAGGAAACTGTGAGTAGAGGATGGCCTATTACCCAAGAATTATGTAGCGCAGTTATTTCTGCTTGTGGGCTATGTTGCACTAGATTAGAGAAACACCCTTTACAGGATTCTCCGCTCTATCCGTGGGATGGAAAAGGATTATGGGAAACCTGGCAGATTGATTACATAGGACCCTTTAAAAGATCAGAAGGGAAGCATTATGTACTCATTGGGGTAGAAGTAGTATCAGGACTTGTTTAAGCTGGAGCAGTGTCACGGGCCACTGGAGAAAATACAGTGGAAAAACTGAAGCTGTGGTTTAGTTTCTTGCCAAAGCCCAAATAATTCAATCAGACAATGGAAGCCATTTTACTGCCGGGGTGGTCCAAGAGTGGGCAAAATCAGAGGGTATACAATGGACATTTCACATGCCTTGCTATCCTCAAGCTAATGGGATAGTAGAATGACCGAATGGTCTCTTGAAATGTTTTCTGAAACCTCATGAGCCTGGATGGTTCATGCAGCTCTCAGAAGCTGTAACGAAAGTAAATGACCACTGGGGTGTTAATGGATGTCCTCGAATTACTCCATTTTGCCCTAAATCACCATCTTTACTTCCTCAAATGAGAGAAACTGAAGATGCCAGAGACGTTCTCCATCACTCTGGACAACCTGTCCTAGTTGAACTCCCCAATGTGGGACAAGTCCCCTTGGTATTAAAAACCCCTTTCAACAAATATATGTGGGTAGCCACTGATGCCCATGGCAGGGAGCATAAAATCAATACTAGGTGGATTGTTCCTTCTTTTTAAAGTTGGTTCAGTGACAAACTGAGCTGTTTTTTTTCTTTTCTTTTTCCTTGCAGGAAGAAGAAAAACAGATGTTTGTACAGAAGCAGATCTTCGCCTGTCAAGAGTTTCAGCTTTATTTTTTGTATTTGTGTGAATATCTTTTTGGGTTACTAAATCTTTGTAGACTTAGACAAGAAATGCCTATTGTTGTTATAGAATAAGAAGGAGGAAAATGGCCTGGAGCAACTTGTGGATCTTGTGTTACGGATTCGTATTGTATAGATGCATTGCTGTACAAATTCCCAAAAATGTAACTGACCAAAACCTAGCTTAGGAAATATTACAAGGATTTGTCCGTCTTTGGAATCAAACTGACCAGGGTATATGTATTACATTGCCCACATCTGCAGGCGAAAGTTTTAGATTTGCGATAATTAACCTGAACTTTTCTGATATTTTGTCAAAGAAATTAGATCACATTCATCTTGATAAAAATAGCACATGGTTTGGCCCCTCTGGGACCCAATTTATTATCCCAAGGAACTCTACTTGGGCTGATATATGGAACATTACATGTTGCAAATGGCCATCCTCTGACAAGGGATCAAACCCATCTACTTGTAATCGTGCTTCTAGGAGAATTAGTACATGATGTACCTATGTAGAATGGTGGCCCCCTTACATTGAGAGCGATTCTTACAACCATGAGTTTACTGTTGAATGGGACACTGAATGGTGTATTGAAATTCCCAACACAGTAGGTCCATAAATCACTGATCGAGGTGAACACACCAACTATAAAGGGGCTTGGACTTGGAAGACCTACCTGCACATGGAGAAGAACCTGATAATGTACCTCTTTTAGCAATACCACACAAAAATTGGACAAAATCTGACAAATTTAGCTGTAAAAAGGTCTTGAATTGTACTGCTGGAGCTGGTGATCCCATAGAAACCTGGTATATTCCAGAATTAAGAACCTTCATATGGGACATGTGTACCTGTTGGGGATACCCAGATTTAGGTTTTCAAAATAACAATATGTTGTGTGACAAAGAAATGGACTTTTTTGGATACAAAATTGTCCATCATTGTGGAATACCTATAACCTCTCAAAGAGGTGAACATGGTAAACCATCATTTATACGCTCTGTTGGCAGAGCAACGCAAGTGATGGTAGGACCACCTGTTCCACTACTCAGTATCCTCCTCCATGGGGAACCATATGGGCATGTTCTGATGGCAAAGCATATTCACATTTGAACATTTATGAAATGACAGGGCTAGGATATTCTGTTGGTTTTCCTACCATGTGTCTATCTAAAACATTTCACTTTTCAGTCCCACACTCTGTTAGAAAACGCAGAGAATTTGAAAAACCAAAAGCACAACCTGATTGGGCAATACATGGAGTCGAAGTACCTGATTATTATACTTTCAGCATGAAAATGTCCCTCTCCCTTACGAATTTCTTTATGCCATACGTTACACTTACAAGACATCAATATGTGTTGGAAAATTTGACGTGACATCTTCACATTCTCAGCAATTGGTCAAGAACTGCTTTTGGGGAATTAAATTCACAATTACAACACACATCCAAAATGACCTTACAGAATCGCTTAGCCCTAGATGTGTTGTTGTTAAAGGAACATGGTGTTTGTGGTATTCTGAATCTTACAGAAGGAGAATGTTGTGTAGCTATACACAATGCCTCCTCCACTATAGAGGAAGCTCGACAAAAAATGAAAGAGATAGCAGATGTTACGGGAGAGTTGTTTCTAGCAATGCAACCCAGAGATATCCTTAATGGGTGGAGTCCAAGCTCATGGTTTTCCTCTGTCCTAAGGCCATTGGGACTAACTGGGTGGGGACAATGGTTATTACAAATTGGACTATCCATTATAACTGGATTACTGTTCCTAATGATTGGCATAGCTATTGTTAAGTGTATGATTTCTTGCTTGCTTTCTTCTACCTCTTCCCTCTTTTCTCCTTCTGTTCGCTATGTAAGAATCACCATTCCCAAATATGATGATTTTTTGGACCACGGGGTGGCAGACATTCTGGACATCAAGATCACTACCCTAGATGAAGCAAAACCCAGTGTTTAAGTCACGGGGTGGTGTGACAACCTTGAAGCGCTTGCCCCCCTCCCCCCCATCCTTAGCAGAACAAAGGACCTTGTTATGCCTTAAATGTCTGAGTTTTGTTATGTTGGGAGAAAGAGATAGATGACACCTCATCTTATCTTTCCCGAAGTTTTATGGCCATGAAGGCAGACATCTTGGAAGATAAGGACAATTAACACTGCTGCTGTGAAAGGCCTCATGGCCTAATTGGGATGATAGACATGAACCATCTGTCAGACAAACAACTACCAGAAGCAACCATGAACCAACAGCTACCCCTGACAGGCAAGACAACTCACTTCTGGTCAATACTGTGAACTTTCCCCTAGTTTGAAGACCCCAGACCCATTTCCAAAAGTCATCCTAATTAGCATGAAGGTCCCTTCCAATCTCAAACATACTGTGATGTGACTTGAGCTTTGCTTGAGCTTACACAAGGCTTATGCTTTTTCTGAGTTTACATAAGCATTCTCCACAAACAGCAGCTCACAGTGATTATTTTCTGCCTGAACTCATTGTGGTAAAGTATTTACAGCACACACAACAAGCAAGCACTGTAAGCATTTTCCTGCCTTCTTGCCCCAACCAAACGAGCTTTGAGACAATAATTCACATTATTTTACCAAGCAAGCTTTAAGACAATAATCACAGAATCATAGAACGTCCTGAGTTGGAAGGGACCCACAAGGATTATTGAATCCAACTCCTGTCCCTGCATATGACAACCCCACAGTTCACACCATGTGTCTGAGGGTGTTCTCCAGTGTCTTCTTGAATACCGTCAAGCTTGGAGCTGTGACACCTCCCTGGGAAGCCTGTTCCAGTGCTCCACCACCCTCTGGGTGGAGAACCTGTGACAACCTTGAAGCACTTCCCCACCCATCCTCAGTAGAACAAAGGACCTTGTTATGCCTTAAATGTCTTGGGTTTGTTACTTTGGGAGGATAAGATAGATGGTTGTGTAGGCAGGCTTCTCCCTTATCTTTCCCAAAGTGGTGTTTTTGGTGGAAGAGATATATAGTTGTGGTGTCAGGCACCTTGTCAATTGCTGTGAAGGCCTCATGGCCTAATTGGAATGAGATGAACAATTTGTCAGACAACTAATTATCAGAAGTAACCATGAACCAACAGCTACCCCTGATGGGTAAGACAACTCAATTCTGGTCAGTACTGTGAACTTTCCCTTAGTCTGAAGACCCAAGACCCATTTCCAGAAGAGTCTTCCTAATTAGCATGAAGAGCAGGCAGAGGGAGGAGATAAACTGTCCGCATGTAAATGAACCGGGTTATAAAATGACCCCACACATGGTATCAGGTGTGGTGTGTGTGTATGCTGTGCAGCATGACCAAAGTCTTCAGTGCATCCACCCACCCTCCCTTATCACTGGATCAATAACCTGTGGAGTGGTGTTATCTTACTCTCTTTCTCTCTGTCTCATATCTTGGTTTTCCTTCTCTCTCTTTTCCTTTTTCTTGAACATATAAACATAGTCTTGTTAAGTCTTGTATTGTACAAGTCTTGTATTGTTAAGTCAAGACTTGTACAAGTCTTGTAAAGTCTTGTTAAGTTTTGTATTATAGTCACTAATTTTTGCCAATCCACCATTTGTAGAAAGTCTTCTGCTGTCAATGTATTGATAAGTTTTGTGATATTATAACATACTTTTGCCAAGTCACTAATCGCTGTACTTTGTATTCCATCAAGTGCTTTTAGTAAACACATAACTGAATTGGACCCCTGGAGTGATTGTCTGTCATTCACTTCTCATAACGGTGCAGAAATACCCAGAGTTAACTCACACCTGATCTCATCTTTTGAGTAAGAGCACGTGTCACATTCAGAGTTAACTCATCCCTCATCCCATCTGTTGGGACGGGACAGAACCTTTTCCTAATGTCTAGCCTAAGCCTCCCCTTGGCACATCTTTCTGCCATTCCCTCGGGTTCTGTCATTGGTCACTAAAGAGAAGAGTTTGGTGCCTACTCTTACTCCTCCCCTTGCGAAGAAGCTGTAAACCATGATGAGGTCTGTTTTCCGGACTGAACAAACCAAGTGACTTCAGCTGCTCCTCATATGGTTTCCTCTACAATCCTTTTGTTTATGGACCGTAAGTACTGTGCGTTCTGTTTTCCAACCAAGGTGGCTCACAAACCCAAATCACTTCTCCCCCAACTCATATATCTGGGCAGTACGTGACAAAGCCCCATTCCCATGATGTCATTCCTTGCAGATGTGGACTTGAATAACTCCCATGTATTCTGCAGTTTCTTTCCTTTGATTTCTTCTGTGTTTTCAGGTGAGCAGGTACTATCTTATGTAATTTTGATATTGCTGCAGAGCTTCATTTGGCCTTGCTAGATCAATCCAGAAAGGTAAAGTCTAGCTGTGTTTTGCAGTCTCTTCTTTCTGAAGAAGTGTCCAACTGAGCCCTATTTCGTATGTTCCATATAACACTGCCCACAAACAGATGAGCTTAGCTTTACAGACTAGCTTTGGAAAGTCCAACAGCCCGGAGGATATAAACATAGTAACAGAAACAAGAAAAGAAATAATTTTCATATGTGTAAAAACAGTTCCAACTGCAGTTCACCACTTTGATTAACAAGCTTTCCAAATGTAGTCATGAAAATGTTAACTTCTGCATTTTATCATCAGAAAATAAACACTTCCCACCAGACTTACACCCAGAAAAGGGACCACATATGTTGACATCTGCAGTGTTCCTTTCCTTGCAGAAATGGGACTTCACTCAGCTGCAAAAGAAACATCTGAGTACTGAAATCTAACTCAGCAGAAGAGCTGCAGAAGGTCACCATACCCTACAGCGTCAGAAAGAATGAGAAAGAGATGAGCCAGATCACATCTAAGACACCACAGATTCAAGAGCCTGAACCTTCAGCCGTAGTAGAGGGGCAGGAAGGGTGAAAACTCCAGTCATGATGAAGGATGGAAGCTGATGATTACTCACATTAAGAGGAAGGTCCTGCCCCGCCCTGCACCTACAGAAATACATTCAATATTCTCATTGCTGATGAGGAGCTGGGAGTGCTGCCAAATGGATCTTTTCTTGCAGCGGAGTCTGAGTCACACAGTATCACTAGAAGGAAGTGATAAGTAATAGTGGTAGGAGTCTCTACCACAAGTGATGAGAGTCCCCAACCTGATTTGCCATCAAGGAAGGCTTGCTGCTCACTTGCTTGTCCACTTCTTACCTGTGTCTACTCTTCTATATAGGGACAGATGGGGGTGACCTAGGAAGTGACTACAGGGCTCTGAGGACCATATCAAAGGGATGAGGAGCCAGGTGGTGCTCGCCTCAATTCTGCTGATCAGTGTCTGTGACCTTGGGGACCTGTTTCATGGTCAACAGCCTCTTGTAAGAGGCAGAATCCACATGGCAAGGTGGGACAAAATTATTTTTGTCAACAGGCTTGCCATCCTGACAAGGAGAAGTTTAAGCCAGGAATTATGGTGTCATAGAGAGTTTCATCAAATAACAAGTGAAGGAGTTGTGGATAAGGTAGGAAAGCGAAGGGCCCAGGGTGCCTGGAACAGAAGAGAGACAGCAATCAACAAAGCAGAGGTGAAAGGCAGTCACTTCAAGCATACGCATGTAAAGAAGGAACTGTCTGCAGAATAGCCTTATGCGAAAAGCTCTCATGCCTGTTCTTGGGAATCAGCATGCTTGGGTGTCTCTCTGAAATGTCTCTACATGGATGCATGCAGCATAGGGAAGAAACAGGAAGAATTAGAAGCCTGTGTGTAGTTACAGGGCTGTGACCTTATGTCAAGGTTTAAAGCAAGGCAACAATTCTTTGCCTCAGTCATTACTGAGGCCTGAGATAAGAATGGAAGTCCGGAGCAAGGAAGACTTACACTCAGTGGAGGAGACCCAGGTTAGGGAGCAGTTAAACTGGATATGCACGTCCATGAGGCATGACAGGATATACCCACAAATGATGGGGGAGCTGAACTGATGCCACTGCTAGGCTGTCTTGGAAAGGTCATGGAAAGGTCATGGTGAAAGGGAGAGGCTTCTGACAACTGGAAGGAAGCAAATGCCACTCCCATGTTCAAGAAGAGAAAGAAGGAGGATCCAGATGACCTCAAAAGTCCCTTCCAACCTAAACACTTCTGTGATTCTCTGATGAGAGCAATGACTTTAGAGTGGCTGAAAGCTGAGAACTTACAGGCACTGGAAGGACTCAAAACTTGCTGTGGACTGCAATGTGAAACACTTCAGGAAACCCTCCTTCATCAGCTCTCAAATTCAATGGTTTTCTTTCCATTTTCACCCTATGCCAATGATGCATAACAAACACTAGATTCCAATAATCTTGGAAAATTGCTACTGTTCTTAAAAGTTCTTACAGTGTGCCTGATGACAAAAAACATATTTATGTGATGAAACAATTTTCATCAGATAAATAACTTAGAATCATCAGATAAGATATTTAAAAATAAACATTTTCATCTGGAGAAACATCACCAGAAACCTCAGAAAATATTATTCCTCTTTAAACAGTGGACTCTTCTACAAGTCTGAAGAAACTCTTAAGCCCAGCTGTTCATTAATGCTTTGTCTGTTTTGCTATCCGAGAAGTCTAGATCTAAATTCCTAAGACTTTATGGATGGGAGTTTGAAACCCTTTTTGTAAGGTCTTTTGTAAAACACACATTTGCAATGTGATAATAATTACAGCTAGGCAAAGAAGAGCCAATAATCCCAGCAGCCCTGCTACAAGAACATAGCAAGAATAAACATAGCCCTTCCTCATCTCCACGAACTTCATTTTGAATGGATGAATGCATTAACTGCTGATGGAAGAAAAATGATATTCTAATGTCCAAATCTATAATTTACCAAACGTTCTTTTAAATAAGGAGGTTGGAATCTTAAAAAAAATACCTTATCATGACTCTTGGCAGACAACTGTGCTTCAGTATCCTCCCTGAACACTGGGTGAAGACTGTTCAGGTTGCTGGAAACCTTGGCAGTATTGAGCTCTTTGAGAGCCTGATGGATTGAGACAAGGTGCACATAATATCACACACAAGAATTATCACATATCTTGTGATGGTTGCACAACTAGCACTGGCTGCTTTGTTGCCATTTGTCACGGAGGCACCCCGAGGTTTGCTTAAGGGACAACAGGGTCCAAAACAACTTTTATTAAACTGGTGAGAAACAGGGTTTTAGCACTCCAAAAGTGACTTAAATACAGGTTCAGATATCAGTTGAGGAAAATTATTAAGGGGCGGCAACTAATAATTCAGGAGGTCCATAGTGTGCATACCTGTGGCATCACCAAAAACAATGCCAGAGCCCCCCCTGAGCCCGGGAAGAGTACACACTTGCCTGAACATGGTGTGGGATTATTTTAAAGGGATACACGTGCTCGTATTGAGTACGGAAAGTGCACACTCGCAATTCTGAGGGGATAAATTTATCATACACTCTCAATCCTGTGAGGAGAAATACACGTGCAAATGGGCACAGAATATTACACGTGCTTATGTGGAAGCACGGGAGGAAAATACACCCGCGATTCTGCGAGGGTTAATTTATACATGTGCTCATATTGAGCACGGAAAGTACGCATGCAAATGTGCACAGAAAGTATAAATACACGTGCAAATGTGCACAGAAAGTAGATACACTCAGAATCCTGCGAGGGTTAATTTTACACGTGCTTGTATTAAGCACGGAAAGTACGCTTGCAAATGTGCACAGAAGGTTATAGGTGCTTATGTGGAAGCAAGGGAAGAAAATACACCTGTGATTATGCGAGGATTAATTTTACACGTGCTTGTATTGAGCCTGGAAAGTATGCGTGCATATGTGCACGGAAAGTAGATACACTCGCAATCCGAGGTTTGCAAGGACTAATTTTACTCACACACGTGGCGGCAAGGCAAGCAGAGTCTCCATCCCGGGCAGGGCTCTCGATGGCAGCATCTCGCTCATGCTCCAAGAGATCTGCAACAAAGGGCGGAGTGTCGATGAGAATCCCATTTTATAGACTGATCAGATCTGACTGTAGGCATTGCAGAAGCTTCTCTGCACCCCCACACTCGCTGTAGGGTGCCCCTGAAGCTTCCAAACATCCCCACGCTGGCCGCAGGCACCCAGCGGCTCCTTGGTGCCTCAGCACTCCCTTCTCCTTTCTCCTAACAGCCCTGGCCAGGGGGCTCCTGGGGCCAAACAAAAGAAGCTGTTAGCCTCAAGCAGCAGAGAGAGAGGGAGATGTGTCTACACCTTCCATGGTGAAGGAGGGAAGGAGAGACAGGGGGGTTTGCATTCTGCCACACCATTACACTATATTTTATTTTCTACTATCTAAATTAAGTATTGTATTGTATACATATTGTATATTTTTATGTATACAATATAGGAAAAGCTATTATATGCATATGCAGAGTATAATACTGTATACAAAATATATATGTGTCACATCCTGTAAGGAATAAATTAATAATGCACCTGTTATACATGGTAACCATATGTTTCACACTTGATCAAGGTTTGCTCAGCACAGCTGGGTCACTCTAAAAGCCTTTATGATCATTTTAACTTTAAAGCTTTCCATTTCCACATACAAACTAGCTGACAGCCTGCTGGGAATAAAGTTTATGTACTTGCCATCTTTTAAGGATATTAAAGAATAAAAATGTCTAAAATATTTTGATGAAATAGGTACCATCTACTTTTTTTAAAATCTGTATTGGTTCAGATAAAGGAAAAACAAAATCCAAACCTACCTTCAAAAATTCAGTCAAAAGCTTTTGACTAATTTAATGACAAATCCCATATGAGGTTCTCAGTTGCCTTGCAATCAGGCATTTATGTGAACCAAAAGTGTGACTTGTGCCAAACCAAGTTCAGACAAGACAGAGGAAAACATGTAAAAGAATTAGGCATTAGTTACAACATACCTTAATGTTCACTGTTGTTGACTGTTCTAAAAGATTAGCTATTGTGCTCACAGAGCAGTAAGAGGATTTTTTTTAATTTGTTTACAAATATAACAGATATTCTGGCAAGGCTGGCTTAGAAGTTGTGTCTCCAGAATGGCTGTAAATTCAGAGATTCTAAGCAACCAGGTTTTTTTTTCAATCTTAACTAAAAAATAACTTTATTTAAAAAAAAAAAAAAACCAAAAAAAAAAGTTTAATTCCAGAGAAAGGGTTGTATGTGAAGGAGAAATAGGACGAAAGGAAACCTGAACAATTTCAAGTTAAGGTTGAGCAAGTGCAAAAAGCTTGCCTAGTCAGTTTTGCTTGTTGCAGGTGACAGTATCACTCCTAAGACATCCTTGTCTACATACTTTGGTCTGGTAACTCAAAATAGCTCTCCAGCTGAATTGTGACCACACATACCTATTGGAAATTTGGTGCC
Source organism: Nesoenas mayeri (assembly GCF_963082525.1). Taxonomy (NCBI): domain Eukaryota; kingdom Metazoa; phylum Chordata; class Aves; order Columbiformes; family Columbidae; genus Nesoenas; species Nesoenas mayeri. The sequence continues at coordinate 36,900,605 of NC_137542.1, forward strand.
TTCAACCACAGCTGAGGGGATCAGTTTAAGCCTGGGAGGATTCCAGATCCACAGGCATCATAAAAAAATGTTGTTAACAAGTCATGAGTATGCATGCACTAAGGGAAACTATTAATAGTTGTGCCTAGTATGTACATCCCGACATTTGAGACAGAAGGCAAATTTGCTGGATGAATTCTTTACTGGAGTTCATTCATTCAGCTCTTGCTAGATATCTGAATAATGGGTTTTATAATAGGAAAGCTCACAAGGTCTTAATTAGAACAGCAGGGAAAGATCACAGGAATAAATTGCATCCCTCCTTTATTTCAAAGACTGGAGCATATACAGCTTTATCTGTTATAAAAATGTCTATATTTGCAGTTGGTGTTTGAGTATTTCTTGATGGTAACCACTGCAAAAACAGCACCCACATCCCCTATGACAACAGTCAGTGACTCTGCCTTAGAGGGAGTCCTGCAAAAGGCCTAGTTTCTTGCACTTATTTTCTATAACATTTATAGGCTGTATTTTCCATGAACTTTACAGGCTGTACCTTTTTTTTTTTTTTTTTTTCCTGCAAAAGCAGAGGAACACTGTTGTTGCAGGGAACTGAAAGGTAAACATAATTTAATGTGGGCTGTTTCTGGGACCTGAGAGCTGAGGGTTGTGCACGAAGTGTCAGAGGACAGTAGTCCTCCCTCAAGAGCTTGCTGTTTAAACAAGCTAAAGTTGGCAATCAACCAGGCTGTAAAAAAGTTCCCCAAAATCCTTTCCTCCTCTTGATCCTCATTTCAAGAAGGCTTCTTTGCATTGCTCTGATGGCACTGCTTATTTTAGCCAGTGATGACTTTCGATCCCAGCCATGTGTCACAGACATGTTATGAGACTCCTAAAACTGAGCCTTGCCTTGATAGAACAACAGTGGAGAGACTCCATCACTACACCATACGGACCAGTTGACACTAGCATAAAATGTACAGAGTGCAGGAAACCACACCTGGCTTTTGATCAAGATGAGCCAGTGCTCCAGGGAGGAATGGAAAGTCATAATCCTGATCCAGTCCTGTTCCATTGCATTGGATCTTTATGTAACTACCTTAGTTCCTGTAATTAAGCTACCTCCTCTTTTAGGGATCTTTAATATCATATTGCATTCTCTTCCTTTTCAGGGTACATAGCACAGTTCAATGCATCTGTACAAGGTATAACAGTAAGGCTCATTAAAGCTCTACAGCATTCCTAGACTCCAATCCTGGTCTCCCACCCACCACTTCCCAATAGCAGTGACACAGTTATCACTAGATTCAGAATCACAAAATGTTCTTGCATTGTAGATGTCCTCTGTGCTTAATGTCCACTGAGTTCCTCTGACCACTGTAGTGCTCAATCACTACAAATAGAAAGTTAAGCTTTTCGTAGAAAACAAAACCCTCCAAACAACTCTGTGACCTGGAAACACTCTGCAGTCTGCAGTTTGAGGTATTGTTCTTCATGCCAAGATCAGGCAGGCTTAATGCCTCCAGTGGAGCAAGTGTGAACAGAATCAGACCCATATGCCCACAAATTTGATTTTATGACTATTCAGCTTACAAAATTCATCAACCAGGAAAAGCCAGATCAATGATACACACAAAACTGGGATCCCAGATATCCCTTCAGAGATCCTGTTCCCTTCTCAAAAACAGCTCGCAGCTTCAATATGTCTAAATTCGGACAAACACCTAAGAGAAAGAAAATTCACAAATTCCTCAAAAGCTCACTCCTGCTCAGAGACAGTTCTTGTCAGAGGATATTGGAACATGAGGGAGAACTAGTCAGTCTGGATGAATCATGAGTGTACTAGTGAGGACCATATAGCTGAAATGTTAATGACAGGTTGTTTGTAGAGCTTCTGTCCTTAGATTGATAAACCACTTGGAATATCCATGTTTATTTTATCCAGAAAATGTTTGTATATTGAAGTTTTGGTGGTGATCTCATCCCAACTAAAATATGGTAATGAATGAGAGCTTCACTACTGCCAGGACAACTGACCCAAAACTAGCCAAAAGGATTTTCAATACCATATAAATTCACACCCAGTTTTAAAACGGGAGCTGGCTGAGGGCGATAGTGGTGTATGCCTGTAGTCCCAGCTAATCTGAGCTGCTGAGCCTACTGGCTTGATTGAGCCCAAGTGTTCAAACTATGTGCTGCTTGCTCATCCCTTCCCCACACCTTGTGGGAAGTGAGGAGAATCAGGAAACAAAGGGACAAAATCTGTGGGTTGGGATAAGAACAGAGAAGAAGAAAACAAAACCAAAAGCAAACAAAAAAACCCAATGAAAGAATATGCAAAGCAAGGGATCTACAGCATAATCTGTCACCGCATGGTAATATTGGTGTGCAGTCAACCTTTTCAAGCAACTATTTACCTGAGCAGCAATCATGAACTCCCAGCTGTGGCCCAATGAAAAAAACCTCCCTCCCACCCCAGACAGCAGCTTGTGCTCAAAATACAATAGCACCAAACGCACTTGGTCCAGAGCATCCTAGACCACCCCGCTCCCCAGCAGAGAGAAAGAGAAACCTCCCCTCAGCCAGCACCCCGCATAACCTTATATGGTATTGAATATCTTTTTGTTTAGTTTTGGGTCAGCTGTCCTGGCTTCTTGTGGAAATTACCCTCTCTGCCGACCTGGCCCACCTACATATTGTATTTCATTTCAAATACTGACCAAAGCGTGGTATCAACTAATTTTAACTTTGTAATATTGTCTCTTGCATAAAACTTAAAGACTACTTTGTGTACAGACACAAAAGCAAAAATGAACAGCTGTCTGTTTGTATACTGTGTGACTGAAAGCCACAAAGTCCACTTGTAACAGTTTGCCAGATGACAAACAAATATTTCCCAAGCCTCATCCTAAGGAAAAATTAGTATCTCTCATGCACATTATGGAGGGTTTTTTGCAGTGACGTATTTACTGCCTAAGCATGAAACAGAGGTGTTTCTGTGTGTGAAAAATCCCTCCTGCCATGACTCTGTGATATTTCTCTGACTTGTTTGCACTCACAAACCCTCTCATTATCTGGTTTCTTCATAATTTTCCCCTACCTTCCTGTTGGTCCTGCTGAAGTAGTCAACAGGAAGACCAAGCACATGTCTTTATGGCCTGATCTTCCTCCATGAGACAGAGAACTGCAAAACAGATGTAGAGTCCAAGTTGGCAGAAAGTTAACATGTATAAAAGGTGGACATTGACATGCATCAGAATGAGAGAAGTATCCCATAGCATCAGGTTAAAACCTATAGTTCTTCAGAAAGTAAAGTTATCTACTCTGCTTCCCATCTGGCAGCTGCAGACTTTACTAAATCTAACTGGAAGCACCAATACAGAACTTTATGAACACATGCTGATAATAATTAGGAAGTACAGGCACTCCAAAAACATTTGGAATTGAGTTTTACCAAGCTGATAAAAAAACAGAGCAGTAATAGAAAGCTTCTAAGCAAGAATTTTTATTTCTTTTCATAGCAAGTTAGCCTTGGCTTGCTGCCAGACACACACCCAGGTACTCTCTCACTCTGCCTCCTTAACAGGACATCAGAAGAAAATAAAGTGAAAAATCTCCTGGGCTGAAATAAAGACAGGGATGTCACTTACCAATTACCATCACAGGCAAAACAGACTCTGTTAGATAGTTCAATTTAGTTTATTGCTGATTTGAAAGACAGTAAGATACTGAGAAACAAAGGCAAAACTAAAATACCTTCCTGCTATCCCACACCTTCTCATGTTCTCACCTTCTCTCCACTCTCAACTTTTTAATCTCTCTTCCTTGTAAATGACATTGCAGAGTGATGGTTACAGTCAGTCCGTAACAGTTCCTCTCTGCTGCTCCTTCCTATTCACTATCCCCCTGCTTCAGCAGTCCCTCTCCACAAGATACAGTCCATCATGAACTGCTCCTGTGTAGGTTCCCCGTGGGCTGCAGCTTCTGCCAGAAAACGTGTTGCTGCTTGGGTTCCTCTCCACAAGCTGCAGCTCATGCCAAGACTCTGCTCTGGCATAAGCTCTTCATGGGTTGCAGCTTCTTGGGGGACATCTCCCCCTGTTGCAGTGTGGGGTTCTCCAGGGACTGTTGCAATGTGGATATCTGCACCACCGTGACCTCCACAGCTACAGGGGAAGCCTGGAGCACCTCTTCCCTCCTCATTTTCTCACTTTGGTCTCTAAATTCCTCTTGTATTTTCTCACTGTGCACTCTCACAGTTGCTGTGCAGCACTTTTTGCCCTTTCTTAACGACATTTCCAGAGATGCCACTGGCTTGGCTGAGGGGCTCAGTGGTAGGGCTCAGCTGTGCTCTGTAGCAAGTCCAGTGTGCTGAGTCAGTCAAGATGGGGTTAATTTTTACACTGCAAGGACATCCTGGAATTCTATACCATATAAGGTCAAGCTCAAGTATAAAGGAGAAGCCACGGGCATGTTCTTTTTTTGCTTTGCTGCTGGCTTGGGACTGCTCCTTCTTGCCCACGACGTTTTGGTGCCAACCCCATCACAAGAGCAGGAGAAGGAGGCAGAACCAGAGATAATCACTCAATCTCTGTCCCCAGGTGAGCTGCAAGATATGCAAAATTATTTCAGTTGCTGGGATGGCAAGCACCTTGTTGCTTGGCTGCTCTGATGCTGGGATAATGGTGCTGGTAATGTGTAATTAGAAGGTAGGGAGCCTAAGCAACTAGGATTCCTGCCTAGGAAAGGGAACATTGAGAAAGCAATTGGAAGAAAGACACAAACCCTCAGCCACCGGAGGAGACTTCTGTCAGGTGTGAAGGAAAGGTATCCCTTCAAGGAAGATGTTACAAGTCACCCAGGAAAGTGGACCACCATGGAGAAAGGTATCCAGTGCTTGAGGGAATTATCTGTTCTGGAGGTGATTTATAATGTCACCAATAATGACAATTTACCCACAACCCATGTGGCAGAAGTTCCTCCAGAGTATACCATTGTCCTATGCCAGCTCATTGCCAGTAATGTCACAGAAAGCAAGCAAGGGACAAATGGTGGATGATTGGCTGGCCAGCTCCGGCGATGCGAGGGATGTCCATCTTCCTCCCTATGGGCTTGTGTCTCAGCTATGGAGAAACTGCCAGACGTGTTACCTGAAAAATTAGCCCAAGAGTTCCAGTGTTTTGAAGACAAGTTCTGCTTCCCACCTGTATGGCCTAGGGTCTCAGCTACTTGGAATGAGAGTCTCTCTGATAAAGAGAGACAATACAGAGGATATACTTAATGGGCACCCTGTGGTTTTTCCTACATAACAATGGAGAAGACATGAGGATGTTGGATGGAAACCTGCCTCAGTCCTAGAGTACATGGGTGGCAAGGAAAGACAATGACAGGAGGACATTATGCCAGGAAAAAATGTTGCCCCAGTTTCCAGTGGGTAGTTCTTCAGACAGACTAGAAGACCTGATCTTGCTTCTGACGCTCTTGAAAGGACTTCTGAATAATTATTCCAAAAAGTAAACAATTAATGCTATGACCAGGACTAGAGAGGCCCTGCCTCCGGCCAGGTGGAGGAGAGGGTTTATTGGTCTGTGTGGATTTGATAGGCTGTTACATCAGATCTACAAGAGTACAAGGCTCTAGTGGACACCAGGGCCCAATGTACTCTAATTCCATCAAATTATGAAGGGGCAGAACCCATCACCATTTCCAGAGTGACTGGGGGATCCCAAAAGTTGGCTGTATTAGACACTGAGGTGAGTCTGACTGGAAAAGACTGGCAAAAGCACCCCATTGCTACTGGTCCAGATGCTCCATGCATCCTGGGTGTAGACTATGTCAGGAGAGGGTATTTTAAAGACCCAAAAACTATTGGTGTGCTTTGGCCATAGCAGCTGTGGAGATGCAGGACATCAACCAGCTGTCTAACTTGCCTAGTCTCTCAGAGGATCCTTCTGTTGTAGGACTGCTGAGGGCTGATGACGAGCAGGTGTTGCTTTCTACCACAACAGTGCACTGGTGGCAATATCACACTAATAATCTTTGATTCCCCTCCATAAGTTGATAAGGTCGTGGTCATAGGAGACTCCCTTCTAAAGGAAACAGAAGGCTCTATATGCAAGCCAGACCCAGTTCTTAGGGAAGACTGCTGCCTCCGTGGGGCCAGGGTTGAAGACATGGACAGAAAACTTCCTGCCCTGGTTAGGTCCTCAGATTGTTATCCCCTAATAATTTTCCCAGTAGGCAGAGATCAAACTGAAAAGGGAAAACTTAAGGCAATCAAGAGGGACTTCAGGGTCTTGAGATGACTGGTCAAGGGACCAGGAACACAAGTAGTGTTCTCCTCTGTCCCCCCAGTTGCAGGGTGTCGAGGGTTAAGATTGCGGGGTGACAATAAAACCCTGGCAGATGTATTGTTAACCCCCTCTCCCCCCCCACTTCCCCCTTTTTGCCCCTCCCTCTCCCCCCCTTCCACTCAGGAGAGGCGATTGGGAGGAAAAAAAGAAGGACAGAGAGAAGAGAGTTGGAAAAATTAAAGATGTTTTACTAATGCTACTAATAAGAATAGAGAAAATAATACAAAATATACAAAACCAATCTTGAAAGTCTCAGCAACTGCAGAGCCAGCACCCAAAGTCCTGGATTAGACTCCACAGCCAACCAGAGCTAGATTCAGTCTGTCACTAGGCCTCAGTTCGCAGGGACGACTAGCAAGGTCCTCTCCTAATGTTGGCCATAAGCAGAAGGGAAAAAGGGACGAGATCCTCGTGATCTCCCATTTTATGTTAAGTATTCACGTGAATGGAATGTTATACACAGTTGGTCAGTTGTTCCTCATCGCCCCTCTCGCGAGATGTCCATCCATGCTTATCAATAAGTTTGCATTCCATTGCTAGGTTTTACCAAAACATGTGTCTGGTTCTCCAGGAAAATGCAGTTAATATGAAGGCTTTAGCTGACAGGCAAAATTCACTGAAAGAGAAACTTGTTTTTAACAAAACCAGGACACAGGGTATGATGAGAGAAGAAACAGGAAGACCCATGAGATAAATACCTGGCTGAGGGACTGGTGTCACCAGCAGAATTTTGGGGATTTTGATCATGGGCCAACTTACATGACATCTGCCCTGCTAGCAACAAATAGGACACATCTTTCTCAAAGGGTGAAAAGGATCCTGTGGCAGGAGTTAGCAGGGCTCACTAAAAGAGCTTTAAACTAGATTTGAAGGGGTTAGGGGAGAAAACCAGGTGTGGCAGAGGAAAACCCAAGGGCAGCATGCCAGCATTTGAGGGAAGAAGTGCTAACAAGGCCCTTTGGTCTGCTGTCCCAGTGGAAGCAAGGGATGGAGAGTCATGCAGTAGAAGAGACATAAGGGTTATAGGTGTGTTAGAAACCAAGGAAGCACCTGAAGATGGCCACAAAGGAATTAGGTCTTCTCACCAGAAGAAGGTGGCAGGATCAATAGCAAAGCTGAAGTGCATCTGTACGGATGCACACAGCATTGGCAACAAACAGGAGGAGCTGGGAACCATCATGCAGCAGAAAAACTATTATATAGTTACCATCACAGAAATATAGTGAGATGACTCTCACAGCTGGAGTGCTGCATTAGGTGGCTAAAAACTGTTCAGAAAGGATAGGCAAGGAAGGAGAAGAGGTTGGATAGCCCTGTATGTTATGCTTGATTGTCTGAAGCTTGATGAGGGCAATGATAGGGTTGAGTGTCTATGGGTAAGAATCAAGGGGAAGGGCAACAAGGCAGACATCCTGGTGGGGATCTGTTACAGCACCCAACCAGGATGAAAAGGCAGATGAAATATTTTACAGGCAGCTGGGAGAAGTCTCCCAATTGCTAGCTCTTGTTCTTTTGAGGAACTACAACCTTCTAGATGTCTGCTGAAAATACAACACAGCAGCGAGGAAACAGTCTAGGAGGCTCCTGGAGTGTATGGAAGACAACTTTCTGACACAGCTTCTTGAGTGAGCCAACTAGGGAATGCACCCCACCAGACCTGTTGTTTGTGACTTGAGAAGGACTTGTGGTTAATGTGTCAGTTGGAGGTTGCCTTGGGCATAGTGACCATGAAATGATTGAGTTTTCTATTTTTGGAGAAGCAGGGTGGTTAGCAGATCTAGTAGCTTGGACTTCTGGAGGGCAAACTTTGATCTGTTTAGGAGGCTGGTTGGCAGAGTCCCTTGGGAGGCAGTCTTGAAAGACAAAAGAGTCCAGGAAGGTTGGTCTCTCTTCAAGGAGGAAATCATAGAGGCACAGGAGCAGTCTTGTAGACCAAAAGCAGAAATTTATACTAAGTGTTTTTTCTGCCACTTTCTCTGTCTGACAGGTTTCCTCACCATTGAAACCCCACAAAAAACCAGACAATCCTAAATACCATGGTTCAGATATAGAGATATCAGATACAGTCATAAGCAATCACTTTGCAAGTTCTATTAGATAAAGTTGATTTAGTTTTGAACTGGAGTTTGAGCCACAGCCTCCTGAAAGGCCTGCAGTATGAGAGCTGTGGATTTTTAGCCTTGCTCAGCCACTGCAGAGGAAATCAAAGCCAAAGAATTCCTGGTTTGGACAGTGTGACAGATGCCCCCTGTCACTGCACCCTGCGCCTCCCCTCTCCCCACCTCCCCAAAGCAACAGGAAGTTCTAGGATGACCTACCACTATGGTCATGCACACGCCCCTTGATTGACAGACAGTGCTTTTGACCAATGACACACCTTGGTTGAGAGAAGTTTTTGGACCGCTACTGTAAATGACCATAGAAGACTTTTGGGATCCTCTATACAACAACAGGCCTGCTAGGCCTGACAGGATTCACATTTCTCAATGGGCAAAAAATATTTTTACTCACAAGTTAGCAAGATTGATTGAAAGACCTTTTGAGCAGGTTCAAAGGGGAAAAGGAATAAAATCAGGCTTATTAGTTATAAGCTATGGGATGCCATGACAACTTTAGAGGGATGATGTACCAGTGAGGGCTTTCACTCTGCTCCATAAGGTACTGAGTACACTGGAGCACTTCTGAAATGTTTGTGCATTAATGTATGCAGTGTAAGGAACTAGAGCTTTGGCTCAGTCCCAGAGCTACAACATCATTGGTATAAGTGAGACTTGGTAGGAGTAGTCCTGTGACTGGAGTGTTGTGATGGACAGTTGTAGCTTCTTCAGGAGAGATATGCAAGGCAGGTAAGGTGGAAGGGTAGCCCTTTATGTAAAGAGGGGGTTCGACTGTAGGGTACTTGTGCTTGGGGATGACATTGTTGACAGCATCTGGGTAAAGAATAGGGATAAAATTAATAAAGTGGATGTTATTGTGGGAGTCTACTCCCAGACCACCAGCCAGGATGGTGACACTGATGTATTATTATTCTTATAAAGAATTAATAGAAATCTTTAGATCAATTGCCCTCATCCTTACAGGCAACTTCAACTTCACAGATGTTAACTGGAACTAACATACAGCAGACACAAACAGTTCCAGAAATCTCCTGAATAATACTGAAAATAACATTTTGATGCAGGTGCTAAAGAAACTGAGTATGAAAGGTGCCCTCCTAAGTCTGTTCTTTGTAAATAGATATGGTGTTGCAGGTGACGTGATGATTGCTGGCTGTCTTGGCCACAGTGATCATTAAATGGTGGAGTTTAAAGTCTTTGGCCATGTTAAAGAAATGTTCTTGACCCTAGGTTTCCCATAGCACAGTCTCAGACATCTATGCATAAAAAAAATAATCTAATTAAAATTTAAAAAAAAAATAAAAATAAAAAAAATTTGAAAGTTCCAGCAAAGAAGCAGTCCAGACTAGATGCCTGTCAAGGGGAGGGACCCCAAGACTTGGGGCTTGGGCTCTTAACCCCTCACAATCTCTGCACCCCCTCTTCACGAGTTCTTCACATGCTGTCCACATGCCTTTCAGTCCAATGGTAATCGTGGGTCTGGGGCTTCTTTGTTTCTTATTGGATTCTCTTTTCCTCATCCACCAGGCAGCTTTTTACTGTTCTTATCTTGCTGTTTTTCAGGCTCTGCTGACAGTGTTGCTTCTTTGTCTCCTGGTACTGGTCTTCATGCCCCCCCACATCACCAAGCAAACTGGTTAACATAAGTTCACAGTATGCAGCCTGGAATTCCAGCAGGCCTGACCACTCATGCTAAGTTTGGCTACTCATGCTAAAACGGGTTATTTAAACAAAAGAATACAGCTGAAAGAGTGGAATAGCATTTAAAAGTTAGTTTGATTAAACTTGTTCTGTAACAGCTGCATGAGAAAACTGTCAGCAGAGCCACTGCTCTGGATTTTGGAAGAGCAGATTTTAGGCTCATTAAGAAACCAGTTAGTAAGTGCCAGGGAAAGCCTACTGACAATGGAGAACCGACACAGGCCTTGGTGAACCTTCCTTGTTGTTAAACTGGCATCAGGCAGAGAAAGAATACATGGCAGTTAAGCAAAGAAAGGAGCCCATCTGACCATGTTTCTTAGAATTGGCACAAGAGATATTTGCTCCATGGCACAGATCACAGAGTCACAGAATCATAAAACCATAGAATGGTTGGGTTGAAAGGAACCTTTAGATATCATCTCTGCCAAAGGAAGGGATATCTTTCACTATATCAGGTTGTTCAAAGCACTTTCCAACCTGACTTTGAACACTTCCAATGATGGGGCATTCAAACTTCTCTGGGCAACATGTTGCAGTGTCTCACCAGCCTGATGGTAAAAATTTCTTCTGTATGTCTAATGTAAATCTAAATCTAGGCTCTTTTAGTTTTAAATGTTTATCCCTTGTTCTGTCACTGCAGTCCATCATAAAAAGTCTCTCTTATAAGCCCCTTTTCATATACTGGAAAGCGACAACAAGGTCTTTCGGGAGTCTTCTCTTCTCCAGGCTGAAAAACTGCAACTTTCTCAGCCTTTCTCTATAGGAGTGTTCTTCTAGTCCTCTGATCATTTTTGTGGCCCTCCTCTGTATTCACTCTAACAGGTCCATGCCTTTCTTGTGCTGGAGGACACAGAGGTGTATGCATAGTCCAAGTGCATTTCCATGAGAGCAGAATAGGGGGGCAAAATCACCTCACTGGACCTGCCGACCACACTTCTTTTTATGCATCCAAGGATATGATTGGATACCTGGGCTGCAAGCACACATTTTCAGCTTGTATCTCATTTTTAATCTGCTGATATCCAAGGTCTTTCTCTGCAGGGCTGCTCTTAATCCATTTATCCCCCAGTCTGTATTGATACGGGAGATTGCCCCCACCCAGATGTAGGACCTTGCACTTGGCCTTGTTGAACCACAAGAGGTTCACATGGATCACCCACTTCACAAGCCTCTTAAGGTACCTCTGGATGGCATCCCTTTTCTCGGTCAGATCAACTGCATATCAAACTGCAGTTTGGTGTCATCCACAAACTAGCTGAGGGTACACTCTGTGGGAACTGTCTGTGTTATTAATAAAGATACTGAACCATTCTGGTCCCAATACAGGCCCATGAGGGACACCACTTGTTACTAATCTCCATTTGGACAGTGGGTGGCAGAGGTGTTTAAATTGAGAGATGTCCAGAAGAGATGGCAGAGGTGTTTAAAACTTCTTTAGATTTTCCTAAAACTAACAGCTTTCAAACTATGGATCGTATGATGAGGTGAACCTGTTCTAAGTAGGTGGCTGAGAGTGGGGACACAGTTAAGTGGGATGGTACATGTGTGTGCATCTGTCCGCTTGCAGGTGAGCAGATGAGCTCATAGTGGGAACACGGGAGTGCAAATCCTTGGCAGCAGAAGGAAGAACATATTCTGAAATTTCACAATCTCTCACCTCCAGACTGACAAAGCAAGGCAGGAGAGAGTGTTTGCAGATGACTCTGCTGACTCTCTTCTGCATAGCCAGACAAGTGAGGCATGTCAGGGAAAGAGGCAAAGAACTAGAGAGGCACAGAGACAGCTACATTTTTTCTAAAATATTTTGCCTAGAGATGAGAAAAGTGAAAGAACTTGGTCTCTAAGGAAGCAGTAACTAAGAACAGCTCAAAGAATGTAGCTAGTTGAGGAGAATGGAGCAAAGAGAGATTCAAAGAAGTATTCCTAAGGTTTGTATAGGCTTACTTTCTATTGGCTCTTTTGTCTGGGATTACTAAAATGTGAGGTACCTAGGGTATTTTCAAATCCTGAGTCAGAATCCGCTATGTATCTAAAAGCCCCTGGGAAAAAGGCTGTATTTTTTTCTGAGAAGAGTCAAATAGCAAAAGTTAAAGCTCTTCCCCCTAGTGTGTAAATAATTTTAAATACATATTTTGTTTACTATAAACAAGGAAAAATGTGTTTATTTAACTTTTTTAATAGCCTTTATAATATGTATAAATATTTATGTTGCTGTGTCTGTATGAGCAAAAGTCAAGCTTGTTAAACGTTCAGCCCAACAGAGGGAGAATTTGCAAGTTAGGGATACTAGGGATTCATATAGGAACATACTGCCCATTGCTATATCCAGCTGCCACTACAGTATTAAATATTCTCTTGCCCTTGATATTTTCTTGTCAGAACATCCCGAGACTGCCTTCATTACTAGAAGCACTTGTTTCTTCATGCCATAGGCCAAATTCTACCCTAAGAAAAACCTTTGCAGCCCACTTAGGTTGTGGGTGAGAGAAGAGATGTTACGGAAGTTAGAGCAGCCCACACTTTAAAATGTACCAGCACAGTTTAAAAACATCACCAGAAGCTGACGAGAAATAGTCTAATGGCTAGCACAGTTCTAAAAGAAGGAAAAGGGCTATTGTATAAATTAAGAGCAAATAAATTCCCCTTGCAGGCAAACTTAAACGTAAGTCACGTCTGTCAACAGTTGTTAGGTAATTTAATTGCTCTTTTATAAAGCAGCAGAAGAAAAAAACTCAACTTTAAGCCATCAGGTGATTTGTGGTGCTAGAGCACATTACAATTCCCATGTGAGTGGCATTAAGATGGAGTTAAAGGGCTGAGTACTTATTGGTAAATGTAATTTCACTGGTGGTGTAATTCCCCAGAAATAACCATCAGAAACACATGGAAGTTAGTGTTGTTCTTAAAATGAAATCTTAATATATGTAAATGCAGCTAAAGCCTTAACTCTGTCTTATACTGACACTATGAGGGAGAAAAGGGGGAAAAAGCACTGAATTAAATGCGTCTTCAGTTTCGCTTGCAAAAATCTACAATATCAAATGCGTTTATTGTAAACACATAGGCTTTCTCTTCCCCTACAGCAAGAGAGAGGATGGACAACTTCCAGATTTTCATTGCTGCTAGATTACAGACCTGACCCTCTCTGTTTTGGAGGGCAGTTTACAAGATCTACAGGTCTTATGCAGGTGAATAACTCTTCTTATCAGTTCTGAGTCCTAATAATTGGCTCATGGGCATTCAGCATGAAGACATCTGTATTTGTACGCTTAGGTACAATAGTTTTGAGTCATGGGATTTTCAACAAGCATAGGAAATTATACACAAGAAGCTACTGCTGTCCCTGAGGAGACTGCAAATTATGGTGGTGGAGTAGGAAACAGCCTGGGAATGTGAGAATGCCATAGTGAAAGCAGGATCACAACCAGCTCTCTGCAGCTTTGTACTGCAGGCTGCTGTTTGAGATTTTTCTGGAGTCAAATAACTGAAGGGCTGAAATGAAGGGCAAGCATAAGCTCAGTGAGCTCTTAATGGCCAAGTTGTTCTTTTGAAGGACAGTACTTGTGATATCCATCTGAATCAGTGCAGAAAAAGAGCCCCAGATTTTTTATTAAACTGATCAAAACTATGAAAAGTGGTCAGCAGAAGAAGCCAGATGAAAAAAATAACTTATCATGCCAAGAAGAAGGGAAAGAACACACATTTTCCTAAATGCTGTTAGTGCTTGTGTATCTTTAGAGATTACAAGCATTTTGATTCATATCTGTCAGCTAACCAGGCTACCTCTTACCCTGCTTATGAATAAGAATTAATATTCTAGTAAAGAGAAGGTAGGACAAGACAGATTATCTCATGTTGCAAGATGTTTCACATACAAAGGGGAGAGGAAGTGACAGAATGAATTCCACAAGTGGACTGTCCACCAGTCAGCCCTCCATTGAGATTTACATATAGAAAGTGGGAGGTTTTTATAGTGGATTAGAAAGATGGCTTCCTTTTCAGCACACCATCTCTTATAGTTCTGTTATAGTTGAATTAGTTTTTGTAAGCTGTATTTTGATTCTGCAAACCATATCCAAGATTCTTACCTTATCTTAAAACTATGCAGGTTGTATACAAGTTCATATTTTAGAGAACTGAAAGTTAGTACTTATCTTATCTCGATGGGATAAGATGTGCTGAGAAGGTACATTTGCTATCATCCAAGAATTTATATAATTTTATGAAGAGTGCGCATGTGCTGTGATGAAAGGTGAAAAGTACACTAGTGATGAAGACTACTTACTTCATCCTGAAGATCCCGAAAACGACCACCAGAGGACACTGCGCATGCTTAGGGTAGTTCCAAAGTGTTGCAACTGATATTGTGAAATAATTGTGTAACCTAATGAATATGCAACACATATGTTGTGATTTTAATGAATATGTATGTAACCAAACTGTATAAATGTAATGAAGTTTGAATCAGTCGTGGAAGCCAGCTTTGGGTGCAAACCCCTGGTTTCCCAGCGCTGAAATAAAAGCACCGCGTATAACTATGTCCGTGGTTATGTGTTTTGTTCGCTAACATTTTGGCGACCCAGATGGGACCTCGCGAGCACTGCTGAGGCGGATCGCGTCTTGATCCTGCTCCAGCTAGCACTGAGGTATTCTTGGGGAGCGCATCGGATGCGACCGACCCTCTGCTGCTCTCGATGGACCTCTGATTGGTAAGAAGTTGCTTTTATCTTTTGGATTTGGGGTACCCCATTTGGTTTGGCAGCCTGCCGGTTAGATGCAGTGAAAGCCACGCTCGGTTGGGCAGGGAGCTCCCGAGGTACAGCCTAGGCGTCGTTTGTCAGATGAAGGGAAACCTCTGCAGGTTCGGCATTTGTTTGGTTAGGCGCCAATTAGTTTGTGTAGCTGAAAGGTTCAGCATTTGTCTAGGCGCCATTTGGTTTGGTTTGTGTATTTGCTGCAGGTTCGGCATCCTGAATCTTGGTTTCTGAATTTATTCTGGTCTGGTTTCCGCATTAGTTCCTGTATTCGATCTGGTTCTTGTACTTGTTTTTGTATTTGTGTTTATTTGGTTTGGTATTTGTGTTTGTGTGTTGATAATATGTCTAAGTTAAAGGTATCGCCGCTGAATTGTTTACTGGAACATTGGAAGGAGGCTGGGTTTGGACAGTCTATGCATAAAAAGAAGTTAATTGAGTATTGCACTCATTGGTGGCCTGAGTATAAATTACCAAATTAAGTACAGTGGCCACCGGAGGGCACTTTGAACCATTAAATTATTGCTGAATTAATGAGGTTTTGTCAGAGAGAGGGTAAATGTGACGAAGTTCCATACGTTGATCTCTTTTTCTATCTTGAGCAAAAACATGATTGGAAAGAGAGCTGTAGGCTAATGTTAATACAGAATAACAGCGATAATAAGTGTACGGGATGCACAACGGAAAAGAAATGCATGGCGTATTTGGCTGTGGAAAATAGTAGTGGTAATGATTCAAAGACGGATTTACTGTGTCTCGATGTTGCGCCTTCTGAGGGAACGGTACCAGTTAGACCCTCTGCGCCTGTCCCTCTTGCTGATAGTGATGACGATTCAAGTGATGAAAAGGAGGTAATAGCCGGTGTAAAAGGAATAACTGTAACCCCAGTGTCTCAATGAACTAGAAACAGGGAAAAAGAAAAGGAAGCCCAAAAGGGGGGTGGACTCCGCAGTTCATCAGGTGTAATAGCACCCCTGTGGCAGGCGGTAGGTGTGGGAGGGGAACCAGTCTATGTAAAAGTCCAGTTCTCGCCAGGGGATTTAGTAATTTGGAAGCAATTGGCTGGTCCTTATCGGGAAAACCCAGATAAGGTTGCAAAAGTGATTAAGATGATAATTAAGATGCAGAATCCTGATTGGGATGATTTACAAGTGATTCTGGATACATTAATGGACTCTACAGAATGAGATATGGTCATATGGGCTGCAAGGGATAGAGTGAGAGAAGATATCCGAAATGGACTAGCAGGCGGTAATGTTGATGAGAATTTTTCAAAGGAAGATCCCTGATGGGATTATAATACAGGAGGCGAGTTAAGCCGTCTCCGGAGGTATCAGGATTGGTTATTGATCGGCGTCCAAACTGCTATGCCGAAGCAAATGAATTGGTCAAAATTGTATAATGTAAGGCAGGAAAAGAATGAGTCTCCCTCAGCCTGTTTAGAAAGATTGAAAGAAGCTGCCAAAAGATATACGGATTTAGATATAGAAACGGAACAAGCGAAAACTCAGTTGGCTTTAATTTTCTTAGGGCAATCTCAAGATGACATTCGAAAGAAGTTGCAGAAACTAGAGGGTGCACAATTAAGGAATTTGGATGTAATGTTAGAAACAGCTTGGAAAGTTTACAATAGTAGAGAAAAGGAGCAGTCGAGACGTCACCAGCAAAATTTGTTAGCTTTGATCCAGGGACAAGGCAGGGGAGTAGGAGTCCGTGGTAGGGGAACTGGAAATGCTCGAGGAGAAGGTCGGTGACGCGGTTTACGAAATACACAAGGAACTTCCCTAAGACCCCTTGTGAAGCTTGGCATAAATCAATGTGCTTATTGTAAGCAGGAAGGACACTGGAAGAATGAGTGTCCAAAGATCCCCATGAATCAGGTGTCCAATGCTGCGGGAAATGCGGTACAGACTATGGTATTGGGGGAATACAGTAATGACAGCTGACTATATGAAGGCATGCAAGTGAAAACTCAGAGTAAGGAGCCCTTAGTGACAATACAAGTGGGAGACCGGGATGTAAAATTTTTAGTAGACACAGGGGCTACTTACTCTGTATTAAATTCTTTACAAGGAGCAGTAGGTCACAAAGCTACAACAATTGGTGCCACAGGGAAGGAGGAAGTACGGCCATTCCTGCAACCCTTGGATTTGTGCTTTGGAGAAAAGGAACTAACCCATGAGTTCCTGTATGTTCCAGATTGTCCAGTTTCTCTTTTAGGACGAGATTTGCTGATTAAATTAGACGCCACAATAACATTTGAGGATGGACATTTGGTAATAAAAATTACGGAGTCAAAGGTAGGACAGATTTTACTATTAAAGGAAAAACCATTTGTAAAAATACCACAGGCGATAGAAGATGCAGTGATTCCCACAGTATGGGAAACTGACATACCTGGGAAGTCAAAAGCAGCTAAACCTGTGAAAGTGGATCTGAAGGAAGGTGCTAAACCAGTATGGTTGAGACAGTACCCATTGAAATTGGAAGCCAGATTAGGAATAATATCTTTAATTGATAAATTTTTGAAATATGGAATTCTAGAAGAATGTGAATCAGAATATAATACCCCAATTTTTCCAGTAAAGAAACCTGATGGTAGCTGTCGACTAGTCCAAGACTTATGAGCAATAAACCAGATCACTAAGGACATACATCGGGTAATTGCAAATCCATATACCTTGTTAACATCTGTGAAAGAGAAATATAAATGGTTTACAGTACTTGATTTAAAAGATGCCTTCTTCTGCATACCCCTTGACCAGGAAAGCAAAAAGCTATTTGCTTTCGAATGGGAAAATCCACACAACGGAAGAAAAACCCAATTAACCTGGACACGCCTTCCACAGGGATTTAAGAACAGTCCGACTGTCTTTGGAAATCAACTAGTCAAAGAGCTTGAGGAGTGGACTACAAGAGGCCATATCGGAATTCCCCGACAATGGTATTTGTTGCTGCAATATGTGGATGATATTCTGATTGCTGCTGAGACCCAAGAACTTTGCATCCAGGTAACAATTGAAATATTGAATCAATTAGGAATGAATGGATATAAAGTGTCAAAAAATAAAGCTCAGATTGCATCCATGACTGTGATCTATCTAGGATGCGAGCTTTCTCAAGGACAGCAAAGACTAGGTATAAACCGTGTGCATGCTATCTGTGCTATCTCAGAACCGCGTAACTTACATGAATTAAGATCTTTTCTAGGAATGGCAGGATGGTGCAGGCTTTGGATTATGGACTATGGACTTATTGCCAAACCTTTATACGAGGCACAGAAGAATAAGACCTTAGTGTGGGAAAAGCCACAACAAAAAGCTTTCCAAAAACTGAAACAAGCTCTAATGCAAGCGCCCGCTTTGGGCCTACCTGATCTGAGTAAAGACTTTCAGTTATTCATACATGAACGACAGAGACTTGCCCTAGGGGTATTAACCCAACGGCTGGGATCCTGGAAAAGGCCCATAGGTTATTTCTCTAAACAACTTGACCTGGTAAGTGCTGGATGGCCGGCGCGCTTGCGGGCGGTGGCTGCTACCGTGATATTAATCCAGGAAGTTCGGAAACTGACCATGGGGAAAAAGATCGAAGTATTTGTATCCCACATGTTGACTACTGTATTGGAACAAAAGCCATTGGCTTTCCCCAAGTAGAATGATGAAATATCAAGCGATTCTGACAGAACAAGATGATGTTATCTTAAAAACAACTAACCTAATGAATCCAGCTGTGTTTTTAAATGCAGAAACAGAAGAAGAGGATTTGGAACATGATTGTGTGGAGGTCATCAAATACACCCACGCAAGTCGTCCTGACCTGAAGGATATCCCATTGGAGGAGACGGATTGGGAACTTTTTACTGATGGCAGTAGTTTTGTGGAAAGCGGAGTGCGGTATGCAGGATATGCGATTACTACTGCCAAAACAGTAATTGAAGCCAAATCCCTACCACCAAACACATCAGCACAGAAAGCTGAGTTGATAGCCCTAACTAGGGCATTGGAGCTCAGTGAGGACAAAAGGGTCAATATTTGGACTGACTCAAAATACGTATTTGGAGTTGTTGATGTGCATGGAGCTCTTTGGAAAGAGCGTGGACTACTTTCCGCCCAAGGAACAAACATCAAGTACCAGAAGGAAATATTAAACTTGATTAATACCGTTCAAAAGCCATCACGAGTTGCCATCATGCACTGTAAAGCTCATCCGAGTGGAACATCGAAAATTATTGAAGGAAATCGACTTGCTGATCAGACAGCTCGATCAGTGGCACAACAAGTCTGGACGATGGTGAGTCTTGTCTCCCAGAAGGTAAGAGCAATTGATTTATTACCTACACCTTCAGAGGCACCTAAATATTCTACAGAAGACGAGAAATTGGCAAGATTAGTAAAAGCCGTCAAGGATAACTCTGGGTGGTATGTAACCACCAACGGACAAGTTGTGGTGCCAATCACAACTATGAGAGGAATACTTCAGGCGGAGCACCGGAAGTGTCATTGGGGTGCAGAAGCATTGGTAACATACCTGAGAAAACTGATTATCTCAGTCCAGATGTTAACAATGGCAAAATCTATCACAGCCAAGTGTGAAATTTGCTTGAAAAATAATCCTTTAGTAAAAAGAAAAGTAGATATGGGAAAAATTAGGACAGGTGTACAACTAGGAGATTATTGGCAAATAGATTATGTGGAACTCCCCAAAACTCGAGGATTCAGATATCTATTAGTTGGGGTATGCACTTTTTCAGGATGGCCAGAAGCCTTCCCTTGTCACACCAACCAGGCACAAGAAACTGTAAAATGGTTACTGAAGGAAATAATTCCTAGATTTGGGGTACCATTGGGAATATCATCCGACAGGGGACCACACTTTGTTGCTCAAGTGGTAAAGGAAATCAGCAAATGTTTGGGAATTAAATGGGAATTACATACCCCATGGAGACCCCAGTCTAGTGGACAGGTGGAGAAAATGAATCAGACATTAAAACGACAACTTAGCAAAACTTGCCAGGAAGCAAAAATTCAATGGCCTCAGGCCTTACCAATAGCGTTATTGCGAATTAGGATTAAACCCAGGAGCGGAATGTCAGTAAGTCCATACGAAATTCTGTATGGCAAACCATATGAAGCACCTGATCCAAATCCAAGTGTACATGTAAAAGGTAATCAGGATGTATACAATTATGTGTTGTCTCTCGGCAGGACATTGAATCGACTCAGATCCGTACTAGTGTGGAATCGCCCACTAGCACTTGAGAATCTGGTACATGATATAGAGCCTGGAGACACGGTGTATATAAAGACTTGGAGAGAAGATCCTTTAAAAGAACGTTGGGACGGACCCTATCAAGTACTTTTAACTACATTTACCGCGATCAAGGTTGCTGAAATAGATTCCTGGATACACTACACCCGAGTGAAGAAAGTCCCAAAACTGTGGCAATCACAATTAGTGGGTCCTACCACACTTAAAATCACGACGCAGGATGTCTAGCTTTTGTTACCATTTTGTGTTTATAGTAGTGTATGTACCCAGACTGTTTGCTTTTGTGGGAACACCTCTTGAAGAAGGAACAGAGAATGCCACTCTGATTTGCAAAGTCGCTGGAGAACAATTATGTAGGACACGAAGGGCTATAGGAGATAGTAACAACACTCGAATGCCACAAGTAGTGCAGAGTGTACAGAACCAGGCAGAGAATCTGATGATAGGATTAATCCGAGATTTTGCACAAACCCAGAATACCAGTAGCATCACTGCTTGCCTTCCCATTCCGAAATCAGCCGAAGACCCAATACAATGGGGAATAATATCTACAACCTTACCAGAAATAAACAAAACTGGTAGGATAGTGTGTGAATCTCGCACTAGGTTAGAGCAAGTGCCAACCAAACAATGCGTAAAAAGTGGACTTGAGACAAGTATAATGTCAAAGAAAAACTGTGAGCTTTAAAGGAAAAATGGGGCGTATCATATACAACCATAAAGGTCCAATAGGAGTAGAGTGCACCTGTGAAAAGTGAACTACCAAAACAGTATACAAAAAGGTTAACCGAACCTATTGGGAATGTAAAGATCAGGATAATCAGAACATAACTGAATCATGGAATAACATGTGGACGTTGAGTATTGTACAATATCAATATAGTGAAGCATTCCCATGGTGTGTACGATGGTCCAATGTAACAAGAGGGATAACAGTACCATGGTGGAATTGCTCGCAAGTAATAACCTGCCAGACAGATGTGAGAGAGATACCTCTGTCCATCATTAAAGTTGCAGTGATTGCAGGTTGCAACTGTCAGAAACAATTGGATCCAAAAGAAGCAATTAAAATAGGCATTGATGGAGATAAACTAGATTGTAGAGGAGCTATAGGTAGCGTGGGACATTTAGTTTGGGCCTTAAGCAATGGAACCTGGACAACACATTTACTGATAGCAGGACCTGTAAGGGAAATTACTTTGGGGTTACCAACCCTATGTCCCATTTGGAAAAAGTCACCTTTGAAGAATAGGCAGGAACTTCTAGAGGTTAGGCATAAGCGAGAGACAGATGAAGATGATGTGTGGCATGAACCATCAAGCAGTGTTAAATTCGGATGGGCATTAGAATCTTTCTTTGCACCAATTGCAGCTTATAGAAACAGAGAAATGATTGACAAATTAATTGGGCAGATGGATCAATTGGCAAGGATAACCAAAAAGGGTTTTCGAGATTTCAATATACAATTGCAAGCTACGACCAGAATTACCTTGCAGAACAGAATTGTACTTGACATAATGTTGCTAAGACAAAATGGCATTTGCTGATATTTAAAAGATAGGGTTGATCATTGCTTCATTCATATCCCAAATGTAACTTCTGAAGTGGCGAAAGATATTTCCCAATTAACCCAAACGGAAAAGGAACTGCAAAAGGAAAAACAAGATGCAGAGCAGAGCTGGATTGGGGCCTTACTAGGTAAATTGAACCTGAATTTGGGAGGATGGGTACATTCATTACTGGAAAGCTTATTTTTGCTTACAGTTATAGTTGCTCTTCTCTTTTTGCTGTATGCTTGTATTAAGCGTCAAATAAGTCAATCAAATGCCAGGAACGATCACATCTTTACTGTCCTTAGCAGAAATTATATTAACCCACTTTTTGACAACCCTCCAGCTTATAAAGAAACATAATGTACCCAGCTATAATTAAAACAATGGAGTGAAAATGCATTGTCTAGGAATAGAAAAGCATTTTCAAAGGGGGGAAACGTTATAGTTGAATTAGTTTTTGTAAGCTATATTTTGATTCTGCAAACCATATCCAAGATTCTTACCTTATCTTAAAACTATGCAGGTTGTATACAAGTTCATATTTTAGAGAACTGAAAGTTAGTACTTATCTTATCTCGATGGGATAAGATGTGCTGAGAAGGTACATTTGCTATCATCCAAGAATTTATATAATTTTATGAAGAGTGCGCATGTGCTGTGATGAAAGGTGAAAAGTACACTAGTGATGAAGACTACTTACTTCATCCTGAAGATCCCGAAAACGACCACCAGAGGACACTGCGCATGCTTAGGGTAGTTCCAAAGTGTTGCAACTGATATTGTGAAATAATTGTGTAACCTAATGAATATGCAACACATACATTGTGATTTTAATGAATATGTATGTAACCAAACTGTATAAATGTAATGAAGTTTGAATCAGTCGTGGAAGCCAGCTTTGGGTGCAAACCCCTGGTTTCCCAGCGCTGAAATAAAAGCACCGCATATAACTATGTCCGTGGTTATGTGTTTTGTTCGCTAACAGTTCCACTGCCCATCATGAAAAAAAGTCTGAGCAGATTAGCAGTGTCCAATGCACTCCGAGTCTTTCCTTTCCTTGGGTAATGACTCAAATAGTATTACGTCTCCCTGGATGCATCCAGCTGTCATATCTCTAGTTCAAATACCCTCAAAGTGAAGGCGTGTCTTTGGGAGGCCTCCTACAAAACCAGAGATATTAGTAAAAGCCAGGGAGTGGCAAATCAATCACTTAACAGCTTGTGCACCTCCTGCCTATCTGAATCAGCACTCTAGTGTTTGGAAGGGATTATGAGAACAGAAGCACAAGCTATTGGACCTTTTATAGCCAAAGAGGTATTTTCATTGCCACCATGAAACCTGAGTGAATTTACACCCAGTAAATTCAGACAGTTATCTGATTTTAATCACAGCTACAACATTCAGTTTTAATTTCTCCCAAAGCTACTTCTTCCTTCCTAGCCAAAACAGCTGAAGTGTATAGGTTTGCTTCTCTCCATTATCAGAGGTGTTTCAGACAATCATCACCTAGCAAAGCACCCTCATGTGCCAGGATTTGTCAGTGAGGAAAAACACTGAAAGGTCACAGATTCTCACCTGGGACTTGTGATGCAGCCCTTTTTCCAGTGTCTCATCCAACAGCAGGCCTTGAAGATACGTTCAAATGAAGGTGATAGGTTGTGCCATTAGAAAGATGGGAGCAGTCAAGTGTCCCATAGAGATAAGATTTCAAGACACATATGTTTGCAACTGCTTGCTGATGTGGATGTCCTCCAAATCAGGAAGCCAGCTGTTATGTGTGCCCTGCTCTTTGAAGTACCTGATGTATCTGCATACCCTTCAAGAAACCTTCAAGCAATGCTGTGTGTCAGGACCTGACCACTTGGATCTCTTGCCTCTAAATGCCTTGGAGAAGCTGGTCTTCATCTTTCTGAATCGTGGTTCTCATCTGCAGATGGTGTTAAAAGCACTCCATCTTTTGGGGAGGACTAAATTAATTAGCATGAGAAAAAAAAAAAAAAGTAGTGGAATAGATCAGGTAAAACTCTCCCTAAATCAAACACAAAGCAAGTGCAAGAACTATGAATTCAAAAAACAGGTAAGTATAGGTCAGCATTTAAGCTTAAGTCTCACACAGAAATGCAATAAAAAGGTGTGGGCACCATTCATTAAATAATACTGCTGTCTTATTTTATCATCTCAGCAGTGAAAAGAAATAATCACAATCAAAGCTGAGTTTTAAGGGGAAAAAAAATCCTCCAGTGTGGGAACAGCAGCACATACAGCTTCAGCCACCTGGATGATAAAAGAAGATCAATACTAATATGACCATCTGGACAGTCAAGGAAGACTAACACTAACATGATTAAATCATAGCAATCAGTCAAAAACAAGCGGCCTTGACAGTTTACACAGGATTTTAAGTTTGTGAGGAGTGATAGCCCAGGCTGAGTGAGAATGATATCTCAGGCCTGAAGACCACCCCCAAGGATGCACGGACATGTGAATGTGTGGCCTGGGCATGTGAATGAGTTGGTTGAAAGACCACCCACAAGATATGCATGGGAACATGACTGAAAACAGTCACAAGATGAGTGTGATGTGTTCGGAATAACATTTTAAAAATACTGGTTTTTTGGTCCAGGCCCATATCTGTAAAGCTATAAATTGACTAAGAGTTAATTAAAGAGAGCTTTGCTTGCTTGCTTTCTGCTCTGCTGGGCTCAGCTCAGCTGTGCTATATTCTGCTCTCACTAGTAACAACAACTCTGTGCACCTCTGTGTGCATCGTCCTCAATCACTGCACTCCAGTTGACAACTGCTGCCTTTTCCAAGACTAGACCTTTCTTTGAATGCTAAGTATGAGGACATGTGCATTCACTGACCTTATCAAACTGGCTGGATTAAGGGATGAGAATATTACAATTAGCTACTGAGTATGGTGAAATAGGACTGAGAGTAAATTGTGTGTGATCTGACATGGGATTTTAACATTTTGAGTTTCTGATTTCATTTTCATTTAACACATCAGAAATACAATTTGTCCTGCAAGCTGTGGTTTCAGCAATATAAATTAGCTAGCTTCAGGGCATGTGTGATTATCAAGAGATGAGTATAACCTTCGGAAGATGGGAAAGTTTGTGGCGGCTTCTTCCACCCCTTCTGTGATATAATTATCTCTCTATAAGAGTGTCTTTCATTATTAATGCTATTCATTAGTATTTTCACAGAGTTCAGCAGTGAGAGTTCATGTAGAGAGAGTCACAGCCACAGACACAAATCAATTTAAGCCAAAAGAGAAAATTAAATTTATTCTTGGTGCCTCAACACAATAAAATTCATGTTGTATTAGAGATCACACAGATAACTAATATCTCTGCTTGAGAAAAAAAAAATGGCCATTATCACTGCAGTCACCAAAGTGACAATTCCATCAGCAGTTGAAATTTTCACCTGAGCCGTAGTGGAAAAACATCCTACTTCTCTGGAGGTAGGAGACTCCCCTAAGGCTTGAATCATTCTCAGCAAAATGGCCATGGCTAAAAAAGGAGGAGGAGGAAAATTGTCTTCAGGTTTTGCTATATGCTTTGGAGGATGAGTGGGATTCAGACAGTTTTCCTGGCTACACATCCTTCCTCAGGTCTGAAGCAGAATCGGTCAAAGTTGGAAGCAGTGCCACAAGTCAAAGTCCTAAATGAGAAGTGGAAACTTTTTGCAAAAGTGTCCCTGGGATTCATCTCACACAAGCCCTTCAAAATACAAGCCTGGCAGCAAAACCCCAGAAGTTAACTATTCACAAATGTATGCAAACTCTGGAGTGTCACAGGTGTCATGTCACTATTTTTATTCATTACCCACTTTCATTGAAACTCTCAGTGTTCCACAGACCTTTCCATAAGGATTGGCTCTTCAATTTCTTATGTTTCAGATAAAATCCCTAGCATGGACAAAAGAGTGCTATGTTGGATCCTGAGGCAGAAAGACAAAGATCAGATGAAGCCTGTGCAGTCTCCTGTTTCTATAAAGTTTTATTCTCTCAGGGCGCACACAGGGTCTCAAAGCCTAAAAATAGAACACTTCAGCTAGTAAATACGTACATCTATGTCCTGTCATCCAGCAACCTTTCCCAAATAATTGTCATCTGCTTTAAAGACAGGTGAATTGCTTTTGTCCCACCTAATGCTAAGCAGACCATCTGTGCTGACTGTTGCATTGGGTGGAGGATTGCTTCTCATCTGTCTTCCAGAGATCTCTGTCTCTTCCCTCAGTGGCAATTACTTGATCCTCTAGAAACATTTGTCATCACAGTGAGAGATCCAAAGACTCAACCAGCAATGTAACTATTTCCTGGGAGAAAAATCAATTGTTCTGGTCAGTGAATCAGCGTCCAGAAAGGTTGGCTTCCCACCTAACCCATGCCTTAATTCTATTCACTCAAGCAAACCCAATTCTGTACGCAGCCTGTTCCTCTGAAAGAAGGTCACAAATTATATACTTCTTTTGTCCCTCTTGACCTGGAATAGATCCTGGCTACATTTCTTGTAAAGTCTTGAAGGAGACATTGCTCTGGAAGCCATACAAACAGGATAAAACAGTACCAGGACTCACAGCAACTGTTTGCCCAGAAACTCTGTGGTAGGAGTTTCCCTGAGGGCAAGGCTTTTCTTTTGTTTAAGGCACTCTAAGGAAGCCGGGTAAGTTACCTCAGAAACGTGCAGCACCTGCCCACAGAATGCCGCTTTCCCTCTCTGTTAATGAATAACTGACTTCTGAAGTCCAAGAAGGATTTACACCTAGTTTTGCTTTAACTAGCACCACGAGTCTCAACTCCAGCAAGCATCTACATTTCCCAGCTACTCGTTTGCATAATTTTAGGGAGCATCAGTTGAGTGGCCCATGTGTTATGCAATTGCTGTCCTCATGCACAAATTGAACTAAGACAGATCCTAAGGAAGTGTGATGTGGCATGAGAACAAATATGCTGGGCCTGGACTATATCACAGATTTCCCTCTGAGAACTTGAGATCAGACTGACATAAGTAACCTCTCTGGGAAGAGAAGCCAAAATATGGACTCAGTCTCTGGAGTTAAGAATTAGAATTAAAATAATTTACCTTCTCTACCCCAGGCCCAGCAGACCCACAAAACTGGCAGTCCTTTCTCACATGAAGCCTTTTTCACATTCATGTGGACTTGCAGCCAGCAGCAGGAGAGCTGATAGCAAGAAAATAATTAATTAAAGGCAGAAAATGAAAATCTACCAATCTTCTGTGAAATCAGGTCACTGAATATTGACAAAAGATGTGCACTAGGACACTTAAGAGTCTAAGAGTACACTTCCAGCTGCATGAGTTATTCCTTCCTGTCACATGCAACCTAGATTTAGATTAAAAATAAATGCTGATTGCTATATTCAAATCTTTATGAATTCATAACCTCCTCCTGTCTTGAGAGAATTCAAGTCAGGATTGGAAGACTAATTTGAGAAATAAATCTGTATTATTATACATGTAATTTTTTTTCAATTTCAATAAAAATGGGAAGAAATGGTAAACATTTTGATGAAGCAATTTCTCAGAGGAGAAAAGAGCATTAATCACAATCCCCTGGGAGAGAATGTTAGTAACAGAACCAGTTTTACAAAATGTTCCTGAAAGGATGAATCAGTTTTATAAACTGTCCCTGAAAGGATGTTCAAGCATATTGTGTTCGAGTATACTCTTATCTTAACAACCTAGCTTTATCTTAGCCTGAATACGCATAGAGTGAGGAGAAGTACATGCAGTATCTCCAGAGGTTGAGCAAGTCAGCAGTTATCTAGCTATAGAAGTAGTACGCCTGTGCAGTACCCAAAGGTGAAAGGGACAGAAGTGATGAAGACTACTTACTTCAACCTGAAGACCCCCTGAAAGACCACCAGAGGACACTGCAAATGATCAAAATAGTTCCAAGATGTTGCAATCGATGTTGCAAGCAATGTTAAGTAACCGTTACGTATCTTAATGAATATATGAATATGTATGTGAATGGACTGTATAAATACTGTGTAACTTAAACTGACCAGAGAAGCCAGCTTTGGGTGCGAACCCCTGGTTTCCCAGCACTGAAATAAAGCACCGCATATAACTACACCCATGGTTATGTGTCCTGATTGCTAAGAAGAAGAGCACAAGAAAGAGTTGACATGAAACATTTCACCTAATTGTT
The DNA here is from genome assembly GCF_963082525.1 of Nesoenas mayeri. Taxonomy (NCBI): domain Eukaryota; kingdom Metazoa; phylum Chordata; class Aves; order Columbiformes; family Columbidae; genus Nesoenas; species Nesoenas mayeri. The sequence continues at coordinate 36,928,519 of NC_137542.1, forward strand.
GTCTTTATTTCATATATGGTAAATCACATCCAATGCACTTGATTTCAGAGACAGTTGAAAGGCCTATTAAACATCAGGAAAAAACAGAAAGATAAACAAAAATGTAAACTCAGGGATAACAAACTTGTGCCTACAGTCTGAGGTACCATGGCTGATACTAATTCTGTGTCAGAGAAAGCAAACCAGGAGACAAATATGATCTGACTTGCTTGACCTGGTATGGTAACAACAGATGGTTCTATCAAGTCCCTTGTTATGCTAGGATCTATGCAAACAGTACCATGAATTTAATGTCATGGATAAAGAAACATTTGACAAAAAGCCCTCCTGCCACTAGAAAAGCATCCATATTTTCATAATTTTATTTACAGCCAGCACAAGATTCATCACAGTATCACAGTATCACAGTATGTTTGGGATTGGAAGGGACCTCAAAAGATCATCTAGTCCAATCCCCCTGCTGGAGCAGGAACGCCTAGGTGAGGTTGCACAGGAACATGTCCAGGTGGGTCTTGAATGTCTCCAGAGAAGGAGACTTCACAACCCCCCTGGGCAGCCTGTTCCAGTGCTCTGTCACCCTTACTGAGAAGAAGTTTTTTCTCAAATTTAAGTGGAACCTCTTGTGTTCCAGCTTGATCCCATTGCCCCTTGTCCTATCATTGTTTGCCACCGAGAAGAGCCTGGCTCCATCCTCATGGCACTCACCCTTTATATATTTATAAACATTAATAAGGTCACCATTCATTCACCATTCATCTCATACATACACATGCATGCACACACACACACACAAATGCATCTTTTGTGCCTCCAGGTTCCCTAAGGTGGGGTTAGGTAGCCAATAAAATTAAAATACTAGAGGCACAGCTGGGTGTTTTTTGTGTGGCAGACTCAGACCAGTGTTTTTTATTGTTTGCCAGGAGGTCCTTGCTAGGAGTTGATGTGTTTAGTCAAAACCAAAAACAAGGATAATGATTTTAAAGATTTTAAACCTTTATTATGCCATTTTTCCTCTCTTCCCTTCATATCCAAGCTTCCACTTGAGATGAATGTTTTTTAACGTGTTAAAATAATAGTTCTTGAGTGAGAGGAGGTGAGAGGAAATAGTCTTGAGTGGTAGAACTAAAAACTTGCCAAAGTGGTTTCTGTGGAAACTAAGTACAAAATATAAAGGCCTGATGGAAGAGCTGCTGAAGTCAGCAGAAACACTGCACTGACACTATTCAAGCATCCCACTAGTAGGAACATATTCACTTGAGGTTAATTGCATTGAGTTGGACATAAAGAGCTTGGTTTAAAATACAAGAGGAAAATGGAGGACAATTTTTATAGAATAATTATCCTTCATAAAGCCATTACTGTTTAAGACGCAAGGAACAGATAGCTACCCTCAAAATACAGATATCAATTCAGAAACAAAGCACTTATGGCTCATCATTGTTGCGACTAATTAGACCAGATGCATTGGGATTTTCTAGCCTATAAACAGGGTGCGGCTTCAGTTTTTTCCAAGAGAATGACTTGCTAAACTCCAAGACTCCTTTTCTCCTGAGACAGACAAAAAATCAATTATTAAAACAGTCAGCAGGTTTCTGGTAGTTACATAGAGATGGAAGGCTACATAGACATTAATGGGTATTTTTTGCCAATATATGAACTCATCAGAGAGTAAATTCCAATTACCTAGAGTAGTGCCTTCCAGATAAGTTTTTACTGTGCCTGATGGACAGTTTTGATACCACCTAGGATTGCTGGTTGGCTTGGTCTGGAAGCATAAGGCATAACACAGGGGAAAGTCATTGCTTCCCGGAAAAGAATAGAAGGATGCATGGGCTCAGTTCTGCCCTTGGAAACAGGACAGCTTTTGTTTATTTTTTTTCTTCTTCAGTGAGAATCACTTGTGAATGTTCTAGGCAAAAAGATGCTTTTCAATAGACCCCAGCAGTCTGAAAAGCTTTCACACTTGCAATGCTGGATTGCTCTGCTGTTCGTCTTATTCAGATGACTTGGAGATCTAGGTTATTTCTAGATCCCATTGCCTGAATTTACTTTGAATGTGTGTGGCAGCTCAGATTATTCACTGTGGCCCACATCACTCTGTGAAAGTACAGGTAGACATTGTGTGGGGTAGCATCTCTCTACCTGATTTGTAATGCTGGCAACAGGTTGATAACCGCTGTCCAATTAGTCACACACATCACCATAGGTTCTGACTATCTGTTACCTCCTTAAAGATGGTTAGTTATGATATGCCAACTCTACAGAATAGAGAGCAATGCCCATAGCTCTGATTGAATCTGGGATGCTCATATGGTGCAGTGCTTGAGTTCTGGAAGGAGCAATGCACCAGCTACCGTCCTGGAGATGGACATGCTAAGCATTTCTGCAGAGAAAGGTACATGAGCCACTCTTTGTCACCATGTGCCCATCTGTTGTGCTTAAGCTAGAAAAAGATCTGCTACTGTAAGGATGCAATTAACAGGTCAATGATTGTTGTTTGACTAAAGTGGCCCAAAGTAGCAACTGCCTGGGGAATCAAGATTAATGTGGTTTTTGCATGAACGCAAAAAAAATGGCCAATCGTTTTCCTGGTTTTCTGAGGAACAAGCTTGCCTTTGGTGGTCCAGACTTAATGGTAGAAGACTTGTGATTCAGGAAGAGAACAGGGACACGTAATTTGAGAAGGGACAGAATTTCTTGGTTACAGTCATGTAGCTTCCTGTTCAATATGGTCCAAACTAGATAGAATGATAGTAGTATCATTAGTGGCATTACTGCTGGATTATGGACCCTGTGTTCTGTCCCTCTTCAGCCCCCATTCATTTGTCTGATTGGCCTTATGTTGGGCTGTGATTCTGGTCACCAGAACACCAGCACATGAGCGTGCTAGTTCTATGTGTCTCTTCAAAACCTCTTTATTTTCTAACAAGGTCAGTACAGCCCCCCGCCAAGAACTGATGTGGCAGCTGCATGTGGGCCCATTTCCCCTTCCTTCAATGGAGCAGCTAATGGCTCTTTTGTGAGACCCAGGCCAGAGTCATTAGGAGAGAGGAGAGAGGAGTGGGCGCACGTAGCCACAGTAGGGGGGTGCAGAGGTGCATGTAGCCACAGTAGGGGGGTGCAGAGAAGCCGCAAAGCTTCTAGAATGCCTACAGCCAGATCTGACCAGACTATAAAATGGGACTCCCCACTGATGACTGTTTGTGGTCTTCTCAGAGCTGCAGTTCTGTATGCCAGAAGCCTCCCCTTAAGGCAGGATGGCCACCTAAGATAACCTCCCAGGACTGGGACAGCCTCACCGCCTCATTTGGGTGAGTGATAACTTGCTAGATATATCTTTGTATTTTCCTCACTGGGCCAGCAAGTGTATTCCATGCTTAAATATAAGCACGTATATTTTCCTTGCTTATACAGCAAGCATACTTTCCTCGCCAAACTCAATCAAGCATATATCCTTAATATAATTCCTCGCTAGACGCGAGGGTACTCTCCTGGAGTCAGACGGCTCTGGTGTTGTTTATTGTGAGTGCATGTATGATGCTGTGGATCTCCATTATTTTTATTTTGCTGTACCCCAAATAATCTCCTCAAGTTAATACCTGAACCTGCATTTTATGTTACTGCAGTGCTATCTAATTGTATAAACCCTGTTTCTGATTGGTTGTTTTGCCGGACTTTCCCGGACAGAATAAAAGCCTGGTTTGGACCTTGCTAGACCCTCCCCAATACTGCTTTTGGGGTGCCTCTGTGACAGCCACCTGAGCACACCACTGTCTCATGTTTATGTTCAGCCACACTTCCCTGAGCCTGTAGTGTTGCACAGGGTTGTTGTGACCCAGGTGCACGACCCAACACATAGCCTTATTGAACCTCATACAATTGGCCTCAGCCCAACATTCCACACTGTCCAGATCCTCCTGTAGAGCCTTCCCACTCTCAAGAAGATCAATATTCCCACACAACGTGGTGTCATTCACAGACTACTAAGGCTGTTCTCAATCCCTTTGTCCAGATCATTGATAAAGATATTAAAAAGAACTAGCCCCAATGCTGGGTCCTAGAGAACACCACTTGTGACCAGCTGCCAAATGGCTTTGACTCCATTCAACACAAGATTTTGGGCCAGGCCATCCAGCCGTTCTTTGCCCAGCTGTCACGAGGGAGTGATTTTGGGGTTCTGCTTGCTGCAGAACAATGTTTAGATTTCTTAAGAAGCACGACTTAAAAGAGTTCGGTGGCAGGTTAACTCTATTATTTACTGCATGGGGAAAAGATACCAAGGCGAATGCTGCTTACCTTCTCTCCTGGTGTCTGTACCCATTCACAAAGCAAACTTTCAGGCGTCTTCCCTCCCTGATAACCGTTAACTCCGGGGCGCTGTGTCTTGAAGCTCTGGAGACAAACTTTCAAGTGAGGTCATATCCGTCACAGTGCAAACTGTCAGGATTTCTCTTTCCCTGATAACTGTTCACTCCAGAGTCTATACTTTAGGACTCCATCAGCAAACTTTCAGGTGAGGCCTTATGACCACATGCAGAGCAGACTTTCAGGAGACAAGATTCTCAGAAAATAAAAAATTAATGGAGTGGAGTAGAATAGAAGGGCTGGCTCAAGCTGGGTACCTGCGCAGAGGTCTGCCCGAGCATAGAGAACTACAAACTTTCATATCTTTACAGACCGTTCACACCAAAATATAGTCCAATAGCAATATTTCACTACCAGGTCCTTTTGCTCCCCATTTGACCCTTTTACCCTGACTCCACATGGGCCTCTGTTTTGTTCAGTTGTTGACATTGGTTTTGGTCCATATCCTTGAAGGTGCAGTTTTTTCTGGATAAATCCTTTCTTCTCAGAGAAGTGCAAAAATAGGGCCTGCTTTCCAGATCACAGTATCACAGTATGTTTGGGATTGGAAGGGACCTCAAAAGATCATATAGTCCAATTCCCCCTGCTGGAGCAGGAACACCTAGGTGAGGTCACACAGGAACATGTCCAGGCGGGTTTTGAATGTCTCCAGAGAAGGAGACTCCACAATCCCCCTGGGCAGCCTGTTCCAGTGCTCTGTCACCCTCACTGAGAAGAAGTTTTTTCTCAAATTTAAGTGGAACCTCTTGTGGTCCAGCTTGATCCCATTACCCCTTGTTCTATCATTGTTTGCCACCGAGAAGAGCCTGGCTCCATCCTCATGGCACTCACGCTTTATATATTTATAAACATTAATAAGGTCACCCCTCAGTTTCCTCATCTCCAAACTAAAGAGACTCAGCTCCCTCAGCCTTTCTTATAAGGGAGGTGCTCCACTCCCTTAATCATCTTTGTTGCCCTATGCTGGACCCTCTCCAGCAGTTCCCTGTCCTTCTTGAACTGAGGGGCCCAGAACTGGACACAATATTCCAGATGTGGTCTCACCAGGGCAGAGTAGAGGGGAAGAAGGACCTCTCTTGATCTACTAACCATCCTCCTTGTAATACACCCCAGGATGCCATTGGCCTTCCTGGCCACAAGGGCACAGTGCTGGCTCATGGTCATCCTGTTGTCCACCAGGATCCCCAGGTCCCTTTCCCCTACACTGCTCTCTAATATGTAATTTCCCAACCTATATTGGAACCTGGGGTTGTTCCTGCCCAGATGCAGGACTCTACACTTTCCGTTGTTAAATTTCATTAGGTTATTCTCCGCCCAACTCTCCAGCCTGTTCAGGTCCCGCTGGATGGCAGCACAGCCTTCTGGCATGTCAGCCACTCCTCCCAGCTTAGTGTCATCAGCAAACTTGCTGATAGTACACTCTATTCCCTCGTCTAAATCGTTAATGAATATATTGAATAATACTGGCCCCAGTACTGACCCCTGAGGCACTCCACTAGATACTGGCCTCCAACTGGACTCCGCACCATTGACTACCATTCTCTGGCTTCTCTCCTTAAGCCAGTTTGTCTCCGTATTAGCCTTAGATTGTTGTTTTCCCAGTCAGTCCCATTTTTTCCCAGCAAAATGCAAGCTAGACTTTATCTTGCAGGTGTTTAGTGTAGTCTGCAGTTACTTTTGGTGAATATAAGTAGGACCTTACAGCTTAAAATTTTAGCCAATCTAGTCTACCAAGTAACATGAATTAAAGAGTACACTAAAAATCATACAACCTTATATCTCTAAACAATCCGTTACATTTGGTGTGCATCTACTTAACCTAAATGATCAATATTGAACTTGAATTGGGCTCATCCACTGACCTGTGAGTAGAGAAACCATTGCTATACAGCTCACCTATTTAGCAGGGAGAGCTCAAAGTGGGCTCATCCAGGCTGTCATATTTATAGAATGAAGTGGTTCGCTCATAGTCAAACTGCATACAGTAGGAAAAGTATGCATGAGACTCCCTGTACCCACAAGCCACAGGCATTCAGTGTGCTGTTCTGCTTCCTTCTAGGTTTCCTGAAAGAAGTTCTTGGCCTGGCTGTGGCTCAGACCCTTTCCTCCTCTGGAGTCTGAACCAAACTGCTGCTGTTTTGGATGGGGGGGTTGAGTGCACCCACCACATCAGCAAAGAACATGCCTTTCCAGGCCATGAGCTGCCAGCTTCTCCAGGAGAATGCTGTGGGATACAGTGACAAAGGCTTTAGTAAAGTCTAAGTAAACATCCACAGCCTTTCCCTCATCCACTAAGTGGGTCACCTTGTCCTAGAAGGAGATCAGGTTGGTCAGGCAGGACCTGTGTTTCATAAGCCCATGCTGCCTGGGCTTCATCACTTGGTTGTCTTGTATGTGCCACGTGATGGCACTCAGGATGATCTACTCCATGACCTTCACTGGCACTGAGGTCAGACTGACAGGCCTGTACTTCCTTGGATCCTCCTTCCAGCCTTTCTTGTAGGTGGGCATCATATTCACCAGCTTCCAGTCAACTGATACCTCCCCAGTTAGCCACAACTGCTGATAAATAGTTGAAAGGGGCTTGATGAGCACCTCTGCCAGCTCCCTTAGTACCCTTGGATTAATCCAATCTGACCCCATAGATTCCTGTGTGCCTAAGTGGTGTAGCAGGTCACTAACCATTTCCCCCTAGATTATTTGAGCTTCATTCTGCTCTCTATCCCTGTCTTCCATCTCAAAGGGCTGTGCACCTGCAGTACAGCTGGTCTTACTATTAAAGACTGAGGCAAAGAAAACATTTAGTACCTCAACCTTTTCCTCACCCTCTGTCACTATTGTTTACCCCCATATCCAATAGAGGATGAAGATACTCCTTAGCCCTCCTTTTGTTGTTGATGTATTTATAGAAACATTTTTTGTTGCCTTTTACAGCAGTAGCCATATCAGGTCTAGTTGGTTTTGGCCCTTCTAACTTTCTCCCTGCATAACTTCACAGCATTCTGGTAGTCCTTCTGAGTTACATGCGCCTTCTTCCAAACATTATAAATATTCTTTCAAGTAACATTTAAATATAAAAACTTACTGTAAAAAAATGTAACAATCAGTGTTTCTTATTGTCCCTAGCCAAGTACCTTGTACTTCTAGGTAGATTTTTGACATAGTCATCACATAAGGATAACAGATACAGCTCTCATTAAGTACATATTTGGAAGGAAAGCCTTGAGAATTTGTTGTCAGGCAGGTAGGGAAAAAAATATTTTCTAGTTTCACATGTACTACAGTTTCTTCATCACTTTTAATCCTTTGACCTCCCTGGTTTTTGTCCACAACTTCAGTAGACTTTCTTGATTTACCAGCAACTGGTGTGGCACCCTCATCTTCTGTCAAAAGCCTGGTCTGGCAGAGACAAGCATAGCTACAGGAATCAACCCAACCCGACAAAAGTAGGTGACCTTTTTTTTAATTATTATTGATTTCTGGGGCATGGTACCATGGATGGGATTTAGTTTAAACTCTCCTTAATAAGGAGTATTTAAGTTTCAAAGACGTGTCGAAACTTAGTGGCAGAAAGGGTTCATACCATCATCCTAAGAGAGGTGAACTAAGCTACCTTCTGGAGCCCAACAAACAACTCTGGAGGGCACTTGATTTTTCTAGAGAGACCTGAGGGCACTCAAACATGTACCAGGAGCTGCTGACTTAGCAGAAGTGTTTGTGATCAGGTGGCCTGCTCTTCAGAAATGTCTCCTTTATTCACAAGCCACTCTGTTTCCAAAAGAGGGATCACCATTTGTTGGAGCGAATAAAGGACCCTGCACTCTGATTCAATGTGAATCATGCTAGAGCCATTTATTACAGAAACAAACCTCCTTATATATGCAACTATTCTCTGATCATGTGTCCAAGCTCCAAGCATGCATTCACTAACTGGATATCATCTATCTTCACGAGCTGTCCACGTGCTCAATTGTCTCACTGCTGATAGGTCCGTTGATTTACATCGTGTTGAGGCCTTGTTATTGTAGAAAAGTTTCTCTCCCATGGCAGGTCCTGTTTTCAGCTTTCTGAGTTGGCCTTTAAATTCCTTTGGGCCTGGCTAGTTCAATAACAAATCTCCATCTAACAGAAACCCATCCACAATTCCCCCTTTTTGTTCTTGAACTAGCCAGGCCTTATTTACAGCACACTGAAACATCTTTGAAATACACTGCAACATACAATACGTGATTAACAACGTAATTACAACTACATATAATGCAGTTAAGCCTTACTTAATAACATCAAACAACTACCCACCTATTCCCAAGCTTTTAAACCATTTGTTAAACCCTAATTCTACTATGACAATCTTCTTAACTTGTTGTTTTAGTTTGTCTAAAGTACTATGAATAGATTCAGAATGATCAGACAAGTTAATACAACGCATTCTCTCAAATTCTTCACAACCATGACCTAGTTAAAATATCTATAACTGTGCAGTTTTGTAGAGTAGCATGCCTAATACCATCAACATCTACTGTTAATTGAATTAGTATTTCAGAAGTTAGATTAACCTATTTAAAAGACCAGTAGCTTAACTTTTATATGTCTCCTAAAGCTCTACCAGCTGCTAGATCAGGGAGAAAGAGTGCAATATATACTATGGTAGGAGCATCTCATAATTTTACCTCAGTTCTATCTAAGTGTAATATTGCCCTTTTGGCTCTCCTGCTGTTTGTTGAAATTGCCATTCTCCACAGAAGGTACACCAGCTGCTTGCTAATAGGCTTCTAGCACACCAGGTCTGTGACCATCTAAAACACTGAATTAGGATCCATGGTTTACATCTGAGACAGTCCTCACAACTTACCTCCCTCCTGTCCATCTGCACCCATTGAATCTTTGTTGTCTTTATTCAGCCATGGCTTGACCCATTTTGCAGGAATCCACTTTGATCCTTGGCCTGTAATGACACAAGCATAACCTTTTCCCCAGGTTATCAATTGATGTGGCCTTTTCCATTGACCATTAACTAATGATTTGACCATAACCAATGTAGGTTCTTTCTGATTTAGCATGGTTTTGGGTGATATTTGCAAAGTGTTTCACCACATACAGTGCTTTTGACAATTGGTTTTGTGGTGTTTCCCCTACTTATCCCCCTTTTTGTTTTTTGGGGGAGTTTTTTGGGGGTTTTTTTTGGTTTTTTTTTTTTTAAAAAAAAAAAGAAAAAAGGTTCAGAATCAGATATGTGCATTGGATCTTAACAATGTACTCAAAATCACAAATCAAATTTAGAGGTTCCTCCTTAAAAAGCTCTAAGTAATGTAAAGCTGTGCCAAGTTCTTTTAATTGGGTTGAACCTTCAATAATTTTTACAGAATGATGCCAATTGTTATCTTCACACCAGACCACTACAGCTTTATGAGACTTCCCAGAACCATCAACAAAAACTTTGCAAGTATGTAGGATCAGACCAGATACAAGTATGGTCTGTTACTTGATGTTAGAGACTTGCAGGTTCTGCTGCAATTTTCATTTATGCATGCCAAAAGCTGTGCCGTTAAGAAAACCAGCTAGTGCAATTTACAAGGACATAGGTTACAAACAAAAAATCAAAATTACATTTCACAAATGGTACATATATGACAAAAGGATCATGGCCTATTAAGACTTAAATTCATTCCCTGCATTTTCTTGATCAGAGTAACAGTTGGTATATCAGTCTGTTAGCATTCTCATCATAGTATCCCACAATAGCCATAGGTTATTTCTATGTTGTAGCTATAAATAGACAAATGTGCAAGTCCAATCGAATACAGTTAGCTTGTAAGGTTGTCATAAATTTATTCATCGAAATTTCTAACTCCATTTTGGCTGTCATATTTATTGGGTATTGTTTTCCCTTACCAGATTGAAGTCCTGTTTCAGTTCTATCAGTGTAGTGTTTGCTTTATTGAAACATTGGCTGTTCATAGTAGTGGAAATACAGCATTCGAAATTTCCTTGCAGCAAGCAAATCTGCACCATCCAAGCAGCTTCTTGTAGGACATGAAACTCAACGGAATTTTCAGAAAACGTTATTTGAGCTTACAATTTATTTAACAAATCTTGACCCAAGAGAGGTATAGGGATTTCTGGCAAATACAAGAATTCATATGATAAAACTTTGTTCCAAATTTGGCATTCCATTGGTCTCAAAAAACGGCCTTGCTTTCATTTGCTCCCATGATCTCAAAGACTATCACAGTGAATTTACTAAGAAGTCCTTCACAACTAGTTACCACATAATAAGTCTGTAAAAAAAAAAATTTTTAGTTTAATTTCCCAGTTTCATTAGAACTATGGATCTGCTAGGGATGCCTTTAAACTTCACCCTCAGACTGCTCCATTCAGTATTACATCAATGCGGGAGAGGGAGAGAAAACCCCCTTTCACCACCTTGAAAGCAAGCAGCCAGGTTTTTCCTTTTTTTTTTTCCTTTCTCGCTACGGTTTAGATATAACCAAAGCCACGCAGCTGGCATAATCACTAGTATGAAGTAGGAGGCTCTGGCAAACTCCTCAGTTACAATGAGCTGAGTTTGTCTTGCAGCTTGACACAGGCCTGAAATTTATGTTCAAACACAGGCCTGGGATATTTTGCTTTTTTGTTTTCCCATTTCATTCCAACCCTAATACACTTTATATGCAATTCCAAGTAGCTCAGCAATAGTTACATTCCTTAGCTCCATTTACCTTTTACAATTTACAGATGTCAAAAAACAGTATATCAAACATCAATCCATTATACCATTTTCCTAGATCCAAATCAGTTCATATTCTAGCAACTTTTAAATACAACCTCTTCCAAATTCACATCTATCATAGCATTCAGTTTTAGTTCCCATACCTCCAACAAACGCATAAATTCAATGCGAATCAAAGTTTAAAAACTTAAATTATTTTCTGGTCTCAAAATTATTAGATAACAATATAAGCAATTACTCTAATGTGTAAGGATGCATCCTAAGGGGGAGCAAGGTGGTATTTTAGCAGTGGAACCTGTTCCCATTTTGTAATTATCTCCCCAAGCAAAATTCTTTCGGTACCAAATATATATATATGCAAACTAAAATACTGAGATCAGATATAAAAACCAAACACCAAGTTCAAATATGCAGATGGATCTCACTTACACTTATTCAAGACAATATCTCAATTTTTGCATTGCACCTTTGAACTGGTTACTGCTCAGCCAGGTGGAGGCACCACTGGGTCTCCCTGACAAAGCAGGTCAGTGCGCGCTGGAGCTCCATCGGCACCTGCCCCCCGACCTCCACAACAAGCTGGACTGGGCAAGGCTTTTATTAGTGTCTCATCTGGTACACTACAACTGTTATCCCAAAACCAGGATTCTTTACATGGTGTGCATACAAAAGAGCCAAATCCAGCACATCGAGATGAGACACAGCCTATCACAGAGTTGCACAAGTCTGGATACCAGAATAAAGCTAGCATGCTAGAAAGAAAAGTAACAGCTACTACACACAAAAATTTTACCATCACATTCATGCAGTAAAGAACTAAATTACTCATGGTCTTCTGTATTATCACAAAACACACATTTTGGGTTAATGGATTCTCATGAACTCATCTGTCTGTGAACTCATCTGTGAACTCATCATACCATATAACAAAGACCTACTAAAACTGTAACATACTGAAACAGATACCCACAAAGAAAACAGGTTAATAAGGAAAGCATCTTGTAGACTTCAGCAGGTTTTCTGACCTGTGTGTTATCAGTTAACTCTCTCTCAGCTTGTTGAAGTTCAAACCGTTCCACCTGTAAAACTGTTTGTAATGATTTAATGATCTTTTGTAGAGATTTATTTTGTCCTGCTCTTCTTGCCTTAAAAACAACATAAATTGCAACAAGGTGTTATACTTCAAGATTCTATTCTCAGGACACTTTTCCCAATCATTTAACTTATACAGCAGCCACCATTAATCACAATATTTCACAAGATCTTCCTTCCTCATATTTCCAAGTGCTTTCCTATGTTTTAAAACATCTCCCAATACTGATTTCTTAGGAACACGACTGAAAACAGTAATTCCTGATCCCATCTCCTAAGTAAAAACCATGAGAAGAGGGAGGAAAGGGGGGGAAGCACAGGGCTGCTTGCAGCGTGAGTGGGAAAAATGGGGAGAAGGTTTTATGGTGAACTTAAAAACAACTAGTAAAACAACTCACATTCCTGAGAAGCTGCTTGTTTTTCAGAGAGGCAATACACAGGAGCACATAATATGTACTGTAAAACTCACAGATAACACGTTGATAACAAACATTAGCATTCTCTACTGCTAATTTCAACACTAGTGCTTCCTTAGCTTCTAAGTTTTCAACCTGCTTATTGATGGCCTCTTGAAGACTGGCAATAAATTGCATGTAATTCTCATTGGGACCCTGATTAATAGTTGTAAGTGATTTGGCTGCTTTGTTGGTTTCAGGCACCTTTGTCATAGCTTGCTATGCAAGGTACGTTGACTGCCTCAGGATTTCAGAAACTAAACGCGCCTTTAATTGTGATGTGTCAATTAGTGTCTCTTCCAAGAGTTGAGGGATACCCACCGCTTTCAATGAATCCCCATTGTTCTGTCCTAAATTATATATAACTGTTAAATTGAATAGGTCTAATTTTGCTACAGTCTTTCATGGTTTTTATCTGATCTTGGGGCAACTCGCACACACACTCCCCCTCCCTTTAACCCGCCAAGAAAATGCTGCAAACCCTCATCCCCATCCAAGTCACCAGACAACACGGACCCGAACGGCACCAGAGAATCGTTAGTAATGGGGGGTTCAGAACAGTGCACATTCTCGACAATACTTTCTAGCATCATAATTATTCGTATAACCTGAGTCACCAGGCACACCCCCTTTCCTGTCACGATCAGCATGATTGCATTGCTGACTGCTGGATTCACTCACTATTAGCTGATCTGATCTTTCACACAGTTCTTTTGCCCAGTTCTTATTCAGTGACTCCTTCTACTCTCTCATGGAAGTTGGAGGGTTAAAAGACAGTAAAGACAGATACAAATTGGTAAAAGAACTGATAGTACACTTGTTTACAACTTTAGCATTCTCAGCTTTCACAGGTTCCTTGGGCAAGTTGTCTGACTCCAATCCTCTGGACTTGTTGCTCTCATCAGCATTGGGCAATGGTACAGGAGGCCACCCACTCAGCATTTTTCCTCCCCCCGCCCAGGACTGCTGAACCATCGGTGGTGCCAAAGGCACAGCAGGGGATGGAGTAGGGAGGGTATCAAAGACACGAACCAGGTAAACTTCACAGCAACTTTCAGGATTCTTATTAGGCTGCAACGCTACAAAAATTCCAGCAGCAGCAGACTGTTCAGCCTTAAAATCTTTTAAGGTAGTAATTATAAGCTTCCATGTAGTTACTAATGAATTAGCTTCTTTCTCTCCATTGCTGACCTTATCCCATAACTTCTTCCCTATATCATCCCAAAGTTCAACTTTAAAAGCCTTCTCAGTTTCTGTCGGGTGGCTGTTAGTTCTACACCAAACTAACGGTCTACGTATGTTACTTTCTTAATATTTAAGTCCTCTCACAGAGAGAATATCAGGAGGAGGTTCACTCTTCCCTCCTCCTGCCCCAGCCACTCACCTTTTCTGGTGATTTCTTTGACTAATTTGTCTGTGGAATGTCTGTACACCTCTGCCCTGTTCTCAGTCCAGCTAATCTGCCTCCGGCTGGGCCACTCCAGGCTTTTCCCTGATCACAGTGAGATGCCATGCAGAGTATCACATCGGGGTCACCATTTGTTGGAGCGAATAAAGGACCCTGCACTCTGATTCAATGTGAATCATTCTAGAGCCATTTATTACAGAAACAGGCCTCCTTATATATGCAACTATTCTCTGATTGTGCGTCCACGCTCCAAGCATGCATTCACTAACTGGATATCATCTATGTTCACGAGCTGTCCACGCGCTCAAGTCTCACTGCTGATAGGTCCGTTGATTTACATCGTGTTGAGGCCTTGTTATTGTAGAAATGCTTCTCTCCCATGGCAGGTCCTGTTTTCAGCTTTCTGAGTTGGCCTTTAAATTCCTTTGGGCCTGGCTAGTTCAATAACAAATCTCCATCTAACAGAAACCCATCCACAACCTCCCTCTCTTCTTGTATCCTTCTCAGCATCACAGGTATCAATATGCTCACATGTCACCGTTTACTGCTGAGTGACAAACCGTGGCAGATGCTCTCCTGCCTGCTCCCTGCCCTCTCCACCAAGGAAAGGCAATAGTGGGAAAAGGAAGAGAGACTTGCAAGTCGGAAAAAAAAGTTAAAAATGCTTTACTAATGCTACTAATAAACAAAGAGAACAATACAAAATATACAAAACCAATATTGAATGTCCCATGGCAGCACAGCACTGCCCGGTGGAGCGGGCGTTGCTCCAGCAGCTGCAGGACAGGCACCCAGAAATCCTGGGCTGGACTCCACAGTAAATCAGAACTGGATTCATGGATGAAGAGTCTGGAACCAAGCATTGCAGATACAACAGACAGGGTCCTCTTCAGATGCTGGCCATGATCGAAGAGAGAGAAACCCTTGTGATCTCCCACTTTTATAGAGTGGATGATGTGGATGGGATGGAATACCTAGTTGGTCAATTTTAGTCACCTGTTATGTCCACCCTTCCTTGTAAATACGCCCCTTTCACTTACAGGACATGCAAAATTTATCAGCAACCTTGGCTGTAATAGCATAAATCTAAACCTGGGCCTCTTCTGCATACCAGTGCTACTGTTATCAGCTCTAGAGCAAAGAGTATCTGAAAAACATGCAGCCAAATTCAGAAAAGTGCAGCTACTTAGAAGAACTTAGCTGAAAGGAAAATTCACTAAAATAGAAGCTGGTCTTGTTTTTAATAAAACCAGGACAACATCCCCCTGAGACGAGCATTCAAAAGGGCAGCTGATACCTCTTTAGCACATTTTGTGCCTCACTGTGCCTGTGCCCATGTACACACCTAGGGTGGTACCAAAGTGGTGTCAGTCACATCTTCCCCTACCCCAGGGCAGGGTGACTTCATGTCCACCCAGCTAGGGGGGCAGAAGGGGTGGTACCCTCAGTCAGTTGACAGGGTCCTTAACAAAGGAGGTGCCCAGAGTAGCTGAGAAGTTTCTGAACTATGTTGTAATGCCCACAGCCAGATCTGACCAGGCTAGGCACAGTGTCTGCTGCAGGGTAATGAGGGAGGTGATGTTGTCCCCAAAACAGGGTTCTGTAACCTGGGGTGCAAAAAAATGCCAAATTGTAATACACACAGATGAGATACTGTTTATTACAGAGTTGTGCAAGCCTAGAAGATATAATAAAGCCAGTGTCAAGGGTTTAGATTGTGGGGTGACAATAAAACCCTGGCAGATGTATTGTTAACCTCCTCTTCCCGCCACTTCCCCCTTTTGCCCCTCACTCTCCCCTGCCTCCCACTAAGGACAGGCAATTGGGAGGAAAAGAAGGACAGAGAGAGAAGAGTTGGAATAATCAAAAATGTTTTACTAATGCTACTAGTAAGAATAGAGAAAATAATACAAAATATACAAAACCAATCTTGAAAGTCTCAACAGCTGCAGAGTGGGCACCCAAAGTCCTGGATCGGACTCTGCAGCCAACCGGAGCTGGATTCAGTGTGTCACTAGGCCTCAGTTCACAGGGATGATTAGCAAGGTCCTCTCCTAATGTCGGCCAACAGCAAAAGGGAAAAGAAGGAAAAGGGACGAGATCCTCGTGATCTCCCACTTTTATATGAAGTATTCACGTGAATGGAATGTTATTCACAGTTGGTCAGTTTCTTGGCCACCTGTTTCTCATTGTCCCTCTTGCAAGTTGTCCATCCATGCTTATCAATAACTTTGCATTCCATTGCTATGTTTATCAAAACACGTATCTGGTTCTCCAGGAAAATGCAGCTAATATGAAGGCTTTAGCTGATAGGCAAATTCACTAAAAGAGAAACTTATTTTTTAACAAAACCAAGACAGCCAGCGTACCAGAAAGAAAAGTATAAGCCATTATATACAAAATTTTATCACACTCAGGGCAATCTTAAAGAGCCAATTTGTTTTACACTTCCATGCTGTTTACGTAAATATTTTAGTATATAATGAGCAACGTTCAGCTGAAGGACACTTTATCCAACCGTCTTGAGATATTTTTTTAAAGCAAGACTCAACTAGTTGTTCAGGCTTCAAAATGTCTAAAGCTGCAAGGTCAGTAGTCTTTGTAGTTCATGATCATGTGTTTTGCAAGTCACCCTTGTCTTTGTCAGACTGATCTAAAACTGAAATTATTTACATAACTTTAGGTTAGCAATTGCAGACAGGATTCATTGTTTTAAGAGGTAATGACAACAGTGAGGCAGCCATGTGGCAAGCTGTCAGGCTGTTACCTGCATTTTCTATATCTGTTAGTTAGCACAAAGGTGGACTGGATGGGAGCTGCTGCAGGCTACATTCATTCATTAATTCTCTTTGCAGCCTGTTCCCTTCCCTTTCCTTCTCACCTGGCTCTGAGCTACAGGTGAGAAGTGAGATACCCTCAGTAGTCACATAAGAAGAAAATGCTGTGAAAGACAAGGCCCGCACAAACTGAAAAACCCAACCTGGGGAATGATTTGTGTCTAAAAGCGAAGTGATTTACAGTCATCACTCTATCATGACACATGAGCCTGTGGGAAGTGTGGCTTTGGATTTTTTGATAATGGTTGGTTCTATAAGACACCAGTCCGGACAATGTCACGTGGGAAAGGTTTATCTCAGAGGGGCAAAAGAATGCTGGGGCAGGAATTAGCTGGGCTCATTTGGAGAGCTTTAAACTAGGCTCGAAGGGGGATGGGGTTGTAGCTGGGCTTGTCCCAGTGGGGCAGCATTCTAAAACTGATGAGGACCAGGTGGCCTCCTATGCTCCTAGGGAGAAATGGGAGTGCTCTGCTCGCTCTCTGAAATGCCTGTACACCAATGCGCGCAGCATGGGGAATAAGCAGGAGGAGTTAGAATCCTATGTTCGGCTGGGAGAATATGACCTGGTGGCAATTACAGAAACATGGTGGGACAGTTCACATGACTGGAATGTGGTCATGGATGGCTATGCCCTTTTCAGAAAAGACAGGCCAGTCAGGCGTGGTGGTGGAGTTGCTCTCTATGTGAGAGAGCAACTACAATGTACTAAATTCTGCCCAGGAGTGGATGAGGAGCGAGTTGAGAGTGTATGGGTCAGGATCAAGGGGCAGGCTGGCAGGAGTGACACTGTTGTGGGTGTCTGTTACAGGCCACCAGATCAGGCTGAGGAAGTTGATGAGGCCTTCTATGGGCAGCTGAGAGTGGCCTCGCAGTCACAGGCCCTGGTTGTTGTGGGTGATTTTGACTTCCCTGATGTTTGCTGGAAGGACCATTCAGCCAGCCAGCCACAGTCCAGGAGGTTCCTCCAGTGCATTGATGAGAACTTCCTCATGCAGATGGTGGAGGAGCCGACTAGGAGAGGTGCACTGCTGGATCTCATCCTCACTAACAAGGAGGGTCTGGTCGAAGCAGTAAAGGTTGAGGGCTGCCTGGGTTGCAGTGACCACGAGATGGTGGAGTTCAGCATCTTGTGTGGCAGGAACAGAATAGCAAGTAGAATTGCAACCCTGGACTTTAGCAGGGCCAACTTTGGGCTTTCCAAGCAATTGCTGTGGGAAATCCCATGGGCAAGACAGCTTGAAGGAAAAGGGGCCCAAGACAGCTGGATTGCATTCAGAGATTGCTTCTTCCACGCTCAGGATCAGAGCATCCCCACATGTAGGAAGTCAAGGAAGGGAGCCAGGAGGCCTGCGTGGTTGAATAGGGATCTGTTGGGTATGCTCAAGCAGAAGAGGAGAGTTTACAGGTCATGGAAGCAGGGGCTGGCCACTTGGGAAGAATATAAGGCTGCTGTTAGAGGATGTAGGAAGGCAGCTAGGATAGCCAAGGCCTCCTTAGAATTACAGCTGGTGAGAGGGGTCAAGGATAGCAAAAAGAACTTTTTCAAATACATAGCGGATAAAACTAATACCAGAGGCAATGTAGGCCCACTGAGGAATGGGGTGGATGCCCTGGTGGCGGAAGATACAGAGAAGGCAGAATTACTGAATGCCTTCTTTGTCTCTATCTACTCTGCTGGAGGCTGTCCTGGGAAGCCCTGTACCCCTGAGACCCCAGATGAAGCCAGGTCAATGGAGGAGCTTGCTTTAGTTGATGAGGACTGGGTTAAGGAGCAATTAAATAGACTGGACATCCATAAATCCATGGGTCCAGATGGGATGCATCTGCGAGTGCTGAGGGAGCTGGCTGAGGTCATTGCTGGACCGCTCTCCATCGTCTTTGCCAAGTCTTGGGAAACGGGAGAGGTGCCCGAGGATTGGAGGAAAGCAAATGTCACTCCAATCTTCAAAAAGGGCAAGAAGGAGGACCCGGGTAACTATAGACTGGTCAGCCTCACCTCTGTCCCTGGGAAAGTAATGAAACAACTTGTCCTTGGTGCTATCTCAAGGCATATCAAGGATAAGAAGGTTATTAGGGGCAGTCAGCATGGCTTTACCAAGGGTAGGTCATGCTTGACCAACCTCGTAGCCTTTTATGAGAATGTTACAAGGTGGATGGATGATGGCAGAGCCGTGGATGTGGTCTATCTTGACTTCAGTAAAGCCTTTGACACAGTCTCCCACAGCATCCTAGTTGCTAAGTTGCGGAGGTGTGGTCTAGACAATAGAGTAGTGAGGTGGGTTACAAACTGGCTTAAGGAGAGAAGCCAGAGAATGGTAGTCAATGGTGCGGAGTCTAGTTGGAGACCAGTATCTAGTGGAGTACCTCAGGGGTCAGTACTGGGGCCAGTATTATTCAATATATTCATTAACGACTTAGACGAGGGAATAGAGTGCACTATCAGCAAGTTTGCTGATGACACTAAGCTGGGAGGAGTGGCTGACACGCCAGAAGGCTGTGCTGCCATCCAGCGAGACCTAGACAGGCTGGAGAGTTGGGCGGGGAATAACCTAATGAAATTTAACAAGGAAAAGTGTAGAGTCCTGCATCTGGGCAGGAACAACCCCAGGTTCCAGTATCGATTGGGAAATTACATATTAGAGAGCAGTGTAGGGGAAAGGGACCTGGGGATCCTGGTGGACAACAGGATGACCATGAGCCAGCACTGTGCCCTTGTGGCCAGGAAGGCCAATAGCATCCTGGGATGTATTAGAAGGGGGGTGGTTAGTAGATCGAGAGAGGTCCTCCTTCCCCTCTACTCTGCCCTGGTGAGACCCCATCTGGAATATTGTGTCCAGTTCTGGGCCCCTCAGTTCAAGAAGGACAGGGAACTGCTGGAGAGGGTCCAGCATAGGGCAACAAAGATGATTAAGGGAGTGGAGCACCTCCCTTATGAGGAAAGGCTGAGGGAGCTGAGTCTCTTTAGTTTGGAGAAGAGGAGAATGAGGGGTGACCTTATTAATGTTTATAAATATATAAAGGGTGAGTGCCATGAGGATGGAGCCAGGCTCTTCTCGGTGGCAAACAATGATAGGACAAGGGGCAATGGGATCAAGCTGGAACACAAGAGGTTCCACTTAAATTTGAGAAAAAACTTCTTCTCAGTAAGGGTGACAGAGCACTGGAACAGGCTGCCCAGGGGGGTTGTGAAGTCTCCTTCTCTGGAGACATTCAAAACCCACCTGGACATGTTCCTGTGCAACCTCACCTAGGCGTTCCTGCTCCAGCAGAGGGATTGGACTAGATGATCTTTTGAGGTCCCTTCCAATCCCAAACATACTGTGATACTGTGATACTGTGAAGTGAGCCTGGAAAAAAGTTGAAAGTTCCTTGAGTAGCCTTAAAATTACATTGTGAATCACAGAAGAAGGCATGAAAAGATCAGAGGGGTGTATCCTCCTTTTAATACTCTAACCTGTCCTTTGGGCCCTGCTGACAGCCAGAAATAGAAGTTCAAGTCTGGAGGACCACATTTCACTTGCTCTGAGTGCCTGCAGGCTTTGGCAGGACACATGTATATCCCCTTGCAGAAAAGCTCTGCTTTAAGTTGTTTAGATGTTGGAACTGAGATCAGACTCTTGTCAGGCTGGATCTGGGATGGGTGAAGAATTTACAGCTCACATATCCCTTCTGCATCATGCTCACATGTCACTATTCACATGAGCAGGGCAGCTGCTTCACAGTTCTGCAATCAGTTCTCTCTCCTCTGCTCCACTACACCCAGGCCGAGAGGTAGTGATTGTACCTTAGATGGAAACAAACGCAGTAGTGCCAAAAACTCGAAGCACAGCTCTCTCATCTGCATAGTGCAGGGGATGAGTATAGGGAACATAGAGCTCTTACCCAGTTTCAAATTTCAGAAGCCATTAAAGCAACTGGCAACTTTTATCTATGTACTTTTCAAGGCACAGTGTAGAAGCATGACATTTTATGTGAAAGAACCTTATTTGATCAAATAGTTCTTTTCACTTCCTGCTCTTCTCTGTCTTTACCTTCTGTTAATACTGTACTCCAGACCTTTGAAGTCAGAATTACTTTTTTGGACAAGCTTTTTAACTCAGTATGATCCATTGCACTCAAAGGAATTTATTTGGTAGCAGGCAAGTAAGGGAACACCTTTAGCAAATACAATGATGCCTCAGCAGAAGGAAATACACAGAAGGCATTAGCCTTGTAGGAAGGTAAGAATGCCATGACTTTGCATGGAGCACAGCATGAAACTGTAGCACAGGAAACAGGATGGGATTACAGCATGAGATCAAATTTCTTGACTAGGTAGGTGGGCTTTTTCATAGAGGAAGATGACACCAATATGGAAATCTGTATTAGTTGGTTGGATCTCTATTTGAAGTGTCACCAGTATCTCAGTATAGCCTTGATCTTCCTTGCTGGAATGCTTGAATGAATGCAGGGTATCAGAACCAGAGAATGTGACTAAAAGAAGCCAGAATTTGACTAAAAGATTACAGCATCGAAGCTAAACCCTGAGCATCTTGGTTGCAAAACTAACCCCACAGACAGAGGAGATTGTGCTCACCCGGAAGAAGCAGTTCTTCCTACTTTGATGAAAATCTCTGCCATTTTCACTTAACCTTCAACAAAGCAGGGGAAAGTCTTCCATCTTGACTCACAAGCTGAAATCCTTTCATATGTGCCAGTATTATCATTGCCATATGCCATATGCCATAAAAAAATATATCTTATTTCCAGAATGAGAGAAGGGTTCATGAGCACTCCAGAGTAGTTTTCAGCTATTACGTAGCATATGCGATCCACTCTTGAATGAAGCATTGCTCTGACTTCCTTGGGAAGAACTGTTTTCTTCAGGAACCTCATACCTTCATTCCAACCATGGAATCAAACCCACATACATACAAACATCTACTACATCATCACAGGTATATTTTTTTCCTACAGTTAGCAACAAAAGGAACAGACCCAGCAAATGCAAAGAATTTCCTCCTCAAACACAGTCAGTTCTCTCTCACTTCCAGGCCTCTGCCTGACACCTGCAGATGGTTATTTCCAGTTCTCAGACACGTAATTTTTGCAAACGCAGCACTCTGCTTGATGGTTTTTTTGTTCCCTTAGAAAATACCTATGCTATACTCTGGTTCTCTCCCCCTACCTTCTAAGCTGCAAATACATGCTCTATGGCAAGACATGGCATGAGGTGAGCTGACAGGACTGGAGACTGAATGTTTTTGCATCTCTTCAAGCTACACTGCACCTTAACTGCCTGAAGTTCTAGAAGTGAATCTGTCATACTATGTAACCACCATTTGGAGGGTAGGAAATCACTATCAACAGAGAGAAACAGATGCTGGCTGGCTGGCTGGCTATAAGTCATGGACATTGGAGCTCAGTAGGTGTGCTGGGTCAGTTGAGAACACAGTTTTTACACTGCCAGGACCCAGAACTGGGGGTACATGACACCATACAAGGTCACGCTCAGTAACAAGGGTGCAGTTACACCAGGGGGACAGTCTCTCTCTTGCTTACTGCTGGAGCAGGGCAGTCCGGGACACTGCTCTCTTCACCTGGCAGTTTGGTACTTTTGTATTTCAGGCATAAGCCGTGGCTCAGGGCAGGGTGGCGGGGAGGGCACAGTTTCGGAGCAAGCTGCTGTGGCTGGAGGATGGGCAGTTTTGGCGCAAGCTACGGCAGGAAGTTTCGGCACCGGCTGGCACAGCAGGACCACCATGCAGTCAGGTTGTGCTGTATATCCATTGCTCTGTAGGTTCTTTCATTCATTACTGTTGTAATTACTGTTTGTTTGTTTTAAAACTGTTCCTTTAAACCATTCTTATCCCAACCCACGAGTTTTGCCTTCATTTTCTGATTCTCCTTCCTCTCCCACCAGGGGTGTGGTGTTAGTTGACGGCTGGCAGGGATGAGGCTAAACTACAAGAGCAGGCAAGCTGTTCTGCTATTAGCAGACTGTAATTTAAGGGGAAAAATTCCTTTCGTGATAATTATTTAATTTGTTGATAGTCCTTGAGAGTCATCTGCCTTGAAGGCATTCTGACCAATTTACTGGATAGAAGGAAAACAGAAGATCCAGAACTGATCTGTTCACATTTCAATCTTTTTCAACTATTTCATTTATTTGCTTTAGGATTAATTTCTGCTGTTTGTATTATTCAATTAAATATGACCAGTTACGTTGACAGGCCTATCATTGGAACATCATTTATTGCAGATTTCTCTCCTCATTCTATGTTAGAACCCTCCTCTATGTTCTGCAATGGAGGGTATCAGGTTTTAACCCCAACCAGCAGCTAGAAATGCATGCTGCTTGTTCACCCCTCCCCACAACCCTGGTGAGATGGGGAGGAGAATCAAGAAGCTAACTTTGTGGGTCGGGATAAAAACAGCTTAATAGAACAGCAAAAGGGAAAATATAAACAATAACAATAATAACAAAGAGTATGCAAAGTGAAGGATACACAATGCAGTCACTCACCATATAGCAACACTGATGCACAGTCCACTCCTGAGTAGAGATCTCCCTGGCAGTGACCATGAACACTGGTCCCATACCACTGATCCCAGAGGAGTAATGACTCAGACCACACTTTGCACTCAGAACATGATTCCACCACCAGTCCAAGAAAAAACAAACAGTATCCCAGATAGCAACAACTTCCCCCCAACAGCAAATTCCTTCCCTAGCCAGCTCCCGCACTTTATACTGAGCAAGGCATTGTATGGAATGGAAATAACCCTTTGGCTAGTTTGAGTCAGCTGTGCTGGCTGTGACCTCTCCCAGCTTCCTGTGAAAATTAACCATATCCCAGCTGACCCAGTACAGAAGATGTGAAGGCTACAACTCTACAGCAACAGCTTCCTCAGGCAGAAGAGGAAATAGGTGAAGTGGGAGGGGAAGTAGTTTCCCATAATTGTGCTAGAGGTTTGGACTGCAGCACAGACCCTGCCAACTTCATCTGATCTTGCCAGACCATCTGCATTCTTCCACTGGAAGACAGACGGAAAAGAAAGCTTAAGTTCTGATGCTTCGCAGGAGTATAACTGAGAAAGCAAACAATGCCTGCTGCAATCAGTGGGAGCTTCCCCATCCATTTCAACAAGCTTTGGGGGAGGGCTAACCCAAAGTGAAAGATCTACTGTGCGCCTGCTGCTTCATAAATCCTCACCTTCTGCACTTACATGGGTTAGTATGTTTATAGTTCTGCTGTCTCAGAAATGTTAAGCTCACCAAGACTTTTTAAAGCCTTGTCACCTGAATGTATGTAATCACATAGGAAATTCAGCTTGACCCAGCTTCTAGGTAGCACAGCTGCAGACACAGATTACAACTCGGAAGTCAACAAGCTTCACAGTACTGATATTCACATCTACATTGACATATGAAGATGATCCCATCACCCAAGGGAGAAGCTCAACGTTAGTGTCTCTGTTGAGGCCTGAAGGGCACCAGTGGACTTGCCTGATGCTGCCTGGACCCTCTGGCTCTTCCTACCTGCTCACAGCCCAGGATCCCGTGCCATCTCTCAGAGCCACCAGCCCCTTCCCCAGTGACACCACAGCAGAGCCCATCTCCAGCTTCTCACAGCCTTGCAAGGCCCTGCCATGGATCCACATCCTAGCTCAGCCTGGGCCTATTTCCATCCCCTGAGAGGTGCAGTATGCCTGCCATACCTTCACACGGGAAGGAGGAGCAAAGGACAATACAACAAAGATTTTGATAAGCCCTTTCTCCATTTGTCTGGGACCTCACAAATTTTGATAAATTTTCAGTCATGCTAACTGCATGCAGCAGTTCCAGGCACACAGACTAGCCTCTCTAGATGAGTTAGACTTATGTCCTAAGTAAGATAACTATATCACTTTCAGTAGAATGCTTCTTAGCTTTATCACATATTCTGTTCTAGGAGAAAGAGAACTTTTGCTTCTAAAAGTCCGTTTTGACCTTGCTAGTTTCGTTAAAACAGTTCAACTGAGCTGTAGTGTCTTGCTCCTGAGTATCCCTTTATTGTTGGGGATTATGTCTTCGATGCAATTAGTATGACTTAAACAGTTGTTTCTTGCTTTCCTTGTAGGTTTAAAATGTCCATTACTTTGTGATTGCGTCACACTACACTTAGCCAGGCAGAACATGTAGAGAGCAAAAACTGTGTTTAATTAGACCACTGAATAGCTCAGGAAGAAACAGTAAAGTTTTGGGGAGAAGTAGTCCTTCATATTTGGGCAGTTATTTAGAGGGACAGAGACAGAAAAACAAGCAAAGGCAGATAGAGGGAAATGAATGAAAGGAGAAAGAGAGGCTGGGAGGAAAAAGAGTCTGAGAGTGTCTGACGTAAGAAACAGAGAAACACAGAGTTAGAAACAGTGAAGGGGGGAAAACAGTACAGGATGCAAAGAGTAAGAGAGAGAAAGGCAGACAGCAGAGAGAGAGATCCAGAAAGGCAGAGGAGGCAAAGCAGAAAATTAGTGTGACTTAGCAAATACTTCAGTGTTTCCTTTTCATCAAATAATGTCATATCTAGAGTGTGCCCACATTTTATTATAAATGTCTGAGTTTGTGTCGAGGGTTTAGATTGCGGGATGACAATAAAACCCTGGCAGATGTATTGTTAACCTCCTCTCCCCCCACTTCCCCCTTTTGCCCCTCACTCTCCCCTTCCCACTAAGGACAGGCGATCGGGAAGAAAAGAAGGACAGAGAGAAGAGAACTGGAAAAATTAAAAATGTTTTACTAATGTTACTAATAAGAATAGAGAAAATAGTACAAAATATACAAAACCAATCTTGAAAGTCTCAGTAACTGCAGAGCAGGCACCCGCAGTCCTGGATTGGACTCTGCAGCCAACCGGAGCTGGATTCAGTCTGTCACTAGGCCTCAGTTCACAGGGATGACTAGCAAGGTCCTCTCCTAATGTCAGCCATAAGCAGGAGGGAAAAGAAGGCAAAAAGGGGATGAGATGCTCATGATCTCCCACTTTTATATTAAATATTCACATTAATGGAATGTTATACACAGTTGGTCAGTTTCTTGACCACCTGTTTCTCGTTTCCCCTCTCACGAGATGTCCATGTTTATCAATAACTTTGCATTCCATTGCTATGTTTATCAAAACATGTATCTGATTCTCCAGGAAAACGCAGCTAATACGAAGGCTTTAGCTGACAGGCAAATTCACTAAAAGAGAAACTTGGCTTTTAACAAAACCAGGACAGTTTGTTATTCTCATTATTTCTGTATATTTCAGCATTCTTATACAATAAATTTTGTGCAAACCCAGTAAAGTTGAACCTGGTTTTCCATAAATACTCTTGTTCAGCCTTCAAACACAGTTTAAGGAGTTTAATTTTTACTTTTACATGTAAAGATCTATTTTCAGAAATCAAGCATGTAATATGAAATTCTCACAAAATGTATTCATTATTTCAGTCACCCAAGGAAGAAACTCAATTATTCCTACAGGGGACTCGGGACTGATGAAAGAGGGTACTGAATATCTACAGTGAATCAAGAATAGCTACAGAAAATTCACAAATGCTTGCCAAAATAATGAGGATTTCATTGTCATTTCACAGACAATTCATGAAGGAGGGGAGGGGGAAAGTAAGTATACTTTGTTAGATAGATTTTACACCATAAATCATTATTTACTCACATCTGAAAGACAGAAGTCTGTCAGGAAGAAACAACAGGCAGATTTTTAAAAGCTTTAGAAGGAATATTAGCATCCAGTATGGATCTTAGCAAATAATTAAAAGTAAATAATATAGATTATTAACTTCCTTTTTTTTTTCTGTTTGCAAATTGCCTTGAACATCCTACAGTTAAGTACAGTTAAAGCCAGATTTTGCCCATCTACCCAAGTGATGGAGGGAGGTTTTTAGACATTGAATTTTTCTTCTTTTTCCTCTTCCACAAAAAACAGATTTTTTTTAAAAAAAAAATATTTTTAGGATACTTTTAAGAACTATTTTAGGCTGCAAAAACATATTTTTGAGAAATATTTTCATCTGCCAGGGTAACCTGAAGCATGACAAGACAAACCACAGACCTGTGGAGCAAGGGCTTAGGTGAAGGGAATGGCTGCCCAGGTGGTATCTCCTCAATCCCACCAGTAAAGGGGAAAGGCTCAAGCAGAAATAGACTGAGTGGCCTCACAACTGGATACATAGCAAGTGTTAAAGGCAAGGATGTAGCTTCTATGACCATTGACTTTCTGTAAGAAATGGGCAGTATTGAGCAGGGAGTTGATATATCTGACGAAGTGAGCAAGACCTTCATAAGAAGACTTGCTTTAAACTAGCTATACCTGGGAGGGCTACTGTAACCTGAATGCAAGTGAGGGCACAGGAGGCCAGGCTAATGTGGGGCATAGTATGAAAATGGAAGCTCCCACACTTCCACTGCAAAAGCAGTATTGCTTGCAGCCTATCTCAAATGCTTGTACACCGATGCATGAAACATGAGGAACAAGTAAGAGGAATTAGAAGTCCATGCACGGTTGTAGAGCTATGACCTCACTGGGCTTACACTAACAAGGCGGGATGGGTGAGATAAGCTGCAATGGTCAGGTGATCCAACAGAAGTATATGTGCTTTTCAGGAAAGATGGGGTAGGAAGACAAGGGGAAGCAATAGTTCTGGACATAAAGGGGTATCTTGAATGCGTCTTAGTTTGCCTTTAAATAGGTGACAAAGTAGTATAGAGCTTGTGGCTAAGGATTAGAGGACAAACCAGCAAATGTGATGTTGTAATAGGTGTCTGCTTCATCTCACCTGATCAGGAAAAGAAGCAAGTTTGCATGTTACTTGACTACACCAGTAAGTGAAAAACTATTTAGTGTTACCAGTGCAGTTCATGCTACCTATTTTAATAGCTGCTTATAGCTGTTCCTCCTTGAACTCTATGCTAGCTGTCATACAAAACCAGACACAAACAAACAAACAAAACAACAACAACAACAACAAATAACATCATCCCAGCCCAAAGAGCGTAATGTTTAAGCATGAGGCAGGAAACAGTCAGGGGGATCAAATGTATTAGTTTCTGCTTCCTCCTACAGAGAAAGCTCATTTGTGAGGACGACTAGGAACAGAAGGAATTGTGACAGAGGACAAAGGTACAGATGCTGCATGACCATACCAGGATGGGATTAGAAAAGGCAAAGACTGGAGTTGAATCTGGTGAGGGATGTGAAAGGCAACAAGAAGAGGGATTCTACAAGTACCTACATGAAAGAAAGGCTAAGGAAAATGTGGGTTCCCCACTAAACGGAGCAGTGACCATGGTACCAAAGAAAATGACCAAGGTGATCAATGCCTTCCTTGCCTCAGCCTTTACTGGTAAGACTAGCATTCAGGAATCCTAGGCTCCTGAGACTAGAAAGAAAATTTGGAGCAGGGAAGAGTTACTCTTGGTGGAGGAGGATCAGCTTAGGAAACTTTTAAACAAATTGGACATGCAGAAGGCAATGGGACCTCACAGCTTGCACTCAGAAGTGCTGGGGGAATCTAGCAGATATCATTGGGAGTCCATTCTTGATTATATTTGAAAGGCTACAGTGAGGGGTTCTGAGGACTGGAAGAAAACAATTGTCAACCCTGTCTTCAGGAAAGGCGAGAAGAAAGAGTCAGGGAAGCACAAGTCAGCCCATCTCTCTGCAGTCCCTGGAAGGTGATCAGAAGTAGTCAGAACAGATTTACAAAGGGGAAGTCCTGTTTAGATAATTCGATAGCCTTCTCCAGCAAGTTGATTAGCTTGATGGATGAGGGCAGAGTAGTGAACATTGTTTACCTTGACTTAGGTTGGTTTTTGACACTGTCTTCCATAACATCCTAAAAGAGAAACTGACAATAACATGGGTTAGGTAAGTGAGCACTGAGCTGGATTAAAGACTGGCAAAACAGCTGGCCCAGAGGCTTGTGAACAGTGGCACATATTCCAGATGGAGGTTGGTCACCAGTGATATACCCCATCGGGTCTAGACTGTAGACAGTATTGTTTAATATCTTAATTAATGCTCTGGACAATTAAGTAGAGTGCAGCTGCAGCAACTTTGCAGAAGGCACAAAAGTGGGAGAAGTAGCTAATACAGCAAACGGCTAAGCTGCAGTTCAGAGCTACATCAATGGACTGGGGAAATGGGACAACAAGAATCGCTTGAACTTCAACAGAATGAAATGTGAAGTTCTGCATCTCAGTAAGAGTAACCTCAGGCACCTGAGCAGGTCAAGCAATGTGATTCTTCCCCTTTACTCAGCACTTGGGAGGCCATACGCAGAGTACTGAGTCCTGTCCTGTGCTGTTCAGTAGGACAGAGACATGGACATACTGGAAAGAGTCCAATAAAGGGCCACTAAGGTGATTAAGAGACTGGGGCATCTGTCATGTGAGGAAAGGCTGAGGGGGCTGGGACTGTACAGCCTAGAGAACAGAAAGTTTGGGGATCTTATCAATATATATAAATACCACATGAGGAGAGTGTGGAATACAGAGCCAGGCTCTTTTAAGTGGTGGCAAGTAACAGGACAAGAGGCAATACACACAAATTAAAATACATGACATTCCATCTGCACACAAGAACAGACTTTTTTACTGTGAGGCTGGTCAAACACTGTATCCTGGTTTCAGCTTAAATAAAGTTAATTTTATTCCTAGTAGCTGCTATAATGCTCTGGTTTGGATTTAGAATTAGAATAATGTTGATAATACACTGATGTTTTAGCTGTTGAGAAGTCAGCAAGGAATTTTCAGCTTCTCACACTGTGCCAGGTGCATAAGAAGCTGGAAGGGGACACAGCCATGACAGCTGATCCAAACTAGCCAAATGGATACTTCCTACCACGTGACATCATGCTCAGGGTATATTTGGGGGGAAAGTGGCCGGTGGAACTGCTTTTCTCAGGAATGGGCTGAGCCTTGATCACTGGGTAGTAAGCAATTGCATTGTGCATCACTCATTTGGTATATTCTTTTATCATTATCATTATTATTGTTTTGTCTTCCTTTGTTGCCCTATTAAACTGTCTTTATCTCAACCCAGATGTTTTACTTTTTTTTCCATTACCTCTCCCATCCCACTGAGGGAGGAGGGTGGCAAGTGGCTGTGTGGTGCTTAGTTGCTGGTGGTTAAACCATGACAGATGTGTTGCCCAGAGATGTTGTGGAGTGTCAGCCTCTGATGCTTTTCAAAACCTGACTGAACACCGTCCTGGGCAACCTGTTTTAGCTGACCCTGCTTGGGCAGAGGGAATGAACCGGATGATCTCAAGTGATGTCTGCCACCCTTATCACTTCTATGGACAGCTATAGGCTAGGGAGGGTGCACAGAATTTGCCAACTTTGACTAGTTTTGTAGAAATGTGTTCTCCTGCTTGGCAAATAACTCATGTTTTTCTTAAAATGAAAAGGTAAAGGGCTAAAATCTACTAATGGTCAGACTGTGGTTCCACAAAGATAAACTCTCCTGCGTACAGCACAATCTAACTCCTTTCTTCCTCAAGGTTTGCAAAAGTGTTCTGGGCAGCTCTGAAATATGTTGTTAAAAATCACCAGCATTACAATCTTCTACTACTTTTAAGGGATTATAAATTGGACTCAGCTAATTTAGGGGAGTCTTTTCCTTTCCACACACCCTGTTCCTAAGATCTATCTTTCCCAAAGATATTTTATTCTTGGGTAGAGCACAAAATATAACTGGTACTTCATTCCACGGTTCTCAGGAGACCAAAGAAATCTGTTGCTCACAGTTTGTCTTGGATGGTTGAGAGAGGTGTGAAGGAGCTGAATGAGGTTGTCTGCGAGTGCTTGCGAGTGTCATGTTAGTGCACTTTGCGTTAAATGTCCCTGCAAATGCACCAAGGGAGGGGAGAAAGGTGGAATTCGTGTGAATGGGACTTTCCGAATTTATTCAATAACCACTGGGTGTCACTGTTACTCCACAGGACATGATCACCTCCACAGTACCGAGAGCCGGTAGTTCCAGCACGGAAATTCAACTGCGCTCCTGCTGTCAGTGACAAATACCAAGCAGTTCAGGGACTCCCGCACCTGCTCGAGGAAGACTTTTTTTTTTTTTTTTTAAAGGACTGTGACAGCTTCATGAGGTGTAAACGTGAGTTGGAAAGGAGCAACGCCTTCCAAAGAAAGGGAGCTCCTTGTAATGTAGGAATTGGCTAGGGAGATTCCTAGAGAGCATTGCAGTTTAAGGTGGCGTAAATGTTAACCTTATTTTAGAGAGTGAGGAATTCAAGCAGGTCATCAGCTCAAAAGCTTACTCTATTCTGTGGAAAAAAGGGCAGTCCTGTAGAGACACACAATTTAGAGGACTGTAGCCTGGTTGTTAGCATAATGCAACATGGTGTTCACGCTTGCATGTCCCATGACAGCACAGGCTATGCAAGCTCTCACCCATACAGGCTACAGCCATGCTATTACTTTGGTAGGCCTCTTCCTCAGTAGGAAGCAGCCTGGATCTCCTCAGGCCCGGCTCTAGTCACTGTACCAATATGGCTAAGTCATGGAGAAAATGGTCCAAAATACTGCCTGGCATTCTACCATTTTCAAGTGACTGCTGCTGAAAGTCTCACAAGATGCTTCCTGGCATTGTCACTTCTCCATTTCTTGCCCATGATCTGCCACCTTCCTTCAATATATCCTTCCTCAACTGCAAAACATCCTCTCCTTATGCTAAGCATTATAGCAGGGTACCCAGGACCGTGCTATGTTCTTTACAGCTGGGAGGTTGCCACAATCTAGAGATGTGCATAGGTCAGAGAGGAGAATAACACTGACAAATTAAGTGTAATGCGATTCAGAACTGCATTCCTGCAATCAAATTTTTTAGTTGTACAAAACCAAATCTCAAAATGGCATTCAGTTAAAGGGTGCAAGTTGCCTAGGTGGTGAATGAACTTGAGCCTGAGAGCTATTTCTGGACTCTGTAATGTGAGAAGCCCAAGGTGGATAACATTCACACATACAGTGGAAGATCGTTTCCTAATAGCAGTTTAGCTTCACATCTGTAAAACCTTTCTTTGGATTATAATGGCTATGGGAGATCTTGGCATCAGAGGTCACTGCTAAACTAAATAAGCAAGCATAAGGAGGCAGAAGAACCAAAAATGTTAGACTGAAATTCCTGACAGAATGCATAGAGCCCAATTGTCACTCAATAGGAGCCAGCATAACTTCAGTTTCACTCATTTGGGTAAGGTCGGCATTTCACTCCAGCATCTCTTGAATTTTATTTATGTACATCATTTGCCAGTATGATTGTCTTCCTCTGACTAGAGTGGCTAGCTAAAACCTAAAGCCTTGCTAAGTATTTCCATTAGGAGAAGACAGGACATAGGAAGGAAGGTAACTCCGTGATTCCATTTCCGAGGGAGGCACAAAGTGCACCTATCCTAGACCACAAAAGTATGTAGGAAATGGGATTGTTAACCTAAATCACTCACCTCAGCCAGCACTTGAACCATAGTCTCTCAGTTTCTTCTCGCCTTTCCCCAAAGGCCAGGACTCATTGCATAGCCTTGCCCTTCCCAGAAATTGATGTCTGGGCTACAGGTGGGAGTATGTCCCTCTCTGGGGTGGACACCACTTTTTCCCCAGTTTTCTGACTGTATCAGAGTGTGAGGCCATCAGACAAGGTTTGTGAGCAGAACTGACCCGAAGCCCAGCCTAGCAATTATTAATACATGGTTTGCTAAGAGCCATGTTCCAAGTAACAGCCAGGCCAGGCGGTCCTGCAGGATGATTGGTGAGTGAAGGTCTACTGTCCAAATTCCCTCTTTCTTCGACTTCTTCCACCATAGCACGCAGCACAGAGATAGAAGTGGCTCTCCGCTGGGCTGAACTGTCTGATTTCTATACCCAGGCTGGCTTGGCACACTGTCCCATTGCACTTTCCCAGATTCAGTGTAAGCTGAGCCTTCCTGCTCCTCATCACTGCAGAAATTAGGACTGATTGTTTGTTCTTTCTTGCTGCAAACCAAATGAGCCATCTTCCAGCTCAATGTGCCAAGGGAGGCTTCCAGCTGGCAGAAACACAGTGACCCTTAATTTTCCTTGCCTGTCACAAATGCAAAACCCCTCTCCCCATGACCTATTCACTGCTCTGGCCAATCCAAGAGTCTCTCTGTGATTTACAAGCTCATCTCCAGACACTCCCCCTGTCTCCCCACCTTGGCTCTGTAATCCTTATGCTGTTCAATGCACTCAAAGATAGCTAACACTTGGAGGAAAACAGAACCACCTTTCCAAAGCACAGAACTAAAACACACAGCACTGCTTTGACTGACCTGTGCTTTCTCTTCTTTCTTGACAGATCATAGCTGTGATGGCAAGTTCTGAGCATATGTGGCTCTTCTTTTGTTTTTCTGCTAAGAGGCAGCTTCTCGATGCTGCAAAAAAAGCCTGGTGCTTTACATCCAATAGAAGTCCTCCATCTCATTTTGCTAGAATGACCCCTTAAATTTATTTTCAAGTCAATTTATGTACATTTAAACAATCTTCCTAAAGAAGGGAGCTGAGAAATCTCTTGAAATGCTCTCTCTTCCACTAGTTTATAGTACAGAGGTTTCCTGACAGCATCGCCCCTTAGGTCTATCATTTCTCAGGTTAAAACCACAGTGAACTGCAGACTCCCCACAACTTTTGAGGTCTTCTGCATGGAAAACACATGGTTTCTACCCCTCACCTGCTTGCAAGGGATTTATTCATGTCCATATGATGGTAATATGGTCCAAATAAGCTTCGGTTTCTCTAAACCATCCCCCATCAGAAAAGAAGATGCAGCATTCATAGCTTGTGCACATCCCTACATCTGCCAAACTAAAGTTTGTTAGATCTTATCCCAACACCATTTGCACTGTGTGTGTAGAGAAACATTTGTGCTGCCATATGGGCAGTAACAGCCATCCCTAGTGGTACCTACAAGGCTAAAGAAGACTGACTGTAGATATATAGACCTGCACAGCAAGAAACTGCTTTGTGGGAAATGATTACTGTTTCCTCTTTCCTTGTGTTGGGACACTGAGATGGTCTACTTTCTTATGTCTATTCCACAGGTCTACTTCCTCATGTCTATTTATTATTTTGATTAGATTAGGATAGGGTTATGGTGTCAATAACATGTAAAACTTATAGCATGCAATCATGGACCAGTTAAGCCAGTTTAATTACTATGCCAGCATGGTACATGTGATACTGCCATATGCTCTGCACACACCTCATGCTTGAATCTATGTTAAGGCATGCATTAATTATTTGCAGCATTTTTTGCAATATTGAGCACAACTGGATGCCATCTCTGGCCTAAGAAACATCCAAAGTTTCAGTCACATTTATAATGTAAAATAGTCATAGCAAACTCAGTTGTCTACTGACTTAGTAAGAGAAACAAACTGTGGGAAGGGATGAAGAAGGAAGAAAGAATCACTGAAAAGAAGACAAAGAAAGATAAAATCATCACCTAACTTTGTCAACATTTTTCTTTAAAATGTGGGGGTTTTCATTGCAGAATCCAGTTCACAACAAAAAGGTTTAGCATGCTAAGAAGATCAGATGTTTAGAAAAAATCCACCTAATCTGCTTAAAAAGAGGAATGGGAAAATTCAATGGAAATATGGATACCTATCTCTCTTAGGACCCCTTGAAAGACTAAAGACAGTACCCCCTGACCAGGCTGGAACTGTCAAGTGACAAAATAACTGTACATCAAAAGGTGAACCCAGCCTTGTCCGTTCTTCTCACCAGTCTGTCTGAATGAACACTGGCATCTGCCCACAAACAATAGGTTTTCTCTGGTCATGTTTCAGATAACCAAACATTTCCCCTTGCAACTTCTGGTTCAATTAGACATATGAGAAATATGGTGCTTTCCTTGGGGAAAGAAAAATAAACAAACAAATAAACAAACAAACTAACTAACTAACAAACGCATGCCTTTTTGGCCTATGGAGGAAGGCTCCACTCTGTTTCTGAGTCTCAGAAAACTATTTACACATAAGAAGGTGTGAGTTATCTTGGCTGTTCACTGTCATTCCCCAGAGAACTAATAACAGGTTATTAATAATTTGCTTTGCATAGCAGGAGTTCTCGTCCCCATGCTGTGATGCTATCTCTGCTGAATTTAATCTAATCTTCTACTTTTGGACTCTTGTAATCATTTGAAGAAGTCTGCAAGCTCTGTCTTCAAAGTACAGGTACCTAACACCAGAAATGGCTCTTCTAGGGTCAAGTGTGAAACCAGCATTCCAGGACTTGTGGTTGTCAGGATAGCC
The DNA here is from genome assembly GCF_963082525.1 of Nesoenas mayeri. Classification (NCBI taxonomy): domain Eukaryota; kingdom Metazoa; phylum Chordata; class Aves; order Columbiformes; family Columbidae; genus Nesoenas; species Nesoenas mayeri. The sequence continues at coordinate 36,963,715 of NC_137542.1, forward strand.
TTAGAGAAATTAACGAGTGTCACTTGAGAAATACTACCCAGTCCCTACCAACATGACAGATCAAACATGTTTGCACCATTGACATCAGTGTCTAGCCTGTAGGCTTTCAGCAGAGCAAGGTAATGAATGATAGCCTCATTTTCTACCCAAGTAGTTAGTTGGAATTTTCATGCAGCATGCTATTGCATTATATTGTGAATGCATTTTTGCAAGGAAGGAAATATGCAATGCTACAGACACAGCATAGGAGCCTAGTAAGAAAGGAATAGCAAGCCTTGCTTGAGTGTTTCTTATCTTATTCAAAAGACTTTAGTCCTTCAGGGCTTAAAACTGAAGTCTGCATTAAGTATTTCTTGCAACATGCAACATTTGTTGCAAACATGCTGTTGTTCTAAGTGCTGTATGATACAGTATTTCACTAGAACTTCCTTCCTAGGAAGGCACGTGGATTTTAGAGTACTCTGCTATATTGAGTCAGATCCACAATGTGAAAAAAGCTGTATGGGAAACACTTTGCATTTCATATTCCATATTCATATGTTGATCCCAACTTGAGATAGCAAACATCACTTTGGAACCTTATGGATTACAAGTACATCCCTACAATATTGATCTGCTTAGTCTTATTTCTTCAAATGGACCTAGTCAAATAAAGCTGATTCACATAGAAGGTCACAGCTTTTAGGGTCAATATTTATTTAGCTTTGCTGTAAACTAAATGTTATTGAAACTATAGCAATTCAGTGGATCACTTTAACTCCTTCAAATTTTTGTTTCCCACAGGGTATTAGTCTGATGGAAATGTTCTATCGAGCTCTGTGCAGTGGCCTATCACTAGGAAAAAAAAAAAAAAAAAGCCATAAGCAAAGATATCTCCCCTCCCAGTCAACACACAGTGACAATCAGCTAGAAACTTAATCTGCCAAACAAACATACTGATTTAATTCAGCAACGTAACTGATTTCTTAAGGTGGATGCGAATATAGTGGCCTTAGAAATAGCCATAACACAAAACCATGGGGATGCATAGCTCAACAGAGAGGGTGATAATATAAGTGCAGAAATGCAGGACATGATCCCACTAACCTTTTGGGTAAACGATCTAATCTCTGTATGGCTTTATGTCCCTCTTGCCATTACTTTTTTTTCTCTCTTTTTAAGAGAATAATTTTATGAAAGGTCTGCTAATGCATATTTATAGCATTTATTAATAGTACAATAATGACAGTCTTCTGTTGCAGGCTTTCAGAAAAATATACTGTAGCACCAGAGATATTCAAAAAAGATCTTATAAACCATTCACTGAATTTGGCTGAATAGGTGCATTCCTGGAGAATTCTCAATTTGATTGCTAATCTGGTTTGTTGAAACCATACAAAATGCACAACTGATTTTTGAGGAAGACATCTTTGATCATAGTTTATTTCCCTGGAAATTCAAAGTCTTTCTTACTGCAGTATCCAATCCCAACATGCTCTGGTAAACTGGATGTGATCACAACCTGCTGTGACAGAAAGGTTACTTTTTCTGCTCCTACAATGCCTGGATTGCTTGTGCAGGATGGGTTTGCCATTACAGGAGGGAAAACTATTTCCAGACATGTCAAATTACCTGTCATCTGGCTGCAGAAAGACAGGGTGACAGGCAGTCTTTCAGTTGGTGTCTGCTGCTTGTCAAGGAAGGCCTTTGCTATACTTTTCCCTTCCCAAAGAGAAATGTCTAAGACAGCAGTCACCAAGAGAAATAGCCCACACCCTCCAGCAGGGAGGCTCTTCCATCCATATACCTGGTTCAGTGATAAGCAAAGTCTTGCTCTTAACCTATGACAGAGACCTAAAATTTTCCCCAAATACTGGGGAACATTTCTGAGGGGATTTCACTTATCTTCTGGGTAAAAGCCCTTTCCAACTCCTAGACTGAAATACAAACAGGATTGTCAGTGAAGAGGGTAGGAGGAATGGAGGACAGGGCCAGAACTGTCTAGTCCTTCTTCAACACCTCCACTAGCTTCTGCCCACAATCCCCAGGCTGACTTCAACAATATAGTACTAAGGGGATTATAACAGTGTGATTATAAGAACAAGGCTCAATTTAGAGGCATCGATTCCTGTCTCTGCTGATGTGAAAATGTACAAAGGAAACCTGGGACTATTTTCTCTATTGTCCTACAGACTAACAGCAGGGTTACCTCAGCTTTCTGTTCAGTGAGTGCTGGGAACATGGCAGGGCTTCTTTTTTTACCACAGTCAAACAGGAATTTCTGCTCTATATATAAAAAGGAATGTTTTGTGCAAAGTCGCTTGATTTGTGGTTTACACAAGCAACTTCTGAGTCATTGTCAAAGTTTAGCGCCAGCCCACAACCCCCGTCAGCAGCTAAAAACAGGTTCCACTCACTCACCCCTCCCCCACTCCCAGTGACATAAGGAAGAGAAACAGAAAACAAAGGCAAAACCTGTGGGTTGGGAAAAGAACAGTTTAACACAACAGTGCAGAAAAACAGACAAACAGTAACAACAACAATAATGGAAAAACCTACAAAGCAACAGACACACAGCACCAACCCAATCATGTCTCAGCCCCACCATGGCAGCCTGCACCCCTCCAAAGCAGCAGGTGGATTCCCAGTCGCAGCCCACGCAGAAACCTCCTGCCAGTCCCACATGCAGCCCCCGCCAAATCCACCTCACCCCAAACCAAACAGTGGTTCACAACCAAAAGACAAAAGCACCACACCACGTGGTCGAGATACAACCTAGATCTTCCCTGAATGACCTGCTCCCAGCAGCCAGAGCAAAAGAGAGACAGGCTGCCCTCCTTGCCCACCCCCTTTGAGGATGACCTAATATGGTATCAAATACCCCCTTTGAGAGTTCTGGGTCAACTGTGCTGGCAGTGTAGAAACTAACCCTATCTTGGCCAACCCAGCACATTCTATGCCCTTATTCTGTGCCCAAATACCCCCTTTGGGAGTTCCGGATCAACTGTTCTGGCAGTGCAGAAATTAACCCTATCTCAGCCAACCCAGCACATTCCACCCCTTATTCTATGCCATTTATGTCATGCTCAGATCCTGCACTTCCCAGTGCATTTCAACTGATGACTACCATCTTAAACATATATATATATATACATATATATATATATACACACACAGATATCTTTCCTTTCGTTCATGGCATAATCTCATTCTTCTGAAATGTCAATTGAGTCCATGACTTTGGACTTTATCTATCAGGATGGTCTTCTGGGGCAAGAAAGACAGAGTGCCATGTTGGAGTGTTGTATTGCTGCATGCTGCATCTGAAACTCGTAGTACAGGTCCATGGTTTGCAGGTCAAAGTCATCAACCTCAAGGAGGTGGCTGGATGCCAGTTGTTGGAGCCAGCTCTGGTTCCATCACTGCACTTTGCTAAGTTTTGTTTAAGTTCATTCTTTGTTAACCTGAAAGATACTTACTGTATACTCTTAGTATGGTGTATAGTATTATGCATCAATTACCATCATACAGTACGCATCGTGGGAATATTCTCACCCAGAATCAAGTACCCCTGAGGTACACATTGGACTCTTGCATCCTTCAGCATTACCCACCAAGTCCACCCAGGTCCCTGAGCAAAAGCAATCCCAAGAATGGGTTTGCCTTTGCCCATAGCAGGAATAACCCAAACTGTTTTCCCAAACATATTCATTATTTGCACAACAGGGACTTTAACACCCTTTGCAGTGTGTGGAAACTTCAGCTGGGCAGGGCCAGCTCAATTGATAGATCCCCTGGAGTTAACCAACCAGGTGGCCTTTGCTAAATTCGAAACCCAATTTCTGAAAGTTCCACCACCCGTTGCTCTTAATGTAGTCTTTAATACACCATTGTACTGGATAGACCCACTCAGTGCCATGCTCTTTGGCCCAAGTGTTTATGAGGTTGTTCCAGAAATGAGCCCTGTTGTCTGACTCAGTTCTCTCTGGAGTGCCTTGTTGCCACAGGACCTGCTTTTCAAGGCCCAGGATAGTGTTCTGGGCAGTGGCAAGGGGCACAGCAGATATTTCCAGCCATCTGGTGGTTGCCTCCACCATAGTAAGCACATAGTGCTTGCCTTGTCAGATTTGTGGAAGTGTAATATAGCCAATCTGCCAGGCCTCTCCATATTTATACTACAGCTATTGTTCCCCATACCACACAGGCTTGAACTGCTTGGCTTGCTTGCTCATGTTTCACATTTGCGAATAACCTGTACCATAGAGTCCATGGTCAAGTCCACCGTTTGATCATGAGCCCATCTATATGTTGCATCTCTTCCTTGGTAACCTGAGGCATCATGAGCCCAATGAGCTGCAAATAATTCACTTTTGTGTTGCCAGTCCAAATCTACCTGAGACACCTTAATCTTGGTAGCAAAATCCATGTGCTGGTTGTTCTGATGTTCTTCAGTGGACCGACATTCAGGCACATGAGCATTTACATGGGCACACTTTTACAGGCCAGTTCTACAGCCAGGCAGCTATATCTTGACATAATTCAGCAGCCCTGATGTGTTTCCCTCTGTGCTGCTTGTTGCTCCTCTTGCATTGTTGTAACCACCCCCAAAGGGCATTTGTCACCATCTACAATTCAGTGTAGAGGTAAAGCACCAGCCATTTTTCTCATTCAGCAATGTCTAAAGCCAGCTGGATGGCTTTTACCTCTGCAAATTGAATTGATTCACCTTGTCTTTCTGGTTTCTGCAACTCATCATGTGGGACTCCAGAAGCTTTCTACCTCTGATGCTTTCCCACAATAAGACAGGACCCATCAGTGAACAGGGCATATCTCTTCTCATTCTCAGGTAACTTATAATACAGAGAGGCCTCTTCAGCATGTGCCACCTCCTGCCGATACTCTGAAACCCTTACCCTCTGGCCAGACTGTGATTACTTCTAAGATCCCTGGGCAATCAAGGCTCCCCGTTCAAGGCCGTTGCATGATCAATGCAAACCACTTACTAGATGTGGCATCAGTTGCATGGTGAGCAGAGACCTTTTCCTCTGAACATCCAGCCCAGTACCAGCAGTCAAGGTGCCAGAAGGAGCTATACTTCAATACTAATCACTTCAGAAGCAGCTTGAACCCGTTCATATGCTGCTAATATCTCCTTTTCTGTTGGACTATAGCAGGCCTAGGATCCTCTGTATCACCGACTCCAAAATCCCAAGGATCAACCTCAAGTCTCCCCTGGTGCTTTCTGTCAAAGGCTCCAGATAGGGCCATTCACTCCAGCTGCAGTGTAAAGCACATTTTTAGCATCTTGTCCTACCTGGACTGGCCCAAGACATAGTGCATGGTCCATCTCCTGCTTAATTTGTTCAAAGGTTTGTTCAGGGCCCCACTCAAAATCCTTCTTCTGGGTCACTTGGTATAGAGGACTCACATTCTCCAGATATCCACAACACCCAAGAAAGTCTGGATTTCCTTTCTATTAGTTGGTGCAGACATAGCTGCTATTTTATGGATTACATCCATTGCAATATGACAACATCTGTCCCACCATCTTATTCCTAAAAACTGGATCTTCTGTGCAGGTCCCTTGACCTTACTGTGTTTTATAGCAAAACTGGCTTGCAGAAGAATCTGAATTATCATCTCAGCTTTCTCAAAAACTTCTTCTGGTATGTCACCCCACACAATGATGTCATCAATGTACTGCAGGTGTTCCAGAGCTTTGCCATGTTCCAGTGTAGTTTGAATCAGCACATGGGAAATGGTAAAGCTATGTTTCCATGCCTGGAGCGGTCAATCCCAGGCATACTGGACACCCCTCCAGTAGAAGGCTGTACTCTGCTGCCAAAGGAGTAGAGAAAAACACATTAGTGGATGTGGATTGTGGCATACCGCTTGGCTGCCTTTGACTTCAGTTTGCATTACAGCTCTAGCATAACCATCAAGGCATCAATTAATAGCAGCATGACTTCATTCAGGCCACAATAATCCACTGTTAGTCTCCACCCTCCACTGGATTTCTGCACTGGCCATATGGGTATTTTTAGGGGGGGAGTGAGTCTTAGTGATCACTCTTTGGCTCTCTAGTTAACAAAGCAACTTATGGATGGGAATCAGAGAGTCTCAGATAGTGTTATTTTGCCACTAGTGCACCGTCATAGTAGCAACTGGCACTTGCTGGTTTTAACTCTCAGCAATCTTACAACAGAAGCGTCCTCCAAGAGACCAAGCAAGGTAAACAATGGGTTAATGTCCTGCTATCCCAACTAGTTAATGGCTGCTATCCCAAAAGCCCACTGGTACACTTTTGGGTCTTTAAAATACCCTCTCCTGAGGCAGTCTATGCCAAGGATGCACAGAGCACCTAGGCCAGACACAATGGGGTACTTTTGCTAGTCCTTCCCTGTTGGACTCACTTCAGTGTCTACTACAGTCAACTGTTGGATCCCCCAATGACTCTGGAAATACTAATGGGCTCTGCTGCTTCACAATTTGATGGAAGTACAGTACATTGTGCCCCAGTGTCTACTAGAGCCTTGTACTCTTACGGGTCTGATGCTCAAGGCCGTTGAATCCACACAGTCCAACAAACCTGTCTGTCTCTCTCCTCCACCTTGTTGGAAGCAGGGTTCCTCTAATGCTGGTCATAGTATTCCTTGCTTTCCTTTTGCAAGAATGAACCAGAAGTCCCTCAAAGAGGATCAGAAGTAAAATCAGCTCTTCTACTTTGTCTGAGGAACTGCTCACTGGAAAATGGAGCAGCAATTTTCCTGGCATAATGTTCTGTTGTGGTTGTCTTTCCTTACAACTCAGGTATCTGTGCCACTAGCACTGAGGTAGGTTCCCATCCCCCTTTATCATTTCTTCTCCATGGTCACAGAGGAAAAACATAGGGTGCCCCGCTTTGTATACCCTTTATATTCTCTCTCTTGAACAGAGAGACACTCATTCCAAGTAGCTGAGATCCTAGGCTGTACGGGTTGGAGTGGAATTTGTCTTTGAAATGCTGGAATTCTTGGAATAATTTCTCAGCTCACATGTTTGGCAGTTTCTCCACAGTCGAGAGACAGGCCCGTGGGAAGGAAGAGAGACTTCCTTCCTATCACCAGAGTTGGCCAGTCATCCATCATTTGTTACTCACCTTCTTTCCAGGACACTACTGCCAATGAGCTGGCATAAGATCACGCTGCACTCTGCAGGAACTTCTGCCACATGAGTTGTGTGCACTGGACATAATCTGTATCTGTGGGTAAACCCTCATTATTGGTGTAATTATAAATCACCTCCAGAACAGACAATCCCACATGTACTGGATAGCTTTCTCCACGGTGGTCCACTTTCCTGGGTGACAGGTAACATCTTCCTTGAAGGGGTACCTTTCCTTCACACCTGACAGAAGTCACCTCCAGAGGCTGAGGGTTTGTGCCTTTTTCCCAATCACCTTGTTAATGTTCCGTTCCCTAGACAGGGATCCCAGCTCCTTGGCTTCCTGACTCTCTAATTCTTATGGTCTTTGGGTCATCTGCAACACAGAAAATTTTATTTGGTTGGTGAGATTTCAATCAACCTAAAATGAAAACATTTTTCAGCTTGGCTGCATATTAAAATAAAAATCTCTGCTGATTTCCAAGTATAAATAGTTCTTGCTGTGAAATACTCAGTTTGTAGTAATGTTCACTTATCCCAGGTCCACTATGGTATACAAGTCCACAAGCTAAAAATAAATTATTTGCTTAGGAATTAGGACTCCATTCTGTTAACTTCCAGAAATACTATGGGGACTTCAGCAGAGCTGGACCAGCTCTTCAGTAAGGATCCAATTATGAACTGAAGACAATCCAAAGAAAAAAATCTCATCAAATGGCAAACCATCCATATAGGAAAAGATGAAATAGATGGAAATGAAAAATACATGCCTTGGAGCTTTAATGGTGCAGCCTCAGCCAATTCTGAAAATCTATGGATCCAGCCACCACAAGAAACAAGCAATATGCAACATTTCTGTCTTTAGTTAGGACATGCCAACCTGGGTGTTTTCCAGGCACAGTCAGCCTGTTGCTGCATATGGGCCTTTGCTTTGCTTTACTTGGCTTGAGAGAGGAGCTGTCACACTCCTGCCCTCCTACTCCCAGCACAGGCACAATATGTGAGACCAGACCACTGCTCATAGGCTGGCATAGGCAGGCTGACAGCTGAGGTTCTGCCGCCTGTTTAATGTAGGTCTCAACACCAGCTCACCTCTCTGCACAGCCAGGAAAAAGCTGGGAAATTACAATTAAGCTTTGAAACAAACATTTGCACAGAAATAATGAACTTTAAAGACCAGTTAAGACTGGCTTGCATAGAAAATTTGCATGCATTACACCTATTTATTTTGAGAAACACCTTTTAGTTACCTTGTGTAAAACAGGTGGTGTTCTCAGAACTACAGCATTGTGTTTATTTTTTAACTCAGAGTTCAATAATCAACTGCTCTGAGCTGGCATCTAGAAGAGTGAAAAGATTCCCTTCACTAACAATACCAACCAGGACTATTTATTAAATGCTTCAGAGGCAGGAGCAGCACAGCCTTGTAGCACCTGCTCTTCAGATAGCTGTGACTGACTGAGATCATCTTTGTAACAGTTGAACATTGCTCAGAGGCAGAAATGAACTGTACAAAATGTAGCATTTGGAACCCTTACGCACTGTTTCTAGACAATTAGTCATTGTTCCCATTGCCTCCTACAAAATAGCTAAGACTTCTCCTGCCAATGTCCATATGTTATTTCATCCTCCTGTCCTCATCACATGGCCTATCCACATGACAGTAGCTCTGATATTGAGTCTGTTTGCTATCTGAGGTAGGAGCTGTTCCCTCAATTTCCTGTCTGCACGGCTCTACATTTACAAGTGGAACTGACTAATCAGTGCAAAAAAGATAGAAGCAAACATCTGAAAAAATATAAAGTAAAATAAATTTTATAGAGGAGGAAACCATGTATTGTCTTGATCTGTTACAGTTTTTAGCACATACTAACGAAGCAAATGCCTCAGCAGGCTCAAATTCAGTATTTTTGCATGAAGCTCGCTGCTTTGCTATAAGATAGAGTGACAGTTTCTGTTTGCCAGTCCAAGTTAGTCAGGAGAGCTGAATTTATCACATATCTCCACAGTTTCATCACTGCTTTGCTCATTAACTGTCCCGGAAACAGTAGGAAGGTGATAAGGGAAAAAAAAAAAAACGGGCCTTACAGCCCATCAGCTCCAAGCATACATTGTTCCACAGAAAAGCATCCTCCAAACCCTGAACCAGTATCAGTACAGCTATCTGCAAAACAAAATCTTGAACTGGCAGATCAAAGGAGCAGCATTAGAAAAATGCTTGAGTTAGTCCACTGTCAGTATGCAAGCCCCACAGCAAGCTGCATCTCCAAGCATACTAGCATCTGAGCTCCACCATTCTGCCCATGAACAGAGCTGTTGTCCACCTGAACTATATAATGTTTCTTCCACATCAAAAGTAAATACATATGTCAGAGGTCCAAAGGTCCAGCATGTGGATCCTTATTCAGAAGGTTAACATGTGCTTCATTCAGGCCTGAAACATATGGGTACAAAACAGCAATTAGTCAGCCAGAGACACAAACACAGAATAGTATCACAAAAAATGCCAATCCCAGTCAGATTTTTTCTTAAATTATTATTCTGAATCCTTCTAGGTCTCACTTTTCCCCTTACCTCCAGAGAATATTTCTCATATCCTAGTTTCAAGAGCTACAAATTCATTTTACTCCTACTTTGAAGTCCAAATTCAGACATCAAGTACCATAACACTGACACTTAGACTGCTACTACTGACAACACTGTGCTTCTTGGTGACTATCCTTGGAAGCAGCCCCTTGCTAAACCCAACCTGAATTTCCTCAGTGTGAAAGACTGCTTGATTTAGGTGAACCTGTCTACTGCTTCCCTTGATACCTGGCCTTCCTGTTCATAACCTGTCCTTTGATTTTCTGGAGAAGCTATGTTTAACTTAATGTGCCATAATATTAATGTTGGCTTCAAATGCTGTACCCATAGCAATGACATAAAGAGCTGTGGTGAACTCTCCCAGGGAGACTCCATTAGCCTACACCCAGCTGTGTCCAGTCACATTCAAGAAAGAGGTAACAGTGCAAGCTTTAGCAATTTAAATGGGACTTGACTTTCTCTACTTAAAATCACTTCTTCCTGGTCCCTTAACTGCTGCTGCAGGTGAGTTCTGGACACTTGTCTACAGCTCTTCCTGGTTCTTTCACATTCCAGCTCCACTTTGACTTCTTATATCCTAGCACAGTCTATTTGGCAAGGCCTGAATAAAACACACCATGAAGCTTCACAGAGACAACACAGCAGAGGACCTTCTCTGCTGCCTTGAACCAGTTTTACTCCACTAAACCAGTTGTTGTGACTAGTTAGAGAGCATTTTGTATTGACAGGGAAGTCCTCATCTTATTCTATCACACAGTGTTTCTCAGAGACAATCTTTCCCTGCAAAAGGTCTTCCTAACTGACTCTAAGCTGAGTCCATTAAGGAATCACTGAATGACTCGCTTGTTGTTGCAGCTGTAGGTATGCAGACTTTTAGGATACAACACAGGTTTGCTCCGACAGTCTCCTTAGATCATAGCATCTTTGCAGTCTCAGGAAATGTATTTGTTTTTACCTCCCAAAAAGAAATTGGCCTTAAATGAGCTGAAAGAGAGTAAGAGAAAGCAGAGAGAATCCCAGATGCTTTATTTTTATTCTCTTATTCCTCAAAAGATAATGGAGGATTTTGATACAATGCATTTCAGATTTTCTTAATTTCTAGAGAGAAAATCCCTCCTGACCTCTGTTAGTGGATGTAATACTCCCCTGACCCCTTCTGAAAGATCAGCTGAAAGATATACAGGTTAAAGAACAAACACGACACACCTTGATAAAGGTACTGATCGACTAACAACAAACATTCAGGTACATAGCATCTGGATCTCTGCTGAAAAGGAGAAGTGAGTCATTTCCTGTTGACATCTTTGGGGCAAAAAAAACTTAAGTACTTGGAGACTAGGCAAATAAATAAAATAAAAGGAACTTTCTAGTGTGAATGGATATAGGAGGTGGAAGGGAATGAAATCACTCCTTTTCACCTGTCTTGAAGAAGCAGCATTCATTTCTCTCCAACAAAAACTTGTATATCCTGCTCACATAGTCATGATTAATTACCTAACCAAATTTGGGGTTAGAAATGAATTATTTTTCCATTTGAAATGGAAAGGCCCTATCAGGACTCAGGCAGGGGAGGAGAGGAGGGGTGGAGAAGCAGCTCCTGCAGGTATGTGGTGAACAGTTCCTTGTGATGAGTCTTCTGGGAGTTTTATTCAACAGATCTCCCATTGCCATCAACAACAGAGCATCTTGGACTTATGTATTAAATATCCTATTTTATAAAAGTGGCTATAGGTATAAAATACTGCTATTAACTCAGACTTGAATTATATCATCTACCAATACATTCTTCCTTGTAAACACCCTGATCAAATTGCATGCATAAGGGAATGCTATGCACACACCTTCTTGTCTGTGGGTTTTGAAAACCACATCCTACAGCCATCAAATGGCCTTAGGAGGAGAACCCCTAAGGACTGAGAAAGACATGCGGAGCTGAAGTTGTAAGGTGTTCCCACACTGTAGCTTTTCAAAGTTTTCTCAAAGACTAGGGGCCCAACAGTACAACCACAGTGAAGATAAGCAAGCGACAACAGTAGTAAAATAGCAAGGTGTGGGTTTACTCCATGCTGATTTCAATCTGGAATAAGTATCTGCTCATTCAGTCTGGCCAGCACAACTTTATGTGCAAAAGGATACAGATGGGTGTCACAGTGACATATGTTTGCTTAAATACGTGTCTAAGTTGGGTCATATGGATTGGCTATGCCAAAGAACAGCCCTCTATATAGTGGTGGTGAACATCCCAGGTCTGATGGAGAAGTGGCTGGAAGTTACCTAATCATCAACAACCAGAGCAAAACATCTGACCACAGCCCTGCCCTTTCGACCTGGTTACTCCTGAATGTTCGAGCCAGGTTCTGTGAGCTATTTTTGACTTGTTCTCATCTTTACTTCTCAAGAAGGGAAAGACTGGTCTGTGTCAGGTATTATACGCTGAAGATTTTAGCCAAATACTGGCAATCTTCAGTTGTTTGTGTGATAGGCATGCCATTCTAACACAAGTACTACAGCTTTCTCTCTCTGACTGCAGATTCTTGCCATATAGTAAGGCTGTCCTTATCCTTTGCTGCTCCTTCAATGAGAGAACTATGTACCCTTGAGTCTTGCAGCTTAAACAGAACCCTAAGAAGAGCCAGTCATATACATGGGGTAAAAGCAACCCCCTCATTTTTCTCTATACCATTAAATAGACTGAAGAACATATAGCAGCAGTTTGCTAAACACAGTGCTGCTGTTGGACTACATACCCAAGAGAGTGAGGCTGGGGTTTGGTGTGAGAACTGTACCTGTTTGTTAAAAAAACTATGGGACCTAAAGGGAAGAAGGAAGCAAAAGAATTGCTGCTCACCATGTACTGCCTCCCACTGTGCCTTGATGTGAGCCCCTGAAAGTCCTTTGGCACAGAAGAGGCAACAGTCTACATGGGTAGTGCCAAGTCTTAGAGTCCTGCCAGCCCTTCTGCAGGTTTGTTAACACTTTTCTTACCTTCATTAAGGGCTGAAATTCAGAATGACTGCACTCTCAGTTTCTTAACATCCTCAGAGCTCTATGCTTCAGGACAAAGCTGTGCATCACACTGTCAGCTTCTCAAAGACACTGCAGTCCCTATGGATAGAGGAAGGTCTTGGTTGAGTTAGATCCCAATTGGCTAGGTACTAGAGGGAAGAGAAGTACTGAATCTCAGTACCTCTCAATGCATATTCAAAAGCCCAGGGGTGTATTTCTACATTTTAAGTGCCAAAGTAGCTTTTAAAAGTTGCCCTCCCTCAACAAAAATTCAGCAAGACCTAGCTGTTTAAAATGGGTTTCAAAACTGGGCTGAGAAGAATTCATCTAGGCCTACTACATGTTTCAGCACCTCTGACTTTCTTCATTGTGCATAACTTGCTCAAGCAAAACCTATTTCAGTCTGAAATGTTCTAGCCTACTCTCTCAAACTTGATTTATTTTCCTTTTTATGAAGTATTTCAGTTGGGCTGTTTGGGGTTAATTGAAAACACTTCAGATACCAGCAAGTATATATGAGTGATTGCAAAACACGAAATGCTCGAACTTTTCTGTGGGTTTAATGCTAGGAATGTTTCAAACTTAGGTACTCTACACATGCTTTCTTACCCTTTCTAGAAGTATGCATTACACTTATTAAGACAGACACACTGGGGGACTGTGAAAAGAGTCTCTTTTGAAGGGTTAGAGGAGGATTGACCTCATGGCACTCTGAGCTTGGGTCTGTACAGCCATGAATGTCAGAGAAGCTTAGTGAAATCAATGAGGCAGGCTTAGGTAGGTTTTCACTGCAAAATTTTTGAAGAGGTATCACTTATTCCCTACATGCCTGCTTCCTAAACTGTCCCTCTACACTAGACTGCTGTCCTTGCCTAAAGAAATGAGTCTGCTAGGGTCTTCATTTGGCCTAAAACCCCAGTGATGACAGAACATAAATCAGAATGTCCTTCCGTTCTTTCCTGTCCCTCTGTGGCACAATCAGGTAAGATCTTCCTCGGCTCAGCTCCACGTAGCCACATGGCAGCTCAGCTGCAGAGCTAGGGTTTCTTCATTTCTGCCTCAGGAACAGATTTCAACAGATGTTCAGAAAAAGTGAATGAAAGCACTGGACTGAACAGGAAAGACCCAGAAGGAAGCTTCAGGTCAGCCTCTCTATCAACAAAGCTCTGAGGGGCAGAAGTATGTCAAAGTGCAATATTAAAGTGCTTCTCACAAATACGACAGGAGGGGTTTAGCTGTCTAAAAGGCCTGGGCTTTCACTGGGATACCGTATCTTGCTCTTGAAGCAAAAGTGATACAAGTGTATGACGTGTTTACTCACAGAGCTGCACTGTTGCCAAAGTACTTTGCTGGTACAAAATCTTGCAGTTTTGGATGAGCAAAGTGGTGAAGTAGGGACCTCTATTGTTCTTGAGGTGGACTCAAAAAAACTAGCCTCAATATGTATGCAAGTTTTGTCTTTGTAGAAGAGTGTCAGCCACAGAACTCATTGCAAATATGTTTGCCAAGACCTGCTCTGTCCCTTGTTCATCTCATACATAAAGAACGAACTCACGTTCAGGGCTGCTCTCACACGGTATAATCAGTGTTGCTCCCCTTGCATTTAATGCAAGAATAGTGACATGCAATAAGGTGACTCTGCCTTTCTGCCTTTAAAGGAAAACTTGCTTAGTAAATACTCCTTCGAGTTTGGCTCTATTATATATTTGCTTCTGCATAATGCCCACAAATACGTCTACTCTATCCATTATATACAAGAAATGTGCATCATCTAGTGCTTGTTTTCCCACCCCCAGATTTTCAAAGGTCTGTTGAAGTTGTAGATCCAGCACATTTCAGCTACAACACATTTCAGACCCTCACTTAAACAATTATGACAAAATTAGGCTTCTGTTTCTGGGACTGATCTAACAGCAAAAAATGGTCATGATAGCAAGGCTGTCCTGTCAGTCATAATTTGTACTAGGAAAACGCCCAAATCAAACAAAGATCAAAATTTCTTCACAGAATAGAATCCAGTACAATGTTATATTTTCCAGTAGCTTTCTGTTTTAGTCTGTCTTATAATCAGAAACAGGCAGGATGAGATGTCAGGTGATGTAGCATGGAAAGACTGTGCGCCTGCAGGCAACTGTAGAACAATCCTGAACATTTTCTCTCATCAATAAAGGTTTTTTTTTTCCCTCTATTCAGCACATTCTGAATTTCAAATGAATCTGAAGCCTTGCCCTCAGCTTAAAGACACCAGTGCCCAACCCTGATTTCAACCCTTCTATCAAAGTCTCCTGGGCCCTGACTTTCTCTCCAAGTCACAGGCATTTGTCTCAGAGCCATCAAAACTGTAATCTCCACCTTTGAAGTATCAAGCAGCAAGGCCCAGATCTGTAAAGGTATTTAGGCTCCCAGACCTTCTCTACCTTGATAGTTGAGGCTGTATGTTTCAAATTGTCCATTGCCACCATAAAAACTAAGCACACACCTGGTCCTACAAGGATCCAAATTGCCAAACAATAGACTCAAAACTTGACCAAGAAAAACTAAAATGGAAAAAACAACACTGTAAAAAGTTTGTGCTCGGGAAAAAACTGTAGGCATTTCTGCAATGTGTCATCTGACACACCAAATGAGCCAACAACCATAAGTCAAGTATCTTCTTCCTCTTCAACAGGATCTACATCCTGCCCCTGCCCTTCCACAGATACAACACTGAGTGGAACAGGTTTGTTCTGCAGAGAAGTTGCTGCCAAGACACACTCAAGTAGTAATTCAGGAATTCAAACACAGAAGTCTGGTATTATTATAGAGACCTTTAAGACCTCATGGCCTTTGCCTGCCAGTACATGACCTGTATGATCTTTTGCATATTGTCTTCAATATTTTACAACATTAGAATCATAGAACAGCTGAGGTTAGAAGCAATCTCTGGAGGTCATCTTGTCCACTTAAAACTGGTTGCCAGGACTATGTCAAAGTGGCTTTTCTCCAAGGAGGGAGGCTTTACCACCTCTCTGGGTGACCTGTGCCAGTGTTCAGGCACTTTCACAGTCAAAAAGTGTTTCTGGATATTTGGAGGGAACCCTCTCTTTTTCAGTTTGTGCCCATTGCCTGTCATTGGGCACCACTGAAAAGAGCCTAGCTCCATCTTTATAACCTCCCTTCAGGTATCAGTACACTTTGATGAGATTCCCCTCCTCAGTCTTCTCTGAGTGAGTACCAGCTTCATATGGAAGATGCTCCAGGCCCTTAATCATCTTTGAGACCCTTCACTGGACTCTCTCCAGTAGCTCCATATCTACTTTGTACCAAGGAGCCTAGAACTCAACACAGTACACTAGATGTGACTTTACCAGTGCTGAAAAGAGGGGGAAGATTTCCCAGTCTATTGGCAACACTCCTCCTAATGTAGCTCAAGGCACCATTTGCCTACTTTGCCATTCAGGCATATTGCTGGTTCCTGCTCAACTTGGTGCCCACCAGGGTGCTGGGTCCTTTTCTGCAAAGCTGCTATCTAGCTCCTTGGCCTCCAGCATATACTGGTGCATGGGGTTATTCTTATTCAGGTGCAGGAGTTTGAACTTCCCTTTGCTGAACTACATGAGGTCAAGGTGCCGCTAAACAGCAGCACAACCCTCTGGTGTATCAGCTACTCCTCCCAGTTTGGTGTCATCAGCAAACTTGCTGAGGAGGTACTCTGTCCCACCATCCAGATCATTAATGAAGATGTTGAAACAGTATTGGACCCAGTATTGATCACTGCAGTGCACCACTAGTTACTGGTCTCTAACTTTATGCCACTGATCACTATACTTTGGGCCTGGCCATTCAATCAGTTTTTAATCCACCTCACTGTCTGCTCATCAAGTCCATACATCATGAGCTTCTCTAAGGATCTTATGGGAGACAATGTCAAAAGCCTTACTAAAGTCAAGGTGGACAACACCTACTGCTCTACCCTCATCTAGCAAGGCAGTCATTTCATCAGAGAATGTTATCAGATCCATTAAGCAGGACCTCCTCTTTGTAAATCCATGCTAATACCAATCATATCCTTTCCAGGCATGAAAAGTTTCCAGGATTAGTTGTTTTACCACCTTCTCAGGAGTCAAGATGGCCTGTAGTTCCATGGGTACTTCTTCTTGCCCTCTTTGAAGACAGGAGTGACATTTGCTTTCCTCCAGTCCTCAGGAGCCTCTCTCAATTACCATGACCATTCAAAGATAATCAAGAGTTATTTTCCTGAGAGAAAGAGAGAACTCAAAAGAACACACAGTTGAAATTCATTGTGAAAGAATAACCATGCAAATATGCAAGTATGTGGAAAACGTGGAAAAAATGCAATATATGGTTCATAGCAAACTAAAGAAGTACCTCCTCTGATCTTACAAGTGCCAATTCTTTTGAAATCTTTTGTTGCTGCTTTATTGTTTGTCATAGATGAGTGATTTAGGATCCTGCTTGCTGCAGACCAGTGTTAAGGTCACTTAAAGTGTAACTTAGAGTTTGGTGGCAATATTCACTCTTACCACTTACTGCATGGAGGAAATAGGCCAAGCAGAATCAGGGGAGAGTTGTTTCAGAGTGATTTCTGCAGGGATGGAGATGCAAAAGGGTAGAGGGAGGGCCTCCTGTTGAGTCATAAAGTTTAGAATGGACCCCTTGCTTTCTAAACTCCTTCTCAGAGAGGAGCCTAGGTGTGGCTGGATCCAAACTTAGTCCCAGACCTGGTCAACAGTTCATGTCTAAGAAACAAAGAGGGTAAGGGAAAACAGCTAAGGGATTATACGTACTCATGGCCAAAGGGTTATATGTGCACACCTGATTCTTTATATCACTTGGTTAGGATTTCTGAGTTTCATTATTCTGCATCTCAACCTGCTTACCTTCCTTCTAGGGCCTGGTGCTGGCTTGCTTTGAAGTCTGGAACCTAGGTCTCTTGAAGTAAGCTCTCAATTAATAGAAATCAAAGTTCATTGAAATAAATAATTAAATGGAGAAGAACAGCAGTGGGTTGGCTCAAGCTGGGTGCCTTCGCAGAGTTCCCAGCCAAGACTAAAAGTTCCTGGGTAATTATATCCTTACAGACTATTTAGCCACCCCCCACATGATGATTCAGCCCAACAGTAATATTTCAGTCTGGGGTTTTCTTGATTATCATTGGATTCTTCCACTGCCTTCAGAAAGGCCCTTGTTTTGTTTAGCTGCAGACATTGTTTACAGTCCATAGGCACTTCCTGTGGCCTCAAAGGTGTTGTATTGTCTGAATGAATCCTTTTTTGTTCAGCAAAGTGCAAAACAGGCCTTATCTTGCAGGTGTCCATGATGGTCTGTAGCTGCTTTCGTTTGCATTAAGCAGATACAAGTTTGGTGAACATGAGTGGAACTTTACAATATAAAGCTTAAGATTTTAGCAAACTTAACTTCCTAAGTAACATGAAGCAGACAATATATAATAAATCTAAGTGATCCATTCTATTTAAAATGCATTTACTTAAGCTACATAATTAATACAAAACTGAAACTGAACTCATTAAGTGATCTGTGCTTAGTAAAAGTCCATTGCCCTACAGCCACACTTGTCTAGCAGAGAGAGCTCACAGTAGGCTCACCCAGGCTGTCTTCTTTATGGAATAAAGTGGTTAGTTCATAGCCAAATTGCATACAGTGGGAAAGGTCACAAGAGTCAGTGTTCAGTGTGGTGTCCTCCTTCCTTGTGAGTTTCCTAAAAGGTGGTTTTGGCCCACGTACAGCTCAGACCTTTACCTCCTTTGGAGCCTGTACCAAACTGCTGCTGTTTTTGTTAGGGGGCGTTTCAAGTGCATCATTCATGTCATTCTTCCATTCCTTCAGATGCTTTATTTATCAGCCTACCTTGTAGATAGTAACAGGATAAAGTGAGCAGCTACAAAAACACTGTGCTAACAGAATGCAAAAGTTATAAACTGCCATGGGTACAAAGGAATTAATTAAAACCAATATCAGCATAGCACATTGATCACAAGTTAAAGAAAACTTTCAGCAATAGTCATGGCCACTACTGTTGAACTGTTTGCGTATACACATAAATCTGTTGACAGAGGAAGAACCGATCAGTAACATTTAGAGGTGCTGTATGCTGACCTGCTTACAGGAGCACTTCTGCTATAAATTTATGTGATAGGTTGAATGTGTGTGTTTCATGAAAAACAAGCAGAAAGGAGAGAATGGTTGGAGACAAGTAATTCTTCTGCAAATGCTAAGGCCCGCTGTCAGAAATCAAAAGACAGGAAAGAACTGCAAGTGCCCCAAGATGACCTTGAAAGTCAGGGGTCACACAGGTGACTACAGCAGCTCAGAGCCCTGTGTGAGAAGGGCAACTGCATGGCTCCCTTGGGACATGCAGCCCCCATGACCTGAAAGGGGTCAGAGGTACAGCTGCAAACAAACCACAGCAAAACACAGCCTTGCAAAGATAAGAAGCAGCTGGTATCAGACTTCTAGAGTTCTGGCTGCTTCTGTTTCCCAGACTTGTGCTTGGAAGACTAGCTTGTTTGAGGCAGGTGCCATACATGCCCCTCAGGTTCCCTGCCAGGAGACACCTGCAGGTTCCTGTTGTTCTGAACAGATCTGCATACTCTTGGCAATGCTAAAAACACAAGGTGTCATTGATACTACCTGATAATATCCACAGACTAGGCTTTGCAGTGGTAAGGCTTCCTGGACCTTCCAACTGCTGTGCGTGCACAGGTGGTACCCAGCAGGGGAATATCTCCCTGAGATACAGGATCACACTAGGAGGCAATTCCCTTAACATGTGGGGTAACCGAGTACAAGATCCCCGTTTCCAGCGTTGCTCTGCAGGGATACCGGCACGGCCTTTGTAAATGCAATACTAAAAGCCTTGTCACCCATCACGCCTCACGATCTCCGGCTTGGCGTGGACTCATCTCAGAACGGCCGAGAAACCCTTGCCCCCCGCCCGAGGGCGAGCGAAGGCGGTGCTTGCGCTCGGGGCGGTCCCGGCGTGGTGCTGGCCGCGGGTGGTGCTCCCGCGGCGGCCCGACGGCCCCTTCCTGGAAGCAGTACAGCTGCCCGGAAAGCGACTCGGCGCTGGGTCCTCGCCGCCCTCCATGGGGACCAACGCCCCGCCGCGCCGAGAGCCGCTCGCCGACGGCCCCCACGTAAGTCAGCGGTTTCGCTCCCTGCCCGGCGGGGGCCTCAAGGTGGGACGGTTCGGCGGTGAGGGCGGAGAATGCTCCGCGGGCGTGCCCGCCTTGCGGAGGCTGCGGGAGCCGCCGTTTGTCAGCGCTGTTCACAGGCGGGTGAGCAAGTGGGGGCAGTAGCAGCGGCCAGACGGGCCGCACTGTCCCCAGCGTTCCGCCGAGAGGGTGCCTGCAGGCAGCCCGCGCTAGGGCAGCCGTGCGGGCGAGGTCGAGCCGGCACCCAACCTGTGGTGAACCTCGGCGGAGACCTTCCTGCCCGCTCCGCGGGGATGTCACGGAAGGTGCCGCCTCAAGGACCAACGCGGGATTTGGCTTTGTGCCCTCTGTTTCTCCATTTGGCATATGGCATTTGCGGCCGTGCCGGCTAACGGGCATTTAAAAGTCCTCCGGAGAACGGTACTTAATGGTTGTGCATTCGTGCCCATTCTTTCTGGATTCTGATTATTCAGTCCATAGCAAGCTATGGGGAGCTGGGGACCCTCACAGAGCTAGCACTCTATTCCTTGTCACTTGGACTTCCTTGTCTATTATTTGGGAGATGAGAGATTAGGTTTGGACTCACCCACGTTGAGGTACTACTTGGGTGGTGGTTTGACAGGGTTTTAAGATTATTAATCAGGTTTACTTTGCAGATGTACTTGTGGAAATGAGCACCATGCCAGGTGCTGTACGGGCACAGTGGGAGGAAAGGCATGAACCCTCGAAAGATTAAGTTCCAAGTAAAGCATGGAGAGCAGCTGGGAGAACAGATATGAATGCAGGCAGGGTAACAAGGGTCCTTGAGCTCAGTGGGGTAATTTTTTAGGTAGGTTTTCTCGGAAGGTATCCAAATAACAAGTGAAGTGAGCACAATGTTGAGGGAAAGGCAGAGAAGAGGCACACAGCAGGGAGAAGAAGGATAGGAAGTCTAGAAAGGCTGGGAAGGTGGCACTGGAGAGAGCATCAAAGAGCCAGCCAGTTTCTCCCAGGAGTCATGATTTCTTGCCCCTTGGCCAGCATTCCCACTGCCGGAAGTGGTGCTTAGTGGTGCAACTGATGCTGTGGCCCCAGGCTGTTCACTTTTCCACCTGCAGAGCAGGTTTTGTGCCAGCCTGTCAGGTGTTTTAAGCTATCAAGGAGTATGGCACTTTGCATACAGGAAGGGTGTGGAAAAGGCATGGAGGTGATGTCTGCCAAAATACAAAAGAAATGGTGTGTGCCTGTTATGCATAGGTGGCCTGTCCCACTTGAATCTGAATGTCTTATGTCAGCTGGAAATACCTTTTTCTTTGAAGTGTTTCCTTACATATTGTCCCTTTCCTCTTGCCTCCCAGCCAGCTTTGACTTGAGATTTGTCTCCAGGTCTCCCTGAGATCTGGAGGTGTTGAGAAATATCATCACCTTGGATATTGTCCAATGAAGGCATCCATCTAGGACCCAGGTTTAGGCTTTAAAGAAATGTATTTCCAGCAAGCACCAAAAATATGTAAATTGTCCTTATTTTTATGTAAGAAATTAGTTGATCATATTTTTTGCCCTCTTGTAGCAGTGTTTCCCTCTCATGCTCCAAGTCCAAATGTGACACCACTATGTCAGTATATCAGATGCTAAAGAGTAAGCCAACTTAGGGACAGAAGTAAAAATTAACAAAGCTCCCCATTAAGGAGCTTTAAGGAAATTGAGGACATTGATGGGAACTATAGAATGTTTTCATGTCCCCCAGTATTAGTACACAAAAACTAAATGGACTTTTTGACTTGGGAGCACTTTTCCACCAGAAGGTTTCTCACCTCTGCTGCATTGCTCCTTTATGATACCTAGCAGATCTACCTGCAGACTGGATGAAGTAGTAAGAAGTTTGGCAGCCCACACTAAAGGAAATACTTAAGGAAAGGAGATTCCCATCAACATTGTACTGTTCAAGGGAAGGGGATTATTATTAGTTATGTAAAATTGAGACTAAGACAGAGTCAAGGATCCCTGTAATCTTTTCCATGAACCAGCATTATTTCATGTGGTAGAAGCCACTCATAGTGATTTTCCCAGAAAGTACATAGCTTTGAAAATGCAAAATGTCCTTTTGAAAATCCCTATGAAATTGGATGCTTTTTCTTACAATTACGTTGTAAAAGATCAAGATGGATCATAGAACTTTGTATGAGAAAATACAAGCATGACATCATGCTATACAGTGTCAGTATTCCCTAACTGCCTTTCAGAGAGTCACACGGCGGTTTCAGAAAGCACAGGAGAAGGATGAAGGGGAGCATCTCACAAATGGCAGGAACATTCAGGCTGCATTTCTAGTAAGTACTGCCTCAGTAGCCAGGCCAGTCAGAAAGTGATCTGTAATGACCTGCTTCCTGACACATATTGAGGCTTGGGAGAATAGACTGCTAGTCTCTCGGTGGTGTATGGTCTTTCCCAGGGGGACTCAGCATAGCCCACAGGTGTGTGTGCTCAGGTTAGAACATCTATCAAGAGAGCTGCCCTTCCTGCAAAATCAGGGAATATTTTAGCAGTTGCTTTTATTTTGTTGTAATTCAGAACCATCTTTCATTAAAATATACAGCACTAAATCAAGCTTTAATAAAAGAACATGGGCAGTAAGTCCACCTGAGAAAACTACACTATCCTTAAAGTTAAGTCAGAATAACAGCTGAGTCATGCTTTTCACATGACTTTTTCCAGATGAGTAGCAAAAAGAAGGAAGGAAAGAAGTAAATGGCCACTTAACATGTGGGGTTTTTTTGTTTTCCTAAATGTCATCTTGAACTCCAGAGAGTTGGTTTTCATCATCTACAAGGTCGTGGCTTCCTGTCCAAGTAAAGCACTCTTACAGAACGTTTGTCGGTTGAAGGCTTTCTATGCACTCTTCAAAGATAGTACCTTTTTAAAAATTGTGTGCTTGTTTTTACTTTTCCTTGATTTTTCTTTCTCGTTTGGAAAAAACAAAACTGTTTCTGGAGATTGCTAGTAATGAAAATAAGGACTATAGATACTCCAAACAAAAAATAAGGGCATTTTATTCTCGACTCAGAATTAAAAACAAAAACATATTTTGTGTGATGCCTGATACCGAAAACACTCTGCTTTTGACTTCCATTTGAGCCTTCCATTACCTCTCTGCAGGCTCTTCAAATGAAAAATCTGAATTTTTTTCAGGAAATGACAATATCCATGTAATAGTTTAGACTTTAAGATTGCTTTAAAAGTCACATGGTTAAAGAAGACATTTGAATAACTCGGCTAACGATACCTACTGTGTTACAAGCTTCCAAAACAGGACAATTTACCCTTTGCTTAGTGAACAGCTACACTTCTTTGCTCATTTAATATTCTCTGTCTCTCAAAATTTCCTAATCTGTCTTTGAATCTGTAAACTGACTATATGCTTTGTGCTGTAACCATCTTTACAATCACATTTTCTTCTTTCATCGCATTTTTTGTCTGTGCGGTTAATAGTCAAAGTAACAGTCTGCAAACTACACAGAAAAAAAAAATCCTTTAATATGGAAAAAGGCTAGAAATACATGTTTACTATTATCATTCTCTAGTCCTGACACCAGATCTCTGCTTAACAGATTTTCTCTTTTTTGTAGTTTTGTAGTAGCATTTGTACACCTTAAATTAGAAATTAGGAATTACCAGTGAAGACATAATATTTCAAATATTTTTCAGCTGACTGTCACATTAAAAACACAGCTCCATGCAAGGAGTATGCCATAGATCCTCAGAAGGGATAAGAAAGATCTGAAAAAAATATATGCTAGTTGGACAAGGAGAGCAAACAGGAGCCTCTAGACCTGTGCACAACACAGGAGGTATTAATAGTTACAAGAGGACAGTTTGATGCAGTAGTCCTTCTTACTGTCAGACATTCATCTTTCTTTTCAACACTGTATGCCAACTTTAAGCAGAAAAATTAGGCAGTCTTATCACTAGATGATAATTTCTGGCACCTCCCCTCCTTTTCTCCCAGCTTCTAGCCTTTTGAACTTCCTGCTCCAAGACAGCACAGCTCTTGCATCTTTGTTAGAGCTCACAAGCCTCCACAGACCAACATGCACAGCTGTTCCTCCGGACACAGTTCACCCTTGTCTCTTTGCACCCACTGAAAGGAATCTTGGAGTGAGGGCAGAGGGCTGCATGGTAAAGGGCAGAACACAAGGTTAGAACCACAGCACTACTGGAATATGGTAATTTTCATATCTTCCATCTTTAAAACTGTGATAATACAGTAGGAATGAAGCAGAAATGACATGGGTTTAGCTTTTACTGAAACCCGGATAGAGAATCAAGCTCAGTCTTGCAAACTTGCCTATTTAAAGAAATATAAACAACTTGTTATTGTGATAAAAGCCCAAAGTGACCAGAACTGAGAAACCTTAACTGAACTTGCTTTCTGGCCTTACACATATGAAAGTCATTTGCATCCAGATAACTTGGCTCCTTTTTCTGCGTGTTTTCCTCAACCAAGTATGCATAACAAATCACTCTCCCACCTGTAACTGAGGTGCAAACTGGGATGTAGTACTCGGTAAAATTACCCACTGTTCTTACCTAGTGATCACAGCTTCCACTTAAGTTGGTTCCTCACTGGCTTTTGTCCAGCTACTCTGAGCATATAAAGGGGCCCTATTCATTCTTGTTTGAACACACCCCAAGTTGTTTCAAGTAAACTATGTTGTCTGCTGATCAAGGGGGTTTAGGTGCACAGCACAGGCATCAGCATAGTAAGAGGAAGAATTTTACCACAAGAATCATCCCAGTCTAGGCTGCCATCATTGTTCAAAACCCAACTGTTTTGAAGCCAGCTTGGGTATGTTGAACTGTGTCATGTTGCTTAGTGGATGTTTGATGTGTGTTAACAATCAGCAATAGCAATCATATTTATTTCAGCAGGACTGAACAGGAGTGGAGCTTCAGAAGAAACAAACAAACCCTAACCTTAAGAGCTTTTAATACATGCAAAGAAAACAGACCCTTTGGAAGGATTAAACAAATCACACAAGCAGAATTAATCACATGATGACAGCAAAAAGTGGGTCTGTTCCACTATTTTATTTTTAGAGAGAGGGAGTGGGAAAGAAAGGGTTTGTAGGGTTTTTAGCTGAAATTAAGATAAAGTCTCAAGTTGTTAGAGATTGAATTAACTGAAAAAAATCCTACTGACGTTGCCAGAACTCTTTCCAGTGCTTTGCATGGGTTTCAGATAGATACTATCTCACCACCTCTGGCCAAAGAATTCCCTAGAACAAAGGTTGCTTTTCATATCATGCCTCTATCGCATCCTGCAACTCTGGCTAGTTATTGGAAACTTGACTCAAATTTTATAGGATATAGGCAAATGCAGTTATATTGTAATAGTTCAAACATCACCATATACTATCTTTCCAATAAGAAAGATGAGACTGTTAACAAGTTAACACTGTCAGCTTTAAATAAAATATTGTGACTTTTTTTTTAGCTAATTCCTAGTTATTTCAATGAGATACGCAACTCTGCTTGTTACCTAGTGGTTTGATGCACTTGATTTTAACATAGAATAATTTAGGTTGGAAAAGACCTTTAAGATCATTGAGTCCAGCTGTTAGCTTAACACTATCAAGTCCACCACTAAACCGTGTCTCTTAGTGCCATGTCTACACATCTTTTAAACACCTCCAGGAAAGGTGACTCAACTACTTCCCTGGCAGCCTGTTCCAATGCTTGACAACCCCTTCTGTGAAGAAATTTTTCCTAATATCCAATCTAAGCCTTCCCTGGCACAACTTGAGGCTGTTTCATCTTGTCCTATCACTTGCTACTTGGGAGAATCAAGTAGCACCTTGCTACAATGTCCTTTCAGGTAGTTGTAGAGAGTGATAAGGTCTCCTCTGAGCTTTCTTTTCTCCAGACTAAACAACCCCTGTTCCCTCAGCTGCTCCTCATAAGACAGCTCCCTTCACCAGCTTCATTGTTCTTCTGTGGACACATACCCTCCCCTGAGACAGTGAATAAATTTTCACATAGTTTTGGATTTCCTCTCCCTTGGCTGGGAAATCTGTGCCTAACCATGTTATCCACATGCAGGTCCTCTTTTTGTGTTAGCATAAGATACTAAGAAAATACATGAGAGATAGATGTTATGGTGAGGAGAGAATAAAACCCAAAATTTCCCTTTGCGTAGCATATGTATCATTGTCGTACCCTCCACCTCTTTGCTTTCTCTGAAACATCAGATAAAAGCTGCAAGCCCATGATGTGGTGCCAGCCTAGCACGTTGTCGTTGCTTAGTTACAATTAGCTACACAGCTCACCTGGTAGTTTTAACTGGGAAAAATAAACAGGAAGATTTAGGAAGGTGGTAACTTGTTACGCTTTCCCTACAGTATCTGCTTAGATTCTCCTTATATCATGTAGTGTGTGTTACTTGTTCTTTTCCTATATGGGATATTCATAATACAGTACATTCACAGAAGCTGAGCACTGCTCTGCCAGAATCTTCAAAATTTATTAGTTTGACTGTGCCAGAAGGACCTGCACTTCTGCAAGCACTATGACCATCACCTTTAAAATTCAAGTTGCTTTCAAGTGTTTTAGGCTGGATAGTACAGAATTGACATGGACAACTGCTTCTAGTTGCTTTTGAAAATCTTAAGTTTTCACTTTCTTACACTCAGCAGCTTGTCTTGACATAAATAAAATGGATGTAAATGAAGAGTTAAGAAAATAAGTAATTAAAGCTCCATCTCATGTAGAGGTTGATTTAAAAAGACATTTTCCTTTTCTTTCAGGAGGGAAGAAGTGCTTAGCCCCAGTGCAGAAGTTCACAGTGATAGTCCCTCTATCTGTCCACACTGTCCATCTTCTGGGCATAATCATGCACTGACAAATGCCTTGTCAGACCACAGTTTAGGACCTTTCATCTTTTTCAGAATGGGTTTCCAGAGTCTCATCTTTGAGGCAGCTGCAAACCAAACCAGATGATCTTGTTTCTTCTGTTCAAATCTTAAGCAGCATGACCTCTCTAGAAAGAAGCTTCTTAACTCCAGGATATCCCAGCACTTTCAGGATTAATGTATGTTTAGTCCCTGCAGGGCTTTTACTATTTGATGAGGAGAAAGCCAATGAATTAATGTGAACACTGTGACCCTACTCCTCTAATGACCCTCAGTACTCCCTCAGGGCTTGGCAAGCACAGGAGGCCACCTTCACACTGTCATTTGTGATTTTGAGGAGCAAAAGGTAAGGCAGACTGGAAAAGGCAGATTATGGACTGAGACCTCTCCCATCTCATTTTTCTGGATAGCATTTTTCTCTCTGCTGGAGAGACTTGGGGCAGGGCTTACTGAGTAACACAAGATTAATTTCATTCTATATGTAATATGTGAGGTCTGTGGGTGAGAAATAACCAGGAGCATAAACTTTCCCCCTTCTGCAGCTTGTATTGCAAGATGCTAAACCACCATTATGACACTTCTGGAAAAAAACACATCAAGCAATGCACTGATGCTGTTGTGAGAATAATTAACTCTCAGTGTAGTTGCTTCTAGCTGCTTAAGTACTAGTATAATTCAGAATTTGTAAATGTATACACACTTTCATACACTTGTGCTCAAATATGATTCAGGCTCTTCCTCAGCATTTTCTTTCAGTGAAGCCAGATGTAGATATACTGGTGAGCTTATGATTACTCAAAAGCATTTACATAAGACAATAAAAACTTGCTTATAAAGATATTTCCAGAATGCACATAGGTTTTTAAGCAGTGTGCAATATGCATAAAGAAAATCTGGCAATCCAGAGGACAATGAAAACTCCTTAGGTGGGACATGAATCTAACCTAAGGTGCCTTCCAGTTGCTATTACTACCTCTGGTGAGTATTTCAAGTTAAGATCCCTGGTAATTTGAGAAGCGGGTGTGCTGCAATATTCTCAAAACGCTGAGGCTTTGAGGAATTATGAATCATTGGACCACAGCTGTCTGAGGACTTTCTGAACATCATCACATAAGATGTTATTTCAGTCTCTATTGGGAAACAGTTCGGAATGTTAAATTCCTGAGGGCAAGTCTTAAGGGTTTTTTAATTTTTAAATTAAATTATATTGCCATAATTCCTATTTAAGATTTTTTTTTTAATTGAAGACTTCAGTATTTGTTCCTGAAAACCTTTCTAAACAAATATTTGTTATCTGCTAGAAAAGTCAGCTTTTGCTCCCTAGTAAGGTACATTCCTTGTATCTATTTCAGGCATGTCAGACACAGGAGTCACTATTAACACTAATTTTTCTGAGAAGCAGAGGGTGAAAGCAGAAGGGATTTGAGACACTTCAGATATTATATGGATCAACAATGGTACAATTTGGTCTGAGAAACTATGTCAGAGTGCAGGTACCAAATAGCTGAATCCAGCAGTGTCTTGATCAGATGGATGGCCCTAGCACATTAGACTGTCAGGTTCCAGTCACACAAATATGAGAAAGAGAAAATGAGTGGAGAATTCTCATATTACTAGGACGTGTTCCCATAGCAAAATATAGTGGGCATAGGTTGCTGTTACATATGGTGCCTAGGGTACTTAACCAGGATCCAAGTCACAGTAATCTCACTAATAAGAGTCCACTTTGACCCCAGAATACATCCAGCAGAGAAAACAAGACACATCTCTTTTACAATCAGCTGAAACATATAGATGGCCAACACCCCTTGACAGCTGTTTTAACAGCTTTCTTGATTGTCACATGCCAATGAAGTCAACAGGATTTAAGTAAATGCAGTCATTCTTAACTGAATTAACAAGAGAGTCATAGAATTCTGCAGCACACCCAGAAGCTTTTCATGAGCTACAGGCTCGTAATGGTAGATGGCTCTAGTTCTTCACAGCCTTCAAGATCAGGCAACCTCCTCATTCTTCCTGGCATTGCTGGATGTCCTCACTTTGCATCTCATACAGGAAAACTCACAGTTCATGGTTTTAAGACAGCCCTCAATGTAAAAGCTCTTAACATGATGGGGATCCCCACTGGAGCTGTAAGATCATTCAGCAGTTTTAACTGGACTGCTCTCATGCGTACTGAATCATGTTATGCCATTTATTAAATGACAGTGAGAGGCGGTCCTGTCACAAGGACGCAGTTCCTTGTTAGGAACTGACCCCGGACAAACCCAGCTCCGCAGCGAGGCCCCGTTGCCCCGCCCCCACGCCCCACGCAGGCAGGCGGGAAGGGGCCGCCCTTCTGGGGGCGGGGCCTCTGTGCCAGCTCGGTGTTGGATGCGCCAGGTTCCTGCGCCGCTGCTGCCACCTCGGCGTGGGGACGGCTGACCGCGGACCGAGGCGAGTGCGAAGTGAGGCCTGGCCCAGCCTCCACGAGGTGTCCGGGGCCGTCCTGCCGGGCGGGGAGGGGCGCGGGGTACCGGCTGACGGCCTGGAATGGGGGCTGGGGACCGGCGGGAGCTCTGCCGAGCCGCTGGCGGGCGGTGTGGAGCAGGAAGAGCTGCGCCGGCTGCGCGTGGGCAGTGTCGCGCGCCGCGGACAGTGTAATGCCGGGGCTGGGCGCGCATGCGCCTGGGGCGCTCCTGAGCTTGTGTCGGATGTAGGTTGTGGTTGGACTCGGGGATCTTAAGGGTCTCTTCCAACCAAAATTATTTTATGGTTCTGCGCGAGGGTGGGTGCTGGGGAAAGCGGGCGGCGCGTGCGCACGTGAATGCGGCGGGTGGTCCTGAGGCGGGGGCGCGCACGGATCTGTGGTGGAGTTGAACGGAAATGGCCGTGGGAAGGTGTATGCGCACGCGCGTGTCTTTAAATCCTGCAAACGGAGCGGCGCTCACGAGTCTTTATCGATGGAATAAAGAGAACGATCGTAGGTGTTGCTGCTTACACCTGTCCACATGTGGGAGAAGGGAAAGTTTGTCCCTAGAAAGACACGTATGCGCTTTTGCATGTTGGAGGTGTGTTGAGGGACTGGCCTTGCACACGTGGATTTAACAGACCTGTAGTGGAAGCAAGCCTGAAGACAGATAGGTGCACACGTGTGCTACAAGGCAGAAGGGTTTTCCATGCAGACGTTTATGCTAATTCATATTGGGGTGTACAGCGGGAATGGTACTTTGCAGGTGTGGAAGAAAGGAGACACAGAAGGGCAGACCCTGCCCTTGGCTAATAAATCTATCTGTATAACTTGAGAGGTCTATAGGGGTTGATACCACATACAGACAAGGAAGGAGGGCAGTCAAGAGGTTGATCCCATTTGTTGGGCAAAATGATGCAAAGAGTTTCTTGCCTCAGCATGGCGTAATATGTGCTCAGGGTGATACAAGAAACAAACATGCTAGGTGGCAGTGAGAACACTTTTCTCACTTGCACAGATGTGTTCAAGGGGGCTTGCTGCAAGACTTGGTTTTGATCATTAACCTGCAAAGGGCTGCTGGAACAGGCACTGCATGTGTGTGCTTACAGGCCATACAGAAGCAATAGGTCTGTGGCTAAGGGAGTGTGGCATGAATACATTCACTAGCACATGTTGTGAGAAGAATTTTGGGCTGAATAACCTATATGCCTACTACACAGTGAAGCAAGTAGGAAGACCAAATGACTGCACAAGCACATAGACACATGGAGAGTTTAGAGATTGTAAAGAGGAGTATTCCTGGCTCTTTGATTTTGAAAATCATTGCTTCAGAAATATGAATGTAGAATATACAAGTGGCATCATTTGTTTGTGGAACACTGATAAAGAGGTGTCTCATGCACTTGGCATTGCACTTGGCATAAGTAGTAGATATTTGATTGATGTAAAATTTGGCCCAGAATCTCCCAGTCTTAAAAAGTCCTTGAACCTCTAATAGTCTAAAAGCCTTAAGATGGGATATGGAAGAGTAGTAGGCCAAAACAGCTAGAGATTAATTCTTTCAAGTAGTCTTTCATGGAGCACTGTTTTATTTCTTCTCCTTTCTGCTGAAGATTACGAGTCCTAGCAAGGTGGAAGAGTAAAATCTCTTGGAACAGTAAAATCTCAGACTAGATAAGGCTGTGTAGATCAAACTCAGTCTGTCATCAAGCACGTAGAAACTTAAAGGCAGCTGGTAGTGATTAATTATTTTAAAGAGTTTCAGTGAACAGTTCTGAAAAGAGGTTATTAGCCTGCAAAACCTATTAATAAATTTTAGAATTGTAGTGGTAACAAAATTATGTAGCTAGGACATTACAGCTCTCCTTGAAGGAATATACTGGTAAGGGTTGAAGGGACTTTGCTGTTACATGTTGACAGTGAATGGTATCTGAAAATTCAGAATTATTTTTGCATTTACAGGCTCAGAACTGGTCAAAGTCAAGAAAGAATTCTGCCTGGTTTTAAACTGTGATGTAGCAATACGTCACATTTCTTTAGAAATCATCACCCAGCTTAACCTGAAAAAACATAAACTGGTTAAATTGGTGGTAAATTTCTCTATGTAGTTAACACATATATTATATATTGGATTGTTATCTGTCCTTTTTGCTGGGGTAAATATTTTAGTTCCTCAGAAAAACACCTTCAAACTAGCAACAGTAGAACTGTGTCTGCACCACGGCAACTTTTTGTAACTATTGTGTTACAGAGTTTAAGGCAGTAGTAAAAATAATTCCACTTTGGGGCTTACTGAAACTTAATGTTAACAGAAGTTTAAATGCACAAATAGCATGAATTGCTTTTGATTCTGGTGAGTTCATATGCCTTTTAAGTATATCCACGTCTACCTCCAAAATTATTTCAAGAGACCTTTATTGCAGCCAATAGCAACTGTAATTAAATGTAACCTGTGTGGCCAGAAAGATGTGTGATCTCGTGATTCAGTTCTGGTAGATCTGTAGTTATGGTGAATCATGAGCTTGGGGTTTTTTTGCAACTGACATACTTAATATTTTAGGAGATGGTATTTTCTGGGTTTAGTTTGAAGGGTTCTAGAATATTAGACACTAACTATTCTGCTTCTTAAAAGCCTTCTTTGCCTAAATGAAAAGACAACTGCTATGTCTGAGGGGAAGTGATGGCTCTAGTTCAGGCAGGTAACTTGGAGTAAGCAGACTTTGGGTAAGCTTACTTTGTCACTTCCTTATTTTGTGCCCTTTTACTTTGGCTTCTCAGTTTATGTAGTACAGAATATGTATGCAGCCGTGACTGATTTGAAAAGTCTTGTGAGAGATTTGCTTCTAATTATACTAACGTTATTCATGCAGTTTCAAAGACAAGCTTATAGGGATGTCAGAAGTGGTCTTCACATCTTGAGTATTATTTTATTTGAAATAGTGGCTGTTTATACAGGCACAATGACAGAACTATCTCCAAAAAGAGGTTGTTTTAGAAATGAGAAAGGATTGGTTCTGTTAGATCTGAGTCTAGCTAATAAGGTTTCAGGTTGCACTCACTGATGCAGGATAACATGCTCTCTGACCTACCTTTATACAGCATCTAAAATCCTGGAAAGTACTCTCTACTTTTTCAACATGAGGTACTGAGTTTCTGAAATACATTGAAAGTACTTCAAGCTTTTTGGACAGAAAGGAAGACAAGAATAAATTAAACCAGCCATCATATAGGCACATAGCTGCAGTTGTTTTCAGCATGAGGAAATAATTAATTTGCTTGAACTGCCAAAAAAAAAGTGTCATCTGACTCTTTGAAAATGTAAAACAGTAGTTAATTAACATACTACTTTTGAAGTAAGTTTCAAATGTAAATTCAAATGAAGAGTCTCAGTGTAAACTAAATAATACCTATTACTTTATGGCTGAATCCATAGAACTCAGCTTAATTTGTCATGAACCCGATGCTGACATTCCAGAACTGTAACTATTCTACTGAAGTTGATTGGCATAGCCATAGCTGCTTTGCTTGAGTAAATGAGAAATGCCATTTCTTATGAGCTTAGTAATGGCAGCTGTCTTTGCTTTTTCCAACTTCAGTTTTATTCTAAAAAGTAGTATAAACTACTCTCTCAGGAATCGTGGTTGTTGGAGTTCAACTAGAAAAAACACCACTG
The DNA here is from genome assembly GCF_963082525.1 of Nesoenas mayeri. Taxonomy (NCBI): domain Eukaryota; kingdom Metazoa; phylum Chordata; class Aves; order Columbiformes; family Columbidae; genus Nesoenas; species Nesoenas mayeri. Next base: position 36,996,613 of record NC_137542.1, read on the forward strand.
TCAGTCATAGTTCTGCAGAGCCATAATGAATTGCAACTGGAGGCTAGAAATATATCTTACCTTTGACAACTTGGGATAGATTCCTGGTCACCCTAACACTAGTATTAAACCAAAACATTGTTTCATTATATGTGATAAAACCTAAAATAATCTGTGTTAAAAATGGGGCAATTTTTGAAAAGTTGCTGGATCCTGTAAGAGGGATATCACAATAGCTTCTCTTAAAAAAATTACTGGGAAAAAAAAATTAAGTGTAATATAAAAGGAGCATCAAATTGGATGTCAATATTGTCATGCTTGCATAGAGCTGCCCAGAAAAAGCTTCCCTAGCTGTAAAACCATTGGAGAGGTTGATACTGCTCTGAGTCAAAGGTGAGCAATCCTCATGCATTAATCTGGAAAAAGTTTACTTGCTATTAAATTGGAGAATAAGTCTGACATATTAGATTTCATACCGAAAGTATGGTACTCACTTAGAGTACAGTTATTTTGGGAAAGAGGACAACAAAAAATTACAAACAGCTGGTCTGATACCCTCTGCTACCAACTTAGTTTCTGTCAGGGGCAAGGGGAGAATTTGGGTTATTTTGAGGGAGTTATTACTGTATAATTTTTAATAGGTGTTTCTTGTTCGCTAATTTTTTCCCAATTCCTAAATAAAAAAAACCAAAAAAGGCAAGGCAAAATGGTAAACAAAGGATAGGTAAACATTTAAAATCATTGCATAGTTCAAGCAGCTACTAAAGAAGCTGTAAAACTGGATTAGGGAATACATTGTATTACAGTAACTGTTGGTGTTGCTTGTAAATATACCAAGTTCCTTTGGCATTTCAATTGTCAGAACCCCCCTTTTTTTTCCCAATAGCCTCCAGATTGTCTGGTGGTACTCATCATCCTTATTCGTCTACTTGTCTCCAAAAGCTGTTGTCTTATTGTAACCTAATATTATGCTACGTAATATCTTGATGTACTTTGGCCTGCAAAATGGTATGGGAGGCTTTAGAAGTCAATGTTTAACTCATTTTATCTCACCAAAGTGTGTTTAACAGATACATAAACTGACTCAGGCCAAAACTTTCTCTTTTTGTTCACAGAGTCCATCAGTGAATCTTTTAGCAGTTTGTTGCATTCTGTGGTTTTAGAATATGAGTTGTTGGGTTTTTTTTCTTTCATTTATTAAGATATCAGTAGTTTTTCTGCTTATACAGAAGTTTCCATCTGATCAGGAAAAAGTAATTTTACTGTATAATTACAGTTGAAATTCATAATACTTAAATATTGTTTATGTAGACATTTTTGTATATTATTTATAGAAATAGAGGTATTAAATATAAGTGAGTTTTAACTAAAAAAAAAAATCTGTCCTTTTCTAAACTATTGTAATGATAGATACTCTAAGGTATCAGTTGTCTGTCATCAATGGATGAACTACTATGTGTCCACAGTTCTGGGCTGCACTTGTGTATGCTGTTCATGAAGTGTACCATTTACTTGCCCTAAAGATTATTATTAATGCTGCTGCTTTCTTTTTTTTTCCTTCTCTATTATTTCAGGAATTCTATTTCAAGAATCTTTCAAAACAGAAACAAAAAGAAGTCATGGAGAAGAATGGAAACAACCACAAACTTCGTGTTTGTGTTGCTACTTGCAATCGTGCTGATTATTCAAAATTAGCTCCCATTATGTTTGGTATTAAGGCAGAACCACAGTTCTTTGAGCTTGATGTCATAGTGCTTGGTTCCCACCTGATTGATGATTATGGGTAAAGTGATTTTTTTTATATGTCTGCCAATCTGTTTCTGGGGTATTAGTATTAACATAATGAATGTTAGGTAACAAAATTTTTGTCATCACAAATGTACACAACAAAATTTTAAATTTATTTTTTAGATTTTATTTTGCAGCCCTTCTGGGATTGTATATTTCTGGTTTTTTCCGACCAATCTTGGAATTTTAGAAAGTTTTGTGTAAATGCTGTAATTAAGGTCTTCAACAGTATCACAGACTATATGAATGGAGAAACTCAATTTATTCAGATTTCCCTAAGAATCTGGTGATTATTGAATGGAAATTGGTACAGTTTTTAATTTTCACAGAGGAAAGATAATCTTCAGTCATTTTAAGTTGCAACCCTTCCATTCTGCATAGTTACTGGATACAGTACTTATTTCATATCCTAGGTAAGTAATTATTCTTACTTCCAGGACTGCGAGGAAGGAAAGGATGGTTGTCTCATTCTGACAAAATGAATAACTGATAGATACGTTAGGTATAGTTTGGCAGGAGAGATTACGTTCTCCTCCATAACACCCTATAATTAAGCAGTCAGATCACCTGACCAGGAGGATGGATTGTCTTGGTTCAGCTCCTGAATATTCTCATGTTTGCTGGAGAAAGGGCATAAAGAACAGCATGTGTGTTCTTGCTGGGCTTGTGGTTGTTGGTTGGTTGGTTTTGCTCAGGCTGCATTTATCAGATAGAGCCCAGTAAGTGAAACAGGAAAATGTTTAATCAGACTTTAGCATAAGGCTTGCAGCATGTAAGCATTGTTGAAATTTGAGAAATGTTATGCGTATCTTCAAGTAAAGACAGTTTTGGAATTTCCAACAAGAAATTTTGGTACTTCACAAGGTAGGGTGTGAGGAAGCTACATTTTTTCAAACTGCTGAAACAGGAAGTTCCACTGCTGCCCATCCTCAGTATGGTGCTCTGTTCCTTATTTTGTATTGGATGTTGTTTCCATCTAATAACATGGCAAGGTGAATTAAAAAACACAAAACTAACCTGATTTAAGGAAAAAAAAATCAAACCTCTTGCTAAGTCAGCATTTTGAATTGCATCCTATCTGATTGGTAAAATAAGGTAATCTCATTTCATTTGCTATAGTCTTGAATCCTTTGTCTGCAAGACATGTGCAAAGTAATGTGAAATACTATTTTTTCCAGTTCCAAGGTGTTTAATACCTATCTCTCTGATGCAAATGATTTCTAATGCACAAAGCAATAGAGATTTTGATCTGACAAATGTTGCTGTTCGTTTCTTTGTTGTAAGTTTTCTTAAACCCCTGGTACTGCTTAAGGGTTTTTTGGGGACCTAGCCCAGCACTCCTTAGTCTGTAGGTTCCTAGAGAATTAGTGGCTCCTGAAAATGTATGTGTTCTAGTGATTTGAGTAGGATAATCAACAGTAACAGAATTCAAATGATAGTGATCCTGTGAAATGTTTCATACTGAAATGTTTGGAGGATAATACAAGAAACAAAACAAAAATGCACAGTCTTCTTTGTTTCCTAGATTGTGACCTTTCAGAAGGGAAAGAATATAAAAGAAAAGATAATGAAGTTTTTTGAGAAAAATGCACACAGTAGAGAAAAAGCCAGGTCTATGAAGGGCAATTGTAAAGGCATTTGGAAATGTAACGCAGTTTATGCTATAAAAATCAGAGCTGCTTCACTTGGTCATATATATAAAAAAAAAAAAAAAGATTTGCCTTAAAAACCAAAAACCTGACAAGTTACTTGTAGGAATGTATCCTGTGTGTTACAGCAGTGATCAGAACTGAATACACAGATAGGGTTTTCTTTACTTACACAGAGTGGAGATTGGTTCTTTATTTGAGCTGGAGCACTCACCTTGCAGATTGTGAAATTTTAATTTGCAGAATTTGAGTAGCAGAGTGGATTTAATGAAAATTAAATCTGATTTAAATTAGTTTAAAAGTGTAATAAAACACTGTAATTAAACAGTGAATGTGTCAGATAGGTTGAAGACAGACTTGGAAAACTACTGGGGTTTTTCTCTCTTACTCCATGTAGAGTGTGCAATTACTTAAGTCAGGTTTAGTGAATGTGGAAGAGAAGTAATCTTACAGAGATGTGTGATCTTTCATATTTCAGATACGTAACTGTAAACAATAACAATTCTCAGTATTCAAGGAATGTTTTTACTTTCTCATTATGGAATGAAGCTGGTAGTATGTGTGGAAAACCACCTCTCTTTAGTGCAAAAGCCTGTTTCCTTTGAATTTAAGGCCTCTTTGTGCAGTGTATGAGTATGTAAGTCTGGATACAGCTCAAACACAGAATCTAAAAATTGGATGCTAGCTGCAGGATGTTTTCCGTGAACATACAGGCCTCAGCTTTGCATCATATCTATTATATATTTGTCCAGCAAAGTCAATATATGGGCCAATATGACTTCCTGAAAGGAAATAATACCATATCTGTTCTCTCTGCAAACATGATCGACAAGTTCAGCAGAGCTCCTTATTAAAGGTGTCTAGAAACACTTGATGCTTGGAATATGAGAGACGTGTTCATATGGATGAGAACATTCTGTTAAAATCTTAAAACCCAGTTTCCTCAATGAAGGAGATGTGATAATCAGACCTTTGTTCAAACCCAATACAACTATTCTTATACAGTTATTTTGTCAGGTTATGTTGCTGTAAAACAGAGTTGTATTTATTCTAACCCTTTTCCTCTTACCTTCAGTAATACCTATCGTATGATCGAACAAGATGACTTTGATATTCATACAAGATTGCACACCATTGTGAGAGGGGAGGATGAGGCAGCTATGGTGGAATCAGTGGGCCTTGCATTAGTCAAGTTACCGGATGTCCTGAACCGCCTGAAACCTGACATAATGATAGTTCATGGGGACAGATTTGATGCTTTGGCCCTGGCCACATCTGCAGCCCTGATGAATATTCGCATTCTTCACATTGAAGGTGGGGAAGTCAGTGGGACCATTGATGACTCTATCAGACACGCTATAACCAAACTGGCCCATTACCACGTGTGCTGCACAAGGAGTGCAGAGCAGCATTTGATAGCCATGTGTGAAGACCACGACCGCATCCTTTTAGCAGGCTGCCCCTCATATGACAAGCTTCTCTCTGCCAAAAATAAGGACTACATGAGTATTATATGCATGTGGCTAGGTGAGCAATCAATTTTTTGTATTTTTCATACAGCTTTCAAAACTAGACAAACTTGGGAGCTGGGTTATCAGTGTGTGGGATCTGTTGACCAGTGGCTCTGAGAAGAGTACAGGAAGGAGACTGACTTCCTGCTAATAAGTTTAACTTGGCTTAATTGGAGGTGATTATCAAACATCAACCTGCTGCTTCTGAAAAAAACTACTATATTTGGTAATAGTATCTAGCATTTCTTTCTTTCTACATTTTTTTTTGTTCTGTGTTCTACCATGTATAGCTGGAAAGATACAAATCTGTCCTGGTAGACGCATCTGGTCCTTTTGCCAAATCAAAACACCCAGCTCCTTAAATGGGTAATTTGTGTGAGCTGAACAACTTAAAAATAGAACAGTTTTATATGAACAGTTGTTTTGATGTAAAGGATGTATTCAAATAGAATCAAAGCTATTCAAGACTGGTCTAAAAAAAGCAATGGGAATGTATATTATTAACATTATTTTGAGGAATACACTGCAACAGGGCAACATGGGCCAAAGGTTTTTGGTGTTTCTCATTCATTTAGTTACGTTTAATTTCTGTAAACAGTGGGGGTTTGTGTTTGCTTTTTATCTTTGACAAAGCGATCTCCTGTATGGCACATTAACCTGTCTAATTGGAAGCTGGGATCTTCCTAGATTGGTAGGTGAATATTTTGCAGATAAACTTTCTTTTCATATGTTCTAAAACAAGGATCATTGACTTTTTTAAAGAAATGGGAATGAAGTCTTTGCTTGAGGATGGACAACTGACAGAAAACCTGAGCAGCTTCAGGCGTTTCATATTATTCCATATTTACACCGCTGTGAGAACAGGCTCTTGACCTTGGTATAGTCTTGAAAAGCTTTACATGTAGGCCTACAAATGAAGAGTTTGTTGGGGTTTAGGTAGTGGTCTCTAAAGTTATAAAGCTTGCCTAGAGAGGAAAATAATAAGCTAGATCCTCCTGTTACTCCCTTGAGTTTTATTGTAACATTGAAACTTGTTAGATATCCCATTCAGTGCCTTGATTGTTCAAGCTTTCATATCAGTAGTTTCAAAAGTAAATCCTCCTTTCCTGTTACTATTCTATTCCAATAAAAAAAAAATGTTTCTTGGCTCCATTTGGACAGGTGAAGATGTCAAAACCAGAGATTACATAGTTGCTCTGCAACATCCTGTAACTACAGATATTAAACATTCCATAAAGATGTTTGAGCTGACACTAGATGCACTCATCTCGTTCAACAAAAGAACACTTGTTCTATTCCCTAATGTAGATGCAGGTGAGTAAAATACCTTCATGACAGAGGGACACATAACAGATTGTCTTTAAACCATACGTTAGTTCTTGTAGATTGCTTTTATCCCAGAACTTCCAGCCAGATGGAAGTAGCTGGATGGTCTCAGCATCAGGTGTGCATCTGCTGCAGCTCCATGTTGACATTGCTGGAGGACACTTCAGCTTTTCAGCGTGCAGAGAAAGATGAAGAGAAACCACGTGACATGTAGAAGCAGTATTAATGCCTCTTAAATTAACTAAAACAACAAAAGTATTTTTGCAGTTGATTTTGGGATCAAACTTGGGCTTACGTGCCCAGCTCTGCAACTTGCACTGTGAGGATAAAAACAGAACAAAATCAGTTTGGAGCTGGCAACTCAATGAACTGCTATTAGCTCCCTTGCACATTTGGACTTTTCATTTAACAACAGAGCTTGAATAATTTATTCTAATTCTTGTTTTTCTGTAGGAAGCAAAGAGATGGTTCGGGTGATGAGGAAGAAAGGCATTGAACATCATCCCAACTTTCGGGCAGTAAAGCACGTCCCATTTGACCAGTTCATTCAGCTAGTTGCCCATGCTGGTTGCATGATTGGTAACAGCAGTTGTGGTGTTAGAGAGGTGGGCGCCTTTGGTACACCTGTCATCAACTTGGGGACACGTCAGACAGGAAGAGAAACAGGTACATGTTTGCATAACTATTTTAATTTCCTCATGGGTTTGCGTTTTTTTTCTTCTATGGGATAAAGTCAGATGAACGCTTGAGGGAGGCAGTATCAGTGCAAGAGAATTTTTGACCCATTTTAAAGCTTTGCTGGCTATTCCTGTTTCATGTTAATGCTGCTTGTATATTTTACATAAGATAATGAGGCTTTTCTCTATAGACAGGTTAAAATATAACTCCGTTTGCAGTGGATTCCATTTAGCAGAATAGGCAACTATTCGTTCTCCTTTGTAGCTAGTTTGATGTTTGACATGTATTACGGTATCATTCTGAAAAATACAAATTCTTCACCACTTCAGGAAGGAACTGTATTGTGGTATTTCACAGACATGCAGATATGACACAAATAGAAATTTACCATTTTCATCTGTGCATTTGTAATTTAATAACAGAATTCTGTTGCAGGCTAATATTCTACACTCTGGTGGTTTGTAATGCATGACAACATATCATAGGAGTCACCGTTGCTTTATTGGGAGCAAGGGGAGGCACATAATTGATGAAGAGCAGTGTTGATCTGGCTGTAGTCTTTTCTGCTCAGGGGAAAAAAAAATAATTATTTCTTAATTTCTAGAGCAGTTCGTATTCTCTAATGTAATTTGAGGAGCTGACCTGTCCTATTATGTTTTTGTCATCTAGGTGAAAATGTTCTTCATGTTCGTGATGCTGATACACAGGATAAGATTCTGCATGCTCTACAGCTGCAATTTGGTAAACAGTACCCATGGTAAGTATATTCATAGTGTTTCATTGGAGGGAATGTTAAAGCAGTAGAGTAAAAGGCATTTAGTCATGAAGATGGTTTATCATATTTGATTGGAATGCTTTTAATGCACTAATCTGAGGTTACAAATTATTTTTCATTTTATGTACTCCATTCAAAATCATAGTGCAATGCCCAGTATTCAGATTAGTATTTGCAGAGCAAAATGTTACTAGTAATGTTTTGATATAACTAAGAATTTAATGTCCAACAGAAAGTCAAGACGACAAAATTCTTGTGTTAGCTTAGACTGCTATGATTAAGAGAGCTCGTTCCAAAGGAGCAGCATGGGGCAGAACATCCTGTCTGCTTACCCCTGACTCCTGGCTGAAGGACATGCTACTTTATAGCTGGATTGACCTAAGGTGTGATACATCGAGAGTCCTGAGTGCAAGCTTCCAGGGGAGCTGCAGGATTACAGCAAGACGCTTTTTATTATTCTTCAGCTATGGAGCACTGACCCTCAGTTCTTTAATGTGTAAGTTCTTAAAAGCATCAGGGTATAATAGTTGTCCAATTAAGCATAAGAATCAAAAGTATATTTTTTGAGAACCTCAACAGAGCAATAAAACTGAATTGTGTTATACCAAATGTCTGACAGCATCTACTATGGTATTTTAAAACCAGACTTATATGTTGAAAACTGACATGAATGTACAGTTTATTACTACATAGTGGTTGTCTGTGTGATAAGTACATCTTGTCTGGACTTGTAGCACATACATAAACTTTTCATAATTTTAGATCTTAATTATGTGGATCCTTTCATTAAGCTCTTAATTTTTTTTTTACATCATTAGCTTTCCAGTTTTCTAATTTCCCTGTTTTGTATTCCAAAATTGAGCTAATGCCAAACTTGCACCTCTGTTGTGTGATCTTCAAAGTACTGACACTATCTACCATATGCCATGACAGGTTTGTGTAGTGTGAGCTGCAGTATTGTTATGATAGTTGTATCATAATTTTGTAATACCACAGTGTTACATCCTTCTGTTATATAAAGAACTTTCTCTATTGCAGTGTTATTTCCAATGAAATTGTTTTGGTTTCGTTTGTTTTTTTCATGTTATAGCTCAAAAATATATGGAGATGGTAATGCTGTTCCAAGGATTTTGAAGTTCCTTAAATCTATTGACCTCAACGAACCATTGCAAAAGAAGTTCTGTTTTCCTCCTGTCAAAGATAATATCTCTCAAGATATTGACCATATTCTGGAGACACAGAGTGCTCTAGCTGTGGATCTAGGCGGAACAAATCTCCGAGTAGCAATTGTCAGTATGAAGGTAAATATTCTGTTGTGCTTTTAGACATTATGCAAACTCCATTAGGCTTTGTGGTTCTGTTCCTACCATGGGGATATGGGCTTATGATGCAAAAGAGCTCAAAAATAAAGTAGTGCTGTCCTTTTTTGGTGTTTAGGGGTTAGGTAGATTTTAGCTTATTTGTTGCACCTCTTACAAGGTCTTGAAACAACTTGCCTGCTGGTTTGCTTTTGGCAGACTGCTGTTAAAGTAGCAAAGCCTGTTAGCTGGTGCATTGTCCTAGCTGCTCCCTCTCTGTGGGAAGTCATATAGACCTTGAAGAATAGGACAACATTCAGATGTGTTGGTTCCCCATAAAAGATTACTTAGTTCACTCTGCAACTTTTTATATGTCAAGCAAAAAGGGAAAGGCTCCAAAAGCTGAGTTTTTACTTCCCCACTGCCTTACATAGCCATGTAATGGACACACAGACCCATTTTGAGCAACAACCAGCATCTAGCAAAGCAATTTACTGAGGAAGAGTGGTGGGCTCATGGTGGTTGGGCTCAGGATACAGAACTTTGCATCTCTTCTATCAAGAGAACAGCCAGTAATCAAAAATTCTCAGTACGTTCCTGCATAGAAGCATAATTGGTGAGACATTATCATGCCTCAGTTGAACAGTGTTTGCTGTAATGCATCACACCACAGAGATGTAGACCAATTGGAAAGAGAATAAGGAGGAAAAACAACAATAATTATTACAGACATGGAAAACAGGGAGAAGTTGAAGAATCTACAATTATCTAGAGAAGAGGAAAGTGACTGGCAGGGGTGGAAGGGGAAAGTCTCTTCTATGGACAGAAAAATCAGATTCACTTGTGCACAAGCAAGTAGTACAGTATTAAAACAGTGGAAGGAAAATTCAAAAGTTTTTCTTATTATCCGGCTTAGCTGTCAATGCAAGAGAAGCCTGAGATAGTCTGGAAGGGTATGTTGTTTTTTTCATTGCCAAAATAGTAGGAACTGGTTTTAAAAGGTCTCTTAAAACCAGCTGAATTATAGTCTGTTGATCTTGCATTGGAAAAGGGTATTGGATTTGAGTTGTATGATGATCTTCTAAAATTCCTAAAATGGTTTTTGGTAGGTTGTTTTGGTTTGGTTTTGGGTTTTTTTGTTTTGTTTGTTTGTTTTAATTGTGTTGATTGTGTCCTTTGTATAAAGATATGTTTGATGGTTTAATACCATCATCAGAATAAGTAGAATTTGATATATATACTAGAATTCATAGAGACTTTAAAGATGAATGAGTTTTGGGTCTGAAGTACCTCTCTTCCTGTAAAAGTGTAACCCATTTGAAATAGGCTTGAACTTACAGCCTTGTAAAAGCTGTATGGAGAGATGTTCAGGTTTAGGGATACTGTGTAATTTAATGGTCACCATGCTTAGAAGTCCCTCAACCCATTTCTCTGGTAATGGCGCAGTAGGAAGCTTTCCTTTGCCTGTGTAATAGCACAGATAAGTATGCATTGCTTGTGTAGCTCTACTAGTCATAGATAACATATTACAAATAATAGTTAGGACTGGAGAATTTTAACTCATTTAGATACCTGTCTTCCTGTTTGGGAAAAAAAAAATCTTGAATTCTGCAACACTTAAAAAGTGTGAATAAAACTCATGTTAAGAAGTCTTTTGTTTTTATTCCTAACAGTATTGGACAATTACTTCTGCCATTACACTGCATACTTCCAGAAAACTAGATCAGTTAGACATATTTACCCAGGAAGAAAAGTTGCCTAAAGGAAGATGAAGTGCTGTGTAAATTAATATTATATGGTCCAGAATTTTTGCGTTCATTCAAAAGGAGATGTCTGGCAGATCCTTAATGTCTTTAAGACAACTTTTAAAAGTATATTGTTATAGAAGTAAAATTGACATCACATTTTCTGCCAACACAGCCTAGGAAAAAAAAAAATCCCGTCCATTTTGCAGAGTGTAGCTTGAGGTGGCATTTATGAAAGTTGAAATGTTAGTAAATTGTAGAGTGAAAAGGGTCAGATGTTCATAATAAAATCTACACCACAGATGTAAGCATTTAACAGGAAATGGCAAAGTTGAAGGTGTAGTTTTCTTTTCATTAGGAAAATAACTGAGTGTTCAAAAACTCCCGATAATGTTTTGTCTTCCAAAATAACTTAGTCTGATTTCCAACCCCCATCCAAACCAAAAGCTGAAAGGAAACTAAACATAAAAATCCCTGAACCCTACTGCTGGTGTGATGCTGAGATGATGGGATCTAATACTCAAACCATTGATGTATTGCAATTTTCTAAGTTATTTTGACAACAATGACTCAGCCATGTTGCTTTTAGACCATCTTTGTTACTCCTTTTTGCTTAGCTGTATTAATACAATGCTGTTCACTTCCATATATTGTAGAATACTGGGGGCATAATAGGGAGAATAGCATTGCTAACCAGCATATCTTCTGCAGTTTCCTGGCTGAATCCTGCAATATTAACATTACATTAAGATTAGTTTCTTAGTACTCACAGACTCAGGCACGTATAATGAATGCCTTCATTACCACTGCATGACTCCTAGGGCTGAAAATAAACCCTTCCTCCTGGACCCTCCCTCCCCCCCAAAACATACGTCACAGTAAATGGCACTCCGGAAATACTTCAAGTGACTCAGAAGTATGTTGCTTAGAAAAAAAGTTATTTCTGAAAGGACAGTAAATTTTGCATTGAAATTTCTAGCATTTCTTTCTGGATGACGCTCCTCCTGGTAGTAAAACAGTGGTGCCTGTGACACCAGGCAAAACTTTGATGTAGTCAAATTGGAAACGTTATTCTTCAAGCACTATGGTTTTCTGTCCTTTTTAGCAATTGCTACTCTCTTTTTTTTCTTAAACACTTTTAACACTTTACTATTGAGTATAAATGTATTGCTGTATCACAATTTAGTCCTAACAACAGTTCAAGTAGCTCCTGTGATATTTCTTTATACAATCTACGTGTTCATTGAAATATGTATTTTATTTCAGACAGGAGAGGTTGATTACAGAAGCACAATGCAATGCCTAATCTTGCAAACTTGTCTCCCAGAGCTGTTAGGAATTTTGCACAGAATAGCGTGTAAGTCAAGAACTAAGGCACACACCTGTATTCTTTTTTTAAGACCAAAGTGATGACTCTTTGTTTTCAAGTTGAACTGTAGTTTAAATTGAAATTTCATAATGAAGTAAATTTCTGTAAGGCATGTTTTGTTGTTTTTTATTTCTAGGGTGAAATAGTTAAGAAGTATACCCAGCTCAACCCTAAAACTTATGAAGACAGACTAGAATTAATTCTAAAGATGTGTGTAGAGGCTGCGTCAGAGGCACTAACTGTGAACTGCAGAATTTTGGGAGTAGGTAAGTTAACAAACATTAACTTTGTCTTTTCATCTAAGTTTTTTAACATGAAATCACTAGTGATTAATTTAAAACACCTATCTAAACTGTATCTAAAATGTGTAATAGATAGATTTTTGTGGATTTTGAAGCTCACTGTAGTCTCCGAATTACGAGTCAGATACTTAGTGTATATTAAATATCTCTTTAAACAACAGGAGCTGAGTCAAGTTCCCTGTACTGTTTGTAAGCCTTTTTTTTATAGCCAGGATCGACCGTGCAGCAGAATTCCCAGTTACACTAAAGCAAAGTAAAAAGACTAAAACATTAGATTAAATTTGCAGCTAACAGAGATAAAAGCAGCCTTTTTGTTGATTTCTGGTGTAGTTACACTGCAGTAGAGTTCCGAGTTAATCTGTGTTTAAACCATAGGGGACTTCTTCAGTTTAATGATAACTGAGAGCTTTGGTCTTAGATATTACAGTTATTTATGAAGGTGTCAATTAGTGTGTCCTGGATTTTTAAGGAGGACATAAAATCCTAATTTTAGCTGAAAAATGCTCCAAAAGATGCTTCTACAGACCAAAACTTACTTGAATCAAACAGTGTAAAGAAAATTTAATTTGACCTTCTTTTAAAAGTATTTTTCAAAACAATAAATACACAAAGCCATATGAAGCGATGTGTCAGATCTTCAAATATTTCAGACTATCTGTTGGGTAATATACATGACTCTACTACCCACATTATTTTACGCTGCATCTTGAAAGTTTCATAGTTCTTTCAAAAAAGATGGTAAACCTTGTGGTAGTCACTACTGCAAGTATGTAAGAAGAGTTCACAGTCAGCTACCTTTGTTAGGATAATGAAACTATAAACTGGTTTACAGAGGTTTATATATGCAGGAAAACTTTCCTTTAGTTTGTCATTTTACAAGAATTACATTCTATTTATTCTTTAGTCCCCTTCCTTCTGTGACTGATTGCCTACTGTTCAATTACTGAAAGGGGGAAGGTGTTACTACAGAATAAGAAATTGCTTACCTGAGTATTTTGGTTAGCTGCTCTTTGTCTCATTAGGAATCGTAGTTTGAATCAGAATACTAGCTGAAATTGAGACTTCTCTTTAGAGAAGTCTAATTATTCGTATGGGAATAATTAGCCTTAAGGCTAATAATCATAAGATAGAGAGTTCCTGTGACTCAGGAGAAATTTTTGCAAGACTGAGCAGAAGGGCTGGACTTAATCCTGGACTTTTTATCAGTAACACTGGCCTTCTTCCACCTGTTAACCATTGGAAATGAATAAGGAGAAAGAGCTACTAACAGAAAACGATGAAAAGAAAAAAGTGGTTTCCTCCTTTTAGTCCTGTAAACTGCTGTCAGCACTCAAAATACTAGCTACATAAGCATAACCCTTGGAGAACTCCTGCTAAGACAACACAGGTTTGTAGAGTGATTAAAATGTAGGACTCAATCACAATTTTAATTATCTTTTTGTCTTGGTTATCAAATAAGTCTAGATTGCAACAGCTCTGCAGTTAGTTTCAATTTTTTTTACTGTGGTTTGTTTGGGCTTTTTTTTTTCTACAAAGCATTTATATTAAAAACAGATTTATGAAAATGAGGGGAAAGTAAAGAACTATCAGGCCCAAGGAACACTAGAAGCTGTTACTGATTTTTTTAATTTTTTTTTTTAAATTTTTGCAAAACACAAATTTTAAAACCAAAAGAGACCCAGATCTAGACAAAAATGTTGCATAGAGATACTTGTCAGAACTACCTATTTACTGGATGATTTGGGCTTTACAAAGTGAGATTTTTTTGGGGTCTTACAGCTTTAATGTTAAATTCAGCTCTTTGTCTTGTAGACTTTGTGTCTGCCTTCTATTATAATTTTAACACTGAGACTGTTTTTTTCTTAACATCTTTAGATAAGTGACACAATTAAATAATCTTTGTGCAATGATGAATAGATAACATGTTCAGACTTTGTGGTCTAGAGCTAAATACCTCCATAACAGAGTGGCCTGCATTTTTAAGGTCCTGACTTCAGAAGCCTCTCCAGCTAGTGAAAATTGATTTGGCTAATAGTGCCTATTATTAGCCATTATTTTGTTCAGGAGACAAATCTCTGAACACAGTCTTGACATTTCTGCAAAACAATGTATTTTTCAATAGAAATTACTACTCAAAGTCCAGTGATTATATTTAGTCATTCTAAATCTTGAGAGTTACAGCAAATTTCAGCACACTTCCACAGTTGCAGGGTTTGAACAATTTATCTTGCACAGTTTGCTATTGTTTGTCTTTCATACTTGACTAAAAACAAACACAGGTATTAAGTGATTTGCTGCAATTTTGCCTAAAGTGGGAACATTAACTCTCTTGACTAACACTAATCATCACCCACCTACCTAGTCTTAAGATACTGTCTGCATTGTGATTAGAGCAATGGAGTTCTGTAAATTACCCTTACATGTCAGAAATTGCACTGCCACTAATACTGAGAAATTTTTGCTTGCATGCTCTGCTTCAAAGACTAGTATTAGAAATAAAAATATTTGTAATTGCAAAGAGAAAAATACATCTTTTACTTAAAGTGTTACACAGACTTGGTTTTGATTTTTCTCTCCTGTATTTCTGGGACTCAGGTATTTCCACAGGTGGACGCGTAAACCCCAGAGAAGGAATTGTGCTTCACTCTACAAAACTTATTCAGGAGTGGAGCTCTGTGGATCTCAGAACCCCGATATCTGATGCTCTGCACCTGCCAGTCTGGGTGGACAATGATGGAAACTGTGCTGCTCTAGCAGAGAGGAAATTTGGTCACGGAAAAGGAATAGAAAATTTTGTAACACTCATTACTGGTACAGGTGGGTATGCTATAGTTCAATGACATGCAAAGTCAAAATACCAGCACCATTACTCAGAGGCTCAACTGATCCTAAAAGGATAAACACCACTACTGTGCCTGGAAAACCCTAATATATTACATTCTTAAATCAAAAATCTTTTTGCCATTATATCTATTTATTTCTTTTAGTGTACTTTTTAATCTATTCGGGCAAGTGAAGCCTTTTGCGTAGTATAATTTTCTTGATAAAAGAAGTTCTGCTGACACAGCTATGCAGGCATTCAATTTTTTCAAAATAAGGAAAATCTGAGCAACTTTAGCTGGAATAATTTTGCTTTTTTTCAGCTTTATAGCTTAATTCTCTTCCAGCTGCATAAATACAAGCCAGATCAGGATGTGTATCTAGGAGGTAAGCAACCTAATAGGAGAGATGACACTTATTATATCTCAAATGCAAATGTGGGGTAACTTTTATTATTTGTTAAGTTTATAGTCCTTCAGAATGGTGGCATTAATAACTAGCTGATTAATCCCCACATAAGGCTTGGGACAGGGCAGCAAAGGATCACAGGTTTAAGTGTCCCGGCACTTTACATCATAGGTTTAGCTATCTAAATACAGCATTAATACACAGTTGGGAGTGATGCCATGGGAAGCTTATGTGGAGGATGAAGGAGCTAGTGAGTGCTGGGAGTCTTTCAAGAATGCTCTCCTGAAAGCACAAAAACAATTCACTCCCTTTAAAGGTAGGGGAAGTAGGCAGAGTTTCTGAGTCTATTCAAAACAAAAAGAGAAGAATACCAGAGGTGGAAAAGTGGACACATAACTACAAGGGCATTGCCAGAGTGTGCAGAGATGCAGTTAGAAAAGTAAAAGCTGATCTCAAATTGGAATTTTCCAGAGATGTCAAAAACCACAAGAAAGGGTTCTTCAGGTACATAAACAAGCAGAAACAGAAGGAAAATATTGGCCTGCTGATAAACAGCAGAGGTGAAGTATTCACCAACAATGCTGAAAAGGCAGAGTTTCTCAAAACTTCCTTCACCTCTATCTTTACAAGCACTGTTTGGCCCCAGGCCTTGGGAACAGAAATCCAGGTTGATGCTAATGAGAAAGTGTTGGCATGTGAGCTATTAAAGAGCTCAACACCTACAAATTGGTGGGCCCTGACAATATCTATCTAAGAGCATTAAGAGAGCTGGCTGATGTCATTGCAAGGCCACTCTCCACAATCTTTGAGAAGTTGTGTAGGTCTTCTGGGACATCCCCCAATTAGAAGAAGGCTATTGTCACCCCCATCTACTAGAAGGTCTTAAAGGAAGATCCATGAAATTGTATTTCAGTCTCTGGGAAGGTTCTGGAACAAGTTCTCCAGGTGGCTATCACAAATGAGTTAAAGCATGTGATTGAGAATAGCCAGCACAGATTGAGCAGGGGCAAGTCATGCCTGACAAATGTGATGACCTTCTACAACAAAGTAATCTGCTGAGTTGTTGTGGGGTGAGCATTACAATCAAGACAAGTGGTCTCTGCAGTGGGTGGGGAACTGGCTGAGAGGCCATATCCAGAGGGTAGTGGTAAATGGCTCCATTTCCAACTGGCAACCTGTCATGAGTGGGATCCTCCGGGGACTGATATTGGGCCCAACACTGTTTAACATAGTCATAAGTGAGCTGGCTGATGGGATCAAGTGTACGTGATGAAGTTTGTCAATGACACCAAACTGAGGGGGAAAGTGGACACTTCAGAAGGGAGAGCCACCCTGCAGGATGACCTGGACAGGATGGAACAGTGGGCTAACAACAACCTTATGAAGATGAGTAAAGACAAGCGTAAGGTTTTGCACCTGGGAAAACATAACCCAGGAGTGCAGCACAGGCTGGGATCTGCCTGGCTGGGGATCAGCTCTGTGGAAAGGGACCTGCGTGTTCTGGTGGACAACAAGCTCATTATGAGCGAACAGTGTGCTGCTGTGGCAAAGGTCAACAGGATGCTGGGCTGCATCAACAAGGGCATTGCCAGCAGAAACACAGAAGTCATCATCCTGTTGTACTCAGTGTGTGTCAGTCCACACCTGGGCTACTGTGTTCAGTTATGGTCCTTGCTGTGCAAAAAAGATGTGGACAGACTGGAGGGGGTCCAGAGAAGGGCTACACAGATGACCAAAGGCCTGAGAGGCTGACATATGAGGACAGGCTGAGAGAACCAGGTTTGTTCATCTTTGAGAAAAGAAGGCTAAGAGGAGACATCATCACCGTGTTCCAGTAATTAAAGGGTAGCTACAAAGAAGATGGAGACTCTTTTTACAAAGGGTCACATGGAAAAGACAAGAGACAATGGGTACAAGTTAATCTTGGAGAGATTCTGATTGGACACAAGAGGGAAATTTTATCACCATGACAACAATCAGCCATTGGAATAATCTCCCCAGGGAAGTGGTGGATTCCCGCAAATTGGATACTTTTACGTTTCAGCTGAACAGGGTACTGGGCCATCTTATCTAGACTGTGCTTTTGCCAAGAAAGGTTGGACCACATGATCCTTGTGGTCCCTTCCAACCTGGTTTTCTATGATTCATTAAAAATTTCCTCTGAAATGCAAAATTTAAAGGCCACTTGAAAGGTTATTCATGTGCATAAAGAACGTGATTCTCAAGCTTAAAGGTCTATCGTAGTAGTTCAGTAACATCAATAGGCATTTTAAGAAAGGAGAAGCATTATATAACATTTTGATGCAAACATGAATAGGTGTCATCGGAGTTCTTCAATAATCAGTAATTTTGGGGTTCCAGTACAGAAGACCAGTGATGCACATATTTTATCTTGTATTAGAATAAGCAAATGCCAGTGTTTTGCAGAAACAGGGTTTTTAAAAATGGGGGGGGGGGAGGAGGGGAGGTATTATTTTAATATTTTTAATTGTAGAAGTTTTCATATCTTTGCAGGAATTGGAGGTGGAATCGTTCATCAACACGAATTGATCCATGGCAGTTCTTTCTGTGCTGCTGAGCTTGGGCATATTGTTGTATCTTTAGATGGACCAGAATGCCTGTGTGGCAGCCAAGGATGTATAGAAGCATATGCCTCTGGAATAGCATTACAGAGAGAAGCAAAGAGATTGCATGATGGTATTTATGTACTTTATTTTTGAAAACATGATCACACAATTGCAGTATAGGAAGAAATTGGTAAAGATGATATTAAGAAAAACAGACCTGCCAGCTTTTTTTAGGAGGAGACAAGAACAAGTGTACAGGCAACTAGATAGGATTTCTGTGTATGGCCAACCCAGGAGCTGCCACAACCTGTGTAGGACAATACAGTTCTTTTTCAGTGATGGCAGCACCCAAGGAAGCCATATGTAGAACCACCGGTCTCAAAATTACCATAATCACAGAATGTTAGGGATTGGAAGGGACCTCAAAGCATGTATTAGAGCTTAGTCTCTCCTTTTTAAGCATGCTGTAAGGTGATTTGACAGGCATTCTGTGAGGTTTGGCTTCACAGTGATTGTCTTTCAGCAATAGCTTCTCAGTGTTATCTAAGCTTGAGAACATTTGTGGTTTATTTTATTAACTTTTGGGGCTGACAAGAATAGTGGATTACCATAGTATAACTGTTTGAGTTTGATTCCCTGCTTCTAAAAGTAGTTCCCTGAATAATATATGACTGCTTTGGGTAAACTCCAGGTGGGACAGATTGCTTAGGATTATGCTTTGGTATGCAAGTAAAAGAGATGTAAAGATCTTAACTGCCTGTCACCCTCCATTTTTTGACTTACCACATCACCATTCTTTCCTCTTGGCTTTTTCCTTTTCAAACAGAGGATCTGCTTTTAGTAGAAGGAATGTCAATGAAGAAGGAGGAGGTTGTTAGTGCTGCACATCTCATTCAAGCAGCTAAACTTGGGAACACAAAAGCAGACAGCATTCTCAGAACAGGTGAGAACATAGCTCAAAGGGTGGAATATAATATTTTTGGGGATACAGAAATGGTAATGCACTGTAACTCTATGAACACAACTCTACACTTTGAGGACCTCTCTATATAATTACTAATGGTAATAAATGTTAAATATAAATGTTGGAGGAAATGTTAGCAGAAGTGTGTATTAAAAGTCTATATTCAAATAAACTAGGAGATCAAAAGCTTCTGCAAAGATCAGCTTAAAAAAAGTCAGGCCTCATCATTTTTATATTGGAAAATTTGGGAACATATTGTAGGCAAGTGAATGGCTAGTCTGAGCAAGTAAAGACAATTTATACATTACTTTACGTGGACTATTTTACAGTTCTACTAGTTTCAAACACAGTCTTCTTCCTCATACATAGCTGATAGCTCTAAGATGGTAAAATAATGCATTTATGTTTTCTCTTAGCTTACAAGTGTGGTAATGTATTGCTTTGTCTTTCCCATCCACATCATTGGATAATGCATTAATGTGCAATAAAATTGCCCTTTTTTTCTTTTAATTTTGAAATAAAATTAATGGCAAACTCATATTCTCTGATAACATAAACTCAAAACTGTCTGCTCTGTGGAATTAAACCCTTTTCCTGACAGTGTTATTTGCTTCTCACAGACCTATTTCAGCTACCAAGCCTGGACTGCTTCAAGTATTCTACTTAATTTCTTTTTACTTTATCTTTTCAGCTGGGACAGCATTAGGCCTTGGAGTTGTGAACATTCTGCACACCGTGAACCCCTCTCTTGTGATTCTTTCTGGAGTTCTAGCTAGCCACTACGTTAATGCTGTCAAAGAAGTCATAAATCGACAGGCTCTATCCTCTGTTAAAACTGTGGATGTGGTAGTCTCAAATCTAGCAGATCCTGCCCTTCTTGGAGCTGCTAGCCTGGTACTGGATTACACTACACGTAGAATATACTAGGTACCTGGAAGAATTCTAGAAATGGACTATTCAAATTCCTAATGGGTGGAGGGATACTCTGTCCAAAATTTGTCTTTGATGAGGGCAGCTACTGAATCAGAGTAGTGTTATGAATAGTTAATGACTACTTCAGGGTTTTCTAATTGAGATATTACATTTTTGTATTTTTCCTAAATTTCATCTGACTTCATAGGAACAAATGTGCAATTGTTGTTTTTAATCACCTCTGTTGGTAAGTCCATATGTTGTTTTAAGTGTAGCTGAATTATTTATGAGGCTATCTTGATGTATGGTGAGGAATATGTGTATGGTGTGTCAAATTATAGCTAAAACTTGGGGATCCAAATCTCATTTCCCACTTATGTGAAATGAGAAGTCTACAATGTGACCAGCTTTGTGTTTCTGAGCTTTCACCCACAAAGTAAATTTGAGGTAATCACTAACAGCCATTAGTAATTTCAGTGGGTGGAACTGCTGGAAGTTGCCTCTACAATCAAAAAGGCTGCATCTAGAAATTGTGGTGGAGGCAGTTATTTATTACATCATCTTTAGAGGGCAGAGTCTCTTTTTAGAAGCTTTGCATATGGAAGAAAAAGACCATGGTTTAGTGTGCTTGCATCCTGCAGGGCAGTCTGAACAAACTGACAAGTGCAGCAGAGAGCATCTTTGTCTTCTGGTTATGGCCAACAGTCACTTACTTGAATTTTATTGTTTGGGGTTTTCTCAAGGGACTTAGTCTACTACTTCATCAGCCAAATTAGCAGAGGGGATTGTTTATTCTTTGGTTGCCCATTAGCTGAAATTAAGCTATGTGGCACATCCAATCATAAAGACTCTACTTTTCATGAAAACTCGCACACTGCAGAGTGACACAGTGCATCTTCTCAGCAGTTCTGGTGGCTGCAGGTAGACTGTTCTTGTCCTGCGTTGAGCATCAGCTGGCAGGATGGGAAGTCAAATCACCTTTTAAGACATTCAGAAGCCTGAGAGCAAAGTATACCAAATACCAATGAATGCTTCCCTGGGTAAACAATGGTTTATGTTTCTTTCAGTAGTCCTTGATATATAGCTCTGTCTTTATACAGCTGCTTTATAGCACACTTTTAAGATATTGTAGTAATAACTACTTGACACAAGGAGAAACTGAAAAACAGACCCTTCTAACTAATCAGCTATCCCAGCAAGAAGATACCTGTGGAGAAACAGGCACAACACTATCTTCTGTATTTAATACCCTATTTCAACATCTAACTAAGCACCTGAGGACACTCTAATATTTGCTCAGAAGTCCAGTAAAGTACTAGTACAAGGGAATAAAAGGGGCTTTTTCCACACTTGGAAGACTACAGGGATGTTGTGAAGTTATATAGGGAGAAAATTACAAGGGCCAAAGCCCAACTAGAGCTGAGCCTGGCTGCTACTGTAAAAGGCAACAAAAAATGTTTCTACAAATACATGAGCAACAAAAGGAGGGCCAAGGAGAACCTCCACACTCTAGTGGATGCAGGGATTCTTAGTGGGAATCATCAAGTAAACCAAGGCACACAGGAAAGGAACTAACTTCAATACCAGAGCAATAGCTCCATGAGCAGGTAAAGGAGAAATTGGCTTTGCTCTGCAGCTATAGCAGCTTAGGTCAGGAGTAACCATATTGAGGTTCTAACAGAAGCTTACATCCTCTTGCATCACAAGAAATGTCTGAATAAAAGAGGGACCAGGCTTTGCTTTCCAGACCTCCTGAAGCTCTGTATTTTTGATATTTCACAGTCCTGATATGTTTTTCCCTAGCAGCTGAAAGGAGAGTGCAGGCACAGAGAAAACAAGAAAGCATAAAACACATTTGAAAAGTTTTACTCTAAACACTTTTAACTAGTCCTGGCAAGAGAATGGTTCTTCAAATGCTTTTGAAAATGTTTTCCTGTCAACTAGACAAGAACCTGCTACCTATATGCAAGTGGTGCATACATCCTTACAGTTCCATCTGAAAAGTTTGTGGGTGTATAAAATCAGAATTAAAAAATCGTATTTAATAGCATAACTGACTTTGCCTCATAGAATCATAGAACATCCTGAGTTGAAACGGACCTACAAGGATCATCGAGTCCAACTCCTGTCCCTGCATACGACAACCCCACAGTTCACACCATGTGTCTGAAGGTGTTGTCCGGTCTCTTCTTGAACACTGTCAGGCTTGGGGCCATGATACCTCCCTGGGGAGCCTGTTCCAGTGCTCCACCACCCTCTGGGAGAAGAACCTTTTCCTGATGTCCAACCTAAACGTCCCCTGGCACATCTTCCTGCCATTCCCTTAGGTCCTATCATTGGTTGCCACAGAGACCAGCACCTCCTCCTCCCCTTGTGAGGAAGCTGTAGACCACGATGAGTCTCTTCAGTCTCCTCCAGGCTAAACAAACCAAGTAACTTTATCTGCTCCTCATAGAGCTTCCTTTCTAAACCCTTCACCAACTTCATAGCCCTCTTCTGGACACTTTCCAGTAGCTTTATATCCTTTTTATCCTGTGGCACCAGAACTGCACACAAGGCTCCAGGTGAGGCTGCACCAGTGCAGAGCAGAGTGGGACAATCACCTCCCTCGCCTGGCTGGCAATGCTGTGCTGGATGCACCCAGGACATGGATGGCCTCTTGGCTACCAGGGCACACTGTTGGATCACGTTCAACTTACACTGACCAGAACCCCCAGATGCCTCTCCATGGAGCTGCTCTCCAGCATCTCGTTTCCCCAGTCTCTATGTACAGCCAGGGTTTTCATGTCCCAGGTGCAAAATCCAGCACGTGCTCTTGTTGAACTTCATGTGGTTGGTGATTGTCCAGTTCTCCAATTTGTCCAGATCCACCTGGAGGGCCTCTCTGCCCAAGAGTGTTGGCAGCTCCTCCCAATTTTGTGTCATCGGTGAACTTGCTTAGTATTTCCTCAAGCTCTGCGTCCACATGATTTATGAAGACATTAAAGAGTACTGGCCCTAAGATGGATCCCTGCAGAACCCTGCTAGCGACTGGTCACCAACTCATGCCATTTACTAGAACCCTTTGAGCCCAACCCATCAGCCAATTTCTCACCCACTGCATTGTGTGTTTGTGGACATCTTGTCCGGGAGGATACTGTGACAGTATCAAAAGCTCTACTGAAATCGCATTCACTGGCTTCCCTTGGTCATCTAGGTGGGTAACCTTGTCACAGAAAGAAATTAGGTTGGTCAGGCCTGACCTTCCCCTCAAGCACCCATGCTGGCTGGGACTGATGACTGCATTGTCACTCAGGTGTTTTTCAATAACTCCCAGAATAATCTTCTCCACAATTTTGCCAGGCACAGAAGTGAGACTGTTTCTCCTTCTTCCCCTATTCAGAAACCTCCCTTTCTTTTCGGGCACTTAATTATAGACCAGAGGTTTTATGGACAACTAGCTCCCAATTCTACCCAATCCCAGGGGAAGTGAGTATCTCATGTTCATAGGACATCTGCAGTACTGTGCTATCTGGTTACTTGAGGCTGGCTCTATGTCCTTTTGCGCTGTGTCATTTGCTCTAGTGAGGGCACACCAGCCTTTATATCAATTAATAAGAGGGAAGAAGGGGAGTAAAAGCACAAGACAATAGCTGAACTCTCCCCAGCTATTACCAGAATTTCAGAGCCTAAAGAAATCATGCCTTCTCATTATCTGCACTGGCAGCATCTGGTAGTACTATCTGTTGTAAGACACGGTTTCATTTTGCAGTGTTCCTAGTAAGGACATGCAGTATACTATCATCTGCTGAAGGCTTAGCAAGAATGCCACTGTGCACCCTCTAAGCAAAATTGCATGTGACACTCAAGAGCTTGGGCAGGAGACTCTTCATGGACATGCACGTTTATAATCAGCATTGCATGAGTAAGCACCAGCAGTACTGACACACTAGAGTGCCAAAAGGTTGGAAAGTGACTTAAAACTGGAGTTCTTAGTTCTGTAGCTTGTAATTCATGTAATCAGTGTGAGACGCCTACCAATCCCTATATGGCATTGATTCTCATCCTTGCATCTATTGGAAAAAGACTGTCCATGACAGCTCTGCCTAAGCCTAGAAACCAAACCAGCCAGTATTTGGGACCATGAGGAGGCCTGTAGAGTTTTGCTAGCCGTCTTTTTATAGGTCATTGCCAATGCTTAGCAAACCATATAGCTAATCAGTACAGTATCAAGGTTTGGATTATTTTTTTTCATTTCCTGAGCAGCAAGCTTAGTTATTTAGTATTTTGAGTATTTGATGTGCCATCCAGGCACTCAGAATTAACAAATGCCTTAGCCTTATGGTGGTCTTGAAGCACTGTTTATCAAAACCACATCACTGACAGTAAGGTACAGACAGAGTTTATACTCTAATTCAGTCTGCCTCAGCGAAATCTGATCACTGTGTCACTATCAAATGCTGTGGAGAGTTCACAGGCATTAGTAAGGATAAAACACCTGGACTGTGCACAACTTAGACCATTCCAGATAATTATGTTTGGAAAACCATTTATAAAGGCACATTAGAAACGAGTGCTTTGTCAGCTGAAGTGTAGGTGCTAAAGCCATGTATTTAGTACAGCTCTTTTACTCCAATACCACAATGTATTCATAATCTGAAAGCAAATGCCTTGCATTGTGAGCACGTAATGTGTTTTAGTAACAACTACAAATGCTCATGAGGTTCTGAAGAGGACCCAGAAAGCCAAATTTTTCTTAAGCCTCACTTAAGTTTGCACATGCAGTTGTAGCACTTCTGGGTTGGTTCATTTGGCAAGGTCACACAACACAAGAACAAACTGTATACTTTGCTGTGGTGCTCACACCACCCACTGCTTGTACATTGCAGTTTGCTATAAAATCAAAGATGATTGCTTTTCCAAGATTGAGAAGACAGGTAACACAGCCAGCTCTTTCTGCTGCCTTCATAACTGAGGGGAGCTTTTGGGTTCACAACCCTCCTGACCTCAGAGAGATATCAGTTGTATCTTTAACAAATCACATATTACTATAAGGCTGTTACTGCTAGCTGAAGAAAGCTTTGCATGCTTAAAAGCACACATTTTTCTCCATTACTCTGAAAGGAAATTACAGAATGGTTTGGGTGGGAAGGCGCCTTTGGAGGTCATCTAGTCCAACCCACCTGCTAAAGTAGGTTCACCTAGAGCAGATCGCACAGGAATATCTCCAGAGAAGAAGACCATAACATCTCTGGGCAGCCTGTTCCAGTGCTCTAGCACCCTCAAAGTAAGCAAGTTTCTCCTCATAATCAGATGGAAACTCCTGTGCTTCAGTCTGTGCCTATTACCCCTCATCATATCGTTGGGCACCACTGAAAGGAGTCTGGTCTCATCCTCTTGACATCCACCCTTGAGATAGAGTCATTGATCAGATCCCCTCTCAGCCTTCTCTTCTCTAGGCTGGACAGACCCAGCTCTCTCAGTCTATCCTCATCAGAAAGGTGCTCTAGAGCCCAAATCATCTTTGTAGCCCACTGCTGGACTCCCTCCAGTAATTCTGTAATATTGCTGTAACTGTACCTGTAGTCCAGCCTCTTTTGCATGAGGGAAACACACAGAAATTTTAAATGCAAATTAAGTGCCAAATTTGTCCTTAAGTAAATAAAGCAGGTGAAGACTGTACTTACAGTAAAATTTTGAAGAAATATTCCAGTTTTTTTTCCAAAGGTTCCTTTTAAATTTTAGTTTCACAATCCTGTTATAAGTATGGATACAGGACTATTAAGACTGTTTGGCCTGGAAAAGAGACAGCTTAGGGAGAATCTCATCACTGTATACAAGTATCTGGATGGTGGGTGCAAAGAGGGCAGAGCCAGACTCTTTTCAGTGGTGCCCAGTGGCAGGACAAGAGGCAATGGGCACAGACTCAAACACAGGGAACAGGGAACTCCTGAACATCAGGAACCACTTTTTCACTGTGAAGGTGACTAAGCACTGGCCCAGGTTGCCCAGAGCACTGGTGAAATATTCCTTTGAGATTTTCAAAAGCCATTTGGACGTGGTCCTGGGCACAGAGCGCGAGGTAGCCCTGCTAGAACAGGGGAGACGGACCACATTAACTTCAGTGGTCTCTTCCAACCCCAGTCCTTGTGTGATTTTGTGTGAGCACTGATACAGGAGGTAGGAGGGTGACAGTGAGCTAGCATACTTGAACATAAGGTTGGTACAAAAGCAATTGTGGTTTTGGACTGAATTTTAAATCATTATAACTAGATTCAAATACATCTTTACTAATCAAAATAGGAAACATTACAATCAACACATTTTGCCAACAAGAAATGTTTGTTTATTCCTGTAGTGTAAACATCTGTGCTTCAGGATTTGGTGAGCTCTCAGAAAGCATTTTCTGCATCCTGCTGGTCATGGAAGCGTTTTTCCTGCAAAAAGTTGTCAAGATGCTTCAAGCAGTGGTGGTTGGTTGGCAAGAGATCAGGTGATAGAGCAGATGAGGCAAAACTTCATAGCCCAATTCATTCAACTTTTGAAGCGTCGGTTGTGTGATGTGCACAGCAAGTAATAAGTCAGTAGCAAGAAAACAAAGCAAGAAAAGCACATTAAAATGATGAATAACATAACACATGTAAGAATGTGTTCCAATATCAAACAGCAAATTTCAACAATGCAAAAACTGCAATTAGTTTTGCACCAACATAATAACTTTAAGGCAGAAGAGAAAAATCTACTGAAATATTAGCACAAGAGCTAGAGGAGACAACCAAAACCAACTGAGGTGCTTGTTAGGTGTTCCAGCTAGATGGTGTACATAAACCTGCAGACACATTGTCAGTCCTTGCAAATTCAGCTTCTAAGACAAGCTTTAACTTCTGTAACATTCCTTCGGCCTTGAATTTGAGAGTCTTCGCCCATTTTCTTGGATTGTAGCTCAAACCCATGTGCTAGCACAGATAAAATGCCCTATGAGATGGGACAATGTGATTATTAATCAGTTACATAACTCAGTGTGCAGAACCCCTTTCACTTGCTCATCTTTCAAATTCCAGTAAATTCAAAGTAACATTTTAAATGTATATTTAATGCAGTGGAGTTTTCCTTTATTAAATTATCAATTCATTTTAGAAGCCTTTATGCTGAGAGCTTTGGGGTGAATAGAAGGAGGTTTTCAATCAAGGTGAATGTGTAATTGGTCAAGGCTAGCACTGAGTACCAGTATTCTAGGGACTTACTCTGTGTTTCAGTCCTATTAAACTCAGCTGTGGTAGTCCTGTGCAGTTCAGAAAATATTCTCCTGTTTTTATCTTCCATGGAATTAACCTTCCGAATCTGTAGTCGTCTATAGTTTTCCATCACCACTTATCAGTAGCTTGTGAATACATTTGCAAACATGAGAATAGCTACAGTCACTACAGACAACAGTATGGTACAGCTTAACTATTGAAGCCCAGCTGGCAACCATTTATTCAGTATCTTATCAACCAAAGGGACACAGCTGCTACTAAAATAGTTGCCTTGCAGCAACTCCCTGAAACTTAGTAAATTTTAATCTGCATCTGCAGCCCTCTTAAAACTGCCTGGAGCAACCTTCCAGCTTGTACACAAAAGGTATTAAAGCAATTCTGCTACACAGTAGTTAAGCTACTGTATCTTTTATAAAAATGGTGAAACCATGTATGAGTCTGAACAGATTATTCTTACAAGATAGAGAGCTACGGTAAGTCTTACCAGAGAAAGGCTAGAATACAGCCTCTGTGAATGCTGTGTGAAATTGGAGAGCCAACGAAGCAGCTGAGCAGAGATATTCTGGATCAGTTTCTTTCAAATTCAACCACCTTGGCAGACAGCGCTCCAAGCCAGTAGGTGACCAGCAGTAAGAGCAAGTCTTCCTTTCTCTTGCTCTCCATATATCCAGTCCACCATGCTGGTGGGAGAAAGTGTCTGCAGGAGTCGGTAAGGACAAGGACATAGTTCAAAAACACCCAATCAGCCTCAGCAACAGATGAAGCCAGCACTGAATTCATGGCAGAATAGAATATGCAGCAGAATATCAAAGGCTTTAACTACTCTGTGTCCTGTACTGTATTTCTAGTCTGAGATCTGCAGCTGGAATGATAGCAGAATACTACACAGAACTGCTTACCTGCAGAAGGCTTTGTCCTCAGTTCCCCTAGAAGGGAGATAAGCTCGTTAACAAGCCTACTGTTCCAGTTTCCTAGAGCTTCAGTGTGATAAATTGGATAGGGAAGCAGTTTTCAAACTAAGGCTCTGACAAGCTTTAAGAAAGCTTGTAGAGACAAATAGGACAGCCTCTCAGAGACTAGGAGCATTGCTGGCTGGTCAGTCACCACTAGCAATTAAGAGACAGTCAGTTCAAACACCCCATGTTGAAAGGGAGCAGGAAACCTTAATTCATCCAAAATCAACACATTTTGCTGTTTAACAGATCTTTAATATCAATAATGCTGGAAGTGACATCTCAGTACACAATAGCACAGAGACTACAGTTTTGGAGTTTCTCCCATTTCAGACATGCAAAGGAAGCATAAGGAAGTACATGCAATCAAACATGATCAGCTCTAGATACATCATGAGGTTTGGTCCAAAAAAATTCAAACAATCAATCCAATTACTGCAAACAAAGCTTCTCTGAGTAAGGTTAAGATATTGCATTTGTAATGTTTCCATTGTGCTTTCCTTCAGCGAACAAGCGGAGCCTGCTTGAGTGAGATGAGGACTGAACGCATGCGAGACACATCTTTTGCCTGCTTACTAGACTTGGGATTAAAGTCACAGAGCTGAGCCACACGTTCCCACTCAGTGCCTGGAAAAATGTCTTCTGCATCATTCACAAAGGCTTCTTCAGCTGCCCTAAAAGCAATGCAATGGACCTTGCATTAATGCCCAACATATAAGGCATTCCTTCCTTCTTAACAGGATGCAGTTTCAGCATGTGTCATAGAAATGTGACATTACAGCTGCTTGTGGACATTATGGCTACTTAAGCTCCCACTGCCCCAACCCTGGAGATGAAAATCAGTTGCAAGCAGTATGCTATGCACAAGCAGTGCAGAGGATTACCGTGTAAAATGTTGGAATACAGGTGTTTGGTTTTTGAATAGTTATTGAGTCACCACACAAATTGCCAAGAAGTAAAGTAGTCCTATGTAGGCATTTTATTTATGGAGAAATGCCCAAGTCTTAACTAGTTAAGCCTCTGCCACTTGATGGCTTATATTGGACACTTGGCAACTGAAAATTTACAACTCCCTGCAAGCACATCTTAAAACAGATTCCATTTGAGGATTTAAATCAGCCCCAAGGCCTACAGGCCATCATAAAACTATCAGTTGGTGATTCCCAATGCTGTAGTTAAGGAGCATGAATCAAAAGGAATTTAAGTCATGAATCCCATGCTTGTGGGTACTATAGACTGAAGTATGTCTTGGCTGAGGTCAGGTCACAGAATAAACACATTTCCCCTGCTCTCACCCTAAGGAGACCCTAAGGAGACTTCTGTACATTATGTACAAGTTAGTGCCAGTGGCTTCTCAGCTGTACCATTTTGGCATTGCTATGCTGCCAACCACATTGCTTCAATATGGGGCTAACACTCCAGCATCTAGTTTACATGAGCTGTGGAGCCCTGGTAGCTGCCTGAGTGCAGAAGCAGTGAGCATCCAGAGATGAGACTAAATCCATTTAGTCCAACAAGCAGTACAGGAAAAAGCAGCAAAGATGACTCTCCCATGAGGGTTCAGCACTGTTCACAGGGATGATACAGTTACAGACACCACTGAAGACAAGGGTCACTACAACACTGATATTTTATGTGACATGACACTTTTAAGGGGCAGTGAAGGGTTTTTTTACTTAACTGTTCTAGGCTGTAGCAAGGATGATTTATGTTTGTGCTTAAAGGTGAAGAGAAAAGAAACAAGGAAAGAAAGTTTAAGTCAGATATAGAAAATGAGAATGAGTTTAATGCAGATGATCAACTGGTTGAACATGCACTAGTAGCTTAGCCAACACTCAGGAAACAGGTTGCTAATTTTAGTCTGCAGAACTTATAATGCATATTTGCATTGGATATATTAAAATAAGGATGTTATTAGAAAAATATTAAAATCAACTCCAGAAGACTTCAGAAAAGTCAAACACCACCTGTAAATCCATCATTTCACAAGTCCTGGTTTACATCCACCTACAGTTAGGTAATTAATTTCATGCTGGGCCTTCAATTTTAATGCAGTCAATGCCACACTTTGGCTCACCAATACACCTTCTAAAGGTGTCACCTTAGAATCTGTGACATGGCCATCTTTCAACTCAAGTCTACAAATTAAGGGAAGAAATGAAAATACATGAACAAGCTAATGAACATTGTAAACCTTCCAGTCCATGAAAACTAGCATACTCATTAGTCCTTGAAAGTCATGGCTGTATTCTCATTGATCCATTAGGCTGGCAAAATGTCTATACAGAGCTGCCCCTAAACGGTCTCCCAGTGACTAATGATAATTTTCCAACACCACTTTCTTGTATTTTTCATCTGTTCTCTAATAGCATCCTGTTTCTATAGGCACATCTCTTCTACCCTGATTTATGGCAGGTGATTCTTTTCTACCTTCTTTGGTTTGCAGAGCTTTATATCCAAGCATTGCTTGAATATTTTTCTGATTATGTAGGAGAATGAACACACAGCAGGAGCTCAGCACCTATTACAGAGAATGCAGTTAAACATGGCGCTTCTCTGTGGAAGTGACTAGGTCTAAATAGATCACACATGTAAGACTGCAGACACTAACGCAGTAAAGCATCCTGCCAAGCAGTGTTCACCAGCCTGGAAACAACTGTAAATCCCTACATCTAGAGACTGCTGAAGTCACTACCAAAATTCCAGTGGTATGCATACTACCTGACTTCATCTGAAAATTCTGGATGCCATGCAGTCTATGGGATCCTTATAGAAAAACCACACATTAATTCTGAGATTAATTAAGTCAGTCCAAAATGTAAAGGCTCTTTACTTATACTAGTTTATACTGCCGTGAGATATTCAGAAGTCACCTGCAGACATCCAGCACTACGTCTGATCATCCTTATTACCTAGTTGACTAGCAAACAGAATTAGTAGTTAAGCAACATACACATAACCAATCACGTCAGCGAAGGGTTGTTTGTAGAAAGCTTCATCTGCCACCCTAGGTAGCAAGTAGTCCAACAGGCAGGCAAGCAGACAGGAGAAAAGAAATAAAGATGAGAAGTAGGGAACACATCTGAAAGGAGTTCAACAAGCACATTAACCTTCTGTTATCTACTTACTGTGACAGGAAAGTATCTACCATACGGAATGTATCAATTAAGCCACTGGCTCAGAGGGGCAACACAAAAGGTCTGCTACATCCTACAGCTAGTTTAGAACTCAGGTCCCAGTGTCAGCATTAGGCTACTTCCAGTGGACAGAAACTTCCATTAGGACAGAGATCTCACTAGGCTGATGAGAATGCCAAACAGTCCTTCTGTGCAACACTTGTTAAATGGACCCTGCTCCAGAATGCATATCCTACACTCAAACGCTGGCCACAATAAAGCTATCAATGAGCTCTGGCCACCGGCTGGAAAAGAGTGCCACTACTGTTTCCCTTTCCTGGCCCAACCAAAGGGACTGTACCTCAGTGAATGGAAGTGTCAAATCTGTAATTCTGTAGAAAGTGTAGGCCTCCTTTCTTCCTTTAAAAATATAAAGAAATAGAGTCTACCTAGGACTCTACTTACTCCAGACAAACCTGCTGGCCATTTTGATAATAAAACTGGTGGGTTTTTAAAAAAACAAAACAAAACAAAAACAAAAAAAACCCAAAACCCACCACACAAACAAACAACAACAAAAAACCACACACACACAAAAAAATCACACACCAAACACATCACAACCCACCAATGAACAGGTCATACTGAAGTCTGTGGGTTCCCAAAGTATAAAGCAACCCTGATAATTACCTGGACAGAATGACGCTGACAACCCTAGGCCAGAAGTAGAGACTTAAGTGATATTAAGTCAGTACTATAGCATTTACCATTACATAGCGTGAAGTCAAAATTCCACAGGAAAACTCTAAGATAGTGTAAGAGCTACTAAACTAGCAGCTAAGTCATTAGTTTCTGCCCCAGGGGCCATAAATTAGACAATTCAAACACAACATAGAACAGCCAGCATTTAGCTCTTCACTAGCAGAACTGGGTCAGGTTATTTCTCAAACTACTTCAAAAGGAGCAGCCAAAAGTTTCAAGATATCTAATAAAATAACTTGTAACAAAAACTAAGAGGCCACTTCCATGTGTTCTAAAGACAGCAAATAAGGTGGCTAGCTTCAAGGCAGGTAATTACAGTCACCAAAGACCTATGCAGCTATGCAAACAATGGGTAGATTAAAACTTTTTCTGGCCATGCTCAAACTTCATGTTTTCAGTAATCTTCAGTAATTCTGGTTCACTACCTTAATGCTTTATCTTGCTATTCTTGGGCATTTAATCTAGAGTCGAAGAAACTTTAAAAGATAGTCTACCAGTGGAGACCCATTTCTCAGTAGGAGAGGTTACTTTAATGAGCTGAAGGACTAGTGCCTTAGGACACACTCAAAGCATTCTAATGTTCCTCTCCTATTACTTTCATATCCAGTACCATAACTCTTTAGATGGCTGGAGAAACCTTACCTGTTGCTGGCTTTTGTTTTCTGGAGCTTTTCATCTTGCCTTGCATACCACTCCTCCAACTCCTTTATTGCTTTTTCTTTCCATTCTGCTTCCTGTTTTCGTGAGTTAGCATCTGAAGATTTAAGAATTTATTTGTCGGTCATGTTTGTTCCAGCTGGATCTTGCTAACATTTCATCTGATGGCTCAGTGTACACTCTAGTGCAGACAGTTGCTTGATCTACTCAGATGTTTATGAGATTTACTGATTTAGGCCACGAGAACTCTAAATACCATGAACATTCAGAGGATTAGCTAAACAGAATGCCTGCACTGCATAGCTGCAACAGTCCACTTAAGCTTAGGATAGGCATTTGTAGACTAATTCAAATTCAGTAAGTCTGTTGGCCTGCAAATTGTTCAAAAACGGAACTGGCAACCTTGCTATGTTAGTGCTAGAAAAAAGCTCAGTGAAGTCCCCATGCTCAAAGTGAGGGACTGTGGCACTCAGCGTGCTTTTACACCCAGCCTACAGGCCTGGACAAGCTCATCTGCTATAACTAGCCCCGAAGCAGAGCACCAGGGTCAGCTCTATCCAGAATCACACTGCACAGAAGGTTGTGGCCTAACAATTTCCAGCAAAACCTTCTCCCTAGTATGAGTAGAAAGCATGTCAGTTTGTAGGCTCTTAGAAGCTGTCCACACGGAGGTATCACTGCATTTGATAGGTGTATTTAGCTTAGTTACTAGTCTGTTATTTAACTTAGCTATTAGATTAACATACATGTAACAACAGATGGCCTCAGCAATTACAAAATGAGCAATCTCTATCCATTGAAAAAAGTGCTGACAGCTGCAGTATTTATTCACTCTTTTCTGCTGATAAAGCTGCCCATTTTCTTGTCAGCTTATTTGTAAGTATAGGGCAGGCCACATGAATACTCTCTAAGGTTCAGAGAGCTATTTGTTTTCTGACTCCTACACCATTAAGTCTGCTTACTGAAAGCCTCATCCAGACTTGGTGCTCAAACTCCAGAAACATGTTAGATTTTCAAGAGCCAGAAGCCATGGTTGAGAATTCTGTTGCTTAAGAAGCTGCCACCAAGTTACTCACAAGCAACAACACTAATGCAACAAACACCCTCCTTACCAAGTTGCTCCAGGCGCTCCTTTTGCTCCTCTCTCCACTTACGAATACTCTCTGGTTCTGACTGTAGTCGATCTACTTGGGATATGGCAGCATACGAGTCTTTTGGACCATTACACTCCTTAAAGTGAAGGAAAAATAATGTAATATTTCAGATAACTCCCTGCAAGCTACACAAAATTAGACTCTGCCTGAACTGAGCACATCAGACATTTATACCACATTGCCACCATTAACATGAAAAGGTTCTTCCCACAAATTACAGCAGGATTGAAGCAAATTAATACAGAACTGCCTCTAGCAATCAGGAAAGAAACACAAATTCAAGTTGACTGGAAAGTCAAACTGTGAAAGAGGCTACATCTGAAGAAAGAAGATAATGCCTAGCACTTCACTATGCAGTTGTAGGCCTAGAGATCCTCTAGTTCATTTGCTATGAGAGTAATTTTTAGTTTTATTATGATGTTCTGCATAGGAGTTTAAAACATTATCTATAATGTATCTGTCTACTTCAGAGACATTTGCCAACTTAAATGATATTGAAAGCAAGTGTCCTTTAAAGATATTACAGGACTTGGATTGCTGTATGCAGCTTAGAACACAAGGCATTTCAACATTTAAGCATCAAGACAGTGATGCTAGCATACTTTTTACCAAACAATAGCTCAAAGACTTGCAATGAATACACCAGATTTGCAAAGCTAATGAACATTGTGCTGTTTGACACAGAATATAATCCAAGGTCAACAACTTAAATTGGTTCACACTGCTGTTAACAGACTTAAGAGATACCACTCCTGATAGTACCAGATGGATTGCAGCTAATGAAAGACCTGGCTGCATTTTGTCCCTCTTGGGATCTCCTGTATCCCTCAATGAAGGAATAAAGCAAAGAGAAGGAATAAGGCTGGTACAACAGCACCAGGCATCACATTCAATACAAACCAAAATAAATTGGCCAGTTGCAGGGCCAAACTAGTTACAGTTACCAGAAGTTACATATAACCAATTAAGTTTGTTCTTCCTCATGAAGAGGAAGCTCTTGTCCACCAAAGCAGCTGGTCACTTACAACTGCAAACACAAAATCAAGATATTTCATCTACTTTCTGCTGTATAAGGAAGCACAAAGGGACAGGAAGATACAGTTTTCCCATTCATCTCACAGCAACGGTGAGGATATACAAACGGTTGGCAACATTGCAAGCTGGTTTTGTCTCCACAAAGCTCAGCGTTCACTCAGAACTCTGTGGAGAAGTAGCTCATATGCTGCCCCCTTCCCAAGTATTAATTTAATCAGAGCTATCTAGTCTACTCTGATATAAAGCAATAACAAATGCCTTAGCCCAACCTGTATGAAATTCAGTTACAACACAGAGACTGAATTAGCATGCCTCATTCCTCCCCGACACTAATAAAGCAAGTATCTCCTCCTTTTGTCATCACCACAACTGACTAACATGCTTTCATAGTATGATTGAGCTATTTAGCCAGCCGCTTAATTTCATGCAACTTTGTCACTGAAAAGTATATAATGTTTTCAGTTAGCTCCTTGTACAAGATATCTTGGTAAGACAACCAGGATGAATGAATTATTCTTAAAGAATAAGCAATTCAGAAAACTCTGCTTTAAACTAGGCAGTCAGAGTTTGCTTTCAGCTTGTGAGCCAATGTCAAGTCAACATTAAGTCATACAACATTAAGCCTGCCAGTCTACTTCCAGTGGTTACGTCTTATGAAGCCATACTTCAAAATGAATTGCTGCTTTAGGTCACCTCTAAGTTCAGAGGAGGGGCATATAATAAGAACACTAACAGTGTTATGAGATGAGCTATCAGACTAGAAGTTCCTCTTCAGAGATGAGATAAAAGTACATCAGAGACAAGAAATGGGAAGTATTAACGTAAATTCAGGTAAGTTCTCAGAGTAGAATAGCACATTCTAAGTACAGAATATACTTCTGTCTTACCTGATGGATATTTCCATTAACCTCTCCATCAACAGCACCTGTAAAGAAGTGACTGTGGTTTAGCCATTTAAAAAAAGGCAAAAAAGCCAGATTTACTGATATCAGTAACTTGTATGGAAAGCTTTACTAGGGTATCTAAAGTGGGAGCTATGCAAATGAGTGTTACTTAGTACTCTGCAGGGTCACTTCCTTATCTTTGCACTTCTCTGTATAGGCACAAGAAACTAAGTGTACCATTATTCTGCAGAACCAGTAATACAAGATCATTTCTTCATCATGCTTCAAACTACAAAAACAGCAGAGCTGATACTGCTGAGAAGCTGCCACAGACAATGTTGTAAAGTTACTCCCACTTTCTCCTCCCTGTCTCAGAAACAGACTGCTGGACAACTGTTCAGAAGTTAAGAAGTGCACCACTGGTTTAGTCTCTATTTGGAAGATCAACAATCTTGCAGCCAACACTTAGTAATTCTTATCCTAGTTTGGTTTTCTTCCTAATCAGCTCAAAAGACACTGCTAATATTCCTAACAAAGTCACCTTTCTGCCACCTTCTGTGATTACATGTTTGATACCTTCCTACTTCAGCTGCAGCATTTTTCCCTGTGAGGTGACACTGGTAGTACAGCCTCAGGAACGCAATCAGCTAGAAATCTTTGCCTCAGAACCCAAAAATTTCATCTTATTAAAACACATCCATAGTGAACCTATGTCAGTTGTGACACAAAAGTTTCATTTTGTGAAACTAAGTCTCCAGACTACAAAAAACACACCAATATTTTCAAGGACTGCTTAATCTCAGCAAGGCATCTCTCTGGAACAATGCTACATAACACCTGCCTGCATGACATAACATCATATTACTACCTTTGTCTCACCCTTAATGCTACCATGGATAAACTTATCACAAAGAAGTGTTTCCACCATGTTACTAGACTCTTCAATGGAAGTGACTGTATCAAAGTCACCCAATAATAGGCAGAAAGTTTTTTTGCACTACCTTCTTACATGAAACAGCTAATAAAGCTAAAACTAAGAGCATTACGCTGCTGTATCCTCTATTTCTCTAGTGTTCATGGCACATAGGAAGCTCTTCATACTCCCTTATCAGGAAACTAGGCAAGTATTATTAAGTTCTCATCCCCAAGCCCTGAATAGCAATCATTAATTGTATTAGGTAGAAGATTATGGAGTCATCAGTTCAAACATTAAGTTGGAAGATATTAGTCTCCAAGAACACAATTACTAGCTTCAGTAGGGTAAGACTCAAGTTAACAACTAGCTTTATAGTTGTCAGAACCTAGTATTTTATAACTCAAAACTATCTGAAAGATGGTAGCTACTCTGCCTGATTGCTACTCCTCTGCAAGTTACAAGAGCCAAAAAAAATGGTTTGAGCGGCATGTAAAGCTAACAGTGTCTGTCCACTTCACAGCAGCTACCCTGTCCATCACTTAACATCAACCCTCAAAGATCAGCTTTCATACGCACAGGAAGCTTGAACAGGATAGCTATTTACATAATAAGAAGCCTACTGGTTCAGGCCAGTATTCCAACCCTGGCCATGGCAACATGAAGCAATACTGAGTAAGACAGATGAGCTTGGTAACATTTTGCCACTCACTCCATATTCCTCCAGTATATAACATTACTACAATTAACAGAAATATACACTAATAATAGTTTCCTGATATTGATAATATCAGTTCATGGAGCTCACTACAGTCCATGTAGTTGTCTCTCTTTTTTTTTTAAGAGGCTGCAATTTGAAAACTGTTATATGGAACACCATGTTTCTTACAAGTGTATTTCAAGAAGCTGGTGATTGCTTCTCACAACATTTGAAGTTATCTTCAAACTTCAGTTGAGAGCTGCCTGAGTGATGGCTTTTGGCTCAATAGTTATTAAGAAAATTTATCGAGACCTGTAAATAAGGAGTTCAAAAAGGTCACCGTTAAAAAAAGTAAATCCACAAATCCCCAATCACAATGCTTAAGCATTTATGTAAGAATTTTTATTATTTCAAAAAGAAATCTGCATTCACCTATTTAACTTAATAACAGAACAGTTTAAGAAACTCAAATGTACTAGGGACTAGAGTTTTCTGATATTTGTTAGGATACTGATCAGATGATAAAAAAATCTCAAACAAATAATAACAGAAGTCATTAGTTCATTTGTCACCAGGCCTGAACCAGTACAATTTGCACAGCTGTACTTCACTCTTTTTAACAAGGAGGGAGTAAGTATGAGCTCTGACAGTTAAACTGTTAAAAAAATGGAAGACCAAGAATCCAGAAACACAATCTGCTAAGCCTATTCAAAAGGCCAGATCATAGATGCAATCCTAGTGCACACAAGAAAGCAAGATCACACATAAATCATACCTAGACTTCCCAAATCTTTAGATTATATTATCATATTCATTATTTTATGACACTCTTTCTAAAGAAAGTTCTCCAATAACAGTTTTACATTCCATGACAAATGAATTTACATTACTTGAGAAAAAAACCTCTTGAAAATCAGCTTAAGAACCTTTTACCTATCAAGCCAATCTAGAAGTATTTAACAAGCTGACTTTTTGAGAATGAATCACTCTGCAATAGCCACATTGCACACATGTAGAGAAGGTAGGATCTAGGTGCTTCTAGCACCCTGTCAGAACAGCTGATGTCAGAACTTTCTCCAAATACAAGTCCTCAAACAGCTAATTTAATGTTCCAGAGTCTGTATAGAATGTAAAGACAATATAAAGAATAACGATTGTCTGAGGCTTCTGAAAGTAAGAGGGGAAGTGTCCACTGTGTCTGTTTCTGCACTACACATGAAACACGTAAGTGTCTGATATCTAAACAGGATGGTGTTCTGATAATGATTATCGTCATGTTCTAGTGCTTGAGCAAGTTACTTCCCTGTAAACACCCTTTCTACAAGATGTAGCCCATATGTCTCAAACTTCACAAATGAGCTGATTTTAAGTCTGCACTACCACTAAATGAGCACTGGAAGCAGCAGATCTCCATTACTCAGTTGGGCTCTATTCAAAGAGATACTGTGAACCTGCATCCTCATACATAAGATATGCCAGTAATTTCAGAAACCAGGTTGTAAAATGAAGACTAAATTCTAAAGATGCTCCAATGAACTGGGGAGCAAAGTTATCCAACTTAGTCTGAAGAAGAGTGGCATCTTCCCAAAGCGAGAAAAGAATGTCACATGAGAGCAAATACGTTCCTATGTACCCAAGTACAAGAAAAGTCTTCCAAGGGCACTGAAACAACAGTTTAGCACAGCATTATCCTACACTCACAACTGCTTTCCACTTAAACTTCAGATAAAAAACTTAAACCTTTCATAATCAGAAGTGTTCATTCAGGGCTGCCTTAGCTACCATTAGACTAACCAAAAACACACCAACCTCTAGTTTCCAACATATGTAGCCACTCTCCTCTGAACATAGCATGTTGTCCAGTGTCAGTTTTCTGACATTCAGTACAAAGGTTACCAAGGAACAAAGGCTAGACGCTTAGCAAAATTAAACATTAGCTAAACTGCTAGCATACTTTAAGATCACTGCATCTAAAGACAGAAACACAAGTGTCAGAACCCAACATATTGACTTATCCTTCTTTCAGTGGATCTTCATCTCTGGCAGTCTCACAGATTAGAAGAGATCAGAGCTCCTCAGCAGTGTTCTCTACCGGCTATACTTCGGCAAGCATGGGCACCCAAGAGTCTTTAAGTAACACAAACTATGAGCAACACCCCATCTGAGAGGGCATGATGCAAACTTAAGACAAAATAGAGCACACCCAGGACGATCAAGACAGCACACCATGTCCCAGACCTAATCCTGGGACCATTTTCGGACAGCCTGGCCCCGCTCACCGGTGGCATATGCTTCGGGAAGAAAGCTGAGGCGAGGGGCCTACTGGCACCGCCTCGTCCCGGACACAGGCCCTCCGAGGGAGAAGGGAAGCTGAGAAGCTCTGCCAGGCCGGGATCCCTTTCCTCCCCGCCCCACCCGCTGGGCACCGCGCCTCCCCCCGCCACGGGGAGAGGCGGCGGCGTGGGGCCTGCCCTGGCCTCCCTCCGCGCATACCCAGGCCGAGGTCGTCTGGATCCTGCATCGCCTCCAGGGCGCCCACGTCATTCTCGATACCCGCAATCTCGTTCTCCTGCTGCGCCAGAAAAGCGGCAGCAGGATCCTCCTCGGCGCCGTCCAGCAACCCTTTATCTCCGTCGGCCAGTGGCTGCTGCTGAGCAACGAACACCTCCTGGTCAGACATTAGGGCGAAACACAGAGCACTCCACCAGCCGCGAGCGTTTGCCGCTTCCGCACCTGCGCTAGGCCGGATATCAGTGAACAAGGGGCGAGCTCCTGGACTATGCCAATGAGAGCCGAGCACCGCCCAGCGGTCAAACCAATCATCGAGCGGTGGTGGCGGTGCTAACGGAATTCTCCGCATGATACCTTGGGCTCGAGCCAATCAGCGCAAGAGCGTCGTTGGGCGCGCGGGAGAGCGCGCTATCAGGGGTGGGATGGGGAGGTTGCGGCGCGGCGGGCGGAGGTCTCGTAGTCCAGCTGCTCGCTGACCGCCCGGCCTGACGTCGCATGGAGGAGCTGGGTGGTGCCAGGCGCGGGGTATGCGCCCGGGCCTGGCTTCCCGCGCGCGCAGCGCGGTCGGCGACTGACAGAATTTCTTGGGCTGGTTACTCCAACCGGCTCGCTCAAGCAGGGGCAGCAAGAGCAGGCTTCCCGGGACTATGTGCAGCCTGGATTTGAGTATTCTCCAGAGATGAAGATGGCACAAGGTCTCTGGACAACCTGTTCCAGTGTTTTACCAACCCACAGTAAAAAAAAGAAGTGTATTGTTGTGTTCAGATTTGACAGTGCTAAGTGAAAAGCCATGCTAAAGGTAAGGTAAACAACATCCCACTGCCCTCCATTCATCCAACAAGGTAGTCAGCTCACTGTGGAAGGTTATCAGGTTGGTTAAGCATGAGTTCCCGTTTGTAAATCCACACTGACTACTCCTGATCAATTTCTTGTCCTTCCTGAGATTGGAAATGGTGTCTAGGATTAGTTGCTCCATTGTCTGCAAGGATTCATATAAAGCTGGTTGGCCTGTCATTCCCATGATCTTCTCTTTTGCCTTTCTAGAAAGACAGATGTGACACTTGCTGTCTTTCAGCCTTGAGGAACACTCCCAAATGTCATGGCGTTTCACAGATTATCAAGAGTGGCCTCCCAATTACATCAGTCAGTTTACCCAACACCCATGGGTGCAACCTGACAGGCCCTAGGGACTTATGTATGTTATTTGTTTAACTGCTTCCTAAACTGGTTCTCCTCCATCCAGGTAGGTCTTCCTTGCTCCAGACTTTTTCTCTGCTTGCAGAGCATTGGGATTCCTGAAGAGCAGGATCATTTACTCGCAGTAAACCTAATAAGGTGCTCCAAATTTACTCATAATCCAAGGTGGAGTGTCTGATTTAGGTGCATAAAAATCCAGTATACAAATAGGTGTCTTTCTTACAGTGAAACAACAGAACATGACTCCCCATGAATCATAGAATCACAGAAACATTGAATCATTTTGGTTGGAAGAGACCCTCAGGATAACACTGGCCCTAAACCATGTGCCTAAGAATCTCATCTCCAAATCTTTTAAAAACCTCCAACGATGGCGACTCAACCACTTCCCTGGACAGTGCTACACAACTCATTCCATGAAGAAATTTTTCCT
This sequence comes from Nesoenas mayeri, assembly GCF_963082525.1. Taxonomy (NCBI): domain Eukaryota; kingdom Metazoa; phylum Chordata; class Aves; order Columbiformes; family Columbidae; genus Nesoenas; species Nesoenas mayeri. Next base: position 37,038,254 of record NC_137542.1, read on the forward strand.
ACCACCAAATCTGAACCTTCCCTGGCACAACTTGAGGCCATTTCCTCATGTCCTATCTCTTGCTACTTGGGAAGAGACCAACACCCTCCATGCTACAACCTCCTTTCAGGTAGCTGTAGACAGTGACAAGGTCTTCCCTCAGCCTCCTTTTCTCTGGGCTAAACAGCCCCCAGTTCCCTCAGCTGCTCCTTATATGACTTGTTTTCCAGACCCTTTACCAGCTTCGTTGCCCTCCTCTGAACTCTCTCCAGCACCTCAATATTGTTCTAGTAGTGAGGGGCCCAAAACTGAACACAGTATTCAAGGTAGGGCCTCACCACCATCAAGTACAGGGGGATGTTCACTTCCCTAATCCTGCTGGCCACACTATTCCTGATACAAGCTGAGATGCTGTTGGCTTTTTTGGCCACCTGGGCACAGTGCTGGCTCATATTCAGCAATCAACAACCCCAGGTCCTTTTTCTCCAGACAGACGTCTATGCCACCAACACCTAACTTTGCAGGTTGCCAGCAGCCTGTGTCAAGTAGCCATTACCCACTTCCCCTGTCCTAAATTCACCACCTTAATATTGCCTTTTAGTTATCAAAGAGGGTAATGCCTCAACAATGTCAAGAGGGACAATTAATAACCTTCCAAATGTTTACTGGAAGGAGAGCTCCATGGTGAGTGATTTTATATAGCTGCTTGTGGCTGCTGTTTGATTATCTCCTGTGCATGCCAGCAGTGCTACTCTTGAGTGTTTACAAATTATGCTTAGAGTCCTAGAGATTTCTCCAGTTTGTTGCAGGTTTTTTTGAGGGGAGAGGGGGCTTCGTGCGGGTTTTTTGTTTGCTTGCTTTGGTGGGGGTTTTTTGTTGTTGTGCTTGGTTTGTTGTTTATTTTGTTTTGTTTTGTTTTTCTTCACAGGCCTGTGGCTTTTTTTCATCTTTGAAAGTATGGAAGAGATATTGAAGGAAATTCAGAAAGTAAGACATATATGACCAGGATGAATGACAAGAGTGTGGAATAACTGTCCTGGTTTCAGCTGGGATAGAGTTAATTTTCTTTCTAGCAGCTGTGTTCTTGATTTAGCATAAGAAGAATGTTGATAATACACTGTTTTGGTGGTTGCTGGGTAGGCAGGGGCTTTTTCCGCTTTCCATGTTCTGCCAGGTGCACAAGAAACTGAGAGGGAGCAAAGCCAGGACAGCTGACTCAAGCTAGCCAAAGGCGTGTTCCTTACCGTATGGCTTCATGCTCAGTATATAGACTAGAGCTGGCTAATACCACTTTTTTGGAATTAACAGGTGATCAGTGCTGTGGGCAGTGAGCAATTGCATTGTGCATCACTTGTTTTGTTGTTATTAATATTATTACTAATACTATTTCTTCCTTTGCTGTCCCGATCTTAATTTAACCCACAAGGTTTCTTTCCTTTTCTTATTCTCTTCCCCATCCCACTTGGGGTGGGGAGTAAGCAAGTGGCTGCATGGTCATAGTTGCCAGCTGGAGTTAAACCACAACACTAACCGTGTGAATACCTCTGAATGCAGAGTATTTCTTTCTTCAGAGCTGTTAACTTATAATTTTCCCCCAAACAAAGATACACTTTTGTATTAAAGAAAAAAATATAGTTATTATTGTAAGTAAATAAGCAATTAAATGTTTTCCAGGCTTATCAGGTTCAGCCAAGAGACAAATGGATTGGAGGACAAGAGAAATTGAAACAATTTATCACATTTTTTGAGGTCACATTGATGTCTGAGTGGACTCTATCCACAAAGAACAGCTCTGTTTGGTTTAATTCCTGACTGATAATATTACCTTAAAACAGATAGTTCCTGGTTTGGTTTTATTTGAGCTAAAATATGGTTATTCAATGGTTATGGTCAATAAACCACTGCATGCAACAAATGCAAACAGATTGCTCATTAAGCTACCCTGTTAGTATAATTGACCTTCAGAACCAGGGTTCTTTTACACAGAAATTTGCTCCTCAAGCTGAACAATCAATTTTTATTTCACACATACAAATTTTCACTACAACGTTCTTTATCCTTAAAGCTCTAGAAGAAGTTAACTCCAGTCTTAGGCAAAATGTCACAGCTAAGTAGCAGGTAGTTAATGAGGAAAGCAAAAGTCTGAGCGGAAATAAGTGATATGTGTGTAGCATTATCTGACATTGTTATTACTGTTGTCTGTTATACAATGACGTTTAGTTAAAACCACAGCAATATATTCCATTTGGAGTCAATTTTGCTTCAGGAGAAAAGAAATTAAGATTTTTTTACACACATACTCCATCTGATTGTTGTTAAAATTGTACTTTTATGTTTTACACCTTTTAATTATTTTTGTCTTACAAATGATCTTACTTAACTATATATTTTAAGGCAAAATCAGAATGCAGTCATCTAGAACATTCTGATCCATTCAAATAATTTGATTTGAAAATACTAAGTATTTTGCCCAATGTGTAAAGGCTTGCAGTTTTTTACACAACAGAAATTCTAGTTTTCACAGGGTGCACAAACAGGTTAGAGGAAGAACCTGTAATTAGTTTGGGGGTAAATATATTAAGCAGCCTCTGCTAGGGGCACTTCAACCCAATTATATCCTGTACAGTAACCTGTGCAAATGCAGACAATATTAATACAATCCACCCACTCCGGCCCGTACAGCACCGCGGACCGCGGTCTCCCTGGGGCGCTCCCGCCCGCCCAGCGCCACCTGGCGGTCCCGCAGGCAGCAACTTCGCGGCTCCGCCCATCTCCTGGGAGGTACCCAATTGGGGGAGGTGTCGTCGCCCGGCCCCGCCCACAAGCAGCACGGATTGGCTGCCCGCCTCAGGCCGAGGCTGTGGACCTGCCGGGGGGCTGGGCTGCGTCTATGCGGCAGTGGAGGGCGGTGGCGTGGCGGCCATCATGTCGCGGGAGTTTGAGCTGTGTCCCGGGCGCCGCATTGGCGGCGAGCAGCCATGCTTCATCATCGCGGAGATCGGGCAGAACCACCAGGGCGACCTGGACATCGCCAAGCGTATGATCCGCATGGCCAAGGTGCGCGGGGGCTGCCCTGCCTCTGATGGGAGGGTGGCCAGGGCGGCGGGGCGCCTCGGGGGCAGGGCAGCGGCGCCGCGGGGGCAGGGCAGGGCCGCCCCGTCGCGCTTTAGCGCTTCTTTCGCCGGGTGGGCAGGCCCCCTCGCTCGGATGAGACAGGCATCGGGGTGCGGATGAGCGAGAGCCTTAGGGCACCGGCGAGGGTCGGGGAGCCACGGAAGGCCGTGAAGCCTCCCGCCCACCCCGCAGGGGACACCCCGGTCCCGTAGCGTCTTCTCCGGCAGCGGCACCACGTGAGAGGACTTTTAAAAATAAAGTAGCTGCAGGGAGCCGGTCGTAGTGAGGGCCCTGCTAAACCGGCTCTTGCTTTGCACCGTTCTGTCTGTAGCTCACAGCCCGCGATCACATCGTGTGTGCTGTTAGGAAGGCCCTGGCTCGTTCCCGGCACACGCAGGTACACACGCAGGCAGTGACCAAGGGGTGACAGCAATCCTTCAATTCTGTCACAAGCTAACGCCCAGTATGGGAAGAATCAAGTAACCACTGAACTGTCTCTGATAAGCTTCTGATTTGACTTGATTGCACTAGGGTTCTTTGAGGTAGTAGTTGTGTTAACTAGTAAGACAGCCGAGCTGTTTTAAAAAATGGTATTATATTTATTAGATACACCTATGTTAGCAAGTGGCAAATCCTCAGTGAAGAAGTTGGGAAATAACCACATGACTGTGGTGTAAATGCAAAATAGTGTAGTCAGAATTTAACTTCACTGTTTGCATTACTTCAGACAAATTTCAGATTCATAATCCTTGTTCTACAGAATCCTGTCACTTATTTTACTGTAGAATTATCATGTGATGGCAGAGCTTGGAAAACACCACAGGAGACAACTCTCCAAATTAAGTGGCATGCGCAGCAAAAGGCAGTTCAACTCTGTAGTTTTAGTGTGATTTCTTCCTAGACTGCTGTTCTACTAAGTATACATGCATTTTGAAATAAAAGGGCTCATGTGTGCAGGTCTGCTGTCATGCTGTGTTTGGACCATTCCTGTGATTGCTATGATGATAATGTGAAAGTTCCACTGTGAGTGAGTACATTAGTGGCACAATCCTTGTACTCAAACTTGAGATGAGTGCAGTTTCACTTGCACTTCCACTCAGTGTGTACCAGCTTGTTTTGCAGGACTGCGGAGCAGACTGTGCTAAGTTCCAGAAGAGTGAATTAGAGTACAAATTCAACAAGAAAGCCTTAGAAAGGCCCTATACCGCTAAACACTCTTGGGGAAAGACCTATGGGGAACACAAACGCCACTTGGAGTTCAGTCATGATGAATATAGAGAGCTAAGAAAATATGCAGAAGAGATTGGCATTTTCTTTACAGCTTCTGGCATGGATGAGGTATGTAAGCCATACTGGAATGACAGTTGTGTCTGTTGTGTCTGTTGGTGATTACTTGGGCATGATAGTTCTTACATAAAAGGAATACTAAATATGTATGGATGTTGAATTTGTAAATGCAGAAACTAGTGTAGTTGTACTTCTGCTGCTTCACTTGTGTCTTTGTAATGACGAGTAGATGACAGTATTTTGGAAGGCGTGCCATGTATGCTGAGGTTCTTATGCACAGTAAATCATAGAGACAAGGCCTCAGTTGAACTCGGAAAACAATCAAGGCTTTGAGAGTTTAGACCAAGACTAGAATCTGCCCACTATCCAATGCTGTCTGGTATATTGGCTCCAAGCATCTCAAACTTCCCTCTGTATTTGCTTTCTCAACTTAATCCCGATTATTTACCTGTTTTTTTTTTTAATTATTATTTCTGCTGTTTACTAGACCCCAGTTGGTGTTTCTAAGCAGCAGAAATGCTTATCTTCCTTTTATTTTACTAATCTCATAGAGATGGTCTCTACCTTGCCCTATTGCTCCTGAAGCATTTACTGGTTTTTGTCAGTGTGCTGTTGGTCAGTCACCAGCTTGTAAACTTCCTGAAGCTTGTCTGCTGCTGTTCCCCCTTAAGAGATATATACTTTAACTCTTGGACGTTGCCTACCTCAAAATGATGTTAGTTACAGTATTAACAAATGGCAGTGTATAATTGAAATGTGTAAACTGGAAAGATCAGGTAACAGTTAGACCTCAATACAGATCAGGGATTATAGATTGTTTTACTTTTCCTTGTGGCCTAGAAAATATAGAGAAACAAACTGAAAGAGTCTTCCAGAAGTAAACTAGCCACTTGTTCATAAGGCAAACACAGCAGTGTCCCTATCTTCTGCAAGCAGCCTTATCCAGGATGGGACACAGATAAGATGTATTCAATATTTTAAGGTGATCTCTTCCATGCTTCACTCTCCTTACCATCTGAGACAATTTGCTATGTATCAGCTTAATCTCCTTTCTCATAGTTTTTTTTACTGCCTCATCTGACATACTTTCATTCTGTCTCCTTTCTGTGTATTTGAACACCATTATCACATCTCTTTTATATTCTCTGGACTAAGCAATTTCAGTTCCTTCAACCTTTTCATGGTCTTTTATAGTAATCTGGCCATTCTCACAGCATCTACCAACTTACTGTCCTATTAACCAAAATCCTTGAATTACTGTGCCCCAGTCGAGTTGGTATGAGCACCAAATACCATAAAAAATTATTTCAGATGTCTGACAGACAAAAAAGTGTTTTGCATGTATTGCAAAAGCTCAATGCCATGGACTCAGAAATAGATCTGTGAAAAGAGGGTGTTGTGATGTTTCTTTTATTATTATCTTCATGCCTAGGAGACCTGCTGAACAACATCTACTCCTTTAAGAAAAGAGTAATTAAATACAGTAGTCTTGAACTTCTGTATCTGGGATCTTAAAGACCCATATGCCCTTGGCTGAGGAAAAGATCACACTCTTTCTTTGATGTTAAAACCTCCAGCTTTCCAAGGCTATAGTGCAATGCAGAACACCTTTCATACGCAGCCACTAAGATCACTTTTGGAATCCCTCTTTCTGAAGATGCTGTTCTTCTTTGTGTGTGGCCTCATCAGCTAATCAACAGAACTGATGCATGTTTGTGCTGCCTTTTTTGCATAGTAATCACACTACACAGCTCCTGAGATTTCCGGTGCCATTTCTGCAAGACATGGCTTTGGAGCGTATGGCAAACATTACATAAATTGACAAAATAAATCCTTGAGAATACGTTAACTTCTGTAAATGGAAGATAATCTCTGAAACTCCATATACGTCAAAGAGATTAATTTGTGTGTTTAACTACAAGGAAATTAATTAAGTGATGTGTGAAGTAAATATAAAGGCTATGAGTAATTCCTTTATGTACTCTGTTCCAATGTCTACTGAAGACAAAACAGGATCCCATTGAACCACTCCCTTTAATGTCATATTATTTGAGATTAGTTTCTCTTCCGTCAATCTCTTACATAAAACCTGCCAATTTTCAAGAGAGATTTACCTATAAAGAGTGACCTTATCTGCCATATTTCATTTTCTGTGATCTCCTCAGGTTAGATCTGTGGCTTTTTAATGTAGTGTATTCATCATCTTCGTGCATGACGCCTCTTAGTGAATAAACTATGTTAAAGAGATGTTATGCATCCTAGGTACACAAAATTGAATCTGCTTCATAATTATGACAGACAAATTAGACTGAAGATGTGATTCCCTCCTGGATGTTATACTCTTTCCCTGGTGCAAAGTAAATTTGACTGCAACAAGGAATGAGCTGAAGAAATTAAAAGTGTTTGTGGCTGGTTGAAGTGGGAAAAAATTAGGTAACAATTCAATTGTATCACCTTGATGTAAGTGAAAGATTCCAATATCTCTTCCCCACCATAGGTCTATGGTTTTCTTCCTTAAAAGTACTAATTTTTAAAAGGCTGATGCAATACTGAATTTCATGGAGCCTCAATTCCTAAATTGTCTTTAATATAGCACGTACATTTTTAGAAGAAGGCAGAGTATAATTAACATTTGAATAAACTTATATTATTGGCATAATTTATATTTATTTTCTAGTATTTTCTAGTGTCTTTCCTAGAAGCAAATTCATTTTGAAATTCCCTTTTTTGCGCACCTAGGTTTTTTTCAGGTGCTTATTGTATACTCATACAATTTTTCAGAGTGACTACTTCTACTTTTAAACACTCTGTTCGTGGTTTAGTATTTCTGACCTGCAGGAAGTATGTGGCAGGAAGACTGCACGCCTGTAGTACATTTCTTCTTCAACAGGCAAGCTCCCATCTGCACATGGTTGCTCTCCGTGGTAGCACCAAAAAAAAAAAAAAAAGCAAGAATGCTGTGGCCCACAAGCTCATCTTGAAGCTAGAGGAGCAGCTGAGCTCACCTGTACTAAGCAGCTCTACTTATGGCTGGCTTGCCCACCTATGGCTGGGAGGCCAAACAGCCTGCCTTGAGACAGGGATCCCAGTGAAAAACCTGTGGAAAATCTGCTTTTGAAGTAAAAAAGAAGACACCTCAATGACACTTCACTTGGAGGGAAGTCAGAAACTAGTATACTCAGAATAGTAAATGTTATTTTAGTAACAGTGTGTTTTGGGGCAATATATCTATATGACCTATTTAATTAAGTTTTGGTTTTGCTATTTTGAAGTGCTGTTTATTTCCCAGAATTTTCCCAGTTCTTTATCTTTGATCCAGCTGAAGTGGTGTATTAAAATAAAAATGCAATGATTTCTTCTCCTTGTAGATGGCTGTGGAATTTCTACATGAACTGGATGTTCCATTTTTCAAAGTAGGATCAGGAGATACAAACAATTTTCCATATTTGGAAAAGACTGCAAAAAAAGGTAAGCATTTTATTTTGAACCATCTTGGTAAACATGACTGTATCTCAGTAGATCAGTTATTAGATATTTCCTCCGACTGATTTTGGAAAAAAATTTCAAGTACCTTTAGAAGAAAATTATCATCAGACTTGGGGAAAAAAGTTTCACCTAGCTTCATTTTTTAGTCTAACTGAATTCATTTACTTTAATAATTTAATATTGTGTCATTTTCTTATAGACCTAGGACAAAACCTGTGCATGTTTTCTAATGGCTAGGTCGCCCAATGGTGATTTCCAGTGGGATGCAGTCAATGGACACAATGCATCGGGTTTATCAGATTGTGAAGGCCATCAATCCAAACTTCTGCTTCCTGCAGTGCACCAGTGCGTACCCACTTCAGCCAGAGGATGTCAATCTCCGTGTTATATCGGTCAGTGAGTAACCCAGAGCGTACCATAGGTAGCATACCAGAGAAAGACTATGCACTTTTATTGAGATATATTTCCAGATCTTAGGAATGCTGGAATTTGCTTCTGAGAAGTTAGAAAATGTGTCATGTTCCACTAATTCATGCAAGTGTTGAAGTAAAAATACACATTGGATCCTCTTTTAGCAGAACTCAGCTTTGAGGAATACGATAAAGGATATTACTGTAATTAATTACAATTAAACAGAGGAAAATATGACATATTGTTAACAGGTTAACACTGTGCCTTGTAGCTAAAAGATAAATTATGCATACTGTTACCATTATGAAGGTACATGGAATTCTAAATAGGGAGCTAGACCAGGAACTTTTGCTAAAAGTGCTTCATGTGAATATCAGAGCAATGAAGAAAATGGATTAGGCCCTTGTATAGTTTCCTTCACTGAAAATATTACTTGGATATGCCTGATAGTGATGCAAGATAATTTTCCCAAATTGGCTGGTGTTCAAGCGCTTGCCTAGCTTAATGCAGACATAGTATGTTATTTTTCATAGAATGGGACATGGCTGCATTTAATTGCCTTTAGGAGTAGGTGACTGTCCCCTATGTATGGCTGAAAGGGTCACTTCAGATTTTAAATATGGAGTTGGAGAAATCTGCTTTGGATACAGATGTAACTTTTGGATGAAAATAGACTACTGCTCTATTACTGTAACTTACAGTGATGTAGGCTTTGAAGACCTGGAATTAAAAGGAAAAGCATAAGAGGAGTTGTAGAATTGAAAGTACCTCTTTTTCCTTGTCAGTATTGATAATCCTAGTGAAATTCTTTAAAAATGACAGTCAATAATGCAGTGTGACTTGTTGAATATAAAAAAAAAAATCATTCTCAGTATAACCAACTGTTGGTTTTGTTGTTGGTGGTTTTTTGTGGCACAGTAATTGCCCATGGCTTTTGTAGCAGTTATCACTGTTAAATGTGCTTTCTCCTTGAAATCGCTACGTTGGTAATTCAGACCAATTCTGTCATGATTCAAGGCATATCAGTCAGCTTTTCCTGATATCCCCATTGGCTACTCGGGGCATGAAACTGGCATAGCCATTTCAGTGGCAGCTGTTGCTATGGGTGCTAAAGTAGTGGAACGCCATGTGACTCTCAACAAAACATGGAAAGGAAGTGACCACCAAGCATCTCTGGAGCCAAATGAACTGGCGGAGTTAGTGAAAGCCATCCGTACCGTGGAAAAAGCAATGGGTTCTCCAGTCAAACAACTTCTGCCCTGTGAAATGGCTTGCAGTGAAAAGGTAACTTTTACTTTTGATTCATGTATAGCTGAAACTTATTATAGCTAATAGCTATATCTTCCAAAAAGTAAATTGCTAATGGTCTATTGCAGCAGTGTTTCTGCTTCTGCACTCAAAAATTTCTGCTGCTGAGTAGCAGCATGCACAGTGTTAATGCTTGGCCTGCTGAAACATTAGTGTAGACCTGTCATTTTCTGTTAACTGCTGTTCTTGGCAGTCAGTAACTATTTTTACCGAAGTATAATGTTGTCAATTTTGAGTATAATGGAGTTCTTTGTATATCATCAAGTGGTTAACTAAGTTGAGTAGAATCATAGAATCATTTAGGTTGGAAAAGACCCTTAAGATCATCAGCTCCAACTATTAACATAGCACTGCCAAGTCCACCACTAAACCATATCCCTAAGCACCATGTCTACACATCTTTTAAAGACCTCCAGGGATGGTAACTCAGCCACTTCCCTGGGCAGCCTGACAACCCTTTTATTGGATAATTTTTTCCTGATATCCAATCTAAACCCCCCCAATGCAACTTGAGTCCATTTCCTCTCATCTTGTTCCTTGGGAAAAGAAGACTGACACCCTCCTCGCTGCAACTTCCTTTCAGGTAGTTGTAGACAGCGATAAGGTCTCCTCTCAGCTTCCTTTTCTCCAGGCTAAACAACCCCAGTTCCCTCAGCTACTCCTTGTAAGACTTGGGCTCCAGACCCTTCACCAGCTTTGCTGCCCTTCTTTGAACTCAATTCAGCATGTCAGTGTCTTCCTTGTAGTGAGGGACCCACAACTGAACACAGTATTTGAGGTGCACCCTCAGCCGTGCTGAGTACAAAGTATTCAGTAATAGTTAATAAGAGTAATAGGTCTCTCTGACTGCATACAAGCTACTTTTAGACTAAGCTAGAACAGTAGTCAATCTAATCAGATTCCTTCCATTCTGACTCTGAAAAATTCCAGTGAGCCATTGTCTGATTTCAAAAAGGATAGGGATGTTCCAGCAGCCTAGTTATAGTAAAGATTTCCATGCTACCTCAACCTTCATTTGAAATATAAGTAGTGGGGAGGCCAGTTCCATGCAACCTGTTCCCAAGTAACTTTAGAATATTTTTTAGCCTTTTTGGTATACTAAGTCTAGGAATGTGTTTGGCTTGAAGTTTTTTTATTTCTCCCTGTAGCTGGGAAAGTCTGTTGTGGCGAAAGTGACAATTCCTGAAGGTGCAGTACTGACACTTGACATGCTGACAGTGAAGGTGGGAGAACCCAAGGGATTTCCCCCAGAAGCCATCTATGATCTGGTGGGCCAGAAGGTTAAAAAAAATATTGAAGAAGATGAAACCATCACTGAGGAAGCAGTAGAAAATCATGTCAAAAAAGTAAAGTGCTAAACCAAAGTACTCCATTCCATATTTCATGATGTAGTACTGCACTACTGCAGAACATATGTAAGTATAGCAGCATGGTGGATTAGAAGAAAAGGGTGTAACAAGTTAGAATTTTCAGGGTCTCATTAGCAGGAAGTTTCTGAAGCAAGGGGATGTAAATTATGAGGAGTGATTTTATTAGAAACTGTATAGCATTTCGTCTAGAAAATACCATGCTTCTGTTTTCTCCATTCCACTTAACCTAGATTAATTTGGAGTTTTGCCAAATCTAAGAACACAGTTTGCTGCTTTTCAGCTTCCCTTTTCTGGTAAGAATACAGTAAATTGCAATAATTTTGTCTACACTTTTAATTGTTCTAACCTGCTGTCTTTTGATGTTCCTTTCTTCTCTGCCATTTTCCTTACCACTGTGATAACAGGACGCTAGCAGGAGTTGAATGCAGTTAAGTGAAAGTTTACATACACTGAACAGAAAACTACACATGCAACCTGATGGATTTTTCTCAAGATGAAAGCCTTAGGATAAAAAGTATCAAGTCTAACAGCAGTCAGTTGTGGGAATCTGCCCTCTGGGGAAAATGAGCTCCTTGAGAAAGCTAGGTTCTTAAAAGTACCAAGAAAGGAAGCAAACTGGATATGTAGAAAGGTCCTATTTAAGGGGCAAGAGCCTTCTTGTGAACTGAAAGGCAAGAAGGTAAGCCAGACAAAGATCAAGGGTGGAAAAACACATCTGAGATGGATCAAAGTAAACTTAACCTAGGCTTCAAGAAAATGTCAAAAGCATTTATTGTGAGCTGAGCGAAGTCTGTTTGTACCTTGGGGTGATTTCTCATGTAGGAAGCCAAATACTGGTGAAGATTCAGCAGCCTCCTTCCTGTACTAACAAGCAAATACATTGGTGTTTTTGGGGTTTGTTGTGGGTTTTTTGTTTGTTGGTTGGGTTTTTTTGGTTGGTTGGTTGGTTTGGTTTGGTTTTTTTTTTTGGTTGGGTGGTGGTTTTTTGTTGTTGGTTTGATTTGGTTTTCTTGGTGGGTTTTTTTTTTTTGTCCCTGATGCTTGTGTTAGAGACAGCTGAGGCTGGCTGCTTGAGTAGTTCACATCACTGTGCTTCAGCATGATGGTCAGTGCTCCTCTTGTGTGCTCTACACTTTCATCACAGCTTCACACTTTTCAAGTAAGAAATGCAATCCCACTCCCGTCAGCCCACTGCTCATCCAGGAAGGAGACATATGGCAACAACTGCAAATGAGGCATTCCTCAATTAGCTTCATTGGCACAGAACTGCTCTTGTATAATTCATGTGCATTTTTCTGTGGTGGAATAATTTATTAGTGATGGTTATTTGGAACTTGATACCTCTTGGTCATGAGTTGGTGAAGTATCTTGAATTTGGTGGTGGTGTTCTGTACCTGTGAGCTGTTTACTTTCAAAATGTTTACCCTTCTGCAATTCTGAGGAAACTGTATTTGTATCTTTAAACTGGGAAGCAATGAGTCTTTGAATCATGTGTTAGACTGTTATGTGAGCTCTGATTGATGCCTTACATTAAAAACCTACTCAATTGTTTGTTCATTTTTATTTCAAATTTGAGAATAAATGTATCTCAGAAAACAAGCTGTCATTTCTGTGTTTCAGCCTACGGTCAGACCTTGCCTTTGCCAGCACTGGTGATGATCCCAGGGCCTTTAGTAATTGAACAACACAAGATTTACCTGACCTGCTTTACGTAGCAGTGGTTCTTCAATCCAGCAGGCCTGGTTCTGGAGGCTGCTGTAAACATAGGCTTCAAAAATTTCTGGGACTTTACTGTATTGGGGAAAAAAAATCCCTATACAGAAACTTGCAGGCTGTCTTTCCTAGTTTTATGTGAGCGTACCTTTATCCAGCTGCAGTTAAAGAGTCTTTGCAAATGGGACACAAAAATAAATTAAGCAGAAGTGCCCCACTGACCTAGTGTTTTTATGGCACCTGTGGGTCCTCCTAATGTTTAATCTTCTGTTGGGGGTAGTACACAATTGTTTCTTGTGCTTCTACTCTGTGGGAAGGATAGGGCCACCCAGAAGCACATTTCAGAGTTTCTGTCACAAGACCAGCTAGTGGCCATTGTGTGGCTATAGGCTACTACTATAGCTTTACTTGAAGGGACTTCTCCAACATTCGGTGCCAGTCAATGGTTTTTCTGAGATGATATGTATAAACTTAGTGCATTTATTACCCAAATCTGGCATTGTCAACTGTAACAATAAGGAAGTATGAACTTGAAGCTTGAACCAAGTGAAACATATTACCCATACTATTACCATACCTGTTACCATACCATACACAATTGCAGCCTCTCCAGGTAGATGAGGGGAGGGAGTTAGTTAATTAAAAAAGACAGCAATATGCAGGTTCAAATCTGAGTTATAATATGCTTCTTCAAACCAGACTTTTTGCAAGTTGAAAGATGCATAAAAAATTTTATATATAGCACTTAAGGTGGTACATTGACATCATTTATAAAAGCCGGATCACCTTCCCCCATTGAAATATGCATATACATTAAAAATTACAGTTGGTTTTCTTGAATTTAGCTGTTAACCTTCTAAAAGCATCACAGTTACAACTTGCATATGACAGTGATTAATTAATGTAGGTCATTGCTAAAGTGGCTTTCAGAAGAAAAAGCATGAAACAGTAGGTTTCATTTTGCTTCAATGCCTATGTTAGTTTGCATACTCCAATGGACCCTTCCCTCAAGGCTGGGTAAACTGGTTCTGTGAACTTGCAGTGGAATGTATGCAGATGAGCCATACCATCAGTAACACTGTAGAATGAAATGATTCCTGCTTCATAATCCAGAAAAATACCAATGCAATCAGGATCATCTTCTATCAGGATAGGGACTCTCTCCCTCTTGTGAAATGCCCAGTACTCAAGATCAAACTTCTTGGGGCACAAAGATGCTCTATTCCAGCCCAGTTGACAGGCTTCAGAGTCTCCTTTCCTACCAATGGAAGAGTAGGCTGCGCCAATCCACCATCCTGCTCCAGCATGAAGTAGGTCAACTTCCCAGTAGTGGCTCCCAGAGAGGAATGCATCTCTGCTTAGCACTTGCCATAATTTATCAAATCTCTGGGGACAACAAGGGTAAGATATTCTCCTCTAGTTACAGCTTACTACAGGACGGTCATCAGGCAATTTCAGCCCTGGATGAATGCTATCATATTCCCAGGTTGGTGATCTTGCATCTGCAGTCAAAACCATAAACATACTTATTACATTTATCATGACTCTTGAAAGAAGTCCAAGTTACAAAAAACTTGAAAAGGATCCCACAGCTGACAATGTCTTGGAACCTGCAGTTTTGAAAGGAAAAGTCTGACATTTCTAATGAGAAGCACTATGCTATTCATATGCACCCATGTGCAAGATCATTAGGAAAGAGACATCTATCTACAGGCAAAAAGAAAAGCACTGTCCCCTCCAGTAAAATGATGGCTATTGCTGAGTGTGGCTAGGGTCTCTTGCAATTAAATAAATGCAACAATGTAGCCTTCCTCCTGAGCTTTCCAAGATGGATGCCTTTCCTCAGACCTTCATATTACCCTGCACAAGGAAAGAACTGCTACACTGTTTGTCTTCAAGATTAAGAGACAAACATAATTCATAGAATCACAGAATCACAGAATCGACTGGGTTGGAAAAGACCTCAGAGATCATCAAGTCCAAGCCTTCGTCCAACTCTAGTCTGTTTACTAGATCATGGCACTAAGTGCCATGTCCATCCTCACTTTAAAAACCTCCAGGGATGGCGAGTCCACCACCTCCCTGGGCAACCATTCCAATGCCTGACCACTCTCTCTGGAAAGAATTTCTTTCTAATATCCAGCCTAAATTTCCCCTGGCAGAGTTTAAGCCCATGCCCCCCTGTCCTATTGCTGACTGCCTGGGAGAAGAGACCAATCCCCACTTGGCTATAACTTCCCTTCAGGTAGTTATAGAGAGTGATGAGGTCACCTCTAAGCCTCCTCTTCTCCAGACTAAATAACCCCAGCTCCCTCAGCCTCTCCCCATAGGTCTTGCGCTCAAGTCCCTTCACCAGTCGTGCTGCTCTTCTCTGGACCCGCTCCAGCCCTTCAATGTCTTTCCTGAACTGAGGGGCCCAGAACTGAACACAATACTCCAGGTGTGGCCTCACCAATGCAGAGTACAGGGGAAGGATCACTTCCCTTGTCCTGCTGACCACGCTATTTTTGATACAGGACAGGATACCGTTGGCCTTCTTGGCCACCTGGGCACACTGATTGCTCATGTTGAGCTTCCTGTCGATTAGTACCCCCAGGTCCCTTTCTGTCTGACTGCTCTCCAGCCGCTCTGCGCCCAGCCTATAGCACTAATTCTATTCCATATATGCTTAAAATTAACATGAATTTTATACAAAGCTGAAATCAATGTAATAGCAGGAACACCTGACAGCTCAAAAATCAGGAGCCAAACTAGTTCACCAAAATACCAACAAAATTATTAAAAAGCAGTTAGAATGATGCTGCTTACATACACAAGGATTTACAAAGGAGACCTCTAGAGCAATTTACCAGGGACTATGAGGGTAGGAGGTAGAAGGAGACCATACACTACCACCTCAAGCAACTGAACAGGATCACTGTGCTGTTGTATTTGTCTGATTCTACGTGAGAATGTCTCCAGGGCTGTAAGCTTTTGTTGACCGGACTGCAACTGCTGATCATGTGCTTCAAGGACTTGCCGAGTTTTTTCATCAATTAAGCTTTTTGCCAGACTTTCCTCTTCCTGAAGTTGTAATTGTAGCTCAGCCAGTTTGCCTGATAGCTGCCTTTTGCTCATAGTGGCATGCATCTATGGATAAAGGAGAAGAATACCCCCGCTCATACTCAACAGACCATAAACAGTTCAGGAATGTCTCTCCCTGGCTTTCAACGTTACATCTCAGTTGAATTTTACTGATTTGCTTCATCTCTGGAGAAGGGGGTGTTAAGGGAGTGCAGCCACGATTTACCTGCTGATGTGCCGGATGGAAAAGCTCGAAGGCAGATTCCAAGATTATTATTTATGCAGAAAATGCTGTTTTCAGCTGGAATGTAACAGCACCAGGTACTAACTGCTACAAGCAGCAGACCTGGTCCTTTGGTAGCAACACTTTGCTCATCTTTAAAGGAAGCTAGGGGAAGAGAGCTGCTAGGAAAATAAAGCCTCCAAAACAAACTGACATCAAACCACAATGTCTCAAACCTCTACAGAGTCCCCTCCAACTCTTACTGACATTTCTGTAACAGAGATGCTTAGAAATGCACCTTGAGGCAAAAGCCATTTAATGTTCTATAAATGAGGTAGAGCTTCACATACATTTCCATTCTATAAGACAGAATGCATTTACTTAACTCTGAAGTCAGACTATTCAATAATGCAGCTCAGTGCAAGTGAAGCCAGAATAGCTGTGGCTATTTACTATTCCTCTGCACAAAAATTTCAACGTTGTTCTTCCAGAGATGTCTGTCTGATCAGGGAGTCAGGGCCAAGCCTTTGGAAACTCTTTCCCTCTTCTCTCACTTCGATGGTAATATGTTTGGACAGATACAAGGAATACATTGTTTACCTGAAACAGCAGATGCCTGGGTCTTTGAATAGCTACAGAGAAAGCAAAATGTCTGTCCTTGGAAAATGACCATGTAGTGGAGAAGGAAACCACATTTTACCTTCAGATCATTAGCAGCCTGCTCTATTCTTCTTCTGTTACCAGCTTCTTGCTCTTTTCTCTCTTCTAGATCCTTCAAACATAATGCCATCAGTTCCTACACAGCAACAAAATACAAGATTGTTTCATAACAACATTTGTAAAAACCAGAAATCATTATCCAACTTGCTTTCCATATAGGGGAGTATGTCACTGAAGCACTCAGTTTATGAGGCTTACTAAAGCACTAGTGAGGAAACATAAGCATGTCAATGTTTCACCTGCTCCTGGCAGTTTCACTGATAAGATTCAGAGAGCTGTGCAAATTAATACCACTTTCATAAGGAATAGGGAAACCTATGGTGAAAAAAACATTTTCATATTTAAATCTATGGCACTGTGCATTTCAAGACTACATTCTCATGCATTAAGCAGCTGAAGGGCAGCTAGACAAGTACTTCTATACAGAGGATCAGCTGGAGGCTGATCCAGTGAATATTCAGGCTGCTTCCCAGTGTACAACATAGTAATAAGAAATACTCCACTATGACTACACTGATGCTGTAGTCTGAATGCCTGCAATATTATTATCTTGGCTGGTAATCATAATATCTGTGACACCTGTGGTGTGCCCTGAGATACACTGAGCAGCACAGCACAGTTAATGTTCTGTTGCGTCTAGCCCCACAACTTCCCACCTGCTGCCCTCTGAGACTGGCTGTCCTCTGTCCAGCAGGTTGAACAGTCTTGGTGCATTTGGTGGTGCATTTCTGTCATTAGTACCATAAAAGATTCAAGCAATGCTGTTCCATGCTTTCATTGCACCAGTATTATAACAGACCCTCTCAGTAAATATCAGATAAGCTAGCTCTAGACTAGAGCCGTGTCACTTTGTGCACTTTATTCTGGTTCAAATCAGGTTGCCATAGTACAATACCTGCATCTACACACTGTACCAGTGAAGGGAATGCAAACACTGTAGTTAAGTTTCCAGTGGCAAAAGGAGCTGGATGCTGCACACCAGCATGCAGGAACACTGCTCTGAGTTGCTCTGACTTCTTCAGTGGTCCTTCTCTTGTGCTGCTGTTTGCTTGTGGCCTAGTATACTCCCCTCTGCCCTTGCACTGCTTTCTAACATAAAGTGCAATGAAGTGCCAGAGAAATTTAGCGTGACTTGTGCATCTGCACACAATCTGTGGGAATTAGGAAACTTCCTTGTAACACCAAAGAAGCAGTGGGAGGAAGCTCTCCGAAATTGTGAAAGGAAAAAAAAAAAAAAAGAAAAAGAAAAAAAAAAGGAAAAAAAGAAAGAAAGAAAGAACAAAGAAAGAAAGAAAGAACAAAGAAAGAAAGAAAGAAAGAAAGAAAAAAAGAAAGAAAAATAAAAAAGCTCCTGAACATCAGACCTCTGTGTTACTACTTTTTAAAGCCTCCCAAAGATAGCACCACAGCATGCAGACCTCAGCAAGCCTCCTGGCAAGCTCCTTGGAGTAAAACAGAGCACAAGCAGTAAGTATTGGGCAAGCTTGCAAAGCCTCCTGGGGCTGCTCCACGGACAGCTTTATGGACTGAGATGAATAAAAAAACTTAGGGAAGAACCCTGGCTGTGGCTGGGATGGAGTTAATTTTCCTCATAGCAGTTTGTATGTGTTTTAGATGTGAGTACACTGTGAGTGCACAAAATGTTAGGAGGGGACAGAAGCAGAGAGATGACCCAAACTAACCAAAGAGATATTCCATGCCATATAACATCATGCTCAGCAACAAAACAGAGAGAAGGGGGTTTCAGTGGGTTGAACATCTGGACATCTTTTGTTCAGGACCTGGTTGGGCATTGGTGTACACACGGAAGGTGGTGAGTGACTACCTCTGCATCACTTGTGTTGTTCTCTTTCTCTCCTCTTCCACTTCTCTTTTGTTTATTAAACTATTTTTATCCCAGCCTCTGAGCTTTCTTGGTTTTAGTCTTCCTTTCCTCTTCCCCTGTCCCACTGGGCAAGCGAGAGGGAGTAAGCAGGCAGCTGTGTTGTGCTTACCTGCCTAAAGAGGTTAACCCACAACCACCTGTATACCCCATCCCCAAGGAGTTAATAGAGAACATGCTCTGTACTGCTGCATGTGACCTGACAGTCAATATCACCTCCTCATTGACCCTTGATTTACACTCCTGTTACATGTGTGCTTGGAGTGTGACTGGATAACTCTCTCCCTCTCATGCACATGTCCCTGTGCGGTGACAGCATACTGACCCCTGTCCATGTGGGATTTACAAAGTCATCTTGTCAAAGCAAACAAACTTTGTTCTGCTAGGCAGTACAGCCTACAAAATTGATGTGACAACAAAACCTGAGCTCCTCAAGCTGCTTGTAAGGCAAGCAAAGCAAGGATGAAGATACTTTGCCTAGATCACTAATACAGCTGCCACCATTTCACCCGGGCAAAAGAAAACCCCACTGTACAAGTCCCAGAAGTGAGGAAGAAACCGGCAAGGTACACAAACAAATCAGGAAGATCTTTGCTCCATGTCTCATGCTGCCTCCCCCTCCAGCTCCTGGATATACCCCAATCCTGTCTCCCCACTCTGCTGCAGTTGGTCTAGCAGAAAATGTCCACGCCGCGGCAAACCCGCAGCAAGGTTCAGCAGCCCCGGACACCCAAGGCTCCGCAGGAGGCACAGGCCAGGCCAGACCAGACTGGGCCGAGCATCCATCAGGAAAACCATCCGGTGCCCGTTCGCGGCGCTCACCTGGTTGTGGCGGATGGCATCGGTCATCAGGTGGATGCTGTGTCCGCGGTGCGGACCCAGGGTCGGGCAGAGGGCGCAGACGCAGTGGCTGCAGTCCTCGCAAAACCACTCCAGTGGCCGCCCCACATGGACGCCACAAACTCGTGCCCTTGGGGCCAGGGTCCACGGTTTCTCCTGCTTCATGGTGGCCGCGGTGCTGGCTGTGAGTCAGGCAGGGATGGCGAGCTCCGAAAGGCAAGAGGTGGCTGCGCCCAGAGCAGCGAGATGCGTACGGCCCGCGGGCGCGCAGGAGAAGTGGTGCCTGTGGCTGATGGCCACTTGCTCTTCCGAGAGGGCGGGCAGTGGAGCAGGTAAGACGCTGAGCCCCACAGTGACAGGGGTGGGTTATGCCCTGATTCAGCGCTCCGTGCCCGGCAGTAGGTGTTGGCAAGAACTACACCCGACTCCAGGTGCGCATGGGAGGGGCAGAACCAGTGCTGCGGGAGCTGAACGGAGAGGCAGCTGCCTCCATCTGGTACGTGGTCTGGAAAACAGACTGTTCTGTGGAATTTTGGATGCGTCAATGAGGAATGCCCTCAATTTTATAGCTAAGCAAGGCACTTAATCTGATGCAAAAAAGGAACAATTTGTCTTCACAGTATTCCTTTGCTGTTTTTCAATTATATTTTTTTTCCTGTGTAATGTCTCATTTATAGAAGTCAAAATAAAATGCTCACTCTTACAGAGATGCATACTTCCTTTCTTTGGCCAAAACTCTTTGCTAACAGTCAATCAAATTCAGAAGGGTTTTTGTAATCTGCTTGTTTCTGTGGACAAAAGTAATCCAGAATACTGACCAAAAAAAAAAAAAAAAAGGTGAAAAAAGAGGAAGAGATTTTAAAGTAAGCATTTTGATGTTAAGTCTGAGCATCACTCATCACTGTATGTCTTAATATATGAGGATGTGGAGTGTTGAGAAGCAAGAGCAGTACCACTGAAAGCAGGTAGAATTTCGTGCCTGCCAAAGAGCTGCTGAGATAATCACGGATATAGAAATAATTTATCCAGAAGTGGTTTTTTATAACTCCATGCTAGAGTTATGGTATTACAAGGATTTTTACGGATATCTGGAGATCATTTGCTCTCACCCCCACATGCAGAAAAACACCAGGGCCTGCTGTAAAATGAGTAAAAATTCAGATTTCACAACCTCTTTGGGACCGTGTTCCAGTGTCTGGCCATCCTCACAGTGAAAACTTTTCCTAGGGTCAAATAAACACTTTCCTCATTACAATTTGTGCCATGTTGTTTCACTGTGCCCTCCAAGGAGAGTTGTGGCCTCATCTTCTCTATGTGCTCCCATAAGGGAGTTGTAGACAGTACTGAGTCTCTGCTGAAGGCTGAACAAGTCCAGTGTCTTCCATATCTCTTTGGACATGCTGTGTTTCAGCTCCATTACTGTCTTAGGGAGAGTTTGCTTAATGGAATCAACATGTGTCTTGTCCAAGGAAGTGTGTGTGCCACACTGTTGGGAGATAATCAGCCCAGGACCTTGGTTCCTTTCTTGACAAAGTTGTTCCCCAGCCTGTTGGTATCCAGCCTTAGTTGTTGCAGAATTACTTTGTGGGCTGGATAACCCCAGAGGCCTGTCTTTGTGCTGGTACATTTCTGCAGCACGTTACTGTCCCTCAGAAGAGTGACCCTGCCTGCTACTACCATTCCTCATCACTCGCTCCACCCTGTCCTGGTTTGTAATAATAGCGAAGTTGCTGAGGGCATATTCCATCCTACTGCCATGGTAATTGATAAGAATGTTAAAGCACAATGGGCCAAGTATCAGTCTCTGAGGAATGGCACCAGTATCCAGCTACCACCTAGACTTCATACATTTAAGGACAGCACTCAGTGCATAGCAGTCCAGGCAGTTTTCCATCCACTTTCTAGTCTACCTAGCCAAAAAACATCACTGCTTTGTCTGTAAAGACATTATTGAGGCTTGTGACTTGCAGTGTTAAAATTTGCAGGTTTTTGGTACCTAAGGCATTATTTCTCATTTTACATGGGACTTTGCAAACGATCTTATTGAGCTAGACTCTCTGGGCTTTTTAGTGTTTTTATTTACTTTAGAGAGTTACAATAAAACTTAAATGTTTGTGTAAACACAAACACTAGTGTTGAAGTAGTTCACTAAAATCAGATGTGCTTTCACCCCAGTACATTACTGTCTAACACTGTGGGAAAATGCTGCTGCACTGTGGCTGTGAGACGCCAGAAGAGCAGGAGAGACCCTGCACTTTGCATGCAACTCTCCAGCTGGTAACTAAGCCTCACACAGCTGCTCACTCACTCCACACATGGTGGGGTGGGGGAAGAGATTCAGAAAGGTAAAAGTGAAAACACTTGTGTGTTGAGATAAAGGTAGTTTAATAAACAAAGCAAAAGCCACTCATGCAAGCAAAGCAAAACAAGGAATTAATTCATTACTTCCCATTGGCAGGCAGGTGTTCAGCCATCTTCAGGAAAGCATCATGCATAAAAGTTACTTGAGATGACAAACACCATCACTCCAAATATCCCACCCTAACATTCAATTTAAACTTCCTCTGGTGCAACTTGAGGTCATTTCCTCTTGTCTTGTCACTTGCTACATGGGAGAAGAGACCAACACTCTCCATGCTACAACCTCCTTTCCGGTAGTTGCAGACAGCAATAAGGTCTTACCTCAGCCTTCTTTTCTCCAGGCTAAACAGCCCCAGTTTCCTTAGCTGTTCCTCATAAAACTTGTGCTCCACACCCCTCACCAGCTTTGTTGCTGTTCTCCAGTGGTGGTGACTCAACCACTTCCCCAGACAGCCACTTCCAGTGCTACACAACTCATTCTATGAAGAAATTTTTCCTACCATTGAATCTGAACCTTCCCTGGCACAACTTGAGCCCATTTCCTCATGCTACAATGTCCTTTCAGGTAGTTGTAGACAGCGACAAGGTCTTCCCTCAGCCTCCTCTGGGCTAAACAGCCTCAGTTCCCTCAGCCGCTCATTATATGACTTGTTTTCCAGACCCCTCATCATCTTTGTTGCCCTCCTCTGAACTCTCTCCAGCACCTCAATATTTTTCTAGTAGTGAGGGGCCCAAAACTGAACACAGTATTCAAGGTGGGGCCTCACCAGCATCAAGTACAGGGTGATGATGAATCCCTACTCCTGCTGGCCACACTATTCCTGATACAAGCTGAGATGCTGTTAGCCTTTTTGGCCACCTGGCCACACTGCTGGCTCATGTTCAGCCAGCTGTCAGTCAAGACCCCCAGATCCCTCTCTGCCAGGCAGCTTTCCAGCCACTCTTTCTCGAGCCTGTAGCGCTGCCTGGGGTTGTTGTGACCCAAGTGCAGGACCCAGCACTTGGCCTTGTTGAACATCATACTGTCCAGCAGATAAACACTCCCACACAACTCGGTGTCATCTGCAAACAGATGCCCTCAATCCCCTCATCCAGATAACTGATAAAGAGATTAAACAGAACTGGCCCAAATACTGAGCCCTGGGAAACATCACTCTTGACTCGCCGCCAACTGGATTTGACTCCATTTACCACAACTCTTTGGAACATTCTGTGATTCTGTGACCTAGTCATCCAGCCATTTTTTTACCCACCAAAGAGTGTGCTTGTCCAAGCTATGAGCTGCCACTTTCTCCAGAAGCATGCTGTGGAAAACAGTGTGAAAGGCTTTAGTAAAGTCTAGGTACACAACATCCACAGCCTTTCACTCATTCCCTAAGTAGGTCACCTTGTCACAGAAGGAGATCCAGTTGGTCAAACAGGACCAGCGTTTCATAAACCCAACCTGATTTGGGCTGATCATTTGGTTGTCCTGTATGTGCTGTGTGATGGCACTCAGGATGACCTATTCCATGACTTTCCTGGCACCAATGTCAGACTGACAGACCTGTAATTCCCCAGATCCTCCTTCTGGCCCTTCTTGTAGATGGGTATCATATTTGCCAACTTACAGTCATCTGGGACCTCTCTGTTTAGGCCAGGACTGCTGATAAATAATTGAAAGAGCCTTGGTAAGCACCTCTGCCAGCTCCCTTGGGTGTATGTCATCTGGCCCATAGACTTGTGGGTGTCAAATTGGTGTAGCAGGTCACCAGCTGTTTCCCCTGGGATTATCTGGGCTTCATTCTGCACCCCATTCCTGTCTTCTGGCTCAGGGGGCTGGGTACCTGGAGCACAACTGGTCTAACTATTAAAGACTGAAGCAAAGAAGGCATTTAATACCTCAGGCTTTTCCTCATCCTTTGTGACCGTGTTTCCCCCTGCATCCACTAACGGATGGAGATTCTCCTTAGCCCTCCTTCTATTGCTATTGTATTTATAGAAACATTTCTTGTTGCCTTTTACAGCAGTAGCCAGGCACAGCTCTAGTTGAGCTTCGGCCCTTTTAACTTTATGATTGCATAACTTCACAACATCCTTTTAGTCCTCTTGAGTAGCCTGCCCCTTCTTCCAAAGGTTATAAACTCTCCTTTTATTCCTGAGTTTCAGCCAAAGCTCTCTGTTCAGCTAGGCTGGTCTTCTTCCCCCTCAGCTTGTCTTTCAGCACATGGGGATAGCCTGGTCCTGCAACTTTAAGATTTCCTTCTTGAAGAACGAAAAGTATTCCTGGACTCCTTTGCCTTTCAGCATTGCCTCTCAAGAGACTCTGCCAACCAGTCTTCTGAACAGGTCAAAGTCTGCCCTTTGGAAGTGTGAAGCAGCAGTTCTGCTGATCCTTCTCCATCTCCAAGAGTAGAAAACCCGATCATTTCATGATTGTTATGCCCAAGGTGACCTTCAACCATCACATAACTCATGAGTTCTTCTGTTTCCAAACACCAAGTCCAGTGGGGTGCCTTCTGTAGATGGCTCACTGACCAGCTGTGTTAGGCAGCTGTCTTCCACACACTCCAGGAGGTGTGTTTCAGGATGCTTGCACAGTGCAGCTCTAGCTCAGAAATACAAACTGTGTGCTCTTGTCCCTCTAAGGTCAGCAAGATAAAGAAAAAAAGCTACATTTTTTACACAAAGTAAACAAGCTGGACTTGAAGCAAATATGAAGAAACACACTAGGTACTACACACAGTGCTCAAGATGAAAATACATTCTCCCATGGCTGCTCTTATGACACTGAGCCACAACATGGCCCACACAGACCTGCAATTGCTCAGAGGATACTCCTTTCGCAGGAAGGAGAAGATTCGCTTATGCATTTTGTTCTAAGGTCCAGACAGGAGTCATGGAGATGGCTCAGCTCAAGCAGATTTCTTGTGGTTTGATTAAGAAAGCTAGCAAGAGGCAGCAAATTCCTATGTAAGCACAGAGTCTGGATATGCAGCTGGGAGAGGGATTGCCACTTAGGGCTAGGAAATGTAGAATTTCTGTTTGGCATTGTTACCTACGCATCTCACATGCCCACTCTATCTTGTATGACTTTGTTTTTCTCTTCCTTTTCACTTATTATTTGGCTTCAGCCACAGATTCTTTCTGCAACATGTTCTGTTTGCTACTGACAACCTTGTAACTAACAGTAAGAAGATCGTTACTTTTTTCCGAATTATCTTTTCCCATCTACCTCTATTTATGACATAATTCTGATTTCACTTTTTATTTTGTCTACTTTGTTTTTTCACCGGGTGTTAACGCATCTGTTGCATCAACAACACTGCTCTAGAACAGCCCAGCAAAGTTAGCACTGAAATCCACCTGCATTCACTAGGAACTCAGCTTTTCTGAAGAACAGGTGTTCTCTGTATCCTCTGCCCTTTGCTTATCCATGATATTCTACTGTTTTATCAGTTCTTTGCATACTTGCTTAACACTGCCAATTGCAGAGCAATTGCCTGAGTAACAGATGGTTGTATTCCAGGGGTCAAAGTACAGCTGCTGGAGTTGCTACCCAAAAGGCACATTACACATCTCTGACTAAACTGTGGTAGATAACAAGCCACAGAGCAGATTTTGGGAAGCAGAGTCCAGAAATATTAGCAGGTAGGTAGGTACCATTTACCCATCATCTGAGGTGTAAGGTATTGTCAAATTCTTGATGTGGGTGCTTTAAGCCAAAGAAAGGAGGATATACTCAAAACTGTGCTTCCCAAAAACCCACCAGCTGCCTGCACATATGAGCAGCAGCAACAAAGGTAAAAGCAACACATATATGCAATATCATTCTGTTTTGTTTGGTGCCATTATAGCAAAACAATTCAAATAGCAGTGTTATCACATAAAAAAGAATTTACCAAATTGTACAGACAAACCAGTTGGGTAATACTGCTGACCCAATACTGCTTTCTCAGGGCCACACCAGCAGACATTATTACGATTCCAGGATGGTTTGACAGCGGTGAGTGCTTCTATTTGAGGCTTATTGCTTATTTTCTGCTACAGCATCACCAATTATGAAAGACATTTTATTTATAGTTTCTAGTAAAAAGGCAGAGTAATTATGCAAAATACGAAATCAGTGGTTTGAGAAATGTGCTTCCAAGTTACTAACACTAGCTGAAGCACAGTTATAGTTGCCTATGATATTATTGTATTCATATAATAAAAAAGTATAAATGCAGCTGAATATACCAGTGGGGAAGTTACTGGGATGTGTGTGTGCAAACTCTTAATGTATCACATATAAGCGTGAGAAGAAAAAAGGGTGAGGTGAGGGAATGGCTGCAAGAAACAGAGGCAATGTTGGAAACATTATTGAAAAAATCCTATACTTGTTCTTGCTCTCTCTGTCAGACCTCCCAGCAGAAGCCTTACTGGGCTTGGTGAACAGGGTAATGACAAATCTTTCATGTAACTAATGCTGCAGTTAGAAGGTTCACCATGTCTATCAAATATGCTATCTTCTTCCACCACAGCATCTGAAATACCTGTTCAAATTGCTACAGCAAAATGAGCTACCATGAGGCTATCTTTGGCTGGTAGTAAACCTGAAAAAAACGATAACTAGAAGCTTGGAGGAAAGATTTATATGCTAGTAAGTCAACACAACATGTAAGCAGATATAATAGGTTAACACTGCTTATCTGACACACAACATTTAATACCATCAGCCTCTGGTGTCCCACTTGGGCATCTGCACAGCTGTTCACTTACACTCTTTAAGTGTACCAGGATGGTGCGTTACTTCTCCAAGTTGTCCATCAGCTTTTTGTTTCAAAACGAAAATCTGCTAATTTTGGTTCTAAGTACCAGAAACCTGGTGGTACGTGAGTTCTTTCAGAAAGGAAAACGGCACTGTGAGACACAGCCAGCGTAAATGGCACAGTGTAATCCACTGCAAAAGCGCGCGTACAGGACTGTGTTAGGCAGAACAAACATTTTTGAACTGATGACTTACGTTTTATTTGCATGTTTGAAAAAGCACAGAACTTTGTGAAAGCAATAATTGACAAGGGAATATCCATATGCTGTAAATAAAGTAAACTAAACTTACCAAGCTTAGTAAAGGCTAGAACTGGACAAAAACTATAGCAATGCCACTGCCCCTGAAAAGCCAAGGCCATATTTAACATACATATAACACTAAATAAGGAATAAATAATTACATTTCTCTTAAGCATTCTGTCATTCCTAAACCAGGTGATAAGCACTGTGGGGATGAAAAACATTAATCTGATGCAAGAACATGCCACAGCTGAAGGTCACATGGTTGCATGTTGCAGCTGAAGGTCACCACGGCATGAGCTGTAGGAGAAGGAGTGTTAAAGCAAATGCACAAGATGGAGAAGCTACAGTTGTGGAAAGTAAGACAGGAGAAAAGGACAGACAGGGATGGGGAGCAAGATGAAAGTCACTTAGTTTGTTCAGCTCAGAGAAGGCTGAAGAGGGACCTCATTGCAGTTTACAGCTTCCTCATGAGGGGCAGCAGACGGGTGAGGTGCTGATCTCCTCTCTCTGGTGACCAGCAACAGGACAGGAAGAAATGGAATGAGGCAAATATTTTATCAGAGGAAGTTCAGACTTGACATCAGGAAAACATTCTTCACTGAGAGAGTGACTAGAACAAGCTCCCCAGCAAAGTGGTCATGGCACCAAGACTGTCAAGAGTTCAAGGAGCACCTGGACGATGATCTAAGTCATATGGTTTAGTTTCAGGTAGTCCTCTGAGAAGCAGGCAGTTGGACTCCATGATACTTGTGGGTCCCTTCCAGCTTGAGATATTCTATGATCTTTGCCAGGAAGGCCCACTCTACTCTCAGGAGCTTGCTGGTAACAGGCTCTAAGCCTGTCACAAGAACTTCCTCGTTTCCTTATCACTGAAGCTCAGCCACCCAGCACCTTTAGCTTCACAAGTACTACTGGCAGCATTGTCCATTTTCAACAGTATAACTAATAATTAAAATCTGCTGTATGAACAAGGGCAAACTAGTTGTTATCCAGGATTATAAATCCACATGTACATGAATCTTTGCATAAGGATTCTCAAAGCACCAATGGATCTTCAAATATGTTTGAGTACCAAGAACAGCTGCTATTAACAAAGCTATTAAATGCCCTGTGTAAAAGGAAACCTTTTAAATAATTACCTCTGTCAGCTTAGTTTACACCACCTCATTAAAAACAAAACCAAACATAACTCTTTATTTTTCTTTCTACCATCAGCCACTTATGTGACCCTGGCTAATCAAACTCCTTTTCATTCAGTTTCATCCTTAACTCAGGATGCATTTTTACCACTGTTGGGGCACTGCAAAGTGTAACACATCTTCAGCTGACACAAGGCAAATATTACGTCAAAGGTACACCTCCACCCCTGCTTATTTTCTTTCGACTAACATCTTTAGAATGCTGAACTTTTATGCAAGACTTTGAGTTCTATGAATTATAGCTATTTTACACTTTCAAAAATATGACAACATTTAATATGATTTTGTTATGATCTTTCAAACTAGATTAAAACAAGCCAGTCATGCACTACAATTAAGGGAGTAAAACTTCCTCCTATAAAACAAGCATATATTGTCAATAGCTAGAGTTGTATGAACATGCACAGAAATATTCAGAGTAACAAAAGAAAACAACGCGCCTTTTTCTAAGAGAAAGAACAGGACAAAATTGTGTAAGTGTACATCATACATTTATTATGGAACAACTCTTTCAACTCCAAAACTAGGCACAGGGATTAAAAATAAAAATTCATTGCACTACCTAGTATAGCATTACTAGTAACTCTCATAAAAAAAGTACAAATTTTGTTAAAAATTTATCAAGCCTTCAAATGATTTGGTTGCAGGTATTTAGAATACAAAACCCCCTACATGTTAAATGATACAATGGAGTAAGTTTAAAAGAAAACACTCAACAAAATATGATTCCAACAAAACCCATAAGCTTTCATAATCATTAGCAAATCTGAAACACAAGTAGCAAAATGAGGTAACAATGTACCAAAGAAAAAACCACAGCCTTTACCAAGGCTCAAAGATAACTCAGTCAAAAATGTGTTTTCTACAATCCAAATTAATACAATCTCATCCCAAGTATTATACAATGTGTTAACAGCTTTGAAATCACATTCAAGAGCCTGCACAAAATAGCATACAACAAAAGGCTTTAACTTTTTTTTTTTTTAAAGAAGGCCATAAAGTGATACACTGGAATTATCTGTAGGCCTTGCTATCCACTAAAATGTCAAATTAAATTTACAATTTAATTATTAAAAACCCACAGCATTCCCTTCTTTTTTTTTTTTTTTTTGAGAAGGAGTAGCCCGCTGATGGCAGAAAGGCTGAATTCAGGTGCTGCCAGGCAGCATGGCAGACTGTGGAATTACACACAAATGTGCATAACACATGGCAGTTAAGAGCTGAACACGAATCCCCCTTCCTTAACAGCCACAACAGAGAGGACTTTGTTTTAACTTGTCTGAGTTGATTCAGAATGTATGCATGTGCTGTTTATACACACTAACCACAGGAAACAGGTCCACATGTATCTGCAAGAGTCCCATGCAAACAAAAGAACGTTTACAGAGGAGATGAGCCGTAAGAGTGCGAAAATTAATTTCAGGATTTTACCAACTTAGACTCTCCATCTCCTAGAACTCCTACTGCATCACAGAGTTTCACCAGGGAAAAAGGGACAATACACATCAAGATTTCTCCAATTTCAAAAAGAGCACTACTTTCCCTTGGCTTCAGAAGAGTGTGTCTTGTTTGTGTCTTGCCTAGAAAAAGTATCTTCATTCCACGCTTGAAACCAAATACTGAGCACAGTAATGTTAGTTAAGTTTAATTCTGTACACACAGAATTTTTTCTTTTGAAATTCTATAAAAGAGCCTAAGTTTTCTAAGACATATGTGACATATGCTTTTTAAACAACATTATTTTATTTGTTAAAAAAATAAATTTTATTACATATGATTTAACCTGCTAGGTTTAACTCCACTGGAAAAGAGGAGAAATTCAAATATTTTCATGTTGCTGTAACAGTGTTTTCATTTATTTAGTATTCTTAAGTATGGATAGGTATAGAAAGACTCACTGTTTTTGAGAACTACTTGCATAACCAAACAGAGGGAAGAGCATCCGAAATAGGGTAAAATTGTGCTTTTATTTTATCTGCACCAAGAGCTGTTTCTGGTCTGTGGAATCTTCAAAGAGGGAAATCAGCATGAAGAACATCTAACACTGTTTGAAATTGTAACTGATACTAAAGCACAGCAGCATACAAAAGCATCAGAAATTATAAAGAATAAACTTAAAGCTGAGACTGGCAGCAAGTTGCAGCAATATTGCTAACTGTGCCACTTGTGCTGCTGCAACCAAAGTAATGACACTGAACTTAGGAGAAGAATTTTATTGCAAAATGTGCATCCTTTGAATAACTATGGTATATGCAGACCTAAAAATGTTGCTAAGCCATATCAAAGATGTTAACAGTCTGAATGTTATAAATGAAGATTTTTTTTTTTTAACATTATTCAGAGCACTTGAATAAATGTTACCACCTTCTATTTCACAGCAGTGTTCTGAAAGGTGTTCAATTTTCTGCTATAGTGGAACACACTGGAAACAACTGCAAAAAATGAGGGAGTTACTTCTTCGTTCACACTCATCATGAAATAAGGGAGGGCAAGCAGCAACATCAGGTCAACTGAATTCTGTAGTTTGTAACCAAAAGCAACCTTCTCTTGTGACACAATGAAAAAAATCAGAAGTTCTACCTCTCTGAGAAAATGCTAAAAGTTTTATTTTATTCATGAAGTTGCAAGAATAAAATTGTAATTTTACAAGTTGTTTTAGTTGTATACAAACTCCCCTGTAAATGACAAAGAATGTATGTGATTAAAGCCAACGTTTATAAACTAAAAGATTATGTCCTTAGCAAGTATAACGGCCAAAAGTGAAGAGCTGTTGCACAAGACCCTCAGTGTCCTTTCTGCTTCCTTTCGTGGAAGAACCACATAACTGGCAAACCCAGCTAGAAAGATTAAGAAGGAGAACAGAAGAACATTGATATTCATATTAGCAATTGAAAATTATAATATTGCAAAATGATTTGTGTGATATTGCAACTTTACATTGATAACGTATGCTAAAACCCCAAAACTACTCACGTATCAACAATCAATGCACTCTTTAGTGGTACACATTTAAAGCCTCCAATGAAGGGGAAGCATAACAGCTGTTTGAATAACAGGTAGGAAGGTCTTTACACCTGTTAAGTACATTGGGGAGGAAATACTAAACGTCTGCAATTGATGCGCCCATCCCATTCAGTGTGCAACTGCAAACACAAGGAAAGGAACCAGTGTACAGTACTAGTACTGTTTAAATAACACACAAGATTATACATTGCAGCATAATTATTACTACACACATACATTCTCAGTACATGCTGGTATATAGGTTCTCAAACACACATGCCCACTCAAGTCACAAGCACACTTCATGCAACCTCTCGCAAGCAAACAATTACACCATTCATCCCCACTCACAGTATCTGAAGGCTCTACATAACGTAGATTGCTATTTTGTTTGGACCTACCACTTTTTTTTTTCTTTTATATAAAAGCACATGCTAAAAGACCATGTCCACAGTAATCTTGCAGCAACACCCAGAATGATCACACAAAACCCAGGGAATGTTAGTGCACACACAAAATGAAGCTAAAAAATATATATATATATATATAATGTATATCTTTGGAGTTCCAATCACACTGTTAGTATAACAATCCTGTAACTGTGAAGACTAGTTATAAGCTTTATAATTGATTAAGTCACACAGTGCAAACTAAGGTCCATTGACCCTTTTGTGTAAAGGGTAGGCTGGAAGCCACGTGGTATGTTCAACAGATAGTTCATATATACATGTGATCAGGAACACCCAAACCAGATTTGTGCTCTTAGACTGGTCATTCTGAATCACGATGTACTTCTGAAGCATCAGCTCTACAAATTGGGCAGGTACGATTTGCCTGTAAAACCAGAAACAAGAGAGTTTACTATTCTGACAAATACATTGTTAAAGTAATGTGTGCATGACACTAACATCTGTGAATATTGAAAAGTAATTCAAGAGTACTCAAGAGAAGATGAAGTGTGTTTATGCCTTTTTTAGTTTGTTTGGTTATGTTACAGTGGTGTGATAAGTTTGTCAATTGAAAATTATGTTTCGAATAAAGTAATTGTACCTCTTATCTTTAGAGATAAAACAAAACAGCAAACTAGGCTTTATCTAAGTGATGGTGGTTTTATTAATGCAAATTCATAGTTATAGTCCATTGCAATCACATGGAGGCAACTAAGAAGCTGTACTGTGTGCTGCAAAGAAATCCTCTCAAACCAGACTAGAAACCAGTCACACAGATTTGGTCAAAGCTGAAAGCGGACCAGTGAGAAAGGGAAGAGGCTTTAGTAAAGAGAGGAAAAAAAGGAAAAAAAAAAAAAGACAGACATAAGACGACCTGAGAAAAAAGGTATTAACACAGATAAGGCAGGTCTAAATTCAGTCCTTCAGCAAAGCAATCACTGAAAAGATGTCCTGTGATTCTTCTACTTTTATAGCTTCCTTGAAAATATAAGAAGTAACATTTCTTAAACTACTGGGAAAGTATTTCTGTCTTCTCATCCCCCTTTTCATAAAAAGGCTAATTTCATTTTAGCAAATGATGAGAAAAATCCCAAACCAAAACCAATTATGATAAAACATTTCCTTTGAAAAGAAGAGAGTGAAAATAACTCTGGATTCCTTGCCACAAATTCTGTATTTCATGATTACCAAAACTGCAGGATCAAGCACTGTCAACTCCAAGTTTTTCTAAGGTAGCCAGTTTTTTAAATGAAAAGACAAGTTAGAGCATCAAAAAATGTGGTTCTGCAGGACAGAATTCAGAAATCATTGTCATGAATTTCAAATTCAAACAATAAATGCCAATGAAATGAACATGTAATTACTGAAAAACATTATCTAGTAATGCAAGCTAAAACGAGGGCATATTTTTTCTATCGATTACTACTGTCATTACTGGTTTATAGTTTATATCATGGTTATTATCACTTTGGTTTTTGTAAAGCATGGATTGAAGAACCAATCCAAAATGTATTTATTACTCTTTCACTAACAGTTCTGAAATTACTTGAAGACAATGCCATTACTTGGTCTCTACTTTGTATTTGCATTATTCTAAGTACAATTCAGCTATTAAGTTGGTGCAAAAGTAATTGCAGTTCTTGCATTGTTGAAATTTGCTGTTTGATACTGGAATACATTCTTAAATAAATGTGGTTATGTTATACATTAACAACAACGACAAAAAACACATTAAAATAATGACGTATAACTTGCTGTTTACTTTATATTTATTTTAGGCTATGGAAATGATGTTAGATAAAAAGCAAATTAGAGTGATTTTCTTATTTGAATTCAAAATGAGTGGTGAAGCAGTGGAGACAATTTGCAACATCAACAATGCATTTGGCCCAGGAACTGCTAACAAACCTACAGTGCAGTGGTGGTTCAAGAAGTTTCATAAAGGAGTCAAGAGCCCTGAGGATGAGGAGTGTAGTGTCTGGCCATTGGAAGTTGACAATGACCTACTGAGAGCAATCATCGAAGCTGATGCTCTGCAACTACTGATACTGATGCTGATACTGCAACTACACAAGAAGTTGTCAAAGAACTCAACGTTGACCATTCTATGGTTGTTTGGCATTTGAAAGAAATTGGCAAGGTGAAAAAGCCTAAAAAACTGGGTGCCTCATGAGCTGACTGAAAATCAAATGAATCACCGTTTTGAAGTGTTGTCTCCTCTTCTTTTACAGAACAACAAAGAACCATTTCTTGTTCAGATTGTGATGTGCAATGAAAAGTGGACTTTATATGACAACTGGTGATGACCAGCTCAGTGGCTGAACTGAGCAGAATCTCCAAAGCACTTCCCAAAGCCAAACTTGCACTAAAATAAGGTCATGGTCACTGCTTGGTGGTCTGCTGCTGATCTGATCGACTACAGCTTTCTGAATCCTGGTGAAACCATTCCATCTGAGAAGCATGACTCCTAAGGGTGTGCAACCGGAGATGGCGAAGTCCTGTCCCTCCTGCCATAAGGTAGATAGAGCAGACCTAATTGATGGGGTGGAATGGAAACAGGTCCCTGATCGGAGAAGTAAAAGAACCCTCTCTCCAACCCCATCACCACCCTTGGTGCCCTTAACAAATAGATACAAGGCCCTGGACCCAGAAAATCAGGCAGAAAACAGCCAAGAAGATCTGCCTGGAGAGCCTCCTGGATGGACCTCATCTACAAAAAGGATTACAACTGCAGCTATAAGAAAAAACCAAAGAAGGGTGGTTGTAGTTGGCGACTCCCTTCTGAGGGGAACAGAAGGCCCTATATGTTGCCCAGAGCCATCCCACAGGGAGGTCTGCTGCCTTCCTGGGGCCTTGGTGAGGAACATTAATAGAAGACTTCCTGAGATAATTCAGCCCTCAGACTATTATCCCCTGTTAGTAGTCCAAGCTGGCAGTGAGGACATGAATAGAAGAAGTACCAAGACAATTAAAGACTTTAAAGCACTGGGTCAGTCAGTTCATGGGACAGGAGCAGAGGTGATATTTGCCTCAGTTCCTGTGCTATCTGAGGTAGATGAGGAGCTAAATAAAGAGAGGAGTAGAAAAGCCCATCTCATTAACAGGTGGCTAAAGGATTGGTGTCAGCATAAAAATTTTGGGTTTTTTGACCATGGGGCAAACTCCATGCTACCTAGTCTCCTCAAATCAGATGGGCTTCATCCTTCTAGGAAGAGCAAGGGGACTATAGCCCATAAGCTGGCAGGGCTGATCAGGAGGGCTTTAAACTAGGTTTGAAGGGGGAGAGAATTGAAACTGGGTTCTCCAAAGATCAGCCTAAGGATGGAAAGCCTGAATTAAGAGTGAAATCAGCAGTCCACTTGAAGTGCATGTACACTAATGCACGCAGTATGGGCAACAAACAAGAGGAGCTGGAAGCCATCATGCAGCAGGAAAGCTATGACATAGTTGCCATCACAGAAACATGGTGGGATGACTAATATGACTGGAGTGCTGCTATGTGTGGTTACAAACTCTTCATAAAAGACAGGCAGGGTAAGAGAGGTGGAGGGGTGGCTTTATATGTTAGAGAGTCTCTTGACTCTGTTGAACTTGAGGGCAGCAGTGACACAGTTGAGTGTCTGTGGACCAGAATCAGGGGGAAGTCCAACAAGACTGACATTCTTGTGGGTGTCTGTTATAGATCGCCCAACCAGGATGATGAAGGAGATTAATTATTCTACAAGCAGATGGCAGATGTCTCAAAATTGACAGTCCTTGTTCTTGTGGGTGACTTTAACCTGCCGGGTATCTGCTGAGAGCTCAATACTGCACAGAAGAGTCAGTCTAGGAATTTCCTAGAGTGTATAGAGGACAATTTCCTTCATCAGCTGGTAAATGAGGCTACCAGGGGTAAGACCCCGCAAGACCTACTGTTTACAAACAGAGAAGGGCTGGTGCGAGATGTAGTGGTTGGAGGACACCTGGGGCATAGCGACCATGAAATAATAGAATTTTCAATACTCAGGGATGCAAGGAGAGCCATTAATAAAACCTCTACAATGGACTTCCGGAGGGCAGATTTTTGCCTATTCAGAGCATACCCTGGGAAACAATTCTTAAAAACAAGGGTGCCCAGGAGGGTTGGACATGCTTCAAGCGGGAGGTTTTGAGTGCACAGGAACAGGCTATACCAGTGT
Source organism: Nesoenas mayeri (assembly GCF_963082525.1). NCBI lineage: Eukaryota > Metazoa > Chordata > Aves > Columbiformes > Columbidae > Nesoenas > Nesoenas mayeri. The sequence goes on from NC_137542.1 coordinate 37,073,874, forward strand.
GCCAAAAGGCTAGCCGGCGGGGAAGAGAAACGGCTTGGCTGAACAGGGAGATTCTGAAGGAAATCAGAAATAAAAAGAAAGTTTACCGACTGTGGAAAAAAAGGTCTGGCTTCTTATGAAGAATTTATGAAAATAGCTAGACCATGCAGAAAAAAAATCATGGAAACAAAAGTGCAATTTGAAGTTAATTTGGCCAATTCTGTCAGGGATAATAAAAAGTCCTTCTTTAAATATGTTAATAACAAAAGGAGGGGCAAGGAAAACCTTCGTTCTCTGTTGGACTTTGAGGGAAATAGAGTTAACAAAGATGAGGAGAAAGCTGAGGTACTAATACCTACTTTGCCTCAGTTTTTACCAGCAAGAGAGGTGGCCCTCAGGACAACTGGCCTCTGGAGGTGGTTAACAGAGATAGGAAGCCAAATAGCCCCCTTGTATTCCAGGAGGAAACAGTTGGTGACTTACTGAGCCATCTGGATCCTTACAAGTCTATGGGACCAGATAGGATCCATCCTAGGGTGATGAGGGCGCTAGCAGAAGAGCTCGCCAAGCCGCTCTCCATCATCTTCCAACAGTGCTGGCTCACTGAGGAGGTCCCATATGATTGGAAATTGGCGAATGTTACCCCAATCCACAAAAAGGGCTGCAAAGCTGACCCTGGCAACTATAGGCCTGTCAGCCTGATCTCGGTGTCTGACAGGGTTATGGAGCAGATCATCCTGAATGCAATCACACAGCACCTTCAGGATGGACAAGGGATCAGATCCAGCCAGCAAGGGTTTAGGAGGGGCAGGTCCTGTCTGACCAACCTGATCTCCTTTTATGATCAGGTGACCCACCTGGTGGATGAGGGGAAAGCTGTAGACGTGGTCTATCTAGACTTCAGCAAGGCCTTTGACACTGTCTCCCATAATATACTCCTGCAAAAGTTGGTAGCCCATGGCTTGGACAAGTGCACTCTCTGCTGAGTTAAGAACTGGCTGGAGGGCCGGGCCCAGAGAGTGCTGGTGAATGGGGCTGCATCTAGCTGGCAGCCAGTCACTAGTGGTGTCCCCCAGGGGTCACTGTTGGGTCCAGTCCTGTTTAACATCTTTATTGATGATTTAGATGAGGGGATTGAGACCATCATCAGCAAATTTGCTGATGACATCAAACTGGGAGGGAGTGTCAACCTGCTGGAAGGCAAGAGGGCTCTGCCGAGGGATCTGGATAGACTGGAAAAATGGGCTGATCCCAATGGGATGAAGTTCAACAAGGCAAAGTGCTGGGTCCTGCACTTTGGCCACAGCAACCCCCTGCAGTGCTACAGGCTGGGCACAGAGTGGCTGGAGAGCAGTCAGACAGAAAGGGACCTGGGGGTACTGATTGACAGGAAGCTCAACATGAGCCAACAGTGCAGTGTGCCCAGGTGGCCAAGAAGGCCAATGGTATCCTGTCCTCTATCAAAAATAGCATGGTCAGCAGGACAAGGGAAGTGATCCTTCCCCTATACTCTGCACTGGTGAGGCCATACCTGGAGTATTGTGTTCAGTTCTGGGCCCCTCAGTTCAGGAAAGACATTGAAGTGCTGGAGCGGGCTCAGAGAAGAGCAACAAGACTGGTGAAGGAACTTGAGCACAAGACCTATGGGGAGAGACTGAGGGAGCTGGGGCTGTTTAGTCTGGAGAAGAGGAGGCTTAGAGGTGACCTCATCACTCTCTATAACTACCTGAAGGGAAGTTATAGCCAAGTGGGGACTGGTCTCTTCTCCCAGGCAGTCAGCAATAGGACAGGGGGGCATGGGCTTAAACTCTGCCAGGGGAAATTTAGGCTGGATATTAGAAAGAAATTCTTTCCAGAGAGAGTGGTCAGGCATTGGAATGGCCTGCCCACAGAGGTGGTGGACTCACCGTCCCTGGAGGTTTTTAAACTGAGATTGGACATGGCACTTAGTGCCATGATCTAGTAAATGGAGTGGAGTTGGATCAAGGCTTGGACTTGATGATCTCTGAGGTCTTTTCCAACCCAGTTGATTCTGTGATTCTGTGAGATGCACCGAAAACTACAACGTCTGCAGCTGGCATTGGTCAACAGAAAGGGTCCAATTCTTCTCAAAGAGAATGCTCAACCACACGTCACACAACCAGTGCTTCAAAAGTTGAATTGGGCTATGAAGTTTTGCCTCATCTGCTATATCACCTGATCTCTTGCCAACCAACCACCACTGCTTGAAGCATCTTGGCAACTTTTTGCAGGGAAAACACTTGCACGACCAGCAGGATGCAGAAAATGCTTTCTGAGAGCTCATCAAATCCTGAAGCACAGATGTTTACACTACAGGAATAAACAAACTTATTTCTTGTTTGCAAAAATTTGTTCATTGTAAGGGTTCCTATTTTGATTAATAAAGCCTAGCCATAATGATTTAAAATTCATGGTCTGGAACTGTAATTACTTTTGCACCAATCTGATAATATGATTTTTAAAGTAATAAGACATGTCCTTCAAAATTCAATGGTTTAATGAAACAAGAGGTATTTGCTTATATAAATAATGAGGTATCCACCATCTGTATCATGAATCACAGCATTCAGTGGGAATAATTTTTTGATTGGAATTGCAGAAATACATCCACTGTGCCAGGATAAAATGAATACTCATAGATACTGCAACACTGATTTTTAGGCAACTCTTCAAGATCCTGTATGAACATTTGGTTTTAAATTTAGTTGCATTCTTGTGCTTTTCATGAAATTCATTCTCCCTTTCTGGCATTTAATGTGACTCCTTGGTGCAAAAAGACGAATAAGAGAGACATAATATCGTAAAATTGACCTTCTAACTATCCACTAATTCAAGAAAACTTTCTGTACTATAGAGTGCTGTATGTTCAATGAACTAACCAATTTCTTTTTTTATATTTTATAGAAATTCATAGCTCAAGTAAACTGCATTTAGAAAAATAGATCTTTTAGGATCTACTAGAATCCTTTAAAACTCTGGTATTAGTCAGAACAAAGTTAAACTATAGTTACAATTTTTCTCATATATAATACATCATTTCCTATCAGAACAGTTTTCCCTATTATCGTCACCTCAGGGGAAGACAGGTCATGTTTTCAAGCTGTCCTTTGGAATGATAACTAATACTTACTTTACAAAAGAAGAGATTTCTCATGTATTCATATTTGAACAAAAGACTTAGGATATTAAGAAATAACAAAAAAATGTGAAATATGAGAGTTAACAATACTATGAAAAGCAAAAGAATAACCTCCCCACTAATTCTGTTTCCTCCACTCTATTACATCTTCTCTCACAAGTCTTTAACCTTGCTTAAACAGTGAAGTATAAATTGAAGTTGGCAACCTAATGCACTAAACAAACATTCCTTCTCACTTGCTCACAGTGAGTGATACTGTACATAGCATTATAGAGGCAGGGCAGATCAAAACTTTCATGCATAGACAAGACACAAAACTTTCTTAGATACTTTTTTTTTTTCTCTATCATCACCAACAGGCAATGGAATAAAGATTTTTTTAAAAGAATCAGATTGGATCTCTGAACTCTTATTTACATCTTTCACTAACAACATGGTGAAACTTAGAAGAATCAACATAACTCCACAGTTCCAGAACTAGTTCTAGAAATATTCCTAGATAGCAAATACCTTCTTCACAAAAGCAAGAGGACAAAATATTGGTTTTAGTTTGTTTGTTTGTTTGTTTTTCCCTAGTTTGTGGAAAAAAAGTTACAAGTACTGAAAGCTACAATTTTTACCTTCCCTTGCAGAATTTATCAACTTGATGTCAGCTGGATGATGTGAATTAAGTGGATGTGGACATAATTAACACTATCAACATACAAAACAAGTTGTCAAATATATAAATGAATGGACAGATGCAAAGCTATAGCACAAGATATCTGTCAATTATCTTCACTTCCAGATGTTTGCTGTTTTAACTGTTAACAAGTTTACACAGAGGCTGTAACTAAAACAGAGTGGTGTTACAGGTTATTTCTTATATTTGCAAAGTGAAATAATCTTTATTTCCAAACACCATCTCCGTACCAGTGCAACTAAACCCACGTGCTGTAAATACGCTGCCTTAGGAATCCTACACTGCAATGCTTTAACCTTGTCTAGCTTATTTTGCATCCAGCTCTGAATACACGATGTCAATACAAACAGTTTCAGGTGGATATAACTACACCCCCTTTAGGTTCAGACTGCATATCTTTCACCTCATTCTCCCATGTAGCTGACACTCTTATGTTCATGGGGTTTTTCTATGATAAGACAACGTTCAGAAAACACCACATGTGAAGATCGATTAGAAAATACATAGTTTCTATTATAAGCTGGGACAGGAACACCAGAAAAAAAGCTATTTCACCACTACTACAGTACATCTATGATTATAAAAATAAAGACTAAACTAAATCTGCTTTTTTCACTTTTCTGTTCTGCCAGTTCATTACCAGTTGAAAATACTGAATCTAACTTTAGAACTGCCACACTGACTCCCCCAAAAGCTTGATTCAACATACTTGTCTGACTCTTGACACCGACGGCAGGTAAGAAAGAGCATAAAAACAGGACAAGCATGCATGATACTTCCCTGACATGTTCTTCTAACTTCCAGCAATCTGCAGATCAGGGGCTCTATGAATCAGAGGTATATTTTTTTGCATTAATAGCCTGGAAAGAACTGTCTTTTAAAAAATCTATATAATCAATTTAACATATATAGACCTATGGCTTCCACTATCTCACAGGCTGTGTCAAATGATCTTAGTTCTTTTTCATAAAATGGAGTGAATACTACCCTTGGATACTCTGTCCACACCACAAATAACTTAAGAAGTTTCATGCAATAAAACGACTTAATAAATCTAGCGCGAACAGTCCTTGAGAGGAGTAAGGGGACACTGGAGAATACCACTTGAATGTATATACTCCACTCTTAACTTGCAGTTAATGAACAAAGCAGCATACATCTAGCATAGACATATTGATAATATTGGGGCAGGGGGAGTGTGTACATAGCTTTTTAATCTGACAATAAAACAACTAGGTGTTTACATTTCTTTTGCTGATTCTCAAGTACGTTCATGGATTCAGATACTGAAAGATCAGTTCTACTGAAACTTATGACCACTGTTGTGGAAACATTTTTTACGCTGGCCTTGTATTTTGTAGAAGCCTTAGACTTCTGTGGGTACTATAGCTCAAGAGCAACTTCCTGTCCAAGTTTTTAAAATTGTTCTCATTATTCTTGATATCTTGCTAGCCAAAAGAATGCTGCCAATATAAACTTGATTTTTTTCATTCTCTGCACTGACTATTTTAGTCTATGCCTAAGGACTGCACTTTCTTGCTTCTATGAAGCCCTAAGGGCAAGGAGTTTTCCTTTCTTTTTTTTGAAACAACATCACCTGTAATTCTCTAGGGACTGTATCCTGTTGTAACATAGGATCATGGTCATAACATAGTTTCCAATGTTCTACACAACAGATTATACACAGATTAAACTAAAGAAGAACAGAACAAAATACTGAAAAAAGGCAAGGCAAGATGGGGATCAAGACCTTGTTGGCAGTAGATCTGGCTAGTGCACCTTGTAGAGAAATCTATGTATCATCACCAACTTACCTGTATTTCCTGTTCTTCACACATTCTATACTGCTGCTATTTTCTCTGTCCCCTTACTGGGCTGTCCTGATTCTAGTTCCTTTCTTTTCTGGTCAGATTGTCTCAGAACGGTCTATCATGATTTTTGTAAAACTATTATTTCTATTTGTATATATTACATTTATATATATATATATATATGTATATATATGTATACATGCATACAGATATATGTACCTACATAACACTTTTGCCTCAGAATCTAACATTAATAGGAAAGTGGAGAAGGAAGGTATCAGTATTCACTCTTGCTATGCAGGATATGGAAAATAGTTAAAGCCACCATCATCACAGAAACTCTAATTCATACTTCCTATATCATTATGTTACTTTTTTGTTTTCAAGTTTTCTTTAATTTCACATATTACTTGAATTCACAGTCATTGTTTTGTGCAAATGGGAAACACAGTAAAATCTGTCAGTGACAATAATTCTCTTCATATTCATTTTTCCTTGTGCCAGGCTATAAAGAAACATCCTTCATAAATTGATACAAAAATATCTTAAGTAAGAAGTGCTTTCACTCTGTTGGCATTTCTGGCCTAAGTATTAGAAATGTGAAACATGATGAAATGAAGTGGAAAAACAAACCACTTCCCCCCAATCTACATGAATTCCATACAAGTCAGTGTGGGGTTTTTTTTGTTTGTTTACCTTCAGCCATTTATCGACACACTTGGCATGGAACTCGTGGTTACAGGGTAAGACTCTAAGTAGCTGCCTTGACTCAAAATCACACATGCATACCACACACCTAAAAACAGAAAACAAAATTCAAATGTATCTGCTGTAAGAACCACAAATACATATTCCATACAAAATTTATAGATATGGCTACAACATGGTAGACCATTTACTCCTTGGGTAGCTCCAATTATCTGTCATTGAAGGTGTGGAGTGTGACAACGTAAACTGAGAATTGCTTTTGTGTTTTTGTTTTAGCGTTTGTTTCGTTTCAGGTTATGTTTGATGTTTTTTTTCTTCCTGTGTTTTAAATCACAAAGCAAGTGGTCCTGCTCACAGGAGTTCACAGACCCAACAAATAGAACTGATGTTTAATCAAAATTCAGTACATTGGAGATAATGATCTATAAAGTTTACTCCCTACTGATACCAGTAAGTCACACTGAGGGTCACTGAAACTGGAATGTCAGAGAAAAATCCTTACTCTGATGTTCAAACATTGGAAAGCATTTGGTACTACTTTAAGTACCTTTCCATTTGGTTTACAAGGATATTTCAAACATAGTAAGTTAATGGATTTTAAAAATAAGAAGATGGACTCTTAAAACACTGACAAAGCTCTATCAGGAGCACTTGAAACATCAACACATGAAGGTATTTTTACACAGGCTAAATTCCAAGTTGACAATGTCACTTAAATGTCTAGCATGCTGAATTAAACCTAGAACACCTTTCTTTCATTTTATTTTTTTTAATGCTGGGGAACTAAACTGAAACATAGCTGAATGATGTCAGGCTGAATAGAGATTTTAGAGTAAGGATAAATAGTATGCGATCTGGAAAACAATACAGGAAAAAAAAAGAAAATTAAACTGTTTGCTGACATGACTGCTTTTAAAGCCCTTCTAGTGTAGCTAAAGCTGCAAGTTAAACAAATGGAAATATAGCCACCTAAATTATGGACCTTTAAAAAAGACCAATGTACTCACAATGTCTGTTCTGACTGGTGGTTGTTTGGATTGAACCTGTAGGATGGAAGCTGTTCAATGTCTGCCTTTGTTAATCCTCGTGGTTTGGCTTCTCCCAGACGTTCTGCTAAATTCAGCAGTGCCTGCAAAACATGGAAACCAGACATTTAAAAATTCACTGCTCAGACAGGTTCTGGTTCCACTACAGGTAGGGCTGCCATTATTCCTCACTGCCCCAGCTTGTAGCACAAAACACCCTTCTACCAAGAAATGTCTAGAATCTTAGTTCTCCTGTACAAAACAAGCCTCATAGAGAGTCTTTCAGAATTCAGCCATCTTTCTAATTCTGTAAGATGCTTTCTTCAGGACTTCAAAACCTCCAGGACCCAACTTTCAAATAGTCTTGTGGTTGCATGCACAGCCTGGTAAGTATTTTACTTCTGAAGGACCTCTTGTCCTGCTATAAAATGAATGGTGCTAGTAACCAGTAAAAACTGTCAACAAATTTGCTTCTTAAGAATATGGGAGGCTGGTCTTGTGAAAGAAACAAAGAATTTAATGCGACAGATTCTGATTCCTACTCCACATCTTGGACTAGCTGAATTGCAATATGAAGATTTTATCCTGAATCTGGGAAACAAACATGTACCATCAAACTTCAGGGTTTTTTTTTTTTTTTTTGCTAAATTTTATGTTGTTTTTCTATAAACCAAGCATTGCAACTAAATCCTGTCACGTAAATAATGTGCACTCTGTTCTGTATGTAACTTGCACTCCTTTGCAAGGGACATACGAAAAATGTCACTGTAAATGCAATGAAGAACCAAGGCATAGAAAAGTTTAAAGACTTGATGAAAGCTGCAAACAGTACTGGTTACAAGGAGATTTCTAACACTGTCAAACCTAAGGCCCAAATTCTCAGAAATAACATGATGGTTCCTCTGACTCAGCACAGAAGTTATTACAGAAGTGCTCACTGTTAAACTGAAAATGTGCAACTACAGAGAGCTCTTAATGGGAGCACAGGTAAAGAGGTGCAAAAGTAAGGGTTGTTGATGACTGTTTGAAGAGAAACTTAACGGAATCCAACAGTCTCAACCAGCAAAGCCACAACAGCTTGGACTTCCCGTAAAGGAAAAAAGGCAGGTTGTGGTTGTAGGAGACTCACTTCTAAAGGGAAGAGAAGGTCCTATATGCAGGCCTGACCGACTTCTTAGGGAAGTCTGCTGCCTCTCTGGGGCCAGGGTTAAAGATGTAAAAAGGAAACTTCCTGCCCTGGTTATGACCTCAGACTACATCCCACTAATAATTTTTCAGGTAGGCAGTGATGAAACTGAAAAGGGAAAACTAAAGATGATCAAGAGAAACTTCAGGGCCTTGGGATGACTGGTCAAGGGATCAGGAGCACAAGCAGTGCTCTCTTCTGTCCCCACAGTTGCAGGGTATGATGAAGAAAGATACAGGAAGACCCAGCAGATAAATACCTGGCTGCAGGACTTGTGTCACTGGCAGAATTTTGGGTTTTTTGATCATGAGTCAGCTTACATGGCACCTGGCCTGCTAGTAACAAATGGGACGCACCTGTCTCAAAAGTGGAAAAGAATCCTGGCACAGGAGTTAGCAGGACTTATTGAGAGGGCTTTAAACTAGATTTGAAGTGGGAGGGGGAGGAAACCAGGTGCGTCAGAGGCAAACCCTAGGGCAGCATGCTGGCATCTGAGGGTAGTGCTAACGAAGCCCTTCAGTCTGCCATCCCAGGGGAATCAATGGCTCGGCTGAAGTGCATCTATACAGATGCAGGCAGCATGGGCAACAAACAGGAAAAGCTGGAAGCCCTTGTGAGGCAGAAGAACCACAATATGTTTGCCATCACAGAAACATGGTAGGATGACTCTCACAACTGGAGTGGTGCATTAAATGGCTATAAACTCTTCAGAAGGGACAGGCAAGGAAAGAGAAGAGGTAGGATAGCACAGTAGGCTAGGAAGTGTTTTGATTGTCTGGAGTTTGATGAGGGTGATGATAGGGTTGAGTATCTATGGGTGAGAATCAAGGGCAACAAGGCAGACATCCTGGTGAGGGTGTGTTACAGACCACCCAACCAAGATGAAGAGGCAGATGAAATATTTTTGCAAGCAGCTGGGAGAAGTCTCTCAATCTCTAGCTCTTGTTCTCATGGGAGAACCAGATGTGAACCTACCAGATGTCTACTGGAAATACAACACAGCAGAGAGGAACAGTCTATAGGGGGCTCCTGGAGTGCATGGAAGACAACTTCCTGGCACAGCTGGTTAGTGAAACAACTAAGGAAGGAGCCCCACTGGACATGTTGTTTGCAAATAGAGAAGGACTCATGGGCTACATGTCAGTTGGAGGTCGCTTTGGTAAATAGAGACCATGAAATGACTGAGTTTACTATCCTTGGAGAAGTTAGAAGGGTGGTTAGCATAAGTGCTACTTAGGACTTCTGAAGGGGAGACTTTCACCTGCTCAGAAGGCTGGTTGACAGAGTCCCTTGGGAAGCAGTGCTGATGGACAAAGGAGTGCAAGAAGGTTGGTCTCTCTTCAATACAGAAATCTCAGAGATATAGGAGCAGGCTGTCCTCAGGTAGTGGCAGGTGAGCTGGCAGGGAAGAAGGCTTGCATGGCTGAAAAGAGAGCTTTGGTTGGAACTTAGGAATAAAAGGAGAATTTATAACCTTTGGAAGAAGGGGCAGGCTACTCAAGAGGAATACAAGAATTTTGTGAAGTTATTCAGGGAGAAAATTACAAGGGCCAAAGCCCAAGTAGAGCTGAACCTGGCTACCACTGTGAAAGGCAAAAAGAAATGTTTCTATAAATACATTAGCAACAAGAAGGCCAAGGAGAATCTCCACCCCCTGATAGATACAGAGGGAAACACAGCAACAGAAGATGAGGGAAAGGCTGAGAATATAAATGCCTTCTTTGCCTCAGTCTTAAATAGTAAGACCAGTTGTGCTGCAGGTACCAAATTCCCTGAGCCAGAAGACAGGGATGAGGAGCAGAACTAAGCCCCAATAATCCACGGGGAAATGGTTAGTGACCTGCTACACCACTTGGACACCCACAAGTCTATGGGGACAGATGGAATACACCCAAGGGTGCTGAGGGAGCTGGCGGAACTGATCACTAAGCCTCTTTCCATTATCTATCAGCAATCCTTGCTAACTGGGAAGGTCCCAGTTGACAAACATGATGCCCATCTATAAGAAGGGCCAGAAGGAGGACCTGGGGAACTATAGACCTGTCAGTCTGACCTCAGTGCTGGGGAAGGTCATGGAGCAGATGATCTTGAGTAACATCACATGGCACATACAAGACAACTATATGAGCAGGCCCAGTCAACATGGGTTTACGAAAGCCAGGTCCTGTTTGACCAACCTGATCTCCTTCTATGACAAGGGGACCCACCTAGTATATGAGGAAAAGGCTGTGGATGTTGTGTACTTAGACTTCAGTAATGCCTTTGACACCATATTCCACAGCATTCTCCTGGAGAGGCTGGCAGCTCATGGCCTGGATGGGTGTACTCTTTGATAGATAAAGAACTGGCTGGATGGCCAGGCCCAGAGAGTTGTGGTGAACGGAGCCAAATCTAGTTGGAGGCCAGTCACAAGTGGTGTTCCCCAGGGCTCAGTATTGGGGCCAGTTCTGTTTAATCTCTATCAATGATCCAGATGAGTGCACCCTTAGTAAGTTTGCAGATGACACCAAATTGGGTGGGAGTGTTGATCTGCTGGAGAGTAGGAAGGTCATACAGAGGGATCTGGACTGGCTGGATCGATCGGCTGAGGCCAGGTGTATGAGGTTTAACAAGGCCAAGTGTCATGTCCTGCATTTGGGTCACAACAACCCCAGGCAGTGCTACAGGCTCAGAGAAGAGGGGCTGGAGAGCTGCCTGGCAGAGGGGGGTCTGTGGGTGTTGACTCACTGCTGGCTGGCTATGAGTCAGCAGTGTGGCCAGGTGGCCAAAAAGGCCCACAGCATCATGGCTTGTATCAGGAACAGTGTGGCCAGCAGGACTAGAGAAGTGATCGTGCCATTGTACTCAGCACTAGTGAGGCCCCACCTTGAATACTGTGGTCAGTTTTGGGCCCTGCATCATAAGAAGGACATTGAGGTGCTGGAGAGAGTGCAGAGGAGAGCGATGAAGCTGGTGAGGGGTCTGGAGCACAAGTCTGATGAGGAACAGCTGAAGGAACGAGGGCTGTTTAGCTTGGAGAAAAGGAGGCTGAGGGGAGACCTTATTGCTGTCTACAACTACCTGAAAGGAGGTTGTAGCATGGAGTGTGTTGGTCTCTTCTCCCAGGTAGCAAGGGATAGGACAAGAGGAAATAGCCTCAAGTTGCACCAGGGAAGTTTAGATTGGGTATTAGGAAAAAAAAAGAAATCACAGAAAGGGTTGTCAGGCATTGGAAAAGGCTACCCAGGGAAATGGTGGAGTCACTATCCCTCAAGGTGTTTAAAAGGCATTTAGACAAGGTTCTTAGGGACATGGTTTAGTGCTAGAGTTAGTTTAGGTTATGGTTGGACTTGGTGATCCTGAGGGTCTCTTCCAACTGAAATGATTCTATGATTCTATAATTATCTTGGACATTAAAGAAGGTTCTACATCCATAGATGTAGATTACTGTAATCTTTGGATATTAAAGAAAAAAAGGCAGTAAGGCAGTTTAATAAACATTACATTTAGATTAATTAATACTGCAACACTACTACTATTCTACAAAGTTACACACACAAAACCCATAACTTACCTGATCCTTTGAAAGTGCTTCACTTCTGTTTTGTATTTAAAATCAATTAAAACTCAAAAGAAGATTAATATGTAGAATATAAAAGCTGAACAATTTAATGATTACAGGCCTAGAAGGGTGAATTCTGGGAAAGAGCAATAGACAAAAAATAAAGCTAAGCACTTCTAATATCCAGTATTGCAAAAAAATTTGAAAGAATGGTTTCTGAATCCTGTCTGCACAGTCATTACTTTTATTTGAAAGGCAAAAGCAAGATCAAAAGCAAAATATAATAGAAATTTATGTGTTGTGTGACCTAACATCTGTTCTTTAAAGGCAGTTGTTGTTTGCACACCAACCTCATAGTTTTCTACCTCTCCATCTTCCACATCCAACTCAAAGCTGAAAGCTGGTCCAACTGCAGGTGGCACTGGGAGCATTGATCTACCATGAGAGTAAACAATGATAAGGTTCAGCATCTTGCTGAAGGAAAGCACAGAAACATCTGGCAGAAGTAAAGTAACTTTACAGATTCCTCTCAAATCAACACGTTCTCAGAACTGGTACAAACAATAAGTTTAAAGTCAAGGATAGATATTGGAAGTGAAAGCATCAAAGGAAAAAGCTAATTCTGCCACTTTCTGATAGTGAGAGTGCTGCCCTTTTAATTCCACACATGCCTCAACTGATACTTGCAACCAGGCTCAGTATTATTACATAAACTAAGCTCTTGATTATCACAGATTATGAAGAGCCAACACTGACAATAACTAATGCTCTGGTTTTAAATACATTTTATCTCTTTAAGTGGATAAAATATTAATGAAGAAAAAGAACCCTAAGTTCACTTAGCTCTCCAATACAAAAGCCTTGAAACTTCATAAGCTGCAAACACACAGTGAAGATAAATATCACATGCTGGACCAACTTCCATACTGAAGGCAAGCACAAACTCATTTCTCACGTACTGTGATGCTGGTTAAAGCTGAATCTTCTTCATATGGAGAGACGAGAGAGATGTTTCTCTGTTTTTATATATGACAAGCATTTTATGTCCCCCCCCAATAGTATTACACATCAAAATGCACAGACACAGAAATTCACAGTATTTAAATATATTAAAATCCCACTGAAGGCATCAGGAATTACTGTGTCATGTGTCCTCAATGGACAGGCAAGAAGCTAAGACACTAGTCTCAGGCTGTAAGACGCAAAGCTGAAAAACTCCACTAGATCAGACTTCTGGTGCCATTTTCACGCCATGTCTGAAATTGCACAGAGAGAAACTACAGATCTGGTGACAATGTTTGATTATTTCCTTGTCAATGTCACCAATCTTTGTTTTCCAAACATTTTGCACTTATTTCCAAAACAGAACACAGAACAGTAATACATCTCATCGTATATATTTAAACTTCAAAGAGAATCCACCATAACACACTAAGATAATTCCTAAATGTTAATTGTCCCACATATTTTCCAGAAACAGCTGAGAGGCAGAATTCAATAACTGTAACAGCGTAGCAGTTCAGCCAATAAAGAGTAACAGGTCACAAAAAGCTCCCACCCTTGTGTTTCATAATTAAGAACCAAACAAATGAATTTATTCTCTAAGTGAAGACTCTTAGGACTTTATCCTACAGTGTAGGATGCTCCTCTGTAGGACTATCCAAGAACTAAGTTTTAAAATTTGTTGAAACGTTTATGAAGCATTCAGAAACTACAAGCATTCAAAACTACATTGAGCAAAATTGTTAACTTATATTTTTCCTTGCTCAAGAGTGTATGTTACTCAAAATAGGCTGAAATATTAACATAGAAATCAAAAGTTTCCTCCTCTCTGGGACAGCTGAACTATGACTGTTGTTTGGCAGAGTTCAACCATAAAATGTGCTGAGACTCTTGTTCAAAGTCATGTGACTTCATAATACATTACGTAGAAGTAAACGTACTTAGAACTTACAGCACATAAGGTAACAGGCTGGGATGGTATGGGTGTGGTGGTATTGGCTGCTGTGATCGGTATCTGCTGCGCCCTGTGAGTCTTCGAGGCATAAAAGGTGAATAAGGCTGCAAGAAAGAAGAAAATAAGCTGGAACTTGTGGAATGGGAACTTGGGTCCAGTTCTGGGCTCCCCAGCACAAGACAGACATGGACACACTGGAGAGAGTGCAACAAAGGGCCACTAAGATGGGACTGAAGGATCTCACATATGAGGAAAGGCTGAGAGTTGGGACTGTTCAGCCTGGAGAATAAGAAGGCTCAGGAGGGATCTTTATCAAATTATACAAATACCTGAAGAGAAAGGTGCAAAGAAGACAGAGACAGGTTCTTTTCAGTGGTGCCCAGTGACAAAACCAGAGGCAATGGGCACAAACTGTAAAACAGAATGCTCCCTCTGAACATCACATAACACTTTTCAACTGTGAAGGTAACCAAGCACTGGTACAGCTTGCTCAGAGGGGTTGTGGACTCTCTCCTCCTTGGAGATATTCAAAAGCTGACTGGACATGGTCCTGGGCAAGTGGCTGTGGGTGGCCTTACTTGAGCAGGGGGTAGGACCAGATGACCTCCCCCTCAACCTCATCTAGTCTGCAAGTCTGTGATTCAACATTTTGTTCTCTTAATCATGAAATAAAATAAAATCTGAGTATTGAAATCCACTTCCAATAAAACATTATTAAAAAAGCCAGCCTCTGCTCAAATCCAAAAATAACCTCAGCCTCAGTTTGAAACAACTACCATCAATAACACAATCATACCATTCCATTTGAAAAAGTAGTAACACACAACAGAAATCCTTGCAAGCTCTTCTGTTCTTAGTCTACATGAAGGCTGATCTGAGAAACAGGACCTGAACTGCTGACTTCTCTTGCAAATATAGAAGCCCAGGCTTTTGGCTTGGTGCTATTACACAGGTTTGAACACAAGCTGTTGAGTAAAGAAGCCTTTAAAAGTATTTAAAAAAAGATTTAAGATTAAAAAAAAAAATTAAAAATCCCACAACTTTTAAATAGTGGTGTATATTTACATTTATGCTAAAAAAGGATTGAAGCCTTTCAAGTGCAATATGGAGAGTTTAATCAGTACAATTTCTGCAGACGGCCAACACCTAAAGAGACAGTCAGGCCTAAAGCTTAAATGCATTATTTACATGGATAAATCATGGGGGTTTTGTAATAATTTTCTTCATTTGCATGCTAAGCTCTTTACTTGTATATCTAAGTTTTCATCATAATTGTTCAAAATTCCTTACATTACCCACTATAATGGGGTAAAAAATTTCCAATTAAATGCAAACTATGTTTTTCCAGAAATAGTCAAAGTACTAAAATTATTCTGGTAATTTTTTAAAACTGTAATTTATGTACCACTATTGAATTAATACTTTAAAGCCTTGAGACTTTTTTTGAAAACAAAGAACACTGAAAGTCTTCACGAACATGTTTTTCTTCTTCCATGTTTGAAATTTAAGAAACTGCAAAAGCTCAATACCAGCTAAGTTAAGAGCCCCTAACTTTACAATGGAAACATTATTAACAGGTGGCCATGGTCACACATAAAAATTACATATGAATGCCTACACAATGAAAAAAAGCCAAGGTCTTTTTCTTCAAGATAAGACCTCAAACTAAGACATAACAAATATCAGTTTTACTGGTTTGTGAATTCTGCAAGCCAAAAATATAATTAGAAATCATTGTGTTCAGTGAATGAAAGAGAATGAAAAATGCTGCCATTCCATCATTTAATAAAAATTAAATTTTATAAAGATTTAGGATTACTTTATAAAAGACTATATGACTACTTGTAATACACCTCTGTTCTACTCCTCAGTGACACACAACCCAGAACTGAAGCAGACAACTGTTGTATAGTCCGAAAAATACGTTATTTTGTTCTTTCTCTACTTCACAGACTGAACTGGAAATCAAGAAAGCTTTACTCCAACCAAAATATTTGTGATTAGGCTGTAATTCACCTAACAAACATATTGAATAAAATACAAGCAGTTTTGGAAGTGTCTTTGTCTCCAGGGTGCCCCATAGTGACTAAAAACTTAACTGACAATCTGTACAGCTTTAGTATAACAATGAGCAGAATATTTTTTTTAAATGGTGAAGACTTATTTGAACCTTTATAAAAACTGCAGCAAGCATTTAACTAGGTTATGTGATTTTGAAGAGACTAAGAAGAAGTTATGTGTATATTCTGTAGTCACAGGGTCTAAAATTTAATTCTCATTTAAAATGTTAAATAACAGTATGCCTCTAAAACCTTCTGTCAACCTGATGCAAAAGGTCAAACACTAAAAAAATTCAGAGCCTATACTGGACTCCAAGTATTACACAGGAAGGAGAGGTGGTTTTTTGTTTGTTCTGTTCTGGGTTTTGTTGTTGTTGTTTTGTGGGGTTTGTTTGTTTTTGTTCTGTTTTGTTTTAAACCAACCCCCACAAAACAACAGTGCACCACAAAGATCCCAGAGGTAGCACACACACTGGACACACCACAGAAGCATAAAATTCAGCACAGACTTTATCCTGCATCAGATAAAACTTTTTTTGTGCTGCTGCTGTTGATCTGCCTATAGATCCACAGAAAGTCAGCTTAAAGCAAGCTTGGCTGTCTTTATAGCACAGTAACATCTAAATTATGGAAGCACTCCAAACAGCTGCCTGCCTGCAAATTGCAAACACTCTGGAGAAGAACTGTTTTAAAAGCATCCCAAATATTCATGACTTGGGGAAACTCAACATTCAGTGAAGAACTAGCTACAAGTGACAGCAGCTTTTCTAAATGGTACTAATTAGTTTCTGCAGCACAAGTCCTGGACTGTGTGGCAACATGGTATGTCTTCTAAGTAACCCCTGCAGATAACGTTATCAGAAATCATTTGCTGGTACCATAAAGTTACCCTTGATTTTAAAAAGCTTAAAGAAAATACCACAGTATGCAGCTATAGCCAACAATAGAATACAACTGCAAAAAGTGCCACTTTTCAACAGAATGTACTATAGAATAAAGATCAAGGCTGTTAATACAGCATGAATAAGAATGTAGCGCAGAAAATAATACTTACTACACCAAATGGCACCTCCTGGTGTAAAGGATCATGGGTTAAAAATTGGAGAGGAGCTGAGGGAGGCAATGTTGGTGGATGGGCTGATGGAGGGTATGTAAAACCTCCTACAGGAAGATGTTCTCCAAGCAGTTCTACTTCATTTTCTATTCTTTGAAGTGGCTGTGGGGGGAAAAAAAAACAAAAAACAAAAAAATAGGCTTTGTTGCAATAATAGAGATGTAATTTTTCCCCACTAAAGAATAGTAATGCCAGCTGTATATTCTGAGCTGCTGTGGTCAATTTTACAGGGTTAAAAAAAAAAAAAATTAAAGCTATAACTGTACTCAGTTTCACACATTTACTCTGTGAACAATTCCTGTGTCATTAACACTACCAAAAAGCAAAGACAACACTACACATTTGATATAAATTCACCTTTTCCAGCTAGCCATTCTTATAGACCAGGAATTTATGCGATCTAGCAAATATAGGAGTGGCTGTAATTTCCTGTGTCTTGCATTTTTCAGGACAAATATTTGCTCTCCTTCTTGCCAGGCTGCTCTCACTGTACAACTATGCGAGAGAAAAAAATAAACAACCATAGACAAGAACTGAAATTGTGCCAGAAAATCTGAAAAGTGGAGAGGAAACACGGCAACTCCAGTGGATTAAACTGCTGATGACATTCAGTAATGCTTTCCTCGGAGGGTCATGCAAGCAGTACTACCAAGAACATGCAGTGCAAAGGTTTCAGAAGCACAAGTTTCCAGTTCAGTATTGTAATCTAGTCAACTGCAGTACATCAGTCAGGCCCAGAAGTGCTCAAGAAAAGAACATGACTTGTCATTGTTTAATTAACAGACGTTTCTTGTTCCTGACACCAAATTATACCATTTCAAAAAATTCATCTAAGAAAGCCACCCTGTGGAACCAAAGGAATGTTCTGTTTCCATGTTATGTAGAGAAAACTTTAAACACACAGTATTCTTAAACCACTAAGATACAAATTTTTGCCAAGCCTAGTCAATAACATAAGCTAAAACCCAAGCTCATATATTTTGTAAAGTCAAGTCTTATGAAGATTACCAGAGAAAACTGTATTTTCCCTGCTGTTTTCCCATCATAAGAATAAAGTGATTGCAACCCTGTCCACATCTGAGACATGGCATGGAGAAGTCTCAGGAGTGTTTGTAAGGAACAATGAAGCTGCCTTCTGCTTCTGCATTAGTGAAGTGTGGCATCTTCTAGTCAGAGGGGCAAACAAATGGATGTGAGTATAAAGGTAATCCCAGAGTAAGAGCTGTAGGCCAGAACTAAAACTCCATTTTCCCCTCTAATTCAAAACAGGGTCACATTTTCCCATGTCTGCATAGTCTCTATCACTAAGCTCCAGGTCAGCTTAAGCACAAGGTATTAATAACTTACATAAGTGGGGGGAAAAAAAGGAGATTGTAGGCTCTGGAATATGTCTGGATAATGTAAGGCCATTATGTTCTAGGAAAACCACTGGTGATTTAAAAATTAACTAAGTAACATGAAAAGAATAACATTCTATGCTTTCTTCTCTCAGCTCAGTTTTTCTCTGAGACCACTACTACTGCACTGCACAACCTCCTCTGGATTCTCTCCTCCTTCCTGGGAAAGAAATAGCTGAAGGAATAGTTGGTGAAGCAAATTTACATCTCTTTGCAGAAGTAAAGGGCTATGAAGAAACAGCACAAACAACAAGTGGTGAAATCTGAAGAGAAACATGGTGAACTTTAAAATTCGTTTTTCATATTCACACTAAATGGTTACAGACTTGCTGAGGAAATATAAGTGCAAAAAACTATTACTTTAAACAAAATCATTCTGTTTCCTTGGCCAGGTATCAGCATCATTTGCCCATCCAGCCCCACCAGTTCTATGGAGAGGGGGGTAAGAAGCATCACTTACCGACCGTGACTGCTGTGCTTGGAAAGGAACAAATTGTCCTGGAGGAGGCAAGTGAGGAGGGTGGTGTGGAGACATATGAGGAGGATGCAAAAGGAATGGGTCACTAGAAATGAGGGGTGGAAATGCTGCATATGGTACAGGTAGGTGCTGGACCGAACACGCCTGAAGCATCTGAAATGAAATGAAAACAACATATTTTTGTCTCTGGCACAAACATTCCCTACAGAAAATTCTATATTTACTATGGAAAGATATCATTAAGCCAAAGCAGTTCTCTTGCCTCCTTGAAAAAGCCTCCAAAACACACATAAATAGTAACTCATTCAAGTACAAAAGGAACAGTGATTAGCACAGAACAAGAATGTGCTTTGTGAAAGAGTGCAGTTTTACTTTCAACTCTAGGTATGGAGAAGTAAGAAAACCTGAATTCTCTTCTTGCTCTTTGATCTGTCATCAGAATGTCAGGCATTTCTGTTAATTTTTTGACAATTATGAGAACAATTAATAAGATACTTCTGATTAAATCTTATGAAGAATGAAGACCTAGTTCTGATTTCCCACTTTTTTTTCTTTTCAGTGATGTTGCACATGTATTTTGCATTCTAACTATAATGGCATAAAATTGTAAAGAGATCTAGTTTAAGACTAGATTACAGTAGTGGAGGTGGAACTATCACCTCAGTTTACTGTGATCATGACCAAATGTAAATCTTTACATGCACTGAAACAGTAGCAGATTAATTTGATCTGACTACCATTTTCTCTTAAATGCTGAGTATTGTTCACACTCAGCTACTACAACATTTTTCTAAGAAAGAAATACAAGAGACAAGTGTTTCTATTGTTAAAATATTTTTTAAATTATATTTTACTAAATTGAAACCTGTTCTCTGAAATAGTTGAAGACAAGTTTGCAGGTAGAACATCACATAGTGTTCTTTAAAACAGGAGAAAATATTGGGGAAAATATTAAAACAGGTTTCATGACAAGATTCTATAAGGTAAAGATTACCATAGCTTCAATATGTATTTGGAATGATCTGTGCTATGCCCATGGCACCTTTTAGGTTAGAACAAACGAGGTTGCATTATCTTTCAAATGGAAAGAAATTAAAACTACCTGTTTATTCATTCATGCTTTTAGAAGACTTCTGCTGTTTGAACAGATGGTTACAAGAAGTTTTAAAATTAATGAAGGTATTTCACAAATGACATTTGTTTACAGTTACAGACGTAGCGAGAGAGAAATACTGAAGTAACAAAAGGATACTGGGAAGTTTACGAAGTTATAGAAATTAGCTCACAAGAACCATGTTAAGTTCAACAAAGGCAAATGTGAAATCTAGCACTGCGAGAGAGTAACTCCATGGAGCAGGACATTTTGAGACTGAGTGGTTGGTAACCAGATTTGCAGAAATGCGTCAAATAGGAGTGCACAAGAGCCATCATGTATTCCTGCAATCAAACAGGCTTACTACACACTGTGCTGCATTACTAAGAATGTAACTAGTGGGTCCAGTGAAGTGATTCTGCCCTTCTAGTTGGATCTTGTGAAACACTATCTCAATTCCTGTGTCTGGTTTAGGCCTTCCCAGTGCCAAAGAAAGACACTGACATACCGAAATCAGTCCACTTAAAGACAAAGACAACACAATGACCAGGAGCTTGAAACACACTTGCATAAAAGAAGAAGCTGCAGAATTGGATTTGTTTTGCCTTACAAGAGAAAACTAAGCTAAGATCTCCCTGCTGTCTCAGGTTACTTCATGAGAGTGGATAGGCAGAATCTGACTCCTTCTCAAGGGGCAAAGTGAAAGGACAAGGACCAATGGCACCAAGTTGCAGCAAAGAAAATTCAATCAGATTTACAGAAGAAATTATTCACCACAACAATATTGAAACACTGGAGCAGAGGCTTAGAGGGATTGTGAATCTCCATCCTTGGCAACTGGTACTGCTCTTGCAGGTGACCACCACAGGCCCCTCTTAAATTAAATTAATCCTCATTTCTGTGATATAATTAAAGAAAGTGTAAAGTCTGTCTGTTGATGTTACATAAACTCAACCCTAATTATTATATGTACTTGTACGGCATTCATTCTGTCAACACATTGGAGTAACTGTTGTACACTCAGTCCAAAAAGCCTGGTTAGAACTTCACTCTTGTATATATTTAAAATACAGCTGCATTGTCGAATTACAGAACACTTTTTGAATTGTACATATAATACACTTGTTCAAAGCAGAGGGTAAGATTATTAGTATCTGTTGTTTGGATTTCCCTAAGCCCCAGTACAGTTTTAGCTTTTTTTTTTCTTTTTTTGTTTCATAGGACATGTTGCTTTCTTGTTTTGCTGAATGTACTATGCAAGTATTGTTCAAGTCTCTGGGTATCCAGTCTATTGCTTTGCTCCACTAACATCACCACTGAACAGAAGAAAATAGCTGTCTCTCATCCAGCCTCTGTGATACACACTGACTCCTGTAACAGATTTTCACCAGTTTGAAAGGTAAGGGGAAATATAGCCCGCAAATATTCCAGACTAGCCAGCAGTATGCTGCAGACCTTGTCCCTCATGGAGATAAATGGCACCTGGACAAGATGAATTCAAATTAGCCCCACTCTTCAACAAGCAGCTTAAAGAAATAGGTGGTCACATCAAAGGTTTTGTTTCAGTGTCATGGGCTTGTTCATGCCCTCTGGTCACAGAATGAGCAACAGGAAAAGTTAAGCTACATATTGCTGGCAAATGTACAGCAGGCAGAGACCAATGTTTACATCAGAACTATAAAAGGTTACTGAACACTATTGTATTTACCTATGTTATTACAGATTCATACTAGAAAAAGGAGCAGGGGGGAAAAGCTGTGACTCTTCTAGCAGGTTCTGCAGCCTTCAAATGTACAGCTGAAAGTTCTTGCGGTACGCTTCCTCAGCTCTGGTGTCTGTTAGCACTTGATGAAATTTCCACAGAATGGCAGCATCAGAATGCTATGACCTGGTAAGTGGTATCTCAGAGTTGATACACAAAAATTTCTGAGAAAACAGTTCAAATTCTTTCAGATTTAAAGCTGACAAAATAACCAGTCAAGGAACTTTATTTTACTGCCAGAAAAGCATAGAGAGACATCATTATTAAGGAATATTTTGATTCATTTTAGGAGAGCACTTTGAGACAGAAGAGCCCTTCTGAGCTTTTAGTCATCTTTCATGATCTCATTACTTTTCAGAAGAAGACTGACTTTGGAATATCAGATATTTTTGTGTATAACAAATCCCTGAACAAGGTCTCTACTAAGTAAGATGTTTTTTCTAGATGAGCTGCCTAATAAATGCCATAGAAACCTTCCATTTACGATCTGAAAGTATGCAGAATATCTGCTAAGAAGTCAGTTCATCAGCTAGCATTTAATTTGAATTAAAAACCACCAGGACTCTATAAAATAAACAGTCATACTCCATAAAGTTGGCAGCTAAGTACCACATGCTTACCAGTTCTAAGGCCTACACTGCCATGCTACTGCAATTTACCACAGAGAAGAAAAATTGCTATTTCCCACACAATTAAAGCCTCAGACACTGAAGCTCCAAGGTGCCATTCCTACGTCTAAGATTGAAGCTGGTATAACTACAGAGAACCACTTACTGGGGGAGGCACACTGCAAACTGGAAGGTGCTGCCCACTGAAAACCACTGAGCACCCTGGAACCTGCTGTGTGCTGCATGTTGGGATGTGCTGGCCTGTGCAAAGTGGTATCCCATGCGGAGCCATCGTGGTCACTGTGTATGAGACAGGAACTGTGCCCTGATGGATCTGCAGCAAAAAGAAAATTAATAACTTACTGTAAACTCTGAACAGTGTTGTACAGCATGATAAGCAAAACGGTAACATTTTACCTACATAGCAGAAAAAATATATTCACAATTGAGGTGTAAAAGGAGACACGTGCTTGTAATTCCTGCTCATTAAAGTATCCTTTTCAATGGAATATGACTTACTGGTCAGCAGTTTATGGGCAAGGCGAAGAGGGATCTCTCAGCTTGAAATGTTAAAACTTCAGAGGCACCTTAGAGTCATTCAGAAGCATCTCAGACCCTATTAAACTTGCCTCCCCCCATACTAAGGTTATTCCTTACAAAACAAGACAGCAGTAACTCCCACATGAAAGCTAATCTACAAGTAGCTAAATAATCTTCTCAGCTCTGAAGGGACTGATTCAATAATAATTCTGAGAATTGTATCTTTAAAGAATAGGAAAATTCTGTAGATTTTCTTCCTTACAAAGAGATCAGTCCTTTGATTCATTCTCACACTAACACTCAAGCCAAATCTCCTAATCAAAAAGTAGCAGAACAGCTAGTGGGAAAGCTGAAAGGTAAACATGACTATGAGGAAGCAGATCTTAATTATGCACATTTATATTAGGAAACAGACCCATGTAACCCAATTTTCTAGCTACTGATATTGCCTAGAATTAAATCACCAAAATAAAATGTATTCTGTACTGCAAACCACTTCTTTAAATATATATATATATACATACATTATATATATATATACACATGTATTTATTTTTTTAAAGAAATCTCTGATGCTCTAATGAAACTGACAAGGCTTAACTGTTAGGGAGCATAGACTAATAAAAATCAATCATTTCAAAGAAGCCCCCTCTCTTCCTTCATGATCTGCTAAAATGGAAATGCCTGCTAAAGATGGAACAAGTAAGAACAGCCCATTAGGAAGGTGAGAATGAGTAAAGACACTACTGAACCGGTAGTGTACAGCCAGACACAGAGAGCCAAAGGAGAACACAGATGATTGAATAGAACTTAAAATCTCAACCTGTGTATCACTAACAATGGAAATCAGTCTCAGGAGAGACACTGAATTTGACCCAGTTCTGGCTCAGGTACAGAAGTTGGGCACATGGTACAATGCTGGGTGTGATTCTAAAAGGTTTACTGTGCAGAGTAATAATAAAAATGACCTCTCAAAATCATTATGTCCCTGAAGTAAAAGCCATCACCACAGAACACCTCAGTGAGTCTGAAAACACTGACATCTGATGACAGATGGTACCTCTAAGTTAGAGGCAGTGGGACAGAACACTTGTTATGCAGGCTTGTCATGATGTAATCTTGCAACACAAAGCAAAAGCACAATCTGAATTTTTGAGGTGCTGCAGCAGTAAAATTTTCATCAAAATGTAAGATTGTGAGATGGCTAGAATGGCATTAGCTTCCATCCTGCATTTGGTCCCAAATGCAAATACTTCCCTACTGAGAACTGCACTGCACACATAACAAAACATGGTGGTGATATGCAGCTGCACTGAATGCAAACTGTTTTTAAGCAGGGATGTTAGAGTTGCATTCTATGCACATGCAGTTTGAGAAATGGACATCCAGGTAACCAGTCCTATTTCCCAGTTCATGACCCTGTAGCAACGCCTGGGGATTTAACAAACAACAAAGGTTACCTCAATAGGACAACTTATTTTACAAGTCCTCAATTACAGAATTCTATACCAACTCCTGTTGCAGAGTAGAATTATTTACTTTCTGGACCAACCACAAATCTCATTTTTTCATGAAATTTAAGGAGGAATTGATTAGGTTTGGATGGCTAGTTTGGTCATGCCACAATGCTATAATAAGTTCTGCTGTCATGTAGGCAAACCAATTATAGGCATTGTGAATTCTGTTTCTAAATAATGTATTTTAACTATTCAAAGGCTCCTAAGCTAAGGAGATGTATTTCGTGTAAAACAGAATACATTCTTAATTATCATATCACATCTTCATCACATTAACTTCAGAATCAAAAAAACAGTTAGGCTTGAGCCAGAGGCCTACAGAACAATGCCAACACATGTATCAATAAACTGTAAAATATCCCACTGCCTACTGAAGTGCTCCACGCACCATGAACATGCAATAGTAAAAATGCTCTGTAAGAGGGCAAATAGAGCTCAATGTTACGTGATGTTCATGGTCAACTAATTTGGAGCAGAAAGGGATCTTGAAAATTTGCGGAGAAAAAACAAAACAATCAAAACTCACATCTTCAACAACCTTCTGTTTGTACTCTAAAACACTTACCTGATCATGAATGTCAACCATCACTGCATTCTGCTGTGGTGGATGAGCAGCTGGGTGCAATATACGGGGAGATACATTTGGAGGGTGAAAGGCTCGGGGCTCTTCTATTGCCTGTTGCTGTCCATAGGAGAGATGGCGATAGTTTTCATCGTGATTAATAGAATTATGCCTAGACAAACGATCTCTCCTTGTTCTCTGACGTCGAACAGGAGGACTGGAAATGCATTAAAAAAAAACAGAGGTTATATAAATGACAGAAATCCTTCTTAATAACTAAAACCCCAAGAGAATAAGTATAAAGAAATTTTTTACACTGGAAAATTTTACTAGAACAGATTTATTATATCTGAATAAAACTTTTTACTGACAAAACTGCTAAAAGCCTTAGAGATGACACTTTTTCAGCATGGAAGTGCTTAACAGAGCATAGCTTAATGCTGTAACGGAAATTAGAAGACTTCTTATGTAAATATTAACTTCACTTGGGTTGCTAAGACAAGTGTTCAAAAGTCAAGATAGCAATCTTCAAGAGATTTCTCTGCATTTATTTTAGGTAAAAATCCTTCATAACATGATTACAGATTTCCCCAGGGTCCTTGCTGCAACCAGGCCACAGAATTGTTCCTCAAGCAGCTGACTCCTCTGAAGAAACAAATGCATTTTTCAGCTCTCACATGTTTACTACATAACTGAGTGCCTCATAGAATGCTCTCTAGATGATCCAAGAAATTGTGATTGTGGTAATCCTTCTTCTTCAGAGTGTAGCACTGTTGTGTAGAATGATTTAGACAAGAGCTTCCACTTCTTTTGAGCACTGATCTACAGGCACAGGATTTGATTAGGTGTTCTTACATAACTCTGTGTATGTTCTGAGCAGAGTTGCTACTATCTGGAGGCAAGACTCTCGTAAATCAGAAACCAGTAGTTCAGGTTCAATACTCAGAAAATTATGCATACACAAGTATCAAACTCACTATTAGAAGTTTTGATCAAGTCACTTCTCATGGTGGAGTTTAGGATCCTGCGTGGAGAAAGCAGGACAATATGTAGGACTAAAGCCATGGACTTCATCAGGGCAAACTGGTCTCTTCAAGATCCTGCTTGGAAGAATCCCATGGCTTAGGGTTCTAGAAGGCAGGGGGGCCGAAGAGAGCTGGCTAATGTTCAAACATCACTTTCTCCAAGCCCAAAACCAATGCAGAGGACATTCTCCACCTTGACTTCAGCAAGCCTTTTGACACTGTCTCTCACAACATCCTCATAGGAAAGTGTGCGCTGGTGAGTTCACAGTGAGATGGATCAACAACTGGCTGGATGGCAGAACTCAGTGGGTTGTGATCAATGGTGCGGAGTCTGTTTGGAGGCCTCTAGTTAGCGGGGTTCCCCAGGGGTCAGTCCTGTTCAACCTGATCATCGATGACCTGGATCAAGAGACTGAGTGCACCCCCAGCAAGTTTGCTGATGATACCAAACTGGGATGAAGGGCTGACACATAAGAAGGCTGTGCTGCCATTCAGTGAGACCTGGACAGGCTGCAGGACAGGACAGAGAAGAACCTGATGAATTTCAACAAGGACAAGTGTAGGGTCCTGCAGCTGGGGAGGAATAACCCCAGGCACCAGTACAGGTTAGGGGTGGACCTGCTGGAAAGCAGCATTGCTGAGAAGGACTTGGGAGTTCTGGTCGACACAGGCTGACCATGAGTCAGCAATTGGCCCTTATGGCCAGGAAGGCCAATGGTGTCCTGGGGTGCATTAGGAAAAGTGCGACCAGCAGGTCAAGGGAGGTTATCCTCCCCCTCTGCTCTGCCCTGGTGAGGTCACATCTGGAGTACTGCATCCAGTTCTGGGCTCCCCAGTTTAAGGCAGACAAGGAATTACTGGGGGGAGCCCAGCGGTGGGCTACAAAGATGATTAGGGGTCTGGAGCATCTTTCCTATGAGGGGAGGCTGAGAGAGCTGGGTTTGTTCAGCCTGGAGAAGAGGAGGCTGAGAGGGAAACAGACTAATGCTTGCAAGTATCTCAAGGGTGGATGTCACGAGGATGGGACCAGACTCTTCTCAGTGGTACTCAATGATAGGATGAGGGGCAACAGGCGCAGACTGAAGCACAGGAGGTTCCATCTGAACAGGAGGAAAAACTTCTTACTTTGAGCGTGACAGAGCACTGGAACAGGCTGCCCAGAGAGGTTGTGGAGTCTCCTTCTCTGGAGATATTCAAAACCCACCTGGACACATTCCTGTGCAGTTTCCGCTGGGTGAACCTCCTTTAGCAGGTGAGTTGGACTAGATTATCTCCAGAGGCCCCTTCTAACCCAAACCATTCTGTGAATCACTAACTCGGAAGGGGAAGGAACTCAAAGCAGAAAACTACCCCCCAGTACTTTCTATACATGTCTTCCAATCTCCACAAGGTGTAAATTACAGGTTCTGGAGGCAACAGCAAATTAAAACTACATGGTATTTAAATGGTTTCCCACTTATGGAACAGGCTGAAGAAACTAAACTGCAGAGAAGAGACAAGAAGTACCTGTGACCATTAGAACACATCCTCTCCAACAGTAAGTGGAAGAGAACTTAAGATTATTCACTCTCACTATTCCCATTGCTGTTACCAAATAAAAAGCTTGAAACATGTTAGCAAATCAGAGAATCATAGAATCATTTAGGTTGGACGACACATTCAAGATCATCAGATCCCAGACATTCCTCAAATTGAGTCCAACTTTTGTGCTGCATGAAACAGACATACTCTGGGGAAGAGGGAACATACTGCTAGGTATTCAGATGCTACTACGAGTATATGATACGTCTTAAGCCACTATTTCTCTGCTCTATTTCACAGGGATGTTTTGTCATTATTGCTTTTCTCAGAACTGAAACAAATGCTAACTCACAACAGTTCAGACACATGGCATCAACTCAGATTGTAACACAGCATTCTTAAAACAAAAAAATCCCAAGCAAACAAAAAATGCATAGCCTTCTTCATCCTACCAATCACCATGTCAGAACACAGAAGCTGTTTTCTTCTAAGCACTTAGAATCCAAATTCACAGTCTTACAAATGGATTTGTCTTAATTCCAGTCTCCGTTTCAAGAGCTATTGTTGCACTCTGTATGACATAACTGTTACATTCTCATTAGAAATCATATATACCAGCTTTATCTAACCAGAGAGATATTAATGCCAAAGTTGTTCTATTTTTTGGAGCATTAAAGTTACCTTAAAGTTGCTGTTTCCTGCTATGCAACAGAAATGCCATGAATACTTAAACATAAAATGTCTATGTGAGGATTTTTGTTTAGAAAAGCTGAAGGAATAGAGGAAAGTTGCAAAAACCAGATCCAATGCTTTGGAAGAAGAAGAACAGAAATTCTCTAACTGCCACAGCACTTAGACAAGATAGCTTCTCGTAAAACTACTCTTATCCCTGTCTTCAGTAAAAGGTCTGGTTTTCATTTTCTGTGAGCCTGGAATGATGAGAGAGCACAGCCAGCAAAAGCTGGCAAAACTTCTGGAGTATTTTTTTATAAATGAATGGAGTATCATTCTCTGGAAAAAGCAAAATTGTATTTTTTTGTATGCAGAGTTAACTCCTCTGGTTCTACACACACAGTATAAACACAGTAAATGCCTAGTTAAAACAAAGAGACAGGATGAAAGTAGTGAAAATACTGCAGGAATTCCTACCCTTGAGTACGAACAGCCATCAAAAGCTATCCATAACTGCAGTCAG
This sequence comes from Nesoenas mayeri, assembly GCF_963082525.1. NCBI lineage: Eukaryota > Metazoa > Chordata > Aves > Columbiformes > Columbidae > Nesoenas > Nesoenas mayeri. Next base: position 37,102,795 of record NC_137542.1, read on the forward strand.
TATTTGAAGATCTCAGTATTTTCTATCAAGAGTGATTTCTTTGCACTAACATGTTCTTAAGTCCCATTAGTTCAGAATTACAGTCAAGACATGGAGGAAAAGAAGCACAGATGAAAGGTGAGGTGCAGCAATGGTATAGATCTCCCCACTTTACAACACCTGGTGAAGACAAATTGGAATGGCGTTCTCTGTTTCACATAGGCATGCGTTATTCTTTTACATTCACAATTTATCTGTACTATGAGTAGTTGGACAAAAATAACATCTTTCTGCAAATTCATACCAGAAAGCTACCTTTCTAAATTCAATGTTTATTTGCTTACAATTAATCTGGGCACTATTGTGCTATGCACAGTACAGAGTCCCTGATACAAAGCCATAAAGTCAAAATAGTAACCCAGACAACGGAAAAAATACAGCACAGCCTGTACTGACCAACAGGAGAGAACTGGTAGCACAAAAGAGTTAATGCTGATGATACTGCGTCCACACTTCGGAGGTTTTACATGCAGTTGCCCCAGTCTGTCCCCTTGAGTTGAATGACGATTTGCGACTGGAGTACACCTTTCATTTTCATCTGAAAATCTCATTAACTCTGAGACCATTCTGTGATGCATAGGGAGAAAACAAAGCGGGGAAAATAGGAAATTTGCTTCAAAAGCACATGCATAACCTCATCTAAAGCATTAACAACAGATGCGCTCACGGAGATCTTAAGGAATCAGGAATCCTTGAGAGTGGTCACTAGTTCTGATACAGCTTCAGAGCCATCTAAGACTCAAAAAACCTCCTGCAAAATAAGAGACATGCATGCATTGTTCTCCCTAACAATCCTGTTCCAGGAGAGGAACTGACCTCAAGCCAGCTCAAATTAAACTGTACACCCAAGCTTAAAAATGTGTTGACTTAAGTGCAGGGAAACAAAGTACATTCAAATGTCTCTGATTAGAGCAAAAGCAGGTGATATTACCCAAGAGCAGGTGAGCTAGCCCTAGAAAAAGTAATGCCTTGTGCCCACAATGCTGCAGCCAACCTAACAACTCCTGTCAGGCTGAAGATGGCTCTGCACTGAGAAGTAGGTGGTGCAGTACAGTTTACTTGAAAGCTACAGGCCAATAACAGCAGCACCTGACAGCACTTGAACATTAGACACTTGTCCCATGCGTCTCCTACACATCCCATTCTTCAACCCATTGTGTATCCCACCTGTCTAGATTGAGCTGCTTGGCATTTATCTTGTTAAGCACTCTACTTACTCTGCAGAAGATGTTAGTGAACATTGCAAAGAAACCTATGTAGGCTGGCTGGACACCAAACAAAAATGGCCAAATGCAGCATATTTGGATAATTAGTTTAACTAAAATAGTAGTGGTTTTATGCTTTGCTAGTATAACTAGAACAGTCTGTAGTTCTATGCTTTCCTTTACTACCACCCATCCAGGCACCAGTTCAACTAGGCCAAATCTCTGCTCTTCAATGATCACTGGAACTTCCTCTAAATTCTCTGTTTTGAGAGGTTAATAAGCCACAAGCTAAAACCAACATGAAAATCTAACTCCTGTTACAAGTGAATCATCACCTCAGCATTTGGCACTATGCTAACCTCTAGACAGTATCCCTCATCTTTATTTCAATTGGTTTTATATACAAAAATGATTGTGACTGCAGTGAAAATTATTGTACTACATCAGTAACTCCTAATACCTTTAAAGGTACCCTAGTGAGAAAGATTTTTCCTCACATTTTTCTAAACGCTTATCGCTCCACATCAGAGTGAAAAAGCACAATTTAAAACATTAATGAGCACTCCCTTCCCAGAGCTGACCACTCACACAAATAATGGGATGATGCACCAACTGGAATTATTTCCAGTAACTTTTCAGTTACAACTGAAACTTATAACTCGAAGGAAATGTTAACATGTTTACCATGTGTGATCTAGTCAGTGTTGCCTGAAATGCACCTCCCTTGGAGCTGAAATCAGGAAGAATAAGAAATTGTTTCCCAATCTACACAGCTTGCTTACCTCCTCCTGTTTCGTGCAGGTGTGTTGCATCGTTCCCCTGAGAAGTGGTGTTGACTGGGCCGAGCCAAAGGAGGCTGCCTATTTGATGTCATCTCCCATGGTCGCATTGGTGGTGATGGAGCTGGAGATGCTGCTGTATAGTCAAAGACTGAATGGGAAAGGCGTTGTCGCTTGGGACTAGGACTGTCTTCGCTCTGTGCCAGTGCAAAAAAGCAAACAAACAAACAAAAACACCAAAACAAAACAACAACAACAACAAAAAAACACAGAACAAAACCAACCAAAAACAAAACAAACAAACAAACAAAAAAGAACAAAAAACCCACCTCCAGATGAGTGAATTACAATCCATACTTCAGTATTGCTTTGCATGTAGCATTAGAAGCGACTTAATGATGACTGCACTAAAACACCATGAAATTAAACACTTGCAAGTAGTTGCCTACTTATTATCTTTATAACACAGATTTGTGACAGCTCCCTGATCCCCTAAAAGAATTATTATTAACTTAATTTCTAGCAGCATTACAAGACAAAAATTCTAAAATCCCCGCAAACCCAAAACCATATCAGAAAAGAGAATAACATGAAGAATATAAGGCATAAACTATTTTACACCCCTCCTGCCCTAGCATCTAAAGGCTACAGATGCATGAAAAAATATTTAAGCAGAGTCTTCATAACAATGGAATCTGTACTTGTCAGTAAGCAGACACCATACAGACTTTCTAATCTGCATTGCATCTCTTTCCTATCAGGTCTGTACTTATGTAGCTGATCAGATATTCGTTCTGCAGTGCAGTCTGTTTTAATTCTCCTAGCTCAGCACAGAGGTGCTTCATCCTTTTACTTACTAATATAACAAAGGTAATGGAAAACTGCTTTCACATAACCTCTAAAAAACCTAATCAGCAATCTCTGGCCGTGTACTTCAGTAAAATTCTGCAGAGACTACATAGTGTGTAAAGTTTTCAGTGTTAATGATATAATATGAAGGCCATTCACCTCCAAGTAATATTCTCCCAGTAAGTTCTGAACCCAAGCAACTACCTGTCCCCTTTGTTGTGTATCCATGTCATTTCTTTGCAAAAGTTCCCATGGATGTCTCTGAACCCAGCAACAAATGCAATAAATGCTCCTCCCCTTCACCCACTCTTCTTTCAAGATAATAACATTTCATGCTGTTAATAAGCACAATAACCAACAATATAAAAAAATACAAGTTCTGCTCCAGACCTCATCAACGGAGCACAGAAAAGCTAAAAGCAACACATGAACTACCACACTGCTCCACCCTTGAATCCAAGCATCACACAGACTTCCCTTGACAGAACACTCTTGGTGTGAGCCAAATCGCAGCATTATTTCAACTAATCAAAATTACCCCAAATTTGCATTTAGTTGAGATGGCTGGTGCACAGAAAACTGAACTTGTCTGCAATGGCTTTGTATTCCTAAATCGTCTCTCTCAGAGGCTGGTAATCCACAGATTGTTAAAGGTCTTATTTCAGGTTTACTTGTAGACTAGCCTATGGACCTCTTTTGGTTCTTATGCTTACAGGGGCTTATAATTTTCCAAACACTATCAGTTGCTTCTTGGTAGGTTACTGTTGACATATAGCTTGTCCTCCAGTGCAAGCATGCCCTTTTTCGACACCAAAGTTTTGTCCAGATTAAAAAATGATAAAAGGGTATTTTTCTTCTCTTTTGACTTGTGGCCATTTTTACTAAATGTCACTCAAATTGCAATTTTTTCCTACTATACCTTATCTCAGTCACTAGTAATGATTAAGGAACAGAAAAAGGTCAGAGAGAATCAGAAGCATAAAGTAAACAGGGGGTGTCCACTTTTAATTCTATGTTTGTTAGATGTATAACTATTAGCATGGAATCCCTAGGGAAACAGGCTGACGATGCATGCATCTGCTTGTTGCTTAGTCTCCTTTGAACTCCTTAACCAACTGCATCTCTATTTTATAGAGAAAAAATGGGTCAAAAGACAGGTATGCACCTGAAGGTTCATGAGAACAGATGTCTAGGCAAAGAGTGTCCAGAAGGCTGCCTGTCCTCAGGAGTTCAACCCCAAAGAACTGGAACAGATATCTGAGAAGTGCCTTGAGAGCCAAGCTTCTGTGAAAATACATGTTTTGTTAGCATTCAGAGAACCTTGACAAAGAACAAATTGTGAAGAAACTGCTGCATTTGTTAAGCTATTCAGAGTTGCTTATTTAATCTGTTTTACTGTTGTGACAGAATGAGTCAGAGAGAACGATGATTTTTTGCCCAAGCTGGAGGTTTCAGGATGGGAGAAGGGCTTACATCATGATGACTGATGTCTACTCAAAGAGAAACACAGGTAATAAAAATTCAGGTAAATAAGATATGCCAGGGTCTTGGGAGTGCAAAAGGAAAAGTCAAACAGAAAAAGGAAACACCATGTTTAGTGAAGCTGCCAGAAAACGAAACACTGAAATAGGAAAATAAACACACTGGCCTGCTATATTCTGCAGGTGTCTTTGGCTGGGGGATCTCCCACTGCTACTGCCTTAACTTAATTCTGTACCTCCAGTGAGACTCCAGTTGCAGGCCTCGTCTCCACTCAAGTTGGTCTCACTTAGTCTCTGCAGCACTCACATATGCTGGACAGAAAGTAATATTACACAGAGACACAGTTAAGAAAAGAACTAATAAAACAGGACAGATTGCAGTGATCAGGCACAGCCAGACAAATGTAAAGACTGGCCACAGTTTACATGACTGGCCCCTTTTGTGTCTGGCCACATTTTATCTCTCTCCAACTCCCTTCCCCTGCACATTGCCTCCTCCTCTGGCACAGTCCCACTGAACCCCTCCAGTATCCTGGAACCTCGGATTTGCATCCTCATCAGTCACAAAGTCCTTGTTTGCATGTGGTTTCTTGATAGCCCATCAGATAGTGTGACTGACCAGGTCTGTTCATTGTCTTTGCCTCCATTATGTTTGTCTGGCAGGTTTGTTCTATATACTTTGTTTCTGGCTTCCCTCTTTTCCTTATAATCCCATTTGACAAGGTCTCAAATCAAATAATCACACAGAAATAAACATTCACACATTCCACATACTTTAATCAATTTCTTTTTATCCTCTTTTGGCATGGAAAAGGTCCTTGACCAGATACACTCACATAAGCAGATGCTCTCTCCTTCTACGTACCCTTACACAAATCACACAGCTCTTCCACTAATGACACAAACAAGAATTATAAGGATACTGTCAGATACAACAGTTCAGGAAGAGGAAGATAAAGATTACCTCCGAAAACAGTAAAAACTAAGGAGGACAAGGAAAAAAAAAACAACAGCCCCTCACCTCTTGCACTAAATAAGAATGTTTAAGAAAAAAATGAAAAAGGTGGGCATAAGGTATGAGAAGGCTTTGTTAGGGTAAACCAGGATAGTTCACCTCCCACATTTGAGTATGTACAGTCCTAAGCATACTTATCTTGATGTTATGGTAACCTGGAACAGTTCACTTCCCCCCAAACACCTGCACCCCTGCAGTGCTTTCCCTTGAGCTTCAATCCCAAGCAGGGCTCCACTGCACTGGGCCCCCTTTTGATTATCACTGGTGTCCCAGCGCTCTCCCTGTGGTAAGGCCAGGCTTTCAGAAAAGCCAAAGCTTTCACTTGCTGAAGGTTATGCCTTGCTCCAGAGGGATCTACCCCTATGTTTTGTGTTAACAGTGGGAAAAAAACAAAACATCAGGAAAAAAGTGTGATCATATTAGCTTTTAAGCTGACAGATGAAAGGCTCCTGGGGTTTATACATAAAGCTTGACATGTCTTCTAAATACTCTCTCAAAATTCCAGACCTAAGTAAATCTAGGAAGGAGCTACTAAAAGGGAGCAGGTATGCGAAATAAATTAAGAGTCCTGTGTCACAAGTGGCAAAAAAGTTACAGATTTTATGGAAACACAGATTGCTTCCAAGCCTGACAGATGTGTTTTTTCCAAGACAAAATAAACAAAGGTTATCCAGTTGGACACAGGGCTGCATAACTAAGGACTTCTCTATGTATAAAGATTTGCCAGCAGAATCATACTGCAAGGACACACAGCTTTTACTGGCAAAAAGCTATTTAAAGGATCTTGAGCTTTAGAGGAACTTTAGCTGACAGAATAAACACCAGGAGTCAGAATCTTTAGCCAGTATAATTGGGTTTGTCCCAATAGTTTTACTGGCTTAGCCACACTGGTTAATACAATCATCTTTTTCATCTTGCCAACTATGTGTCATTCAGCTAGAGCAAAAAATACTGCTTGCTCAGCTTCTGCAGTGTTAAGCAACGTTAAGTCTGCTTCAACCCAGCATCATTCACCATCATCATTCAGCATCAATCGCCATTTTACCCGTTGCTGTGAATAAGAGAATGTCTGGAACAGACACCATGACTCCTCTGGTAAGAACTGGAAAACTGTAGGGCTGTTGGTAATGAGCACAATCTGCTACATCAGAGTGGTGAAGTGGAGGTACAGTGAGAAGATAAAAATTCTAATATTGTCTTCTACACCATGCATCTTCCAGGCACCAAATCCAAACCCTAGAAGGTAAACATTCGAGACAACTGCTTTAAACAATGCACCAGATCTTTTCAAAGTATCGTTCAGATTTTACTGTAAAACATCACTGCCATTAACATTCTAAGACATTTTTTTTCTAGCCAAACTTTGATTTCAGAGTTGTGAGCAAGAGCCAACTTTGAAACACAGCTCCCGGGCACATACAAGACAAGTTCCTGATTAAGGAGCACTAAGGTAATCTGAGTTTGGTCTAATGAAAAATTGGCAAAGAAATGCAGTTCTTCACACATGTGAAAGCTGGCTCAAACAAATCAGGTGGCTGAAAGGAAGGCCAAAATGATCCAATTCTTGAAGTAGGCCCAAAAGTCCTAAGAGGTAGCACCTGGAGCACTGTGTCCAGTTCCGGGCTTCCCAGAACAAGTGAGACATGGACATACTGGAGATAGTACAACAAAGGGCCCCAAAACTGATTATGCAACTAGAGCATCTCTCCTATAAGGAAAGGCTGAGAGAGCTGGGATTGTTCAGCCTGGAGAAGAGACAGCTCAGAAGGGATCTCATCAATGTGTAAAAATACCTGAAGGGGAGGCTGAAAAGAAGAGAGAACCAGACTTTTCTCAGTGGTGCCCAGTGCCAGGACACGAGGCAACGGGCACAGACTCAAACACAGGAGGCTCCATTTGAACATGAGGAAATGCTTTACTCTGTGAGGGTGACCAAACTGAGCACTGGCACAGGTTGCCCTGAGAGGTTGTGGAGTCTCCCTCCTTGGAGATCTTCAAAAGCTGTCTGGACATAGTCCTGGGCACCTGGCTCTAGGTGGCCCTACTTGAGCAGAGAGGTCAAATGGAAGTCTGCAAAACTGAGCCATTCTGTGATTCTAAAACAGCACAAAGGAAAGCAGCAACTGATTTTCACTCTGTGCTAAACACTAGGCTTTTAGAAGGGTTATACTGCGAAAGAAATAAAGCACAACTCAATTGAGGAAGAGCTCCAACCTCTACCCTTGAGACACAAAGTATCCCTGTGCACATGTCCTCAACCAAACAGGACGTTCCAGTATTTAAAAGGAGCAGAAAAAACAAGTAGTTCAGAAGAAAACCCCTCTATGTGCCCTCTCCCTATCCTGTATTTCAACTCCTAGACAGAGACTCCACTCTGAAAGGAAACCTACAATATTTCCTCTAACTTGCTTTTGAAATATTACAATGTGGTAAGAAAAAACCAGTAACTCCATCTTAAAATGGAAACCCATCTACAATAACATCAGGTTGCCATAAAATTTGCTGTAGCAGGTTAAAATATATCAGATTTCTTAATATTTTTTGTGAGTTAAAAAGCCATTCTGATAGTGAAAATTTACACACTATTTAGTAACAGAACACAACTGGTAAAATAGGAGCAACACTACCAAACATGGTTTAAAGAGGATGCAAAGGCCATCTAACTCTTTGGTGTTTCAAAGCTATGATGGTATGTATCAATTAGGCCGTTTCTCTATCTAACAACTGCACCAAGAACACTTCCCAGTAATCATTCTGGGCCACCCATAATTCTCTCATGGTAACAGGATGAATCATTATTTACTGACAGCAAGCAAAATGGCCAATATTGCTCCTCAGCAACCAAAACTGACAATGAATCCTCCATGTGAAGTGCTTCTGCAAAAGATCTGAGGCATGCAATAGTAAATGCATACCAAAGCATAGAATATATGCCACCAAATGCATCTCTTAATTTTATTTATTATCAGAACATAATAATAATCTGAATATTTAATTTGTTGTTTATTCAACGTCAGGCTGACAGCCATTTCTAGGGTTTTCTCTGTATTACTTCCTTCTCTGAAACGCAATTCGCATTTATCTGGGTGTTTAGGAGACTCACGAAGCAACACTAAGAGACTGCTAAGCCTAAAGTGTTGAAAATTCATACAACAAATATTTTAAACAGTCTTAAGATTTTGATTCTTAGGTGTCAATTTCTCATACAAAATGCTGGAATCTGTCTTCACTGCATGTGAATTTAAAATGCACAAGAACATTAAAAAAATGTAAAAATCTTAGCATCCTATCTGGCACACAGCACCACTCTCAACAAGAAGAATAAAAAAGCAAACTCTGTTTAGTTTCTTATTTTCATGTTCTATTGTTCACAGAAGAAGGACAGTGGAAGCCATATATCACATCTGAAGCAACTCCTTTTCTAATACTGAAGTAGGTTTAAGAATCAAAGAAACAGACACAGCCATCTTCAAGTTCTTCAAACTGAATTTTATTAGTATTTGCTATTTCTTGCACTAGTTGCTGCATGCAAATAAGAATCCTTTGAATATAAAAAGATTTTGCTATATTTTTTCAACAAATCAAAGCAATTTCAATGCTGCTAAACTCACTGAAAAAGGTAGTATGTATTTTCATATTACATCATGGTGCTTTTTCCACATAGAGACCTATGCCTCTCATAATCCAAAACACCAGCCACACTTCACCAGGGGGAAAAAAAACCTCAGCTATACCTTGCTCTCTATTAAAGAAGAAACTTGTACAGATTTTACTATAAAATATCTATTTATGGTCTCAGTTTTGAACTCAACTTTGTCAACGGTGTAGGTGACCAGAAATGGAAAATAGTTTGTGCTGTTTCTGCACATTTCCTGCAGTTAACATGTACCATGATAGTAAGCAAAACCTGTTACATACATTTAGCATGTCACTAAGTATTTGCAAGCTTGCTTTCTTAAAACCAGAAAGTTAAAAATTTTGCAACAAATAGTTCTAATAACCAATAAGATTTTTTAAATATTTTTCAGTTTACCATTTCCTACCAGTTCATCTCCAAGTTGCCTACCAAGACCTGAGTTAATGTGTCCATGACATTAGTACCACCTAACAGAATACAGAAAGTGCCATTTTAGGAGACAGTATTAACAACAACTTCTTAGCATACATAGAGTCCTGAATTCCTATTTTGGTACATAAATAAAACAGAAGATGAGTTTTTAAGTAAAATCACAAATTTGCAGCTACCAAAAGAGGCCTAATTTCCCTATATACTAGGCTGAAACATATTAAACTTTGCATGCGTACCACTAAAACATGTTAATTACTATAAAGAAATTATTTGAAATGTCACAAAATATACTGAAACAGATATAACCACATTTGAAAAAGATCAAGATTTCAATTTGAAAAATAATTCTGTTCTTTCAGCTGATGGGACAAAGAGCCTGGAGAGAAGTCTGGCTTAAAGCTGTCTTGATACTTAAGTCTTCTCTACATACAGTTTGAGCATACAGTACGTATTCAGTAATGATTTTTCATTTAGGCATGTAAAACTAATGTACAGGTACATCAAGAGAGACAGGGTAATTAAGACAATTCTAAACCAAATCACATTCAACTTATAATTTTTCCCCATAGTAAACTATATATATATACATATATATATATATATGTGTATACACAAGCATGCACACACATAACGCAAAACACAATATACATACACGGACAAACTAGCAGTTGAGCATGGCGACTTCTTATTCAGGTAAATTAATGTTATGCTGACTATATTTGTTGATAAAGCATCAAAGAATATCCAAACATTGAACTGAGGCATACTGCTCCCTAAGCACCTGAACTAGTGAACAGAGGAATGAACTAATTTTTTGCACAAGAATACATTTTAACCAGCAATTATCACCAATTATTTAAGTCAATCCTCCCCAAACTTCAGCTCCCAAAGAGATTACATTTACACTGATATTAATGTTAGACTACTGTAACTGATGTCCTTACTGCAATGGGCACAAAGGCAAGTCAGCACTAGAAATTTGCTCCTAGGAGAATGACTACTGGCATAATACCCCAACAACTATTGTGGTACAGTATATTCACATTTCGCTGCCTTCACTGGCCTTGTTATCACAACACTGAGCTGTGTTAGCAGAAGATGTATGTCTCTGCTTAGCATACCATACTGCTAAAAATTTCTGTGTATAATGCAGCTATTATGTGTTCTCAGAAACTGATGATCTAATTTCTTCAGGAATGTACCACAGTTAACTCACTACATGCTTCCAGTCTCTCCACCTTGCTGGAAATTAGAAGTTTTAACAAATACTCTTGATCTGGAACACCAAGGGACCACACAGCCTGAAAACCGCCTGTGACAGGAGTGACCCCATCTGTGTGTGAGAGCCCAGCACTTGTCAGCCCTTATTGATTTGTGTCTCATGGGGTCTTTTGAGTGTGATTCTTTTGGGGGTATCTGCTTTTCTTGGTGAAGGGTCTATCTGTCCTGCTGCATTCTATTGCTAATTAATTTTACTTTTTTACATGTACAGCTGCCTGGAAACTACTTAAATTGACTTTTTAATGAACTGTAACTAGAGCTTCTTTTTGGAGCAGTGTTTATATTTTGAGCATCCTCAAAAATCCTGAAAAGTCATGCTAGGGCTTATTTTCATGGTAGGTCTTATTTTTGGGGAAACAGGGTAACTCTAAGAATAAGGCACTCTAAGTTCTACCTGCTTCAATTTCCTTCTTCTCTGGGGACATCCCACGGAAGGAAGGAGAAAACACATTCCAAAGGGCACATAATACAGCTGCAACAGTTGTATGTAACTGTCACAGCAGTCTCCAAAACCCAAGTAACAGGGCTCCTCTCACCCTGCAGTTCAGTTCTCTGCTTCTCTCGTTTCTGACACCTAATTTGTTCTTTCCTTCTTCCAGGCCATCTCCCACATCAAAGAACATTTTCACAGCTGAAACAAATACAAAGGCTTAGCTTTATCATTCATACAGTTTAGGACAAATAAACTCTCTGTATCACCAACAAATGGCTGAACACAATGGTATGTCCACTGAGCATAATGTCATGGTTACCATCTTGTTAACCAATTTCGCATTAAAAGGGATTTATTTATACTGCAAAAACCTACATGTTTATACACTGCAGAACCACTCTTAACAATAGTACAAATCTAGGATTCTGTTTAAGCAGTTGTTTACCTGGAGTTTAGTAAAGCCTTTGACACTGTTTCCCACAACATTCTCCTGGAGAAAGCAGCAGCTCAGAGCCTGGATGGCCATATGCTTCGCTGCTGGGTAGCCAAGCCCAAGCAGTTGTGGTAAATAGACATAGATCCATTTGGTGGACACTCATAAGAGGTGTTCCCCAGGGCTCAGTACTGGGGCCAGTTCTCTTTAGTACACTCAGTCACTTTACAGACAACACCAAGATGGGCAGAAGTGTTGATCTGCTGGAGGGTAGGAAGGGTCTACAGAAGGATCTAGACAGACTGGATTGCTGGGCTGAGGTCAATTACATGAGATGCAATAAGGCCAAGGGCTGGGTCCTGCACTTGGGTCACAACCCCAGGCAGTGCTACAGGCTCAGGGAAGAGTGGCTGGAAAGAAGTCCATGAGAAAAGGACCATGGAGTGTTGGTCAACAGCCAGCTGAATATGAGCCAGCAGTGTGCCTAGGCGGCCAAAAAGGCCACCAGAATCCTGGCTTGTATCAGAAATAGTGTAGCCAGCAGAACTAGGGAAGAGATAGTGCCACTGCACTTGTCACTGGGGAGGTCACACCTCAAATACTTGTTCAGTTTTGGGCCCCTCACTACAAGAAAGACATTGAAGTTCTATAGTGAGTTCACAGAAGACCAATGAAGCTGATGAAGCGTGTAGAGAACAAGTCTTACGATAATTGTTTGAGGGATCTGTGGTTGTTTAGCCTAGAGAAAAGAAGGCTCAGGGGAGACCATATCAGCCTCTACAACTACCTGAAAGGAGGCTGCAGAATGGATGGTTTTGGTCTCTTTTCCCAAGTAACAAGTGATGGGACAAGAGGAAATGGCCCCAAATTGCACCAGAGGAGGTTTAGATTAGATATTAGGAAAAAATTATTCACCAGAAGGGTTATCAAGCGCTGGAACAGGCTGCCCAGGTTGAGTCACCATCTCTGAAGAATTTAAAAGATGTGTAGACGTGGCGCTTAGGGATGTGGTTTAATGGTGGATTTGGCAGTGGTAGGTTAGTGGTTGGACTCTGTGATCTTAAGGGTCTTTTCCAACCTAAGTGATTCTGTGATTCTTTTTAAAGCTCAACATATTTAGACTATGCACTACATATTACAGAGTACTTGCTTTAAACACACATGGGCCATTTTATTTTTTATAAGTCAATTTTATAAGTCAATAGAATTGTTTAACAAAGTTTTAGAAACAAATGTTCTTCTCCATTACTTGAGATTTGAACACACCTTTTGCCCTCAGTAGCTTGTAGAACTTCATTTTTGCACGCGTCAGACTCGCCACAGGCCCTGTGAACATATTAACTGCTGCGACAGCGGCTGGTTCTTCTGTCCCTACAAAATACACATATTGGGAGGCTGTCATCTAACAGAGGTCATGTAGACACATATATAATCCTCATAAGGGGATGTAATGGGTAGAGAACTCAGTCCTCTTAATCCAAGTGCCAAATTACGTGAGACAGCAAAACCAAGAAAGAAATTATATTTTCTGCTAAATTAACCTAAAAGAGGAACATGAGAAAATACTGCAGGTCCTCAGCTTCAAGAAATAGCTTATACTTGCGTAGATCTTATAATTTACTTTAGAAAATAGGATTATTATCACACAAAGTCAGACTAATTTTTATATAAAAAAACCCCACACTACACACTATGCATTAGATGATATATGAAGGAAAAACCCACACTCCCCTACTCAAATAAGCATGGTTTCCTGACTTCTCGAACCTCATCCTACTTTTTTACTAGGGAGAAAAATGAGAATTTAAAGCACACAAAAAAATTCAGTGAGATCTGCCCTATGCTGAACAAAGTCATCGTCACAGCCATGAACTGTTAAGTCATACTTCCACTACAGATACAAGTAAACATTCACATATTGAAAGCAGAGCTGGAGAATATGAACACTGTACTAGGTCTCTGTATTTGAATTTGAGGAAGAATTCTCTGACTGTTCTCTGATACAATAAGGAAACTGACAACAAAAAGGAAGAAAGCTTAACATATGGTCTCTAACCTACACTCACATATAAAATTGCCAAATGCTAACTGGTCTTGTCAGACTCTTTGTGTTCACATCTGAACACTTTTCTCAACTTCATACTCACTCGCTTGGAACTTTGCTACTAATCCTCCTAAGTTCCTCCCATGACCTTATTTAAAATGAATATCTGTTTCTACTCTTTTGTGCCTTCAATCTTTTCATTTCCCCTCTTGTTTTATAATCAGTGTCCATGTTTTCCCAACAGACTTACAGAGGACACAAACCAAAAATGACCTCCCCCAGTACCACCAACAAAATAGTTTTAAGTGTCTTTGCAGGAAACCGATTTCTAAGAATCAGATTTTGAAAATGCAGCTTATAAAAACATTCAGCACATTACAGCTTTTTAAAAGAAGAATCCCAACACAGATCATCTAGAGAAATAACCTGAATAAGGAAGAAAAGTTCTCAATTTTTGTCTGGAGAGAAGGCCATCTCCTAAAGCTTTCATTAAGACTGTCAGACAAAACATCTGCTCAGCAGCACCATAAGTTGTACCATGAACGTTCTCAACCTTGCTGAATTATTTCCTCTTACTGCAATGCAAAAGAGAAACTTGGCCAGTTCAGTCAGAAACAAACAGAGCTGACAAAGACAGACCACAAGTCTAAGACAAGAGGTTCTGGAAAAACGGTAGGGTTTAGGTTCATGCAATTGCTGAGTTTGCCTAGGACAAAGGTGTTCACAGATCTTGGGGACAGGAACAAAACTGCAAGTCTGACGAGGTGAAAGGGCAAGCAAAATAAAGCATATATCATGGCACTCACAGGAACTCACTTTTTATAGTATCTGAGGTCGAAGTGGGAAACACAAAAAGCATTGTTATTGAAAGTGAATCAGAAAGTAGAAAGTTCTAGGGCAGCAAGTCTGAAATATGTTCACTGAGAACCAGGAACCATGGACATTAAAGAGAGAAAATCTGTATTTTTCTGAGAAGGGAAGTGTAAATGCACCAATCTTTTTAAAGATGGAATGCCTACAAGACACGAGGTGAGGCAGATTTATACTTTTCTGCCCTGTGAGGAATAGTTCCACTGCAATACAGACAAAATGACTGGACAGCCATCAGCAAAATACATACAGTACAAAACGGCCTCCTTTTTTCTTTCTTTCTTTAAAAACAATCAGAAGGGAAAAGAAAGAGCTGACAAAAAAAAAAAAAACAAAACACAACACCCTTGCTTTCGATGTTCTGACAAACAGGAAACAGTAGAGGGCACCAAAAAGCAAAGGAAGTTTTCCTTGATCCTTCAAGAGCTTAGTAAAACAGGACCCTACCCACTCCCAAGTGAAGCTTAAGAGTAAAAGCCATAAAAAAACCAGGAAAATAGAAGTTTCACGTCCTACCTGTACCCTCATTCCTACCTTTCAAATCCCTCTGGGGAGAGTGGGGCTCGGGGTGTATGGCTACATACATGGATTAAGTGAGAAAACCTTTAGAAGTCTAAGACTCACTCTGTACAAATTCTCATTAGATTCATTAGCAATTTAACCCATGTAGTTTCCATGGACAAACATATATAACAGCTTCGAAATGCAACAAAACTACAATTTATGTTTCAAGTTAACAGTAGCCCTGAAGAAGGAACTTGTCTTCCTGACTGCATCATTTTTCATACTCTAATAAGGAGCTTGCATTGAAACCATTTTATTCTTAAAGACTTTCTCAGGAAAGAGTTGAAAAAATAACTTGGCTTCATCAGCAATATGATTGTAAATAATATATCTCATATTATAGTGTCAATAAACTTTACTGAAAAATGTATTTAGATAAACTGACACATAAACTATGCAAATCACCACAGCACCGATGCTACTGACAACAGCTTCTGAGCCAAAAGCATATATTTCAGACAAAGAAAAGACAATTATATACTGTGTCTCTCACACCACTGCAGGTGCAAAGCAAGGACTAATAAAACTGCACCTTCAATTTAGTATTTATTATAGTTTTTTAAAAAAATCAAAGTGAACCAGATGCAAATCAAATAATGCTTAATATGCTTTATAAGACAGGAAGATGACAAAATAAGTTTCACACAAGAGAATCTTGAGATAACTAAATTATAATAAGCTCCTTTTGTTCATATACCACTTCTTGCAATTCCCACTCTTAACATGTACCATCTCCTGGTAACAATTCCCTGGAAACCTTCACATTGTTATCCTATGTACACATAGGGTTTTTTCCCCTAGAGATAAGGTGATTAAGGAAGATCAACATTATCAAACTTCCACCACCTATTAAATCTGCCATGGTAGCTATTTGCTCTCACTTGATGCTCTAGCAACTGCATCCTTTTTTCTTTTACTGCATCCATAAGTAGTTTTTTCCTCTTTCTTAGAACAGTGAGTGTCTAATACCACAGCTGCAATACCTCCTTGGAGGGAAAATAGGTTTCTATTTTTAATTTTTGCAGTGCTGCAAAGCAGTTAAGGAGTCTGTCGAGCCAGCACACAGCAAAATGGCCAGGATATGGATAAATTCTATAAATTTGGCAACTGAAACCCAAAGTAGATACCTCAGTGAATAGCATTTAAGAAGCAGCATGTCAGCAGCAACACCTAATCAAGTCATGATCAACACCTGGATAAGGCAGACTACTAGCAATCATGTCCATCTTACCATTCCAGTTGCTTTACTATACACCTGAAAAACTTAACAGAACATATGCACTTGCTCCAAATGATATTCCCCAAAACCTGTTTCAAAAGGCAAATGCTATATATTCATAAACATTCTCCTGACTTACTGTTCAGTGAACTTCTGTGTAAGTAATAACGAAATTCCTTTCTATAAACAGTTACAACTTAAAACTGATGTACCTGGAAAAGATCTCAATGCATCTTAAATTTTAAAATACACTTATTGAAGAAGAAGTAGCATATTTCTGGTCTAAGTATAAAGAAATCTACTTCACGTTATACAGAAATTAAGTCATACATACTGAAAAGTGCTAACAGAATGCCCTAGAACTTGCCAGCATCAGTGTTTGTTTACACAGTTGTTTTTTCTCAACTACCTTGAGAAAATGAAAGCCACCGAGGAACTTCAGTTTACTATAAAACTGGGAAGATAATCAGGTGTTAACTGCTTCAGAAATACTTGCTGCCTCCTTGCACGCAGCACATTGAACCTGCTCGTCTTCTTGAGAACAGCACACAGTTCCAGTTCTACCTTTTTCCAAGGCAGATAAAGCAATTTTAAGACAAACAAATGCTTATGTCCCTCGAGATGACCCCGCCGAGCCCTGCTCCAGGTGCAGGCCGCACGCCCTGGGAGCGCAGCTTCTGCCCTGGCTCACGGGACCGCTTGGGCTCCCCAGCAGCGCGCCCGGGCCGCGCGGACTCATTTCCTTTCTGTGCTTACGCACGATGGAGCAACAGAACCGGGCCCAGTACTCTACTGCCAGTGATTCTCCTTCCCCTCCTCAGCTGAAGGAGTGAGGGGCACCGGGCGGTGATGCTGAGGCCCCGCCCCCATAGGGCACACCGCCCTCCTCGACCGCTACTTCCCGACTCTCCCGCTCCCCGGTACCTGGGGCTGCGCTTCCGCCGTCACCGTCAAGGCTGCCGCACCGCCTCCTGTCGTGTCGGTCGGGGCGCCCGCTGCTGCCGCCCGGGCCTGGCCTACTGCACCTTCCCGCGCGATCGCTTAGGCAGCACCGGCCCAGCGTCCTCTGGCCATCAGAGGACGAGTCCCCCGCGGCCCGGGACCGCGGCCACGCGCCATGCTCCGCTCCTGCGGGCGCTGCAGCCCCACGCGCACCCCACCCCACGCGCACCCCTCAGGGGCGTGACGTCACTCTTCGATCGGCCCCGCCCCGCGGGCAGCGCGGCGTCCTTTGTTTGCAGCCTGGTGGGGGGGGGCCGGCCTTCTCACGTCACGGCCACGGGCCGAATGGGAGGCGAGGCAGGCCAACCCACGCCCTCGCGGCGGCGCGGAGACACGGACACGTGGGGCCCCTGCACACTGCGACTGAAGCCGCTTCCCCTTGTCAGCGGCCGGGGGCGGAGCGCCGTGCACAGGGGCACGAGAGCGCAGCTCCTCTTCCGATTCAGTTTCAGTTTGTCACCTCGCGCCCTCTGCGCGAGCGGCGATGGGGAACAGGCCGCGGCGCAGCTCGGTGCTCCGCCCCCACCACAGCAGCGCGAGCAGCGCGAACAGAGCCAGGCGGACTCCCGCTCCGACAGCGCGGCCCTGCCGCCACGGCTTAAACCGAAACACAACCACTGCCGTGCAGGCCTGTGTGCGCGGGACTGAGGCACCCGGACAGTAGGGGAGGCGGGAACCACCCCTGCGGGACGGCAGTGCCTTGGGAGTACGGGCCGCGACCACGGGCGGGGTGCTCACCGGAGTGAGGGACTCCGTATTCAAACCCTAAACTCCACAAAAGCCATCGAGCCTCTCAACAACGGCCGCCTGCAATCTGCTCAGCTCACACTTAAGGCCTCTGGATTTTTATCTACTTTCCTGATATGCGGCGGGGGCGGGTGAGACTGACTAGAAGAAGTCAAGAAAACCCACGGGGCAACGTCACCTGCTGATGAATCATTAGAGAAACGCGATCGGCCTTTTGCTACCAGTGTCACAAGGAGAGTCTCAATGCAGAACTGCTCAGCAAAAGCAACAAATGAGGTATCATTTATTTACTCAAGCTATTCCCCTTAAATAAGATATCATCACTCTAACTATTTTCATCTTTCAAACCTGCCTACATTCTCTGTAATTCAGTCTAATTAAAGTTTCCCCAAACGTGATCTTGGAAAAGAAAATAAACTCTCTGCTCTAGATACATAATATTAATGCTCTAAAAGAGATGATTCACCAGATATGAAAGTGGTTTAAAATCAGTAAATCATATCCTTGCAGCTGCCAAATGTGAAATGAAAATGGCATCAAGCTACTCAGCAAGAACAGGAAGAATTAACCAAAACTAAGGGCAAGTGGCAGATGACATATACCAAGAGGAATTAATTAGTGCTGTCCTATATGGACAGGAAGGTTTTTTTGCAGTTTTGAAATCAGAGGGGGCAAAAGAAATTCCTTATAGTATTCCAATTTTTCTGTGTATTGTCTGCCACCTGTTCCCCACGAGAGGTACATGTAGCCTTATTTTATAGATTACTCATAAATGTGGTGGACCTTATAATACCTGAATTACTGAATCGTTTGAGTTCAGCTGTAGATGAGTCTGTTAGGCTTATCCTACCTGACTCTGCAGCATCCAAAGAGGAAAACAAATAAGTGGATAATTTTCTTAGGATTAGAACTTGTAAAATACTTCTCTTGTGAATAACATCTTTTTAAAGACGTGACAGCCCTCTGGATCACAGACTGAGAACTGGGTGCCCATTAAGACAGACAAATGAAATTAAGTTCAGGAACAAGAAATTATTAAAGAAATGGAGGATGTACTAACTATGCCTGGCAAATTTAAAGGTTAGAAACAGTGAATCCAGTTATGTAGCTACAGGTCGTAAGTACTGAACAAAAATGAATTCCTTAGATAGTATAAGAAAGCAAATATAATAGGAGTATTGAAAGTAAAGTATGAAAGTAAAATAAATGAAAATAAATTATAAAGGAGTAAAGCAAGGCAAATATTTGGAATAATAATTTCAAACCCCTTACTGGTAGTGAAAAGATTCCACTGGATTTCTCCCACAGTTCTTTATTTTTTTCATTACTACTGGATGGTCAATTTGGCTTTTAAATGCTTTTAAATCTAAGCAATAGATAACTTGATGAGATCTCTGAAGGGAAATGTCTCAAGAATAGTTAAGAGTTAGGAGTTTATTTTCAAACTGAGCAAGCATCCTTTAATGGAAGTATACCACTGCTGAAACAACCACCTAAAGGACAAAAATATTTCTAAAGTTAAATAAACTGAATATGGTTGAAAGGCTTTGCAGGATAATACACTTGCATCTATCTCTCTAAGAAACCACTTCTTGGGCATTAAATCAAAGTAATATTCCAAGGAATAATAGTTTCTTGTTACAAATATCTTTCCTTAAATGCTGTGCTCTGTAGCAAAATTTATTCAGTTATGTTATTTAATATTTTAAGAATGACAATTCCAGTATTAAGTATTTAATTAATTTAAAATTAACGGGTACTAAACATATACAACGTGTTATACTCCAAAGAAAAATAAAAGAAATTACAAACATGAAAAAGGGTCCCCTGATTAATGCACTGAGGCTTAAAAGCTCCCTCCTCCAAAACGACAATTATTTCAAGACGTATCTCAATTATAATCACTTTGCAATACCAAGTAAAATGGGAAATGTACTCTGTATCTATGCTATACTAGATCTTTTTACAAGACAGAAGGCAAAGTACTGATTTCGGTTCTACAAAATTAAACAGGTTCATAGTACCACCAACAATGCCCTCCACAAAGATACATCCTTCTTAATGCAGTGAGGCCACACATGAAAAATCTTAGACTTCAGTTTCCTGGTGATGTCACTGAACAGGAATACAAGATCCTCATGAACCAAGCCAACAAATTAAGTAATTGGCTGGAAGCCTGGGAACTGTTTTCATTAAGACTGCTACATTCCTTTATCATGTGTGGTGTAGAACTTTGCTCACGTTGTTTTGCAGAAAAGGAAGACTAGCCTTGTGGAGAACCTACTGTAAAAAATAACGCAGATTGCCGGTCAACTACTATCCTTTACATTTCTTCTGTAATGCAAAAACTGGTTACACATGGTCAAGCATAGAGCAGTGAATTATTTAATGGAAAAATGTGTATTGAATAATCAAACATATGTCAAACTGTTATGAATGCATGTTTTTCATGAAGTTTCTGGAATGAATACAGAAGTCCAACAATTCATAAAAATTATTAGATAAATAAAACAATTAAACCCTGTGTTTTATCTTTAAATTATATTCCTACCAAAATGAACAGATGCTGTCTCTCAGTAACGACAGAATAAATCCAGACTCTCATTTTCAAAGTAATTTACACTGGAAACTAATAACCAGTTCAGACAATGACACAAAAATATAGGCATATGTGAAATACAAGAAAAGTGTGGTAGAGAATTGAAATTGCATCCTAGCATTGTAACCAGCTTTTTAGGAAGCACTGCTTATGATTTTTTTTAAAAAGGTATACACATATACACAACTCTTCAAAAGATGGAAAAAACCAGACATCCCGTCAGCTTATACCCCCCCGTGACAGTAATTGAGCATCAGTGCTCTATCTTCTCTTTTAAAACAATAGCACAGAGTTCAGTGTCACATGGAAAAGAGCACATGTGTCTGCTCTGAAAATTGTTCCTGCTTTTCCCAACAAGTGCTAATTTTAATCAAGGGATCGACTAGAATTTCCTATAAAATGTAAGGCAAACAGCTTCATGTATTCTCACAGAAAAATCAAAGATCCTATCCAATAAAACTGACATTTGAAGGAAAAGATATCTGAAATACACCCAAAACACATTCTTTCTTCTTTTTATACCAGTTCAACCTTAGCTTTTGCAGTTGGGAGTTTTCATTTGGTGCAGAATCAACACCAGCGAGAAAGATTGTTTTCTCCCACCATCCCTAAGCATGCAAAAAGTAAAGTTGTGGCCCAGTTCTTCTGTTAATATGGCAGCAGGTGGTCTGCCAAACAAGTCAAAAGGCTTTGCACTCTTCTGAAATTTAAACCAGGTAAGCTGCCACAGCCCTTCCTACTCCCTCTCCCCAGATCTGTGAAGCACCTAACAAACAGAATTTCCAACAAGACCTAAAACCATTTTAATTACCCTGATACATAATAAAACTAAGAGAAGACAATCTAACACATGGGTAATCTTCCATGTAATGACAGAAAAGAATGCTAAAAGGGAATGCTAGTGTTAAGTTGGTGCACTAGGATGGCCCTGAAAGGAAATTTCCCCTACCTGTTCCTCACCCAAGAGAGGACAAAAAAAACCCAAAACAAACAAACAAACAAACAAACCCCAGTAAATTATATTGAAAATAGTTAATCCCTTAATCAACTGGAAACTTAAAATATTCATAATTTTGCCATGTTCTGGATAGCATGTTTTGCCAGTATCTGTAGGTTAAACCAGATCCCAAATCTAAGATGGTACCTAAAAACAAAATATATATTTTTTAAAAAGGAGGAAAAAAAGAGAGGGGGGAAAAAAAAAAAACAAACAACATGACAGTATAGCTGTACAAGAAACTTGCACTGAAAACAAATCTAGCTCTAGGATAAGATGGAACCACTATAAAATTACTTACTCCAGAATTTCAAAACACAAGGATTTGTGAACTTATCAAGGCACTGCCCTGCAGGTTGCATTCCACTTCTATCTTTTAAAATTTTGACTAATACATGCCATATTATAGACATGTCACGCCAGAAAGTTAGTTTACTATGAAGTGTAATACATACGTTACATATTGAACTAATGTTAATCAATTCACATTATTTATGGACAGTACAGCTTAGGCTAAAACCATCAACAAGCAGTTCAATGTCAAAACTTTTCCCTTCTGTATGTCATACTTACACTACTGATCCAAGTATAATTGAATATTTAACATTCAGCACTCACTGACTCAAAGCCAGCTAATCCGGTAATATGTGAAAACAAGTTTAGGAAAACACTTGCACACTACTAGACAGGTTGGTGTTTTAAGGCTGCAGTAGCGAACAGAAGCATCCTCTCTCTCAAACCTTACGCTCCCCACTCCAAAACAGGAAAATACAGCTACTGCAAAAAAATTCTTGAACAATTTGCTAGGCTTTAACCTCTGAAGTCAGAAGCAGCAAGATAACTTGCCTTACCTAAAATTTAGCAAAAATATTTCTGGTCTTTATTAACTGAGGATGTCAATGTGGCAAATCACAATTGTTTAGAATAGCAAAGGAACACAAGCAAAAAGAAAAACACTATAGTAATAAAGACCAATATCTCCTTAACTGGCTAAAAAAATATTGTCTTGAGTAAAATATATTTCTTGATATTCCAGAGAGTGTTATAAGAGTAACTCTGAAAACTGACTGCTACTCACAAAACAATCTTTGTATAGTATAAGCAATACATAGAAAAACCCAATGCATATGCATCTTGTGAAAGAAACTTTTATGTAAGCCTCACCTTGTCACTGTCATCATTACAAATGTGATCTTGATGGACTGAGTGGCATTGAAAGGGTGTACCAATGCTACCTACAAAAGAAGGTGGAGGGGAGGGAAGAGAAAAATATCATTAAAATGACAACTCAGTTTCTTTGAATGCTAAAAATAAAGACAAGTTCAGCAAACATTCATTCTTCCCCACACAAAAGAGAGATTTAGTTACCAAACAGCTATGTCTGGCAAGTCACACATTTAATTCTGATAATGGAATCAGCATCAGAGAGACATTTTGCACAGTGTGCCAGAATGATATTAAAACTAGTTTATCAAAACAAACATATGCAGTGAAGTATATATGCATACATATATATAAGGAGAAGCTAAACACTTCATGTTTAGGCAGTATAGTCCTGTCCCATATCCTCTACTACAGAAAATTTTCAGTACCATGGGCAGCCATGAAATAGAAAAGTTTTAATTCCATCCATTCTGTTCGTAGTGGAATTTCTGCCTCCTTGAGGTCTTTTTTTCATAGCTTTCTTTATGCCTAGGAAAAAAAAGGACAGCATACCTCTACAAAGGCTTATCTTACTCCTGAGACTTCTGTGCAAGGAAAGAGACAAACTGAAGTTTAATTGTATCCTTATAGATTCTCAAACAGATTTATAGAACTCATGCTGTAGTTTTATTTAATGTACTGTTTCCTTGCTCAAAAAGTACAGGATTAGAGTAGCCGCTATTGTGGAGTTTATGCTTCCCTAAGATGACTTCTTCCCACAAATACTGAACAAAACCATTTTTAAAAAGCAAGGAGAAAAAAAGACTTTCATTTGTAAAGCTACACCATTTCATGATTTTCCTTACAGAAGATCTACGTAGAACTTTTCTCCATGAGTTTACTGTGACCCTTCTGTTAGGACTTTGAAATGTTAGTAATCCTATCCTTTAACATTTACAACAAATTCCACACCAAGTTTGTCATAAAGCTTTGCAGTCCATGCATTGTTTTGGACCTGGACAGAACCGATCAAAGAAGATAATCGTTCAGGCTGGCAGCCAGCCAGCTACAGGCAGAAAACATGGCCAATTAGTGCAGAACCACCCTGATTTCTTTGTATTGTGGGAGGGAGGAGGGGAAGGAGAGTTTGTCACTGCTTATTGTCATCACTACCTCAAGTAAGAAACAATGTATTTAGCATTAAAATCAAGTTTCCTCCCTCTGAATTCTAAAACTGAAAGTAAAGAATGAGAGAGAGGGAAAATCAATTTCCTTCTCTTTCACTCCTTTTTGCATGTGCTCGTGCACACACACACACACAGTCTTTAACCAGACTGGACATTCTTGAGGAATATGCTGCTGAGCTCCAAGGAATACACTGTCTCGTATTTCAGTGGCAATTGCTACTGATATCATTATGCCATGTGAATCCTATTGAAGTTGTTTGTGATAAGTTTCCCATCTTATCTTTGGTATGGCACCAAGTACTGTACTGCACAGGCACTGCCCCAGCAATCAGCAAAGAACATGTTGTGCCCTATTCAGCACTCAGCATCTGGACGTTGTTCGTTCATGAGCTTGAACCAATTTATATCCCTTTAGGCTTGAATCACACCACTTTCAGAGTAGCTAGCGCTACCACAGCTACTGGGAAACATATGTCATGGCTGCATGTAGATACTGTCCTGGGGTTTCCAAGTTCCATTGAACAGGTAACAGTGTCCAGTTTTTCTGTCCAAAACTTGGAAGTTGTGCATGCTATCTGAACACAGTTCAGTCAGACGAACTTCTGAATGTTTCCTCATCCACTTCAATCCCTTTTTCCAAAGCAAAAAGTCTCCATCAAATCAAATTTAATCTACAAGAAAATTTCACCATACTCAGACCTTATTAAAAGGAATAGAGCATTTGACTTCCTTTTTCCTGAAAGGTACTATTAAAACTTTTATCTCAAAATGTGATACTCTAGTCATTTTCTTATTTTCCATACCTCAGTTGTTTTTAAAACAGACAATTCTTAAATCAGTTTTGAATGTGTAGGAGCACATAGTGGTACCTTACAAATGGTATCTTACAAAAGTTCACCAGTAGCATATTTTATTACATTCACTACCTAAATCTCTTAAAAGGGGCCGTCTCAAAAGATCCCATAGGCTTATAGCTCTGTATTTGGCTCACATACTGATGAGATAGTTTACTTGCTCTCATTTTTATACTGACATACAAAGCTTCTAAGACCTGATGTGGGGGAGTGCTAGTGAAAGTGATAGACATCACAATGCTTATAGAATTGTAATAGTCATATTCAATAGTCATAGATGTGATTCATTAGACTTTAGATCTATAGTTAGCAGCTTTATAGATGAGCATAATAATATGCATTGTAATCTAATGGTGAATTGATTTGATGGCCTATAATTGACTATTTTACAGCTCTATGAATTTCCTAACAATGTGTTCATTAATTAATAAACTTAATTGCTTTGCATCAATTATGCCTTAAGTATCCAGTCACAAGGGTGTACACAAATCCTGTCAGCAAGGCAGACACACTAGACAATGCCATGTATCCCCATGTATCCCTTCCTTTGATTGTGCTTGTAGTTCTGCAATATCTTGAGGCACCAGTTCACCGTGACCCAGAATTGTGAGCTGACAAACGTTATTTCAGATTTCATGATATTTAGGGTTTCCCTTAAATATCTGTCTTCTTCAGTAATGCTGTAAAGCTCTCATAATATAAATAAAATAGTAAAATAAATAAATATACTTGTGAGGAAAAGCATAAAAGGAATTGACTTTTTTTTTTTTTGGGGGGGGGGGGGGGGGAACACAAAAAAGAAAAAATATTCTACCCTCACACACTCACACATTTATTTAAGTTTCCCTTTCATAGGAAACTCCTGGCTTCCTAGTGGCCAACCTCATTTTGCAAAAAATTTGAGCTGGCTGTAGAGTCAATTCAATGCAAAAATTATTAAAAAAAAAGAGATTTTTAGATACTTTAGTAGAGATTTTATTAGATGGATAATGGATGGTGGAAATTCATAATAATATATGTGTACATGTAAAACATTTTTATATATGTGTATATATACACACATATTTGTATATACCTATGCATATAAACAGACATATGTAAGTATATATATATATACATACCTTCAGAATACAGTATTCTATTATTTATAACAATATTCTATTATTTATAGATAATATTATATTATTTACAAATACCCATTATTTAGAATTGTTCACTCTTACAGTCAGAATATTCAAAATATTGTGGAGTTAAAGGATAGTGGGATATGAAAGAGTAGTAACCTTTATCATTCAGATATTAGATGACAACATTTCTGGAAGAAGCTTGTTATAAAAGTTTGGCACATAAAATGAAGATGGCCAACACAGCAGCATAAAGGCCTTAGTTTGCTTTATTTGTCTGTGCATGGAACACACTAGCATATTTATCTCAAACTGCAGGTCTTTACAGCAGAGCTGCATTATGCACAGCCAACAGGAGAAAATTACAATGAACTTCCTTCTTTGCCACATGTTCTGAAAAGGTTTGGCATCACTGTGTGTAGCACAGCAGCACGTTTCCCCCAGGATGCCTAACATCACTATGCAGTGATGGTGAAGAACTCTCACAGCTCGCCTGTCACTACTATTGATTTATACCCTTCTTCCCTTACAAAGACTGACTTTGAGAGTCTGTTATTTGATATTCTGAATGGGAAACCTGACATTTAGCACTGACAATTCTGCTTACTAAAAGAAGTTTAAAATGCACTATGAGGAAAACTATTAATAAATCCCTTCTTGCTTGGTCTGCAAAGGATTCTTTGCAGTTTTGTTTACAGATACATGTTTGCTAGCAAACGGAGCAGCCATAACATCCTGAGTTACTGAAACTTAACAGGACTAATACATTTTTTTTCTTAAATTAGAAGCTTGAAAGGATGTTAGACAAAGTTTATAACAAAGTAAAATCTTTTGTTCAGGAATTCACTTGCACCTACGATTTACTACTGTGTTGTCTATCTACACACACTCCCAACTATATCCTGCGCGTGTGCATATACATACATATACATTTGTACAAGACTCTCTCTGGAATGTAGAGCAAACTGCTAATTTATTACTGGGGTGGGGTGGGTGCTGCAAGCACAAACGGATAACAAAAAGACTTTTGAATGGAAGAATTACGAGACCACAATACAACTACTTTTATGTGGTTACAGGCTGATTATTGAAAATGGTCCCATTAAAATATTTAAATGATTAAATGGGTCAGATGTTTAATCTGTAGGTGCCCAATATTTGAGAAGTCTTCTAGTTATCAGCTTCTTTCAGATATACTCATGCCTATGCACCAGTGCTCATCTACCAGTCCAGCCACCAGACACTTACTGAGCTTTTCTTTGCCGCCTCGTACCTCCTCCTACAGCCAACAGCACAAGCAACCTGGGATGACAAAAATAGTCTGTGATCAAGAATTTGCACAGGAAGTCCTGGACCTTGCTGCTGCCTTCCATGATCAGCCTCCGACAGACCTCATGCTAGAGCACTAACATCCCTCTCTGAGCATCCATGGGCTTCCCAGACATCATTTAACTGTGCTCAGCCAATTGACCAAAAGGGACATCACCTGAAAAGCTGGCTTAATATTACCAAGCTCAAATGTAACTGAGATTGTCTCATCTGGAGCAATTTTGACCACAGTTGCCATAATCCAACTCTAGTATGGCAAAAGAGCATTCCCAAACCCCCTTTACCAACCTACTATACAGGGAGATAGAATGATAAGAATAAACTATTTTTTATTAAGCATCAAAAGTACATTCAGATTAAGAAAGATTTTTATCTCTGTCTTAAAGACTACATCCCCTTTGATTTTATGTCTATAAGATGAAATTACTAACATACATTTCCCAATGCAGAACTGTCCCTTGATATAATTAAAACAGTTTTGTCACTTCATTATTCTCAGGAAAAAATGGAGTGACATAAAATCAAGAAGCCACAAATCCTTCATTCACAAAACATGCGTAAAACGGAGTTTGCCTGTGAACATTTCCCAGTGCTGTTCCACTTGGTGCTACAAAGAAACTAAAGAGCATAGTAAAACCAGGAGTATTACGGTTTATTCTCAACTGGTCTATCAGACATTAGGCAGAGGGCAAAGCGCCTTCTGCTACTTAAACACATGAATTAAAATCCTAAATGGACTACAGTGAGATCACTTTTTTTCCTTTCTTTAAATGTGTGTGCGTGAATGCACCTGCTTGCTTGATAATCTGTAAACTTGGGGAGCTATCTAAACAGTGCACAATGTGACACAAATTATAACTGTACTACTTCACCATCAGCTTTAAAAGGACAAGGCAATATGTATAAACATGAACAATTGAAAAAAATAAAATACTTTGTTTCAAAAGCAAACCTAGATTAAAGATAATTTTAATATGTGAGACAGATAGTTTTTACTGGCAGGATATGCTTTTGTCAATATAAACTGCTTTAGTGCTATGGACTTGGTTTCCTAATCATACCAATAAACTCATACTACATAAACTCTGTCATACAAGAGCCCTACCCTTCCTACAAAACAAAGTCTTGTTCATAGACCTACTTCAGCTACTTCTCCACAACCTTGACTCTTAACACCACTTAGAGTAGAAAAGGTTCACCTGCACTTTTCCAAAACCATAGAAGCTAGCAAGCAAAACTGGAACTAGATGCAGAGCTATCTACAACAGTATAGTACATATCAGCTAAATAGGCTTCTCTCAAAAACACCCTTTTGCAAAATAATTTACAGAGACTTCCTTTTAATCAACTGCCTAAATCACTGGGATCATTGCACCATGTCTGCAGCAAGAGCTGAACAGAATGAAAAATGAAAAGAAATGCACACAGGCTCACATGGCAGGAGACCCGGCCCAGGAAGGCTGAGCTGTGCTATGAGCCCCCATGAAAAGAGCTGAGAGCATGCAAAGGAAACTGAAGTTACTGAAGTCACAGCTCCATTTTTTTTTCCAGCTATGACAAACCATGTGTGCATGTGCAGTCTGTTTCTATGTTTGTGTTTTTATAAGAAAGCATTAAAATGTACTGAAATTGGTATAAAATAAATCCTCAAGTCAGTTAACACTAAACATTCGAGTAAAACAAACTAGATCACATTATGGAATTAATAACCCAGCAATTATTATACAAACAAAACACAGCTGTCTGAACCACGAACACCAGCCAAATCCACAAAACCTCTGCTACTTGGGCTATTTCAAAAAAAGAAACAAAGAAACCAAACAGTAGTATTCCCTTGGGCTCTGGCCAGGAGTGCCAAGTTCTATTGCCTGCAGAGTGTTTTCATCACAAAGTAATAAATGATGAGGTTATAGTGTCAACAGCAATTTGTAACTGCAATAGTACTAATGGGAACAGCTTTTACCAAGTTTAATGAAACTATTAATTCTGTTTTAAGATATGAGTTCAGTAACCAGGTGTTTTTCCTCGCCTCTTTTCTTGAACAGTCTTTAAAAACTCCAAACACAAAAACTAACAAAGCAAGCCCAAAAACCAAAGTGAGACAGGAGGAGGAGGAGGAGACAACGGTCCTGCAAGGCATTACTGGATCCACATTGGTGATCATTTCTCCTTCCCTCTCCACCCTCCCTCTCTCTCCTTCTCATTAAATGAGTTAAACGTTATTATAAAGTTTTGGTTCTTTCCTGACATTTGGCCTCTGTTGTGCCATAATTAGTGATCACCTTTAATCGCGGTCCTCTGTGTTGTGACATTTTAATTGGTGTCATGGACAGTATCACTACGAGTCAGAAGTGTCTGGAAGGTCTAAAACTCTTAGGTATTACTTTTGAGCGCAATCAGATTGGGCATCACTTAGAAGGTAAGCTCAGCTGCTCCCAGCTCACAGTAATATACTGAAGACAAGATGGAACACAACAGGGTTTAGTTTCTGCCAAATGAATCCTTTTAATGCAGCACTGCTCATAAAGATCCTGTCCCCTGGAAACAAACTTACCTTGCCTGACAGGAGGACCACACCTCTCTCAGAGATATGGAAAAGTCCAGTGTTTCACGTAACAACCCACAAGTCATTCTGAAGGTTTTGGAAAAATGCAACTCACAGCTCTCCCCACCTGGGCTGCAATGAGCACAGGAGAACTGGCACAGTCCCCAGAGCGTGGTGGCCTTTATGCAGGCTCTGAGAGCTGAGGCAAAGTTACACTCTGCTAAAGGAAAATCAGTAATCTGCACAATTTCAAGAGCAGCACTGGTCACTACACTTGAACAAAAAGAACAACAAAAACAGGCAGAAATGTAGATTATAATTTCTCTGCAAGAGTGAGTTTAAGACCCTGCAGAGACAATCAGAAGAAGAAAGGACTCGATCTAGCCGACTGAGAGAGGCCTTGTTTGATCATTTACATGCAGGCAACATAGCAGAAGTCCAGACTTTAATGATGGACCAAGGTACAGACTCTGATCCCATCTACCCCAAAAAGGAATTAGAGCAGATGAAGACATGGCTAGAAAATCTGCATGCCATGCTGCTATACAACACCTGATCAAAACCAGAAATGTTTTTGACAGGGCCAATGACGGCAGGCCTGCTGTTGTTACAAAAGAAGTACCATATTCTCCTGCCTAATTGGCTAAATTACAAAAGTAGTATAGTCATACCCAAAAATAATCAGAAACGGAATATGTTTGTACGGTTTCCCTTTCCAGGGCAGGGAGCGTGGGGGAAGGGTAGGGGAGGAATATTCTTTAGTGAATCAGAAGTGGAAAGGTATTGGGGAATGCGAGTGTTTCTGACCACCAGGAACCATAAAGCCCCTTGGTCCTTGACACAACAGGCAGCCTACTGGGCAGGGGACTCAGCCCCCTTGAGAGGGGCAATATGATCACTGTCTTGGGTGGAATGGAGCAATTAATGGAAAGTATCCAGAGAGCTGCTTGTCTGCAGATAATGCATTACAGGGACCTGAAACCAAACCAAGGGTCCCCCATGACAATGCCAGTAGACCCCACAGGATGACTCCCTTGACACATGGGCTCCCAGATACCTTTAAACCAGTACCCACGCAATTACAAGACCCAATTTGAAATGCTTCCAACTGCCAAAGGACTGTTTTGGCCCTCAACTGAGCTCTCACTCACAAGATAAGATCTTGATGTCTGTTGGAAAGGTAATAGAGCAGGTGGGGACACACATTGGGAAATTTCTAGAAAGGATACCTCCTTGATATAGGTACTGGATAGGGTAACCTGGTATGGTTATGATGCACAGATAAGCATATCTGCTCTTCACTAGCAGAGAAGTACTGATTAAGGATATAAAAATCACTGCAGCCTCGTCTGACCATGACATAGGGGAGTTCAAGATTCTGAGGGGAGAGAGGGGGGAGAGTACTAGAGTAAAGACCATGGCCTTTAGGAAAGCAGACTTAGGGAGTGGTAGGTGTGAACACATTGAAAGCTGCACTAAAGGGTAAAGGATCACAAGGAAGCTGACAGGTCTCCAAATACAGCAACTGTCCAGCGCAATACGGACGAAATCAAGCAGAGGTACCAGGACACCAGATCAGCCAAGGAAAAAACTCATGGTAGAACTCCACTGCAAAAAGGCAGCGTATGGGAGGTAAAAGCAAGGTCAGGCTGCAAAGGAGGAATTTCGAAACACTGCCTGACCATGCAAGAATGGTATCAGGAAAGGCAAAGCTCCACTCCAGGTAAGACCTGCAAGCATCATAAGGATAACAAAAAGAGCTTCTACTGCTACATTAACAGTGAGAGACTGAAGAGGAAAGCATGGGACAGTTACTGAATAGAGTAGGTGACTTAGTGACAACAGAAACAGGTAAGTACTCAACGTCTTCTCTGCCTTTTCCACAAGCAACGTCTTCCAGACAGGGTTCAAGGAAGGAAAAATGCCCATCAGTTGACAATGACTTAGTCAGGAACTGCATAACAGAACTTGATCCATACAAGTCCGTGGGATCAGATCTGTTACATCCACGGGTACTGCGAGAGTTGGACAATGCCATGGCAAGGCTGCTCTCTCTAACATGTGAAGTATCATGGATATTGGGGAGGTCCCTGATGACTAGGAAAAAGCAAATGTTTCACCAATCTTAACAACAACAAAAAGGCCAAAAGGACAATTTGAGAAAACGCAAGACAGTCAGCCTCATTTTGATCCTCAGTGAAATCATGGAGCAAGTGAGTTCTCCTTGAGCATGTTTCTGAACACAGAAATTGAAAGGTCACTGTAAACAGTTAACATTTCTTCCTGCAGTTCTCATTCTATTACTCTGTGTCCAAGCAGAAACTTAATATGGGATTTCATGCATGTGTGTACCTGTGGCTGAAAGAAATTAAGAAACTAACATATGGAAGGATCGGAAAGGAGGATGAACAGGAGTCAAAAGCACACACCTTCAAGGGAAAGCTCCACTTAAGAGCTGGCTATGGAAGTACCAATCCAGATCCTAAAGCTTACATACACCTTGAACATTTTTTTAAGCAAACCTATAAATGGCGATTCAATAAGTAAGTTAAATATCCAGGAAAGAGTACTTTTAGAGATAAAAGTTTTATCACAAGCCTTAAAGCAAGAAAAACAGAAAAATTTCCACTGGAAGTTCAGACAAATCTCAAGTATTTATGAAACAAAATGCTCATTTAATTGTCAAAAAATACAACATGAATCAATCATATACTGACAGTCCACTGTAATATGCAAAAAAAGTTCTACACAGCTCTTGTCTGCCTTCTCACTACTATTGCAAGACAATGAATTTGCCACTGAAATCTGCCAGCTACAAACATCCAAACTGCAACACAGCTTCTAAGCAGAAAGGAAAGGCTTGTCCTTTTTAAACAGTGGAACATTTACAGATGTTCCTAAAAGTTACTGTTGAAGCTCCCTCTGGCAGCTGTAAGTAGCTCCAAAGAACTCAGCTGGAACTGAGAGGCCCTCAGCACCAGCATCCTCTCTAGTCTCAAAGCATGACATGACTCCTTGGGTACCACAGCTGCAGTAGGCTGGGTACTATGAACTATTGTTACCATCCTGGTTTACTCAGAAATGCTGAATGAAAGCCAGCTAACAATCAAATCTTAAAATGACACCACTCCCACAGCCCAAATGCTAAACCAAATAAAAAATGAATTAAATAATTATATACTAGTTAAAATACAAAAGTCTTCCCCAGCAAGGTACAGAGCTTCTCTTAAGCCATGACTACTACAGTATACAAATTCTGTCTTCAGCGAGTATGTCCAGTAAATCACACCTTAAAAAAAAGGAGGAAAATGCTAATTTAACCATTTGATGCATGCAGGACATCATGTCCCTCGACTAACACAATTTCTGATTCTAATGTGTGGTATGCTACCATAAAAATACAACCTCAGAGCTGCAGGACATTTTACTGGGCTTCACAAATAAAGGAAAGCTAACAATTAACCCAACTTTTAGCTAAGCTAAAAGGCTAGCCAAAAAGGAAGCTAAATTGCATTTCCAAATGAAATTCTTTATTTGGGGAAGCCAGAGAATAATTTATAAAAAACAGCTAACATGGTAACTGAAACCAGTGTCTCCAACATTCAAGAGCAACACTTGGACAATCCATGGTTCAGTTTTTAGATAAAGTAATGGTTTTAATGAGAAATTTCACAATCTGAATGCCACCAGCAGAGTTGTTTTTCAGGGCTTTCACTTTTCTGAAGTTTGGTTTAGCCAAAGACAATCCAAAGACATCTTCAATATATATAGCTTACCAGTAATTTTCCCAGCAGAGGACAGCAAGACTGAAAGCTACACACACACACAAGATGCAGCCCAGCTTCTAAGTGAATGAGGAAGCATGAGGACATAGCTACAAAATAAACAGAACTGAATGCAGTCTATACACAAAGGGCAGCCAAAGAGCTCATGTCAAGATGTAGAAACCCACTGAAAAAGCTACACCTGCACCATGTAACATGTTTTTGTCTTCCATGACCAGTCTAAAAAAGCATCTAGTATGTGACAGAACCCTGAAGGAATATTTTTTTATATAACAATAAGTTTGTTACCAGGTCTTATTCCTAAAATGTTCTCTAGATCATGCATATCTGAAAATTCCTTCCCATATTAATACATGAAACAGATAACACAAAGTAAGCAACTGCAGCATCTGTAGTAGACCACACCCCAATTCCTTCTACCTTCTGCAACCAGAACAAGAGTCACATTTCCTTCTCTCATGTTATATTGGAGCTAATCTAAATCAAACTGGTCCCTCTCTGTTCTCATCCCAACAGCCTTAAATAAGCATATCCATAGCCTCCAGTTAGAATTTTATACTGCATCTTTATTTAGTCTTCTTGGGAGAAAAATATTCTCTTGGAATTGCCACTGAAGGGGCTAAAAGTTCACAACCCTCAAAATGCCCCATGCTCTGTGTACAACCAGCAACCTCTGTCTTGGTAGGCACCTTAAATTATCCCATTGGTAAAATCAGTAAACCAGTCCTGCGGTAATACACCCATACTTGACATGAAACTCTGTCAGCAATCACACTGTACTTCCTTTTAATTCTTGTTTCAAACCCAGGTAATGCCAGTAAATTAATTCTACATATTAAGGCCAGGCTTCCTTTTATTTAAGATACGCAAAACACTACCAATTTCACTACTTCCATAGAAAAGGAATAGCAAGGAAGTTTGACTCCCCATCTTTTCAACAGTTAAATGCATTAAGTGCTATTAAGACACACTGATCATACCTTTAGGCAAAAAATTCATGTCATTTTAAGACAGGACACAAAATTTTCCACGTAATTAGAGAAGAATGAGTGAAAAATGCTACTAGGTTTTATGCAGGTAGCTACACCAGCTGCTGTACATCTAAGCAGGAAAACATCCTCCTCAGTGACACAGAACTCATCAGAAAAGATCTGCCAAAGTAGATCGAAGTAGCGAAAAGACAGACAGACCCCATGCATCAATTGCTGTCACATACTCAGAATCATAGAATCATTTTGGTTGGAAGAGACCCTCAGAATCATCAAGTCCAACCATAACCTAACCTAACTCTAGCACTAAACCATGTCCCTAAGAACCTTGTCTAAATGCCTTTTAAACACCTCCAGGGATGGTGATGCCACCACTTCCCTGGGCACCCTGTTCCAGTGCTTGATAACCCCTTCCATGAAGAAACTTTTCCTAACATCCGATCTAAACTTCCCCTGGCACAACCTGAGGCCATTTCCTCTCATCATATCACTTGCAACTTGGGAGAAGAGACCAACATGCTCCAAGCTACAACATCCTTTCAGGTAGTTGTAGAGTTGTAAATTAAACAAATTAGGAAAAAGCCTCCAGACTCTCCTGGGTGTTTTCTGAACCTGTTGACTTAAAATGTTACACATAGCTGTTCATCTATAGTGCAAGAAAATACAACTTGTAAAGGTCAAAGGCACTCTGCCTATATGCCACAGCAAATGATACACATGCTTAAAAACAAACAGGAAAGAGCCAAAAATCAGGCTTAACCGTAACACAATGCCTAACGATTTTGTGGGAAAAGCTGTCCTTTCTCAGGCTATTTCATCAAGAAGTCACATAGGTATGTGGGGGTTTTGTGGTTGGTTGGTTTGGGGATTTCTGTTTGTGGGGTTTTTTTGTTTTTTTTTCTTGGTTTTAGTTGGTTGTAGGGTTTTTGTTGTTGTTTTGTTTGGTTGGTTTTGGTAACAGTTAGCCAAGTGACAACTTTTGGACTCCTAGACTGTTAATGTTAAGTAGTTCTAAGCATTACAATATACCAAAATTGGCATCTTATATATTAATTCAAGCTTACAGGCAAGGGCTAAAATCACCTAAAAATTGCTGACTATAGTTTATTACTATGAATAGAGATATTTCAAAATATTTGTATTCAGAATTTACAGTATACTCCACTATTTTTGTCTGTGAAAAACTGACAGCATTTAACTGTTGAGGATCACATGCTACTCCAATTGCAAAGAAAAAGGAAGCGAAGAAAAATTTCCCTGATCAATACAGAGTAGTTCAGTAACAGAAAGACAGCCTGGTCTTGCACATTCCTTTGTCCACATCACTCCACAAGGATCAGCAAAAAATATTCTGCAGAAAATGTGTTTTGTTCACATACTACAGGAGAAAAAGCAACTAATTCCCCTTTTTTTCCTTCATAGAACTTGGAGACAGTCAAATGCACACAACGTGTTGGAAAAACATGGGGTTAATCACTGAGAACTCAACACAAATAAAGAACCAAATGTATCTGAACGGGTTTGAGAAAGTTATGTTCTATTTGGCTCTCTAATATGTAATGCAGTATTTTTCCACAAGAGGCGTGCTATCACAATGAGGCACTGTCTTCATAATTAAATGTACAGAAATAGCTATCCTGAAATCAGTTTCAGGATCTAGAGATATTAAAAATCCAACTGGACGCTGTCCTGGACAACCTGCTCTAGATGACTATGTGTGCTGGTTTGACTGAAAATGGGTTAATTTCCTTCATACAGTTAGAAAGCTTTATTTTTCACAGTCATTATTTGGACTTAGTTTGAGAACAAGAGATAACACCCCAGCACAGTGTTAATGTTTTTAATTGCTCTGGTCTGAGAGACAAGGACATTCTGAGCACTCTGCCCACAGGTGTGAGGCAACGAGGAAGGGAGGCATGAGTGGGGCAAAGCTTGACTGATATCCAGACTGATCAATAAGAGTATTCCATCCCATTAGTGTTATGCTTCATATTCAGGAAGAGCTGAGATCTTCTGCTCTGTCTCTGTCTTTTTCGGTTTCTTTGCTCAGTCTGTCGGAGCCGGAGGAGTTCTGTTCGGGATTTACATTAGTTTGGCCATTTGACATTGGAGGAGGCACCTGCCATCCTGCTGTTTGCAGAGACCTCTGAGCCCTTCTGCCTTTTTCCTTTCTTTCTCTGTCCAGGGTTGGCTGTTCAGGACCAGGTGCTGTTTCCTGGGACTGGCTGCTCAGTGTGAACAGAGTTCGTGAGGAATTGCATTAACTATCTTTTATTTTAAATTCTTTTTCTATTATATATACATATATATATATATATATATATACATTTACTAGTAGTGTATTAGTATTTTGATTTTTCATTAAACTGTGTTTATCTCAATCCACGTTTCTCCCTTCTCTTTTGATTCTCTCCCCTATTTGGGGCGGGGGGGAGGAGTGAGTAAGCAGCTACTCTGGTTGTATTGCTAGCTCAGGTTAAACCACAACATTATGCTTCAGCAAGGAGGCTGGACTTGATGATCTCAGAAGGTGTCTTCCAACTTCAACCATTTTGCAATCTGTATACACTGACAGAGATTATCCTAGGCTAATCAAAGCAGCCACCTACTCCTACTCCAGAACAAACTACATTATCCCAAATAATTATAATGGAGTATTTTAATGCTTGCAGAATTACTTTACAGGTAATCCTCCACAAAAAGCCATTATTAGGAGAAAAAAATAGCACAAAAAGCTACTATTAAAAATAAACTATTCAATTTATGACCCGATTCAGTCAATGATTGCTGTCTCTCATTCTCCTGCTGTACCTCTGAGTAAAAAGCCTGTATCTGTCTTTTAGGTAACTCTTTTACAGATACAGGCAGACTGCTGCTACTAATACATACCCCTGCTCCATGCCAAATAAGCCCCAGAACCCAGTCTCTCCTTAGAAGGTAAGCAAGCACCCCAGCTTCTGCAGTGCTTCATGGTTCTCTGCTGAGCTCAGTCTACTTTATCAGCATTTTTCCTCATACTAGGGGAGTCAAAAGCAGATGCAGTATTCCAAATGCAATCTAATGAGAGCCAAGGAGAGGAATCATTTCACCAATCTGCTTGTTATGATCCTGTTAATATGGCC
Source organism: Nesoenas mayeri (assembly GCF_963082525.1). Classification (NCBI taxonomy): domain Eukaryota; kingdom Metazoa; phylum Chordata; class Aves; order Columbiformes; family Columbidae; genus Nesoenas; species Nesoenas mayeri. The sequence continues at coordinate 37,140,499 of NC_137542.1, forward strand.
CAGCATGCTGTTAGCCTTCAGCACTTCCAGAGTGCATTCTTTTTTCATGTTTAGTGTATCATCACCCAGGATCTCCAAGAGATTTTCAGCAGAGCAACTCCGCAGCCCAACAGCCTCAGCCTTTATTTATTGTTTCATGGAAAGAGAATGTCCTGCTGCATTTGTCTTTGTTGAATTTCACAAAATGCCTGTTGGGCTAACCTTCTAGCCTGTCTCGATTGCTCTGGATGCAGCCCTTACCTCAAATGTATAAACTACAAACCCAGATTGGAGTAATTCACAGCCTTGAAGTGCATTATCAATAGCCTGGACAAGGAGATGTAAAAACATTAGACATATCCCAGGACAAACCCCTGTGATATTATTATCTGGAGGCCACTACTGAGTATTACCCACTAACCACTACTTTCTGAGCTCAAACACCTAGCCAGTTTCTCACTCACCTGGTAGTTTTCACCCATCCAGACCTTACCATCCTCATTTGGATGCAAGGATGCCAGAGGAGACCAAAGCAATAGCCTTGCTAAGAATCAAGGCAGATGACAGCCTCTACTCCCTCATTGTCCATAGATGTAGTAATTTCATCATAGAAGACAGTGTGGTTGCTGATGCTTGATTTACCTCTTTCCTCCTTCATGTACACAGAAATGGCTTGCAAGAGGATTTATTCCACTCAGACCAATGTAATCTACTTATTTCAAAAATGAAGGATACTACACTATTCTGATTCTTTTCCCAGTTCATTAAAGATCCAGCTTACAGGGTCAGAGGATACTCACTCTCCAGACAAGGTGAGGGGGATGCTATAAATGTTTTATGAGACTTGCATAATCACAGAAGTAAATGTATCACACATAAATACTTTTTAAAAAATTGTTAAGGAGACTCCCCAACACTGCATGATAACTTCTAAGTCAGTGCCTCCCACAATTTCACAGATTCTGCATTTTTTGGTATTGCAAGGTTTGTAACCTTCCTTGCTGTATCACACAGAGCTTTAACATGACCTTGCTGCGCTTTAGTTTTCATCCTGCATTTAGGGGAGTGAACGCCTGCTTTCAGCCAGCAGACATAGTTGAGTGAAGGAATTCACTCACAGGTTTAACTAACTTCACTCACAGCTTTAACTAACTGTGGATACCACGGATCGGTCATTCAATCTTCTCCTGCACTGTACACACCTAACATAACAGAAGTTGCTTTAGTGGCAGTCTGGGAACATTTAAAACTTTCTAATGAAAAAAAAAAGTATCAGAGCTTACCAAAAAGTCTGCAACCTGCCCAGTAATACCGTGGGGAGGCTGCTCACTTAACTGGTTTGTAATGACAGAGAACTCCTTGTAGAAGGAAAGATTCCTATAATAAACATGGAGTTGACCTCTTGTAGCTTTCAGTTTGAGAGGTCTCTGTGGGGGACTATGGTGGGTCCTTGGATTCTGTGATGGAGGGCATGGGAACAGAAATTAGCCTTGAAGATATTAAGGCCTACCCATGAGAAAGATGGGAGTAAAAGAGCATCTGGAGATGTTAAGGATGTACCCCTGAGAGAGAAGGGAGTAAAAGAGTAACACTGATGATAGCAAAAATAGCCAATGAGATGTTACTGCTGTATCTTGTAACCAATAGTAAAGAGACACACGAATTGGTAAAACTGTATAAAAATGCACTTGTGGCAATAAATGGCATCTACTACTTTCATCCTGGAAGAACTTGGTCTGTGTCATTTGTCCGTCTCAACCGCGACATATGGTGACCCTGACATGATCCTGTATGAAGAAGGATCTCGCATGAAGAAGAGACAGCAGTGAAGCTGTGACATCCGAAGACAAGCTGTGGAGATGGAGCCTGGTACAACTGATAGAGCAGCACGAGGGAGCTGCCGAAGATCCAGATCCTTGAAAAGACACCACACCAAGAGTTGGTGAGCTACCGGGAACCACGGGGGGTGGCACTTATCTAAAGAAGAGGGTACTATATTATCTACATGGAAGTTGCTTCTGAAGAAGCAGGGTGTTAGCCTTCTGGAATTGACTTTACGAAGGACAATGTTACTATGGGGCAAAGCACTACCGAAATATCCAAAGAAACAACTGAACTGTTAACGACATGGCACTTGTTGCTAGAGACCTTGAGAGGATTAAAAGAGCAATGGGAACAGGCAGAGACAGCAGAGGAGGGTGGCTTCCCTGGACTAGATTTAAGAAAAAAAAAAAAGGCACTGTTCCAAACCCCCCTGTTACTAATGATTCTCCAGCACTGTTCAAGTCTGCGTTATCTGATGACTCAGATGATGGTGAAGGTCTGCAGCATTTTCTTGAAAAGTTAAAAGGAAAAGGAGTATGTGTACGTGTTGTCCCAAGATCAGATAAAAACCATGAAAGACTCAAGCAAAATTAGACCTATGCAATGTAACAGCCATAGCTCATTTAGGACAGAACAATGGGGATTTGCTGAAAGGGGCGGGTATCCCCCAGCTCTTGGAAGAGACACTAACTGTCACACCACATTTACAGGTGCTATTAGTTTCTGAAATCCCGAGGCAGTCAATCAAGCTATGCATATCAAGCTATGACAAAGGTGCCTGAAACCGACAAAGCAGCCAAATAATTTACAACTATTAATCAGGGTCCCAATGAGAATTACATGCAATTTATTGACCATCCTTAAGAGGCCATCAATAAGCAGACTGAAAACTTAGAAGCTAAGGATGCACTAGTGTTGAAATTAGCAGTAGAGAATGCTAATGTTTGCTATCAATGTGTTATCTGCAAGTTTTACAGTACATATTAAGTGCTTCTGTGTATTGTCTCTCTGAAAATCAAGCGGCTTGGCAGGAATGTGAGTTAATTGTTTTACTGGTTGTTATTGTTAGAATTGTTTCTTTGTGGTATAAGTACACTGTAAAACCTTCTCCCCACTTTTCCCACTTGTGCTGCAAGCAGCCCTGTGCTTCCCCTCCCTCCCTCTTCTCATGGTTTTTATTTAGAAGATGGGGTTGGAAACGACTGTTTTCAGTCGTGTTCCTAAGAAATCGGTATTGGGAGGTGTTTTAAAACATAGGAAGGCACTTGGAAATATGAGGAAGGAAGATCTTGTGAAATATTATGATCAATGGTGGCTGCTGTGTAAGTTAGATGAATGGGAAAAATGGCCGGAGGATAGAACCTTGAAGTATAACACTTTGTTGCAATTAATGTTGTTTTTAAGGTGAGAAGAGCAGGACAAAATAAATCTCTACAAGTGATCATTAGATCATTACAGACAGTTTTACAGCTGGAACAGTCTGAACTCCAACAAGCTGAGAGAGAATTAACTGATAACACACAGGTCACAGTAAACTTGCTGAAGTCTGCAAGATGCTTTCCTCATCAACCCGTTTTCTTTGTGGGTATCTGTTTAAGCAAGTTGCAATTTTAGTAGGTCTTTGTTGTGTGGTACGGTGAGTTCACAGACTGTTAAATAATGAGAATCCATGGACTCAAAATGTGCGTTTTGTGAATACAGAAGATCATGAGTAATTTAGTTCTTTACTGCGTGAATGTGATGGTAAAATTTTGTGTGTAGTAGCTGTTACTTTTCATTCTAGCATGCTAACTTTATTATGGCATTCAGACTTGCGCAACTCTGTGATAGGCTGTGTCTCATCTTGGTGTTCTAAATTTGGCTCTTTTGTATGCACACCAAGTAAAGAAACCTGTTTTTGGGATAACAGTTGTATCACCCCAGATGAGACGCTAATAAAAGCCTTGCCCAGTCCAGCTTGCTGCAGCGGCGGGGAGGCAGGTGCAGACTGGGCTCCAGCGTGCACTGACCTGCTTTGTCTGAGAGACCCAGCGGTGTCTCCACCTGGATGAGCAGTAACCAGTTCAAAGGTGCAATCCAAAAATTGAGATATTGTCTTGAATAAGTGTAACTGTGATCCATCTGCATATTTGAACTTGGTGTTTGGTTTTCATATCTGAGCTCAGTATTTTAGTTTGCATATATATATATTTTATATATATATATATATATATATATATATATATATATATATATATATTTGGTACCAAAGAATTTTGTTTGGGGGGATACTTACAAAATAGGAACTGGTTCCGCTGCTAAAATACCACCTTGCTCCCCCTTAGGATGCATCCTTACACATCAAAGTAAGTTTTCGTGAAAGATTCTGATAAAAGAAAACTTTAAACAATACTGTACTTGAATGTGGCTTAAATGTGGCATTCTTGGGTTTTAGTGCTGTATTGCAATTAATGTTGTTCTGCAGAACTTTGGAAAAAAATGGGTGAAGTATGGTACTGTGAGTTAATTTGCTAATTTTGAGACCAGAAAAGAATTTAAATTATTAAACTCTGATCCGCATTGAAAAAAATACCAAACCAACCAAACAAACAAAACACACACACACAAAAAAAACACAAACCAAAGCAAACAAAAAACCCCAAACAAACAAAAACCAAAACCAGAAACAAAACAATCTCTAAATGCTATGAATCATGTGAACTTGGTACTGTATGAGGTTGTATTTAGAAGTTGCTAGAATATGAACTGATTTGGATCTAGGAAAATGGAATAATGGATTGATGTTTAATATGCTCGTTTTTGACAACTGTAAATTGCAAAAGGTAAATGGAGCTAAGGAATGTAACTATTGCTGAGCTAGATGGAATTGCATGTAAAGTGTATTATGGTTGGAATGAAATGGGAAAACAAAAAAGCAGAACATTCCAGACCTGTGTTGTACAGTTTGAATATAAATTTCAGGCCTGTCTCAAGCTGCAAGATAAACTCAGCTCATTGGAACAGAGGAGTTTGCCAGAGCCTCCCACTTCGTAATAGCGATCACACCAGCTGGGTGGCCTTGGCTATATCTAAACTGCAGCGAGAAAGAAAAAAAAAAAAAGGAAAAACCTGGTTGCCCGCTCCTAAGCAGAGAAAGGGGGAGCTTTACTCCCTCCACTCTTTTTTTTTTTTTTTTTTTCCTGAAGTGTTGCCATCCATCCTTGTTGTGGCACTGCGTTGCTTCTTGGCTTTGAATCAGGGGTTGTTGGTGCTGTTTCTTTTTGCTTCTGTCTTGTTTCCTAGGTTTTGGCACATCTGGGGAGAGAGCTCATCATTTTACCTCCTTGCTGAAGTCGGTCTTTTCACACTGGTCAGCTTTGGGGGCGTCAGAGTGCTCAGTGCTTCTCTGGGTTAGAATGGTACTGATTTGGGCGTGGAGTGGAGCTGGGCTGGTTTGATGTGGAGTTTGAACTGATTTGTTTTCATGCTGGGCTGGAGATCTTGCCATCTCAGATGGGGGCAAGAGGGAGGTTTTATTCCCCCCCACCCCCAGCCTCCCAACCAATGTTACTGCTAGAGAACTGTAATACTGTATGAAGGAGTCTGAGGGTGAAATTTAAAGGCATTGGCAGTGGACCCATAGTTCTAATGAAGCTGGGAAATTAAACCTTTTTTTTTTTTTTTTTTTTTTCTTAATAGACTTATTCTGTGGTAACTAGTTGTAAGAGACTTCTTAATAAATTCACTGTGCTAGCTTTTGAGGTCATGGGAGAGAATGAAAGAAAGGCCGCTTTTTGAGACCAATGGAATGTCAAATTTGGAACAAAGTTTTACCTTATGAATTCTTGTATTTGCCAGAAAGCCCTATACCTCTCTTGGGTCAAGATCTGTTAAGTAAATTATAAGCTCAAATAATGTTTTCTGAGAATTCTCTCCAGTTGCATGTCCTACAAGAAGCTGCTTGGATGGTGCAGATCTGCTTGCTGCAAGTGAGAAATCCCCAAGGAAATTTTGAATGCTGTATTTCCACTAGTTTTAACAGCCAGTGTTTTGATAAAGCAAACACTACACTGATAGAACTGAAACAGGACTTCAATCCGGTAAGGAAAAACAATACCCAATAAATATGACAGCCAAAATGGACTTAGAAACTTCAATGAATAAATTTATGACAACCTTACAGGCTGATTGCATTCAATTGGACTTGCAGATTTGGCTGTTTATAGCTACAACATGGAAACAACCTGTGGCTATTGTGGGACAGTACGATGAGAATGCTAAACAGATTGATACACCGATTGTCACTCTGATCAAGAAATGCAGGGAATGAATTTAAGTCTTAATAGGCCACGATCCTTTTGTCATATATGTACTATTTTTGAAATTTAATTTTGATTTTTTTTTTATTTGCAATCTATGTCCTTGTAAATTGCACTAGCTTGTTTTCTTAACAGCACAGCTTTTGGCATGCATAAATATAAATTGCTGCAGAACCTGCAAGTCTTTAACATCAGGTCACAGACCATACTTGTATCTGGTCTGACCCTACATGCTTGCACAGTTTTTGTTGATGGTTCTGGGAAGTCTCATAAAGTTGTAATGGTCTGGCATGAAAATAACAATTGGCATAATTCTGTAAAAATTATTGAAAGTTCAACCGAATTAGCAGAACTTGACACAGCTTTGCATTACTTAGAGCTTTTTAAGGAGGAACTTCTAAATTTGATTTGTGCTTCTGAGTACGTAGTCAAGGTCCAACGCACGTATCTGATTCTGAACTGGTTTTCTGTTTTTGTTTTAAACAGAAAGGGGGGAGAAGTAGGGAAAACACCACAAAACCAATTATCAAAAGCATTGTATGTGATGAATCACTTATATCTAAGTGGTGCAGACCATATTTGCCCTGTGATGAAACACTTTGCACGTAGGACCCAAAAACATGCTAAATCAGAAAGAACCTACATTAGTTATGGTCAAATCACTAGTTAATGGTCAATGGAAAAGGCCACATCAATTGATAATCTTGGGGAGAGACTATGCTTGTGTCTTCACAGATCAAGGGCTGCAATGGTTGCCGGCACAAAATGTAAAACCTTCCTGACAACGATTGCTGCAGCTGCTGCATTTTGGATGCCTGCATAGACAAAGACTAACATGTGGATTACTTTAGCCAACTGACCAGGACTCCACATGCCTAGCTATGGCATCTCTGGAAAACCTGTTCCACACATGCTTGGTTGGCATCCCCCTTGATGACTACAGCAGCATCATACAACTGTTTCAAAATAGTGGTCGGTGCAAAGGCATTGCAACAAACTGTAATAATGCCAACATGGCACTTTGGATTAATTGCCTCCTGGAAGCAGATATTGAACCACAGGAACTGGAATTGCTGGCATCTATGCCTATGGACACTTGTAGCCAGCTGATTTGCGAAAAGTTTCAGAACAATATACAAGAACATAAATGGATAAAACTGCAAAATGTTAATGCTTCCCTTGGTGACTATAGAAATGAAACTCGATGGTGTAATGCCTCACAGAAGAATCCAAGGGGTGTCATTAATAATGTGGGACAGCAACCCCAAAACCTCCTGTATGGTGTATTCTTGACCTGTGGAGATAGAGCCTGGCCAGGAATTTCTTCTAATGCTGTTGGAGGACCGTGTATTTTGGGATGATTAACTCTCTTAATGCCCAGTGTATCTATGATAATAGATCACAGAAGAGCAAGATGGAAAAACACTTTTTGTATGTATATGAGTCAAAATGTGATGATAATGTAGATTTTTGGGGATCAGGGTTAAGATTTTTAGGATCTCTTCTACCTGGTGCTGGCACAGCTAAAGCTTTAAATACTTTAGAAAAATGAGGATGCTATCTAGCTAAGCAAACTAACAGAACTTCTAAGGCTTTAAGTGGACTTCTGTTAGATGTAGATTCTGTAAGACATGCTACACTGCAGAACAGAGCCTCAATAGACTTTTTGTTATTAGCTCAATGATATGGGTGTGAAGATTTTGATGGGATTGGTTAAATAAATTGTTTAGTGACTGGGGGCTTTCATGGTGGTTGTTATCAGTAGTGAAAATGGAACTGATTGTTTTGATAATTGTTGTGGTTGTGTTACTAATGTTGCTATGCATGATTTCTCTGCTGCAAAGAACCCTGCAGCAGAAAAAGAAGGCAATATTTTAGCACAGATACAAAAAGGGGGAATTGTGGGGGACTACAGTGGGTCCTTGGATTCCATGATGGAGGGCATGGGAACAGAAATTAGCCTTGAAGATATTAAGGCCTACCTGTGAGAAAGATGGGAGTAAAGGAGCATGCGGAGATGTTAAGGATGTATCCCTGAGAGAAAAGGGAGTAAAAGAGTAACATTGATGATAACAAAAATAGCCAATGAGATGTTACTGCTGTAACTTGTAACCAATAGTAAAGAGACACACGAATTGGTAAAACTGTATAAAAATGCACTTGTGGCAATAAATGGCATCTACTACTTTCATCCTGGAAGAACTTGGTCTATGCCGTTTGTCCGTCTCAACCGCGACAGGTCTCCAAAGAAAAATCAACAGTACTTTGAGCTACAAAATACTACTGTCAAACATACTTGCCTTTTAGACAATTTTGAAAAAAGATTTCTGATACAGCTCTGCTTATTCAAATGTCCACGAATTTTTCTTTTAAATGTGTTTTTCCTGCACAGTGACCTGTTAATAAAAAGCAAGATTTCTAATTAATGAGACCACTATATAACTCTGTGCCACCTCATAGTCGACATGTAAGCCCATGGAATGGTTACCAGCCTCAATAGAGTTCATTCAGGTAAGACCTGAGCAACAACTAAAAGTATTTTTCCTGTTTTCTGCTAGACAGAAAACATTAAGCCTAAAAAAAAACCCAAAAAAACCAAAAAAACAAACAAAAAAAGCCACAACGGGGGGGGGGGGGGGGGAAGAGAAGGAGAATAAAAAGAGGACTTCAATGGAAAATGCAAAGTCTTTAACAGTTGCAAAATACTGCTGCTGACATAGAAAGCAAGGCCGTATATAAAAGAGAGACACTGGAAGTCAGTTACTAAGGTCAGCCATTTGGGCAGATAGAAAGCACAAGAGATTTGAGGGTCAGCAGTAGACCAGATCAGGAAAAATTCTCATTCAGCATTACTTAAATTGTAATCTGCTGATTAGTCAAAATTGGATTCAACAATGACTTGGTGAGTTTCCTTGGTCTCTCACCACATCAATCTCCTGCTCCTTGGTGGACTTTGAGCCAGGTTCTCCAGCAATCTGGACTAGAACATTCCCAGGCTGTGTCTCCATGGTCACCTGCAGGACTGTCCTGAGGCTCCCACCTACTCACAAACTCCACAGTAAGTAAATCTTCCATGAAATCCCAACCTCTCTGTCCCAAATGCATCCATAGCCCTGATCAGGGAGAAAATGAACACAGTAACTACTGTCTAAGTATATCCCTGTTGTCATCCCTGCCTCTGCATGCCTCAGAACTAAGAGCAAAAGTAAGGCAATGGAAAAAAACAACCAAAGAACAAACACCACAGCATACATAAAATTTCACTGTGTGGTAATACAAACAATTTTTTTAAAAAAGGAAATAAAAGGAAAACTCTGATGAGATATATGTTAGGACTACTACCTGACCAGTGAAGAGGGTGAGGACATCTGGGGACAGGAAAGTAAGTCAAAGAAAAGTTTCTGATCCAATCTGGAGTACAAGTTGCTTTTCTAATGAGAGGAAGATTTTTTTGTTGGTATTTTTAAGGACCGTAATGCACTTTTAACTCCTACCCTTAGCTACTTTCCCCCCGCTTAAGGAAAAGTATCCCATGCAATGTAGAAAGTTCACAAAAACATTCCACCGGAAGTATTATATGTTTTACCTTTGAGGAAACACTAAGAATTTCTGTGCTCACATCTCAAAGCTAGACTGGTATAAGGAACATTTGATGAAGGAATGTTGTTTTTACAAAACTAAGGAGCTGGTGCATGACCCCAGCTGGGGAGAAGGACCAAGAGACATCAGACTGTGAATCCTTAATGTAAAACAAAGTGTCTTCAAACTAAATCCCAGAATGCATACTGGTACCTGTATTTACAAGTAAATCTAGGGAGAAGGGTAGCCAAAGAGCCAGAAATCCATATTTTAAATAGATTGATAAGGGGAAGGGTGTTGTTCGAATTAGATTGATGAAATATGTAAGCTGAGGCAGGCATCAGGTAGTCTGTAAGCCCTGCAGTACCAAACCAACGGGGAGCAGGGGAAGGAAATTGCAGCCGGGATCTGGGGGCATATAAGCAAGGGCTTTTTGCCCTATTAGGTGTAGGCACCTACCTTTAGGTAGAACATGCGATCTTGCAAAATCGTTATTAAAATATGCTTTGCTGAGAGATCCTGCCTGGGCCTATTATATTTGCAAGGTAATTGTTTCCTACACTGGCAGCCCCCTAAGTTGTTTGGACAGAGTCTCTTTCACTCCAGCAAATATTTAAAGCATTAAAAAAAGACTTTTGCTTGACACAGAACACTAACAGAAATACGCCTTCAGTAATGTGACCTAAACATTTGTTTTTCACATTCACTATTGCTTCCTGAGCACTTCAGATATTAAAGTAACGTTTTCCAGTGTAAGACATATACTCTGCCATTGGAAGAAGTGGTAAGGAGCAATAAACACTGTACAATTATTTGATCTGACTTTAAATCCTTTTCAACAATAGGATACACACAGCACTCCATCTGCAGCACTGTCTTTTCAAAGTTACCATACTACAGCATTAGTGAGTCACTACACAACTGCTGCAGTAGGCTGCTGGAAATTCCATGGCTTGATAAACCTGTCAGTTGAACTACTGGTCCAGATTTTGGTTGCACGTTGTTAGAGTGAGAGCTTAAAGAAAATAACAGTACAACAGAATTATGAACGACCTCAATTTGCTTGATTTCAAAATCACAGCACAGATTGTACTGTAGGATGGGAGCAGTTTGATATAAACCAAAGAAAACCACTAACATTTGGTTTCTAAAAAGAATGCTTTAGACTACTAACACAAACTACACCAGCTTTCCCAACATTTGATTACATAAGCCAAACAGTAAGTCAAGAGGTATATCATGAAGAAGTTGAAGTCCAACAACCACAGATACCCAAAAACCCCTGTGTTTCGTCATGTCTTCCGAATGATATGAATAACTATCACCTGTCCTTGCAAAATGAGGTGCAACAAGCCTATTGCTGCAAAAATGTGCAGGCTTATGACAAGGAGAGGGGGAAGTTAAGTACTGACCAATCAGCTAACCAGAAGTATTAGGAGGGAGATCTCTATTTTGCATAAACTGCAATTTGAACTTCTGTGACCTTTCATCCAATGCACATGCTTAATTCCCTTATATATATTAATTTTTCCACCCTGCCTAGAGTGAGATATAATGAATATACAATACATGTAAACCCATGTTCTGTGCCGCAGGTTGTTGGTAGGCATGTCGGAAAGTTGTAACCTCTGACTATAGGGAAAGGAGGAGTGATCTTGTGGCTAGGAGACTATGATATAAGAGTTTTTAATCCATGTATTGAGAGACACCACACAGACCGGTCTTGTGGACTCACTGATGCCCCTAGTGGACTCTCCCTTTATTTGAATAAAGTGACCTCTTCTATTCCTGTTTCCTTTTCTGAACATTTACCTCTAGCGAAACAAATTTCCATAAATGAACAAATTTCAGAGACAGTTACTGCAATGGTTAGTTACCAAACAGAGGGCCTCTAGCAAATACTTTTGTTGGCAGCAACGCACAAAACAGCCAGGCCCGAAGTGAACAATGGATTTCCACAGCAACATGAAAGCTGTTCACCTTATTCAGAAACACCATCCTCACTACCCAAGGTGAATTTCTTATGATCTCTGTGACTGAAGACCTTGTAGTTGTTGCTACTGGGGAAAAAAAAAAAAAGAAAATTAAGTTTTCTGGAATAAAAATGTTTCATTATACATATTGGTGTGCTCCTGCATTGAAGATCGTATTCCTCATGAGCTTAAAAGTCTCATCAATTTCAACCAGAAAGCCTGTAGATACCATGCTCTAAAAGGACTAACAAGGTTAGGTGTCAATACTGCTCACAAAGGGAGTCAAGTGCTATTTCTTGCTCATATCGTTTGCTAGTTCCGACTGACAAAACATTGTTGTCAGGTCATCCATGAGTGACAGAGCCCATAATCTGGCCTTCATTATTTCTTACTAGGCAAAATAAAGAAAGAAGGCATTTTGAGTTCTGGGTGAATTTTGCTTGCAGTCAAAAAAAATCTTTGTATGCCCCAAATGACTATATTTGATAAGGAAATGAAGACACACAGAGAACCCAATTGTGCAACCTTTCATAAATCAGCATGCTTTCAGAATCACTCCCTCCAAGAAAAAATGGTACAACTAATGAAGTTAATTATCAAGGTATATGGATAAGCACTTATACACACAAGAGGGTATTTGCCTGGTTTTCAGTGCAGCATAACCACGATCGACACCAAGCTACACAAAGTCTACTATGTGAGACTAGGCTAGCTGAGGGTTACATATCTTACAACATTCATTAGGAGGTTTTAAAAGTTCATCTACAAAGAAGATGCCAGAGCAAGGCTTGAAAAGTTAGGAGAGAGTAAGCTAGTTGCAGCAACAAGCTCATGACACACTTCAGTTATACATGAATATACTTCTCTCCTTTACCAGCCTTCAGGGAATGAGGTGTGTAGATTACAAAAAAGCTGGATTTGTCAAAGAAGCAGATGCAGAGCAGCAAGATTAGGACTCAGACTTGGCAGACAGTGCAGAGACTTGCAGCAAGAAGGATCATGACATGAAGAGATCATAAAAAGACCAGTATGTTTCAGCTTAGAGAAGAGGTAACTAAGGGACATGACACTTAAGCCTAAAAACATTTGTGTGATGAAAATAAGTATTAAACTCTACTCAGTCAAAGTCAATACCAAAGTCAAACTACTTATCTTCCTACAGCGGTTTGGCAACTTCAGCAGTCTTGAGTAAAATCCTCAACGTCCACAAGTAGGGACTGCAAACTGTACCTTTCTCCAGCCATTGGCTCACCTGGTTTACTCAAAACATTAATTGTACAGAGTGCCAACCCCAGAGCAGCTATGTTACCACTGGAAATCCTGAGTCATGCACAAGTTACTGTTTCATTTATATTTATCTCTGCTTGCCAGCATGAAGACTGAGAAATCAGATCAGTTGCATCATGTCTTCTCTGTTCCTGCTAGCTTGTTGCAGCAGAAGTATTCACCTGCTAAGCTAGTAAAGCAGTTTTAAGCAGAAGACTGAAGTATTTGGACTGCCTTGTTTTGCAAGCACAAAGAAACAGATAATTATGGATTATTTTTTTTTCTTTAAAAAATACCATTCTAAGGATGTTTCTGTGCATGGCAAAGCCGAGTGCTCTGTCTGGATTCCAACGAACAAAGCACACTGTGAGGTACATTACTTCCATAGTAGTTTTGCTTTGTAGCTGTGAGGAACTACTTGCAACTGGACAATCTACATTCCTCTGCACATTTAATAGCACTCTTAAGGTAAATGGGAAATTCTGTGTTTTCTAACCATTTTTCACGCCTGCTAATTAAAAGCTGATGAGCTGCTAAGCAACTTGAGGACAAATGACAAACCTGTGTCACATTTATTCCTCCATGGGGAAAGGCAAAGGGAAGGAAGAAAGTGCATGTATACACAAGCCTAAGTGTGTGTACAGGAGACTAATCCATTCAATCGCTATATTTTCTAGCAAAGTTGTTACGTATTTTCTGGTTTGCCTGTTCCCAAGGGGATGCAATTTTAGATGCATGACTTTTTGAAAAATAACGGAAAGATTCTAGTGCTTAACTTTCTTCAGAGGTCATCGTCACGCATGCCCAGTTCCAGCTCAAGAGGTTTGCTAGCAAGTGAGGGACAGAAAATCGATAAAGCAGAAGCCAAAGGAAAATAAAGGATCCTGTTCAACATGATACAAACACTCTCACTAAACATAACAACTCTTTCAGAACAGAACCTCCTTATTTGACAAAAACAAGAGGAAGGGAGGGCATGGTGTTCATTTGGACACAATAAGAAAAATTAAATATGAGCAATTTTATATCCCAACTGAAGTCAGCAATACCCTTTAATCAATTGTCTAAAGTATTAGCTCACTGATTTCACCTTTCACAGATGAAAAAAAATAGTATCTCAGCTGAGAATAAGCAGAAGTTTTTGAAAATACTGTAAATGTTTTGAAATTCCAGATAAGTCTTCTACAGGCTCTAAAGCAGAATCACATTACAAATGAGAAGTGAATTTCAGGAAATGGCTGAACTACTATAGCTCGCACAACATCAGTTTCAAGCCCGCTGTGTTTATGACAGTGTAAAAACATCTACATTTTCTCCTGCACTCCTAACTCAGCTACACAGGACACTCAGCATTGAGAAGGATCATTCATCATTTTATTTTTGTCACCTGCTTCAAAACAAAAGTTGCTGTTGCACTCAGCACCAGCTGCTTTTTCCCCAACTTTGACATTATTGTTTCAGTTGGTCTCAAATGCAATTAGCAATCAAACATTCAGAAGCAACTGGATCTGCAATGAGCAGAGGGCTACAAAGACGATCAGGGGACTGGCGCATCTTTCTTACATGGAAAGGCTATGGGAGCTCGGTATCTTTAGCCTGGAGAAGAGAAGACTAAGCGGGTATCTCATCAATGCTTATAAGTATCTTAAGGGTGGGTGTCAAGATGATGGAACCAGACTCTTTTCAGTGGTGCCCAACAATAGGATGAGGGGCAATGGGCACAGATTGAAGCACAGGAGGTTCCATCTAGACATGAGGAGAAACTTCTTTACTTTTAGGGTGACAGACCACTGGAACAGGCTGCCCAAGGAGTTTCTGGAGACATTCAAAACCTGCCTGGACACATTCTTGTGTGATGTCCTCTGGGGGAACCTGCCTTAGCAGGTGGGTTGGACTAGATGATCTCCAGAGGTCACTTCCAACCTCAACCATTCTGTGATTCCGTGATTACCAGCTAACAGAACAGAAGAATAAATGTGAGTAAAGCCTTCATAAGTACCTGCTAGCAGGTAATTGTGTTCCTAAAGCAAACTTTGGAAAGACAACCTAGTGGCTACAGGAAGGTCTTGTCCTTCTGCCAACACCCGTGCCATCTTTCTGACTGTAACTGTCTGCAGGACCAGGTAGTATGAATAAGAGCTCCTTCAACCCAGGTAATTTAAAAAATAATGCTGGTTCACTACTTCTTTCACAGTCAAACTTACAAGCTATACAGATGGTGTGCCAGGTGGCCAGCAGGTAAGCCAGCAGCAGAGAGACTATATGGGCCCATGTGAGTGTACTTGTAACCTCATCAGACTTTCACTTCAAAGATAAAAATTCTCATGCTAACCCTCCCACCCACTACCAGTTTCAACAGGTGAGATGCTACAGATTCTTTCTGAAATAGCTTTAAGAACATATATAACAAGGAAGGAAAGGCAATATTGGATGTTTTTCTTAAGGTGTCCACACAATGTGCCTGTGGAGTCTGACAGAAGTTTTCAAAATAATCAGGAAGTGACCCGCTACTTTCAAATTCTGTAAGTAACTCTCATGAGATCTGTCCAAACATCAGCATAGAGATTGGGGGGAAAAGATTATGTACCATGGAAGAAAGAAATACAAGCTGTCTACTGCTTTGTACGAAAGACCAGAAATTACACTTTTCACTCCAAAATACATTAGACTGCTATCAGAATGCTTGTGCTGCCCCACAAAGATAATAGTTCAAAAATTCCTCAGATAAATTAAACAAAAACTTCTTTGGACTAAAACTGTACATGCAATAAAATGGACAAGTCACAGGCAAAAAAAGTCCTGCAGTATTATAGTGAAGTTTGACATAAATCCTAAAAGAAATAAAAGATAATTTTTGTGAATCATAAAAAAATATTTTTCTTAGTGCAGCAACTACAGACTATATGCTGAGGATCCAGTATATAACACTGGAGTCATGACCTTTATATGACAAGAACTCAGATATTCTCTATCTCAAAGCACTTCAACTTCAGGCACCATCATATGTTAACAGTCTCTGCTTTAAACAACAACTATTTTATGACTTCAAAAGAAGAGTCACAAGAGTAGGCCCCCCCAGCATTCTGTTCAAGAAAGATTGACTACACAGATGGCTACGGTTGATGTAGTTTTCCTTCAATGGTGAATAAATTTAAATTTAAAAATAAATTAAATAATCAAAAGGTAAATAAATTTTTAAGCAGCATTTAAAGAGGACAGAAAAACTGACATATAAGAAGGACCTACTAGTATGCACAATTTAGAAATAAAATCGTAATAGTTTGAGGAAAAGTATAATGAACAAAGCATTTGTTTACTTCTTTATGAAACCTGAAATAAAACTACACTTCCAGTTCATTAACAGGAGTTTAACTATACCCCTAAAATTGATTAATGATGCTTAACTGAGAAGGAAGAAACGCAGTTTGAAATGAAAAAATTCAAATAGACCCTTTTCCCCTTCCCTTTTACCATTCTTCTTTCAACCTCCTTCTTTCTATTCTTACAGTATCTTTCTGAATTCTCCACCAAAAAGCTGTTCCTAAATACCTTAGAGTTTCTTCAGCAGTCACCACAAAGAACAAATGCTTTTATCATGACAGCACCTTCTGCAAAGCTAGATCTCATTATATGGTAACTTCTGGCCCTGTTGTCAAGACTAAAGTAATACATTTCAGTACACAACACTTAGAACAATTTATTTGAAACTTAATTCCCTGAAGAACTTTGCAGTCTCACTAAAATCACAGTTTTGAGTTCTCACTGAAGGGAAAAATAATTCAAAACACCCCGCTGTTCCATGAAGGTATACAATCCAAAACAAACATATCTAGTTCAGAGAAAGCAAAGGGCACAATCCACCAAAACTATCACACAGTCCAACCGCTATAGCATTGCCTTCCGGGAGTTATGTTTTTAGTGAAATAGTCCAAAAGTTGTCATTAATGTCAGGCACTTCAAAGGCATTAAAATCTATAAAACTGACACCAATGTACTCAGCCAGAAGAAAAGGCTCAAGGCACTTAGCATGCTGAGGACTACTCGCACCCTTGCAATACAGAGTTCCAGCTGTACTGGTGGTACCAAGTTACTAAACCTAAACAGTCATCCTCATCATCACTGGCAGGCAGGCTCTGAAATCATGACAGTGATATTTAGTCAGCCACAGCCTACCTTCTGACAAACAAGTAACCAAGCACAATTTTTCTGCCTCGTCTCCCTCCTGTGAAATGACAGGTTAATCATCCAGCAATTCCCCAAACTACCTGGGAAGGCAGGGGGAAGTGCCACCAGTCTAAGCAGCCTACCTCTCTACTTACTCCCCCAAGGTTTCCTTGTGCTGTCACATTCTGGCTTGCGCTCCTTACAAGATAACCTTGCAGGCAAGTTTTTAATACTGAGCACCTTGTGTTATACTGCAATACTAAAACAAAAATACACGCGTACATGAGCTGCCATTATTAAAGTAGAGTATTACAACTCAAACTAAGACAGCAGTTAAAGCTTTTCTGTTTTTTAACAAGGTTTTGAATAGCATTAACACAACAGACAGCACCAATAATCTAATTCCATAGTAGTCTACATGCTGTTGGAAGGAGGAAAAGTTTCAAAGAGAAAAACTGAAAAATCACAATTCAGGACAGAGTTTAGTTACATGAAAGGCATAGACATAAATCATATTAGCCTGCTGCAGAAATTTGTGATGAAAACACATGACAGAGTTAGATACCAATATGAAAGTCGGTGATTAGACAGGGAAGAATTATAGAATCATATAGTCATTCTGGTGGAAAAAGACCCTCAAGATCTTTGAGTCCAACCAAAACTTAACTCTAGCACTAAACCATGTCCCTAAGAACCTCGTCTACACATCTTTTAAACACCTCCAGGGATGGTGACTCCACCACTTTCCTGGTCAGCCTGTTCCAATGCCTGACAATCCTGTCCATGAAGCATTTTTTCCTTATTTCCAATGTAAACCTCCTCTGGTGCAATTTAAGGTAATTTCCTCTTGTCCTGTCCCTTGCTACTTGGGAGAAGAGACCAACACCCTCCAAGCTACAACCAGGCTCTTCTTGGTGACAACCAATGATAGGACAAGGGGTAATGGGTACAAACTGGAACACAGGAGGTTCCACTTAAATATGAGAAGAAACTTCTTCACAGTGAGAGTAACAGAACACTGGAACAGGCTGCCCAGGGGGGTTGTGGAGTTTCCTTCTCTGGAGACATTAAAAACCTGCCTGGACACATTCCTATGTAACCTCATCTATATGTTCCTGGTCCGGCAGGGGGATTGGACTAGATGATCTTTCGAGGTCCTTTCCAATCCCTAACATTCTGTGATTCTGGTAGTTGTAGAGAGTGATAAGCAGAACTTGCCTTTAATAAACCTGTTCTGACTGGACCTGATCACTTGGTTGTCTTGTGCGGTGTGATGGCATTCAGGATGATTTGTTCCATAACCTTCGCTCACACTGTTTCCCTTGGATTATTAGCTCTTCATTCTGGTGCCCATCCCTGTCTTCCAGCTCAGGGGGCTGGGTACCTGGAACACAACTGTTCTTACTATTAACAACTGGAGGCAAAGAAGGCATTTAGTACTCCAGACTTTCCCTCATCCTCTGTCACTATGTTGCCCACTGCATCCACCAGAGGATGGAGATTTTCCTTAGCCCTGCTTTTGTTGCTGATATATTTATAGAAACATTTCCTCTTGCCTTTAACAGCAGTAGCCAGGCTTCGCTGCAGTAGGGCTTTGGCCCTTCTAATTTTCGCCCTGCTTAACTTCATAGCATCCTTCTAGTCCTCTTGAGTAGATTTCCCCTTCTTCCAAAGGTTATAAATTCTCCTTTTATTGCTAAGTTCCAGCTGCAGCTTTCTATTCAGCTGGGCTGGCCTTCTTCCCTGCCGGCTCGCCTTTCGGCACATGGGGACAGCCTGCTCCTACGCCTCTAATATTTCCTTCTTGAAGAGAGACCAACCTTCTTGCACTCCTTTGTCCATCAGCACTGCCTCCCAAGGGACTCTGTCAACCAGCCTTCTGAACAGATCAAAGTCTCCCCTTCAGAAGTCCAAGGTATGAATGAGTTCTGCTGACTGCCCTCCTTACTTCTTCAAGAATAGAAAACTCAATAATTTCATTATCATTATGCGCAAAGCGACCTCCAACCTACATGTTGCCCATGAGTCCTTCTCTATTCACAAAAAATAGATCCAGTGGGGCTCCTTCCCTAGTTGTCTCACTAACCAGCTGTGTCAGGAAGTTGTCTTCCATGCACTCCAGGAGCCCCCTGGACTGTTCCTCTCTGCTGTGTTGTATGTCCAGCAGACATCTGGTAGGTTGAAATCCCTCACAAGAACAAGGGCTAGTGATCAAGAGACTTCTTCCAGTTGCCTGAAAAGTTTTTCACCTGCCTCTTCATCCTGGTTGGGTGGTCTGTAATGGACTCCTACCAGGATGTCTACCTTGTTGCCCTTGATTCTCATCCATAGACAGTCTATCATCACCCTCACCAAGCTCTATACAGTCAAAACCCTCCCTAACATACATGGCTACCTCAACTCATCTCCTTCCTTGCCTGTCCCTTCTGAAGAGTTTACAGTCATCTAATGTAGCACTCCAGTTGTGAGAGTCATTCCACTGTGTTTCTGTGATGGCAACTATATTGTCGTTTTTCTGCCGCACAAGGGCTTCCAGCTCTCCCTGTTTGTTGCCCATGCTGCGAGCATCCGTATAGATGCACTTCAGCTGGGCCATTGATTCTGCCACCCTTTTCTGGTGAGAAGTCCTAATCTGTGGCCATCCTCAAGTGCTTCCACAGTTTCTAACACATCTATAACCCTTGTATCTCTTCTACTGCACGGCTCTCCACCCCCTCCCTTCACTGGGACAGCAGACCAAAGAGCTCTTCAAATGCTTCCCTCAAATGCTGGCATGCTGCCCTTGTCTCTGAAAACTACAGAAAAGATAAATCAGTAGAAAAAGCAAAACATCGAGGGGCATAAGTTACCCAGATAGATCTTTGATACAAGAGGAACTGGAGAAAGCACAAAGTGTGTCTGGCATGAGATAAAGATTGTAACAATTATATTATTAAATAATATTATATAACAAAATTTATAACAACTTATAACAATTTCTGGATAATCACTGATCACAATATTTAACCTGCAGTTACCTAAGTTACACACAATGTTTTAAAAGTAAGATTTTCCAGAGGCTAGAAACTGCTGATGTTGCCCACAGGAGAAAAACAAGTGGGATAAAAAGGTCAGGTAACTGCCTTAACACTGTGGAGCTGAACTGTGTTCTTTTCTCACACAGAACTGAGAAACAGAAAAGCTATACTATGTTTGTATGGCTATAGCAAAAACTAAGCCACAGCACAGAAGTTTTTTGAGCATTATTTGAAGCTCAAGTGGTTCAGTACCACACATATTACTGTTCAATTTTTTGTCTTAACCCCAAATGTGCCAGAATTCTTTGCTACTGTGACTAGATCTGCTGTCCCATCTAATATGAGTAGCAAAATGTCCATTTCTCCCACTGCAGTGCTTTTCATTTTATTTCTTTCATTCATCCTCCTTTCAGCCTGGGTGTTACTGACCACCTGAGGCATATTGCCAAATAATACAAGATGGATAACATGAAGTTAACATCCAGGCAGTAACCTAGGCCAACAAGCATGCTAATGATAATCTACATCTCACTGAAGACTTCTTTTTAATAGAAAGTATTAATGCTATCCAGACAGGACACTTCAGCTTCCCCTTCCATCAGAAGACTCAAATATTCATTCAGGTTTTAAGGTGGACAGCAACCAGGTGTCATTTATCAGAAAACTCAGAAAGCTTATTTGGGAAACACGAAGGACGTGGTTGCCACATTGATTAATTACAGCCTCTCCCCAGGGTGAATCCTTTTGCCTTTCTTCTTCCCACCAGCTCAAATGCAGATGCAAGATATGAATTCTGCCTCCAGCATTTTCACTACTGCAAAAGCCCACAAGGACTCCACCCATGCTTCTTTTGTGACACTGCCTCAATGACCAGTCAATATATTCACAAGAACATTGTCAGAACATAGTTTACTTTGCCTCTAAAAAACAAAGTTCTTGGAGAAGGGAGACTCCCCACAGCGTGCCACCACCACATCCAGTCATATTCAGGAGACTTTTCCTCAATAGCATTGCTTGAACCTTATTCAAGAAATTTACACAGCTCTCAGGATAATTACTGCATGGAAAGGATTATTTTGTTCTCTGTTTAAAAGACAAACAAAGGAGACTTGAGACATACTTTTTGGTGTGGCTAATTTTAAGGAAGCAGCAAGCTGATTTAGCTAGTGGACAGAACCCAAACTTCCCAAGCAGGTGCAAAAAGACACGCTAAAATCAGAATACAGCAAACAGCTGGGAGCACTCCTTGCAGGAAACTGCTAGATTTGTGCCAGCATTTTAAAATCTTGCAATCTCCATGCAGCTCTAGTGAAATTACAGCTTTGTACACTCTGGCTTGACAGCAAGATTACAGAGAAGAGGCAATCCCAGCAGTGGAATGTGGAGTTGACACATTCCCAGAAAGCAGGGAAAGGAGGGATCAGTAGATTCATGTCACCTTGAAGACACAGTAAGGGGTTACTATAAAAGATTCCTAATTATTCATAACTATTAAAATCAAGGCTGTTGACCAGAAATCTAGTTACTTACCATTTTAAAGTGGAAACATGATTTAAGTAAATTCATAAGTAAAAGCAGGGAGATGGGCAAAAAATATCTGCAAGGAGATGAAAAGACAGAATCACGAGTGAAGTCAGAGGGAGATACCTCTGCTACAGACCTCTGTCCCACTTGCCAGGCTAATGCCTCCATGATTCCAGAATATCCTCAGGACATACTCTGTTCAGGAGCAGACAGAGTAGCATGCTGTCAGTAAAGCAAAAGCAGGAGACATGTCCCAGCCCGTTCCACACAGACATACAATGATGCTGGATGAAGTGTGGGTAGAACTGTTCAATAAAGAAGTGCTTATCCCCATCTGTCTATAATGGCTCTGCAATACTAGACAAGGACTGAAAAGTTTCAAAGCAATCCTCGTTTTCTCGTCTGTTAAGATCAGTAACAGACACGACTTGGGGTCAAATGGAAGATTACAACGTGATTTAACAGAATTATGACATGATTTAGCAGAATTATGACATGATTTAAAAATAGCAAGTGAGGGGCAAGTAGAGTAACAGATGAAATTCAGTGCTAGTAACTACAAAAGAAGACACATAGAGAAAAATAATCCCAGCTACAATTGTGGACCACGAGCTTCCTTTTGTTTCCACCTCTTAAGTGGAAATGGTCTCTTTGCAAAGCTTCTGATAGAATTAACAGATGACCATTCTGAATTAGCAGAAAAAAACACATACTGAAAATGCTGTACACCTCAGGGTTTGCTAGTGCTTTGAAAACTGAGTTCTTCAAAGCCTGTAATCAAAGTCAGAGAACTGTGAGAAAGTAGAGCGGGGTGGGGAGGCAGGGGGAAGACACCATATAGACCTGGACTCTTCAGCTGAGAACTCAGATGACTGAGTGAACATCATGAGTGCCACAGAAAAGGTGGACAAAGAAAAGTTACTCACTGTGCCTCAAAAGAAGTCCAGTCCACTGAATAAAATGCACCTGATACAACTTCCAGTTCACAAGATCCCTGACCAGGACCTTCTGAAGCTTGGGTAATATAATGGGAAGTATTACTTAGTTTGTGCCTCACCCAAACTCCATTCTTAAGCATTTACTGAGGGCCACATGCAGCAACTGGGTACAATCTAGACTGACCTAGGACTAACCTGTATCTGACAATGTAAGAACAATTTGTTTCAAAAACACTGTCCACCTTCCACAAACAACCCTCCAGACTTTTAAGTCAAATTATAGATAGGTTCTAGGTGTAGGAAAGCACTTCAGTACTTTTCTGTGGCCTGAGTAAAGCTGCAAGACACAACAGGACATCGTTAGCCGGTCTGACACCAGATACCTATCAGTGTAAGAAACCCATTAACAAGACGTCATGTGGCTTACTGGACATAAGCAGTTTTCCATAGCCCTAGCAGTCCTGTCACAGACTGGTAAGTGCTTGAACAGAGCAAAAGAAACCTCCTGGCACCAGGTCAGACAGAATATATATGACACTTCTTCTCCACTTTGAAAGTAGTCTGCTTGATTACCAGTTTTTCTTTTTGCACTGTGCATTTGCAGCACTGTGCAAAATACAGCCTCTCAGAGCACAACAGCAATATAAGTAAAAAGATTCTGCCCCATGAAATAATGAATGCTACTTTCTGGTTCAGAAGCCACGTACCAAGCCTATGATTTTCCTGGAACATGACCATGGGTCAGATGTTGATTTCTAGCAAGATACAAGGTCTGAGGAAATTCTGAACTTTCTTTAGATTGCTCAACACACATATCACAGACCCTTCCGTACTCAGGTGCCCAGAAACTGAAACTAGAAGAAAGAACAGCTGATAAGGTTAGACAAGAAAGAAGCAAATAGTAAACAAAATATTACATACATCCTCTGGAAATGTCTTTGTTTCTCTTCCTCCTCAAGACAGCCAGAGATGATGGATGGTAAGATGAGCTGGAATGTAGGGGAACATTATTAGGAGTTAGGATTTAAGTAGCAAGGAAATAAACAAGGGTATGTGCAGCCAAGACTAAACAATGGGAAAAACTGAACTGGAGAGAACACCTCCCAGACACAAGCTCTACCCGGGGACTGTCCAGTGTTAAAAGATTTGCACTTCCACCAATAGTGGGATATTACAATTGGTTCAAAGTATCCTCTAAGAACCCAATATAGAGCAGCAACTGAAATATGTATTCTCAATACAGGCATCTCAGTTTCTCAATACAGGCATCTTAATTCTGGTGTTTCAGAAGCCATCAGAAAGATTGGAAGACCCTGCTTAATGCTCCCAATAGTCCTACATATAGGCTTCCTTTCAAGAGCTACTTTGAGAGAGAAAAGCACAATCCAGATTATATAACTCAATTAATATCAGCAGCCTGTTTCAATAAGCCATCTACTGTTAGTTCTCCTATAGTCAAATGACTAGACTATGCTCTGGATTTCTAGACACAAATCGTCACTTGTCTAAATGACAATGTTTTCTATGTTATTTTCGTAACAGAGGCAGCATCTTAGGATGGGAAACTCTCCTGTTTTTTACAGGAAATTGTTTCTCACCAATACTGGCAACCATACTACAAAGTTTATGAGAATGAACTCTAAGATGAAAATAACTGTGATGCTAAAAGATTTTTAATTAACAGTTCAGTTGGGAAAAACCAAAAAGAAGTGCAGTCAGGTGTTTAGTTCCGTAGGACAGGTAGGACAGGGCTAATACACTTCTGTGAAATTATAACATGCTCCTGGATGATAAAGGTACTTCAGATTTTCTGGTTTTTATTTGATAAGAAATAATATTAATCATATGCCTTGAACATAGTTTACATCATAATTTTCCTGTGTGTACCATACAAGAGGCAAAAAGCACCAAAAATGTAAAAGTACAGTAAGCACAGGCGGACAGCACTGGGGCTACATGAGCAAACCATACAGCAGAGCCTTGTAAAAATTACATTCAGCAGCTGAAGTTGGTGTCTACCAGCCTGCAAGCTTGTGCTTTGCACTACTACTTGGAGTTAGGTGGGAAGAATCACTACCCTCAAAATGAGAAGCCTCTAGCTTCAATCTCCTGAATAGTGAGGATTACTCAGAACTGCAGGTAGAGTGGAAACGAAGCTATTCTTTTTGACTAATGAACGAACTTTATGACACAAGTTCAAAGATATATCTGCACATTGAGGCCACTGCATCTGCAAAATTTTTAAATCACTTTGCATTACTGTAAAGCTGCACACAAAAGAAAATAAAACCTTTCCTTCCTAAAATCCTAAGTTATTCTATCTCCCCCTCCCAAGTTCCCAGGTGTATGTTCCTTCATCATTGATGCCACCTCTACCAGTAGCTCCAGTTGGGGACTTTTTGAACAGCCAAAAATATAAATAAATCAATGCCATCACTGCTTACCTTTACAAAGCATTTATTTACTGTGTGGGTCTGTCCAAAATTTAATCCATTTATCTTAATAGCCCCCTAAAGACTACCAAAATAGATTACTAGTTAGAGTAATCTTTCAGATTACTGGGGGGAAAAAAAAAAAGATCTCTACGTTCAACGTTTTAATAGCTGGCAGCCCTCTCTGTCAGTGCTCCTAGCAATGTGTCCAACAGGTACAATGTACGAAGAGAGGCAGAAACAAATATCACCTAGAAGTTATTAAACAGATTGTAACCTCTTTGATTTCATTTCATGATCTTGTGATAGGGCAGCACTGAGGGAAACACTTCCAGGTCTGCCACACACTGCAGGTACACATCTGTAAGAACACTCAGTGAAACCGGACAAGGGATTTACCTCAGTTAACACTTTATGCTAGTGTTGAACTGCAGCAGTTCTTTCATCCAGCAAGGTGGTTATAAGCCAGGTGATAATGGGCAGCTTTTTCTGCTATTCCAGATGCAGCTTAAGTGTGCATGAAGCTATGACCTTAGAAACACAGTTTTTAGGACATTCCTTATATTGTTTCTACATAGCTAATAAGAGGCAAATGCCTGATTCAGAGCTTAATGACATGAAATAGAGAAAACAAACATACACACACAAACCAAACGCCTTATGAACTCTGAAAAGACCAAAGCTGTCCTATGCAACCAGTGCCAGCCACCCCCACAAAACCCACAAACCAAATCAGCTCTTGCAGCCATGTCCTAATATCACCCTCCTCCTCTCTTTTGCCACAAAGGTCTCACAGCCTCACAAACAATACAGAGCCCGCCCAGTGTTGAAACACTTCTAGAAATGGATGCAGATGGTGTTCTTTACTCTGAAGAGACTGTGCCTCATGGTAAAGGCTTCCTGGAGGGACTACCTACCTAAGAGTTCATGAAAAGGACCCACATCCACTCACTCCAGTGAAAAACTGATCCCTTTAAACACTTAATAGAATTTTCTTCAATCCATACTGATGTCTTGAATAAGCCACAGCACTATGAAGAGGCTCAAAATGGGTCACCTTTCACCACAGTACAACATAGACGGGTCACCTAGAGCAACACCTCACAAGAGTTCTTAATCATTTTGTCTTGGTACACAAACCAAATGCAACTCAAAAAGAAGCACTTCCTTATAAGCACACAGACAGAAGCCATTTCCCTTTCCCCCTTACTTGTAAACCACGTGCACTCTTCTAGAGACATGTTTTCACTGATGAGCACAGTTTATTACTCTCTGTTCCTGCCAACAACCTTGCTGACCTCTGTCCTTACATGAAAATACACAACAAAGTTCCCTCTGTCCTTGTGTTGCATGTGACTGCTTTCTGAAGCTTACTTTGAACATCACAGCCACGGACATTTGCCTGTAACACAAGTATTAGACAGATGTAACCCACTTAAAAGATTCTTGCAAAAACACACACAAAAATCTAGATACTGCATTTATTATAAAATAGACAAAATGCAGCAATTCTATCAAATGACAGAGCAGCAGGTCACTCATATTTAGATTTTGCTGCAAATCGCACATCAGTCTGAACACTCCATTTATACAGCTGGATTATTACTGCATTTTTGTTAGTCCTGAAAAAAAAAAAAAAAAAGGAAAAAAAAAACACAAAGCAAAACAGCACCAGAACAACCACAACAAAAAACCCCACAAGTTTCTGGAAGCCTTCTGAGTAAAGTTAAATATTTGAAGCCACCACAATTTAAGCAAAAGACACAATATATAAATCTCTCTTGCATCAAAAGGTTTTGGTTTAGGATTTACGATTCCAGACTTTTCCCCCATGACAAACTTAGAGTAGTTGAAGATTTCTGACTAGTGAGTAACCTAGAGAATATCAGTAGGATTGACAGATCCTTCTGTATATATGCATTTCTTTATTCAAAACAATGGCTTCTCTGTACATTATCTGCAATTTTAGATCCAAGGTATAAGAAAAGAAATCCAGAAAAAGTGTACATTTGGGATCAACTACATTACCCTTTTCAGCTATACAAGTCTTCTAGGCAGCAAACTGCTTAAGTTATAAGTAATCACACACACAAAAAATAAAAGGTGTTGAGTTCACTTTGCTCCCTTACATTAGCTTTTTCACTCAGTTCTTCATACACTTCACCTTGCCGCAGGACACCATATGGAAAGTAGTTGTGTTTTTCTTCTTGAAGGACCTTTCTTGGAGTTGTGACAAAATTACGAGCTCAAATGCCTTGTGTAGTCAAAGGATAAGCACATACAGATAGGCAATGTTTGTCTGCATTGGTTATCTATGTAAATAATTCCAGATCCCTTTATTTCAGGCCATGTTGTACTGGGTTTTCACAGCAAGGTTTTGGCAGCAGGGGGCTATGTGAGAAATGGCTTTGGTAATATACTGAGCTTTTAATGGATTTAACTTCCGTAGAGGTGACTTGTGAGCAGCAGAACTGACTCTGCACGGGGGGTAACAAAGCTTAAAAATAATAATTTTACTCTTTTATTAAAGAATGACTTTTTTTAATTGAATGTCTTCGTAGCTTTAATATTCTTGGGCTTTTTTTTTCCTCTCTCTCTCCATTTTTATTTAAATCCTTATGTCTGTCATGAGTCACCTTTCTGAAGGCGGGACTGAACCACCTTCACGCTCGCGTGCCACAGGGACCTGCCAAAGCTTGTCTATAATCAACAGTCAAATGTACAGATCCTGTACATGGGAAGGAGTCACCTCAGTAGGAAATCGATTAGCACGTCTGTACATTTGCTTAGGAGCTGTGAGGCTGAATGGTGAAAGGAGAAAATGCCAGAAGCTTCCCTATGGCCAACAGAGCCAATGACAGCCAGCACCAAGACAGACCTGCTGCTGGCCAAAGCTGAGCCCATCAGCGACGGTGGTAACACATCTGTGAAAAACATACTTAAGAAGGGATAAAAATGGCTGTGCAACAGCAGCCAAGAGAGAAGACTCAAACAACTCTGCAGACACCAATGCCAGTGAAGAAGGAGGGGGAGGAGGTGCTACAGGTATCAGAACAGGGAGTTCGTTGCAGCCCATGGTGCAGAACGCAGCGAGGCCAGCGATCCCCTGGCAGTCCATGCAGGTCCACAGTGGAGCACAGATCCACCTGCAGCCCATGGGGACCCCATGCCAGACCAGATGGATGTGCCTGAAGGAGGCTGTGATGCCACGGAGAGTCCATACTGGAGCAGGCTCCTGGCAGGACTTGCAGACACACGGAAAAAGGAGCCCATGCTGCAGCAGGTTTCCTGGCAGGGGATCCATGCTGGAGCTGTCCATTTCTGAAGGAGCACACCCTGTGGAAGGGTCCCATGCTGAAGCAGTTTGTAAAGAACTGCAGCCCAGAGGAAGGACTCATGTTGGAGAAGTTCATGGAGAACTGAATCGTGTGGGACCTCCCACTAGAGCCAGGGAAGAACATGAAGAGGAAGAAGCAGCAAAGACAACTTGTAATGAAGTGACTGCAAGCCCCATTCCACATTCCTCTGTGTTACATAGCTGGAGAAGGTAGAGAAGTCCAGAGTGAAGTTGAGCACAGAAAGAAGGGAGGGGTGAGGGAAAGATGTTTTAAGATTTGATTTTTCATTATCCCACTCTGACTTTTGATTGTCAATGAATTAATTTCCCCAAGCTGAATATGTTCTGCCTATGACTGTACTTTCTGTGTAATCTCCCTGTCTTTATCTCACCCCATATGCCTTTTGTAATATTTTCTTCCCCCTGTCCAGCTGAGGACAGGGAGTGAAAAAGTGGCTCAGCAGGTGCCTGGCATCTAGCCAAAGTTAACTCACCGCAACATGATAACCTTCTTTCTGCACAGGATTTCATTTTGGCTGCCATAGTTTCTAATTTTTTTATGTTTTGCATAATATAACTGCACTCTCGAATTTTCTTCACATCTCCCAATTCAGTAACAGGCTACAGAAGTAATCAGCTTTATTTTCCTTTCTAGTGCATTTCTTAGTGTTTCCTTCTGTGTAGTTGCCAGTTCTCAACTTCTGGCATTTTTTCTTTGAACTTGGTAAGGTATCTCATTCCCTGGTGGTCTTGCCTGGCTAGTTATCACCCACTCTGACTCTGTTCCATCAGGAATTCCCAAAACCCCATCACACTCTTACCTTTCTCAAGTAAATAAGACCCAGCTCTCCCAAACACTCCTATTACCATAGCTCCTTGTGCTCCAACTGATACTCATGGTAACATCTGAAAGCAAAAGCAGCAACACAGATGCACGTCAGCCAGTGACATATCCACATAGCGCAGCAGTTTTCAGTTGTTTATCTAGTAGCTTAACAGCAAAAATACCCATTTGAGTTCAAACTCTATTAGATACACAAAAGCTTTGAGAAAAAAAAAGGCAAGTTACTGCAATTTTTCCTAGTCTATGTGGTCATTTTAAGTGACTAACTCCTGATGGTGACTGCTATTACCAGGATCTATACAACTGAACACAGTACTACTTTTGCTTTTAATGAAGGCATACCTCTGTAGAGTCCAGGTACAATGGGCTCTCAGATTTACGGACAATGTATATACACAGATTTAAAAACATATGTATAGTATAGTTTACTTTCAGGCATATTTCAGTTGAACTGGAGGAGAAGTATCTAAGCAACCAGGTCAGCCAGCCCCAATAGCAAGTCATTAGCTAGTAGAGTTAAATATTGTCAACAAATTTCACAATAGAACCCTGTAAAGCTTACAATGCCTTCAACATACATAAATCTAGGATGCTGTAGAGCCACTTTCCTCCTCAGCAGTACATCTTTTTATACCTTAAATAATGCAGTGAAGCAATCTCAAGTCAAGGAATGTGACCACTGCTAACTGTTGATTGTTTTAAGAGATACAGAGGTAACTGGTTTAGATACTGAGGTACTGAGACAAGCACAGGGTGTTTGTCTCTAACAGCAAACATACAACTGAAAACATGCAAGGCAGAAGAGAATTAGAACCTAAGACACTGGGTTTATCACCAGTTGTGCTCGTTTTGAATTTTCAATGCCTCTTTGAGAGCACCAGTATGCTAATAACAGTAATAATAGCAAGTGGGAAAATAGAGATTATTCAACAGAAATATATATGTATATTTAAAGGAGACTTTGAATGAACAATGTCCTTGCGACCTGCGAGATATCCATCTTTGTTTTAGCACCCTGCCATTTTCTCAGGGCTGCTCCTACTTCAACAGCCTCTGGGCCATCTCCAAAAACAAAAGGAAACCTGCCAGTAGCCTCTCTCTAGCAACAAAGAACAGCCACTGGACTTTTGGAAGTCTATAGGAATCACGTCTCTTGCCTCCCCCCTTCCAAATACACATGTTGCAGTACAGGAACACTTTCACATAGGCATAAAGCAGTTAAATTAACAAACACAGACCAACAGGTCGCAGATCAGTTCTACTTTCATGCTACTCGATTTGCAAAGTTGAAGCACGTGTGTTCATCGTTTACGATGAGAATTACGCCTTCACTTCTGGATACAGTATAGCAAATCTCCTGAAAACCTGCCTGCATCTGCTTTATTTCACAATGTTTTCTGGAATATAACATCTGCATTGCCTGGGTGATTAAACTTAGAATTTAACTTCTCACTACTCAAGTTTTTGCAACACAAAATATGCCATATCCAGAGAAAAACTCCAGGAATTCAAACCTAACTAGAAATCAGACTGCCACATTTCTCTTTTAAATATATGCACCATTTACAATCCACTTCCCCTTATTTTTGTGAGTCATAAGTTCATAACAACAGCAGTTTGCTTCGTTGACAACACCATAAAAACAAAGTTCTAAGCCCAGATTTCCAGTGTTCATAGAAAATCTTCACAGGGAATCCAAGCAGTTGGAGCAAGAAAACATCTTGTTTACCAGAGCTCAGTTCACTTTCACATCCCAGAAACATGTATCCTACAGGTGCCTCTTCACCCTCAGCCTGCTAGCTGTATTTTCCATTGAGACCTCTGGACAGCCCTTGAAAACAGATATCTGTATGTCCCAGTTTTCCCACTCCTAAGGCTACACGATACCTCTCCCATTTTGATGCCACTGTTCCTATGACAACATAAATAGCTCTAGTGGCCACAAGAATGCTGAATAAAATAATCTGCAAGAGGTGCGGTGCAATGCAACCCACCAAAGCATTTTTATTACACTTTGAAATTCATTCCTTCAGCAACAGCCTTGAAAAGGACAAGCTTAATTGGATTAGGAAGCAGCAAAAGCAAGGGAAAAGCCTGGAAAACAATGAGACCAATCTAGGAAGCTCTGGTGTGACTTGTCAAAAGAGCTGAGAGGAGCACAAAATTTTTGAACACAAGGAACAGCAAAACCAGCACAGCAGAAATTATGTAAAGCAAGAGAAAGTAATAAACCATGAATGCCTTGTAGAACACATGGACTGCAAGGGCAAGGAGACTGAAGCTCTCCAAAGGCACTACCTGGGCCCCCAACATGGATGGAAAATTCTTTTCAATACCAAACATAACATAACTTCAAATTTCAAGCATCTGTGACCTGGTAGTCTACATAAGAGGACAGGCAAGTGTATTCGTAAAGAGTGATTCTCCAGGTGTACTGTGTCTATAATTCAAGAGCAATGGGGTTATCAGGCCAAAAAGTTCTTACCAATTACTTTGTTTCTCAGAACAGGACAAACTCTCCACAATGAGCAATTCAAAGTCAATTTCTTGTCTGCGAAGACCACTGTTGCCACTTTAGCTATTGATTAAGTTAGCATAGCCTAACCTTCTAGAACAGATGAAACCTAAGCAATAACTCCAAAGATGCTGGATGATAAAATCACAGCATGTCAGTACACAGACATCCAACAACAGTCATCTCAACTGTTCTAAAGTATTTTTATCTATTGCTGTCTACTGAGATCATAAAATCTTCCGTGGTGATTCTAGGCCCTCTCTCTACAGAGATGCAATAAAGCTTAGCCAGCATTTCTTCTCCAAATTGCATAAACTCAAGATCTTTGGAACATCAAAATTAAAAATAGTTCAGCTGGCAATCACTTTGGTATCTCTTTGCTAGACAATCTGCCTTAATTTGAAAATCTCTAGAGAAATAAAAGGCCCCCAAACCCAAACATGGTGCCTTGAAAACAAAGTTCTCCTATGGCCTTGTACAATTATAGAATGCTTTCCTATGCTTTGCTTACTGATGCAGACTATTGGACTTCTTTGCTAGTCCTCTTTTCATTGCTATTAAATTTGAGGGAAAAAACAAAAGGTAAAAGAGCAAAAAAGGGAGAAACACAACGGTAAGGAAGACCTAAGCTACTATAAACGTTTATCTCTTTAGGACATCAATGCCAAACAGAAAATGCAGCAGCCAAAACATAGCTGATAGGAAACAAACACTTGACCTAATACAGAAACGTCATGTTAAAGAATAATAAATGAAACAAATGGCACAAGTCTTTGCTTTAAAATGCTTTAAGGCCACTTTTGTCCCAATCTAACTGGAGACTCAGGAACTTCAGAAAATTCTGGTATCCTCGTTCAGCCTCACTACCCATCTTGCCACACAGCCTCTATCCAGCTGGTTAACAACAGACAGAGATGACACTTCAGTCCATTCATAATAAACAAGTCCATAACAATATGGGCAATGCGTTTACTTTGGAAATCCTCTTTTATGCCATTGATGTTTTAAGAGTCATCCTCAAAATAAATCAGTAGTTACATGAGCAGCAGAATTAATGAAAAGTAGTTTTTACTGAGTTTTGCTCTGTATTTTTATGCTCCCTCTCTGCAATAATGCAGTTCCCCTCCAAATGTTTACAAGTTCCATTCCCTGCAATTCCTTTTGTGTCATTGGTCCTTTATACACTCCATTATTCCCTATGTCCCTCTAAGAGAGACCATACACTGCAGCTGTTTGGAGGCAGATCACTGGCTAACTGCCCAGAAACTACCTAGATCCATGGGTCAGTAAGCCAAAAAGAACAGCATCAGCTCCCTCCACAGTGTTTTCTTCAGAGAACAGACTAATTTATCTGCCACTTAACCACTGATTTCTTACAGTTCTTTTTAAGAAATGAAAAAGCCTTCATCAGGTCAGGAGCTATTTACACAGAAAGAGGACTAAAAGAACAAGCATCACAGCTTTACACAGAATGTCAAATGCACACTCACAAGGGAAGGCAACATGAGGAGGTAATTGTGGCAGTTGCACATCCCTTGAGATACCAAGCCTTCAAAAGGGCAGCTGATGGCTCTTTGGCACCTTTTGCTCCTCACTGTTCCTGTCTCCACATAGACACCTAGGATAGTGCTGGCAGTCACATCTTGCCCCACTGGGGGCAGGGTGACCTCACCTCCCCCTGGCTGGGGGGCAGGAGGGGTGGGACCCTCAATTGCTTGACAGGGTCCCCAACAAAGGAGATGCCCAGAGAAGCTGAGAAGCTTCTCGACCATATTGTAATGAACCCCAGCCAGATCTGACCAGATTACAAAATGAAGTCCATGAAGACCCCCTTTGAGTGGTCTTCTCAGAGCAGTGGGTCTGTGAACTGGAGCCCTCCCCTTAGCCTGGGATGCTATGTAAGGAGACTTCCAGGGATTGAATGCACCTCACCTCCTCGTTTGGGAGAGTGGCTGTTTTTCTTTGCTGGATATATCCTTGACTGAGCCCTTGCCTAACCCAGGCAAGTGATTGTTTCCTCTGGGTACCCTTCAGTGAGGGGCCTCTGGTTTTGTTTCTTGTAAGTGAATGTGTGCATGCTGTGGATCTTCATTAGTCTTACAAAGTCATGCCCAAATAATCTCCTCAAACTGATAGCCAAATCTGTGGTTTATATTGTTGGAGTACTAAATAATTGTATAAACCCCACTTCTAGTTAGTTTATTGGCTATACTTTTCCAGCTAGAATAAAGTCTGGTTTAGAACTTGTTGTCCACCTTAATTGACTTTTGGGGTGCCTCCGTGAAAGTCATATACCACAGTTTTTTGCTCTCTGCCTACTGTCTGCTATGCTCATATTATATGTTACTCACTGAACTACTGTTTGTACCATTTTTCCTTACAAATACTGTAGAAGATTTATGCTTTAGTACATGTAAGGAACATTTAATGAAGAACTGTTGTTTTTACATAACTGAGGACCTGGCACCTGACCCCAGCAGGGGAGAGGACTGAGAGACATCGGACTATAAATCCTTAATGTAATATACAGTCTCTTCCCGGAATATGTACTGACACCTGTATACATACCGATACCTGTATTTACAAGCTAATTTAGGGGGGAAGGACTGAGAGACATCGGACTATGAATTCGATGGGGATCGATGTGCATCATTATTTTCTATTTTTTTTCAGGATATAATCCATCCTGAGCTGATGTTAACCTGTTAGTGAGAAAGTTGGTCTGTCCAGAAAGATCATTTAAAAGAATGTGGAACTAACTCTACAGACAGGGGGAAACTGCCTGACCCCAAGGTGATTCTAATTGAGAGTATACTAACCAAACAAATGGAGATAATTGCCAAACAGTGGTTAAAATCTGATAAAAGCTTTCGAGCTTTTGAGGAGATAAGAGTAAATTGAACCAAAGTGCAGGAATGTAGACAGAAACCAGACGAGCACCGACTGGGGAAGATTTTTGGAAAGCTTTGTGAACTGGTAGCAAGTGTGTTTGTGGATCTATGGAAGTATTTCAGAGACCATGTGCCAGGTTGGCAGGAAGAATGTGCAAAAATTCTGTGTGGTCATGTTTGTGTATGATGGTCAGGAAGAGAAGCAAAAAGTTGAAGGAGATTGATTTGTTGCAAGTGAAAGATAAAGACTGGAAGGAAAAAAAAAAAAAACACGCAGAAGATTTAGACCAAAGTCAGTGATAAAAGTGAGAGAATGAGAGAAAATGGAATGCTATTATTGTGGAAATCTGGGATATT
Source organism: Nesoenas mayeri (assembly GCF_963082525.1). Lineage (NCBI taxonomy): Eukaryota > Metazoa > Chordata > Aves > Columbiformes > Columbidae > Nesoenas > Nesoenas mayeri. Next base: position 37,175,437 of record NC_137542.1, read on the forward strand.
TACCGCTAGGGCAGCAAGTGTTAGAAATGACTAAAGGAAGAAAACTCAATACACTTTGGAAAATCAGAGGGGCTGAAAATGTTTTTGGTGGTGGTGTTTCTTTCTTTCTTTCTTTTTTTTTTTTTTTTTTTTTTTGGTGGAGAAACTTGTTTAAATTGCAAAAGGGCATATAATTGGTAAAGCAGGAGGTAATAAGGTCTAGTTTTTAGTAGAAATGGAAGCTACCCTATTCCTTCTAAATTCTACTGTAAAAAAATCTAAAACTGAAGACAGAGTTGTAATAAATGGGGTAGCAGGGAGGAAGGAGAGACAATTATGAATAAATTCCTATTTGTGATAATAAGAATTAAAAGCGTATGGGGAAGGAATATGTTAGTGGAAGATTCCCCAGCTTATTTATTAGAAAGAAATCTTTTACACGCTCTGGATGTGGAAACACAGTTACTGCCTGGGCCGTGACAAGGAGAAAATTTGAAAGATATTGTATTACCTGGAAGTTTGTGTTGGTTTTGGCTGGGGTGGAGTTAATTTTATTTGTGGTACCTAGTATGGGACTATGTTTTTGATTTATGCTAAAAACAGTGTTGATAATACGGATATGTTTTTGTTATTGTTGAGCAATGCTTGCACAGAGTGGAGTCTTGTTCTGCCTCTCGCACTGCTCCACCAGCAAGTAGGCTGTGGTGAAGCAACAACCAGTGGCACATTTATCTAAGCTCTTAGACCCAGTGTCTTGAGGTTGGCCAGAGTGTGTGCAACCTGTAGCGGCAACCGTTCTTCTGGTGGAAGAAAGCAGGAAATTAAACCCTGCTGCATTCCTATGGAGAGGTGACAACGGGCTGCACCTCTTCATAGATAGGCCTTCAAGGGTAATTCACGGGAAAAGACACAATGAGTATGCCATCATGGAAGGTGTGAGTGGTGAAATAAGAGAAACGGGAAGGTTGCCTAGTAACTGGTCAGCTCAAACATGCCAGCTATAAGCTGTCAGTCAGGCACTGCAAATGTTAGAAGGAAAAGAAGGTATCATCTGTAATGATTCTAGATATGCATTTGGAATAGAGCATACCTTTGGGAAAATCTAGGAAGAATGGAGTCTAACTAATAGCAAACGGAAAGAATTGGTTCATGAAGAACTATTTGGACAAGTGTTATGTAATCTGATGTCACCAATAGAAGTGGCTGCAATACATGTTAATGGACATCAGAGGGGAAACTCCTTTTGTGTCAGGGGAAGTTGGTTATCAGATGAAATGGCCTGAGAAGTAGCCTTAAAACCTGAAGCAATAACTAAGTTATCTCATGGCACCACAAGAAATTCCAGTTTTCAATGAAAGATAAAAAGAAGTCCTCCAAGAATTAGAAGCCAGGGAACAGAAAGGGAAATGGGTATTCCCAGATGGTAGAGAAATGTTAAATAAGCAAACCATGAGGAAGGTATTAGCAATTTTACATCAAGAGAGTTAATGGGGAAAACAAGTAATGTGTGACATAGTGTTACAAAAATATGGGTGTACTGGAATTTATACTATAGCCAAGCAAATTTGTGAATGATGTGTGGTTTGTAAAAAAGTAAATAAAAAGCCATTTAGGAAGCAGCCTGCAGGAGGTCGGAGTCCAAGTTTACGACCCTTCCAAAATATTCAAGTTGATTTCACAGAATTACCTGCAGTTGGCCGAATTAAAAACTTACTAGTGTTTGATCATCTTGCCAGGTGGGGAGAAGCATTCCCTCTTAGCACTGCCACAGTGGCAGTGGTAGCAAAAGTGAAATAACAGATGGAACCCCACGGTTTGAAACTAAGGAATTGTTTCTCAAAAGCTGTATACTCCGGTTGTCTTTTCTATCTTCTCTCAGGCACCAAGGGCTTCCAGCACAAACTCTGCCTTTAGAATTTGCAGCTCACAAGTTTCAGCCTGGAAACTAGGTCCTGGTCAAATCCTGGAAAGAAACTAAGCTTCAGCCAGATTGGGAAGGAGCATTTCAAATCCGAGAGCAATGTAGGGGAAAGGGACCTGGGGGTTCTGGTGGACAACAGGATGACCATGAGCCAGCACTGTGCCCTTGTGGCCAGGAAAGCCAATGGCATCCTGGGGTGTATTAAAAGGGGGGTGGTTAGTAGATCGAGAGAGGTCCTCCTTCCCCTCTACTCCGCCCTGGTGAGACCACATCTGGAATATTGTGCCCAGTTCTGGGCCCCTCAGTTCCAGAAGGACAGGGAACTGCTGGAGAGGGTCCAGCGTAGGGCAACGAAGATGATTAAGGGAGTGGAGCACCTCCCTTATGAGGAAAGGCTGAGAGAGCTGAGTCTCTTTAGTTTGGAGAAGAGGAGACTGAGGGGTGACCTTATTAATGTTTATAAATATATAAAAGGTGAGTGCCATGAGGATGGAGCCAGGCTCTTCTCGGTGGCAAACAATGATAGGACAAGGGGTAATGGGATCAAGCTGGAACACAAGAGGTTCCACTTAAATTTGAGAAAAAACTTCTTCTCAGTAAGGGTGCCAGAGCACTGGAACAGGCTGCCCAGGGAGGTTGTGGAGTCTCCTTCGCTGGAGACATTCAAAACACGCCTAGACATGTTCCTGTGAGACCTTACCTAGGTGTTCCTGCTCCAGCAGGGGGATTGGACTAGATGATCTTTTGAGGTCCCTTCCAATCCCAAACATACTGTGATACTGTGTGATACTGTGAAATTCTGCTGATCACCGAGACAGTGGTACGACCAGCTGAGAAAGGGTGGACTCATTACACATGGATTAAAGAGCCAATCGAACCTCCAAAGGACAATGATGAGTGGCAAGTACTGACAACTGACAAACCCCTTTGACTAAAGATACAGAGATGAAAATGAAATGGAACTTTTGGGGATTATTAATCGTGTATTACGTAGAATTTACAAATGGGTTACTTAACATAAACATCACTGAAACTGAAGGTTCCCTAACAATGTGAGTAGACACTTGCCAGATCCTTAACTGTGGGGATGTACAGAGCTAAAAAGAATTGAGTTATGAAAACAAACATGTGTCCAAGGGGACTGAGTCTAGGGATGATTTAAATAAGTGCATAGTTTTTGTTGCTCTCCTCATTGTCCCTCCTGGTACAGTGTTATCTGGACCACAGAGTTTAGGGGATGGACAGTGAGCAATGAACAGTTACAGAGTTAAAAAGAAAAATTACCCTATCTAAAGGATAGTGCAACCCTTTCCTAATTACAATACAGGGAGCAGATGATTCAGTAAGTGGGGTTTATGGATCACAAATAGACATTAGTAGAAACGATGCCCTGGGAAGGTTCAAAATACATGGAAATACAAACGCCTGGGTAGAATGGATCAAATATATTGTGCAAAGCCTAAACAAGAGCAATTGCTATGCCTGTGCACCAGGAAGGCCTGTGGCCCAAGTGGTACCCTTCCCTCTGGGATGGAGCGAAGATTGACAGGGGACGGAGTGCATCTTAGCCTTATACCAAGATTCTATGCCATAGGGAAATAAGTCGTGTCATACTCTCTCCCTGCTGTTTCCAGCCTTGCAGGGAAAAATATCAAAATTCCCCCAGCCTTTTCAGGAATAATTGGAAATCATACTGCCTGTCTTTCACAGTGGGGCAGGAATGATACCAAGTTCCTAGGAACATGAGTAGATATGTAGAGATACGGGAAGTTGGTCCTCATATGTCCCCAAATGCTTCTTGAGTGGATCTTTGGTGTTACTGTGGGAAGATGACACTTCATTCCATTTTATCCCCCACTAGTAAGGTACCTGTGACATTGTTCATTTGGCAATTCCTTTTACCCTGGCATTTGAACATTGTGATTCATCAGGACAACAGAAAAAAGAGTTTAGGGTCTTCCTTTGATGACAGAGTTTATTTCAATTTGATTGGGGTCTCCAGAGGGGTCCCCACGGAACACAAAGCAAGAAATCAAGTAGCTGCAGGTTTTGAGTCCTTTTTGTTTTGGTAGGTAACTATAAAAAAGAATGTAGACTGGATAAATAACATTTATTTATAAGTTATACTAGACAAGCAGCTAAAGGAATTGCCAAACAATTAGATGCTACTAGTAGAAAGGCATGGGAAAATAACATGGTCTTAGATAAGATGTTGGCAGAAAAAGGTGATGTATGTGTAACCAGAGCTTTGCAAGGACTCACAACTTCAGCAGAAGAATTGGCTGAGAATTCAGGTATAGATAATCCACTCATGGGATTGTTAGAATCTTGGTTTGGAAAATTGAAAGAAATTATAGTATCTGGTTTTACTTCCTTAGTCGTAGTAGCAGAAGCACTGATTTCTATAGCGTGCTGCATCACTCTGTGTGTCCGAGGACTTGTTCAATGCCTTATTGAGACAGCTCTATCAAAGCAAATGCCTTTAGGGCCACTGTCATGCTCAGATAAAATGATGCTGCTAAAAGAACAAGAAGAAAGAAGGAACAGCGAATGCATCACACCAGAAGAAAAACATGAAATCATGTTATCTAGGCTTGAAGCCACCTATAGAACTGTATCATAAGAAAACCCAAAACCAACAAAAGTATAAAATAAGGAGAGGAGGAAATTGTAAGGAACATTTAACGAAGAACTGTTGTTTTTACATAACTGAGGACCTGACACCTGACCCCTCAGGAAGGACTGAGAGACATCGGACTATAAATTCTTAATGTAATACACAGTCTCTTCCCAGAATATGTACTGACACCTGTATACATACCGATACCTGTATTTGCAAGCTAATTTAGGGGGGGAAGGACTGAGAGACATCGGACTATGAATTCTTAATGTAAGACACAGTCTCTTCCCAGAATATGTACTGACACCTGTATACTTACCAATACCTGTATTGATAAGTTAATTTAGGGAGAAATGTAGCCAAAGTACCAGGAATACATATCTTAAACAGATTGATAAGGGGAAGGGTATTGTGTGTGTTGGGATAGTCTGTAAACCCTGAAGTACCCAACCAATGGGGAACAGGGGAGGGAAATCACAGCCGGGATTTTGGGGAGATATAAGCAGGGGCTTTTTGCCCTATTAGGTGTGCCTACCTTTAGGAAGAACACCCGGTCTTGCAAAATGCTTTGCTGAGACATCCTGCCTGGGCCTCTTATCTTTGCAAAATAATTGTTTCCTACAGTAGATTCATCACATAAATACTTGTTAGGGAAAGACTAACAGAAGAAGATGAAAATATGTCAGTGAATATATTTTAAATGTTTTGTTTATTTGTATATATCTCACATTCCCTAAAAGCTTAAAAAAATGTCTCCCATTACTGAACAACATAACTCTCAAATCATTTATCTGGCACCTTCTGAGAAAGTGTACAAGTATGACAGTAAAGAGAAGACTTAACATCCTCTACACCTCTAAGACTGAAAAAAAAAAACCAAAAAACAACTAAGTGCATATTTTTGTCTGTCAAAAGAAAACTGGCAGCTCGTACATAAAGCAGTACACCAGTAAGTTAGGAAAGAGGACTAAGAGGCAGAAATGTAGCTCTGCATTCAGTACTTCTTTAAATACAAACAGCTACTGACACTTTTTACCCCAAAGCTTTTATAAAGAAAATACCATTGCAAAAGGCATTTTTGGATGTGTGGGGAAGAAGCACGTTAAGACCATAATGGTGAAGATGTCAAAATTGAAAAAAAAAATACATTGCAAGACAAGCTGACATTTGTATGCCTAAGCAAACTGAATTCTCACGATCACTTCTGGCCATCTGCAACTGGCCAGAGTCCCAAATTAGTGTTACTTCTCTATTACAGTGCCTGAAGCCAACGAGGAACACTGAAAAAAGGATGGGCAAACAGGGGCGTGGCAGTCAGGGGCATGGCAATTAGCACAAGCAGCATGACCAGGAACTATCCTGCCACTGTAAGCAGAGGCTACAACCCACTAGCAAGGAGCTAAGAACAGCAGGAGGCATGGTATCCAGCTGGCAGAGCTGTGCCTTCAGCATCCTGCATGGTCCCTCTGGCTGTAAGAACTGATGCAGCCACTCAAACTGAGCTTGGGAGGGAAGATGCGGCTGTCGAGGTCCCGGGTTGCAAAGTGTGCCTGAGTTTCTGCTCAGGAACTGACAGCAGCGGTGAGCTCACCTGTGGGCGATGTGCACAAGTGAAGGAGCTGCTCAGCCTAGTGACAGAGCTTCAGGAAGAGGCTGAGGAGCATCAGGGAGTCAGAGGAGGAGGCTGACTGGTGGACTTGCTTTCTACCATCACTGAGGCAGGTGCAGAAGTGAATCATGGCATTACGGACAAAGGATGCCCTAGTCTCTCAGAACCAGGCTGAAAGGGGAGACCCCAGAGATGGGGGAGAATGGAAACAGGTTACTGCTCGGGGCAGCAGATGAATACACCCTCAGCTGGCCGCACCTTCCCAGGTAACTGTACACAACAGGTTTGAGGCCCTGGAACTGGATGGGCAGAGAGCTGATGTTGCACATGAAGGCCCTTCTGGGATGGAGGGTTGTCTACCCAGCAAAACCACTCATGATAAGACAAAAAGAAGGGTAATTTTCGTAGGTGATTCCCTTCTGAAGGGAACAGAGGGCAAAATATGCCAACCATACCCAACCTACTGGGAAGTGTGCGGCCTCCCTGAGGCCAAGTATGTGACTGGACAGCTCCCTAGGCTGAAGGTCGTTCTATGGTCATTTGGCATTTGAAGCAAATTGGAAAGGTGAAAAAGCTCAATAACAAAGAAGTCATTGTTTTGAAGTGTCTTCTTCTATGCAACAACAATGAACTGTTTCTCAATCAGATAGTGACATGTGACAAAAAGTGGATTTTACACGGCAAGTGGCAATGACCAGCTCAGTGGCTGGACTAAGAAGAACATCCAAAGCACTTCTCAAAGCCAAACTTGCACTAAAATAAGGTCATGGTCACTGCTTGGTCTGCTGCTGGTCCAATCAACTACAGCTTTCTGAATACTGGTGAAACCATTCCATCTGAGAAGCATGCTCAGGAAATCAATGAGATGCACCGAAAACTGCAACACCTGCAGCTGGCATTGGTCAACAGAAATGGCCCAGTTCTCCTCCATGACAACACCTGACCTCACATCACACAACCAGCGCTTCAGAAGTGGAACAAATTGGGCTACAAAGTTTTGCCTTATTTGCCATATTCACCTGACCTCTCACCAACTGACCACCAGTTCTTCAAGCATCTTGACAGCTTTTTGCAGGGAAAATGCTTCCACAACCAGCAGGATGCAGAAAATGCTTTCCAAGAGTTTGTCAAATCCCAAAGCACAGATGTTTATGCTAAAGGAATGAACAAGCTTATTTTTCATGGTGAAAATCTGTTGACTGTAATGGTTCCTATTTTGATTTATAAAGATGTGTTTGAGCCTAGTTATAATGACTAAAAATTCAAGTCCAAAATTCAAGTCCAAAACCATGATTACTTTTGCACCAACCTATAACTAACATCCTTCCTCATGCTCTTGTTTCAAAAAAACGTGCCCTGGAGCACAAATCAGTACTATGATAGAGAAAAGTGCAATTTCCGTATTCATAAGGAATATTGAAAACAATCATAAACACCCTTTAACAGTCAAGTAATGTTCCTCTTGATAGTGCCTGCATAACCTTGTGCTGCAGTAGTATATATTATACAGAAGAACAAAAATTCAGTACAAGTAAGCTTTTCTATTTTTTTTTTGGTTTTGTGGTTTGTTTTTTTTTTCAGTTTAAGTGATAGAGTACATCTCCTTTTAAGATTATCATTTCCCATTTGGGATTGTCCCAGAAACTGGTGACCAAGCCCAAATGCTTCAGAGTTTTAAGCTCTGAAATAATATGTTTCACTGAAGGGTAGTTATTATGACAGCCCATGACCAAGAAAACCACGCCAGCTGTTAGACAATGCAGCAAGCAACATAGATTATCTGTGTGGATGCAGAACTCCAGTCATTACAAGAGAAATCAGAGAAACATCTTGACACACTGTACCACTAATATACTGATCACAGATGTTACTCTTTCATACATCATAAGTGCTTGCATGAGAGGGAGGATGCAGAGGATGAACCTAAACACGATGCCAGCAACAACGCGAACAGCAATCCAGGAGCTTAGAGCTGAGACACGAGACTCTCAACTGAGATCAACCTTGGGAAGAGTGTTCTAAGAATGAACATTTGGAGCACATGTGTGCAGTTGAGGAACTCTTAAAGAAAAAAAAATACAGTATACTGTGCTTGCTTAAAAATACTTCTGAAAATACCTATGACTTAGTGTTTCAAAAATCACTTCCTGCATCTTTCCCTGAGTAAAGGGAAGTATGCATTCTTTGCTCTACATTACACATCAAGTAACTTCCAGAAGTAAACTTTTTTTTAAGTCATCAGAGCAAAAGAACAACAGTTGTTTCCCTTTAAGAATGGAGGATCTTTTCCTCATTCAGGGAATTTAAACAAGCAAGCAAGCATTTACTGTACTTCACATATACAAAGAAGAAAACAATAGAACAAGCACAGAAGAATGCAACTAGGAGGTGTCAAAAAAGAAAAGGCAACAACAACAACAAAAAACAACCACAAGAAAACAAAACCCAGAAAAGCAAAGGTGGGACAAAGCAGCACCATCACATAGAATATTCATGCAAAGGGAGCTCCTACTGCAAACCTGACAAAATGCTCTCTGCCATTTTAGTGCTTTACCTTCTTTTTATCCCACCCACATTTTGCACCATCTTAACACTGACAACTGTTGGTTTTAGATAACACATCTGATACTGACAAGTCGGCACAAAGACTCTGTAACATCGTTTTGAAAGTGTTAAAAAGCAGGCACTTTTACTGCAGTTCACCAGACACTCACAGGATCGTTCCTCTAATTGAGTATGTGTATGATTTGCACTTCTTGGTATGTATTACATATTCCTATTGCATATTCATTTGTCTCTACCACTTAGTTACTGCATTAAACATAAACTATTTCCATAACCTCGCCCTTTGTCGGAAGTCCATATTTGGTATTCCAGAGTCTTCATCTAGGTCTCTAGTGGTACCGGGGGTCTCCCCAGCCTGGTGCTCTGTGACCCCCAACCCCAGTGTCAGCCTCTTGACCTAATTTCTTGAACATGGATATTGTCATTTTGTGCCACTACTCAGCAAAAGCCGTGTAGCTCCTTCTTCATTTAGTGGAACATTGCACTTTCCCAGCTTGCGAACCAAGGTCACCCTGCTTTGCCTCATGCCCAGTCTCTAATAGAGCTATTGTTTCTCTATTAAGTTCCTGTTACATTAAGCCTAATCTTGTTACATTAGGCCTAGGGCCTTCTAAAAGATTTTTGTTTCTGTTATCACACCTCCACCTGAACTTCTGACATGTAGTAGATGCTATATGAGAGACCACTTAAAACATCTGGGGTGCAAGAAATAAGAAGAAAAGCTGCAATGCTATTAGTAGAAAAAATATCAACCCTATCTTTCTCAGGAAAAGAGCATGAGTCAAAAAGATCCTGTGCACTCATGGATTTCATTTTGCCAAGATAATTTGTGGGTGTAAAAGGGCTGTATAAGCCTCAATACTAAATATGAAATATTAAGACAAAAAAATACGCTTTATTTTTTAACTGAGCACAGCTTTTCCCAGAATATATAATGTTCACAATCATGTTTATTAATAGTCTCTAAAGCAATTTCTCATTTTAACCTTTTTGTGACAAGGCAAACACACTTGTCAACTACATTGACAAGAGTGTTGACTTTTCACCCATCTGAAAGCATGGGTGAAGCTACCTAACTGCTCTGCTGCCTAGCTTTTTTCCTGTAGTAATTTCACCTTGGAAAGAAATAGCTCAGGGCTTAATAGCATATATGATGTGCCAGAAATGACAACTTCAGATGGATATGAAAATGCAAATGTTGTAGCATTGTCATTAAATTCAGAAAAATCATGCAGATACAAAAGAGAACTGTTACAGCAAGAACAAAGCTAATATACACAAATACACATATATATGTATACCTGTAATTTTTCCTGAAATTCATTTTCTTTGAACTGAGACCATACGTCACGTTCAATCATCAGTTACCTGTTATTAGTTATTTTAATTGAGACAAGACAATCTGTTTCAAAACCAAACAAACTCTAATATAAAAACTGTACAAGACATCAGACACATATTGCTTTTCGGCTGCAAATCCATGCAATCTTCACTAATGCCTGTGGAGTGACACCAGCAGAAAAATCAACGTACACTCACATCTTACACTTCCCCTCTTAAAAATTAATCTCTCTGCCTTTTTCTACGCAAATAGCAACTTTTAGGCAAGGCAGTAGCCAACAAAAGATGGGCGAGTTTACAAACCAAATCAACTGCCAACTACCTTGCAGTTCTGTATTATGTGCTTCTGTGTAGCCCCCCAAACCCACAGTCCTGACAGCTGAAGGATCAGTTCCAGCAGGTGATCCAGTTTGAATCAACAGATGTAGATGATAATCTGTATCTTGATGGATTAGACCAAAACGATAATTTAGATTATTTCATAAGCAGATGGTGCAAAGCAGGGCATGCATTTCAAAAGTAAACACTTGTATCTGGTCTTTTTCCTACTAAACTGAAATTTGTACTGTAGAGACAATTTGGAATTGTTAATTCCTGTGGTCCTACATATTTTACATTTGAAATATATGCCAGTATGAGCAAGGAGGAAGCTGTTTGTTCTGCAAGAACTACAATTAAAAGATCTACATATTAATTTTATTTTATTTATTTTCCCTAAAATACATTTATCTCAGCCTCATACTACTTTTAAATACTTAAACTGGGAGTGCAGGGTAAGGGGCAGAATATCAACATCTGCTGGCATTCACTTGAGCTGGTTTGTGCCAGCACCGAAAAAGCATACCTCCAAAATAACTTTGTACCGTATATTTATGGCACGGAACAATTTCAGGCCATAAAATTAGCATTTCCAGTTCATATAAGTGCTACATATTAATTTATCAAATAAAGTCAAAGTGATACAAAAAGTGATAGATTAGTCAGAGAATGACTTTAAAAGTATGTAAATTATCTGAAAATATTTGTTAAGGAAGTACATTGGCATTTATTTCCCAAATTCATCCCATGGATATGCAACTTATTTCCATTATAACCAACTTCTTGAAATAAACAGTCAATGTTTGTCTGCTGACATTAGTTCCATGATTACTAGAATCTATTCAGAGTGCAACTGCTTTATGTAAAAAGCAAAGTCTATCTTCCTTTATAATGGAAAACTAGCAAAACAAACACACCAACACTATAATAAATAATTCCGAGATACTAAACGTAAATACAAACTAGTATCCATGACACGTTATTTCTACCTAAAAAACATGCACAGTAACAGGTTTGTAATATTGTAGTAATTCTAACCAAGAAGTACCACCAACACTTCAGGCAATGACAAAAAGCCCCTTCCCTTTTCGGAGAAGAAAAAGCTCAGCATGTCCTACTCCAGCAGTACAGTTTTTGTACAGTAGGTGCGTGATTAATTCAGTCTATGATAAGGTTTATAAGTTCTTCTATCCATCCAAGATTTTCCAAATCATGTCATATTAAAGACCTTTCATCCCCCAATAGTACCATACTAGTTCAATTTCTCTGTTGGATTATTAAGAGTGCGGGAAGGTTAGGAGGGGTTTTAAGATAAGTTTATCGTCTACACCAAAAATGTCCAAGCAATTTTAACACAAAAAGCTGAAATATAGTTTCATCAGGTAAAACCTCCATTTCCAGATCACCTATATCGGAAGAAAATTTTTCTCCTATATATTTTATTTGGAAGACCCAAATAGCTAAACAGGGGAGACTGATCTTCCCCAGGTGCTGTGTGGTCTCAGCACATAGGAAAAGCTATTTTTGAGCTATATAAGACAATTCAAAGGTAAAAATTCAAGTTCTTTCTCAACTTTCTGCATGGTAATTCTCTCAAATACTGTCAACCACAAATTTCAAGAGGAACTTGTCTATAAAACCTGCTTTACTTCAGAGCAAGATTTCCATCAGTATAAAAACCCACACTGCAGACTCCTGTAAATCATCCAAGTCCCAAAACACGAGCACCAGTATAAACACATTCTAAGAAGACTAATTAGGTATCTCATTTCTTCACCTTCCAGGCCCAAAGAACTATGTCTTGTTTTCTGTCGTTCTCCCATACCACTTCCTAATTACTAACTTCATATCCACAGTTTCATTCTTGCTGCCATTCACGAAACACAGCTATGGGGCTCCAGTCCTGAAACCACACACTCGCTTAAATTTAAGCATATGGGAAACTCCAGTGCAGTCTTAGAAGTGGCTCTGGTGTTTGACAAAAAGCACATCAACCCAGATGTTGGCACCTCAGTCCTGAAAACATTGTAGGTCCAGAAGTACTGAACCACATGCCCAAAACCAGTTGCTCGGAGACACATTGCTGTAGGCTACTTCTAACAGGAAACTCAAGAACCTGTTTAAGGGGCAGCTGCCAAGGGCCCAGAAGGCACTCAGCCAAGGTTCCCACAGAGGCAGCTTCTCTTTCAAGACATTTTGGAGCTACACGCAGGAACTTGAGGGGACCTGCCGTTGTAAACCGTGGACTCCCACAGACACAGGCAGCCCGCTGGGAGCTGCAGCGCCTGCTTCAGGGACACGGACACGCACACGGACACACAGTTCCCCTCCCGGGCCAACGCCTTTCAGGAGTGCGGCACAGCGGAGCCCGAGGGCCGGCTGAATGCCGGCGGCCGCCTCAGGGAGAAAGGCGGGCAGGGCCGGACAGGCCTCGGCGCTGTCGAGGGCACAGCAAAGCCTCGCACGGGACGCAGCCGCCGCCACGGCGAGGGCAAGCAAGCATAAAGGGGCAGCGCAACCCCTCCGGCTGCACCGGCGGCCCACAGAGGAGGGTGCAGGGCGGAGAAGCGCTGGCAGTGGTATGACGACTGGAGGCGACACGGCGGGCCGCCCGCGCTTCACAACGCCGCATCCCAACCGGCGGGGGGAAAGCCATCGCCACGCCGGCCACCGCGGCGCAGGGGGCCCCGGGCACGCCGTGGCTGGCCGGGCAACAGACAGCCTGCGGGTAGCCGTCGCGACTTGCGTCGGTCTGCTGTGACGGGCAAAAATTCCTTCCCCGTCCCGCGGCCCTGGGGCGGCCACGACTCCGGGCGCCGGGAAGGACAACAGGCAGGCCCCTCCAGGCCGACTGCGCTCCTGGGCTGGGGTGGGACGCCCGGAACTACTACTCCTACGCTGGGACCCCTTTCCCGCTCACCTGGTGGCGGGCCTCTGGCTCCCGGGGCGGCGCGGGTTGCGCCGTGGCCGGTAGGGCTACCCCGTCCCTGGCTGCGCGCTCCCGGGTCCGGCAGGCTCGGCCCGTGGAGGGGCGGCGGCAAGCGAGCGGCACCGCCGCTCATGGCGACTCCGCGGAAGCCGGAGCGGGAGCGAGCGCGGGTTCAGGGGTGCGCCAGGAGGAGGCAGGCAGCCGAGGAGGAGGCGGAGGCGGCAGCTGTGGCCTCGGCGGTGGGGGTGGAGGAAGCGGAGAACGGTGGCGACGACGGAGGGGCGGAGGAGAAGGAAGGCAGGAAGGGGGCGGTGGAAGAAGCCACTCGTCTGCCCGCCCGCCTCGCCGGCCCGGCCGGGGGCTGGGGCAGCTGATCGCCGCGGTACTGCCGGCGGGCGAGAGCAAGGAGACAGGCGGCACGGTGTGCCTCCCGGGGCGCTGAGAGGGGGACCACCGACACCGCTACCTGCTCTGGCCGGCCGATGGCACCCAGCTTCCCGAGAGCAACCCCGCCGCAGGGACAGAGGAGCCATCGGCTCCCGCGCGGGGGGACGTGGGCGGTATGGGCGACGTGGGAACCCTCCAGCTGGGGCGCAGCCGTCAACCAGGCAGCAGAGGCCGGTGCCGAAGAGTGCCGGCTGCTCCAGGAGAGAAGCCACCGCCGCTGCCCGGCTCGCGGCCGAGGGAGTCTCGCCTGTTTCCTCTCTGCGCCCCGGCCCGGCCCCAGCGGTCCGTCGGGCGGGAGTGCTCAGCGCGCCACCGGCAGCCCGGCGCCCCCCCAAGGCCACTCGCTTCCCGGGGGTCTTAGCCTACTCGCAACAGCGCTACCGCGGAACGCACGCGGGCACGGCAGCCAACGGCCCTTTATTGTGGCGCTGCCCCAGCCGCCCATTCGGCCGGGCGCGGGAGAGAAAGCGGGGCCCGAGTCGCGATCGGACGGTCCCCCGGCGCCCAGCGGGTGCCAGCCCCCAGGAGCAAAGTGCGCGCAGAGCTTGGAATAATCCTCGCCCTGCCTCGCGCTCCGTCTCCGCTGGGCACGGGCCCCTCGCATTTGCGGTGTGCAGGGGCCTCGTCGCTCCGCGGCAGGCGGGCGGCTCATCCTCTGCTCCGTGCCTCGCTCTCTGCGCCCACCGGAGCGGCACGGTACCCCGACGGGAGCCACCGGCCGGGCGGGGAGGCCAAAGGCCGCGATCGATTGGACGGCCGCGCGATTATAGTGGCTGCGCTCGGCCCCGGTGGCGCGTGGACGCCGCGCAGCGGCGACCCGGTAGAAGGCGGCCCCGGGTAGGGCGGGGCTTGTCCCGCTGTCGGTGGGCCTGAGTGGTATTGAGGCGGAGCAGGCCCTGATAGGCACATGTAGGGACCAGGGAGCATCCCACCCAGCCGAGGGCTTGGAAGGCGTCAGCGGGGCACGGTTGTTACGGGCCGCTCACGGTGCAGGGGCGGAGCGCGCCTGCCGGTGTGTGCAAAAAATCAGAGATGTCGGTGAACTGCTTAATTTGTCACGGGAATGGCGGTATAGTGCTGTGTTGTCAGACATGCATTATTCAGGCTAATCATTTGCATCAGAAGATACCAGGAATGCAACTAGGAGGTTTTTCTTTAATGAAAGAGCGTTTGTGCGTCTGTGTCAGTGTTCTGGTGAACAGCCTTGTTTTCCAAGCCGGTCCAGCTGGGTTTAGTTTTCAGGAGAAGTAAAATAATGGGAAAACTGATACACAACTAAAGAAAAATCACTGCTTAGTGAAATTTACTGCCTAGAGGGATGCACTTTCTGTCATCAATGGAACAAGAGTTCTTTGGGATCTAAATGTGCAGGCAGAGAATTAATTTCAGTTGGCACATAACAGCAGTGCCACCTTCTCCTGTGCAATGCTGTGAGTGGGAAAGCTTTCTGCAAATCATGCCTTTGCCAGTGTTACCCTGCTGTGCCAGCCTTTTCTCTCACTCGGTGCCATTTGATTGAGGTTTTCACCTAGTGTGGGAAAAGATGTTCATGACTCCCCAGAGGGCTAGCATGCCTGGGACTTGTAGCCTTCTGCTGACATGATTCATGTGTCTCAGCAACTACAGAAGGCCACTCAAAACCTTTCTCAATTTGTTTGCTTAAACTCCACAGAGATAACCCTTCATGTCCTTAGTGTCAAATCAAGGAGCATCTTCAACAGCTCCTGTGCTGCGATCCTGTGGAACACATGGGTCGGAAAGTACTTTCCCACTGCAGCTTCTGCTTCACCTTTCTGAGGGGTCTACACCTCTCTCAGATGGCTGCTATAGGGCAAACACGTGCAGACTGCATGAAGCTCCTAGCAATGCACAGGTGACACAAAGAGAGGAACAGAGCCACTCTTACTTTATGATGATTCATTTTTTACTCAGTTCCTGGGGGGAAGTTGCTTTAAAACTACTCACATACTGAAGATATCAAGTAAGACTGCACCGAGGCACAGACTTCCTTTTTTGTGAGTCCTTGAAAACTTCACAGATTTGAATGCTGGAGGATTTTATACTACAGGAAAAGATGTGAAGATAGCATCAGTTCTTCAATAAAGACAACCTCTAACTTTTTTGCACCTAGATTGTCTTCCACAAATAAGCAAAAGAAGGATATTTCTGCAGCATGAAGCTACCTCAATTATTATTCTAACATGCACTTCAGACTGTAGGCTATCTGGAAGTTCAGGAAGGCTGTTTCTGTGCAATATGGGTCAGCAGTCTTACAGACACATAACTTGATAGTTCTGTTGCTTTGGTCTTCATTTACTTCTGCAGCTGAGGAGTTCAATTTTCCTGTTGGTTCTAAATTTAGATCAAGCCTTTTCAAGAGAATATCATTACAAGAGCTAGATCTAGATTTTTTTTCCAAGTGTCTTGAGAAGAGGTAATAACACCCTTAGATATTACTTATTAGGGTAATTACCACATTTGAAAAACCAGACAAGCTTTTGGCAGTGTACAGCCTTCTTCATGTCTGCTTAAGGTCTTCAAGTATTTAAAGACAAGATTTTCTCTCTTTGAGGTTTAAAAAAAAAGGTATGTTAACTCATTTTTCCAAACAGAAACATACTGATGGGTGTCCAGAGTTGACACTTTACATCAAACAGATCCAGGAAAAAGTTATAACAAGAGATTTTTTTTTTTTCTTTTTTTGTGACTTTTATTTTGCTTTAAAGTTTACAAACTTGAAATATTGCTAATAATGATCAGAAAGCTACTGTACTAGGTATTGTAGACTACTTTTCACTTCAGCTGATTTCAGACTGGTTTGAGTCAGAACAATCTCTGCAAGAACGTCTGACACTCATGCAAACTCTTTTGCAGACCAGGAGTGCTTGTTTCTTCCAACCTCGTAACAAATTCTGTCTAAAAATCAACACAAAATTTGAGTGTAAATTTCCATATCTCCAAATGGTCTGCTTGAATCAGTTGTACAATATCACTCTCAGGGTTTTTATCAGGGTCTGTTGTCAAAACCAGTGACATTAGGTATAATGTTTCAAAAAAAACAAGTTAAATGTCCACTGTGCCGAAGGCATTTCTAAAAGCTGGTAACAGCTGAAGTGGTATTTAGAGCTTTCTGTAAGCCAGACTTTGCAGTGGGATTATTTTTACCCTGAATCCTTCACTGTTTCTGTTTTGTCCCCCTCAGTGCTACTGAAGTGCTTGATTATGAGAGGGACCTACAGAAAAGAGCTACTGCAAGTGGGACTCACAAGATGGTAGTTAGTTGAATAAACTAAGTTGACAAGGAGTCATGTGTATTGCAGAAGTTCATGGAGGACTGTCTTCTGTGGGAGGGACCCTGTGCTAGAGCCAGGCAAGAGTGTGAGGAGGAAGGAGTGGCAGAGACAACAGGTAGTGAACTGACAACAACTCCCATTCCCCATCCCATGTCACCACTGTGGAGGAGAAGGTAGAGAAAATTTGGAGTGAAGTTGAGCCCAGGAAGAAGAGAGGGCTGTGGGGAAGTTGCTTTATGATTTTTCTTATTTCTCATTATCCTACTCTGATTTAGATCAGCAATAAAATAAATTAATTTCCCTGAGTCAAGCTTGTTTTGCCCATGACAGTAATTGGTGAGTGACTTCCCTGTCCTTATCTTGATCCACAAGCCTTTCATTTTATTTTCTCCCCCTGTCCAGTTGAGGAAGGGGCATGATAGAGAGGCTTGGTGAGCCCCTGGCAACTAGGCAGGCCCAACTCACCATATCACATCAGTCAATGGAAATACACCTTATAACATAAATTCCTAAACAAAAATCAGGATGAAATGAATTGTTTGTGTGCAAACTTAATACCACAAATACATTCCCACATACTTGAAGAATAGGGGAAAAGAAAGAAAAACTCACATCTTTGTAATCACATTACATCTTTGCCACTGTTGCACCTTGCTTGTTAGACTTTTTACTTTTCATGAAACAGGCCTGGAGAAGTCCTAACTAATCCATGCAGGTGCTACATTTATCATAACATACATTTATACTTGATGTGTTTCCCATGGAAAGCGTACAGAGCAAATCAAAGTGCTCGAAGTTGTAGGTATCAGGGCCCACTCCTGCTTTTCCTTATTACATGCTCCCCCACTCCTCTCTTAGTCTGCTGATGCAAGGGGAAACCAGTTGTAACAACTCTCTTTGTTGAAAGCTCACCAGCAAAACAGTGATGAGTTTTTTGGTTGAATTGCCTTCCTGAGGCAGCTCAGTCCTTGATCACATAAGTACCAGTGCCATGTTCAGGAAGATTCAGCTCAGGCAAATGAGATATGGAGGAGCATAGGGTTACACCAGTCCCACTCTGCCATGGAGCCACCTCTGCATTGAAAACTGCAATAGCAGAATGGACCTCTTGGAAGGAGGAGTCTTGTGGATCCAATAAAATAATGGAAAAATGCACTGGGTGTAGCAGTACGCACCTGTACACCTGAGGAAGGAAAAAAACCTGACTTTGTCTTTTATTTGGATGCTGGGTTTGTCTGAGTTAAACTGAGGAACAAGAGGGTGAAATCTTAACTCCTGCCAAAGAGGTAGATATGGTCCAGTCTTCACCCATTGCAAACTTTCATAGGAATATAATACTTCACATCATAAAAATTAATTTTAACACATCATTCTTCAGAATTTCACAGGTATATATATTAAGATATCTAAAATTTTAACTTGTCACAGAATTTAATGGACTTCCTGTGGGATCCTACACAGGCAGGGTAGGAACCCAATGACTGGAACAAGGTAAGCCTCACACTCACCTTCAGGAAGGCAAGGAGTATGAGCTGGGGAACCACAGGCCAGTTAATCTCATCTGAGTCTCTTGGAAGTTTCCAGAGGAAATCATCTTTGGAAACTACTCTATGATGAGCTGACTGGCTGATCAGACAGAGGGAGCACAGCAGATGTTGCACAGTTTAAGCAAGGCCTTTGACATTGCCTCCCGTCGTATCCTTGTAGCCCAATGGGTGAGGGGAGATGGTTAGTGACCATGTACATCACTCAGACACACACAAGTCTATGGGGCTAGATAGGATCCACCCAAGAGTTCTGAGGGAGCTGACAGAAGTGCTCACCAAGCCACTTTCAATCATTTATGAGCAGTCCTGGCTAACCGAGGAGGTCCCAGTTGACTGGTGATTAGCAAATGTGATGCCCATCTACAAAAGGGCCACAAGAAGACTCCAAGGAACTACAGGCCTGTCAGTCTGACATTGGTGCCAGCAAAGGTTCTGGAGCAGAACATCCTGGGTGCCATCATGTGGCATGCACAGGATGACCAAGTGATCATGCTGAATCAGCATGGGTTTATGAAAGGCAGGTCCCACCTGACTAACCTAATATCCTTCTGTGACAAGGTGATCTGCTTAGTGGATGAGGGAAAAGCCATATATGTTATCTACCTAGACTTTAGTAAAGCTTTTGACACCATTTCCCATAGCATTCTTCTGAAGTAACTGGCTGCTTATGGCTTGGACACAGGTCCACTGTTCAATGAGTAAAAAACTGGCTGGATGGTGTAGCCGAAAGAGTTGTGATTGAATGGTGTCAAATCTAGTTGGAGTCAAATCATGAGTGGTGTTCCCCAGGGGTCAGTATTGGGGCCAGTTCTGTTTGATCTCTTTATCAACAATATGGACAATGGGATTCAGTGCACCATCAGTCAGTTGGCAGACAAAACCAAGTTGGGCAGGTATGTTGATGTGCTGGATGGTAGGAAGGCCATACAGAGGCATCTGAACAGGCTGGATCAATGGGCTGAGGCCAATTGTATGAGTTGCAACAAGGCGAAGTGCCGGGTCCTATACTTGTGTCATAAACCCCCCATGCAATGCTACAGGCTTGGGGAAGAGTGGGGGGAAAGATGTCTATTAGAAAAGGACCTGAGGATGTCGTTTGACAGCCACCTGAATATGAGCTGGCATTGCAGCCAGGTGGCCAAGGAGCCCAACAGCATCCTGGCTTCTCACAGAAATAGTACGACCAGCAGTACTAGAGAAGCAGCATCCCCCTGTACTCAGCACTGGTGAGACTGCACCTTGAACAGTATGTTCAGTTTCGGGCCTCTTACTACAAGAAAGATATGCTGGAGATTGTTTAGAGAAGGGCAATGAAGCGAGTGAAGGATCTATAGAACAAGTCTTATGAGGAGCAGCTGAGGGAACTGGAGCTGTTTGTCTAGAGATGAAGAGGCTCAGTGGAGACCTTATTGCTGTCTACAGCTACCTGAAAGGAGATTGTAATGTGTTGTCAGTCTCTTTTTCCAAGAAATAAGTAAGAAGATGAGAGGAAACAGCCTGAAGTTGCACCAGGAGTGGTTTAGGTTGGATTTCAGGAAAAATGTTGTCAGTGAAAGGGTTGTGTAGCAGTGGAACAGGCTGCCCAGGGAAGTGGTTGAATTACCATCTGTCCTAGAGGTATTTAAAAGATGTGTAGATGGCGTACTAAGAGACATGGTTTAGCAGTCGTCTTGGCAATGCTAACAGTTGGATTCTATTACCTTAAGGGTATTTTCCAACCTACAAGATTCTATGAAAATAAAAGTATTCTCCATGTGTGGACACAGCAGACAGATGGTAAAATCTTGCAAGCAATCCTTTCCATCAGTGGAGCTAATTAATAAGATGATTTCAGAGGAAAGTTTACTTCACTAGTGATGAAATGAGGTTTATGAAGGAACAGCAAAATTCAAAGACGTTGTTTAAATAGTCTTTACTTTCGCAGAACTGATGATACTCAGTTTGGAAACACATAGGCAGCAGAATAGGTAGCTTCAACCAGGGCTTCATCTCTGCATCCGTCCTGGCCACATGAACTCACTATCCAGAAACCATTTTATTATAATGATTTAATACAACTATATAACATACATTCGTACTTGGAAATAATTAACAGTAATTCATTATTAAAGAACAGGGAGGTCAGGGCTGGTTGTTGCAGTTTAAGACTAAATTGACAGTGCAGAGACTAAATGGAATCAGATACTGAAACAGTCTAGTCATGGATATGTGTGCTGTTAGTGATGAGTAACATGACTTTCTGTTCCACAGGACAGATTGTGTGGTCCAGGAGAGAAATCAGCTTGGTCACTGTAGCAGTTCCTAACGTTACTTCCTTGTCCTGTATTAGGAGAGAAGTCAAGTGGGTCAGTGTAGCAGTTTGGATAGGGCCCAGGGCTATTTCCTCTGCCACTTGCGTTTTTACTTGTTGGAAGGCTTGCTTTTGCTTGGTCCCCACATAAACGCATCTTAATTACATCTCCATTTATAGTGGTTTCACTAACTCTTTCTGGGAATGTGCATTTGTCAGAATCCTACCATTCTAAGGCAATGCTTGAGCTTCTTTTTCGTTGTTAGCTTTGGGAAACACCTCATCTTTTCTACCATTTCACTAGATATGTCATCTTCCACCCATTTTACCCCAAGCAACTGCATTTCTGTGTTAGACTTCAGATTTCTTGATGGCACACCTTGCCTTCAGCAAGATTTTAATGACAGCTTAATATTTTTTCAAATATTGCTTTTTTTTTTTCTCCCCAGAGTATGACATCATCAATGTACTGCTGGCGTTCAAGGCTACTGCCCATCTCCAAGGTTTCTTGAATCAGTCCATGGCAAATGGTGAGACTGTGCTTTCATCCTTGGGGTAATCGATTCCAGGTGCACTGCATTCCTTCGCAGGTGAAGGGAAACTGAATTCTATGCCCTTCTATTATGGGAACATAAAATAATGTGTTGGCTATGTCAGTGCTGGCATACCATTTTACTACTTCTGCCTCCAACTCTTACTGCAGCTGGAGCATGTCTCTTAAACTAAGCCCTGAAATTACTCCCCTATTCTTGTGTACCTCTTAACTGAAGTATAGCCAAGCCCAGTCAAGGTCAGCTGCCACACTGGCCAAAAATACAAAGCTTATTTTCAAACCTCTGCTGTAGCTAGGTCTATGCAGTGTTCCATATGCCCCCCAATGCTACATGCAGTACCTTGCTCCAAGCCCACTTCGACAGACTCTTACGTGCTGCCACTTCAAACCAAATGGTAGTGATGAAGATAGGGAAGGTGCTGGTGGTAGAAGATGCCTAAGCAAACTCCCACCCCCCATCAGATTGACTGACAGCAGAAAGGCTCTGCTAAAAATCCCTGCCACCCTATCCTCCCCACTGAGCTTGCAGCAACAGAACACCATCAGTGGGCTCCAATTATACCTTCCAGAGTTCCCATGAGGAAACTAGAGAGTAATACAGGGGGGAGAGCTCAAGAAACCAGCAGCCTCAGGTGATACAAAGCACCAGATTAACAGTAGCAGCAACATTCCTGTCCTTATAGGCCAGGTATCCAGGCCATGGGGTACCCCTCTCTTGCCTTTTCTTCTTCCAGCTAAACCAGCCCGGTTTCCACTGTCAGTCCTCATACATCATGTGCTCCAACCCTCAGATCATCCTAGTGGCTCTACTCCAGACTTGTTTCAGTTTCTTGAGATCTCTCCTTGTACCTGGAAGCACTCAAACCAGACACCGTATGCAGACACAGCCTCACCAGTGCTCTGTAGAGGAAATAATCACTTCCACCTGCTGGCTACACTTCCACTACACAGTCCTGACTGCTGTAGGCCTTCATGACTGCCAAGGCAGACTGCTGACTTTTGTTCAGCTCCTTGTTACTCTTCTCCAGTGTATTCCAGCATGGGACTGCCTTTATTGAACTCCAGGAGGTTCACGCTGGCCCATTCCTTGTGGCAATCAAGCTCACTCTGAATTTCCTTCTAGTTTATCAACAGCTAACAGTCATCTCCAAAGTACAGACTGCGAGATGGAACCAGTCCAGGATGCCTATTCGAGACATAGACATAGGAGAGTCATTGGATTTGCTCCTGAAAAAACTCTTGGTCTACAAGCATTGTACACTTTGACTTTTAGCTGACAGGTAAACAGTCCATTTCTCGTGGCAAAATGGCTTGACTTAAAACAGGGGAGATGTTGATATCAGTCCCTCAAAATTACTTCCTCAAATGGTATAGCTGGCAGTAGGAAATTTGAGATTTTTCTGTAACTTGATAATGCTGTAGGCTATGCTGTAGTAATTGCAGTGACCCCAGAAACAGAAGTCCATGATAGAAATTCCGCATCAGCTTTGCATATAGGTAGCCATTGAGGTCCCTGTGTGCCATGCAGGACAGTACCAGGACCAAGGAAGGCTCTGATAGCCTGGCATAGAATGCAACATTTGTTTTTCCTATGCTACTGCTGCAGGTGTAAACACTTAACTGTTACCTGTATCCAATGCAATATCACAGTAATACCAATCTCCAAACCAGGCTTAGAAAGAAAATTGATCCCTTCAAAGCTGCTCTTAAGCTGCTGTATTGTGTCTTGGAACTGTCAGCAGCAATACATGCAATCCAGGGACCCTGAAAGACACTTGAGAAAGCATGGGCAATGTTTGGATGGATCTTGCCATTGAACTAACTAGAAGGTCCAGAGCACTGAGGCCAACACAGCAACTCTGAGTTGTGGGTACACATTTCTCAGAGAAACCTCATGGTCTGAGACAGGCAATGACATGGTACAGAAAATGATCATCCCTTGTACCCTATAAACATCCTTTTTCAGCAGAACTTCCATTTGCTTCATTTCAGACCAACAACGTTGTTCAGCTGCTGCCATTTCCTTCCTTTTTTCTTCTCTTCTTACTGGAGACTCCAGCAAGAATTAATAAAAGGATGCAATTAACAGTGTTTTATATGGGATCATTGAAAATGAAAAAATTATGAAAAACAGTTGACTGCCCACTGTTAATTTCCTTTTCCCCTTACTCAGACCAGGAGTACAGACAGGCATTTTTTATTTCTGTTTTGTTTTCCCCCTCACCAAGGAGCTGACATAGCCACGTTTTGTTATCTATCTCTTTATTTAAACAAGAGTTAAGAACTTGCTTGTTCTGCTCAGGCACCACCATAGGCAGAACCTGTGGACAGCATGAATAATTTACACCAGCATAGGACCGATAGAGTACCCCAGAGTGTAGCTTAGCAGTGCAGCAGGGTGGAATATGGAATCAGAGCCTGTATTTGCAGCCTCCACCAACATTACCACACAGTGTTTGTGTTGCCAATTTGTGTCATGACAGCAAGGGAAAGGGCAAATCCTGAACCCCACTGGGATGGTGAGGAACAGCACATAAATGTGTCATCCTCCAAGCCACAACCAGTTTTCCTCAGAGCATACACTCAGTTCTTTGAGAAGCTGGAAATGTGTGGTTTGTACCTTTGTACTTAAGAGAGCCCTGCACTTTGCATCCTGGCTCTAAAGACTTGATTTCAGAGTCAGAGAATAAGCTACTATCAAGTTCAGAACCCACAGGGATGACTATACTTCCACAAACCCTAATGATTTTTCCAAATATGGAAAGAGCTGTGAGATGTAATCTTGGTGACTAAAACTCTCCTACCCATCATACAGATGTTCACAGCTCAAGGACTTTCACCACACTGTGAAGTACTCATCAAAATAGAAGCCTAATCAACACCTCTTATAAAGCCTGCAAAAAGTGATTAACCAGTGCTATGCTGTAAACAGCAATAACTGGATTCCTTGAGCACCTCAAGCAATTGGACAGGAACATCATTCACACACTCACTTGTGTTTTGGCACAGCCGCTGCAAAAGTGCACATTGGCAAAAAAATTACTCAGGGCAGAACTGAGCTGATTTTCCAGACTCCAAACGAGATCATAGCCTAGTGACTACTTTCACTACACAGTTAAGACACATAAACAAGTTGTCCTGAAAGGCTGCTTCAAGCATTAGCTGTTCAAGACAGTCTGAATACACATTGACAATTAGACGAAAAAAAGGGAGAGGTTTATAATTTTTTTTAAAATATACTTTTAATGTGCTATATAGGCATGATCGTTATGAGATCTTCCACCATATACACAGCACTACACAATGCAACATACCACATTTTCACTGTACATTAAGAAGTCTGGGAAAAATATTCCTTCACTGGAAAATATAATACAATCACTTAAATAAAGACAACATTACAGTGCAAACAAAATCCTGGTTTTATTTATTCTGCAATTACTTTCTAAAAGTCTTTTTTAAAAATGAATCAAAAAAAACACCCACAGACAACTCTCATGTTCTGAGATGATCTCTTCTTGCTGAAACAAGAACCCTGATATGATCCTTGAAGCTGTAATAAACTCCATACACATTTGTATGATGCATATCAACCTCATTTTTATGAAGCATGGGATTCCAACCCAAAATCTGAAGACAGCAATAAAGCGGCATCTCCGGGCTTCAGCTGACTTTCGATCAGGCACATGACAAGAAAGATTCAGTACAAAAGTCATCCCCATGAGCTAAAGACAATATGCTTAAGAAACCTGGAAAGGCCTTGGTAGATGATGCTGTTGGTTTCTACTGGTAATTGCTGTTAGAGACAGTAGGGGCTCACTTTTCCATTGCAGGAGAAGAAAAACAGGCCATGGAACAGCAACACTGCCAGATTGCCAAAAAAGCACTTCAACACGCAAAAGAAGCCATATGACCTATTTCTGTCCCAAGGGGCATGATGGAGTTGTCAGAGCCCACATAAGCAATGACCCAGAGAGCAGCAGATGCAATCTGATTCCCAATCTCTGCAAGCTCTGCTACCTTCAGGAACTCCTACTCTGGTGAGAAAAGAACTGAGAAGTGTCTGTATGCTCTTGCCAATTGGGTGATGTCAAAAGGAGAATGAAAAGTTCTGCAAAGACTTAAGAGAAATAAAAAGTGCATGTAGGTGAGTACATTAAAAAGGGGATGATTTGTTTCAGTTGGAGAGGAATGTTGTCCTTGTACTCCGTTGTGCCACCCAGTAAGAACCTATTCCAATGTAGCTTCAAATTCTGGATTAGATAAGGACAGTTTAACCCCCTACGGTTGCTGCACAGAGCGACACGGGGCTCCTCACATATATGTGATCCACTCATGTTCAAACTGTGTTTGATGTCATATAATGAACAAAGCAGGCTTAAACTGAATCAGAACATTAATCACCAATGACATTATATGGGACATCCTTGAGGTACTTATCAGATTACACAATACAATGAATCACTACTTTTACAAGCAGTAAATGGTTATTCTGTTAAAATTTTTCAGCTTTGCAATCATAAAAGGCATTAGCAGGTAAGAAAGCTGAATTAAACAATACACAATTTCAGAGTCCTGTTGAAGTCTGTAAAATAAAAAGCTGCATAGAACCAGTTTGCTACTACAACAACTGATGGGTTAATGCACAATATTCTAGACATAGATGGGAGATGGCAGAAAGTGCGGACTATCAGGCTATTGATCCCCAGTTCCAATTTCTGCACAATTATATTTTTTTCACTTATCCCATTCAATAAGCACACAGAACATGGTAGAAAATACCTCCCAAGCAGATGGGCACTGAGTTGGCAGGACTAACGTACAGAGAAGCTTCTGCAGAGCTTCTGACTGAGAATGGTTGAAACACAGCAGGAGGCTTCTGCTCATGGTGAAAATGAACACTGTGCAAAAGGTAGATCTCAAGTGATCATGTTTTAAGAATGCCTTGGTACCCCAGAAAAACAAATTCTGTTCTGTTACATACTGCAGTTCTCATTTAAACAGCTGTAAGGGCCACCTTGTGGAAAGCCAGCATGACATACACTTGTTAGTTTGCTACCTCAGTAGGACAACCATTTGATCCAGATGAATAAGCAAGTGAAGATTTTGCCTACTAAAGCTTTATAAAAGCTTTAGACCACTCGCATACGTAAATACTAACCCACATATTAAAATGACTCATTCTCAACTAATTAAAACATTACGGTATAACTACCCCAAACAGAATTAGCTGCCTGCATCTATGAATGAAACTTGAAAATGAAGACAGTAACCCTTAAGAGATCATTGTACCAAAAAGGATAAAAACTTATAACAAACTACTTTTAAATTACATCCCCTGTTCATAAATAATTGACCATGATTTGCTCTCACAAAATCATTTTAAGATTCTGTGCCTGATAGGAGTTCAATATTTGACTACCTTAAGAAACTGTATTAAAATATCCCCAAACTCACCAAACTAAGTGACCAGCACCACAAGGACTCATGTGCTAAGCAGCACCTTCTAAGTTCCACCAAGAACACCCTAGAGTCCTTCAGAGCCAGGTTACTCTTTCACATTGAGAAGTTTCCCAGGGTAGCAAGAGAATCAAAGTTGCTGGTGTTTTACAGCTGAGAAGAACTTATTGATTCTTCTCACAACATGGATGAAGAACTTTCATCGGGAAGTACTTTCAACAACAGAGAAGCTCCGTGAAGTTTATCTGTTATTCTTGCACTAAAATAAGATTTCTTTCTCTTATGTAGAAGCATAGCTCTAGAGGCATGCTGCAGCATTAGAGTACCATACACACAGTCCCATACACAACTCTGCAGAGTGCCCATGTTCCCAAGACTAAAGCCTGTCACTCTTTGTCTCACTCAAGCACTGAACGTTCCAGCAATGAATTCTGTGCAGCCCAGCTTACCTCTCACCTCCCATCCACAGGAAGGGGTGAGACTAGGTTATTAGAGGGTCCGCACAGCCACAGGGTAGAGCAGTGACAAGTGTTCTGCTCCTTTGATAGGCAGCTTTTTTGTAGTGTAGTAGTGGATGACTTCAGGAACACTGTCAAAGGGAGGGCTGTTCTGACCCAGGATGTATTTCTCTTTGGTTTTCATCAGTTTCATGTGCATAAAACCTTGACTGCTCCTGCAAGGAAAGCAAAGTGTTAGTTCATGCTTGTGCATAGGGAACAAGGAAGCAGCACCACAACAGGCCCTCCTTCATGATGTAGGGGCGTGTAAGAGAACAAAATGTATGCATTTGCTAAGTGACTGGCCAAGACAGTGGCCAGACTCTGACAGACAGTGACTGCTAGCTGCAAATCCCCATGGACAGTCCAGTACAATGGCAGCTTAAGCTAGTATTTTGTTTTCACCACCTGTGCTGTCTGGATCCAAGCGCAAGCCTGACAAGACAATTAGCATGGAATTGATCCAGAGGACAACCCCTTTCCTGTCCCACCCCTACAGTGTTTTCCTGTGAACATCTACTTTTCATTACAGCCCATCATTACTTCTGGACCAAAAGTTATCATTGGTTGTGATCTGTTAGAGGCCTGAGGTTCTCTCCGTAGACACATAGGCTGGCCATGAACCTCAGATAAGGCAAGGCCTGTCCTGTGTTGACCTCATGACAGACCACATCCATCCCAACCTTGCAGCAGCTGCGCAGAACATGGCTATGTACAGAACCTGGTGCCTTCAGCTGGGAAAACTTCCTTAGATGAGCCTATTCCCAAGATAATTGGCATAAAGAATTTCACTTCCACACCACTGGGCAAAGGCAGCCTTTCTCCAGGCAGAAACCAGTCTGTAACTTCCATACCAGAAGCATTCAATTCCTAGATGACCTGCCTGCACAGCACACTGCCTCTTTGAGGGGTCATGATTACACAGGGGAGAGTGGCACGGTAACTACCTTGTTTGCTCCTGCAAAAGCAACCCATCCAACATAATGCCACTCTGGTGGGTAGCATCCATGTATGACATAATATAGGAGATGGTAGAGCTGACCTCATACCTTCTCATGGGTGA
Organism: Nesoenas mayeri; assembly: GCF_963082525.1. NCBI lineage: Eukaryota > Metazoa > Chordata > Aves > Columbiformes > Columbidae > Nesoenas > Nesoenas mayeri. Next base: position 37,203,869 of record NC_137542.1, read on the forward strand.
CCCTTCAGTGTCTGCTGTCTTTAGCATGTAATACAGGCTATTTTAAGAGTGTAGAGATTAGCCAGGACAAAACAAGAGCAGAGGACAGCTCCTACACTTCAAGAAGTTAAATGAGGCCCAGAGGGTTCTTGCAGCTTGCTTCGTGTCTCGCTCCCTAACTTTATGACTCCACACCATAGTTTCTTCCAAGTGTGTGCAGGGACAAATACCATAGTGTTAAAACTGGAGTTGGCCTACGTCAACAAGGAAATCCAGTTTAAGATGACACAGAAAGCTACAGCAGGAAAACAAATCATGTTATGTTAAAAGCAGCTTCTCTAAAATCTGCCATTTTTTAGTTAGGAGGTACAGCGTTCCTTCTGGAAGTGTTTGTAGCACAATCAATCTCATATCTTTCAGATGTGTTCAACAATTCTCTGATAAGACACCCTTTCTGGTGAGCAGAAATCACTGCAGACACTATAGTTATAGCTATACACACTTAAAATCTTTCTTTAAATACCAGTTTCTTAGGCAAAAAGATCTCTTTCAAATCATAATTACTCTCTAAATAATTCCCCTTTAACAAGGGAGGCATCTATAAATACTTTATTATGAGGACAGATGTATTGTTCCCCTCCTTCGGTTCACTACACATCTGCTTTTCTACAAAATGCCTTAAAATTGTGCAGATAACTTAATGAAATTACAGATGCGTGCTAATTCCAGGAGTACAGCAAGAACTGGAGAACAATCTGCCAACTGTACTTTCATGCAGAAAGGGCAAGCACACATGCCCTTTTTGAAACAGAAAAAGCCCACATATAATGTAAACTAATTGCTACAAGGCATGTATTCATGGCAGACAGCTGTGCTTCCTTAATAAGGACCCGTGTACGCACTTAGGTTTGGGTAGTACATGGTCACTAAGCATGCAGTATATGAAGCCTATGTCTACCAGAATTACACAAGCAAACAAAAAGCATCTCCTTTATGTCATGACAGGTCAGCCTTTTGGGAGGCCACACTGTTCCTGAAGCTGAGTAAAAAAAAAAAAGTAGCCTAGAAGATATGGATAGTAGCCTAATGGGATTCAACCAAAGCAAATAGAAAGCTTCTGCCCTTGGGATGGAATAAACCCAGCTAGCAGTGCAAGCTGGGGCATGACTGGTCAGAAAAGCAATTATGGTGGACAGGACACAGAACATGATTCAACAGTCTGCCCATGAAGTCCTAGTGCACTCTGGGCTGTGTAGTAAAGGTGTAGCCAGCTGCTTGAAGAAAGTGACTACTTCCTCTACAGAGAACTGGTGAGGCTGCATCTGTATCTGTAACTGGTGTGAGGGTCCCTCATCAAAAAAAGAGAAGCCAACATTGTTGTTGTTGTTGTTATTGCTTATTTGTTTTTCTTTCACTGTTCCATTAAACTGTTCTTATTCCAACCCACAAATTTTACTTTTTGTTTCCTGATTCTCCTCCCATCCCACTGGGAGCAAGGAAGACGTAGGTAAGCAACATATGATTCTCGTTGCTGGTTGAGGGCAGGGGCTAAGCCACATCACCTACTTATATCCTAGTGATCAGAATGGAAATTAGCTGCCTGCTAGTGACATCAAGGCAGCAACTTAAGTCTATAACTGAATGTTTCGGGGGCTTGTTTTTTTTATGTCAAGAGAAGTAATTTTACTTTCAGCAGTGGGATTAACACCATGAACTAGGCTACACATATCCTCAGTCCAGTCTGAGGAAGGGATTGCTGGTTGCCATTGTATCTGTGGTTAACTCTGTTAACTACCCCATGCAATACCTTGTTTAAGTACTTCTATACAAGCCAAACATCTGTCCTGGTGAAAATGGGAGGTGAAAGAGGGTGTCTTATATAAACATCACTCAAAGATTAAGCACTAGGAACAGTACAAAGCCACCTAAACACTAGCTGCACCACTTGTAGACTTCTTAGTCTATTCACTGAATTTGACAAAACCGTGAAAGAACAGAGGCTTGAAATCTCTCCCATCATCACACATGGGAAGACATAGGACTGCTTAAGCTAGAAACCCATTGGGACACAAAGTACATTAAGAATAGAATTACTTGATAAAATAGTCTAGATTGGAAAGGGGCTTTAAAGGTCATCTTGTCCAACACTCCTACAATAAGTAGGGACAAACTCAACTAGATCAGGTTGCTCAAAGCCCTGTCCAGCCTGACCTTGAAGATTTCCAGGGATGGGGCATCCACAGCCTCTCAGGGTAACTTGGGCCAGTGTTTAACCACTCTCATAATAAAAACGTTCTTCCTTGCATATAGTCCGAATCTACCCTCTTTTAGTTTAAAACCATTACCCCTCGTCCTGTTGTAACAGGCTCTACTAAAAAGTCTGTCCCCATCTTTCTTATAAGCCCCCTTTATGTATTGCAACACCGCAATAAGGTCTCCCTAGCGCCTTATCTTCTTCAGGCTGAACAATTCTAACTCTTGCAGCCTTTCCTCATAGGAAAGGTGTTCCATCCCTCTGACATTAATAATTTTTGTAGCTTCTGGACCTGTTTAAGATAATTGGGTCCAACTGTTAACCCCACACAATCAAGGCTACCTCTAAACTATGTCCTTAAGAACCCACACAGACAACACTCATCACTGACCTCCATCTGGATATTGAGCCATTAACTGCTACTGTCTGGACACAACCATCCAGCCAATTCCTTACCCACAAAACAGTCCATCCATCAAATCCATCTCTCTCCAATTTAAAGAAAGATGTTGTGGTGGACCATGTCAAAGGTTACAGAAATCCAGATACATGACATCCATAGTTCTTCCCTTGTCCACTGATGTAGTTACTCCATCACAGAAGGCCATTTTATTGGGCAGGTAAGACTCACTCCTTGGCGAAGCCATCCTGGCTGTACTGAATCACCTCCTGGTCTTCCATGTGCCTTAGTGTAGCTTCTAGGAGGATCTGTTCCATGATCTCATCAGGCACAGAAGTGATGCTGACAGGTCAGTAGTTCCCAGGGTCCTCCTTTCTATTCTGTTTTAAAATGGTTGTTATGTTTCCTTTTTTTCTGTTACTGGGGACCTCAAGTGACTGCTATGACTTTTCAAATATCATGGACAGTCATTTTACCAGTACCCTCAGGACTCTGGGATGCCTCTTGTCAAGTCCCACAGACTTACGTATGTTCAGGTTCCTCAAGTGGTCACTAACCTGATCTTCACTTATAGTGGGAAGGACTTTGCTCCTCGAGTCCCTGCCTTCGGGTCCATCCACTCAAAAGTTGTGGGAAGAGAGCTTGCCAGCAAAGACTGTGGCAAAAAAGTTGTTGAGTACCTCAGCCTTCTCCTCATCCCTTGTTACCAGTCATGTTCACCAGGGGAGGTACACTTTCTTTGACCTTCCTTTTCTGGCTGACATACCTATAGAAGCTCTTCCTATTCTTCACATCCCCTGTGAAGTCCAGCTCCAGCCACATGTTGACCTTCCTGACCTCATCTCTGTACAACCAGGCAGTGTCCCTGTATTCTTGCCAGAGTAGTGGCCCTGCTTCCACTGCCTGTGGATTTCCTTCTTGCCCTGTAGGTTAGTTGACCAGCAAGTCTCAACTCAGCCATGTCAGCCTCTTGCCTTCCTTACCTGATTTCTTACACCTGGGGACCACAAGCTCTTTTGCTCTATGAAAAACATCCTTAAAGATCTGTCAGCTTTTTTTTGCTCCCTTGTCCTAGGGGGCAGTTTCCCATGGGGTTCTATTGACTTACCTACTTGAACAGCCAGAAGAGCTTTAGGTTAGACATCAGGGAAAGGTTCTTCACCCAGAGGGTGGTGGAACACCGGAACAAACTCCCCAGGGGGGTAGTTATGGCCCCAAGCCTGACAGCATTCCAGAAGGAACATGTCCCTTCCAACTCAGGACATGCTATGATATTTATTTAAGCTAGAAGTTTGCTTTCCTAAAATTCAGAGTCCTGACTTTTTGTCTGACCCACATCCCCCAGGACTGCAAACTCCATCAGTGCCTGACCACTGCATCTCAGGCTGTCTCCAATCTTGATGTCTCCTATTAGCTGACTTGCATTGGTGACCATTGGGTCCAGTATCACATCCCCCTGGTAGTGCTGTCTATTACCTGGCTTAAGAAGTTATCCTCAATGCACTCCAGAAGTCTCTTGCATTGCCTACATCTCACTGTGCTACTTTTCCAGCAGCAAAGGAAGCAGGTTTGCATGATAACTTAGGTGTAGTTAAATTACATGATCCTTTATTCAGCTAGATACTTTTAGAGAAAACGCTGATTGAATTTGCAGGATGTCGGGAGAGCTCCTGGAAAGAAAGAAAACTGATCACCCACTAATGGAGAGGACATGAACTCTGATTGCAATATCATGAGCTTAAGAGGATTATGTGAGCTTTGGAGGGGTCATAATGGAACGATCATCATCACAGGGAGATGGTATACAGAATTAATAGACTGCATCAAGAGGCTAGAGTCAGCACTAGTTTTGGCAGAAGTATGGCAGAAGAGCTGATGAGTAGTGAAAGAATCTTACACTCCAGAAAGCATGGATTGGATGAGGTCAATCACTTAGCTACCTTACCATAGAGCAAGTTACAGCGAGACTTAAATACCACCAGGAAATGTTTTCAAAAACTTAGGAATACAACATGCAAAGGGACCACAACATGCATTCAGATGTCCATAATTGCAAATATAAATGTAACTGTCACATTTTCCTCTTGAAGTTGTGCTTTAGCTGTGCTGATGCAAGAATTAAGTAAAATACTTAAAAAATGAAAGTCATATTCCAAAACTTAGAATAATTTAAGGGAAAATTTATACCTACATATATGTGAAGTATGTGCTATTAATGCCTCAACTTCTGAAAATATCTAGAGGATCACTATATAAAAGAATACACAAATCAAATGACAAATGTGACAACAGGAGCTGAACAGCATTTATAAAGTAGATGTGTTCCATTTCAAGGCAGAACTCTGTATTACAGAGAGATCCCAACAATAATAGCACAGGAATTGAGATTTTTAAAAATAGTTCTACAAAATATTTTTCTTAAGCCCTAGAATACAATCTCAAAACTAGGTTAACAGAAGGACTTCTACTCAGCCCAAAGTGGAGATATAAAACCAACCTAAAATTTGCTGAACTAAACAGAGACTAAACCAGGGTTTCAGCATAAAACAGGGCTAGGCGTGGCTCTTTATTTCTAATGAAGATAGGAAGGTAAAAAGGATCAGGTGCTGTCTATGAAAGTGTTGCCTTATTACCATCAAGTATCACCATCATCCCAGCAGTAAAATGTGTCACTAGAACAAACCTGTGAAGAAACCATGTAAAAGCCAAACTGGTAGGAGTAATGCTAGGAAAAAAAACAAGTAGGCCTGTTTCTCAGACATACTTGGAAGGATAGGTTCTACATCAGACCCTGTCCTCTAAGAAGGAAAGAAATTAAACAATTCACTTTTACAGCTTATACCAAGGTCAAGGGCATTCTTGTTCTCCTGCACTGAGTGGAAACCTTCCCTGTGCTAAAAATGCAAGTGAGTTTATGTCCCTGCCTATGGCAGAGCTGTTGGACTAGATAATCTTTGAAGGTCCATTCCAAGCCAAAGCATTCGTGATTCTGTTCTAAGATATGTTGAAACCAGCATCTGTAATGTACCCTGATCAGGCTAAGGTAAGTGAGGTAAGTTCAAAGCAACACTAAGACTGCAACAATGCTCATTTCCTAATTCTGTAGATCTTCCATCCTTGATCTTGGGCTTTTCAGTTTCTAAAATTGCAAGAATACTACCACAGTAAAGTATACAAAGACTTCCTCCCATGTATGAAGCAAAACAAATAAAATTCCCCAACAATACAGTGGCTTATTCAGCCTGAAGCACAAGCAGCAGGAGCATTTCAAATCAGAAAAAAACCACACATATACAAAAAACCCAAAACCAAACCAAACAAACCCCCAAACACAAAACAAAAAACCTACCACAAACAAAACCCCAAACCAACAAGTTTATTTAGTTAAATAGGCACAAAATTAAAACTAAAAATCTCTTCACATTCCCAAACTGCACTGTAATTCAGTATATATCATGCAGACTGACAATCTCAAACTCTGCATGGCCACCTGAGCTGAACCAGTGCAGGAGACTACATAATTTTATCTTCTTGTATTGTGGTGTCTATAAATAGCTTATAAAAAAAAAACCCAGAGAAATTAGGGCTTATAAATTAACTTGATTATGTTTTACTGACAAGTACTTACTTCAGTGAAAGAGAATAGTCATGCTTGCTTGTTTGACTGTTTCTTACAAGGTAGCTACACTCTTTACATAAACGTAACAGGTTTTCTGCATCTGTCCGACTGATTGCTCCATGATACCATCTAGGAAAAAGCAGAGAGATTAATACAGTACATGCTCCAATTCATAATCCTTTCAATACTTTGTTTCTTTAAGGTATGAATTGTGGTTAATATCAAACGGATATTTTGAAGATCTAACATATTAGGGAGAAAAAGCACATTGCTTGCACTAGCTGAAGTTAACTTTACAGCTTGTGAAGAGGCCTGTAGTTGCTGTCAGCTGATGGAAAAAAAATTAGATCAGGAAAAGGTGCAACAGGATTGGTGTACATATTTATGTAAGAAATTCCCACTCAGTGCAACACATCATAATCTTTATCTTGCAAGCAGCAGATCCACAATGTACACATTTACCCCACTGCATGCCTGTGATATATCAATATTTCACTAATATACAAAAGCACAAAAAGAAAACCAAATCACATCTGAAGATTATGAACATTTAATAGTGGAAAAGATTTGCTAAAATAAATCTTCAAGAAAGGAGGAAAGTTACAAAGTATGAAGATCTGTAACAAAGATACTTGCTCTAAATGTAGCTGTGACAACTCCGAGCACTTTAAGTAAATCTCTGGTGGACCCGTGGAGCAGGTGTGATCAATTCAGGGAAGCAAGGAAATGAGGAAAGGAGAGGTGGGTCCTTCACTAAACTGACTCCTGCAATCAAAGAACCTTATTAGCACATGCTACTTTGTATCAGCAATTAAAATCTCACAGTCCAATGGTGAATGCTTTGACCCTTCCCTCAAGTTTCCTGAGCAATGTAATGTGCCTGGCCCTGCACTGCAGCAATCACACCCCTGAGGAACATACCTTCCTGCAGTTGTCAGATGCACTTCAAAGCACAATGTGACACTACCATGCCTAAGAAGGCTAATTCATAAAATCAGAAGTGTTCTGTTTCTGTTATTACCAGGAACTGTTGATGGCCTTGTGCAAAAAAGTTTTCTTTCATTTGTTCCAATTGTATTTCTCTGCTGAATTTACTCTGAGGGAGATGTTCCAACTAAAAGGTAAGTGAATAAAGACCAAACAAATCCCTTTGACAGAAGTCATGCTCTTAACTACCTTGCGCTGATGCCAGCTCCATTGTAAAATCTGAATAATGTGCTAAAGAAAACTTGATGGTCAACTTAGAAGTTGATTTTGTGCCTGGTTACAACCAAAGTCTGCATCAGAGAAAGCTAAAAGAGGGTTATACTATTGTATATCCGAGATAGACTAGAAAGGAAGACCCTGACAATTCTGTCACTTCAGATATAATTGAGACACAGATTCAAATGTTTTTGGGCAGTATTCTCCCTGTCTCCCATTAGATAGTTAGGGCTGGAGGATATTTCTCAACAAATAAGACTAGGTTGTCTTCTGAGTGTAAGGGAAGAATATAACACGAAGTGTAAATCAGAAAATGGATCTGGAGAAGTCTAAAAAGATATTCCTGTTACCTATAAATATTTTTTGCTTTCTTTTCTCCCAAAAGAGCCAAATAAAATATGACCTAGCCAAAACCAGGGACATACCCTGGATTCTGATATTGAGAGGGAAGTATTTTATATATCCTTCAGATCTAGCACTCCCCATTTGGCAAAGAGGTTCATGGAAAAAGAATGCAGGGCTGGTTCCATGCAGCAAAACCTGCTTTTAAAACAGCTGGAAGAAAAACAATGAAGTATGAAAACAAGTGCTGGTGGAAGAACGTCTGATTCAGAAGTGATGCCTGGAAGCTGTTGTGGCTACAGCTGAGAACAAACAGCAATATCCAGAAGTGTGATTGCTTGTGAATCATATGCCCATGTAAATGGGACACTCAGTTTGCTCCCGTTCTAGACACATAGTGAGATAAGCACAGTGCTATTGTCAGCTTAAAGTTCCTAACTAGTTTGACGTTCCAGCTGTATTAGGTCTGTTTGCCCTGGGTCTATCTACTTTTTAAACGCCAAAATACAGATATTTGTACAGAAAGGTCAAAGATTCAAATGTCAACGATGCAATCACAAAATAGGGAAATAACACCTTGTCAAAGATACCAATGCAAGAGCATGGGACATAAAAACCTGAAGACATGTATGACTTCTAAGATATCCTGGAAAACACAGGCACACAATGCAAACCTGAAAGCAAAATTCAAACCTAATCACACACTTTGACCTTTATCAGGACCTTCTTCTAGGACAGAGAGTACCCTGATTGTGGTTTATAGAAAGTTTTTCCTAATGTCCCTCACTTTCTCAATGGCCAGGTTTCGGCCACTATATGGCCACAGCTCCACCGAAGACAGGACAGCTGCACCAATTATGCAGTAAGTATAATCAGTTATTACAGCTCATATAATGCACAACATTGGTCTGTTTCTGAATTGTTCAGAGCAAAATAGGAAGTGACCAGATCTTGTAAATCAAGGCTGGGAGGGATTCACTTTCAATGAGACAATAGAAACAGCAGAAGACACTTTCTTCTTTTCACTATTACTGAGGAAATGGAACAAATTCATTCATCGCCTCTGGGTCCATGAGTTACTAAGTTCACATTTACAGATTCCTTGATCACAAGTAACTAAAAGTATTTTCTGGATATATTAATACACATAGGTATTTCTGACTTCTTGGGATACTTCCTAATCTACCTGTCCACTTGTCAACTTGCATGTTTCCTTTCCTCTAGATCTTGTACTCCTTTCAACAAAAACAGACTAATTTTTTTAGAGAAAAATGGAATGGCTTGGCATGTGCTGTGGAGAGGTCTCATGCTGCTAAAACTTGAGCAGTCTGAATAATTATGAATAACTTAACGTACAATACATTTAAACTCTTCCATTTTCTGACACATTATTTTAAACTGTGCATTTCAGGTTTGATCCTGTTTAATTCAAAAGAATCTCACGTGATTAACACTTGAATAATTAAAGGAAAAAACCTAGCTCTCCAGTTTTCAGTTATTATTATCATCAATTGCAGTTATATATAACTGCAATTGTACTAAAAGAGAGAACTACACAATGACATATTTATGAGTCCAAAGTTATTTACATATGCTCAACTTCTTAAAGTATTCAAGTAATTTAAATGTATGGGGGGTATGGTGGGCTGGAATTACTGAAATCTGAGGACCAAATTTTACACTCAAATTTATACCCTTATAGTCATTTATCTAACAGTATCAGTGAGTGATTTCACAATAGTGGTTGCTACTTCTTCTGTTGGAGATACACCTACATTCTATCAATGAGCAGATGGTTCAAAGGCTGAGGTTGATTAGCTGGAATATGATACCATGGGGATGACAGGGTTCTGTTTCAAGCTTAAGTTTTCAAATATTGCATATGAAAATAGTATATCAAAATAAAAGGAATTTCTGAAACTACTTTCTCGCAGATGCAATTGACAGATGGGATTCTCTCCTACTGAGGGTCTGAAATGCAAAAGGATTGCTAATCTGCCCAATATTGCTACCATTCAGGAGCAAAGTATTCTCATAGAGAGCACACTCACATGCACACTAAATTATGCCCTCCCTCTTCTGTGAAAATAAATTCTGCATCTAACTTAGAATGACTGTGTCTGGAGTGGGACTGCGTTCAGGGATTCAAGGCACAGCTTCCTCACTTTACTGCATTAATCCATTGGCTTCTCAGTGCTTGAAAGTATCTGTGTAACCTCTGTAAATTGCTCCACAAGATGACCTTTCTTTGTGTAACAGGGGATTCTGGCCCCTTCAATGAGACTGCACCTTGAGTATGATACAGGACAGTAGGTCATTTCATTATAAAAGTCAGTCTGTCCAAATGGTTCAAGGAGGGTAACAATGAGGCAGGACAGAAGGGTACCCTCATGGATACCAGACATTCACTCCAGGGAATTCCCCTAAAACTTGAGTCTTGAGCTGAAAAAACTGCCTCTAAATACCACCTTCATTTGACACCATCAGAGTAGAAATGACAGTCTCTTTTCTGAAAGTTTTGTAAGTGGTCTTATCAATCTCTCCCTGGAATAGTATTACAGATAGATGCACAGCATGTCTGAATTACTAGAAACGCGCTATTCAGCCACAAAGATATAGAATTTGTGCAGTTTTAAAGCACAACGTGTACAAATGCAACATAAACCTGTTTTCCCTGATGCAATGTAATCAACTTGGTTGAAAGCAGAATAACTGTACATATTTGGGAGATAAAATTCACTGTTCCTGAGATGAGTTTCCTGTTTAAGTCTATTTTGTTTCTCACAAAAGTTACTTACAATTTGCAGGATTAATAAGAATAGTTTTTTTGTGAGCACTACCACACGGGATACTGAGGAAAGGGAGCTGGACAGCAGGATGTAGGACACTTGCTGCTCCTGTAAGTGGGGAGGCAAAGAGCTAGAGAGCAATTACTGTGCTTACTTACATCTGCTTTTCCAGTTGAATAGTTGGATCTATTCTCTCTCCCAGGATCCCGCAAAACTCTGGACTGCCATGTTTGATGGGTTTAAAGCCTCCTCCAGGTGCTCTCAACTGCCTGCGCTGGTCATTTGAGGGAGATCCTTGCCGTTTCTCACTGCCATTAAATTGGGCTGCAAGATACATAAGAATTACCTCTCCAGTGAAGGGTAGCAAGAAGCAAAATAGTTGTAGCACTTAGAGAGGTTTCACACTACTCAGGAAGAATAAACATGCACCCATTAGCATTAAGATGTAGTCGTTCATCTCCAAAGTTATATGTATCATCTAAAGGTGTTTCTAACTATGGCAGATACAGTCCTAAAACTCTTGCTTTTCCAGTATTAAAATTCATACTCTTCTAAACCTTGTTACAATAACTAGTGCTTATCCTAACATTTGATACTTTCTTCCCCAAGAGAAGATACTTTTAAACAAGTAACAGTAACAAAGATAGGCTTTCAGTCACCTGCCATAATTGCAATAACAAATGAGAACATCAAGAATGCAGCATAGTTCAAATTATGTGGAATCATCTGACAGTGATCTAGGTGCAAATCCAGACAGCTAACACCCACCTATCCATGTCAAAAATACTGGCAAGCAGCAAAGAATTGAAAGTATATCCATTGACACAATGCTGGCACAAAGCTTTTATCTTGAAACACTAGTGTCCAAAGTAATGACAATGGCGTTTGTTAGTTTCTCTCACAGACTGTATTGTTCCAAGAAAAGCAATACTTTGCAAAGCTGTAATTTCTTAGACCGCTGTAACATCTGTAGCAAAGCACATACTAATTATGTCTGCATCCTTATTCTACAGTTACACTTAAAACTACGGATTCTACATACCAATCATTTCAAAGAATTAAAGGACTGAATATTGACAGAAACAACAAAAGGAGCTACATCCACCATCTTTCTGACTCTCACTGCCTTCTGCTTCTAATCAAAAACTAATACTCTCAACTGCAGACGGATTATTGTTTTAATGTCATCTACTGGGGACCAGGCAAAATAACCCCTTCACTGTATCAGAAGGCAAACATCACAACGTGAGCTTCAACAGCAATATCAAAGAAAAAGTTAAGAGGAAAATTAAAGGCACTCCCTACAACAGAGTGTTGTAGATCTCATCCATTTAGAAATCAACTTATTATAACACATAGCCAGTTAGGCCTGTGGCTGGTAGTACTTACTCTCTTAAAGCAATGCTATACAACAGGCAGACAGCTGTGATGTCCAAAAATATAAAGCATGTAGAATAAAGATGTGTTGGATATAGAAAATGTTTTGGAGCATTTCTTGTTGTTTTAATATGCTTTCCTCATGGAGCTTAAGACACTGCCAAATCCCCTCTCTACTCAGAGGAAGTAGGCACAGACTAGTGAAAAAATTGACCCAATGTATTCAATCAAATTCTGAAGTATGCATGGCAGAAATATGCTGGTTATTTCTTAAAATGAGAACTCAGATTTAACCTCATTACTGCTTAATGAAAGCTGATTAGCATAACAAGAAGAAACATTGCTTGTGTGTACTTGGCAGTGATATATATGAAGAGCACTATTACTTCAACTGTAAGAAAAACATCTGGATGTAATTTGAGAACTCTAAGAAGACTGGTGAACATCATGCCAGCTTCTGACCAAGCAACATCTTTCAGACAATAAAAAATTTAGTTTAAAAAAAAGTGAAATTCAGTTCTGACTGTAAACAGCAACATCTTTACAACACGATGGTTACAAGTAGAATCTGTTCTCCAAAAATAGCACAAAGTTAAATTTCAGATTATTTTGAATGTTTGTCTGAAAAGTTCAGACATGTCTCTAGACTCTTGCCCTATTTCTTTTGTGTGTGTGTGAAATAAACTGGCAGGAAGAAGCAGTCTGAAAGGGATATCCAGGCAGATTAAACTGACAGGCATTATACTGAGTCAGGAAACAACCCACATAATGTTATCAGGACTGAGTTTTGGCTGCTATAAATCTCCTCTTAAAGCTGTAGTATATACCATGAAGGTTCAGAAGCTCAACTCCACGCAGCTGGGAGTGGAAATGTTTTTATTGCTATGGTACTTAGGTCTACATAGCCATCACAGTATTGAACCGACTGGATACCTGACCCTTTCTCTTTCTCTATGTGGCCTCTGCCCCCTAGTGGGTGCCACACCCCTCTGCTGGTGACATGAAAGAAATCCCCTGCTTCAAGTCCCCCAGGGCTCCAGCTCCAGGGTTCCAGCTTTCTGTGCAACCACCATTGCAGCCAGCAGAGGTCATGAAGTTTGGCATCTACAGATCCTCTCTCAAGAATCATAGAATCATTTCAGTTGGAAAAGACCCTCAGGATTATCAAGTCCAACCATAACCTAACCTAACTCTAGCACTAAACCATGTCCTTGATAACCTCATCTAAACACCATTTAAACACCTCCAGGGATAGTGACTCAACCACTTCCCTGGGCAGTCTGTTCCAATGCCTGACAACCCCTTCCGTGAAGCATTATTTCCTAATATCCAATCTAAACCTCCCCTGGCACAACTTGAGGTCATTTTCTCTTGTCCTGTCACTTGCTACTTGAGAGAAGAGACCAATACCCTCCATGCTACAACCTCCTTTCAAGTAGTTGTAGAAAGCAATAAAGGATCTCCTCAGCCTCCTTTCTTTTATCCAGGGTGAACAGCTCCAGTTTCTTCAGTTGCTCCTCATAAGACTTGTGCTCTAGACCCTTCGCGAGCTCCATTGCCCTTCTCTGAATTTGCTTCAGCACCTCAATGTCTTTCTTATGATGAAGGGCTCAAAACTGAACAGAGGGTTCAAAGTGGAGCCTCACTAGTGCTGAGTACAGTGGCACAATCACTTCTCTAGTCCTGCTGGCCACACTATTCCTGATACAAGCCAGGATGCTCTTGGCCTTCTTAGCCACCTGGGCACACTGCTGGCTCATAACCAGCCAGCTGTCAACCAACATCCCCAGGCCCTTTTCCACAACACAGCTTTCCAGCCACTCTTCCCCAAATCTGTAGTGCTGCCTGGGGTTGTTGTGATCCAAGTGCAGGACATGACACTTGGCCTTGTTAAAACTCATACACCTGGCCTCAGCCAATCGATGCAGCCAGTCCAGATCCCTCTGTATGACCTTCCTACTCTCCAGCAGATCAACACTCCCACCCAATTCGGTGTCATCTGCAAACTTACTGGGGGTGCACTCAATGGTCGCATCTAGATCATTGATAAAGAGACTATACAGAACTATCCCCAATACTGAGCCTTGGAGAACACCACTCATGACCGGCCACCAACTGGATTTGGCTCCATTCGCCACAACTCTTTGGGCCCGGCCATCCAGACAGGTCTTTATCCATTGAGGAGTACACCCATCCAGGCCATGCGCTGCCAGCTTCTCCAGGAGAATGCTGTGGGATATAGTGTCAAAGGCTTTACTGAAGTCTAAGTACACAACATCCACAGCTTCTACCTCATTTACTAGGTGGGTCATATTGTCATACAAGGAGATCAGTTTTAGGTATTTTGTATACTTTGAAAGAAAAATTACTTCTGGGTGGCACACAATCCTTGTGTGGGAAGCTAACATGTAACTCTGGTATTATTCTTAGCATTTAGAAAATTATCAAAACTAATATGTAAGGAAAAATTCAACTCACAGAACCCTTGTGCCACACTAAACCACAGCAACAACCTGCAGAGAGGTAAATAGCCCTAAAGAATTTCACCTTTGAAGACTTAAGCGTCACCTGCTCAAGCATTTGATCCTCCCTGCTCTTCTGTGCAGTTCAAGGGCTTTACTTACCCTCTCACCTTCAAACAAAATATTTTTTGCTCAAAAGCAGGTCTAACACCAAACTGTCCAAGAACACATGCAAGAATGGCTGAATATGTCTCCAGCCAAGCAAACACTGGATAGGTTGGCAAAAAATAACTGGAAGCCTTTAGACTAATACAGTCAGCAAGCATTAACTGTTCACCCTCCTCGCAGAAGCTCTTCAGCACCAACCCGTGGTCACTGTAGCCCAGACACTACCATGGCTTCTGGTCTTGCTCAGAGGGCTAGAACAATGGGGATGAATGAGGAAGCATACCATCCTTCTTCCTCATGGGCAGAAATGCACACACAGCTAATATGAGAGGGTCTTGACTGACAGGGAAGTCTCTCAAGGTGGGAGAAAAGAATTCCCAAGCAGACATAAGAAGGTAACAGAGTGGGACCAGCTGTCAGGTAGGAGGACAAATGAGAATGTAGGCATAGATGCAATTCTGTGGGACAAAAGAAATTGGAAAAGAAGACCACAACCAAAAGAAAGAAAGATGGACAAGAAGCAGCCATGGTGCTAGAGGGAAACGAATGGGAAACCCTCTAGAATTTGGAACAGAGAAATTCCCTGGAAAACACTGCAAAAAGCAGCCTAAGGCCCATTGCAAATCTACTGTTGGTGGCTCTGCACAGCTTCTCAATGTGTTGTGGGTAGCTTGTTGGTCCTTCCAAGTAGCAGACATCTTACTTCTGCAACAGTTACTGTGGACTGTGCTGCTGTGTAGTAGGGCTCACTTGTCAGGAGATGGACACTGCGCACATGCTCTGGGCAATGGCAGCAGTGCTGCCATCACAGAGACACATGAAAATGCAAGTAAATATCTACTGAACTGCGATAGACACCAATGCCACAGCACAAACCCAAAGCAGAAGGCTTTACACACATACATGAGACTGATATTCAGCATCTGTAAAACAGACATTGTGGCACTGGAAACGTGGTGATAGCTTTCTCTGTTGATCAGTCTATCTTGGCACACAATGGATATCCCAGATCTCACAGACAGAATAACCAGAATCTCACAGACAAGCCAACTCCCAGCACAAGTCTTGCAAGCATTTAACTGGTCCAGCAAAGGGGATGAGTAAGTTCAGACAAGCCTGAATCAAAGCCTGCTTCCTCCTGGCAGAGCTCAGAGCTCAGCAGTGGAACCATATATCCTACTAGAAGTCACACTAGCAGGTTAGATTTGTGTGATGGAGTTCATGTTGTCTAAGGAAAGAGGCTCCTTTACCTGGACAGCATCCAGGCTGGTTTAGATCCAGCCTTTAAAGAACTACCAGCATACACTTAATGGGAAAGTGCCTGAGCCAGGAACTGCACAAGATTGTTAACAGCTCACACACGAGAGCAAACCATGCTGCTAGGAAGTAGAAATCTGTTTTCTCTAACCTCTTCTTATGTTCCACAGGAGCCCAACAAGAGGAAAGGGGATGCTGAGCAAGAGGTTTTAAGCAGCTACTTCAAGTTCATCCATGTGTCTCTTGCTCCCACCCACATTTCACAGGATGGATACTGCAGAGATCAGCCTAGCTTGGAAACAAACCCAAACAACCTAAAAAGATGTAATAAAAAATGAAGCAGAGAGGCAGAACGACACAACAGATTGCCACTGCTCTACTCCACTGTGCTAGAAGAGAAACTTATTTCTGCCACCCACATGTCCCTGCCTATTAGGGGATCAGATCAGAAGCACCCAAGAAGGGTATTGTCACAATAGGCTCTGTTTACAAAACAGTAGCCCTATATAGCTGTGGAGAGAAGCCACTTCTCATTCCTGTAAGTATAGTAAAATTATTGCACACAGAATTGCAAAATCACAGAATCATTCAGGTGGAAAGAGACCATGTGAGGTACCTAGTCCAGCCTGCTCAAGGCAGAGTCTGCTATGTGATCAGATGAGACTGTTTAGAACTTTATCCAGTCATCCCTTCACACGGGATGAAAAAATCTGAAGATGGAGACTGCAAGAGCTCCTTGAGCAATTGGTTCCAATACTTGAATGTCCTTGCAGAGAAAAAAAAAAAGATTCCTAATATCAAATCAGAACCTCTCCTAATTCAACTTATGTCTCATCTTCTCATCACATACTTGCTCATTTGTGAAGAACCTGGCTCCATCTTCTTAAAGATCTCCTCACAGGCATTGGAAAGTTGCCATGACATGCCCCTAAATCATTCTCCAGGCTAAGCAAGCCAGTTCTCTCAGTGTCTTCTCACAGGTTACATGCTACAGTTCCCTGTCATATTGGTGGCTCTCTGCTGACATCAACATTTATCAACATCCTCCTTGCAGCAGAATTCTGGACACAGTATTACACGTGTTGTCCAAGAAATGTGAAGTATAGAGGAACAGTTGCTTTGCATGATCTACATTTGATGAGGTGCATTTCCTCTCCTCCTCCTCTGGGTTACTAAAAAAGATGCTGAACAGGAAGGTTCCAGAACAGAACCACACTTCTAACCATACTCCAGGAAGAATATGAATCACTAAGTAATTTACTTTTGAGGTCAATGACCCTGAGAGCTTTTCATGCATCTAGTAGTCCAGACTATCCAGGCTACAGCATTCCAAACCAGGTAACACAGCTGATGCCACAGCACAACATGCTGAAGGCTAAAGTCAAGATAGATGACACCTACTGCTCTCCTTTCATTAACAGATCTAGTAGTTTCAATGCAGAAACAGGTTTGTTAAGCAAGATTTAATCAGGGTAAACGAACACTGACTACTAATCATTGCTCTCAGGCTTCTTCCATGCTCCCTCCCAGAACCACATCTCTTTTTGCCCCCCCCCTCACCACAATCACCAACACACACAGCTCTCCTTTCCAAGCTTTCTGCCAAGTTGACACCTACAAAGGAAACGGAACAACCCTGCTCCTAGACACAGCTTTTCACTAGAACATGCCATTGAAGGGAAAAATCATAGAACATGTATGACTCTAGGACCCTACAAGAGCAATCTCAAACATGGTTGGACCAACTGATACAACTAGGTTCTACTGGGAACACATAGGCTCCACAAAAAAAAAAAAAAAAAAAAAAGAGCAGTCTTGGCCTTTAGGATCACATCCTCACTGAAGTAAGCAATAAAAGGGAAAAAAGAGAGCAGTATAACCAACACCAAGCACAGACATCTACAGAGACAGAAAACAGTTTGTGACAGATCCTACTGACTGATAAGTTCTTATGTGGGAGAACTCCAGCAGTTCAAAAGGATTAATCCAAAACCAAGTTCAACATACCCATAGAAATGTTTGCTATTATAACAAAACCAGTCCAAATATTGAGAAACTCATCACTGAGTAGAAGCATGCTACTGCATTCACATTACACAGCTATTTTTTGTCCTGACCCTTTAAGAATTGCCCCATAATTTAAGGACCTTGCAAAGCAACTCCCTCATCTAGGAATCCTACCTGCCAGAGCTGGGATGGTGACTTTGTTCCACTCCCATGGCTGATCATATTCATCTGCAGGCCTGTCATCATCCTGTGGCAATTTGCTTTCTTGTAAATGGTGACTCATCACACTTTCAGAATCAGAATCCACACCACTGCCTTCTGGTTCATAGGGTGTGTCATAGAGCTGCATGTTTTTCTGGTGGGACTGAAACTCTGTTGGCAAGAAAGAAAATCACATCAGCATCACTACTAACCATGCCTTATCATTACAGTCAATAATTTTAGAGCATGCAACTTTGACCTGTTCCTTAATAGACACATAATTATTCAGATGGTAAGCTTGTACAAGACTTCTAAATTCTACCTCTGCATTTGACAAGTGGCCAGAAGTAAAAGTTTGCTCTAGTTAATAACCACAGCACAGTCTCATGCCTCCACCAACAATCCCCAGCTTGCACAGAGCCAGCTTACAGGAAGCACACAATCCCTGTGTAAAGCACACTTAAAAGCAACTGCACATAAATCCCCAAGAACATTGAAATTTGTTTTACAGTTAACTCTTCCAGAGCAGATTGTTCAGAAGTGAAATTCAAACATACAAAAAAACCTCACAAAAGCTGATAATAAAATTATCTGCAGTTACCTCTACAGAATATCAGCAGAAAATGACCTAAGACTAGAGGAATACTAGTTCATAAAACTGGAAAGGAGCCAGTGCAGAGCTACCAAGACGGCAGGGTCCTGGGGCCTATGATAAGAAGATATGGTTTTTGGTTGTTCTGCTGAAGGCAAGGCCAAGAGGGATTTACCAGCAGCTCTCAGCTGCCTGAAGGGCAGTTAGAGCCAAACACTTTGAGCAGTATCAGAAGATGCAATAAAGAGAAAGAGAAACAGACACAAGATCAGCTTGAGAGATCCAAGTGGGACATCGGGGGAACCTTTTTCTCCTGGTGTATAGTGCAGTCCTAGGACAGGTCACCAGGTATGTCATGGTAAGTGTCTCCATTCTTTGGAGTTTGCAGAGCCTTGGCTAGACAAAGCCAGGGTGACTCAATCTACTGATGCAAAACTGGATGGAGTGGGTTACAGACCAGATGACTGTGACGCCATTCAGAGGCACCTGCAGATGTCAGAAAATTGCAGGTTAACTGGCTGGAAAGCAGTTCAGCAGTGAAGGACTTTGGGGTCCTCTATGACTGCAAGTTGAACACGAGCCAGCAATTCACCCTCAAGGTAAAGAGGGCAAATACTAACTTGGGCTGCATTAGGAAGAGTGTTGAAAGCAGGTCAAGGGAGTGCTTCTTCCCCTCTGTTCAGCACTGGTGAGGTCTCATCTGGACTGCTGGGTCCAGCACTCACCTTCCCAGTGCAAGAAAGACACAGACATACTGGAGCAAGTCCAGCAAAGCGCCATGAAGCTGGAAATGGGACTGGAGCATTTTTCATAGGAGGACAGACAGAGAGCTGGGACTGGACAGGATGAACAAGATAAGTTTCGTTGGGGACCTTATCAACACATACAAACACCTGATGGAAGAGAGTAAAGACAGAGTCAAAGTTTTCTTGGCAGTGCCCAGTGACAGAACAAGAGGCAACAGGCATAAATCAAAATACATGAAGTTCCATCCAAACAGAAGAAAATACCTTTTCACTGCCATACTGGTCAAACATTGAAACAGGTTGCCTAGAGAGGTTGCGGAGTCTCCACCTGTGGAGATATTAAAGACCTGACTGGACACAGTCAAGAGCAACCCATTCCAGCTGACCCTGCTTGAACGGGGTGTTTTATTAGATGATACCAAGAAGTCCCTTCCAACCTCACCTATTCTGTGTTCATTCTGCCCACTGACGGGAAAAAATTAATTGCAGCAAATTGCAAAGTTACTTAAAAAACAACACAACACCTCGGGGAGAAGGGAACTTATTAACCTGCAAATGAAGCAAAGATTCAGGGCAATTCTCTCCATTACTATAACAAAAGCTGTTCATAAATTCATCTACCAGCAAGACCTTTCTAACCAGGTCATTGCTCCAAATCATTTCAAAAGTACTGTAAAATTCCTAAAATATGGCAGTGCCCTTATCACCTGGAAAAAAATTACTACCTTGACACATTATAGATACAGTAAACTTGAAGAAATATACACCAAAACCCATAATGTAAATCCAAGCAAGACAGGTCATGATAATTCCTACTTATGAATGATAACTACATTACCACCTTTCAACACAGGCAGAACCTCAAAAAGGTTATCTTAAAGGGCAGCTTGTTTGGGGGAAAAAAAAAAAAATCCTTCAAATATTTTAAATTAAAACCACACAGTATCACAGTATGTTTGGGATTGGAAGGGACCTCAAAAGATCATCTAGTCCAATCCCCCTGCTGGAGCAGGAACGCCTAAGTGAGGTCGCACAGAAACATGTCCAGGCGGGTTTTGAATGTCTCCAGAGAAGGAGACTCCACAACCTCCCTGGGCAACCTGTTCCAGTGCCCTGTCACCCTCACTAAGAAGAAGTTTTTTCTCAAATTTAAGTGGAACCTCTTGTGTTCCAGCTTGATCCCATTACTCCTTGTCCTATCATTGTTTGCCACCGAAATGAGCCTGGCTCTGTCCTTGTGGCACTCATCCTTTATATATTTATAAGCATTAATAAGGTCACGCCTCAGCCTCCTCCAAATTAAAGAGATCCAGCTCCCTCAGCCTTTCTTCATAAGGGAGGTGTTCCACTCCCTTAATCATCTTTGTTGCCCTACGCTGGACCCTCTCCAGCAGTTCCCTGTCCTTCTGGAACTGAGGGGCCCAGAACTGGACACAATATTCCAGATGGGGTCTCACCAGGGTGGAGTAGAGGGGAAGGAGGACCTCTCGATCTACTAACCACCCCCCTTCTAATACACCCCAGGATGCCATTGGCCTTCCTGGCCACAAGGGCACAGTGCTGGCTCATGGTCATCCTGTTGTCCACCAGGACCCCCAGGTCCCTTTCCCCTACACTGCTCTCTAATATGTAATTTCCCAACCTATACTGGAACCTGGGGTTGTTCATGCCCAGATGCAGGACTCCACACTTTCCCTTGTTAAATTTCATCAGGTTATTCCCCGCCCAACTCTCCAGCCTGTCCAGGTCCCACTGGATGGCAGCACAGCCTTTGGCAGCACAGTCTTTGTCTTTCATCTATCTTTTGAAATGAATTCTGCTCAAGGAAAAATGCTGCACTAAGAAAAAACTGTGTTTGAAAAAATATACAGTCGATATTTTAATGAATTCTCCTGGATCAAAAAGATAAGTAGTTTATTTCTTCTGAAGTCAGAAATGTATGTATCTGTCTGTCTTTCAGTACTATGAAACCAATCACTGCTACACCAGGAAGTCTGCATTTCTGAGGAGCAGAAGCCATGATTCTACCAAACCAAAGACTCTAAAAAATAACCCCACAAAAAACCCCACAACAACAACACAATAACAATGCAACCCACAAACCAAACCAGATTATTCATTTTAAGTGCCAAATTCATCTACACGACTGGGTCCTGGTATGTAAGTCTATTTCAATACAGGAGCCCATGACCAACAGTTCTTTTTTACCTACAGGACCAAGCATGCAACTGCACAGAAAACACTACCTGTAAATATAAGGTGGTTTGTTACTGATTAATTGTTCATGATCAGGGCCCACAATTAGAAAAGTTGGAAATATTTGATTCTAGAGCAGAAAGGTTTCTCTAGAAAAAACTAAAACCTAGGGACAGTAAAGAAGCAGAAGAAGGAGAAAATATGTATGTGCATATATAAAAACATATGTGTGTGTACACATACACACACATATTCAGCCTCCTTTAAAATGTTTTCTATAAATTTGCTTGGAAGTCCATCTTTTACTTGATATATTTGAAGAGTATTGGTAAAGTAATTTTACTAAAAGATAGATCAGAAACAGTTCCTTTCAACAACAAACAGCACAGCTGAATCTGTACCACAAGCAGTACTAGCATTATACACACTGATAGTTCAGTACAGACTTGATATTTAAGAATTAGGTAGTTGAAGACAACAGAACATTTATGATGGTTCTCAGAATGTTCTCAACAGAACATTTATCATGGTTCTCAGCCAGATGAGATGTGCTCTTATCTTAATTTAGCCATCTGCTCGCATTCCCCATAGAGACAAGGCAGGGAGAATGACTGCTGCTTAAGAAAGCCTAGAATGTATTTCTTCGATGGACATGGTAACTATATGGTGAAAAGCAACATCGAAATGTGAACAGTACATTGTTTCTAAATAAACATCTAACCTGTGAATGATTGTGTCACTATGATTAAAAACAAGCACACAGCCCAACCAAACAAAAACCAACAAAAACAAAAAAGCCCAAAACTACATCAAAAATCGAGAGCTCAAAACATAGTCTGAAGCTTCACTGAAGACTAATGCCCATCTTTGTTAGCCATTTTGTCAGAAAAATGCCATGGAAACAAAGAGTAGTCAAAACTTTGGATGTGGTATCTGATGCATCCATAAGACATCTTTTCCTCTGACCAGGATTCCAGCAAGAGCAGGTACCATCAGTACTTTGTATCATCCTCTGGCAGGACTTAAAAGCACACAGCATCTGTATACTAAACTGTTTTTTTCCTGTTCAGTGCAAGGAACAGTGCCAGTGACTATTTGCCACAGTGATAATTTGCAATTTTACAGATGGCAAATTTCAAGAAAAAGCGATCAGCAACAGTGATTATTTGCAATTTGCCCACTTTGACTTGCTTTTCCCAAGGAAAGCATTCTCCTAGTTGCAATCTTTCTCTTCTGTCACTCAAGTTGAGCTACTGGCACAATGTAGGAACTCTGATCAGTACCCAAGCATCTAATGAAGATGACTCAACATCTGTTGGATGTAAAAGCCTTCAGATATGACTCCAAATGTTAGAATGGGAGTTTCGGTAAACTCAAACTCCAGCACGCTCCTGCACATGCATACAGCAAGGATCAGTAATGTAAACATGAAAGATGGTCTACATTTGCTCTTCAGCTCGGGAGTCAAAATGGTTTAATCTCGAATTCTACCTCCACGTGAGTAGACCAAGAAAGCTGCTCAGTTGTCATCACATCCAGCCACAGATATTTGCTTTTCACAGTCCAAGGCATTGAATGCAGTAAAAGACAGCTGACTTTCTAGCACAGAAAAACTGACAGGCATATGAATAATCAAATTACTGTGAAAATCATTCAGCTCAATCCCTTTGGCCTATAATCCCTTTACTTATTGTGTCAGCTCAGCACATGATTGATGGAAGGAGCAACTAGTACCTCGCATATGTAACACTTTAAATACTCTATGCTGAGCTTCCCAGTTGCTAATACTCAGCATCTTGCACTTATTTGCAGATTTGTCTGTAGTTATTATGCTACTCAGCCAAACTTTGACTAGATGCCGATTCTTAGTTCAAAGGCCACTTACCAAGTAATCCGTTAGTAATGCAGTGGTGTTTACTTCCCCTTGGACAACATCTTATATAATAGTACAGAACACAAAGCAGTGTTTGAGTGTAGCCAGCTACTGACAAAATGCTGTAAAGTATACAGGCTATCACATCATCACTCAAGAGCATTTGTGCTTACAAATATATCTAAAACCAGCAAATAAATCTGGTTAGCATTCAATAAAGCATCAGTCACAACAGACTCTACTGTTAAGGAAAGCAAACCACAGTCATGTAAGCACCATAAATCAGTTCTTTTCCCTTCTTGCAACAGAAACATCACAAATCATGATGCATAACAAAGGATATTTTCCACCTAGGTCAGGTCAGAAAGCATCATGTTAAAAAAATCCATTCCTGTCATGATCTTGATGCATACAACTAAGCCAATGCTTTCTGGTCATTTTTCTAGTTACATTCTTATTTTCCAACATGCATCTCTAAAACACTAACAAATGTGCATGCAAACATTTTTCAATGCACAAAACCAAACCCAAAGAGAAAACTGCGGAAAGCTGGATTTTTTTACTGGGTGTTTTGTTCTTTATTTGTTTTTAAAGAAAGATATAGGAAGATCCTTTAAAAAGTGATTAGGAAAGGTTGTCTGTTGATCAAAGCTCTGTATTCTACCATGATGCCAAGTTTTCTTAGTGACATTGCATCTCACAACCAATGGAAAGGAGAATAGTAAGTGCTATTCAGGTTAACATACAAAAGCAATGGCATATCTGAAAGATATAATTTTTTTCCTTTGTCTCACTCTTCTCTTTCTACTTCAACTGAGATAGTAGCACAGACACCTTCCAGCTCACCTCAGACTACATTATAGTCATAACAGCTGCTGCAGGACTTGCTTAGAAAAAGCTCAAAAGGGCTCAGCTGCGCCTTCATGCTTTTCTGTCTTGCAGCTCATCCCAGCCAAGCACAACTATTTAACAGACCATATGAGAGCTACAACCGCACAAGAGCCACCAAACCCACTACTTCTTCACACAGATTTTCAAACTACCCACTCCACAGAAAATTAATGCAGAACTCAAAGCCCAGGGTTCCTCCAGGCAAGCCTCATTTCCCCGCAGTTTGCCTGGTTTGTTCTTAATTGCTAGTCTGACCTACAACAGCATTAGTTTTGCAGGCCTACATTCTGCTTCATAAATCCAAACTGTACGCAAAGTCTCCCACTCCAAGCCACCAACACCTGAACAAGGCAGAATCAAGAGCAAGCTCAGATGACGATTGAATATTTCCATCTTCTTTTTGCACACATTGATATTGCTCAAGAAATTCAGTCACAATAGCATGGCATAGCCCAGGAGCATGCAGAAACACACTGCAGGTTTCCTAGATCTTTGCCTGAGTAGGGGTGACAAAAAGAAATGCACATATCAGCACACCAACACACACCAAACCAGATGAGGCTTACCTGACCGCAACCAGAAAGGGCAGGCTTCTCCTGCAGAGAATAGCCTCTGATAATTGTAGCAATTAGAATGGTGATGAACAGCTGAGTTTGTACAGGTATTTGGGCTTCTCCAAAAGAGCACTTTCAAGCAGAATTATTCAGAGCATGACGCAGGGACTCTTCAAACTACAGGCAAGGGTTTTATAGCATTTTGAGCTCAATGGTTTCTCTTCCCCAACCATCCAAGCACCCAGTCCTTTTCTTCACTTTTTGTGGAGGAACATAGGTCAGATTCATCACACACCAAGCAAGTAAATTGCATGAATGAAGATAAGTTCCTCCTACATGCACTCTCATCTAGCCTGTTATGATGTTGACCTACTTTGCCAAAGTTCTGGACACCATCTTCCCATTATTTTGGGAGCAAGTTGTGTCTTAACAAGAAGCAGTGGCAAGAAACTGAAAAAAACCCTAAAATTATATTCAGGCTTGTGGTTCAAGTGTCAGCATTTAGTCCACTTCAAGACCACACCAAGTCATAAGAGCAAGATGAGGGTGTTGAAGCAGGAGAGGAAAAAAAAAAAGGGGGGAGGGAGCGGGGAAGAGGGCATTTAAATAATTTTGTCTTAAACTCATCCGGGACAATATGTTTGTACATTGAAACCAAGAAACAAAATACTGTGCATGCAACTGGTGCATTGAGTGGAAAGACGTAGGATCTCTCTTGGTCTCTCTTTCTAACCCCTATTCCAGACCAACGTGGGGGGATGGTTACTCTTTCAGGAGAACACTAATTTTGCAATTACCCACCTGTACAGAATAGAAGAGTTAGTTTTTTATTTTCACATATCTGTAAGCTGGTATGCAGTATCCAGAGCAACAAGCACTGCTATAATATTTACCATTAGAGAGAATGCCTTATATTATTTTCAGGGAGAAGACAGATTTCAGCATAGAGGAATGCTATTAATTTTATGCACACCTGGTTTTCACCTCCACTTATGCACCTAGTCATAGCAACCACAACACACCACAGTCTCTCCCAACACGAAAAATAAGACTCTACGCATTCTAGCCTTATTTCCTTACAATTACTGATGGTGTGTGAAGTGCTCCACGAAGACAGGAAGAGAAGCACCAATCATCATGGCATCTAAAGTGACAACATGCCTCAATTGATGCATGAGACCTAATGCAAAGGAAGAAGTCTTCTTCTGTAATTGTTCCTAGACAACTTATTTCCTTTAAAACCTTGCTGAATGAAATATCTGTACAAATTTCTAATGAAGTAAGAAACAACTTGAAATAGATGCCAAAGCCCTGGAGGTTTCTAACTAACATTACTTCTAACATATTTTAAAGTAGTAGCACAGCTGTTCAGAACATATGCCCTGGCTTCTACTAGGCCGCAGGAAATTCTGCACTACAATCAGGCTAGCAGCAAGTGCAGGCAAAGCTCTATAAACACACACAGTAATAGTAGCACTATGCTCAGGACACATCAGACATCCTCTTCTTTGTCAGTTCTAGGAAAAGCTCTCCAAGATTTCTAGTTCAGTCCTCTAGAAAAACCTCAACATCTAAATAAAGTCACCGTGTTACCAGTCAGAAGCCTACTCTGTGTGCTACTGAACTTCTTCAAATCTCCCTCAGTAGCTCCTCACATGGCAAACGATGAGCTGAAGGCACATACACATCACATTTCAAGAGTGAAGAGCTACCTTGCACTTTTCCCCACTTATTACATTTAAAAAAAAAAAAATTAAAACTTCATCCCCTAGAATGACCAACATGTAGTCGTCCTATTCACACCATCTGGCAACAAAACAATTAACATAAGAATTCTAGTGAGGAATCCACAGTACCATGTGAGATTGAATGATGATGGATGAATTATAACTTTGAGTTGTTTTCTAGTCATGGCCAGCCTAGTGTTAGATCCTCAAATAGAATCTAGAATTGGAATACATACAACATAGGAATAAAAGAAGAAACTTAAAGTCTGTTGAAAACTATGCCAGTGGCTTAGTGGCCAAAGACACTGCCTGACCTGTGTTGACTGCAGCTGTTTGCCATGTTCAAACGCAAACAGATTGCAAATCTTAAACTGAGCCACAACAGTGGTTAAAGATCACATGTTCATTTGCTAGACTCAGTGACCTTCAATAGGCCAGAAATGTTCTTTCTAAACATCCCATGCTGTATGTGCTAATCTGTGTGGCCTAATATTTATCAAAGTAATTACCATTGCTCTTTTTACATTATTTACAGTAGTAAACTCAGTGCCAACAAGTGAGTTGCCACAGGCCACTAGTAAGGGAATCTGCAAGAACTGACTCAGCATTGATGTGTTATAGTGACTATTCAAGTGAAGTTTTAAGACTATTCAAATGAAGTTACATGTCTGAACAAAACAGAAAACCAAAGAAAACCAAAGAAAACCACCAAAGAAAAAAAAAACAAAGAAAAAAAACAAAGGAAAAAAAACAAAGAAAAAACAAACAAACACACACACCCAAACAAAACAAAAAAGAGGCCTCTCTCCAACTACAATGGAAACTGACACCCAAGACTTTTTGAAGTAGGTGCGCATTCATGGGAATGCTTGTTTTTATCACCAGTCCCAGTATTTCTATGATAGCTTGCATCAAGAACTACCTCTCTCAGCATGTCCACAGATGGCTCCCAGTTGACGCAGGTGAACTGCTTTTGCTAGGCTGCCTGTCATGCATTGGAGATTCCATTGTGATTCAGATACTAGAAAAAAGCAATGAAGTGCAGAAAGGCATTTGCTCTGCTAACATCACCTGCATCTAGAGAGGAGGCTCAGCTTTCTGCATCCATAGGTGTGAGCTAGTTAAACTTGCTTACTGCTGTTCTACTGTAATGCCAGAATAATGT
The DNA here is from genome assembly GCF_963082525.1 of Nesoenas mayeri. Classification (NCBI taxonomy): domain Eukaryota; kingdom Metazoa; phylum Chordata; class Aves; order Columbiformes; family Columbidae; genus Nesoenas; species Nesoenas mayeri. The sequence goes on from NC_137542.1 coordinate 37,231,671, forward strand.
AGATATATAGACAGCACGATAAACACACAGAAAAAGAAAGGAAGGCGGATGCTAATATTGCAAGCCTGTGAACAAAGCCGTGAATTTTCCTTTGGAATTCTCTCTAATATTCTCCTTGATTAACCTCAGAAAAGTTCCTGTTGACTGCGAGGGCAAAAAAAGCACTGCAGCTTCTTGTAGGACATGCAACTGAAGAGAATTCTCAGAAAACGATATTTGAGCTTATAATTTACTTAACAAATCTTGACCCAAGAGAGGTATAGGGCTTTCTGGCAAATACAGGAATTCATATGGTAAAACTTTGTTCCAAATTTGACGTTCCATTGGTCTCAAAAAAGGCCTTTCATTCTCTCTTATGACCTCAAAAACTAGCACGGTCAATTTGCTAAGAAATCTCTTACAACTAGTTACCACAGAATAAGTCTATTAAAAAAAAAAAAAAGGTTTAATTTCCCAGCTTCATTAGAACTATGGGTCCACTGCCGATGCCTTTAAATTTCACCCTCAGACTCCTTCATGCAGTATTACAGTTCTCTAGCAGTAACATTGCTGGGGGGGAATAAAACCCCCCTCTCGCCCCCATCTAAGACTGCAGGATTTCTAGCCCTGCATGAAAACAAATCAGTTCAAACTCCACATCAAACCAACCTGGCTCCACTCCACACCCAAATCAGTACCAGTCTGCCCCAGAGAACCACTGAGCACTCTGACCCCCTCAAAGCTGACCAGTGTGAAAAGACCGACTTCAGCAAGGAGGTAAAATGATGAGCTCTCTCCCCAGATGTGCCAAAATCTAGGAAACAAGACAGAAGCAAAAAGAAACAACACCAACAACCTCTGATTCAAAGCCAAGAAGCAACACAATGCCACAACAAGGATGGATGACAACACTTCATGGAAAAAAAAAAAAAAAAAAAGAGAGTGGGGGGAGTAAAGCTCCCCCTTTCTCTGCTTAGGAGCGGGCAACCAGGTTTTTCCTTTTTTTTTTCTTCTTCTTGCTGCAGTTTAGATATAGCCAAGGCCACGCAGCTGGCCTAATTGCTGGTATGAAGTAGGGGGCTCTGGCAAACTCCTCTGTTACAATGAGCTGAGTTTATCTTGCAGCTTGAGACAGGCCTGAAATTTATATTCAAACTGTACAACACAGGCCTGGGATAATTTATTTTTTTGTTTTCCCATTTCATTCCAACCATAATACACTTTATATGCAATTCCAATTAGCTCAACAGTTGTTACATTACTCAGCCCCATTTACCTTTTACAATTTACAGCTGTCAAAAACCAGTAGATTAAGCATCAATCCATTATTACATTTTCCTAGATCCAAATCAGTTCATATTCTAGCAACTTTTAAATACAACTTCATACAATACCAAGTTCACATCCATCATAGCATTTAGGTGTTTTTTGTTTGGTTGGGGTTTTTTTGTTTGTTTGTTTGTTTTTGTTGTTGTTGTTGTTTTTGGTTTTTTTTCCCAATGCAACGCAGAGTTTGACAATTTAAATTCTTTTCTGGTCTCAAAATTACTAGATAACAATATAAGCAATTACTCTAGCGTGTAAGGATGCATCCTAAGGGGGAGCAAGGTGGAATTTTAGCAGTGAAAACAGTTCCCATTTTGTAATTATCTCCCCAAACAAAATTATTTTGGTACCAAATATAAATATGCAAATTAAAATACTGAGCTCAGATATGAAAACCAAATACCAAGTTCAAATATGCAGACAGATCAGAGTTACACTTATTCAAGACAATATCTCAATTTTTGCATTGCACCTTTGAACCTCTTACTGCTCATCCAGGTGGAGGCACTGCTGGATCTCCCTGACAAAACAGGTCAGTGCACGCTGGAGCCCAATCGGCACCTGCCTCCCCGCCGCCGCAGCAAGCTGGACAGGGCAAGGCTCTTATCAGTGTCTCATCTGATGTGCTAGAACTGTTATTCCAAAACCAGGATTCCTTACTTGGTGTGCATACAAAAGAGCCAAATCTAGCACATCAAGACAAGACACAGCCTATCACAGAGTTGTGCAAGTCTGGATATTGGAATAAAGCTAGCATGCTAGAAAGAAAAGTAACAGCTACTAAACACAAAATCTTATCATCATGTTCATGCAGTAAAGAACTAAATTACTCATGATATTCTGTATTATCACAGAACACACATTTTGAGTCCATGGATTCTTATTATATAACAGTCTATGAACTTACTGTACCATATAATAGACAAAGACCTATTAAACTGTAATATTCTTAAACAGATACCTACAAAGAAAAGAGGTTAATAAGGAAAGCATCTTGTAGAATTCAGCAAGTTTTCTATGACCTGGATGTTATCAGTTAATTCTCAGCTCGTTGAAGCTCTAACCGTTCCACCTGTAAAACTGTCTGAAATGATTTAATGATCTCTTGTAGAGATTTATTTTGTCCTGCTCTTGTCACCTTAAAAACAACATTAATTGCAACAAAGTATTATACTTCAAGATTCTATTCTCCGGACACTTTTCCCAATCATTTAACTTATACCGCAGCCACCATTAATTGCAATATTTCACAAGATCTTCCTTCCTCATATTTCCAAGTGCTTTCCTACGTTTTAAAACACCTCCCAACACCAATTTCTTAGGAACATGACTGAAAACAGTCATTCCTGACCCCATCTCATAAATAAAGACCATGAGAAAAGGGAGGGAAGGGGGGAAAGCACAGGGCTGCTTGCATTGCAAGTGGGAGAAGTGAGGAGAAGGTTTTACGGTGTACTTATATCACAAAGAAACAATTCTAGCAACAACCAGTAAAACAATTAACTCACATTGCTGACAAGCTGCTTGATTTTCAGAGAGGCAATACACAGAAGCACGTAATATGTACTGTAAAACTCACAAATAACACATTGATAGCAAACATTAGCATTCTCTACCGCTCATTTTAACATCAGTGCATCCTTAGCTTCTAAGTTTTCAATCTGCTTATTGATGGCCTCTTAAGGATGGTCAATAAATTGCATGTAATTCCCACTGGGACCCTGATTAATAGTTGTAAATGATTTGGCTGCTTTGTTGGTTTCAGGCACCTCTATCATAGCTTGATATGCAAGGTCTGTTGACTGCCTCAGGATTTCAGAAACTAATAGCGCCTGTAATTGTGGTATGTCAATTAGTGTCTGTTCCAAGAGTTAGGGGATACCTGCCCCTTTCAATGAGTCCCCATCATTCCATCCTAAATGATCTATAGCTGTTACATTGCATAGGTCTAATTTTGCTTGAGTCTTTCATGGTTTTTATCTGATCTTGGGACAACACGTACACATACTCATTTTCCTTTTAACTTTTCAAAAAAAAAAAAAAAAAGCTTCAAATCCTCATCTTCATCCGAGTCATCAGATAACATGGACTTGAATGGTGCTGGAGAATCATTAGTAACGGGGGGGGTTCAGAACAGTGCACATTCTCGCCAATACTTTCTAGCATCATAATTATTCGTATAACCTGAGTCCCCAGGCGCACCCCCTTTCCCATCATGATCAGCATGATTGCATTGCTGACTGTTGGATTCACTCGCTATTAGCTGATCTGTCACACAGTTCTCTTGTCCAGTTCTTACCCAGTGACTCCTGCTCTCTTGTGGAAGTTGGAGGGTTAAAAGGCGGTAAAGGCAGATACAAATTGGTAAAAGGACTGATAGTACACTTGTTTACGACTTTAGCACTCTCAGCTTTCACAGGTTCTTTGGGCAAGTTGTCTGATTCCAACCCTTTGGACTTGCTGTTCTCATCAGGGTTGGGTAACAGTGTAGGAGGCCACCCGCTCAGCATTTTTCCCCCCCCACCCCAGACTGCTGAACCATCGGGGGTGCCGAAGGCATAGCAGGGGACAGAATAGGGAGGGTATCAAAGACATGAACCGGGTAAACTTCACAGTGACTTTCAGGATACTTATCAGGCTGCAATGATGCAAAAATTCCAGCAGCAGCAGACCGTTCGGCTCTAAGATCTTTTAAGGTGGTAATTATGAACTTCCATGTAGCTGCTAATGATTTAGCTTCTTTATCCCCGTTGCTGACTTTATCCCATAATTTCTGCCCTATATCATCCCAAAGTTCAAGTTTAAGTTTTGAGTCACTAATGCTCATAACAGTCTTTTCAGGTTTTAATTGCTTCAGTGTAGTAATTATCAGCTTCCAGGCGGTTACAAGGCCGAGAATATATTTTTCACTGTGACTGATTGCCTTCCACAACACAGTTCCCACTTTTTCCCAAGTCTCTATTTGAAAAGCTCCTAACAGATCAGCAGGAAACCCATTGCCTCTGCACCAAATTAGTAGTCTTTTGAGGTTACTCTCCTCATACCCCTCTCTTAGAGAGAAGATGCAAGAGGAGCTGCAGTATTTCTTCTTCTTCTTTAAAAATATTCTGCCCCATCTCCTCTCGCCCCCAGCTACTCACCTCTTTGGGTGTCTGTTGTAATGATATCGGATCCTTTATCCCTCCTCTGTCACTTCTGTAGCGATCAATCAGGAGCCACGCAGCCCACAGGCTACATCCCGGTCATGGTCCAACCAAGCCATTCCAGCTGTGGCTCGCTCCCCACAGCAATCCTCCACCTTCCGTAAATTCTCCTTCTGGATCACGTCAGGGTCAACACTTGCGAGGTCGAAAACTCATGGACTCCACACAATCCAATATGAATTCAAGCGAAGCCATTTATTACAGAAACAAGCCTCCTTATATATGCAGTTCTTTCCTGATCATGCGTCCACGCTCCAAGCATGCATTAGCTGATTGCATATTGTCCATGTTCACGAGCTGTCCACGCGCCCAAGTCTCACTGCTAATAGGTCTGTTGATTTACATCTTGTTGAGGCCCTGTTATTGTAGAACTGCCTCACTCCCACAGCAGGTCCTGTTTGCAGCTTTTTGAAGTGGCCTTGAAATTCCTTTGGGCCTGGCTAGCTCAATAATAAATCTCCATCTAATAGAAACCCATCCACATAACAACCTCAAGAAAATCCCTCAAATCTCCCACAGTTGACAGAACCCTCACATTCATCAATGCTCTGCCCTTCCTCATCAAGCACTTCCCTTAGTTTATGTTCACCTTTGCTGATAATGCACGTGTCATCACCCAGGCTGATGAATGCATTGAACAACACAGCCAACAAAACTTGTATCTCTGTGCCATGATCCAAATGCTCTAGAGCATCCCTAGAAATAAATTCCAGCTCTTCAGATGCAACATGCAGACCCCTGTTCCATACCAGTTACCGACCCCTGGAGCATGTATGCAAGATTATCTGTTCAGTCTGCACCACACAGACCAGGCTTGTATGGGGTAGGACATGTTCTTTTCAGAATTCACTACATCTGGGAGACTTGAATTTAGCTTTCCATTTACGGCCAGAAGCCCTTTTGCAACTTCCAGTCTTCAAGGGGTACTGGAAGCACACTGCTAGGTTGATTAGGGAACTGATCTAACACGTTTAGTTCCCAGGACAGCTGTGTGACTAGCCTCTTGTGACAAATGCATCAATCACAAAGTAACGTCTCAAGGAAAGCAACTATTTTCAGAAATGCTACCCATTGAAGTCTACAGAATTCTGAAATACAAGAAGAGGGGTTTCTCCCTGTCTACCGTATAAATGAAGCAGATGCGTGATACCAAGGCCAGAATGACCAGTGTCCCTGGCACAACGCTAGGTGATGACTGACAAAGCAAAGGAAAAACATGGTTTGCATTCAAACTTCCAGGCAGGGCACAAACCCGAGGCACTTCTAGGCCTCTAAGAAATCAAGGTACTGATGTACCATATGCTTACCTCAACTCTCAAATCATCGTCCTAACTCAAGGGCCCAGACTGCCTCAACTCTCCTTCACTAGCCATTCTAGAACACAAAAACACAGCTCATGATCTGGAATGGACAGAACCGTTTTTGCTGACACACATTCCACAAGGTAGACATGCCCCTTAGATAATGATTTTTACCTCCTCTCTCACATATCCCCCTCCCTCGTTTTTGATAACATAGTACCAAATTAGTTTGAGACTTAGTGACCTTAATTTTACTATTATTCAAGTAAACTGCTTTTTCTGTTATAGCATGTATCATGCTATGCACCTTGTACTCAAAAAAATTGTGAGCTTGAGGTAAGGAGCTCCCTTCAAAGTCAAGTAGCAATTTAAAAAGGTAACAGATGCAGTCTATTATCTCCTTCTTGTAGCCAGTACTCTTTGTCATACCATAAAAAGATACAGTTCTTTGTGTAATAACTTGATTGACAGCCTATCTCCATCTGAGTGATGATCCAAAATTGGATGCTCCTGCAAACGTGAGTTTTAGAGGCAGGTCCAACATCTGGACCAGCTATAGTCCAACAGGCAGACTGCTGCCTTGTTTTGGCATTTGATTACAAATGTTTCATGCAGTCTGAGGATTTGATTAATTCCTTCTAAGAGACACCTGGAAAAGCTGTGTCAACGTGTGCAGTGGTCAGGAGGAAGCAGAAAGGCACTATCCCTCCCAGCTCACAGGGTATGGCTGGGATAGGGCCTTATGACTTTAATGGGACTTTAAAGGGGAGAAAAAAAGCACATTTTTCCTCAGCATAGCAATATCCATGAACTGAGGGCATCCTCTCAAGTAAGAGATCACCACAGAAAACAAACAGACCCTGATGAAACTCAGTGATAGTTATGTTATCCTGCATTGCTGCTTCTTTCATCTTCTCTTTGCCTCCAATCCATATTCGTCTATTTCATGCTGGGATTACGGTTACTCAGGCAGTATCAGCAATGTTGGTATCTTCTTTGCAGGTTACGTTTTTCTCTCTTGTCCAGCTGCTTCTCAGCATCCTTCGAATTCAGCATCTTATCGCTTATCTCTACTTGTTTTCACACATGCTAGCAAGCAGGCCAGGATCTCACTCCATGCATAGTCCAGGATGCAGTATGTCAGATATTAAGATCAAAGAGAACTTCCTTCATATATCTGCACTTACGCTGGGACAACCAATCTCCAAACAGGTTGGGGATAAAGCAGAGATGGAACACTGTTCCTGTGGCTTTGAGTGTACACCCATCCAAGCTGAGACTCGCATTGCACAGCACACCAGGAAGCGGATTTCTAGGAATTTTCTCTGAGCCTCTGGCATGCACTTCCTGAAGACAGGATAAACATGAATATCAGCACAGGCCATCAGATGTGTTTGGCTGCCAGGATATGACCGCTTCTTATAAACACACATTCATTCTCAACTTGCTCTACCTTTGCCTCAGGTCAAGCCTTTCCTTGAAAGCCTTTCCAAACCCTAGCATAAGTGTTGATTTCTTTCAATCAACATAACCACAAGTCTAGGAAGACAGTATTTGGCGGGGGGACACTATCAGCAGAAGAAACTTCAAGCCTGATTAAACCCAATTCTAACCACAAACAACATGGAATCAGACAGACAAATAGTTTATTGAAACAACTGCATGTCCACAGAGGTTCATGAAGGAAGAATGTTTTGAATCAACATATTCACTACTTCTAACAACATACATTTCTACTCAGGTGTAAGCTTAGCTTCTCAAATTGAAATAATAGGGTCTTATTTCATATGGACATTTCCTTTTGCATAATCCTCTACTAACTCAAGGAGCATGCAGCACATACAAACTTTAGGTTCCTATTTCAAACTAGCCTTTACACCTGGTTTCCAGATTTGTTCAAGAGTTAGAGTACATCAGTAAACATGCAGTAACTAACAAAAAGCTATTTTGTTTTCTGTGTCTCCTAAAGTGTATTCTTCCGGGGTTTGCAGATTCCCCTTCTCTGGGATTAACCCACATTCAATATAGTCAGAAGGATTTCACCATATATGGATAGCCACAGACTGCTCTTTTGATCATCAGACAGCACAGCTAACAAACACAACAAACAAAGCAGTAAACATTTTGAGGCCAACCAAACTGCACTCCAAAGGTCTTCTTTAGAAGTACTAGATACATAACAGAACTCAGCTGAGAAATATAAACTGAATCTTTAAAGTTGCCTTTGGATTTTCATTTGCCAAATACAATTCAAAGACATCTGTGCAAAAACAAAACAAAAACAAAACAAAACAAAAGTGAAACATAACCTGACCTCACTGAGGGGAAGACTTTTTCTGTTTTTACCAGCATTAGGACAAGATGAGTGGAAACCAAATATCCAGATCTCAAAAGACTAAAGGTTTTCACAGAGATATTAAGCACCTTATACTAGCTCAATCAAATACATATTCATAACATTGGCTATACCATTATCTACAATTCAACCCCAGCTTTGGAAGTGCCTTTAGCATCTTTGAGAGCTCCTTATATTTCCTTTATAACAATATATGGAGCAGATAGAACAACTAATCTGCTGCACCAAACACCAGTTCAGCAAAAAGGTGTCTTGCAATTGCAAGGGTACAGAAATTTACTGGCCCTTACTTTAGCTAAGCCACCCATCATCGTGCACTAAACCATACCATGCTCTATGGCTAATCTGGAAAATGAGATAAAATATGCTTATGTCCTAAACACAAGAATAAACTGATAGACTTCACAGTTAAAATTACAAATGCTTATCACTGCTGTAAGAGCAAGAACCTATTGGGACTAATCTGTTGTTTCTGAGAAATTACTTGACTAGAATGAATAGATTTACATCAGTGAGAAATAAAAGCTCCCAGCCCCTCTGTATCATACTGAAAAATTCCAAATAACATAGTCTAGATGCCATTTCCTGTGTCTCTCTTCGGAAATGCTATTTGAGATAAACAGGAACACTTGCATGAAACAAGGATCTTTGCATCCAACAGCCTCATCTTCTCCCACTGATTAATCTTTCCTGAGGGCCCAAAACAGGAGATGCCAATAGAAAAGGAAAGCATAGAATCAACTTAACTGGGCACAAGAGTGATTTCTGCTTTACAATGAGAAAAAGAGGATGTGCTGTACAAATCCAAGAAATGCACAACTGATCTGCACAAAGATGTGTTGACTGAGTCAAATCATCATAAAGTAAAAACACATGGTCCCATACCCCAGAAAAGTTTACAGACTGCACAGTCAGGAAGTAGGAAATGGATGCAGATAATATGAGGAAAATACAGGGACAATACAGTCACATAACACCAGGACAAGGAGTTCAAACAGTCCAAACTCCTACAATACCCCCATTAACCACCTCATTAAATCACCTACATGACAGAAAAGGACAGATACTACCAAAATAGCAGTTAAAGGCTCACAGACGTCCTGAAGTGTCTCATTTTGACAACTGGTACAAAAAACTCAGAGAACCAAGGAAGGCAGGAAGGAATGGAGCCACACAAAGATATAGCGGCCCTCCTCCAGAGGGAAGACCAAGAAGTCTGAATCTGATCGAGGGAAAAAAGGCCATAAAAAAAGTTGATCAACTTTTTTTAAGTGAACTAACACAATGTTATCCTTGGGCCATCCCTACTATGAACACAGATACAGCACTGACATGGTCAAGCTGAGTAATACACACTCCTACTCCCACGTCTCACATTTTTATCTCCCCACATAACAGTACAAATTCTCTATATTCAATGGTGAGTTCTAGAGCAGTGTTATCAAGGCACATGCAGGCACATGAAAATCGTCCTTAATGTTGACCATCTAAGCGCCTTCAGAAAATGGTTTTGCAGACCAAAGGACATTTCTATTCCATAGCAGCTATAATACCCATGTCAACTGCCATGCTATTAAAACTCACATGAGCAATTGCCTTTTCTTACCAGTCATTATTCTCTGGGCTTCATACGGTTCCATATAGCCAGTGTTTTCCCCTTTCCCCATTCTGTTCAACTCACTTTTGGCATCAAATGGATCTGAGTAGTCATCAGCTATCAACACCTGAAAGACAGGAACGTAACTGTTACTAGAATCTCCAGTCAGGTGTGCAAACCAGAAGGCAGTAACATACCAGAAAAAAACAAACCAAACCAAAACCGAAACAAACAAACATCAACAAAAAAATCCCACACAAAACAAAACAAACAAAAAAACCCACAAACCACAGTTTCACACAGCTGTATCCTATGACATCTTCGAAGTACAGTCTAAGTTCAGAAAACTAATACACAATTACCACAAATCAGTTATTAAACGGTGCTGAAACAGAAATGTGCTCCTGTTCATACCAGAAACCTTACAAAGGTAGGCTCTATGTCAAAAGATTTCTGGCTACCGTAAAATATGGAATAATTGGGATGGACAAATTAGAAAGATCCAATCTGTCAGCACATTCAATCCAGTGCAATTCTTATCAGAGAATTTTGACAATATTCAGCAAAAGCGCACACTTTAACCTACCTCACTCCCTCTGCTTTTTAGGTTTATCAGCTAAAACCAGAAATATTGCCAAGAACTTTTAAAATAAATACTCAAAGGCTACTCTTTTCACTGCATTAATAAGAAGCTTCGTAAATTAGTTCTCAGTTGAAAAGTAACAAAACACAAAACAAGTTTCTTGCTTAAACTTAGTTCTTGAACCCACCTGTGCCAATCTTTCTCTCAAAGGAACATTATATTTACCAGCAAAATATAATTATCTGTCAGAAGAACAAGCTTCTTTCCTCCATTAGGAGACTAGAAAAAACTGAAGGTTAGAAAAATCCCACCCCTTACACTACATTACCACACTCCCCTGACTCCTGTAAAATCATTGCATGCTGTGCAAGTCCCATTGGTTATACAGGCTTTTTAATCAGCTGATTGAAGTACCAGGAATCACTCCTCCTGTTACTGAAGGATAGAGTTAATCTTGGTTTCTAGAAAATGAAAAGAGGACTGTGGCAAAGAAAAAATCTCCATATAAGAATTACTGCAGAGCAGAGATGCAGTATAAGACAGGCAAAAGCATCTGAAGCAGAGAAGGCAGCAGCAGGCCTCAGCATCAGAATTTCCACAGAATAATAAAATAATTCAGGTGGGAAAGTACGTCAGGAGATTACCCTACCCGACCCCTCACTCAAAGCAGGGTTAGCCTAAAGGGTCCTGCCCTGAAAGCCTACTCTCCAAGATGGATTTTTCAACCAAGACTCTTTCTGTCCCATCATTTACCAGCACCAGCAAGACCGACAGCAGATTGCTATTCCAACAGCTTCAGTCTTTTAAACAAAGAACCAGGAATACAGTGCCAGCTATGAGACTGAAGCTGCATCTGCTTCTGTCTCCTGCTACCACCATACCCCATCAAACAGAGCAAAAACTAGGACACATAACCATTCCCAGAACAAACACCTACACAAATGCCATGAAATAAACAAACACTGTATTAGGAAAGGCAGAGATCTCTTAAGATTAGGGAACAAAACATCAAACACGTTAGAGTCACTGCTCAGGCTCTGCAACACTGCCACACTGCAATTTTATATTGCTTATTTTGCTTCCCAAATAAACATAGTAAATATTTTCTAAAAAAAACACACACACATCAAAAAACCCAAAAATCTCAAACACAACCAACCAAAAACCCACCAAAACCAGTCAATAATAAAAACTCCATCACATTCCTCTGCATAAGCTCCAAACAGCTGGACTACAGATCACTCACAAGCACATCCCAAAGAAGGAACATTTTAGAAGATGTATTTGTTATCGCTAAACATACAGATGTGAGTGTCAGAGCATGACTTAGATGTCCTAGAGTCACAGGTTAACAGCTGAGATACCAATGTATTTGGGATTGATGTTTCATTTATAAATTAATATTGTTTTCCTCCACTCAAAGTTTGAAGTGCCTGGAAGTTTATGTTTGACCAGAAACCACTGAACTGACACAGATAATAGAGGGAGGAAAAATAATTCTCTCTCTTAGTGTCTGAAATGACTGCCTCATTATTATGAAAAACAGTTAACCCAAATGAAAGAAGTCCCCTCCCCCATGTCTGACAACATATGCCCAAGCAGCAAATCAAGTGATAGCAGCTGAACACACTTAAGACAAAGACAACAATGTGTATCACACAGCACTAATTTGTCCTAGTCACAAGGACAGGTTTATCTCCAAAAGTGCTGCAGTTGAAATGCCATCCATTTGGTCTTCTGATCCAATCCTGTCAAGAGCTGCATAGGCTCTGCTGCTCTCCTATATAAAACTTACAAAGTAATACTAGCCAATCCTTAGCTAAACTATACTAAAACATGAAAGAGAAAGCAGTCTAACACAGTTATTTGACATTTCATCTTCTCCATTCGCCAAAAATGTACTAGGAGGAAAACTATACGTATAAAATGCTGTCATATGAGATAGAAGTCAAGACTGATTTGCTTTAAGTATAATGGTAACTTATTCAAGAGCTTACTGTACCAAAAGCAAACAGAAGGTCTAAAGAAACAAACTTGTTATTCAGAGAGGTCTAACAAAGCAAAAGTTGCTTTCCAACAAGGAAATTAAAAAAAAAAAAAAAAAAAAAGGGAGGAAAGTCCAAACCCACATTATTTAATTATTGGTTTTATTACTATTATTTTTTTATCTGTGAATCTGTACCAGATCAGACTGAGGCTGGAAATATATCCACTATAGTAATCCCTGGAATGAAAACCTCCCCTAGCTTGGATAGTGGGTATAAACTCCTCCCCTTCAGATGAAAAACAGTGTCAGAAGCACCATGAAATGACTTGTTCAGCTGGCTGCCAAATTGATCTTTGATGTTAGCAACTGAAAAACACGACAGTAAAGAGAAGGGAATGGATGCAGTCTATCACATACCAATGCATCCCTCCCAGAAGTCTCAACTAGTCACGCTACCTAGGCTCTCATGCTGTACCTGCTGTATCTGCCTTAGAAACCATTGAAGTAGCAACATGCTGAGCTTTTGTAACTGCAGGCTAGAGAGGGCATTCACACACCTTTGGAGTGGGACACAGTTAACTTGCCCCTCTGACAAAAGCAGCCAACTTTTATGTGGGTCCTACCTGTCAAAATGAACCACAACCACCAGGGAATCCTCAGAACGCCTCAGGCAAATTCAGATTCCAAATCATGTCTCAATTGGCTCTATTTGTTAGGGCTATTGTTAAAGACCTCTAGCTTATCTCTTAACAGAGTGCAAGATTATCAGAGAGGACTGCGAGCTCCTACAGCTCCTGATTCCTGCTCTATACAAGCCCACCCCATGTCACCCCATACACGTATGATATTTTCTATCACATGGATCTAGTAATAGTAACTTGGGGCATGAGAACTTTAAGCAAAAGAAACTCCAAAATATAAATAAAGGTAGCTGAGTAGCTGAGATACTAGTGAGTTGTACTGCCATCCAGAAGGACCTATATAGCCTGGAAAAATAGGCTGACATTAACCTTGAGAAGTTCAACAAGAAGTGCAAAGTTCTGCACCTGAGGAGGAGCAATGCTATGCACCAGCACATGGTAGGGGCCACTCAGCTGGAAAGCAGCTTGGCAGAAAAGGACCTGGGTGTTCTGGTAGACACCAAGTTGAACTTGAGTCAGCAACATGCCCTTGCTGCAAAGAAGGTGAACGGCATCTTGGGCTGCATTACGCAAAGCATCAGCAGCAGGTCTAGGGAGGTGATCCTGCCCCTCTCTGTAGCACTGGTGAGGTCACTCCAGGAGTGCTGGGTACTGTTCTGGGATGACCAGTACAAAATAGACATGGACATACAGGAAAGAGTCCAGCAAAGGGACACAGATGATGAAGGGAACGGAGCACCTCACATATAAAGAAAGGCTGAGTGAGCTGAGGCTGTTCAGCCTAGACAAGAGAAAGTCTAAGGGGGATCTTATCAATGTATGTAAATACCTGAAGGGAGAGTGCAAAGACAGAGCCAGGTTTTTTTCACTGGTACACAGTGACAGAACAAGAGACAATGGGCACAGACTGAAATATAGGATCTTTCATCTGAACATCAGGGAACACTTTTTCAAATGTGAGGGTGATTGAACAACAGCTCAGGTTGCCCAGAGAGTCTCCACCCTTGCAGATATTCAATAGCTATCTGGACATGGTCCTGGCAAACTGGATCTGCGTGGCCCTGCCTGAACAGCGGGGAGCTGCATAAAATAATCTCCAGAGGTCCCTTCCAACTTACATGATTCTGCAATTTTTTGATTCTGTCCTTGCAGTAAAAACTAAGTCCCTAGTGCCAATTTCAGTCATTACCAAATGTGTTTTGGTAACTAATTCTAAATGTGACTTTGAATACACATGGAGAAACAAAATTTTAAGCACCAAGCTCAGACTAACACTCCTCCAAGAACACATACCAGCCACCTCTGTGCCACAGGATGTTCAGAAGAAATGCTGAAGAGACAGAAAAACAGTCATGCTAATTCTTATTGTCCAGAAATAGGACAGGGACACATTACCAAGATTGAAATGTCCATTATTACAGATGCTAACAAACAGATTACAGCTGGACAAAATGCAAGGAAAGACAAACATGGGTACTTTTAAAAAGAAAAATGTATCCCTTCTGAGTTTTTAGCTATAACTTTTAACCTCATGTCTAATATCCTGTATCCCTCACCCTCTCAGTCCAAAAGGAATAAACACTTTGTACCATAAGACCAGAAATATCAGCTATAAGATTCCGTTAAATACACCTGACTTCTTCTCACTTGCAAGAACAAATAAAACTTAGACCTTCCACATACAACACCTTCTTACCGTCTACTAAAAGGTTTTCATTATATAAAGATACTAATAATGTTCCATGGAGCCTAAACATTTTTATACAAGACCTTCAAAGTTCAAACAGCATTTCCATAGTCTATTGCAGTATCAAAAAAGTACTTGTTTCTTACATAATGTAAGGAAAGCTTTCAAGGCAAAGAGCTTTAACACACATGCTCAGCTAGCAGCCAGATCTCTGTACAACACACTTCTGAGGTGGATGCCATGGAAACAAAGGATTTTATCTTATACAAGCACAGAATTCACACACAGACATTGTTTCTAGACCTTTGTAAACCAAGTCAGTAACTGTGCTACTCTGTACAGTTTCCTGCCTGATTGCTGCTGTCACACAGTTACATGCCTTTGTACTGGACCAGCTCTGCCTGTGAAGAACCAAGCTATTTTCCATGGTAATAGATACATCCTGTGGAAACGGATCTGGCATCTTGCAGCGTCTTCTGCATTCAATATCCAGAACTGTGGCACAGTTCTGCCTCCATTGCACAGAAGGAGTGCAAAGTGCTGGTCATTATGAAATAATTATCTCTTAAAGGACAAGTACACTACAATGCCAGCTTTTAAATTCTACAAACTTCCTGCAATGCAGTGCGATACAGTTGCTCTTTGAATAGTGTTCCGTGTTCTTCAGCTACAAAGCCAGGCAGAGAAATGTTCAGATTCAACCAAGTGTAATATGTGAGAAAATACACAGTGTCCTTTCACACATTTTACCCTCAAAGATTACTACTTTCACAGATTTACACACATCACACAATGCCAAATAGAGGAGAGTCTCTCAGGAAGACTTAAACTCATTCTTTTAGATCCCCAATTCACCAGGTGGTCTGTCTACTGAGTTGATGGTAAGCCAAGTCTTGTATTTATTTTCACACAAATACAGTAGCCACCATATTGTTCCGGCATATGTCCACATGTTGTTCTGTCTTGCCTACATGCATTTTTTTTTTTCCACAGGAGAGCTAAGAAGTTACCATGTCCCAGGCCAGCACAAAAGAAGGAAGACAGTAATCCTTCATACTGGAGGAACTGAGCTGCTTCTGCCATGAATTCTAACTCAGCCTGCCCTCCCTTGTTTGAAGATAAGCATCATTGCTAAAGCACAAAAACCTGCCTGACTGTATTACCTAATTAAAAAAATAAAAAAATAAAAAAAATCCACCCACCAATTTGAATGACAACTCTCCCTTGGGCATCCGTTGTAGAGGTTAGTCACCTCAGTATCAAAGATGCATGGTTATTTGTTCTTCTCTGCCTCAACTTAGTTGGTACTGCTACCTCTCCACATCAAAGCTTTCTGAACCCCAGACATATTACATCTCTGTTGTTACTTTTACAACTTATACCTGGAATCTTTTATGCATACTTTGCTGTTTGTCCTTTATAAGTAACCGTACCAAATAAGCACTTTCCTGAATCTCCTTCCCATTCAAGTAACTCTTTCAAGTTTAACACACAACTGAGCTCTTTGGCTAACTCTTTACTGGTGGTGACCAGTCACAAAATTGCTCACTAAATTTGTTGAAAACTGTATTTCTTGCTTTTCAGTTGACACACAAGGAAAACAGCACTCTATCCTTGTATATGAACAAGAAAAAAACCAGAGTTGCTGGAACAGAACACAAGCATTTAGCAAATACTATTGGACCATTCAACGTTAACATACTTCTATGATGATAGACTACTATTTGGCTACTAGATCCTTTTTTAATTCCTAAGGCACTTACTAGCTTAAGCTATGCTACTCACAGATTTCTCTCCAATGCTTTTAACATTTCTATCAACTCTTCCGAATGTCGGACCTCTGTTCTTTGTTTTTTTAATATACCACCTTTACTGTCCTTTCTACTATACCCTTCTTACAGAAGTTTATTTCCACTTGCTTTATTTGCTACTAAACTAGACACACTCTATTAACTAAATTCCTCATTTTTTCTCCTCTGTGAATAACAGGTGTTGGAGAGAGGCAGTTTTCTGCCTGCCCAGTATGACAATTGCTTACCAGATTCACCTGTCAGGCTTTACATTTCATGGCTGTGAAATAAGAGTGATTTCATTTCCATTACTAGGAGGAAATAACACAATTAAACAAAAGGCCAACTATGTAACTCCCCCAAATGAAACTCAGTTGTGGGTGGGGGCAGGCACACTTACCTTTTGAGGTGTAGGGACAATTTCATTTCTTAGACATGTTAAAATTTCCTGCTTGTCACAAATAGTTCACTGTCTCAAAACCAGAAAGAATGTGACTATGAGTGTTATTTTTTTATTTTAATGGAGGCTGCAAATTGAAAACAAGTTTTAGAATGTGCAACAAATGCTTGGGACAGCACACAGATTTATGATCACACAAGGTAGCAGATTACCTAGCAACAGATGTATTTTCTGCTTCAAAACCTGCTTCAGTAGGGTCTAAGACTGAAAGATAATAAAAAATCATACACCACTTAGGAAAAATAAAATACATAGTAGTTGCACTTCCAAGTGTTTTGCCTCAAGCAGTTATTTTCTCTCAGTATGAAGTTGCTGAAGTATTGCCTAAGAGCAGATACATGGTAGCAAATACAGGCAATTGAAAGAAGACTGAATATACTGAGATTGTAACATAGTAAGACTCTAACTTTTACCAATCACTTCAATAAAAGATGTTGCTTCCATTCAGAAACTACACCTAAAATGACAAACAATGTAATAAATTCTAGACTTTCAATCTTGCACTATCACCATCACAAGCTGATTTATTTGGAATTCCATCTGGACATGATATAATTTACTAAGTTGTCATGGAAATGCAACCATGTTACGTATTTAAACATGTACGCACAGATCATTTAAATTGATAACATTCTGCACATACTTAGAATTCCTGTGATGTGACTATTACACTGAAGTTGTGAATGCCAGTTTACAAAATAGAGAAATATTAATTTCTCATATATGAAAAAATAAACCATACTCACAGGAGCAACAGAGGGAGGGGAACATGTGCTGTGCTTACAAAATAACTAATACTACCTCCCTCTGTGAAGTTTCTCAGCTATAACCTGAGTTCCTGAGCACAGCACTTTCCAGTACTGTGTCCACATTATTTTGTTAATATTTGTAGAGAATGGCCAGTAAAAGAGGGGAGAACACAACAGAACCAGTAGTTACAGAGTTTGCTTCAGTATCTGTCAATTGGAAACAAAGTTATCACGGAAGTTGTGATGTTGTTGTAACACAGGACTTTGAACTACTTCAATGCTGAATTAGGAGGCAAAAAAGCTATTACTGAACACATGACAAATTGTCTCCTTAAAAACAGGCATTTTGACTCGGGATGGCACCTCTTTGAGTTCTGGGTTTTTGTGGGTGCTTTGTTTGTTCGGGGTTTTGTTTGTTTGTTTGCTTTTTACTTAATATGTGACCATTCCATACCACACGCAATAGGGCTGAGGCCACAACTTGGGGTCAAAAGCATGGAGCTTCTCAAGTGACTCTAGGTCTACCCAAGCAACCCCTCACTCACATTCTGTTCTGTAGGAGTATGCCAGCCCAAGAGCCTTGGTACCAGTCATGAGGCTGGCAGTACACGGTTCTTCAGAGCAAGTCTAGGCACACCTGCAAACCTGCCCCATCAGAAGGGAGGTGAGTTTGAAAGCCAGCCCTGAAATGTTAAAAAGGGCCAGGACACTCAGTGAAGCATGGTGGAAAGCAGTGGACACTCCAGATGTGCTCAGACAGGAGCTAGCCTTCTCACCAAAAAACCTCCAAGGGGCTATATAGCCCGAGCCCTGGTACCTAGTCTACGGGGGCGGGAACTGGAGCACAACACTCACTTTATCTTTCATGGCAGGAGGGGCAGAGGTCACCAGCTGCTTGGAGCCCTTGTCGAGCTTCTTGTCTGCGCCATCGCTGCCACTGCCGCTCTCGACCTTGATAAGCCTGTGCTTGGAAGAGATGTACTTCACGTCGGGCGGTGTCACCGGGCGGCGCTCGCTGTGGCTGCGAAAGAGGAGAGGGGATCCCGGCGTGCAGGTGGCGGAGGGCGCGGCGCAGCATGACGAAGAGGAGAAAGTCTTGCGGGCCGTCTCTCTTAGGTCCTCGGGCGCATAGTCCGGGTGGCACATGGCGCGCAACTTGCGCAGGGACGAGCCGGGCCCACTGTACGGGTCCTCGAAGTCGCGGTCTT
The DNA here is from genome assembly GCF_963082525.1 of Nesoenas mayeri. Classification (NCBI taxonomy): domain Eukaryota; kingdom Metazoa; phylum Chordata; class Aves; order Columbiformes; family Columbidae; genus Nesoenas; species Nesoenas mayeri. The sequence continues at coordinate 37,250,538 of NC_137542.1, forward strand.
TCTGCGCCCGGTAGGCGCGGAGCAGGTCACTGGTGTCGTCGCGCAGCCTGCGGTGCGGAAAGCTGGGCGAGGTGTGGTGGTGAAGATGGAGGAGGCGCGGCGGCGCGTCGGGGCGGGGCGTGCTGCCAGCACCGTTGCGTTTCTCACGGTAGTCGGGCCGTGGAGGCTGCGGGGGACTCTTGGTCTTGTTATTGCCCAGGCTGAAGTACTTGTTCAGCCATTTGGCCATCGTCTCTCTCGGCCGCGGCCTCTCAGCACCACGCGTTGCTCCTGGCGCACGGCGCCCCAGCCCCCCTCACCGCCGCCGCCCGCATGGAGAAGCAGGGCGGCGAGGCGGACCAAGCGCCCCCCTCCGCGGGCACGCCGCTCCTCGGCTGCCAGCGCCTGGAAGGGCCCCGCTCAGGCCTCCGATTTTCCAGCAGGACCGAAGCGTTCCAGGCCCGAGCAAGGCACTGGCCGTAGCTCCGCGCGCGGCCCCGGGCTCTCGCGAGCGCAGCCGCAACACGCCCCAGGAAGGTGAGGGACGCACCCACAGGCAGGCCCTTCCATGACGGCCCGCCCACCGGCGCGGCAGGGGGCGGGGAGAGCCGGGCGGGCCCGGGCCAGGCGCTGCCGGGCGTTGCTGTGGAGGGCGCTCCGCCCCGAGCGGAAACGCGTCGGCACAGTGTCTCTCTGCTGGGGGTAGGTTCAGGGGTTTTCGCTGTCTCCTCGTGAACGCTGGAAGGGACAGGTTATGCAGCAGCAGAAGCAAGCGTCCCGGGGAAGTGTCCATACGGCGTCTTCCTGAGCTCCGCGGCCGAAAGAACTCGCCCACGCTGCTTCTCCGAAAGAGCGAGGAAGCGGCGCTGCGGACGTGGGGAGGTGGGGGTGCTTTTCCTTTGCTGTCTGTCCTCTAGCCTGTCGCCCGGAGGGGCCGGGCCACCTGAAGCGAGACTGATGTGGTCTCAGCTCTTCGCAGAATTGACCAGCCAGAGCCTGGAAACAGCATTGTCTGAGATCACCAGTCAGGTATGAGGCTGTGAGACAAGTCAACAGGCATATATTCATTGCATCAAGTTAAATCTATGTAGACCCCAGGGTCTGCTCTGTTGTAGGTGTGCACTGCACTGTGGTACAGCACAGAAGGGCTTAATGAACATAAAGAATGAGAAGAAGTAAATTGTCAGCCTTTTGTCTTTTAATTCTGTCCGATCATACTATACTAAAATGACTCCTTTTTCTCATCTGCTCAGTCTCCAGGTGTTGATGGCATGTTTTTTATCCTTCCTCTCTACTTGGATTCAGATAAGATGAACATATTAAAGTGAAAAATAATGAAACTGACAAATACAGGTCTCCCTTCCAAGGGAACTGGCAGCCACAGCCTCAGCATACCAGTAGATTCTTGAATGTTTTATGATCTGTGTGCTGAACATGTGCCTTTTCAATAATTCACTTCTTCCTGTAAGACATCTAGGATGAATCATGTTCTTGGATTCACTACTCAACTGCTTTTTTTGAGTTTTTTTTTTTTTTTTTTTTTGTAAACCAGGTACTTGGCATTTATGTACAGTACTCATGATAAGTTTGCATATATAATGGACTACCATTAGAGACCACATATGGGCCAGAGGATTTTATACCAAATGTAGTTCTTGCATTATTAAATTATTATTAAAATAAAAGTGATTTTTTAATTGAGAAAACTGCACAAAACAAGTTTATTTTCAGCTTTTTTAAAGTGGTGTACAAAATTCATTGGGTTCTGTGCTGTATGATAGGATGAGTTCCTCTGTTGCCTCTCAGTCTGAGCTGAGGTTGCTTAGCTGCATGTTCATGAGCTCTCTTTTATTACTGTTATCCAGATCCTTTGCAGATTCTGATGAAACTTATCCATTGTTTTGCTGAATTAGTTTTCTACCAGATTAGGCAGCTGAAGACTTGAATCAGCCTGCAGAGGAATACAAGCATCAGAGTTGGTTCAAGGTAAGTAGTAAGACCATGAGGCAAATGTAGGCAGAGAGAAGGACATTGCCATGTACTTTGGCACGTGATGAGCTGTCAGACCTGCCTAAATCTTCATGCTTAACTGTATTCTAATTTCAACTACGGAAAAAACAACTTTTCAATTATGCCCTGTGGCATTCTGACCACAAAAGCTGATGAGATACTTCTGTGCTACCTAGGGGATATATTAATAGTACATTATCATTTCTAGCTAGTACGTGCTTAAGAAAAAAAAAAAAGAAAGAAAAAGTGAGTCTTTACAATCTAGAAGTAAGATACAAGCATACTACAAATATTAGAAGGAATAGAGAAAAATACATTGATTTCACTTCAGAACTTGAAAGTTTTTACAGTTTGTTTATTTTTGTGATGTAAACAAAACCAGCAAAGCAGTGAAAGCTTTTACAGGCAAAGTGTCTATACTACAAAAAAAATTCTAATGTTCTAACACAGTCATGACTCTTCCTCCTTAGAATACATCTGTGCTTTTTTTTTAATCTGTAATGTAGCACTGTAATCCATCTCAAGGCTCATGTGCTACTGTAGTTTATTTCTACGTCGCTATTGAGAACAGGAGTGCAACTGGCATCCTGTAAAATCCTTGTTCTAGGCCATAGAGAATAAAAAAGTTGCTGGATTCTAAGAAAATACACAGTTAAACAACTTAAGTAAATTATTTTGTGAGCAATGGAGCTAAATGAAATGTAGTTGTATTTGCATATATTAACTCAGTACAAATTCTTAATAGACACTTTTCTTGTATTAGCATCCTTATACGTTCCCTCTCATATATCTCTACATGCACAATTGTACGTGTTCCTATACAAGGTTACATGTTCACGATTTTAAGTGTTCCTATGCAAAGTGTATTGTTCATATTGGAAATTTTTTTTCTTTTTGAGGCATTTATGGTACCTATCCTTTTAGATCTATTTTCATCTAACTGGTAGAAATTTTGTTGCTCTTTATATGTTTTCCCTAAGATAAATGCAAGTGGTCTTAGAGTTTCTGAAAGTGACACAGAGGCAAGGAAGCTGTGTAAACTTAATTACTACATCTATTCAAAAAGAAATGGAGAGCTAGGAAGTATTGCTGAAAGATAGGTTGTGTGACAACATAAAATAAATAGTAATGACTCCTCTGTGGAGGCAGCTGCTTCTCCTACATACAGATAGACCTGTAGAAATAGATACCTAGAAAGATAAGGATATTTTCATTATAAATGGAATGCTATGGATTTCTTGAGATAATACAACTGTAGTTCCTGCTGGCGGGAGGTGAGTGTGTCAGATGTATGCAGAATAGCATGCACAGCAGTTAAACAATTTTAGCTTTAAATATAAAACCTTAAATTAAGGAGGAAATGTATTAATCAACACTACTAACTATTTCAGCCAAGGAATAAAGAGACTTCTCCATTCCTTACCACTGCTCAAGCTTTAGGCACAAGTGTTTGTTGGGCATTTTTTTCATCTCCTTTTAAGGTCATCAGCCAAATTATTCACCAGTCCCACACCTGATTCTGAGCTACCTCTGACATGCTTTAGCAAAACTGATGAAGTAACTCCTTTGTCTCCAAATGCCTGGAGCTTCTCATCTACAAAGCTTATTACAGTGTAACTTCTTATGTGAAGATCTGGCTGAAACCAATTGAAGACTTTCAACTCTGCCAAAGGCACCTAAATGTCTATCTGACATTTTTAATGTTCTTGTGGCCAAATCTGTTTCTCTCATCAGAAAAATAAACCAGAACAAAGAAGGTCTGAGTCATGTTTCATGCAGTTTAAAAGCTGAAGTATCTCAAGCATTCTTTGGGGGAAGCAGGTCTTCAAAGAGGAGAAAGAGGCAGGGTTGCTGGCAATCATATTCTACCCCATGGAAAAGACTCAGTTAAGATATTGCTGAATGGAGGCTGCCAAACAAACGTGAAATATAAGTCATTGCAGATGCTTTAAGGATATACTTAGGGATTTGAGTAGCTAAAGTAATGTTTTATTCTTCACCCTGGAAAAACAAGAAGAAGAACACAAAAAACCCCAACCAAACAACAAAACCAACCACGACAAAAAAACCCCAAACCAAACACCAAAATCTCCACACCAAACAACAACAACAACAACAAAACCCCACCAACACCCCCATTGTGGTAATAATTACTTAAGGCCTGAAAAAAAATCCAACAATTTAACATTCTTCACTTTTATCAATCGCTCATACCACTAAACTGTAAGTAAAAGCTGACTTTTAGAGTTAAAAGGATCTGTAGCTTTCAGATATAGGGTTTTTTCATCACATTGTAGAAATTCTAGCTTTTTTAATAACTCCAGCAAAGCTGGAGCTTCAATTCTGTCGTAAATGATGTTATACAAAATTACACTGAAACTCTTATTCTTCTAATATTGATCAGATGCAAACAGGTGATACTGTGAAAGGACCTTTATACCTAACTCCATCTGGATGAATAGTTCTCACTGTATTCTCTTAAAACTTGATTTTAATAGGAAAATCCAGATATGGAAATTTCTGTATATGTAATGAAGCATTATCTTATTTTAGCTCTTTTGCTTCACAGAGATGTGTCATGCTAATTAAGGATTTTGGATTGGCAAAAGTGAAGAATGTTGAAAGCAAGTGATGAGGAGCTCAGAAAAAAGATAGTTTGGCAAAATTAAAAAAATAAAAAAGAAGAGAGTATATTAATTTTAACTGGCCTCTGCATGACATGGTATAGGATCCCAGCACTGCAGAATCAGCTACATGCTTGTTAATGATGTCTTGATTCTTAAAAATTAAGACTTATTGTTTAGACTTCAAGGATTCATATTGTGTAGAAATATTTGCTATGTATCCAGAAATGTAACTTCCCTTAAGAAGATAGCAGGAAGACAAAAGAGAAACTCAAGGTTCTAGTGGTGAATAAACCTTTCAAGAGGAACTGAAAAAAATTGTAAGAGAGGACCATCCTGACCCAGAAAGAATTAGCAAGCAGGATGATTGCCAGAAAGTATGAAGTCAGCAGAAATTGGCAAGGGGGATGGTGAAGATGGTAGGGGAGATTGCGACCTCTGCCTCAAAAAACATGCCCTACTCAGAAAAGCCCACTGCTCACTAAGCACGTGTAGAATAAATGTGGACTGTACCTTTAAACTGAGGCCTGCGGAGTTTAGATCAATGAACACCTAGTAGGCATAAATATGTACAACATGTTAGTGCGTGGCTAAAGGCTGAAGTGTATGAGTATTTTATGCAGCTTAACTCTGATGTGCTAGCTTTGTGGTTTTGTCACCCAGCACCCGACATTGCACAATGTCACAATAAAATGATACCTTGAGTCTGTGGATATTCAGATGTCTGCACACTAGCTAAAGAACCCTGATTTTGGGACACTAATGTTTCTTTAATGTATTTAATTATAGGCCAGCCACAGTCAGCATGTAGAAAAGAAAGCTCTCAGGACATCTTATACTGTTATAAGAAATGCTTTGCTGATTTATTAATTTAAGTTTTTCTTTTGAGGATGGGCAGATGGAGCCAGGCTCTTCTCGGTGACAACCAATGATAGGACAAGAGGTAATGGGTACAAACTGGAACACAAAAGGTTCCACTTAAATTTCAGAAGAAACTTCTTCTCAGTGAGGGTGCCAGAGCACTGGAACAGGCTGCCCAGGGAGGTTGTGGATTCTCCTACTCTGGAGGCATTCAAGACCTGCCTGGATGCCTTCCTGTGTAACCTCATCTAGGTGTTCCTGCTCCAGCAGAGACTAGATGGTCTTTTGAGGTCCTTTCCAATCCCTAACGTTCTGTGATTATGTGTTAACATATGTTAAGAAATATCTAAGAAAACATTGGTAAATAAATTATCATTAAAACTCGTATAGCTCTGTGCCCAATGTTTGGGCTAGTATAAAATTCCAAGGACTTGGTGAAACATAACTATGACCTAGTTTGTGCGACAGGGTTGTTAGTGTAACTAAGTGTGTGAAACACTTAAACTAAGGCATAAAAAAGTGCGCTTCCAGGTTTATGAAACAGTGAAAACAGGTACAGGACTGAGAATAGGTCCTGAGTCCCATGGACGTCTTGCCCTGATCCCCCTCCAGTTAAAATTAATTTACTATATTTTTTTTTTTTTTTGGGGGGGGGGGAAATAAATATAGCGGCCTTTAGATTTCGAGTTCTTGAACTCCCATTTTTTTCTTTTCCAACAATTAACAGTTAAAATTTTCCAATGTTCAAGAAAAAGTATTGGTATTCAGACAGTCATAGCAGGAGTGTCATGGTCTGGGAGGAGGGGGCAGGTAAGGCAGTAATAAGGCTAAAAATAAAATCTAAGGTTAAACAGCGACGAATGGAGCATGGTGCAGATAGGCAGGCCAAGCTGGCCCAGCTCGGCAGCATTGCCACGGCCGTCAGGCGCCCGCGGGGCCTTCGTGCAGCGCGCTGGGGAGCCCCAGAGCTACACAGGGGCCTGAGAGGCAGCGACCGCATCCCGCCGTGGCCAGGTCATTCCGCCTCCGCGGCGGCCGGCGTTCGGCTGAGACGGCCAAAGTCGCCCAAACAAGTCAAAGGACAGCGGACCGCCATTTAGACGCTCGCCCGAGGTTCGGGAACCTGCGTAAGACCCTGCAGCCCAGCGAGCTCCTGCCACAACCCTCCGGGGCGTGAAGCACACTGGGCGGCACGGCTGTGTGAGAAGTAGGCGGTGCCGCGTGACCCGCAGGGGGAGGGGAGAGCGGGCGCCGAGACCCGGGCGAGTGATGGCTGGTGAGGGTTCGCGCTTCTGGGACTGGTACTGAGCGGGGAACCGCGGGCTGAGCCGGTTGTGTCCCCGGCCGCAGAAGGAGCGGCACAGGGTCGGTGGGCACTGGCTGAGGCGTGTGGGGCCTCAGCGGCTCAGGGGAACCCGAGGCAGCGCCTGTCCTGGGAGACTGCGGCGGCAAGAGGAAGAATCGTGGCTGCGTCTCTGCGTCGTCTTCTCGCTCTTCGCCAGGGCTTCGCTGTCGCGGGCTGAGGGCGGACTCCTGGAGGAAAATGGAGCCGTTTCCTAGCGGTGAGTACCGCGGCAGCGCCGTGCTGCAAGTGGGTACAGCCGGGGACGCGCGGCCTCTCCGTAGCGGGCCTACCCGCCCGCCCGCCCGGCAGAGCCGCTTCCCGGCGGGCGCTCGCTCGGCTGGGCCCAGGGGCAGCCGGGGTTCCCGGGGAGCCACTTGTCCAGAGAAACAGGAGAGGCTTCTTAGGCGTGCCGCCCCCGTGACCCACGGCTTGGACATTAGCTCAAATCTTGTTTTATTTCGGTTAATTAGGCACGCATGTCTGTAACGAGGAACGTGAGAGGAGGCTCTTTTTCGGTACTGTTGTGCGTTTTGTTGATCGGCCGTAGTCTCACAGTGGCAGATCCTGGCCGCCACGGGGCCGAGGCAACTTCTGCACCAAGGTGTGCTCTCTCTCTTTCCCTGTTGCTCCGAGGAAAGAGCTTTATGTGCGTCCAAATTGCCAAAGCCATCGTGACTCCGGTGGGAAGGAGGAACCAGACATGCTCTTCATGCCGTTCTCCTGGTCGAGGCGCTCTGATCAGTGTCTCCTCCCGGTGAGAGAAAGGAGAAGCCCAGGAGGATTTAGGGTGTTTGAAGCAATGTTTCAGGGTGTTCCTGGAAGCCAAAAAGCTTTCACAGCTGTCTGTACTTCAACATAAGTGTTTAAAATAGTGATGTGTTTGCAGCTTAGAGATAAGCATATAGGACCGTTTGATAACATCATAACAGAGCAGTGTGTGTGGATCTTGTGTTTGTGACAGAAATGAAGCTCGTGTTACTACTGCTTCTCTGTTAGCAACACATTCTACGCATCAAGGAGAGGAGGAAATGACGCTCTCAAACTGAAACTGAAGTATGTTTGGTTAGACTCAAGACCATAGCCAAATATGGAATTAGGAGAAGACACTGGGTAAACCAACAGGCTTCCTGTTGAAAATGCAGCACTTTTATTGCAGGTGGCATCTTGTCTTTTAAATGGCAGGCATGATGGGTAGCCATAGCTAAAGCAGAGTTTGCTGCATTGTATTTTAACTCCTCTGTCACCTGCCAAATCGAAGTACAAAACTTCTACAAAATTCAGAAAAACCTGATGCAGTAAAAAGTCAATTTTGTGTTTCACTTGAGAAGTACATTGTCATTGCCTTGTGTTTCCCTTTGCTCAAATACACTAAAAATTGCCCATCCTTTGTATGCTGCTGCTTAGAATCCAAAGCTTATGAGCTCTAGGCATATTTTGTTGGTTTAACTAGTAAGATGGAACTTTCCCCTTTATTTATTTATCTATTTATTTATTAAATTACACTTCAGTGGAGGGTTTTTTTGGTCATGTTAAAATTACAGTTTGTGCAAGCATTTGATGCTTTGGGTTTGTACTTAATCCTAGCCCTCATAGAAGATCTTTCAACTACAGTTTATTACAATCACAGGGATGTAATCTGAATTCCTCTTTGCATGGTAAAAAGACCTTATCTTTAATAGTAATGCAGTTTTGGAGAGATTTATTTACAGTCATCTTGCTGAGTCCATTCCTTTTGAGAGAGACAGCCATCATGCTATCACTTTAAAATTCTGTTTGACATAATACTGTTACTGCCTCATGACAAAACATTAAAAAAAGATCTGCTCTATATCCATGCAACTGGAAGAAATCATGTGTAGGCCTGATCATTCAGTTCAAAGGTACTTCTTGCTGCTACTGAGAAGCGATGTTCATTCCTAATTTTGTTCCATGAAGTGAAAAACCTGGAGATGATAGTGGGAAGAAAATAGTTTGGAAGAAAATTTGGAGCTGAGGCTGGTCGATGAATTTCCTCCAGAAAGGTGGCTCTGCTGGATGGGACACTAAAAAGAATGTGCAAATATTAGTATAGAGATGTTGCTCATTATTTTTATGATCATGAGAGGTGCATGGTGCTCAACAGCAGCTGATGAAATCCAAGGTGAAGGGGATGCTTACACTACCGGCTTTTTGAATAGACTTTTCATTTCCATGGCTGGTGATCTGGAAGCTTTTGTGAGCATCAAATCTTTCAAATAAACTGGAAGGTTTTTTTGGTTTGTCTTATATTGTATTAATGAGTTCTGTTTGTGACCCTGTATGTTGATTTCTGGTGCAAAGTGTTGTGTAAATTCAGAGGAAAAGAGAGCTATGACAGGAAGGTTACAATATTATATTTGTAGCTCTCTGAGTTCTTTGGGGATTTTACCCTCCTAAAATAGAGAGAACAGACTGAATCTTAAGATTTTCCAAAAGCATTTTGATTGGATTCAGAACTGGCAAGAAGAAAAATCATTGTTTTACTTAGCAGATGTAGATCTGTGTCAGAATGGATATGTATCTTAAAATAGTCTTTAAGGCAGCAAATGCACTGAAGTGGATATGGAGGATGACTGTTTTTCTAGTTCAATATTTGGTGGGTTTAAAATTTTCTTTAAATAAAAGGAAAACCACAGCCATAATTTATTTCCAAAGTCAAAGAAGCTCTTATCCTTTCCTTGAAATGCTAGTGGTTGTGCCAGACTCTTTATTGTTTGAATAGGTTCTCCAGTAGAAATACTCAGATATCCTAGATATTTTTATTTAGGTGTTCTTTTTTGACTTCAGCCCTGACCCCTGCACTGGAAACTTAGGTTCACTTCTCTTTGGAAACACCTCTGCTATGCCTTCCCTTCTGCCCAGGAGTTTAGTTGGATATAATGTGTGAGGTCTGTAGCTCTGGCTACATTAAGGCGTGGAATAGCTGAGTTAATCACAGAATCATAAAATATCTCAAGTTGGAAGGGACCCATAAGGATCATTGAGACAAACTCCTTACTCCTTGCAGGACTACCTAAAACTAAACTGTATGGTCAAGAACATTATCCAGATGCTCCTTGAGCTCTGGTGGGCTTGGTGCCATCACCGCTTTCCTGGGGAGCCTGTTCCAATGACTGACTGTCCTGTTACTGAAGAACCATTTAATAATGTCCAACCTGAACATTCTCTGAAATGTTATAAATTAGTAAATGTTTTAGAAATGGTTACTGCTAAGATTTTATTTTTTTAGATAATTTTCTCTGTTTTACATGGCTATTCTTAATTTGAGACCTTTCCAGAAGTATGAATAATCAAAGTGTAATTAAAAGTACATGGAAGACTTCCTTGTTCTTGCTTATATATATATATATATGTTCTTGCTTATATATATATATTTCTTCCCCCCCTGCCCCTATTTTGTATGATCTCAAATTTCTCTGAATTGGGAACTGCAAATTAATGAGCAGAATGTATTTATTGTAACTAGTAATTTGTTACTGAAATACTGTCTTGTAATTTGGGACATCTTTATTTTGGACAATATTACAAAATATTTTGCAAGCCTTTTGCTTGTATTTTTATATTGCATGTGTTTCTAAAAGATCATTTCACCATTTCCTGTTTAATACATTAAATGTGGAATTTTTCCATTTGAGATGAAACAGAAAGGTGGAAGTAACCTATTAGTGTTTCTCACTTAAGACTGAAGACATGCATAAATGAGTAACTGCAGAAGGGATAACTTGTGATGATCTGCTGAAATGCAAATAACATTCACTGTCACATTCTAGACTTATTTTTATGCCTTTTTTTTTTTCTTACACAGTGAGTGGAAACATTGAAAATTAATTACGTAAGTAAACTGAGGAACAAAATAAAAAGGCTCTTATGGGAAGACTTTTTTTCTTTTTTGTAGAATGTAGAAATAAACCAAGTTAGGTAGTCATTTACAAAGTGGAAAATGTCACTTACAAAATCTAGTTATCTCAACTAGTTCCTATCAATACCAGAATGTTTCCTTTGTGTTAGTTTTGTTCATTATATACACATATTGGAGATGCAGAAACAAGTTCTATGTGCGTAGCCTAAGTCTATTGGGGACGATAGGCATATTGTTATCTGTGAATATTGTATACTCTTGTGTCATGGAGCAGAATGGTTCCTGTTTGTTTTAAACTGTATTATTCAGTCATAGACAATAGACAGTAATCTGTTTTAGTAAGATGGTAGATAAAAATTCTAAGAGGTCTGTTCTCAATGTTTTTATTTTCCCTTCATATTTTGCATACCCAGCATTTTACTATAGTCAGGTATTACTGACAGAGAAAGTGCTGATTTCATCTGTTTCTAAATGTAATTTTTATGTTTTTCAAGTTCATGTTGCTGGATAGTATTTTGCAACAAAGCTGTGGTGTAGCACCTGTGTCTTGTGTTCTTCTGTGAGCTAAGCTGAACAGTAATCTGTTTGCTCAATAAATTGGATACGTATTTGCTTTTTTACTGCATTATGTTGAACTCACTGTCTAGCAACAGATGCTGAGAAATGAATTCAGTAGATACTGCTTTTAATAGTGAAAGTATATTAACCTTAAATTGTAAGAATCATAAAAAGATTGTGTGCCTTGTAGCCAGGAAGAAGCAGAGACAACAGATGGAGATTCTTGAAGGAAATTAGGAGGAAGGACCAGAGGGAAAAGCTTTGCAAAACTCGTCCAGTTGATCAAGAAACAAGAATTTCAGGGTTATATGATGTGTTTGGTTTAGCTCAGTTTGCCTGCCTGAGCACAGATGATGTTTTATTTCATGATGAGTGTTGTCTCACAAAAGACGTTCAAAGATCTTGTGTAGTATTATCACTGGAGTTGTCAAGTATGTGTTAAGTAACAATAGTAATTCGGAAGGCACATTGGTTTGTTCTGTTCAAGGTGAGACGGTATGATAGTTTGAATTTATTGCTTTATTTAAAAACAAACAAAACCCCAAAACAAACAAAAGACTGAGCAAGCGTCAGGTTGCGTGCAGTCCATCAGATTGTAATCTTGAAAGTCTGTTAGATGTTTTGCAAAGTTCTCTGAAAATTTTTCTTCCAAACAACTGATGCTAGCAGAGAAAACTTCAGCTGTGATGAGCCTGGTATTTATTAGCCATTAAATTGATGGACAGATATAGTGAATAAGATAGTCAGCAGTTCTGACTGGCCTGAGGAATTTGAGACAACTTTCTGCATGTCTCCAAGACTCACGGCCTTTTTGTTAGACCCCTGTGGTGAAACATCTTCTATAATTTTAATTGCAAAACATATCCTTGATCAGATTTGAAACAGGAAACTAAAATCCAAAGTCTAAAATTAAAGTTCAGAGCCCTCTTTCCCATCCTGTGCTTCAATCAGCCAAGGGAACAGTGACTTAATATTGTTGGGACTTGGTGCAGGGTTTTTCTCTCAGGTTTGCTATGCCCAAAGAGCAAAGTATCATTTAAAACAACTTCCTTGTCTTCCCTTTCCTCCACTTTCCCCACTTTTCACAGTGGAAACCCAGCTTGTACCAGATTGAAAATGTTTGTTAAGATGTGAATGGACATGATATACCTGTGTTGGATACCAAAATCCAGACTAAGCTTGTATTGGTTAATCTTAAAATCTGAAGTTACCTACACTCCAGAAAAATAATTATGACAAAAGTGGCTTACATTTTTTGCCAGTTGAATAGGTAACATGTTCAGTAAATGAACCAAACTCTTATTTTTCCCCTTTCATGATGTTTTCTTTTTGTTGGTAACATTAAAGTAGAGATTTGAAAAATCATGTCAGTAGTAGTCTGACTATTTATGTATAATTGATCCATTCAGCCTGAGGTCCTGCCAAAGAAAATGCCATTGTGCTTTCCTTAAACAGGAAGAGACATTCAGAAAACCTTTTAGAAATACCGAAGACTAATAAACAGTCACTTACATGAGATTACACTCGTAGCTCCTGTTTCTTATGGCAATTTAAGAAATACATAATCATGTGTTGTTTTAATTTCCATGATACAGACCAATTGGCAGAATTTTCCCCAAAAAAGAAAATAAAAACAACCATAAAACCAAATCCCCACCAAAAAAACGCACAAACAAACAAAAAAATTAGATCTTCAGTATAGGCCGGAGGACAGGAAATAGAGAGTGACTTTGTATGGCTTAGAACTTCAGTTCCTTTGCTTATTTTGGATCAGTAAGTAGCAGCTGGGGTTGGAAGGGACCTCTGGAGATCATCTAATCCAACCCACCTGCTAAAGCAGCTTCACCCAGAGCAGATCACACAGGAACATGTCCAGGCGGGTTTTGAATGTCTCCAGAGAAGGAGACTCCACAACCTCTCTGAGCAGCCTGTTCCAGTGCTCTGACACCCTTAAAGTAAAGAAGTTTCTCCTCCTATTCAGAAGGAAGCTCCTGTGCTTCAGTCTGTGCCTGTTACCCTTTGTACTATCGTTGTGCACCACTGGAAGGAGTCTGGTCCCGTCCTCTTGACACCCACCCTTGAGATATTTGCAAGCGTTGATCAGATCCCCTTTCAGCCTCCTCTAGGCTAAACAAACCCAGCTCTCTCAGACTCTTCTCAAAATAAAGATGCTCTAGACCCCTAATCATCTTTCTAGGTCTCCGCTGGACTCCCTCCAGTAATTCTTTGTCTGTTGTAAACTGGGGAGCCCAGAACTGGGCACAATACTCCAGATGCGGCCTCACCAGGGCAGGGCAGAGGGGTAGGATAACCTACCTCGACCTGATGGTCACACTTTTCCTAATGCACCCTAGGACACCTTTGGCCTTCCTGGCCACAAGGGCACATTGCTGACTCATGGTCAGCCTGTTGTCAACCAGAACTCCCAAGTCCTTCTCAGCAATGCTGCTTTCCAGCAGATCCACCCCTAACCTGTACTGGTGCCTGGGGTTATTCCTCCCCAGATGCACGACCCTACACTTGCCCTTGTTGAAATTCATCAGGTTCTTCTCTGCCCAGTCCTCCAGCCTGTCCAAGACTCGCTGAATGGCAGCACAGCCTTCTGGTCTGTCAGCCCTTCCTCTCAGTTTGGTATCATCAGCAAACTTGCTGGGGGTGCACTCAGTCTCTTCATGCAGGTCACTGATGAACAAGATGAACAGGACTGGACCCAGTACTGACCGCTGGGGAACACCACTAACTACAGGCCTCCAACCAGAGTCTGCACCATTGATCACAATCCTCTGAGCTCTGCCATCCAACCAGTTCATGCTCCATCTCACCATACATTCATCTAGCCTGCACTTCCTGAGCTTGTCTACGAGGAGGCTGTGAGAGACAGCATGAAAAGCCTTGCTGAAGTCAAGGCAGACAACATCCACTGCTCTCCCCTGGTCTACCCAGCCAGTCATGCCATCATATAAGGTGATAAGTTTGGTCAAACATGGTTTCCCTTTGGTGATCCCATGTTGAGTACTCCAACTAACCTTCTTTTCCTCCATATGCTTGGAGATGATGTCCAGGAGGAGTTGTTCTGTCATCTTTCCAGAGATGGAGGTGAGGCTGACTGGCTTGTAGTTTACTAGGTCGTTCTTGTTGTCCTTTTTGTAGACTGGAGTGACATTGGCTTTCTTCCAGTCCTCAGGCACCTCTCCTGTTCTCCAAGACTTTTCAAAGATGATGGAGAACAGCCTAGCAATAATGTCTGCCAACTCTCTCAGCACTTGTGGGTGCATCCCATCAGGGTCCATGGATTTGTCCTCCTTTGTAATACAGGAAAAACTTTACATTTTCAAGTTAGGATAGTACAAAGCTTGTGAAAAATGTTTTTCTTACAAAGCAGCATCCGTTTTGTGTGCTTTTTTTCCCATCCACTATGGCTTAATGGTGAAAACCATGATAGGTGCTTAACTAGACATATTCTTGTAAACCTCTGCCATTTTTATTACACTTAGCCTTATAGTCTTATTTGTCCCCTGAAATCAAACCCTTACAAAGTGGTAAGGGGGTTTTGCATGTGATCCTCAAGAGTCTGTGCCAATGCACTTTCTGAAAGTGACTTTCTGTGTCCCAGTAAGCTGTGTCTACATACTGCACATGAACATAACAGGGATTATTTACTCACTATGCTGTGGATTGTCCATGGGCAAAATTTAAGATACCATATATAGCTTCTGTTGGGTGGTATTTTAGAAGAGCAACAAAGCAATTTCTAAAATCAATGGTTGTTATTTAATGATTTTTTTTCTGCTTCAGAGTTTCTTTTTGCTTCCTCTAATATTTTGAGGCATTTATTTCCAACCTATGACAAGACAAGACATACTGTGACAGAGAGGGAGACCTTGCAGTTAGAGAGCTGAGAAATTAGAAGTGTATCTTATGTCTTCACTTGGAAAAGAAAGGAAAGAGCTAATTAAGAGTTTGTGACCATTTTAGACTCCAAAGTAAGGAACCAGAAGTTAATTCCTCTGTTAAGTGCACCTGAAAATAAGTGTACAGTCCTTGTAGTGAATCTGTGGGTGTAGTGCTCAGAGGAGAAACAGGATGAACCTGCTCACATTTTAATCATTTTATCTTTTGCTGGGTAGCAGCAGTAGGAAGCTCTGAAGGGAGCAGAGGAACAAAGGAGGATGGAAAACAGAACTGTCTCTGCATTATCTTGGGCACAGGTGTCTGGGAAAGGATGGTGAGATGTGGTGAGAAGATGGTGTATCATTCTGTCAGAGTGGAAGGTGGTGAGTTAGGAGGGGGAACAGGCACAATGATGTTCAGTATGTGCTGTTCTACCAGTTTTAATAGTTGGGAATATAACATGCTATCAGAAATTGAGAAAGTCTGTGCAAATTGACCAATTTACTTGATCAGATTTTAAAGACTTATACCTAATGGTAAAAGTTCCCACAGTAAGCAATTAATTTATAGAATCGTTTAGGTTGGTAAAGACCCTTAAGATCGTCAAGTCCAACCGTTAACCTAACACTAATAAGTCCACCACTAAACCATGTCTGTAAGTGCCACATCTACATGGCTTTTTATTACTTCCAGGGGTCGTGACTCAACCACTTCCCAGGGCAACATGTTCCAGTGCTACACAACCCTTTTGGTGAAGAATTTTTTCCTAATATCCACCCCAGGTGCAACTTCAGGCTGTTTCCTCTCATTCTCTCACTTGTTACTTGGGAAAAGAAAATGGCACTCACCTTGTTACAGCCTCCTTTCAGGTAGTTATAGAGAGTGATAAGGTCTCCCCTTCAGCCTCCTTTTCTCCAGACTAAACAGCACCATTCCGTGAGCCTCTCCTCATAAGACTTGTGTTCTAGACCCTTCAGCAGCATCATTGCTCTCATCATTGCTGACTCAACAGATGAGACAAGGTGTAAGTTAACTCTGGGTTAATTCTGCGTGAGGTCACACTGACAGGCCTGTAATTCCCTGGATCGTCCCTTTGGCCCTTCCTGTAGGTAGGTGTCACATTTGGCAACTTCAGTCAATTGGGACCTCCCTGGTTAGCCAAGACTGCTCATAAATAACTGAAAGTGGCTTGGTGATCACTTTCACCAGCTCCCTCAGCACCCTTGGATGGATCCCATCTGGTCCCATAGACTTGGTGTCCAAGTGGTGTAGCAGGTTGCCAGAGATTTCCGCTTGGATTATTTGGGCTTCGTCCTGCTCCCTGTCCTTGTCTTCTGGCTCGGCGGGTTGTGTACCTTGAGCACAACTGGTCTTACTATTAAAGACTGATGAAAAGAAGCCATTTATTTCCTCAGCCTTTACCTTGTCTTCTGTCACTGTGTTTCCCCACACATCCACCAGAGGACAAAGATTCTCCTTTACTTTCCTTTTGTTGCTCATGCTTCACAGCATCCTTGTATTCCTCCTGAGCTGCCTGCCTCTTCTTCCAAAGGTTATAAATTCTCATTTTATTCCCAAGTTCCAGCCAAACCTCTCTACTCAGCCAGGCCAGTGGTCTTCCCCACTGATGTGTGTCCCCCGCCCAGTATGTGGGGACAGCCTGCTCCTGCGCCTCTAATATTTCCTTCTTGAAGAGAGACCAGCCTTCCTGGATTACTTTGCCCTTCATCACTGCCTCCCAAGGGCCTCTGCCAACCAGACTTCTGAACAGGTCAAAGTCTACCCTTTAGTAGTCCAGTGTAGCAGTTCTGCGGACCACCCTCCTTACTTCTTCAAGAATCAAAAACTCTATCCTTTCATGATTGCTATGCCCAAGGTGACTTCCGAACATCACACTACCCATGAGTCCTTCTCTGTTGACAAAGAACAGGTCCAGGGGGGCTCCTTCCCTAGTTGTCTCACTAACTAGCTGTGCCAGGAAGTTGTCTTCCATGCACTCCAGGAGTCCCCTGGACTGTTCCTCTCTGCTATGTTGTATGTCCAGCAGACATCTGGTAGCTTGAAGTCCCTCACAAGAACAAGGGCTAGTCATTGAGAGACTTCTCCTAGATGCCTGCAGAATATTTCGTCTGCCTCTTCATCCTGATTGGGTGGTCTGTAACACATCCACACCAGGATATCTGCCTTGTTGGCCTTCCCCCTGATTCTTACCCATAAACAACTTTATTGTCACCAAGCTCTAGACCGTCAAAACCCTCCTTAACCTACTGGGTTACGCCACTTCCTCTCCTTCCTTGCCTGTCCCTTCTGAAGAGTTTATGACCATCTAATGCAGCACTCCAGTAGTGTGGGTCATCCCACCATGTTTCCGTGATGGCAACTACATCATAGTTTTTCTGCCACACAGTGGCCTCCTGTTTGTTGCTCATGCTGCATGTATCTGTATGGTTGCACTTCAGCTGGGCCATTGATCCTGCCACCTTTTTGGGGGGATAAGCTCTAATTCCTTTGTGACCATTCTCAGGCAGTTACGTGGTTTCTAACACATCTATAACTCTTGTGCCTTTGCTACTACACTGCTCTCCATCCCCTGCCTCCACTGAGATGGCAGACCAAAGGGCCTTGCTAGGACCCCTTCCCTCAAATGCTGGCATGCCACCCTTGGTACAGGGAAATGTACATACTTCTCGCATCAATAGCGCTATAGGAAGATAGTGACTCTGAAAAATAAAGGAATAATGACTTTTTGTATTCTACAGAATATTTATAACGACTTTCAAAACTGAACATTCTAAAGATACTTCGTTGTTGCACGTACTGAGATTCATTACATGTGTTGCCTGAGGCTTTTACACTTGGGAAAGCTTACATTATCCTTGTTAGTGTCAATGGAGGTCTTTGGACAACATAAATACTTGAAACAAATATTAGGCAGTTTTACTGCAGCCCCTGATTGTCCCTGCATGATCATGTTTTATACTAGAATATTGTGGTAAAGTTGCTTTGTAATTTAAAAGACTAATTTGTGAAAAGATGTAGCAGTGAAAGATGTATGAATTATAGGAACACGACAAGGGACCACCTTCTGTTTAGCTTGGTCTGATTAATTGCTCATTTTTGTGTCCTTAAGTCATGCCACTTTCTATCATCTAGATATGACTATGTTGTCCACAGAGCAGTGGATGTTGTCTGCCTTGACTTCAGCAAGGCTTTTCATGCTGTCTCTCACAAACTTCTCGTAGACAAGCTCAGGAAGTGCAGGCTGGATGAATGTATGGTGAGATGGAGCATGAACTGGTTGGATGGCAGAGCTCAGAGGATTGTGATCAATGGTGCAGACTCTGGTTGGAGGCCTGTAGTTAGTGGTGTTCCCCAGCGGTCAGTACTGGGTCCAGTCCTGTTCATCTTGTTCATCAGTGACCTGCATGAAGAGACTGAGTGCACCCCCAGCAAGTTTGCTGATGATACCAAACTGAGAGGAAGGGCTGACAGACCAGAAGGCTGTGCTGCCATTCAGCGAGTCTTGGACAGGCTGGAGGACTGGGCAGAGAAGAACCTGATGAATTTCAACAAGGGCAAGTGTAGGGTCGTGCATCTGGGGAGGAATAACCCCAGGCACCAGTACAGGTTAGGGGTGGATCTGCTGGAAAGCAGCATTGCTGAGAAGGACTTGGGAGTTCTGGTTGACAACAGGCTGACCATGAGTCAGCAATGTGCCCTTGTGGCCAGGAAGGCCAAAGGTGTCCTAGGGTGCATTAGGAAAAGTGTGACCATCAGGTCGAGGTAGGTTATCCTACCCCTCTGCCCTGCCCTGGTGAGGCCGCATCTGGAGTATTGTGCCCAGTTCTGGGCTCCCCAGTTTACAACAGACAAAGAATTACTGGAGGGAGTCCAGCGGAGACCTAGAAAGATGATTAGGGGTCTAGAGCATCTTTATTTTGAGAAGAGTCTGAGAGAGCTGGGTTTGTTTAGCCTAGAGGAGGCTGAAAGGGGATCTGATCAACGCTTGCAAATATCTCAAGGGTGGGTGTCAAGAGGACGGGACCAGACTCCTTCCAGTGGTGCACAACGATAGTACAAAGGGTAACAGGCACAGACTGAAGCACAGGAGCTTCCTTCTGAATAGGAGGAGAAACTTCTTTACTTTAAGGGTGTCAGAGCACTGGAACAGGCTGCTCAGAGAGGTTGTGGAGTCTCCTTCTCTGGAGACATTCAAAACCCGCCTGGACATGTTCCTGTGTGATCTGCTCTGGGTGAAGCTGCTTTAGCAGGTGGGTTGGATTAGATGATCTCCAGAGGTCCCTTCCAAGCCCAACCATTCTGTGATTCTGTGATTAGCAAAGGATATAAATGTAGGAGCTATACAGTCCTAAAATTACATTCGGCCCTTTGAAGGCATCCACGAGGCTGATACGGCCGCTGGAAAAAATGATTTTGACACACTGGTCTGCCACACTTGGTTTTTAACTTCACATCACTTCTCAGGATTGTTTGTGAACTGTGAATGTTCATACTGTTCTGTTCTAGATGTGATAATAGATCACATAAGGAGGAAGATGTTGAAAATCTCTAATTTGCGCACTACACATTTGTGGAAGAACTTAGTAAAATTGCTTCTACTGGGGGGTGTGTTTAAGCTTTTAGCTGCTGTAGCTTTAAGCTTCTAGCATCATAACATTAGTGCTAATCGGGGAGCAACAAGACTTAGCCCCATGACTTTTTTTAACCTTTTTGTTCACTCTCACACTAAGCTTATGTTTAGTAAAGATTTAGATATAAATTGCCATGCCTGATGACAGATAATTTTGGCAGCTCAGATCAGCACTTCCTTAATTGTATGCTAGTGTGACTACACATGCCTTTAGTGCACCTACAGCCTCTGGCATGACAATGGTAGTTCACTGGAACCATGCAGCTTCTTTGCAGGTTAAATTTCCTTAGTCTTGCAATTGTATTAATTTTTCCTGCATCATATTTGGAATCTGAAGTAATTTGCTTGGATAGCTGAATTAATGTTCTTTTAATATGGCAGTGTTTGCCTCTTGGCCATACTTGGTGTGAAAGATGACAGTGAAATGTGATGGTTGCAATCGTGTTCCTCAGGCAGCTGCTTATTCCTTATGGATTGTTTTGGTTTAATAATACCTTTTTTCTGTCTTTAGTGTGGTTTTTTTTTAGCTCATATTGTAGCTCATGAGTTAAAGCTGGAAGGTCGTAAGACGTTCACGTGATTGATGACTCACAGTATTATGTTATAAATTCACGTAAACCATCAGGAAGCAAGCAGTCCGGAATTTATCTGAGTGTAAAAGCTTTAAACATGTTTGCCATGATTCCTCTCCAAAACGTAGCCTGGCTTCAGTGCTTCTGTGAATGTATATGTCAGCATAAATAACTCCAGTAACCTTTTGATACGGTGTCCATGTGCTTTCCAGTGGAGAATAGTGGTCTGGTTATGCCCTTGATTTTCAGTAAAGTTGTGATCCTACAGATTTTCAGCATTGCAGAACAACCAAGACTTGGATTGCTTCTCATTTTTGCAAATACTTATGTAGAAATTAGTTTTAACTGTTGTTTTCCTCAAGATTCATGTATCTTGGCTACTAAAACTGTGCATTGCCTTGAAACTAACTTCTGTTTTATCTCTTATGTCTTAGTTTCAGTTTGAGAATGTTGTATGATTATTTTTGACTAAAAGAGTTATTAGTTCCTACATGGAACTTTGAAAATATTAAGAAGGTTGACCTTAGAAGAAACTTATTAGCTCTTTAAAAAGCAATCTGTTCTGTCAGCTGCAAAGCTGACGAAGCCTACTTTTTGCCAGTTTTATGCTATTTATCTTTTTCCTCCTTCCCTCTGCAGCGCCTCCCCTGTCTTCTGCCTCTTTTGCTGGCCATGCAGCAGCACATGCCATGGCTGTGGTTGGAGCTATGTGCTGACTGTCTGCTACCTTTTGGAGTGCTTACAATGTGAGTCTTAATATCTGCCTTTTCTACATAGCAGATACTGATTTGGGTGTGTTCCGCCAGCAGCTTGTTGTTTTGGGGTGGGATTGCACTGGGACTTGAAGAGAGATTCTGTGATTCTGTGAAATTTGGTCTTGAGTCTGTTTTCAAATTTGATTGAAGTTAGCCAGCAGATTTGAAAAGCAACCAGCAGAGGGAGTAATCAACAAGAATCTGCTAGAAATAGATTAATGAATTGTTCATAAACGCTTCTTGGGTAGAAGAATTGCAGAAGAGCTTCTATTGCACAATGCTTTGTCTTTCCACTTTTTTCTTCCACTACCTAGTGTATGTGTTTTCACTTGTAACTTAGATTTTTATCCTCTTTCTTGGCTCTGTGAGGCCTCCAAATCTGACTTATGAATGCACATGCTACAATGTAGGGACCATAGTGCTAGAGCACTGAACTCCAACCACAGCCCGAAGGCTAGAACATGAGCACTGTACTGGGAAATGCCATAAGGACAGAAACATTTAGAAGCTGCTTTTGCCTGGAGGTTGGAGTAGATGACCTCCTGAAGTCCCCTCCAACCTCAGGTATCCTGTGAACCTATGATCCTATCCTTGTCAAAGCGGCATGTGTACAATGGCACAAAGGCTGAGTAGGTATATCCAAATTCCAGCAAACTCCCTGCTTTCATCCATGTCCATATTCCTTGTTCACATTGACCAGTGCATCTTCCTCTTACTGGCTTCTGTGGGGTAGGATTTTTTGTTTTCTTTTTTTCTTATTTTAAGACCTTTGCAGAGAAATGTTCAAGGTTGATATTTTTTAAAGTAACACAGCAGGTTTTTTGTTGGAGATGCAAGGTGCTGATTTATGAAGCTATTATTTGTTTTGAAGATATCTGAATGGTCTGTATGTATAACTATGAAATAAATGGCAGACAAATATTAGAGGTTTAATACACAGATATCACACAAAGAGAAAATAATGGTAGGATGTGGGCTAGAATAAAAATTCTTGCTCCAACCTTTTCAGTGTTGCACCTACTGACACTATAGTTTTCTGAGTTTGTGGCCTTGATACGTTTTAGACACTTAGTTGAAGAGTTTGGTATATCTAGTTTGTAAAGATTCTTGACATATTTTCTTTAAGATGTTTTGTTTTCACCTTTCAGAATTTCAGCCATATAGAAACCCAACTTAAAAAAGAAAAGGGGGGGGGGAGGGGGGGTGTGCGGAAATAAGGCTACTACCAAACCATAAATCTTTACCCTGCCAATATCTTCCCTTAGTCTGCTTCAGTGTTTTAAGCCCTATCAAGCAGCTATGCATAGTTATATTCCTGAAATTATTGGTGCAATTTATTTATGTATATTATCCTCAATTATTGGATAGGAGCTTAGTAATACAGATAAAATCAGTAATGTATGGTAGGAACACTGACATTGTAGACTGTATATAGACTTGCCAAATGTACATTCTTGTCAGAAATTAATGAAGTTGGCCTACTTTTCAGTATGCTTAGATGTAAATAAAAATTTATCTTTCTCATTCTGAAAACAGAATATGGAGGATAGAGGCATGATGTGATTATTGTTCAATTAGCAGTAGACTTTCATGTGTGAAATGCATTAGTTTCATTGTTTTGTTCTCTAGACAACTCCATGGTGTCCTAACAAAAGCCAGTTGACATCTTTTCTATGTTTATAGTGCTTTGAATTAAATACAGCATGAAAAAAAATAAGCTCCTTGCTTCTAAGTTAGCTACTTTTGGATGTCCATGTCCCATTCCATATATATGCTTCTTTCCAACAGTATTTTTATTTTTTTCCACTTTCCACCAAGCAGGTCATCTGAAAGATAACCTTTTACAGAAACAGTTATAGACATTTGATTAAAATATAACTGCATGTAGAATATGAGAGTACATGATCCTCTTAACATTTGATATGAATTTCAATTCTTCGTTTGTATTCAGTGTTCCATTATCTATTAAGGGCAAATTTTATGGAGACAAACAGTCTGATTGGCACTGATTTTAGTTCTTGCCTGCATGGATCTTTTTCAAGGGTTGTATGAGCTAGATCTTAAAGAAAGATGTCAATTGGAACTGTAATTTTTATACTGCCATTTTTATGTGAGAAATACTATTTATATTTTGGGGGATGTGTGTGAAAAATTAAGTTTAATAATGTCAAGTGGATGTTTTATTTTTGTAAGTGCCAGCACACTGGCAGATTTTCTCCTGTATTGAAGAACTCTGTACCTAGCATATTCAGAAACACCTCTAGAACTGTATTGGCCTCCTGTGCTTTACCCTGCAAGATAAAGAATATTCCATCTTAACTATTTTAGTTGGATACAGATATAGTTTTCTGCGGTAGAGGAAATGTAGCCAAGATATTGACATCAATGAACTGGGCATTCTATGCAGTGATACAGCTGATCCCCAGTTATGATGCAAGACATGATAAAATACGTACAACAGAAGCATTCTTTCAGAGATACTGAATGAAAAATTACAGTATGCAGAAAAGCACATAAATGTTTTCTAGAAGCAAACCTGAGAGAAAAAAATCAAAGAGCTCTTGATCATATGTACCGTAAAAGTGTTTCCCATTCTGTAGTTCAGTAAGCTATCTTTGAGGTATTATAATCATGCCTTTTGTTTGTGATGTAACATATGATCTTCTCTTTTTCAGATCTAATTCAGTTACCCAGGAATATGATTGAAAATAGTATGTTTGAAGAGGAACCTGATGTGGTTGACTTGGCGAAAGAATCTTGTTTGCATCCCCTGGAGCCTGATGAAGTGGAATATGAACCAAGGAGCTCCCGGCTCTTGGTGCGTGGCCTTGGAGAGCATGAAATGGAGGATGATGAAGAGGATTATGAGTCATCAGCAAAATTGTTGGGGATGTCCTTCATGAGCAGAAGCTCGGGTCTCCGGAATAACATGTCTGGCTATACGCAAAATCCAAATGGATTGTGTTCTGCACCCTCTACGAGGACCGTGGTGGTTTGCACAGTTGTTCTTGTGATTGCAGTTTCATTAATAATGTTGATTTATCTTCTTCCCAAATGTACCTTTACCAAAGAAGGCTGCCATAAAGAAAATCATTCGATGGAACTAATATACCCTTTGGCAACCAATGGAAAAGTGTTTCCATGGGCAAAAATTAGACTTCCCCCTGATGTTGTACCGCTGCATTATGATCTCATCTTGCACCCAAACCTTACTACTCTGAAATTTGCAGGCTCTGTAAAGATAGTGGTTAACATTACCAAGGAAACTCAGAAGATTGTACTTCACAGCTCAGGACTTAATATCACCAAGGCAACCATTACTCCAGCAGGAGGGCATGAAGCAAAGCTAGTTGAATTCCTGGAGTATCCATTGCATGACCAGATTGCAGTCATGGCTCCTGAGGCTCTCCTTGTAGGACAGAATTATACCGTCAACATAGAATATTCATCTAATTTATCAGATAGCTACTATGGCTTTTACAAAATTTCTTACAAGGATGAGAATTCTAAGCAAAGGTATGCCCACAATTGTAGCTTCTCTCTTGATCACTTCTAGATCGTGCTTTGATAATAGAAATAACAAGGGTTGCTTTTTTAATTGGATGTCTTGTACAACTGATTCCTGTTGAGCAAAATCAATCTTCGATCTCCTGATTATCTGAAAAATGTATTTCATGGATGAGTTCATTAAGTCAGGGCAGCCTCTCTGTCAGTTAAATGGGGTGCAGTATGCTAGTTGTAGGTAGCTATAGTGTGGCTTTTTGTTTAATTTTTAGTTTCTCTCTTCAGAAATTCTTTCTACATTTCTCAGACTCCTGACTCTCAAGACAGAGAGTGGGGAAATGGTGTCCCACCATCATAGAGAAAGATCAAGTTTGAAACCATCTGAAGAACCCGAACATATACAAATCCATGGGACCTGATGAGACTCATCCCACAGTCCTAAGGAAACTGTCAGATGTAGTTGCCAAGCCCCACTCGATCGTATTTGAAAAGTCATGGCAGTCAGGTGAAGTCCCCAGTGACTGGAGAAGAGGGAAACATCACACTGATTTTTAAAAAAGGGTAATCAAACATTTTACCAAGAAGATTGATTAAATTGCCACCCACGACCACCCACTTCAAATGGGCCTTACACTGGTCATGCACGTAAGAGTGTTCCTGCCTTCGTTGTCACATAATTGTCCATGCAATTTTTATAGAAACAGAGCAGTGTGATAAACAAAAGACTGAACGAGCAGTATGAGTCAGTCCAGGACCAGCTGACAGAACAGTAGTTTTGAAGGGTCCACAAAACAACTGCTAAATAAAGATAGTACCAACTTGTGCTAAGAAATGCTAAGCTCTAAAGCTTAAAAAAAAAAGAAGTTGAATGGGTTGTAAAGGAATAGCAAGACAAGTCAATGTATATATTATTACAAATCTTTGCAAGAGAGAAAGAGTTTATATGGAAATTCCCAAAATACTAATAGATTTTTGTTTCCTGAAAGCGGAAGGCAGAATTTAAAATTAGCATCACCAATGCAATCTTTTTCAGATCGACAATATATACTTGAAATTATTATCTGGGAAGATAATCACACTGAGATTGTATTTCTTTTCAGTTACTTAAGATGTTTCATTGAGCTGTTGCAGACTGTTTCAGTGAGACTGCCTGAAGAAGAAAACAGAAGTGTGGCAAACTTAGTCATAATTTTTCTATTTCCAGTGAGATATGGAAACTATACGCTGCTGATGTTTGAATTGTTTAAGTCCCTCAGTGACTGCTCATATTTAAAAAATAAACAAAACAAGATACTTAGTGTAAAGTTTATTTCTTAGACTGTTAGCAAGCTGCATAACACAGGAAAGATGTATTTCTTTTCTGTTCTCTGAACAAAATCCCAGGGTCAGGAGACCTCTCTGAGCATTTTCTAAGTTTTTTTACAATTTGCCATTAAAACTCCCACTCCTATTGGGTCTCGGAGGTAGTGCTGAAGTGTGCAAGAAGTTAAGTTAGCTGCAACAGTTATTTTCAAATATATGCAAAACCTGGTGCACTCAGATTGAACCGTGGAACATTTAAGTGAGTTCTTGAACTGGTCAGCAACTTAGATAAGGTAGTAACTCTCTGCTTTTTACTCCCATGTGTTCCTGTTGGTCCTCATCTGAAGTAGTCTAAGGGGCTTTCTTTAGGAAATCAAGGATTTTAAGAAACAAAACTGGGTTAAAGGATTGTTGATCTGTTTCAGTTGGCCAACATCTCCAATGGAGGTGGGTGTGTTTTACTGAGGTGCAAACATGGGTGACTGTTCAGATCCTTCAGGTAAAGTGCTGTTGATAAGCCTCTTATGAAAGGGCTGTTCCTCAGCATATACTAAAACATTACAGTGTATGCGTGATCGTTAGAGAGAATCTGTTGTCACTTGGGAAACTGCTTCAGAATTCTGTCATTATAACAAAAATGCCACAAGTTGTTTCTCTGTTGTGGAATGTAGTGGATAATAAAGAATCACAAAGGGTGTAGATTGCATCAGAATAACATAACTACAAGAGGAAATGAAATAGAGCTAAGTAGCTTATCACAAACAATAATTACAAGCATTACCATGAAGTGGGAGTAAGAACACAGTAAGTGTAGAAGGCAAACATCTTGTGAATGATTAGCCTCTTTTTTAATCTCTGTGTTTTTTCCTATTCTGATGTAGCTGAAGCTTTGTTTTCTCCTTGTTTAACTGTAGTAGAAGAAGAATATGTAAGTGTTCACAAAGGAAAAATATGATCTATCAGTAAGTTCTTGAGTTTTTGTCCCCCTTCAGTCCAGTGCTACCTGCTTTTGTTCAGGAACAGGATATAGCACGTGCTTTAAGTTGTATATTTTTCAGTAAATCCTTTTCAGATAACTGTTATAATAATTGCTGATATAATTTCTGTTGCCTTGCCTGCCTCTTCTATTTCCACAGGCTTTGTCTCTGTATGCCTAATGCCAGTGGTTTTACAAATGCAGACTACCTTGCCAGCCTCTGTTGTCATTGCATTTTCTGTATAAGACTCAAGCTGTCAAGCTGCTTTTGCAAGAAAATGTCTTTTTTTCTAGTTTAATTTTCTTGTGAAGATTTTTTATATTGTGACAAAAACATTAAAATTATCAAATGACAAAATAAGTCCCTGTTGCCAGATGCAAGTTTAAGAAGTTGGGCTTTATTTTTACCTCAATGCAGAATGGTTCTATATTTTTTAGTTTTCTTCTGTAAAATCTTTCGGTGAAGATAAAAAAAAAAAGAAAAAGAAACTTACTGCACCAACATCAAGATTGTCAGTGAGGGGGAAGAGAAGGGTAAGAAGTTGAAAGCTGGAGAGCAATCTTATTAGTTGTCAGCAGCATGGAGAGCAATCTTATTAGTTGTCAGCAGCGTGCCTCCTCAGAAAAGCTGTAGGTCCAAAAATGTTTGTATCATGGTGCAGAAGGAAAGAAAAGCCCCCAAAACTTGTGAGTAGCTTAGCAGTAGGTGTTTTATTTTGGTTTGGGTTTTTTGTTAATTTGTTTGTTTTGTGGGGGTTTTTTAAACCAAACAAAAACCAATCAACCAACCACAGTTGTCTCCAGTGTTTAGCTCTAGTAGAAGACTTAATTTCACAAACTCCTTGTTGAGCTCCCAGTGTTGGCTAGAAGGAGCAAGTCAGAGATGCTCTCTAGGAAAAGCCATCATTTCTGCAGCTGGTTAGTATCCAAATACTGGAGGAAGAATGTAGGCTTCTGGGAAGTTCTCTTGTGATGTGACTCATTGTTGGATTGGAGACAAGGCAGTGCATGAACTTAGAAAGAATCCATCTACCAGCCAGCAAAGGGAGCCGGTATACAGTTAGGTGAACTGTGGGAGAATCTGCGGAAGAGGGCATGACAATTAGATAAAAACACCTCATTGTAGTCTCATCTGCTGCTGAGGTTTTAAAATTTCTATTTAGTTGGCATGACCACTGACTTAATTTTTCAATCTCTTTTTTTTTTTTTTCTTTTTACTGGAAGCTGTCTGGCTGATATTTTGGTGATTGTTCTTTAATTGTATTATTCCAGTTGCATTCTTCTTTGTTAAGATAGTGAAAAACAACCAAATACGTTTTTTTGAGTTTAAAAAAAATGTTAATGAAACATTTATTCTAAATGTACCAACCCTGTCATGTACCATTCAGAAAGCTTCTCCCATAACAATCTGTTGCAAGGTTATAAATAAACTGACATTTATCCTTTTCATAACTCTTAATTTGCTCTCTCTACTCTTTCTGTTAGGTGGTTTGCAGCAACTCAGTTTGAACCTCTGGCAGCAAGGTCTGCTTTTCCGTGCTTTGATGAACCAGCATTTAAAGCTACTTTTTTAATCAAGATCAAAAGAGATGAGACACTTTCTGCTCTGTCAAATATGCCAAAGGTAACCTGCTTTTGTAGAGGAATTTTAGTAGAGCTGCTGTCTAGGTAATCTGTTTAAGTGTTTCATATTGTGTTTTTGTTGCAGGGGATTGACTTGAGCAGATAAGCTATAAACTGTATGACTTTACAATAAAACAACTTCCTCTTCCTCAAAAACTTGAACTAATTAACTTCGTAGAAAACACAACTGTTTAATGTGCTGCCCAGTGTAGAATATTGTTGTAGGGATAGTTGAATGGCCATGGGAGGGGTTCTAGTTGAATTTAAAAGAATCCTTATTTTGCAGGAGTTTTGTTGTTGGGTACATCAGTCTCAAGAGCCCTTAAGATTCTCTTCTGAGTTTTCTGTTTGCTGAAGTCTCAAGAGCCCTTAAGATTCTCTTCTGAGTTTTCTGTTTGCTGACAGCACACACATGCAGAATACTGGAATATCTTTTTCAAAGATTCATGTAACTAGCAATAGCCTCTGTGAAAGATATGTGTGATCTTGAAAGATGTGCTTTTGAGTCTAGAAAAGAAGAAGCAGAGTGTGAATACAGAGTCAACTCCAGCAAATGAATAAGAGATCTGAAATTCCTTAAGCTAGATCTTTTCAGGCAAAATCTTTTAAGAGGATATGTGAATTTTATGGTGATGCTTTGTGCCATTAAGCCTTTGGATAAAACTTTATAGAAATCTAATTCATTCAGACAGACCAGCAAGACTAATTTATTACCTTGTCTGTATCTGCAGTAGGCCCTCTCTCATCAAAACATTACCACTATTTATCACCCAACAGAAAGATCGTTCATACTGACATTGATCTAACCAGTAATGAAAAAAATTACAACCTTCATATTGGTAGGACACACATATAAACTGTGCAGTTTGGGTCCCAGAAGGCTGTCAAAAGCTGAGGTGCTGATGTAGCTACTGTGTTTTTGAAAACCAAGCTAGTAACTGCAGCCTCGTGAAATAATATATTTTTCACAGTTCATGAAGGTTTATGATGCTGATTTGTGGTGATTCCCAACCATTAGTTTAACAGGATTGCAGCACTTAAGTTTACATCCAGGCCTCAGAACACTTTATTTGCTGCTCTTTTCTTCACTGAAAGAAGAAGCAGTCTCTGTTAAACAATTCTCATGTTCTCTGTAAACAAGTAAGAATTCTCACTTACTTTCCTGTGCTAGGAGTTGGACAAGTGGCTAGAACTACTTTGAACAGCTTCCATAGCTCTTCATGTACAAAAAGTAAAATGTGGTTTACCATTGCTGCATGTGTGCAACAGAAATTGCTGAGCTAATTGCACTTAGTTACTAAAAGTCTATTTTGTTCTTCAGTGTACCTTCCACACATGGTGGGTACTCTGAAAGACACTGGTGTGTTTTCTCTGGAAAACCAAGTGAATTTTTCTTTCGCGTTCACCTACTGCACCACACTAACACAGAATGTTCCTACTACAGATTCTTCTGTAGTAATTGCAGGTCTTGATAACAGGCTGTACTGAATGGAGAGACTTTTCAGTTTATCCACTAGAAGGTTCAATGTGAACTTCATTTTCTGTAAATACCTACATGAGCAAGAGATCTCAGAAGCAGGCTTTCTCAACTAGCTTGTACATCGCTGATATGACAGCATATAGTGGCTGGCACACATTAAGACTACAAATAAACTGTGTGTGGTTTCTTTTATAGTTTTGTTTGTTTGTTTTTTAAATGAGGATTTTTGAACCAGCTTAGCTGCAGCAACTGTAGATTTCCTTAGAATGTCACCTCTTTTTGAGGATGAAGCTGTAGTAAATGCAGAAATTCATTTATTCACTGAAGAACTTCAATAATGGCATTCTGTTCATATGTAGTGCTCAGACTAGATTAGATGATAATATTGATTATATCTTCAGGCTTAAAAATCTCTTCCTCTTTAGGCTGACAGTTAAATATTCAGTGGCAGTTAAATGTGAAATCATTGTTTAGTTTGAAATGATTTTGTCTAAAACTAAGGTTAGTGTAGTTGTTTTTAAATGTTTGTGGTTTCTGGAAATAAACTTGAACTGCCATCCCTGTCTCCAAACCTTTACTATTCTGTATTTATTCTACACTTAGTAGTGCATTTAAGCTGGGTATTTTTTTGCTTTGGACAAACTGAAACCTTAGGTTTTCTTCACTTTTTAAAACGTGATCTCTGTTTATTTGTAAGGGTATGTGTGAGGGGTTTTTTGTTCTGTTTTTTTTTTAGATAATGACTATGTCTGGTTAGCTTGTTTTGAAGAGGCTTCTGGCAAGAGACAAATGTTTAACTCATGTAATACCAATATTTTTAGTAGACTATGCTGAACTGTTTCTCCGATGTAGCCTAATGTTCTCTTGAGTTACTGCTAATCTTTATGTCGATATTGGATTATACTGGGGGTTTAAGTGTGAAGTAAGTTAGATTGATGGTTTCCCCAACAATGCATTTGTGTGGTAACAATGCTTGAGAAATAATTTTTGGGTATATAGGCTTAAATGTGCGATGTCATGTTAAGCTTTGTTACACCATGAGCAGGTTGGAGTATCATGTTTCCCACTGAAATGTAACTAAAATACAAAGATGTTCTGCAAGTTTACTTATAAATTGTTCTAGCATGAGGTAGTTCTTTGATTTAATATTGATTCCTTGTATGTCTTAGTGTTCTTTTGTCTGCATTAATAACCATGTTTTCCTTTCACCTGCAGAAGGCCACCACTCCTGTGACAAATGGAGTTGTTCAAGATGAGTTTTTTGTGAGTTTGAAGATGAGCACTTACCTAGTAGCCTTTGTTGTTGCAGACTTGAAAAACATCAGTATGGAAACTAATGGGAGTCTGGTATGTTTGTTTCACTTTAATTTCTTCCTCACCCCTCCTAAGCCAACCAGCCAGCCAAAACAAAAGAAGAAAATCCCAAAACCAACAAGTAAACCCCATCTTTTAATTTATTTTTTTTTTCTTGGTTTTACTATACTCATCATAGGTAGGGGACAAAAGCCATATCCTATAGGTTGGACTGACTTGACATCTTATACCAGATTGAGAAGACTTTTACAGCAAGGGACTCAGCATCGGGTCTTGTTATACAGTGGAAATTTACAAAATCTAAAATTCATAAGAGCTTTCAGAGCTGGAAGCTTTAAACTTTTAGTTTTAATGCTTCATCTGTGAGAGAGTAGTGTCATGTAAACCAGGGAAGCCTACATACGATTTCGAGCAGTGCTGCAAATATGTTCCATACCTGCAAAAAGAAATAAGCTACCTAAAAAACCCAAGCCCTCCAATAAAGCAAATCTAGACTACATTTAAGTCTGCATTTAGTCACCTGAACACAAAGATTTCTTTGTGAGGTTTTTGTTTTTCTAAAGGTTCCAAAAATCAAACAGTTGGTCCTCTTTGATCTTTGCTCTTCATAGGGATGTGGCCTGCAGGGTCAGTGAGCAGTTACTACAATGTGTGCAATTAAAGTAACTAAACAAAAATATGGTAATATTAGGAGAGGCTCCTTAATCTTATTTTAGGAGTTGCAGGAGTTTTTCAGTGAGCAATGATTTTCATGACTCTAGCAGGAACTGCCCCTGTGTGGTGAAATGTCAGAAGTGCCAGTATCTACCTAGAAACAGCCAAAGGGAATAGTGCTAGTAGCATTTTAGAAGGAGAAGTTCTCTCTTTAATCCAATATACACAACTAAAGATACTGGTGAATAGGCTTTGATTCTGACTTGGGCAGGAGGAAAGTCCAGTAGGCTTCTAGAATCATAGAATCATTTTGTTTGGAAAGACCCTCAAGATCATCGAGTCCAACCGTTCCTGTTTCCCCAAAATAAGACCTACCCTGAAAATAAGCCCTAGCTTGATTTTTCAGGATCTTTGAAGATGCTTGAAATATAAATCCTACTCCAAAAATAAGCCCTGTCTTATTTTCTGGAAACAGGCTAACTATCACTAAACTTTGTCCCTAAAAACCTTATCTACGCATCTTTTGAACGTGTCCAGGGATGTTCTTCAACTACTTCAGTCACTTCCCTGGGCAGCCTGTTCCAAGGCACCAGACATGAAGGATCTAGCAATGTATACAAGTATTTGCCAGCTTGAAGGGAGAATGCACAAGAATGATCATACCAAGTAAGTGTCGAGTCTGGCTAGTGGGTTGTGCTGTTGCTAACAGTGTCAAGTAGGCCAAGGGAGACTGTAAGAAGGAAGTATACAGTGACATTTTCCACAAAATATATTCTCAAAGTGCTTCCAGTAACTTTTCACTGGGAGATTCAAAGAATTTGACCTAACCAGTTCACGCAAAGTAAGTTTATTGTTCTGAATCTTATAGCTTAAGTTGAAGGAAAGTTGTTATGTGTTCATAATGCAGTTGAGATTTTTCCCAACTCCAGAAGATCCTGGGGGGGTTTACGTCTTGTTTTTGAGCTTAAAATTTGCAGCTAGTAATAATTTTGTACTTCCAGGGGCACTACATTAGAGCCTTACTTGTATGTGGTTGGTTCAAACTCAAAAAATTAAAAGGCCACCCATCCATCTATTGGCAATGTCATTTGTTTACAGATTTGTAGCATAGTGAGAGGGACTACTTTCTCTTTAATAGAAGAGGAAAATTAGTCTCAACCTATTTTGTGTTTGTGTGTGAAAGGGCATCCTAAACCTGGATCAACCTCTAACCTAATCAAAGTTATTTTGTTGATATAGCAACTTTAACATGAATAGAGGGAGACTGTAATATCTCGATTTTTATAAATGCTTCTTACATCGTGTCCAGTGTGACCCTACCTTACATAGAGGAAAGGGTGAACTTTGTGACAATTATTATTTCTTGAGATAATTTCTTGCAGATGATGTCATACTGATAGCCTATACTTATAGATTATTTGAGGTATAAAGGGAGAGTCACTTAATAACTCATGAGTAAAAAAGGAAATGGATCAACTTCTGTTCATATGGACCCTTCCTGAACACCTTCCTTAAAGCTGTCAGCCTTTAATTGTTCTTGCATACACATTGGTCAATTGGATACTTTGTCTGTATTTTGACTAGTCAATAAGGTCTAGCAAAAAAATTAACTCTTCATTGACAGCTTCATAACTAGTGTTTGTAACGTATGTGCATACTCCCCAAACTGTGTCCTACCTGTTTCAGGAAATACTGCCAGGTCCTCTTTTACTTCTAAAGCTTCTGTGTGTTTCAAAATTTTTTCTCTTTTCTTCTCTGTTTGGACTAGGTATCTGTCTGTGCCATACCACAGCATCTAAACCAAGTTGGGTATGCCTTAAACACAGCAGTGAAACTTCTGGAATTTTATGAAAAGTACTTTTTAATAAACTACCCTCTTGAAAAATTAGGTAAGTTCTTTGGAACTTCTTTTAAACAGAAGAAGAAGCAGCCCTAATTGATTCTGAGAAATGCAGGGGAACTTTTGTTCTGAAAAGGTGTGCTTAAAATAAACAAGAACATAAAGCATCTGTGAAAAAAGGTTCCCTCCAAATTATTTTAAAAATTTATAAAATGTTTGAGTATTAAGTGATTCCCAAGCTAGAAAACTTTTGTGAGCATTTGACATCAGATTGCTTATACATGTATTTAACATGAAAGAAATAATTCAGTCTAAATTTGACATGATGTGCCTTGAGTAGGGAGATACAGAATTCTCAGTCTGTAAAACCATATTCACGGGTGCAAAATCTGCAGCCTGACTTCTGTGAATGTGCTAGTTTGACTGGAAAGATACTGAAATGAAGTCTTTTAAGACATTGCTTTCAAGAGGGGAAGCCCGGTTTCCTCATTACTTGTGTGCATGCAAGATCTATATGCAGTGTCTCTAGTGCTTTAAGTTGTTTCTGTAAGAGTACTGCTAGAGAAACATGGCTTTAAATCTATGGGTCTTCTGTGCTTGAGATGTGAGCAGATGCCAACACAACATGATTTAAATAATGAGATTTTTAGTGATTATGTAATAGAATAGGTAGCCTTGAAATACAGAATTGCTTTAACTAGCAGTTTTCAAAGCTTCTTCCAAATCTTTTCCAGATCTGGTAGCAATTCCTGATTTTCAGTCTGGTGCAATGGAAAACTGGGGCTTGATCACCTTCCGAGAAACAGCACTCTTGTTTGACAGTAATACTTCTTCAGCAAGAGATAAGAAGTTAATAACTGCAGTGATAGCACATGAGCTTGCGCATCAGGTATTAGATTGTGGAGGTCATTCTTTGAATGTGATGGCTTATTTTTTTTCTTTTAAAATGAAATTCGGTCCTTAAATTCACTCCTGCTCTCATTGTGACTGGGATGTGCATTTTATCTGTTCAGCATACCTGCAGGTGTATTTTCTCCAGCACAACAGGCAAAACACAACTCTTAGGGAGTTGTTACTGCAAATACATTACTGTGGCTTTGACTGAACTTGACTTTGCCACAAGGTAAAGCTGAGGATGGATGGAGTGTTACTGTATTTGCTTGATTTTATGTCTGAAAAAGAATTACATTTTTTGTGTTTCATAGTGGTTTGGTAACCTAGTAACTATGGAATGGTGGAACGATCTTTGGCTGAATGAGGGATTTGCCACTTTCA
Organism: Nesoenas mayeri; assembly: GCF_963082525.1. Taxonomy (NCBI): domain Eukaryota; kingdom Metazoa; phylum Chordata; class Aves; order Columbiformes; family Columbidae; genus Nesoenas; species Nesoenas mayeri. Next base: position 37,285,629 of record NC_137542.1, read on the forward strand.
TGGAGTACTTTGCCATGGAGGAGATTTTTCCAGAACTACATTCAGTAAGTTCTTTCTATGAGTAGGCTTACGTTACCTTTGCTAAGATGTTTTTTAATGATGGCCATAAAGGACTGATAGTTATAAAATTATACTGACATTCACTTTGGCCACCATTGAGATCGTACTTTTATCTCCTCTGCTTTGGCACTTTCATTATATTGGAAGTGAGTTTGGGAGGGTTTTTGTGGAGGGTACGTTGTTTTTGTGGAGTTTGTTTTTGTTGTTTTGGTTTGGTTTGGTTTGGTTTTTTTCTGTAGTAGTAGTAGTGTGTATGCAGCCTTTGTGTTTTGTGTTGATTAAAAAATTCTGTGCAAAATACCAGGTCTTAAAAGGTGTAGGCATCTATATATCAAATTATAAATTAAAATCTTCATACAGAAAGTCCAGGCATGTTGTTGAGCATGTTTGTTTGTCTCTACTTTTCCTAGTACACTTAGGAAGCACTAGAGCTTTAAGTTACTAAATATGCTTGGAGTAATTCCTGTCTTTCCATCATTGTGGTACATGCTTGTGTCTAAACCAGTCTGAAGTTCACAAGTCAGAGGACCAGATATAAAAGTGGCATATGGTCCCATCCAATGGATTCTGATAGCATTGAGTTACACTAATAGTACAAAGCACAGGCAATCTGTTTACACATATGGCTGAAAGATAGAATCTTTGATCATTTAACAACTCACTCTGGTACTAAGTGACCTAGCTTTTCAGAATCCGGAAAACATGAAGGAATCAAACTTGATCTTTCCTCTCCAAGGGATACCAGCTACTGCTCTAAAGCATCCTTGTCACTAAATGCAGGCAGAGAAACAAAAATTAGTGGAACTAAATGAAGGGGGCAATGGAGAGACTAATTCTGCATTTTGGGTAAAGGCATCTCCTAGGAGAGAATAGCTAGGCTCTGGAACCAGCTTCCAGGAGAGTTTATGTGATTTGCATTAGTCACTGTATTAAAAACCTGATGTGTACTGCCTGTTTCCAGTTTGCTGTTCTTCTCAGCATTCTGCCTGAGTGTTAGAGTTCCTAATTCACTTATTCTTACTGCATTAAGAAACTTGGATTATTAACTTGATTCAGTAGAATTCTTTCTTGAAACTGGGTGTTTTTCATTTGGCCTATCTTGATTGTTGTGTCTGATGACCACTGAAAGCATGTTTTTGTAGCCATTCTGCTTGTTAGGTGCATATGTGGTGAGGGGAGGACACAAAACTAGTTTAATTTTTTAACAAGGACACATCTGCCACTTATCTACTTCATTCTAAACGTTGCCTTCACCAACATCTCATTTTACCACTTGCTGATGCCAAAATGTGTTGTTGTGAAAATTAATTAAAAAAACACTTGGAACATCTACATTCAGTAATAGCTTTGAAATTTTAGACTTAAAAGGTAAGACCTGTGTACAAAACAATAAGGATACCTTTAATTTTTTGTAACTCTCTACTGTTTAGAGAAAACTTTATAGTGAATTTTTTCTTGAGTCTTCATGAAATGAGATGGACAAATACCAGCACAATCAGCTTCTTTTCAGTGTTTGGGGTTGTCTCATTCTCGTAACAATGTATTAAATTCAAATATCTTCATTCTAGAAGAAAATAAGAAAGAGAATTTGATATGATAATGTTTACATTCACACAAATGTCACTGTAGTGAGTAATTTCGCTAGACTTAATGCTTTAATATTAAAGGATACTCAAGAAGTCAGGCTTTTGTATTCCCTGCTTCTGGTAAATGAACTGAAAGCATTGGTGAGCCAAATCTGAAATCTGTCACGTATGTACTTAGTAGGTACATTTATTTTCTGTAGCGCTAATTATGCATTTGCCTGAGACAGGAGCATAATGATCTGGGTAATGATTCACTCTCAGGACTGGGATTCCACTGTTAAAATGTGATAAGGAAAGAGCAGATTTTACAAATGCTATGTTGACAATTCTTTTGCTCCCTCCGTTGGCAGGAAGGTGAGCAGTGGCATTTTAGACCAAGAGAAGAACAAAGCAGTGACAACTTTTACTGTTCTGCTTACCATATATGTTCTAGCTTCTCTGACATTTATAAATGTTTCTCTTATAGGATGAAGATTTCCTTAATTTAATTTTTAAGGCTATGATGAAGGATTCCTTGAACTCCTCACACCCAGTCTCTTCTGCTGTTCAGTCTTCAGAGCAAATTGAAGAAATGTTTGATGCGCTTTCTTATATCAAGGTAACTTTAAAAATATTTGGAAACATTAGGAAAATGATGTTTTAGCTATCGAAAACTTGAATGGAGTAATGAATAAGTGGGCAGAGGCTTATAAGTAAGAAGTTATTTTTGAGATTATGTTAATTAGAAAAAATGTCAAGCTCTATTAGCCTGTTTTGTAGCTGTGTATATATATATATATATATGTATATATATCATTCAAATGATATCTTTTTGGATAAAATCTGCCATCTTCTGAGTTACTCTTGTATGGTGAAAGAGCTATAATACGCATATGCTTCAACAAGTTCTAGGAATTTAATTTGCAAATTCTGTTTCTTTTTTTTTTTTTCCCTAAAGGGGGCTTCACTTCTTTTGATGCTGAAGCACTATCTCACTAAGGATGTTTTCCAAGCTGGTATTGAGGTATATTTGCATAATCACAACTATGGTTCTGCCCAGAGCGATGACTTGTGGGACAGCATGAATGAGGTATCCACCTTTGATATACTGTTCTTGTTTTTTTCACTTCTGTAAGTGTGTTGTAAATTTTGATTTATTTCCTTGTCTATGAAAGAAATAAGATAATAGCAGGCAAGTACTTTGAAGTTCTTTCTCTTCATAGTCCAAAGTTCTGTAATATCGATATGGAGATTCATGTAGCTTCTAGGACTTTACTGAGTATCATCTACGTGTGTGGTCATACTGGTATATTCATATCCTCTCTAGAGTTGCACTGTTAGTGTATTAAAACCAGAATAAAAATAGTCATCTTAAATGTAGTACAAAACTTTCAAGACACAGCTGAATCCAACCTCTGCAGAGGTCTTGCGATACTCTATACTAATGTAACTTTCAGTTACAGCCTCTGTTTCAACAAGCGGTGCTGAAATTGAAGGGGATGCTTTAGTTCATCAGCTCTGCAATGATAAGGCATGCAAAGGGCTGTGTCTGATTAAAATGGCTGTGGGTGAAGAGAGCAAAGCTGCTAGAAAGAAAGAGCATGGGCAGGAGAGAGCAAGGGCAAGAGTTGGCAAGCCTGTGGGAGCTGGGGAGGGCAGGAGTGAGAGGGCACATGTGAAGAAGGGGAGACAGATGGCAGGAGGGAGAGGTGGGAAGAGAGAGACTGAAGGAGGGAGACATAGCAAGAAGGGGTGGCAGTGGAAGAGTGCGAGAGAGCACATGGGTGGGGGAGAATTGGAGGGAGAGTGGAAGGGGAGGAATATATGAGAGGGAAAGAGTGTTTGTCCAAGAGAAAGAGTGCAAGACAGAGTGATCCAAACAAGAAAGAGCTGCTGAGTATTTCCAGGGAGTGTCAAGGTAATTGTATAAGGGAAGAGAACAGATTTCCCTGTGAGTGTGTGTACTGCATAGCATGTGTTACAGTGTCCGAAATACATGTGCGGTTCCCTCACAGAAGCTGAGTGCTAAGCAGGATACTAACTTAATGTTTACTAACTAGAGCTGCTGTTATTGACAGCTGTCACAAGTGGCTGTAAATTTGTGTGTTTAGTCATACACTGTCACTAGTTTGCCAGCTAGTGATGGATTATTACTGGTATCAGACTGTGACTCTCTTATGACAGAGAACTCTTCTGGTTTGTGCGGTGATTTTTACATTCAAAATAGACTTTCCTCAACCTCTGCAAAATAGAGCCTCCTAACCAACCATCTTCAGTCATGCACACCTAGAGAACATAACACAGGGAGATGGTAGGATCCAAATAGAGTGGCTAGGGAGACCACACAGATGCCTCACATTTAATTAATATGTTCCCAGATGCAGGGTTTAACTGTTACTAGAGCATGGGAAAAGAGTAATTCTCAAAACTTTAGATTACTTGCTTGGTCTGTCTCTGGCTCAGAAATGCACTTTTTTTTAATTGTAACCCAACTGTTCGTCCATGGGGCAAGTTCAGCTTTTCTGCAGACTCAGCAGGCCTCTTTCTCCAGTCTTCTGGAACCTCAGTCATCATCTTTTAAGAGTTAAAAGTAATTGTGTTAATCTCTGGGATTGCTTCACCCACCTGTATTGTTACGTGAGTTGCTTCCAAACAACTAACATCAGAACTCAATGTGTATTTCCCATTTTAATGATAAACAACCTTTTGTATTTGGTGCTAATTTAATAGTTACCTAATTCTGCTGACACCAGATATTTAACAGCATTGTTTGCCAGAAATTGCCCTTCTGTGTGGAGGAGCACACCAGCACGTTGTTTAGATGTTTTCTGATGCATGCACCCAGCACATCCTGGGCAATTTATGAAGGGAATGCATAATGTAACATTGTAGTAACAATGATAGCTTGTGATAATATAGTATTTTCCTGTAAGGGTGAACTGTACATATTATTGTTGACTTGAACAGAGAAGAATGGGCAATAACATGCTGATGAGGTAAACTAGAGAAAGGCAGAGTACAGGTTGGTAAAAGTTAAATGTAAATTGATTAGTGATATATTAATTTCCTTATGTTCCTCATAGCTCCACCTAAAACATATTTTTGAAGTTAGGAGACTTACTGTCTTTTTCAGATTGGATTATCATCTCTGCTAATAGAGAGGCAGTGATATGTACATTATAAAACACTTGTCTCTCAGTGATGATGATGTAGTGCAAACAGTTCCTGAAAGAGTAGAAGAGGTTGGAGGTTAAGCTATGTAAAGGCTGGTAAGTGGCAGGGGAAGGAAAAAAAAAAAAAGAGAAGAGAAATATAAAGGATGTATTGTTTTGTTGTACAAACATTATCACTCTAATTCAATTTATAATGTTCATTTCAGAATTAAAAGAAGATCTTTAACATTAAATGCCCACATAATATCAGAATATGAATAAGGAAAGAGAAAGGGTAGGGGGGAGTTTGGGAGCTTAACATAAGTGTATTTTCTGTAACATTTTCTTCTCCACTTCTATGACATACCATCTCAATGTACCTGATGTTTTAAATTTGTCTTTCTACTGCTTGGCTAGGATTCCCTCAATTTAGGAAAATTAAAACTACTAGTTCCCTTAAATTGTTGCATATGAAATATACAAGATTGGTGTCAAAGTGATTGTTTACAGATACAGAATCATGCTACCAGCTACTTGGTAAGTTAAAGAGGAAGGTTTAAAAATGTTCTCCATTTGCTCTTTTCTTGTCAAGTTATGATTGTTTTTTACAGATTACCAATGGAACACTAGATGTAAAAAAGTTGATGAAAACTTGGATTCTGCATAAAGGATTTCCTTTAGTTACTGTTGTCCGAAATGGAAAGAATATTTCTGTGCAACAAGAACAATTTTTATATCATATGGAAACAGAAAATTGGACATCAGACACAAGGTTATTACTTCTTAGCCTTTATTCTTCCTGCTTGCAGTTCACTTGAGGTAGTCTTTGTGGTATTAAATCAATTATGCTTTCTATTACCAAGATTTGTAACTTGAGTCTTATACTTGAATGAACTTTTTTTTTTTTTTTTTAATAAAACTTGTAAAATTTCAGGAAGACAGAACATTGGAGTGAGGTAAAATTATACTGGTTGAATTTCTGATGCAACAAGAGATTTCCTGTCTATATGACTTTGGACAAGCCTACTTAGTGTGTTGCAGTGTTTTGTCCCTCAGGGGTCTGTACTGGGACTAGTACTATTAAATGTCTTAATCAGTTACATTGACAGTGGGATTGAGTATACCCTCAGCAAACTTGCAGTTTACACCAAGCTGAGTGGTGTCATGGAATGTCATCCAGAGTGACCTGGACAAACTCGAGAAATGGGCCCATGTGAACATCCTGAGGTTCAACAAGGCCAAGTGCAAGATCCTGGGCCTGGGTTAGGGCAGCCCCCAGTGTTAACACAGGCTGGAAGATTAATGGATTGAGAGCAGCCTCTGTGGAGAAGGACTGGTGGATGAAAAGCTGGACATGAGCTGGCAATGTGCACTTGCAGCCCAGAAAGCCAACTATATCCCAGGCTGCATCAAAAGAAGCACAGCCAGCAGGTCAAGGGATGTGATTCTCCTCCTATACTCTGCTCTGGTGAGGCCCCACCTGGAGTTCTGCATCCAGTTCTGGAGCCCTCAGTACAGGAAAGATGTGGACCTGTTAGAACAGGTCCAGAAGAGGGCCACAAAAACGATCAGAGGGCTGGAACAGCTGTATGAGGAAAGGCTGAGAAAGTTGGGGTTGTTTAGTCTGAAGAAGATAAGGCTCCAGGGAGACTTTATTGTGGCCTTTCAGTACTTAAGGGAAAGATAGGAACAGACTTCTTAGTAGGGCCTGTAGCAATAGGACAAGGGGTAATGGTTTTATACTAAAGGAGGGGAGATTCAGGCTAGACATGAAGAAGAAATTTTTTACAATGAGGGTGGTGAAACACTGGCCAAGGTTGCTCAGAGAGGTGGTAGATGCCCCATCCCTGGAAACACTCCAGGGCCAGACTGGACAGGGCTCGGAACAACCTGATCTAGTGGAAGATGTCCCTGCACATTGCAGTGGGGTTGAAGTAGATGACATTTGAAGGTCCCTTCCAACCCAAACCATTCTATGATTCTTTGAAATGTTCCCACTTCTCAGCATGGTGGGAATATAAAAATAATTGCTGTACATGCTGTACATGTATTCTTTCATCATATTCTGATTATATGAGTTAAGTTTATACTTTATTATTCTACACAGCATGCAGTTATTGTAAAACCAATATATTAAAATGCTTAAATTAAAAAATAAAAAGAGATTAAAAAAACCTTCAAGGTAATTAATATATATTTAATATGTCAGCAAATATTTGCTTTGCTTTGCAGTTATCTGTGGCATATTCCTCTCACCTACATAACCAGTAGCTGCAACTTTATCCATTGCACTAATGCATATTTACTGGACCGAAAGTCAGGTATGTGACTCAAAACTTGGGTGCCAAGTTACTTAAGTGTTATAGATTACTGATCTTTCTGAACACACACTTGCCTAAGATATGAAAATGAAGGTGTATTTACAGAGATCTGAAGCCAAGCACTACTAATTAGAGAGTAGGTTCCCTATAGCACAAGTAAGTGGCAGCAACTGGGGCAGAAGTACAGGTCTGGAATTTGTAAAAGCCTGTACTCTTTTCATCCCAGTGCCAACACAAAATCTCTCAAACTGCCTGTGCTTTAGAGGGGGAGTAATATGAGAGTTGCTCTGCCAGTGTACTGAAATGTACATCACTTTCCATGAAATATTATTTATTTTCTTTAATGGTATAAGAAAATATTACATTTAGAACAGATTAACTTTTTGAGAATGCTGTTGTAAAACTTGAAATTCCTAGATCTTTTCACATAAACTCTGCTTTTGCTGCACTGGCTACTTTGAATCCTAAATTGCTTGTCTATGGTTTGGTTTTTTTGTGATTTTGTTGTTGTGGTGGGGGTTTTTTGTTTGGTGGTTGTTGTTGTTGTTGGTTGGTGGGGTTTTTTGGATTTTTTTTTTCCTCCACCCCTGGTTTTTTCTTTACCAAGTGAAGAGTTACTATACACTTCTATGCAGTATTGTGCTAAAATCACTTTGGCTGTCTCTTGCCACTGACATGAATCAATTTTTTTATTTTATTGAAGCTGGTCTGACCCATTGTCTTACATCTGCTCATGTATTTTCTTCTCCCTTGTTGAAGTTACTATTCAGTGCATTTAAGTGGAAATTATTTTAAATTCATAAACCTATCTCACACGTCTATTTTTTTAAATAAAACTACACAAAATTAAAATCAAATTCTCAGAGCTGATCTTGACATTGTTGCTGTTAACTAATTTTCATTAACTGCCACCCCTCTAGAATGACTTTAAAAGTATTAAAATAAATATTTTTGTCATTCTGACATTGTTTTTACAAATCCATCAAGTTATAACTGCCCTTTTTCATTTGAGAGGGAGTTTTAGAAAAAAAAGTGATAAATTATCAGAATTGAAAAGGTGTTCTTGATCTTGTTAGTACTAATGGGTAAGTAGTCTGATTTTACCATTTTTGTTTCACTTTAAATGGCCCAGTTGGTAGTCTTGTGTTCATCATACTAATTCCTCACTCACTGTAGAAACTTGGATACGGAGGATAAAAGAGTAGGAGACATGTACAGAGGAGGCTTGGATAGAATGTTTACTAAATTTCAAAGGCATCGTAGGTGCTATGCAAATGGTGGTTTTGGCAGTATAGGATCAACTGAAATTAAGAACTTTTTCCCAAAGCCTCTCTTCTTGTATCTAGTTGAGTTTGAAACTAGACTGTGGCCTTTCATCTACGGAAATGCCATCTCTATTTCTTTATATGATGTGTGTAACTGCTCTTCATATATATATGAAAGTGGGCAGAGAAAAGACAGCGTTGTTTGAAAGGAGGACTGTACAGGACGAGAAGAATTACTGCACTAAGTGATGAACTGCATAGATACAACTCGAGGCAGATTTTGATATTGTTCATTCAATCAGATGTAGGAAGAAAGAGGAAGAAGTACAACGTGGAATTTTGGACCCTCATGGAACCTTTGTACTGGCTATTCCTTCTTCATAGCAGGAGGAAATAGTGGGTAGAAAATGACTTATTGACTCTGGAACCAGTCTACTTCATAGGTTTGGATTTGAACAAACAGTCACTAAATGTTCGTTTCTGCTTCCAATTGTCCATTAGCTGTCATTGAACTTCCAGAAGAGGTGGAATGGATAAAATTCAATGTGGACATGAGTGGCTATTACATTGTACACTATGCTACAGACTGGAAGATGCTGATTGATCTGTTGAAAAAAAACCACACTGCTTTGAGTCCTAAAGACAGAGCTAATTTGATCAACAATATATTCAGCCTTGCAGGGTAAGACTTCTATATTAGAAAACATAGCTAATACATGTTTCAAGTTTTTTTTCAGAATCAAAGAAGATGATAGTTAGATTCTAGAGAAAACTGCTTCAGAGAAATTTTAATTCAGTCTTTATTAGTCTATTGAAATTGTTCACCATTCACTAATATTTTTTAAAGTTATTCCACTGATACTTCCTTATTGCTGTTAGATGTTATCTCTCTGTTCTTTATAGCAGCATACATTTATTTCTTATCACAAAGAGACACATGATAGCTTCCATTTCTGGAAGACACTGTTTTCTTTAGTGTCTGATGATCTGCCTAGCAGAGTGTTTACCTGTGCTCTGTCAATGAGTGCTCCACTTTAGAGCAATAAGCTATTTGCCTCTTAAATTTTTACTGTCTCCCTCTCATCTTTCTTTTACATTTGCTCTTTCTGAGCATTCTGGATGGCCTCTGACAACTGCTTCCTGTATCTGACTTCCCTCACAATAATTATTTTCGTACATCATTGTCACACTTCGTCACCTGTTTTCACTTTTGTTAATTGAAGGCATGTTAGTGAGCACTGTTGCTTTGTTTCTATCTTACTAATGTTAACGATATCTGAACTATTTCTTATGTTACTCCCTCTATTCACCTATCTCTCTGTTAATGTAATGGACAAGATCACTTCTTATCTCTTTCCAGGAAGTACTTTTGATTTGGAAGCCATTTTAATGTTTTTATTCATTGACCCATAGTCTAGGAAAAGAGTCGCTGGAAAAGGCCTTTGAGTTGATTGAGTACCTTAACAAAGAGAACAGCACTGCGCCACTCACTCAGGTTTTGTTTCAGCTGAGTCTTATATACAGCCTTTTAGAAAAAAAGGGTGAACAACATCTGGCAGCACGAGTCATGGTATGTCTTAGTTTTCTATAAACTGTAATTTGAAACAATTAGCTGTAATGTTCTTTGTAGCTACCTTATCTTTTTAAGTGTTGCCTGTTTAACATATTCAGTAATCTCACTAAGTTGAATGGGGATTGTAGATAGTTGCCAGTATGTCTTGCTTTTCTTAAGCAGTAATGATCTCTTACTGAAATGCTAAATTGACTTCCCACACACACCCCTGCAGTGTTTTGTAAGGAGCATAATGCAGTGGGAACACAGTGGTGTCTGGGGGTTTGCTATAGTGGCTTTAAAGGGCAGTGTAGTACAGATATGTAATTTAAGAGAGTCCATGACATTTTTCTAGTACAGAAGAGTTATTTCCTGTAGGAAACAATTATTTTGCAAATATAATAGGCTCAGGCAGGATCTCTCAGCAAAGCATATTTTTTTAAACTATATTGCAACACCAGCTGTTCTACCTAAAGGTAGGCACACATAATAGGGCAAAAAGCCCCTGCTTATATCCCCCAAAAATCCCGGCTGCAATTTCCCTCCCCTGTTCCCCATTGGTTGGGTACTTCAGGGTTTACAGACTACCCTGACACATGCCTCAGCTTACATACAATACCCTTCCCCGTATCAATCTATTTAAAATATGAATTCCTGGTACTTTGGCTACCCTTTCCCCTAAACTGACTTGTAAATACAGGTATCAGTATATATTCCAGGAAGAGACTGTGTTTTACATTAAGGATTCATAGTCTGTCTCTCGGTCCTTCCCCCGTACTGGGGTCAGGCGCCAGGTCCTCAGCTATGTAAAAACAACAGTTCTTCGTTAAATGTTCCAAATTCCAAAATTATTAGAGTGGCCAGGGATTTCAGATATAACTGCTTTGTATAGAAGCAGTAGAAAAAAAACTATTTTCTCTAAAAATAGGAACACATGAATGGTTGTCATTTTCCCATTCCAGCTATGTGATAGATTAATATGATACCATACTACAGACTTAGAAATGAAATCAACATTGTAGCCTCAGTTCTTGCTGAGGAAATGTCTTTCATTTCCCTGTTTACCTTCTTATTATGAAGCCTTCTCTCTATATTAATCTACAGCTTTAAAATGATCCTTGCTGCTTTACATTGCAGAATGTCAGCAAAGGCATGAAACCTAGAAAGAAAACTATTAAATGGGTAGCTAAAATAGCAGATGTTTTTTCTTTCTACTAGTTAATTGATGAGTGCTTAAGGAAACCTATGAGAAATAAAAAAAAACCCCTATAGTTGTAGTTTTCCTTCTTTTGTATTTATTCAAACGTTTTGCAGATCTGCCTTGATAAACAGCCCAAGCTATGGTTTGCAATGCAGTGTCTATGAGGTTATGTTTAAATTAAAGTGTTTCAGCTCAGAAGTGGTAGCTGGTCAGGCACCTAGCTGTGGTTCTGGCAAGCTACAAAACTACAAATGTGAAGGGTGTTTAGCCTATAGATGAAATTTTTGTTTGTTTGTTTGTGCTAACCTAAGGTGCATTAACTGTCACTTGGTGGAGTTAAAAGCAGTTAAACATACAGGAATTGTAGTTAGTTGCAATAGTAAGCTGACTGCATTGAAGTCTGAAGTGTAGTTTGAAGAGTAGTCTTCAGTTTCAATGCACAGTTTAAGACCTGGCCCATCTTTCAGATCTGTGTGGTGTCTGACATTTATTAACACAGATCAGAAGTGGCATATGTAATAGTAGTTTTTCATCTGCCCATTCCATATGTTTAAACCACGATGTTTAAACTAGTTTTGTATATAGAAAAACCTTTTGGTAAGAATTAGCTATTGCTAATATTTTTTCCTCCTTTAGCACAGAATAGAGCACCTGCTTGGAGATAAAATTGATCAACAACGTTGGACAGATGATGGAACCCTGTCTGAACGAGAGCTCCGTTCAACACTGCTAGATTTTGCCTGCACCCATGATTTGAGAAACTGTAGAACAACTGCCACTGAGATGTTTGAGAAGTGGATGAAGTCTAACGGAACACTGAGGTACCACAAAAACTGGGCTTCCTCATCTTTCATCTACCTCTTTTCCTTTTACCTTGCCACCATTCATTTGGCAACAACAACAAAAAACACACACCACCACTAATAACTGAATATTGATAAATCACTTCATTCTGTCTTTTACTGTTCCTCATGTAGAAGTAATTGCTGTTATAAGATGAGAGGAACAACTGTGCTAGAATTTTAAAAATGGCTTCCATCTCCATTCCCTAAGCCGCATGCTCAAGTAGGATTATGTAGTAGCAATGTCAATGCATACCTTTTTAGCTTGCATAATTCATTTTGCTCTGGATTCATGTGCATTTTAAGCCACAGAAAATTACTCATCTTTTTGTACAATTTAGTGTGCTTTCATTAGACTAATATGATTTGCATTTTCCCAGTGACTTAAAATATTGGACCGGCATGAATTCAGTCCAGCAAACTTAAAATTGCTACAGAAATAAACTGCTCAAAACAGAAGCATCTCTTTCAAGCTAATAATTTCATTTTGTAACTTTTCTTCCTTCTTTTCTCAGATGAGCATTTTTATGTCCCCCTTTTGTTTGTTTGTTTGGATTTCTGTTGTTGTTTTGTTATTTGTTTTCTTCTTCCCTGTAGTCTGCCTAGTGATGTTATGAAAGCCATATTTACAGCTGGAGCCAAATCTAGTGATGGCTGGGAATTCCTCCTAAAGATGTACTCCTCTTCAGTTTCTGAAGCAGAGAAAAGCAAAATCATTGAAGCTTTAGCCAACACGGAAGATGTCAGAAGGCTGATCTGGTATGACACTGGGCATAAACTGGAACACAGGAGGTTCCATTTAAATTTGAAAAGAAACTTCTTCACAGTGAGGGTGAAAGAACACTGGAACAGGCTGCCCAAGGGGGTTGTGGAGTATCCTACTCTGGAGACATTCAAAACCCGCCTGGACACGTTCCTGTGTAACCTCATCTAGGTGTTCGGGGATTGGACTAGATGATCTTTTGAGGTCCCTTCCAACACCTAACATTCTGTGATTCTGTGATGAAGGAACCAAAAAGCTATAGGCTGTGTAAATTAAAAGAGTTAAAATATTCTTTGAAAAAAAGTGCTGCCTTTTTTTTGTTGTTGTTGAAAAAAATTCTGATTGCCAAAATAAACATATCCTCGTATTTTGTACAGGCTTCCATAAACATGAAGAACCTGGTATTTTTCACTTAAAAATAATATACATAACAGAGTAGCTTAAAAGGCCAAATTCTGAGTATGCCAAAAGAGAAATCAATTGAACTTAAATGCTTTGCACTACTGGTAACGCAAAATTGAAGATTGTTCTATGGAGTCTTAAAAGATTGGTATGTCTTTATAACCAAGATAATAACTAGTTGGTGGTTTTATTTATTTATTCATTCATTTATTTTCTTTCTTTGGGTGAAATTTTGACTTTACATTGTGCTCAAACACCTTTCTATAGACTAAATCACAGTACAGCACGGAGGACACAAAGGTTGTCCCAAAAGCAGGGAAAACCTGCTATGTAAGCAGTCCCAAAAGCAGGAACCTGGTGTGCAAGCAGTCGAATATACACACAGAGTTGAGATATTGTTTTATTACGAGATTGCGCAATGATGGGTGCTAGGTAATAAAATCACAAAGCTAGTACCCCTTCTTCACAATATTTATGCCATTTATACTTTAGATTTTGGTTAGTATGTCCCCAGGTTTTCCACTCACTTTCCAGCATTGTTTAAGAATTTACAGATGGTGACACAGTCATTTTCTTGTACTACGCATGCTCATGGCTTGGGGTCTTCGCTTGGGCAGGGGTCTTCACACTTGTGAGAATGCTTTTTAGTATTATAATGAACTCATGATGAGCAAAGTCCATCTAAAGGACATTCTATCTGACAGTCTCAGTCTCAAGATATATGTTAAAACAAACTCACCTAATTACACATGTTCCAGGATGTTCAAACTGCAAGGGCAGGAATGCATTGTTAAACAATTGTGGTTATGTTATACGTAATTTTAATGTGCTTTTCTTGATTGATGTTTTTCTACTCCTAACTTAGTACTCGCCGTTTATATTTATTTTAAACTATGGCAATGTTAGACAAAAAGCAAATTTGAGCAATTTTCTTATTTGAGTTCACAATGGGTTGTAAAGGAGCAGATACAACTCACAACATCAACAACGCATTTGGCCCAAGAGCTGCTAAGGAACATACAGTGCAGTGGTGGTTCAAGAAGTTTTTCAAAAGAGATGAGAGCCTTCAAGATGAAGAGTGTAGCTGCCAGCCATCAGAAGTTGACAACGACCAGTTGAGAGAAATCATTGAAGCTGATCCTTCCACAACTACACCAGAAGTTGCCAAAGAACTCAACGTTGACCATTCTATGGTCATTTAGTATTTGAAGCAAATTGGAAAGGTGAAAAAGCTCGATGAGTGCCTCATGAGCCGACTAAAAATCCAAAAACTAATTGTTTTGAAGTGCCATCTTCTCTTCTTCTATGCACCAACAACGAGCCATTTCTTGATCGGATTGTGACATGCAACAAAATGTGGATTTTATACAACTGGCAACAACCAGCTCAGTGGCTGGACCAAGAAGAACATCCAGAGGATTTCCCAAAGCCAAACTTGCACCAAAAAAAGGTCATGGTCACTGTTTGATGGTCCGCTGCCAGTCTGATCCACTACAGCTTTCTGAACCCTGGTGAACCCAGTCCATCTGAGAAGCATGCTCAGCAAATTGATCAGATGCACCAAAAAATGCAACACCTGCATTGGTCAACAGAAAGGGCCTGATTCTTCTCCACAACAAAGCCCAACTGCATGTCATGCAACCAGCACTTCAAAAGTTGAATGAATTGGGCTATGAAGTTTTGCCTGATCCACCGTATTCACCCAACCTCCCACCAACAAACCACCACTTCTTGAAGCATCTCAGCAATTTTTTGCAAGGAAAACACTTCTACAACCAGCAGGATGCAGAAAATGCTTTCGTAGAGTTTGTTGAGTCCCAAAGCACAGGTTTTTGTGCTACAGGAATAAACAAACTTATTTCTCATTGGCAAAAATGTGTTGATTGTAATGGTTCCTATTTTGATTAATAAAGGTGTGTTCAAGTCTAGTTATAATAATTTAAAATTCATGGTCCAAAACTGCAATTACTTTTGTACCAACCTAATAGATGATTCTTATTCAGCTTTCCTCTTCTATTTTCAATATATTATGGTTTCTTTTACAAGTTGATGCAATTTACTTCATCTTTTCTAACAACAATGGTAATTCAGGTATTTGGTTTAGAGCTAAGGTCACTCTGATACTTGGAAATTAAAGCTAAGTAAGTACAGTGTTATACAATTGAGTGTTGATGTGTTCCAGATGCCAGGCATTGCTTGTCATTTGACCTGTTACATAATATTTTCCATATAATTCAGGAGTATCAGGAGAATCATGTGAAGATATGAATTGATGTTTTTTCTCTTGTCCCTTTTGACATGCTTTATCTTTTAGGTTAATGCAGAACAGCCTTGAAGGAGAAATCATCAAGACACAGGAGCTTTCACATATCATAGCAACTGTTAGCCAGGGTTTGCCTGGATATTTGCTGGCCTGGGACTTTGTCAAAGAGAACTGGGAAAAGCTTACGCGAAAGTAAGGCTTTTGATGTAGTTGAGCCTTCACTCAAAGCAAATGCACATGTTTGTCTCTGTCAAGCACAAGATAATAAATAGTTGGATTCATAAATGATTCATATTAAAATTGTAAAACCTGTTTTAACATATGAGTTTACAAAAATAACTTGGAGCATAAATTTTGAAGTCTCACCAATAGTTAGTGGAACGTTGGAGCCTCCTACAGCTTCACAGTAATTTTTAAAATTCTTGATTTGAATTTCTGTTAAAAGGATACTGTCTCTAAGATGGTTGCTGCAGAAGCAGGATATTTATGTGGATCAAATCCATTCAAAAGCAGACCTAGGGAATTCATTCAGCGTTTTTCTTCTGCCTTTTTACAGCAATCCCCAAATCAAATAACCAGAAAATCCTACTTGCTTTAGAAATATGTGTTCTCCTTAACTGGCCTTGAAGGGTACCCAGCAGGAAAGCTGGCCTGCAAGTCTTCTAAAAGCTAACAGTACATGGAAAACTCTATTTCCAAATTCTCATTTTGATTTGGAACAGTTTCACATTACTAAAAATGCTTCTCCTGGATTAAAATTGTGGCTCAACCAAGCTCTTAATAACCAATATTACAATATTACTTTGCTTTAAATGACATCTGGTTGCAAATTCAATTTCTGTAGTGTGTTGAAATATATACCACAAATATAGGTCTTGGTATTCGGCGTGTGGTATCCTTAGTTCTTTGCTATTTGAGCTGTGATAGAAATCTGAAAAATTTCCAAGTCTTTTTTTCTGAAGTTGAAGTTTTTGAGGGATTAGGGAACTAGAGGCTTGAACTTCTAAGATGCCTTTTATGTCTTTTGAAAAATGAGGTATGTAAAAGTTGAATTTAAATGCTTTTAATGATTTCCAAGTATTAAAACAAAAAAGTAGAAATAAAAATGTGTACATATAGTGAACCTGCATCTTAAAGTGGCTCCTGGTTAAAAGTAACTTCTTTATTTGTATTTCAGGTTTCACCTAGGCTCATATACTATCCAGAATATTATTAGTTTGTCCACTTCTCAGTTTGCAACAAAGGCACATCTACTTGAGGTTGGTGGCTTAACATACCAGAAGGCCATATTTTCTAGTGCCAATGCTGTTTTCATTTAATTGAGGGATGAGGAAAACATGTTATTTCTCTCCTTGTAGACCTTTCGCAAAGATATGTATCTGTTGCTTTCCCTGTTTCACACATGGCAAATATATACGTGTATGTTTTGCGGATCACATACTGAGTCTGTGGCAGAGTTGCCCATGGAGTTGAATTCAGTTATCCATTTCTACTGTTTTGTTTTCCTCTTCACTGGAACTCACTGTCTCCCAAAATAATTATTTGGTCTAGATAGAATTTTGGTCTATATTTTGTAAACAAGCTGTGATTTCTGCATCTCTGGAACGTGATGGAGTGCGACAAACATTGCTGTATTTTATGTTTGCTGTCAACAGTCCCTAGGAATTATTACGCATCTTGAGTATCAGAGGAGAGACAGTTAATAGCCATTAGAAATCACTGTTGTCTTCCCTAACAAGGCCTTGAAATTAATGTGTCAAGAATGGTTTATGGTTTAGTCTAATGTTTTCATTTAGATAATTTAGTAGAGATAGTTGTTTATGGTTTGATCTGTATTTTAAGTGTTAGCATTGACAATCACAATGATGACTGGGTGTGGGGGTCATTGCAAAGAGCTGAAGAGGGTTGCTTGCAACAATCAGTTCTTTGACACAGAATGAGACTCTATTTCTGGAACTTTGAGTGCTCTGGGATTGCTATGTGATGAATACAATAAGTGAATGTCTGTTTACTGGTGAAATAATTTATTGTAACTTGTTAGTTATTGCTGCAGTTCCCATGAAAAACGCTTTCCTTGCATTTTGGGAAGTTTGCCTGATGCCTAGATAAAAATGATTCTAGGGAACGGATTTTCTGCAACTTATCTGTAGCCTTTGCTTTTGAACCTATTTGTGTGGCCAATGTTGATTTTCATTTAAATTTTCTTTTTCTTCCTTTTGCTATGCAGGTGAAGTCATTTTTTAAGTCGAAATCAGAAGAAAGTGCTCAACTGCGCTGTGTAAGAGAGGCAATTGACACAATTCAGCTCAATATTCATTGGATGGAAAGGAACTTAGCAAAGCTACAAGAACTGCTGTAGTGTGCTGTGGTGTGTCAGCCATTTAGGAGCTCTGTGGACTGTTGCTGTGTTTCTTTTGCAAAAGCCAGGGTGGTATCAGGCATAACTACAACATTGCACTATTAAGGAGTTTACATAGCTCAGGACATGTCTCAGATAATTTTTTATTTTCCTTGGAGCATTTATGAGCAAGATATAAGTATTTATTCTGAAACTGTTTTCATCTATAGACTGAACATCTAAAGAAATTATTAAATATAATTTTGTAAATGAAACATATGCCCTTTCATTTGGAGTTGTGTTGTAGTTTCTTAGTGGTGGGTTAATATTGACAGGGTCAGAAAGAAGGAGTAAGTTGCCATGAACTGATACTTCTTTGCAGATTGCTCATTGAGCAGTAGAATTTTTGATGCAAAACTCTAGGTGGTTTCCACATTTTTAGATACAGAAGCTGTTGTGAAACGAAATCATATTTCAGATCTATGAGTAGTAGTAGATCTTACGAAGTATAACAGTTAGAGGTGAAATAAATAAGATTCCATTTTGACTTAAGTTGGGATTTTTATTTTCACAGTATTCGTTAGGAATTGCACCAAAAAAAAAAAAAGATATCTCATGCTTATAGTATACACTTTGATGTATAAAGTGGCCGAGTAGTAGTATGGAAAAGAAAAAAACAGATAGCAAAATGGAGTGTTTTGGGGATTTTCAGAAACACTGATGTGACCTTGGAACTTTTATTCTTTACTTAATAGACATTTTTGAGAATCTTATAATTAATCAATGAACTTTAACTGATTTTGCCGTATTGATCTCTGGCCAGCTACACAAAATTGCGTTTTTCCAGACTGGTTCATCTGTAATACTGACTACTGATTTGTGCCCTTTTGACTACTGATTTCACCACTTGTTGCAGAGGGTCTGCAATTAATAGATCTGTCAGCCACTTCATTTGGGTAAACTTCTGTTTTTCCTTGCCTGATAACTCACATAGCACACAGTATAATTTTTGAACATTGCTCACTCTTTATAAAATTAGCTTTAGCAAAGCTTTTCATTTAGATTTTAATGATTTGTTCTTTTATTCTTGTGAAAAACCTTGTGAGGCAAATCTTCAAAGTCTTTTAAAGAAAAGGATCTAAAACCCTAATGTGCTACATTAGAAGGGCAAAATACCTACTGCATCTCTTTCAAAACCAGTGCAAAGGGCCATTTTTGAGGTATAGCATGGATATACCACACATGCAAGAGTCAACATACCTTTTTATCTGGAGATCTGTTCTATTAATTTCAGAACTGGTACATCTTTTGTGGATTCATGCAAGCAGATCCAGACCTGTTGTTGTCTTATCATCATCCAATTATGTGATCAGTTATAAACGGCTATGAAAGCACTAACAATTAAAAGTTGTACCATTTTAATTAAACTGATTTAATTTCAACTACAGTAAATTCTGAATAAGATAATAGTTCAAATGAGTTGAATTACCGTGTGACAAATTTTTAAGTTCATTAATTTAAATTGAATGCTTTAATTTATGAAACTGTAGCACTGGCTGTTTATTTGGTTAGCAAAAATTATAAGCTATGATTGCTTAACCCATGCCATCCTTTTCCCATCTTTTCACAATATCTGTCAAAACTGAAAAAAAATTCCTCATTTTCCAGCTCACATTAGAATTGCAGATGTCATTTTTAACCTTGAAATTATCAGAAAGAATGTTAGGCTATAGGAGTGTACAAACACTTGTTCGCCCAAAAGGCCCAGAAATGAATAATTTTTACATGCGCTGAAGAAGTAACTGGCAGTATGAGCACTAAAAATATCATCATGCTTCCTCATAAGTTATGGAATTAGAATTTTAATTATGGTTTGGGGATTTTTGTACTCCCATGTGTTATGGCTTTATTTCCTTCTTTATTTACAGTCTTTGGAATCTCACATAAATATTAGTTCCATCATTGCATATTTGTGTGTGTACATATTTATACATATCATGTCTATTTCTTTCTAGCCACTTCTTATTAAATGAGAAGTCAGTAGAAAACTTTTTGCTTTTCTGTCCCTTCTGTGCCCTCACATGTGTCTTACCTCATCCCTGAGTGCAGTATTGAAGCAAATAAAATTTAAAATGAAACTGTGAAGGAGATCCCATCTTCCTCCTGATTCGTGCTGTGGAACTTAAAAAGTTAGTATTTTATTCAAATACTTTAATGATGGTTATGAGGAAATGGCATGCAGCTGAGTTTTAGACAGCAAATTATACCAAGAAGATCTGGAAAGTTGGAGAGGTTGTGGGGGGATTATTGAATATTTTTTTTTATTTGATTTGTTGGTTATGCATGGTATGTCCATTGTAGAGGTTTTTCAGTTATTTTTCTGTCATGGAGGCTCTGACCCTATTAAAAATTGTGCTGGAGTCCTCCTTCTGTGAGAAATGCTTAAATATACTCCTAAATTTTTGAGTGTATTTGGAACTGATGAATACTGGAATAACTAATGCCTGGTGCAGAACAGAGCACCACTGCTGGGGTAGTCTTTGGCAAGGATACATGGAGCCTCTGGAGCTCAATAGTGTACTTTTGCCACTCATTCTGAGTTAGGCTTACCTCAGCCTCCAACATGAACAGTTCTTGAGATCCTGTGTCACTCTAGAAATACAGATGAATTCTGCCCCTTTGTAATGTGACGGCATTAGAGTCACGACCGATAGTATTAGAGGGACCACAGTCTACTAGAACTTCATACTTAAGGGTGGCTGATGTGCCAGGACACTGAACCTACACAGTTCAGTAAATCCTGTTGTCCCTCTCCTCCACCTGGCCAAAGGCAGAACCCCTCTGTTCCTCATCGGAGTGTACATTACTTGATTTTTTTTGTAACTGCGAACTAGAGGTCCCTTCATCAAGATCAAATGTATGATCCACTCTTCTACTCTGCCCGGAAGACACTAGAGAAGAAAGTTTTCCATTTGGCTGTTGTGGTTTTCTTTCAGTTCCTGCACCTGACCTTCTAGTTTCCTGGTAAGTTCACCATCCCACTTCCTCATGTCATCCCCCTGGTCACCCATAGAGACACAGGTTTCCAAGTGGAGTGTGCCACCAATACTTTCAGCAGAAAATAGCTGACAATAGCTGAGGCCTTGGTTGGAGTGCATGAGTAAGACCTACTTGGCTTCCTCAGACATTTTTTTGGGTTGGTCTGCCCATGGACAAGCGACAGGCCCACATGGAAGAAGTCAGATTATCTTCGTACCCTCAGGGCTCTGGCCAGTTCATCTATAGTTGGTGCCTCTGTGTCTGTCCAGCTTATTATGGCCAGGGTATGGGTGTATAATGTCAGTACATTTCGTATGACCTTTTGCCACATGGACAGCATGCACTGGATTTCATCAAGGTTTTTGGATACCTGTTCATCTTCCAGGTTGTTACACGTCACCTCCACCATGGCTAACTCCTCAGATACTGGATACCTCCCTCAGTGGTGGTCCATTTGCTCTGGGAATTTGCAAGGTCTTCCTTGAAGTGATATTTGTCCTTCACAGGAGTCACCACCAAAGACTGAGGATCCCTGCCCTCTTTCCAATACCTTTGTCAATAGTCTTACCCCTAGCAAGGGTTCCTAGCTGCTGGGCTTCCTTAAATTCTAATTCCTGACTATTGGACCCAGTATTCCAGCACTGGAGTGACCAGATAAGAATTTGCTCACATGGTTGATAGCTGAAATATTTTAGCCTAGATCACAGCTTATTTAGGGCTAGGGACTGGGTAGTTTCTGTCTCAGGCCTTTCTCCTGCTCTTGTGACTGCACTACTGCAGAACAGGCTGCTGCCTCTAATTCTCTTGCTCTCTCTTAGGAGAAACTTCTTCCTTACCAAATGAGTTTACTTCAGATTCCATTATTTCAATTATAGGGAGGACTGACATAGTTGAGGGCTGTGTCTCCAGTTTAACTGTAGTGTCTGTGGGCATGTTTTCAAATCCAGAAAATCTCTCTTCTCCTTGAGGGTGCTGAACAGTATTGAGCAAGAGTTTGGTAGGTGCAGGCCAGGCCCCAGCACTGTGCAGTAAGTTATGCATCTCCGGAATAGCCAGGGCATCTTCCCCTCCACCCCCCAACCATTCTAGTAATTCATCAGGATCCCATGCTGTTTCAGGAGTGAAGTTTCAGAGCCTTGGAGGTGAGAATCTTTCTAGATATCTCCCCATATTCTCCCATGCCACACATAACCACACTGCAGCAGGGCATGTTTCTAAATAGCTTGTTAAACTAGAAAAAGGTGAAACAATATTCCTAAGAAATACCAATGGGAGTATTTTGATTACCCAAGGATGTTCAAGATACTGAAGAGTTATTGTAACAAGGGAGAAAACATCACAGAAGCAGGTGGTGAAGATGCCATTCTGTATTTCCTCCACAATAAATTCTCAGAGGAAGAAGTTTAATAGTTAATTGACTCCATGAGCTGATACCTGAAGTCCAGTAATAGCTTCAGTATACATATTGTCGTGGTTTAACCTGAACTAGCAATACAACCACTCTAGCTGCTCACTCACCCCCTCCCCACCCCCAAAAAAATGTGAGAGAATAGAAAGGGAAGGAGAAACTTGGATTTAGATACACACAGTTTAATAAAATACTAATACATTACTAGTAAATATAGATATAAAATAGAAATAGAATATCAAATAAAAGATACTCAATGCAATTCCTCACAAACTCCTTCCACACCGAGCAGCCAGTCCTAGGAAGCAGCACCTGGTCCCAAAAACTGATCCTGTTACAGAGAAAAAAAGGAAAAAGGCAGAAAGGCCCAGAGACCTCTGCAAAATGGCAGGATGGCAAAAGGCTGAACTAAACATCCCAGTCTCCCCCGACTCCGACAAAAAGAGCAAAGAAGGTGAAGAAGCAAGAGAAAATGTGGAAGATGCTGACTCTCCTTAAATATGAGGCATGACACTAATGGGATGGAATACTCTTACTGATCAGTCTGGATGTCCCACCCATTCCCCCCTTCCTTGATGGCTCACACCTGTGGGCAGCACACTCAGAACGTCCTTGGCTCTCAGACAAGAGCAATTAAAAACATTAACTCTCTGCTGGGATGTTATCTCTTGTTCTCAAATTAAGTCCAAATAATGACTGTGCTAGCTATGGTAAAGAAAGGTTTCTAACTGTATGAAGAAAATTAACTCATTTTCAGTCACACCAGCACAGACACCAAATACCAGATTAAGCTGAAAGCCAGTGTTCTAATAAATAATCTCCCAGGTAAAACATCACTGAATGCTACAGAGCACAGTGAACTGCAAAAGCCAAAACCAGTTTTTAATATCTATGTCAAAAAAGAGCATGGTACTGATCTGATAAACTAGTATAGAGAACAGATGAATAAAGATTTTGACTAGCAATTGTTAACAGATATAAATCTCTTCTAATATGCTCTGGGAAAACCTCTTACATCTCAAACCCTTCAAGACCCAAACTGAATGCCAAAAAGGACTGTTGTGGTTTAATCCTGGCTGGCAACTAAGTACCACACAGCCCCTTACTACACCTCCCCAGTGGGAGGGGAGGAGAATAGGAAGGGTATAAGTAAGGAAGAAACTCGTGGGTCGGAGTTAGAAATAGTTTAATAATTGAAAAGATATAATTCAAACGAACAAACAAAAATGTGAGAGGTAGGAAAATAAAACCTAAGAAAGAAAAGTGATGCAAATGAAACAATTACTCACCACGAACAGATCAATGCCTAGCCAGTGCCCAGGAAATGGAGAATCCCTACTGACCTCCCCCACCCAGTTTTATTGCTGAGCGTGACATCATATGATATGGAATATCCCTTTGGTCAGTTGAGATCAGATGCCCCAACTGTGCCCCCTCCCAACATTTTTTTTCCACATCCAGTGTACTCAATGGTGGGGTAGGGTGAAGAGTAGAAAAGATCTTGGTGCTATGTGAGTATTACTCAACAGTAACTAAAATATCAGAGTATCAACACTGCTTTCAGCACAAATTCAAAATACAGCCCCATAAAAGCTACTATGGAGAATTTTTGCTCAATACTAGCCAAAACTAGTGCATCAGTGGCCCACATCTTCCCTTGGCAGCCCCTTCACAGCACTGCCCCTTCTATGCTGCCCCTCACCTACTCCATCACCCTAACCAGTGCCCTGATTCAAAAAAGAAAAATCTGCAGTGATGGCTCTCACACTGAAGTGGCCAAAACTGTGGTCTCAATTTCTGTGGTAGCCCTTTCACACCCCAGCACTACTGCTGCTCTGAGCTTGCCTTACTACCTCTCCTACCACTGCACTACAGCAGAGACAAGGTCCAAAAGATAAAGTGTCCAGCAACAGCTTCAACAAAAAACGGGCAAGAAAAAAAACTTGTTGCTCGCCCTTATACTGCCTCGTCAGATCCTTAAGAGTCCAAACAATACTGGGGCTCTGTGCTCCTCTATGACCTGACTGTCACACTCAGCTACCTGCTCATCCCTTACCAGAAGAGGTAAGGACAACAAAGAGAGCTGCTAGCTAGTACTCCCACTGAGATCTGGCCAGGACTGGAAGCTTTAATGACCACAAATCTTTGCCTGGCAGCCCCTTAGGAGCCCTCTCAGAGGCTCTGGATTTCATTTCTCCACCCTCAACCCTCAAATTCAGCAAAGCAAGCAAGAAAAAAAAAAGCTGTCAGCTGCAGCTTCCACTCAGAAGAGAATTGGAATTCTTCCACTCAGCAGAATTGGAATAATTCCACCAGGAATTAATGCTGTTTGGCGCTTTCAGATTTCCTTGGCAGCCCCATGACTGCTCCATAATACTGCGGCTCTGAGCTCCTTCTACTGCCTTAAGCACTTCTCACTCTAACCACGGATCAGGTAAAAAAAATCTTCCTTCTGTGGATGTGCCTCTCTTCACTTAATAATCCCCATTGTTACAGTTAGCTGCATTTTGCTTCGTAAACTGTATCCAAGATTCTTACCTTATCTTAAAAACTATGCAGGTTGTATATGAGTTTCATATTTTAGAGAACTAAAAGTTAGTACTTATCTCAAGAAGATAGGATGTGCTGAGAAGGTACATTTACTATCATCCAAGAATTTATATAATTTTGTGAAGAGTGCGCATGTGCTGTGATGAAAGGTGAAAAGTACGCTAGTGATGAAGACTACTTACTTCATCCTGAAGACCCCCAAAACGACCACCAGAGGACACTGCACATGCTTAGGGTAGTTCCAAGGTGTTGCAACTGATATTGTGAAATAATTGTGTAACCTAATGAATATGCAGTATTCACGTTGTAACTCTAATGAATATGTATGTAACCAAACTGTATAAATGTAGTAGAGTTCAAATCAGTGGTCGAAGCCAGCTTTGGGTGCGAACCCCTGGTTTCCCAGCGCTGGAATAAAAGCACCACATATAACTACGTCCGTGGTTATGTGTCCTTTTTGCTAACATTTTTGGCGACCCAGATGGGACCTCACGAGCACTGCTGAGGCGGATCGCGTCTTGATCCTGCTCCGGCTAGCACCGAGGTATTCTTGGGGAGCGCATCGGACGCGACCGACCTTCCGCTGCTCTCGATGGACCTCTGATTGGTAAAAAGGTGCTTTTATTTTTTGGATTTGGGGTACTCCATTTGGTTTGGTAGCCTGCCGGTCAGACGCAGTGAAAGCCATGCTCGGTTGGGCAGGGAGCTCCCGTTTGGTAAAGCCTATAGGCGCCGTCCGTCAGACAGAGGGAAACCTCTGCAGGTTCAGCATTTGGTTAGGCGCCAATTAGTTTGTGTAGCTGAAAGGTTCAGCACTTGGTTAGGCGCCATTTGGTTTGATTTGCGTATTTGCTGCAGGTTCAGCATCCTAATCTTGGTCTCTGAATTTGTTCTGGTCTGGTTCCTGTATTTGTTCCTGTATTTGGTGTGGTTCTTGTATTTGTTTCTGTACTTGTTCTGGTTTGATTCGGTTCCTGGGTGCCATTTGGTTTGGTTCGTGTATTTGTTGCAGGTCCTGAACCTTAGTTTCTGATTCTATTCTGGTCTGGTTTTTACATTAGTTTCTGTATTTAAGCTGGTTCTTGTGTTTGTTTTTGTATTTGTGTTAATTTGGTTTAGTTTCTGTATTTGGTTTACGTGTCTGAGCTCAGTATTTTAGTTTGTACGTTTATATTTGGTACCAAAAGAATTCGTTTGGGGAAATAATTACAAAATAAGAACCGGTTCTGTTACTAAAGTACCACCTTGCTCCCCTTCAGATGCATCTGTACACAGGAAAGTAAATTGAGTTATCTGTATTGCAGTTAGGCTTGTCCTGTGGATAGACTGATTTGGATCTAAAATTAATGTCAGGGATTGATGCTTAATGTGCTGTTGATTGATATTTGTAAGAAGTTACAAAAGGCAGCAGCTGAGGAATGTAACTATTGTTCAGCTAATTGGAATTACATATAAAGTTTATAATCGCAGGAATTAAATGAAGAGAGAAAAAGGGCAAAAGGAGCCCAAACCTGTGCCCGGCAGCTTCTCCTTGATAAGCTGCGGAGAAAAAAAAAGAAAAAAAAAAAAGGGTAAAAAGCTGACTGCCTGCTAAAGCGGTGGAAAAGCTGGGGGGGGAGCGGCGGCTGCTAGAGCTGGAGCTGCAGCTCCTCTCCTCCGGGCTCGCCGCCTGCGGGGATGAAAAGGGGGGGGATCATCAAACGTAATAGCACCCCTGCGGCAGGCAGTAGGTGTGGGGGGAACCAGTCTATGTAGAAGTTCTGTTTTCACCAGGGGATTTAGTAACCTGGAAGCAATCGGCTGGTCCTTATCGGGAAAATCCAGATAAGGTTGCAATAAATAAGATGATAATTAAAATGCAGAATCCTGATTGGGATTATTTACAAGTGATTTTGGATACATTAATGGACTCTACAGAAAATACATGGTTATACAGGTTGCGAGGGATAAAGTGAGAGAAGATATTCGGAATGGGAAAGTAGAGAGTAACGTTGATGAGAACTTTCCAAAAGAAGATCCCCGATGGAATTATAATACAGGAGGCGGGTTATGCCGTCTCTGGAGATATCAGGATTGGTTATTGATTGGCATTCAAACTGCTATGCCGAAGCAAATGAATTGGTCAAAACTGTATAATGTGAGGCAGGAAAAGAATGAGTCTCCCTCAGCCTTTTTAGAAAGATTGAAAGAAGCTGCCAAAACCGGGATGTAAAATTTTTAGTAGACACAGGGGCTACTTACTCTGTACTGAATTCCTTACAAGGGGCGGTAGGTCACAGAGCTACAATTGTTGGTGCCACAGGGAAGGCGGAAGTACGGCCATTCCTGCAACCCTTGGATTTGTATTTTGGAGAAAAGGAACTAACCCATGAGTTCTTGTATGTTCCAGATTGTCCAGTTTCTCTTTTAGGACGAGATTTGCTGACTAAATTGGATGCCACAATAACATTTGAGGATGGAGAGTTGGTAATGAAAATTCCAGAGTCAAAGGTAGGACAGATTTTACTATTAAAAGAAAAACCGTTTGTAAAAATACCACAGGCAATAGAAGATGCAGTAATTCCCACAGTATGGGAAACTGACATACCTAGGAAGTCAAAAGCAGCTAGACCTGTGAAAGTGGAGCTGAAGGAGGATGCTAAACCAGTACGGTTGAGACAGTATCCATTGAAATTGGAAGCCAAATTAGGAATAGTATCTTTAATTGAGAAATTTTTGAAATATGGAATTCTAGAAGAATGTGAATCAGAATATAATACCCCAATTTTTCCAATAAAGAAACCTGATGGTAGCTATCGACTAGTCCAAGACTTACGAGCAATAAACCAGATCACTAAGGACATACATCCAGTAGCTGCAAATCCCTATACCTTGTTAACATCTGTGACGGATAAATATAAATGGTTTACAGTACTTGATTTAAAAGATGCCTTCTTCTGCATACCCCTTGACCAGGAAAGCAAAAAGCTATTTGCTTTCGAATGGGAAAATCCTCACAACGGAAGAAAGACTCAATTGACCTGGACGCGCCTTCCACAAGGATTTAAGAATAGTCTGACTATCTTTGGAAATCAACTAGCCAAAGAGCTTGAGGAGTGGACTACAGGAGGCCATATCGGAATTCCCCGACAATGGTATTTGTTGCTGCAATATGTGGATGACATTCTGATTGCTGCTGAGACCCAAGAACTTTGCATCCAGGTAACAATTGAAATATTAAATCAATTAGGAATGAATGGATATAAAGTGTCGAAAAATAAGGCTCAGATTGCATCCACGACTGTGATCTATCTAGGATGCAAGCTTTCTCAAGGGCAACGAAGACTAGGTATAAACCGTGTGCATGCTATCTGTGCTATCTCTGAACCACGTAACTTGCATGAATTAAGATCTTTTCTAAGAATGGCAGGATGGTGCAGGCTCTGGATTATGGACTATGGACTTATTGCCAAACCTTCATACGAGGCACAGAAGAATAAGATTTTGGTGTGGGAAAAACTGCAACAAGAAGCTTTCCAAAAACTGAAACAAGCTTTAATGCAAGCGCCTGCTTTGGGCCTACCTGATCTGAGTAAAGACTTTCAGTTATTCGTGCATGAGCGACAGAGACTTGCCCTAGGGGTATTAATCCAACAGCTGGGATCTTGGAAACAGCCCGTAGGTTATTTCTCTAAACAACTTGACCCGGTAAGTGCTGGATGGCCGGCGTGCTTGCGGGCGGTGGCTGCTACCGTGATATTAATCCAGGAAGTTCGGAAACTGACCATGGGGAAAAGGATCGAAGTATTTGTATCCCACATGGTCACTACTGTATTGGAACAAAAGGGGGGCCATTGGCTTTCCCCAAGTAGAATGATGAAATACCAAGCAATTTTGACAGAACAAGATGATGTTATCTTAAAAACAACTAACCTAATGAATCCAGCTGTGTTTTTAAATGCAGAAACAGAAGAAGGGGATTTGGAACATGATTGTGTGGAGGTCATCGAATATACCCACGCAAGTTGTCCTGACCTGAAGGATACCCCATTGGAGGAGACGGATTGGGAACTTTTTACTGATGGCAGTAGTTTCGTGGAAAGCGGAGTGCGGTATGCAGGATATGCGATTACTACTGTCAAAACAGTGATTGAAGCCAAATCCCTACCACCAAACACATCAGCACAGAAAGCTGAGTTGATTGTCCTAACTAGGGCATTAGAGCTCAGCGAGGACAAAAGGGTCAATATTTGGACTGACTCAAAGTATGTATTTGGAGTTGTTCATGTGCATGGGGCTCTTTGGAAAGAGTGTGGACTACTTTCCTCCCAAAGAACAAACATCAGATACCAGAGGGAAATATTAAACTTGATTAATGCTGTTCAGAAGCCATTACAAGTTGCCATCATGCACTGTAAAGCTCATCAGAGTGGAACATCGAAAATTATTGAAGGAAATCGATTTGCTGATCAAACAGCTCGATCAGTGGCACGACAAGTTTGGACAATGGTGGGTCTTGTCTCCCAGAAGGTAAGAGCAATTGATTTATTACCTACACCTTCAGAGGCACCTAAATATTCTACAGAAGATGAGAAATTGGCAAAATCAGTAAAAGCTGTCAAGGATAATTCTGGATGGTATGTAACCACCAACGGACAAGTTGTGGTGCCAACCACGACTATGAGAGGAATACTTCAGGTGGAGCATCAGAAGTGTCATTGGGGTGCAGAAGCATTGGTAAAATACCTGAGAAAATGGATTATCTCAGTCCAGATGTTAACAATGGCAAAGTCTATTACAGCTAAGTGTGAAATTTGTTTGAAAAATAATCCTTTAGTAAAAAGAAAAGTAGATATGGGAAAAATTAAGACAGGCATACAACCAGGAGATTATTGGCAAATAGATTATGTGGAACTCCCCAAAACTCGAGGATTCAGATATCTATTAGTTGGGGTATGCACTTCTTCAGGATGGCCAGAAGCCTTTCCTTGTCGCACCAACCAGGCACAAGAAACTGTAAAATGGCTATTGAAGGAAATAATTCCAAGATTTGGGGTACCATTGGGAATATCATCCGACAGGGGACCACACTTTGTTGCTCAAGTGGTAAAGGAAGTCAGTAGATGTTTAGGAATTAAATGGGAATTACATACCCCATGGAGACCCCAATCTAGTGGACAGGTGGAGAAAATGAATCAGACATTAAAACGACAACTTAGCAAAATTTGCCAGGAAGCAAAAATTCAATGGCCTCAGGCCTTACCAATAGCGTTATTGCGAATTAGGATTAAACCCAGGAGCGGAATGTCAGTAAGTCCATACGAAATTTTGTATGGCAAACCATATGAAGCACCTGATCCAAATCCAAGTGTACATGTAAAAGGTAATCAGGATGTATACAATTATGTGTTGTCTCTCGGCAGGACATTGAATCGACTCAGATCCGCACTAGTGTGGAATCGCCCACTAGCGCTTGAGAATCCGGTACATGATATTGAGCCTGGAGACACAGTGTATATAAAGACCTGGAGAGAGGATCCTTTAAAAGAACGTTGGGACGGACCCTATCAAGTACTTTTAACTACATTTACCGCAATCAAGGTTGCTGAAGTAGATTCCTGGATACACTACACCTGAGTAAAGAAAGTCCCAAAACTGTGGCAATCGCAATTAGTGGGTCCTACCACACTTAAAATTACGACGCAGGATGTCTAGTTTTTGTTACCGTATTGTGTTTATAGTAGTAAATGTACCCAGACTGTTTGCTTTTGTGGGAACACCTCTTGAAGAAGGAACAGAGAATGCCACTCTGATTTGCAAAGTC
Organism: Nesoenas mayeri; assembly: GCF_963082525.1. Classification (NCBI taxonomy): domain Eukaryota; kingdom Metazoa; phylum Chordata; class Aves; order Columbiformes; family Columbidae; genus Nesoenas; species Nesoenas mayeri. Next base: position 37,316,153 of record NC_137542.1, read on the forward strand.
ACTGGAGAACAATTATGTAGGACACGAAGGGCTATAGGAGATACTGACCACACTCAAATGCCACAAGTGGTGCAAAGTGTACAGAATCAGGCAGAGAACCTGAGGATAGGATTGATTCGAGATTTTGCACAAACCCAGAACACCAGTAGTAGCATCACTGCTTGCCTTCCCATTCCGAAATCAGCCGAAGACCCAATATAATGGGGAATAATATCTACAACCTTACCAGAAATAAACAAAACTGGTAGGATAGTGTGTGAATCTCGCACTAGGTTAGAGCAAGTGCCAACTGAAAAATAGGAGAAAACAGGACCCGGACCAGTGGAATTTGGAGGAAAGATAGTTCTCAAAGAAAGTTGGACCAAAAAGATAGTATATGAAAAAGTCAACTGAACCTATTGGGAATGTAAAGATCAGGATAATCAGAACATAACTGAGTCATGGAATAACATGTGGACGTTGAGTATTGTACAACAATATCAATATAGTGAAGCATTCCCATGGTGTGTACAATGGTCCAATGTAACAAGAGGGATAACAGTACCATGGTGGAATTGCTCGCGAGTAATAACCTGCCAGACGGATGTGAGAGATATACCTCTGTCCATCACTAAAGTTGCAGTAATAGCAGGTTGCATCTGTCAGAAACAATTGGATCCAAAAGAAGCAGTCAAAATAGGCACAAACGAGAGATAGATGAAGATGATGCGTGGCATGAACCATCAAGCAGTGTTAAATTCGGCTGGGCATTAGAATCTTTCTTTGCACCAATTGCAGCTTATAGAAGCAGAGAAATGATTGACAAATTAATTGGGCAGATGGATCGATTGGCAAGGATAACCAAAAGGGGTTTTCGAGATTTCAATATACAATTGCAAGCTACGACCAAAATGACCTTGCAGAACAGAATGGCACTTGACATAATGTTGCTAAAAGAAAATGATGTTTGCAGATATTTAAAAGATAGGGTTGATCATTGCTGCATTCATATCCCAAATGTAACCTCTGAAGTGGAGAGAGATATCTCCCAATTAACTCAAACGGAAAAGGAGCTACAAAAGAAAAAACAAGATGCAGAGCAGAGCTGGATTGGGGCCTTGCTAGGCACATTGAACCTGAATTTGGGAGGATGGGTACATTCATTATTGGAAAGCTTATTTTTGCTTGCAGTTACAGTTGCTCTTCTCTTTCTGCTGTATGCTTGTATTAGGCATCAAATAGGTCAATCGAACGCCAGGAACGATCGCATCTTTACTGTTCTTAGCAGAAATTATACTAACCCACTTTTTGACAACCCTCCGGCTTATAAAGATACCCAACTATAATTAAAACAATGGAGTGAAAATGCATTGTCTAGGAATAGAAAAGCATTTTCAAAGGGGGGAAATGTTACAGTTAGCTGCATTTTGCTTCGTAAACTGTATCCAAGATTCTTACCTTATCTTAAAAACTATGCAGGTTGTATATGAGTTTCATATTTTAGAGAACTAAAAGTTAGTACTTATCTCAAGAAGATAGGATGTGCTGAGAAGGTACATTTACTATCATCCAAGAATTTATATAATTTTGTGAAGAGTGCGCATGTGCTGTGATGAAAGGTGAAAAGTACGCTAGTGATGAAGACTACTTACTTCATCCTGAAGACCCCCAAAACGACCACCAGAGGACACTGCGCATGCTTAGGGTAGTTCCAAGGTGTTGCAACTGATATTGTGAAATAATTGTGTAACCTAATGAATATGCAGTATTCACGTTGTAACTCTAATGAATATGTATGTAACCAAACTGTATAAATGTAGTAGAGTTCAAATCAGTGGTCGAAGCCAGCTTTGGGTGCGAACCCCTGGTTTCCCAGCGCTGGAATAAAAGCACCACATATAACTACGTCCGTGGTTATGTGTCCTTTTTGCTAACACCATTGCTTGGCTAAGGTATGCTGTCTGTCATTCTGTTGCCCATTCCCTTCTGTCCTTGGTCATTCTGACTGTACTGTCTTCAAATTCTGACACGTTTTTCATCTTTTATGCTTATGGTATCTCCAGTTTCCTGGTATTTTCTCGCCTAATCTGTCTGCATGTAGTTCATCCTTTCATATGTTACACACTCTTTCACCACTCAAATCCCAGATAATGGAGTCATCCTTCATGGGAGGCTTTCATTATACTGATGTCTGCTTGAAGGACAACACAGCAGAGCTCAAACAGTCTAGGAGATTTCTTGAGTAAGAAAACCTGCTCCCCCACCAAAAAATAATGTTGTCAAACTTGTGAAAGCAAATGGAGTTCTCTTGAGATAGGACCTCCCTCCATGAGAGGCTGGAAAACTCTCTTATGTACAGGAGAGAAGTGAATGTGCCACACAGCTGGGTACAATAAACCAAGTTGAACTTGTTGGTGTAAGGCAAATGTTCACCAGCCAAAACGAAGGGGTTTGTGTTACAACAGGACAACTAGGATATATAATAGATTTGCGTGTTCCAGGGTCCAGCTTGATTGGATGTTTTCTTTAGGAACACTAGAACTGCTTATGGATGCCCCCTTAGGGCCTGTTTCCCGGTTCAGCTATGTTGAAATGGAAACTCAGGCAGCAACAGAGCCCTGAAGCAATGGATATGGGTTTTTGCTATGACTGTTCTTTGAACATGGGAAAGCAGTGCTGAAGATTAAGCTGTGAGGCTACAACAATGAGCCATCCAGGCTTCCTCTGATAGTGTATTGAACTAGAGTTCTAAAGCAATTACAGAATTTGTTCTTAGTTGTCTAGGCAAGTGGGATGTCTTGCTATTCTGAGACAAGCTACATAACAAACACAGATCAAGGAAATATAAAAAAAGTAAACATATCTTGGAGTTACAAGAGCTGAATGCTGGGCTCCTTGTTAGAGCCTGAGTAGCCTCCTCCATCCTCCAGGTCCTTGCCCATTCCTTCCCCCCTGGGGCTGCTTTCTACAGCCTTTCTGCAGATTAGCTGTCTCAAATCTGAAGTTTTCTGTCTCCCCAGTTAGTAGACAGCCTGACATGCCTCCTCCTTGACACCAGCAGCTGGCCTGGGTACTCTGTGTCATGAATACTGCAATCTTGCACCCCATGTTCCTGGGTCAGCAGCTGTGGCCATGACAGTATCTGGAGGCCACTGCAACACCAGACATGCTTCATAGCAGCCCAGGGATACTACACAAGGCCCAATTCCTCTCAGCACACACACACAATTATTAGGGAAAAGAAATTTCACACCTATAGGTTGTCTCCACTAAACACGTACAAATTGAGATTTTTCCAAAACCAGAGGCATGGCTAAGATTTTCTGGCTCTCTGCAGAATTTGCATCCTTTATACAGAAGGCCACTTATACTGGTAAACACCAAGTCCTTCTCAAAAATAATAGATTACAACTTTTTCAGAGAAAAACAGATCAATAATCTGTTAATTCAGACAAAAATTGTTTTTTACGTAGTGCTGGTTGGAAGTTCCAGTGCAGAATATTATTAGTTCAAATACACAGGTTTAGCACAGATAGTAAGAACAAAAGTCTCCGTAGGTAATGCTATTGCCTGTTCATGTTTCTGTTCTATATATCACAATTTTTTGCTCCTGCCAGCTGCAACCAGGGAGGTAGGAACTTTTGAAATTCCTGTCTCTGCCTGCTGCTGCGAAAGCCATCTATGAAGGCATACCACACAGACCATGCCTTTGGGACAGAGTTATCAGAGGGCTATTAGTTGCAATGGGAAGAAAAGTTGTATATCACAGTATCACAGTATGTTTGGGATTGGAAAGGACCTCAAAAGATCATCTAGTCCAATCCCTCTGCTGGAGCAGGAATGCCTAGGTGAGGTTGCACAGGAACATGTCCAGGCGGGTTTTGAATGTCTCCAGAGAAGGAGACTCCACAATCTCCCTGGGCAGCCTGTTCTGGTGCTCTGTCACCCTTACTGAGAAGAAGTTTTTTCTCAAATTTAAGTGGAAACTCTTGTGTTCCAGCTTGATCCCATTACCCCTTGTCCTATCATTGTTTGCCACCGAGAAGAGCCTGGCTCCATCCTCATGGCACTCACCCTTTATATATTTGTAAACGTTAATAAGGTCACCCCTCAGTCTCCTCTTCTCCAAACTAAAGAGACCCAGCTACCTCAGCCTTTCTTCATAAGGGAGGTGCTCCATCCCCTTAATCATCTTTGTTGCCCTACGCTGGACCCTCTCCAGCAGTTCCCTGTCCTTCTGGAACTGAGGGGCCCAGAACTGGACACAATATTCCAGATGTGGTCTCACCAGGGTGGAGTAGAGGGGAAGGAGGACCTCTCTCGATCAACTAACCACCCCCCTTCTAATACACCCCAGGATGCCATTGGCCTTCCTGGCCACAAGGGCACAGTGCTGGCTCATGGTCACCCTGTTGTCCACCAGGACGCCCAGGTCCCTTTCCCCTACACTGCTCTCTAATATGTAATTTCCCAACCTATACTGGAACCTGGGGCTGTTCCTGCCCAGATGCAGGACTCTACACTTTCCCTTGTTCAATTTCATTAGGTTATTCCCCGCCCAACTCTCCAGCCTGTCCAGATCCCGCTGGATGGCAGCACAGCCTTCTGGCGTGTCAGCCACTCCTCCCAGCTTAGTGTCATCAGCAAACTTGCTGATAGTACACTCTATTCCCTCGTCTAAATCGTTAATTAATATATTGAATAATATTGGCCCCAGCACTGATCCCTGAGGCACTCCACTAGATACTGGCCTCCAACTAGACTCCCCACCATCGACTACCACTCTCTGGCTTGTCTCCTAACCCACCTCACTACTCTATTGTCTAGACCACACCTCCTCAACTTAGCTGTGAGGATGCTGTGGGAGACTGTGTCAAAGGCGTGAGGGCAGCACAACGCCTCTGCTCCGAGTTACCCGCTCCGAAGTCCCCCAGGTCGCAGGGCAGGCGCAGCCCCAAGGCAGTTCCCCAGTCGTGACCCGTGCCAGGCGCTGCCGACCCTGCCGTGCCCGGCCCGTCTCCAGAGGGGTTTCTTCTAGGTTGTCGGTCGTGGCAGATGCGTACAAGCCACCCAACTAACTCATTCACAAGAGGGAGAGAGGTCAAGCTGTTCGCGGAGTATAGGCTTGTTCTGCTTCTGTTTTCCGTTGATAGTGACTCAGTGACGAAGGAAGCGCACATGGATCCGTCAGAGGACACGAGAACATATGCAGCTGCCAGGACCCAAACGGCAGCGGCCTCCGGCCGGGACGTGCTTGCCGCGGCAGTGTCGAGTGCTGTGCGCATGTGTCGGAGCGTAACCGTGAGGCGGGAGCATTTCCGCCGGGCTGGGGCCTGGTGGCGCGCCGCTCAGGGTTGAGTAGGGTGGTTGCGCTGCTCCGGTGTATCGGCCGCGGCCGTCATGGGGAAGCTGAATGTGGTGATGCTTCGGTACCTCTCCAGGGAGGACTTCAGGGTCCTGACGGCGGTGAGGAGGCCTGGCTGTGGGCAGAAGAAGGGGTGGCCTGCCCGCCGCGTGGCCGGTTGACTCGGCGCGTCGGGACAGTTCCGTGCTCGGGTTTGTTGTGCCATGAATGGCAGTGGATGAAAGGCTGCAAGGGAATCGGACCTGCCGCTGTTGTCGCTGCTCCGCTTAGGGTCCGGTGTTGGTATATCACGGTGGGGAGGGTCGTGCTGTTATTTCCTTAGCCGGCCTCCTCGGAGGAACCGTTAACGGCAGGGTGGTGTCTGCGGCTGCCCACGTGGTGACCCCCGGTAAGGCAGCATCACCAGTTTATGTTTACTGTACTCTATATTTTTTTAGCACCCAGTCGAACGGGGGGGTGAGCGAAGGTTTACCAGTGTGTGGCAGGCTGCCTGGGCTGGTTGCATAGTAAGCGCAGGCCTCACCAGTTGGCCCGTGTAATTGTACGGACAAGCAGAAGTAGTTGTGCAAAGGCAAGTTAAGCCTTGACTGTGTAAGCATGAGAAAAAGGTATTATTTCAGAAATACAGAACAGCGCCTTGATCCACTCCTGAGACTGAAATCTAACCAGTTGTTCATCTTCTTTAAGAGTGAGTGTCAAGAGGATGGAGCCAGGCTCTTCTGCGTGACAACCAATGATAGAACAAGGGGCAGTGGATACAAACTGGAACACAGGAGGTTCCACTTAAATATGAGAAGAAAATTCTTCACAGTGAGGGCACTGGAACAGGCTGCCCAGGGTGTGTGGAGTCTTCTTCTCTGGAGACATTTAAAACCTGCCTGGACACATTCCTGTGTAACCTCATCTAGGTGTTCCTGCTCTGGCAGGGGGATTGGACTAGATGATCTTTCGAGGTCCCTTCCAATCCCTGACATTCTGTAAATCTGTGATCTTCTGATCAGTACTGTAGACATTTAGAGGCTGAATTATACAAAGGGTATCAAGGGGCAAGGTGCATATTGATAGTTTGCTTAAGTCATAAAAACACCTAATGCATCCATGCAAAGTGATTTTAGTCTCAAGTGGGATCTGATATTATTTCATTGTTGAAGGTGAGACCTAACAAATCTATTTTTATTTACCCTTTTAGGTGGAAATGGGCATGAAGAACCATGAAATAGTTCCTGCTAGTTTAATTGCTTCCATTGCCAGCCTTAAACATGGTGGCTGTAATAAAATTTTGAGAGAGTTGGTGAAGCACAGACTTCTAGCTTATGAAAGAACTAAAAGTGAGTTTGAATTTGTGTTGGGCTCCCTCTTTCATTCTGTCCCCAGTGCCTCACAATGGTACTTGCAGAAGTACCACAGCTTGGCACGTGTGAGCATCCAGAGCACTTGCTAGCTTTGTTTTCTCTTGGACCTACCTGGGAATCTGGGTTTGTGCAGCAGCAAGTGTCTGCTGAGCTCCTTGTGCCTATGAAGATGACAAGCAGAAAAGAAACAGTTAACTTTCTTTTTTGCTCAGTCACCAAAGTAATGAAAAATAAAAGAATAATCAGTGAAGGCGATATTCAGATGCATACAGGAATCAACCCAAATGAGTTATAGTCTTACGGTATGCAAACTGGAGCAGACTGCAAAAGCTTTGTACATTTCACACCTCCAGAAATAGCTACTAGAGTAGATTTTATTCCCTGTCATGTGACAAGTAGTAGTTGTGCAGGCCTTTCCCCATTTTCTTCAGCCTTTTAGTTGTATCTGGCTTTGCAAACATACTGTTGGAGTCTACATGAACTTCCTATCCTTTTTGTCCCTTTCTCAGAGCATTAGGGGTTTTTCTTGGTCATCAGAACAATCCCAGATTCCTATGGTGTCTCTTAGACGTGTATCTTCCAAAATGCTCTGTGGGTTTTCCAAAACTATGTAAAATACTGCCATTGCCTCAATGAGAGAGAGGCAAACAGCCTGTCTATGTTTTGCCCAGTTGTCTGTTTTCATAAAACTTGCAGGAATTTAAACATCTTTACTATTATATCAAATTGGGCTGATATTAGCCAACAGGTGAAATATTACTTGTGTGTTGTATGCTGTAAGCTGAAACAATATTAAACTGAGACTGATTTTAAATGTAATGTCTATATAATGAGGAATTAATTGCTTTGCATTTTATTCTTATCTAGCCATCCAGGGTTATCGGTTAACTAATGCAGGATATGATTACCTTGCTTTGAAAACTCTGTCATCCCGACAAGTCATAAATTCTGTTGGAAACCAGATGGGTGTTGGCAAAGAATCAGGTAATAATTAAAAACAAACAACAACAACAAAACTCTCCCCAAAAAACAAAGCAACAAAAAAATCCTTCAATAATTTCTTACAGCAAACACAGCTGTAATGGTGCAATATTTTTCTAGAAACTAGGTATGTTTTCCTCTGGATAGTCACATCGGTTAATCTGTCAAACACCAAGATTTCTGGGTCACTTGTTGAAATGCTGTGTGAGGTCTCTGACTGCATTTGAATATTTCTTCACAAGAGCGTCATTCTATTTTGACCAGTTTGCCTGCTTCTTGGTTCATCACTTAAATACGTACTTTGGAAGCAGATGCTGTTTGTCTCGCGCTTCTCAAAGTTTCAAACCATTTGAGCAAACAGATAATTTCAGCTTTTTTATCCCACTTAAATGTAAGATAGTAAATTAAAATAGGCTCAAAACTATTGGAGTACTATCTTGGTTCCTCTTATGTTCATGTGGATTGTAATTTGACACAGCATGTAACTTGTGTAATTGAAGAATGAGAAAGATTGTTGGGGACAAATGGTAAAATGAAGCAGGCTATTTGGTAATACTGTTTAAACTGAAAGGCTGGTCGCTTGGATTGACTGTCTGTTCAACAGAAAGAAGATGGCGCTTCAGGAGTGTGATTGAAAACACCAGCATCTGACCTAGATTTCTCTCAAGGATAGCTTATATTTTTCTTGCTGTGCAGATAGCCTGAGAATGTTAACCTGAATATAGGAACCTTAAGGTCTCTTACTCTGAAAGATGTTTCAGATCACATCAATATTTCTTCTAATGGAGTACCATGGTCTCTTTAACAATACTTTTTTCTTTTTGTGATCTCTAATATACAGTGTGTAAATTTAGCTATAGTAGAGCTTGCCATAACAGAAATTGTAATTGTGAGAAGTGAACTAAGAAACTTATCACAGCACTTTTTCACGGATAGTAGCTTGTTAGATACCATTTATTTCTTAGATCTATGCCACTACGTGTCTTTTAGATATTTATATTGTTGCAAATGAAGAGGAGCAACAGTTTGCATTGAAGTTACATAGGCTTGGAAGAACTTCCTTTCGCAGTCTGAAAAATAAGCGTGACTACCACAAGCACAGACATAAAATGTCATGGCTGTATTTATCCCGGCTAGCAGCGATGAAGGAGTTCGCCTATATGAAGGTAGGAAGCCCTTCACATAATATCAGCAATGTTGTAATAGACCGGAAGACACTTTTCGGACTGTCTTCTAATCAGTTTGTATTTGCAGTACTGGTAGGATTTGTGCATTTTTTTTCAGTCCTACTTAAAGTTAATGTTTCAGAGAATTTCAATGCTATATGTTTTGTATACTTTCAAATGACAAAATGAAGCTTTGCCAAGGAAGTCATGTGGAACAGAAACAGGTGTCATAAGAGAATTTCAAGTTAACATTGTTACAATTCGTGTATCACCGGATACATGAATTATCAGATAATTATCAGATAATTCATGTATCACCAGTTCTGCTGTTTTTCCTTTAAAATGTATTGCATAAGATTGCAAAAAATCTTAAAAAGCAAGGAAACTTGCATTTAATTGTCAGAATTATTCTTCATTTTATTCACCTGTCATTTAAAAAAAATTCATTATTTTTTAATTGTCCATGTTTTCAGTTGTTGCTGTGCTGTTGAGGGAAATCTTTCTGTGCACACTAGTGTTCTGATCTGAAAAGGCATGGTTTGTTCTGTCCTGTGGGAAAAGATTTTATTTCCAGTTCTCAGAGTTCCATATTCTATTGACATGCTTTAAAACAAATGCAGATGTTATATAGTGGTTGAAAGTTGATAGTGGAAAACTAAATCTCCATAAAAAACTAGTTTTCCTTTCTCCTTTTGGGCTATTCAACAGTGCTATATACATTAAATATTGTTTTCTCGTTTTTCTTAAAAAATCTTGGTCACTTCTACCAGTGGCGTGCGCAGTGAGAGGAAGAACTATTGGCATAATTTAGAGCCTCTATATGGTCCAGTTCACCCAATTGATGAAACATTATGTGGTCAGAACATGTAGGAATATAATTGTGGGAGTCAGTTTCCCTGAAAAGATTGTTGGGGGAGAATTAATTGTGTGCTGAAAAATGATAATAGCATAATATTTAAGTAACAAAAGCTGTATTTACATTGCTTTAACTTAGAACTTCGCCTTAGAAAAGGTGAAGTTACCACCTCACTGGTAACAAGAGAAGTAAAATTGTTGAGTGGATCAAGCGAATGACTGCATTTGTGTTAGAAAAGGCAAGCAGGATAGCTTTGAAATATTATGACTCACCTTTGGTTAATCTTGAATGTGGTTTTATGGTACTTATTAAAAAATGAACTTATGTCTTAGAGCAACTGAGTGTAGATTAACTATTCCACACTAAGCAGCAGCTTAGCATGGAATTATTTCTAATGCCTGACACCCTATTGCCAGTTATCTGCTATTGATTACTTGGGTTATCGGACCAGATGTGATTCTGTCATTTTTCTGCTCTGTTTTGTTTCTTTTCCAGATGCACCGTAATTAAACGGTAGACAATGTAGCAGTGCACTCAGTGTCTAAATTTAAAAGTTTGATTTGTCTTTGCAGTGTAAATTCAAATTACTGTTATGCTGTCTTTCTTCTGAAGCATGTGATTGGATGTTTCCAGTTAGTATTTGAGTAATGTATGCTGCTTCCACAGTATTATTTCTTGCTTATCTTAGAAGGGAGTTTGTCAATATATGTAATATTTTCTTAACTATATAGTTTTAAATTTTCAACCTGTTGTCTCTTTCCAGGCTTTGCATGACAGAAAATTTCCTGTTCCAAAACCTGTAGACTACAACAGGCATGCAGTTGTTATGGAACTTATTGATGGGTATCCTTTGTAAGAACTGAAGCTTGTATTTTCTGTTTTATAGAAACCCTAACAACGTTAGGTTCAGTAAGGTAACAGGGTTAGGGATTTCCTTGTCAAGTGAATGAATTCTGACTTCACCATAATGAATGCTCTCTAGTCCACACTCACTGGCATTTTACTTAGTTGTAGTCTTGTTTCTCTTATCTCTTTATTTAGAGAAATTGTATTTATCTTAGTCCAAAGAAACTGATGAAATAGAGTAATTTTTTTTAAGTAAGAACACATCAAAAGTGCAGTGTGACGCAAGTTAGTACTGCAACTGTTTTCTAGACATAAATCACATTCTATATGTCATCAGATATATACAGTATTGAATATACTATGCTGGGGCCTGTTACAGAGCTGCTAGACTTCCATTGTTTGTTCCTTGTATTGTACAAACGATTCATTCTCATAATACTGTGTTGCTGCATTTGGACCAAAATATTCCACATGATAGTTGTAATTGCTGACTACTTCTTGGTAGTTTATGGTACAATAACTGCCTTTTTATTTGGTTTGTTTCTAAAGACTACATGATTTATATTTTGGCACTTGTGGGTCTTTGCTTTCTCAAGTGTATGTTCAGGAATGCCTTAACCTTTTTCCCTCACCTCTGCAACTTAGTCTAGAAAATACATTCAAATGGGATATTTGAATTCCGATACAGGAAGAGCAGTTGCTACTGAGACTGTAACATTACCTAGAACAGGAGAGACATAAGTTATTCATCCATTATTTAAATAATGCGTTATGACAATGGTGCATGGTGGTAGACAGTAAGAATAAATTGAAATAAGATTTAGCCTGGATAGAAGGAGACATTTTTTCCCATTGAGGACAGTGAGGCAGTGGCATAGTGTGCTTGGGGAGGTTGCACAGTCCCTCTCTATCCCATGAATTTTTCAGTCTCCAACTAGACAAAGCCCTGAGCAATCTGGTCTGATCTAGAGTTGGCTCAGCTTTGTGGAGCATATTGGGCAAGAGACCTGAGGACCCTTTTAACATGAATTACCCTGACATTCTGTCAGATATATTTCATATACTTTGTATTTTTAAGTTAAGTTTTTCAAGCTTCAGAATATTTTTCATCATTTAACTTTTCAGGTGCCAGGTGCACCACATGGAAGATCCTGCCTCTGTCTACAGTGAATTAATGGATCTGATTGTAAAACTTGCCAGTCATGGTTTGATTCATGGTGATTTCAATGAATTTAATCTCATATTGGATAATGATGACCATGTCACTATGATTGATTTCCCTCAGATGATCTCCACATCACATGCAAATGCTGAATGGTGGGTTCCAATTTAAAGGTGTTTTCAAAGTAAATCTGACAAGTGCTGATAACAGCAAATAGTCAACCATGACTTGTTTCCATAAGCCTGTTTTCTGATTCTTTTTCTACCATTGTTGTAGAAATGCAGCACAAATAATATTCCAAACATAATTTGATTTATGAATGAATAGAAATGTCTCTGTAGAACAAATATGTAATTAATAGTTTATCAGAGAGAATGATGTTGTTCGGTTAAGAAATGCTTAGAAATAAACTGCATGCAATTTGTCTCCCTAGCTGTTTGTCTTGAAGTCACTAATAGAAATAATTTTCAAATAAGATCAGTAAAAGATGGGAAGTGTCAAGTAGAAGTTTGTCTTTGCAGTAGACTTCATTACCTTGATTTCATGTTTGTACAAGTCTGTATTTTTTTACAGGTATTTTGATAGAGATGTTAACTGTATTAAGGAATTCTTTAAGAAACGCTTCAACTATGAGAGTGAACTCTTCCCAGCATTCAAAGACATCAGGTAGAAACTACCAGATGAATTTGAGTTCTCCTATTTATGGTGTTTGTGTTGGTTTTGTGAGAAGAATGGGTGCCTGTGAGAGCTGTTTCTGGAGAAGTTAAAAAAATAGGCCCAGCTATGCCATTTTAGATCGTATTTTTGCCATTCCTATTGTGTTTTCTTCAACCAAAGTCACTGTGGTTTCCAAAAGCTAAAGTGTGCTTCAAGATCCACTGCTGCCTCCTTTGTCTTTTCTCTTGCAGCTAAGGAAGAGACATCAATCCAAAAGCTCGGTCCAAATGGAAAATGTCTAGGAAGTGCTAACAGTGATGCAGAATCAGTGTCTCTCACTTCTCAAAGCCTATTTGACAGTTGTAGTATATAGAGGATTAATTTGGGTTTCAATTTGTTTTTTTTAATACTAGTAAAAATGATGATTGCTTCAAACATCATGATGTTCAAAGTTCTTTTCCTAAGGTCCTTTGTCCCTTTTTGAAAAGTAAAGTAGTTTTCCACTTATTTTAAAGACTGAAGCTGTTACAATGAAAAGGGATTTATTTTGGTCTGAGGGCTTTTCCAAAGGGGTACTGCGCTTGAATCAGTCTCCATGTGTCAGTGTACCCTTTATTCTTCTGTTTGTTTAAACATAATTTGAGCTTAAAGCCAAATTGTATTCCTGCTAAAATAAAATAATTTCATATAAATAAATAAACAAACAAATAAATGCTTGTTATGGAGATAGAATCATCTTCTGTGAACGTTTGCTTCTCTTAGCTCACATTCTGTTAATACTTTACATAAAGATCAGCACTATCATGTGGTAGTCTGTGTGTTTCAACAGAGTACATCCTCTTTCTTAATAGTATGCATAATTAAAGTCTATATTAATATTTTTAATTCAAAATGTAGTATATTGGTAGCTCAATGATTCAGCATATTAAAAGAAAACATATTTCTTTCACAGGAGAGAGTGTTCTCTTGATACAGAGATTGCTGCCAGTGGCTATACCAAAGAAGTGCAGGAAGATGGTGAACTTCTTTACCCACCAGGTGCTGATGAGGATGATCATGAAGCAGAGACATCGGAAGTTGTAGAAGATGCTGAGAATAAGTTCAACTTCTTCAGCAAAGATAAAGAATACAATGCAGACTTCATGTGTGGAGTGGATGATTTGTCTGAAAGCACAACCTGTGACAACTTTATGGATAGCAATGAAGAGGCTGATACGACTGAAAGTAGGGAAAATACACAAAGACTGAATATGTCAAAGTTGAGCTCAGCCTTAGAAAAAGTTGAAGGGCAAACTATCCTTTGGAAGTCCAGTGAAGATGCAGAGAGTTCTGAAATTGCTTTTTATATAGGCAAAAGCATAACTGGGAATGCTACTGAAGCTGAAAATCAGCCAGGTCAAGGAGGGTGCTGTAATGATGAGGAGCATGAAGACAAATGCCATAATCTGGTTGACTTGTCAGCTTTAAATGAGAAATTCAAGCATTACAGGTAAAGATTCATATTTACTATCTAGGAGTAAATATAAACGTAAAACTAAATCTTTCAAGTAGCTCAAAAAGAACTACTCTTCAGGTATGCTTGTTTTAATTGAAGACTAAAAATGCAATTTATTTTAAAAACATTGCGGTGAATATCTTTCCTGTTGGTGTCTCAATAGGTAACCTGTTCTTTGCTATTACGTATGTAATACTTCATATGTAATATATGACAGATCAGTTGTCCAGCTGTACAGTAGTATCTAATGAGAGAACAGGTTGGATTTAATTCATAGACTAATCTATTTTCTGCGGTGGAATTTTTTCCCTTTTTCTTCATTTCAATTAAGATTGGAAGTGAAAGAGTTCTTGATATTAAACTACGGCTTCTAAATAACTTTTAGCAATAGGTTCATAATTTGAAAGCTTTGTCTCAAACCCAAATTATTCTGCTGCTCACTCAGCTGAAGTTAGTAAGAACAAGCTCCTTGGAATGTATTATTCAAATTCATTGTATTGTCTTGTTCTAGCTTTTAATTCCTTTCCTGACATATTTAGAAATTCTGCTTACCTTCAGGCTAGCCCCTTGTACATGAAATTCTAACTGAGTTTGCCAGCTCACCATGTACCTGGATGCATATGCTAAGCTCATACTCCCTCCCACCTGCTTTTTTGCTTTTTGGTGAAATGACTTGTTGAAACATTGTGCAGAATCCAAAATAATTGTTTTTTAGTGTTCTGAAGTTTCTTTTCACATGCTTGGTATACATGTGGCTATTGTGCATCAGATCTTTCCTTTCATAAAGTTCTGGTATTGAACAACTAGTGTTAATATTTAGAATATCAATGTTTTGTAGTACTTGCATGTTCTGTTGGGAGTTTTTAGATTATATCTCAGAAAGACTAAAACATGTTGCTCATAAAGGAAAATTGTGTTTATTTTGCTAGTGAAATAAAATATTGATTTATGTATTTTAGAAATGAAGAGAATATTGTTCAGGTTGTTGAACACAGAACAAGGACTGAAAGTCTCACATCAGTCAGAAGTGTTGGGAGCTGTTCAACCATTCCAGCGGTAAATATTATTGTTACTTTTTTATTACCTAGTTTACTGTCAGACTATGTTAAATTGCATATATCTGTTAGTACACGTTTGTAAAAATGTTCTCTAGCATTATCTTTAAAAGACTCTTTTCATGTACCCACAGAAAAATAGAAGTGATATTTCTGGAATTGTTTACAGGGAATCATTTCTAGCACTTACCTTCATGTGTTGCTTTCTGCTCCCAAAGCTCTACATCAGCAACAGGCTAATGTAGGTTAATGCAAAAACATATAATCAGTTAATTCATTCTGTTGTTAAACACAGTTATTTTATTTTTTTTAAATTTTAATAGTGGATGCCTGATTCAAGATTTAATTTGACCTTTTTCACCTCTCAGAGATTTCTTGACACTGTTTCTGAAACATTTCTATTAACTCACTTCAATAGTCATTTTTTGGCAGTATGCATTATATAAATCAGAACATTTTTACAGCAGAATTTAATATCTTTTTCTTTAAAAGTTCATTTTCATTTTAAAGGGAAGAAAGGCAAATGTTCTTTATTAATTATAAAGTATTCCTGTACAAAATGGGAAGAAACTTCTTTGAGCTGACACCTAATCCATAAGGTATTTTTAAAATTAGGTCAAACTACATACTTCCCTTTGTAAATATAGGTATCTCTGTTCAGTCTTATTTTCATTTGCAGTTAGGAGGAGAAACTCTGAAAAAATTTTGTTTGGGGAGCACATTAGTGTAGTTTCATCTCTTTTGTGGCATGTACCAGAAGTAAATATTTACTTTTTCAGTTTGAGTCTTTTCAAAGCATTTCTGTTGCCTTATTAGAGTACTAGTCCTAGAAATACTATATCTGAAACCCCTAGTGTTGGCAAAAGTGATTGTTTGGTTTTAGTCTTGATCTTCTTAATTTACAGTCTTTTTAGTCTGTTACTTACTGTTTCAGTGTTTTTCTAGCAAAGACTTGGCTACTGTCCTATTAAGTGATGTTATTCTGTGAAGCAGCCTTGTATTACACAAGGTGCCTGACGATGCCTATTATATTATTGGAATAGTTGGTTGCTTTACTTTTTCATGTTTGGATGGTTTTTTTAAGATAAGTATTTTAAAGATACACCAATAACCAATAAAGTTACATGACTAAATAAATGTTAAGGAACAGCATGTTTGCGCCTTGTCTAAGACTTTTTTTACAGGACTTCATGCAGGAAAAAAAAAAACCAACAGCAACTTTCACCTTTGTCATCACAGTTCTTAATCTAGGGGATGCCATTGTATCATTTTAAGGAGACAAAAGATGAGGCTAAAACAATGGGATCGAGTCAGCAAGAATGAGGATGACATGTCAGAAGTTACCTAGCTTCTAGTCCTGACAATCTTTATTGTTTGGGCTCTTTTGGTTTGGTGGTTTTATGAGTTTGGTTTTTTTTCTTTAGTTTACTAATTTAAGTGTGCAGAATAAAACAAACAGATTAGTGCTACCAAGTCTTATTAAGAAAATTACTTGATGTTGTACTGCTGTACACCACCTGCTGGTAGCAGTGGTCATTATGTAGCAATAGAAGCCTTTGTGAGTGTTTAGAGGATGTGCATTTATTCTGTAGGCTGACACATACAGTGTGTTAAAAATATGCAGATGGTGCGTACATACTTGCTTTTCTGTTCTAAAAGAAAGATGAACGCACTTCAGCAGGAAAGCTTTCAGGAGATTCAGACACATTAAAAATTTTATCCTGTGCCAATTTACCTTGCATAATGTTTCTACTTCCATACTTTTATGCTGAGGAAGATAATGTTTCTGCCTGTTGCTGAGTCTTGACTTTTGAGTGTTAGAGCTAAAGAAATGGTATGTATCATGAGCCATTTGTAACGTAAGAAAATTATTACAAAAGTAAAAATGCAAAGTAATGGCAGTGCAGTAAGACTCACTGGGCTGCTTAGAGCTGATTCCTGTTATTACTGCTAGCTTTTATCTACTTATCCAGCTTTCTTTTAGTTCAGTGGAGAAAACATATTATAATATAAGGAAATTTAAAAATTATTCAAACAAATTCAATAGGCATAGATGAACAATGTCAGTAGTAGCAGTAGATACACTCATAACTTGTAGGCTGTGTAAAAAAAAAAAAAAAAAAAAGGATCATGATTTTGGAAAATCTGCTGCTCCACATGAAGTAAGGTATCTTTCTGTGCTTGTACAGATCTTCATATGCACTGATGTAATTATATTAGATAAAACAATGTAAATTATCAGAAATATAAATAAGAAAATGTAAATCTGTTTACTTATAAGTATTTCTCAGTATTTGCTTTCATTTAGGTTATGATGATGGAAAGACCAATGAGTCTTCCCAACACGTGCTGTGGTT
Source organism: Nesoenas mayeri (assembly GCF_963082525.1). NCBI lineage: Eukaryota > Metazoa > Chordata > Aves > Columbiformes > Columbidae > Nesoenas > Nesoenas mayeri. Next base: position 37,333,424 of record NC_137542.1, read on the forward strand.
GAGCAATAAAATTTGGTGAATTTACATTATGATTACATGTCAAAGACTTCTGGTATCCATCTTGCAAAACTTCTTCTAGGTAGTTTTGTATAAAGTACTCCTCTGTCCTGACCACAGTGGGAGAAATAGAGAAGCCTTCTTTCAGACTTCTGCATATAGAAGACACAGAATCGCAGATGCTTTATGGGCAAACTAAAATTATCAGTGCAACAGTTTAAATTAGTTTTGATCAGTTTTTCTTCAGGACTGTTTTTAAAGAGGTTCTATAGTTTTTATTTTCAAAGAGCTCATGGTTAAATACTGACTGCTACATGAAACTGTTCCTACCCACATTTTGAGAGGCGGCCTGCATGCAACATAACTTAAAAAATATGCAGATGGTGCGTTCCCTAGTTATTACAGTTATTACAGTTATTACACCTAGTTAAGGTGGTTCCCTAGTTATTACAGGATTCCTACTGAAACCAGGATTGAGTAATTGGCTTCATTAAATGCCTTGTGTTATGTTACTATAGTTGTATTAGTCACAGCAATTCTTAAGTGCATAACTTGTCAAAATTATGCTTTCTGGCTTCTGATTTGCTCGATACCAACTTACTGCTTCATAGGCTACAGAGAAGTTGAGTTGATAGTACAATCAAGAAAGCAGAACAAGGCAACTGGAATTGGGCTACCTGTAAAAGAAGTGTAGTTAGAATGTCCTGGTTTAACCCCAGCCCCACCCCCGCTGCCATGAGAACCACGTGCTGCTCGCTCGCCCCTCCCCCATCCCCAGTGAGATGGGGAGACCCGGGAAACAAAGGCAGAAGTTATGGGTTGGGTTAAGAACTGTTTAAAGGAACAGCAAAAAGGAAAGGCGGACGGGGAAGAGTAATAATGAAAAATATACATAGCGAGAGGTGCTCAAAGCTGTCTCACCACGCGGCAGCACAGATGTGCAGCTTGTTTTCTGTGAAAGTGGTTCCCGATTCCCTGGAGCAGCTATTGCAAACTCCAGACTGCAGCTCTGCCTCCTCCCAGCACCTTTCTGGACACCAGCTCACTCCTCGAAGACAAGGGCAAAAAAACCACAACCCTTTGCAGTCCCAGAGAACAAGAGCAACCCCAGCCACCTGCAGCAGGAAGAGAGCTGCCCACCCCCAGCCATCCCCCAGTTTTAAACTGAGCATGCATGACCTTATGGTGTCAAATATCCTTTTGGCCAGTTTTGAGTCAGCTGCCCTGGCTGTACCTTACAGATTCCTGTGGAAATTAACCCGATCTCGCTGATGCTGTGCAGATGGATTTTTTTCTTGTCCGGTAATTTGGACATCAATAGATCTTTTATTGAGGGCAGACTTATTCCTTGACTTCATATTTTAAAAATGTGATATTAATTAGAATAAAATACATTCCTTTGTGATTTCCAACAAGATATAATTCCTTCATGATGAAATAGTTAGAAAAGTGAAAATAATTTGTATTCTCTTGTTCTTCTGAGACAAGATATGCAAGTATGCACTGAACAGCAGTGCAGCAGCTTGAGCTGGGATTGTTTTCCAAATTACAAAATCACAGCCACAATCTACTAAATCATGGCTTTATTTTTATTATGGATAGCTATTGCCATCATAATGGAGAGTAGAAATCAGAATGAAAGCATAGGTGTAAATAAGATGAAATTTCATAAAACTACTGCAGTTTTATGGAAATAATAGTCACTGTTGCTCTTTCAGTAGTTTTGCTGTAGAGGTATGAGACAGTCCTGCCCTAATGAATCTTAATAGGAGAGTGCCTTACAAGAGGGGGAACTGCAAGAGGAATTGCGAATCACTGCTGAATTTACATTATGACTGCGTGTCTTTTCTTGCCACACTTGTGGCAAAGAGTTGTTGTTTTCCATTAGAATCATATTCAGATCTTTGTAATCCAAACTTTAGAAAAAACAAGATGCTAAAAAGAAATAGGCACAAACCAAGACATGAAATGTTCTACTGGTCCCTTTTTTAAAACTTAAAATACATTTGTCTAATCTTCAAGCATAGAATATTACCAGCTTTTACATTTTTGTAGAAGGTATATGTTTTGCACCAAGAGGTGCTTATCCTTTATGATACCCATAAGAAAGATGCTTAAACTCCATAAGGTGTGATTGAAAATTTATTAGAGCTAATGCTATCAGAAGAGAATAGCATAGATAATCCCATACCCCTTTAGACGCTGGCAGCCCTGAAGGTGTCACACTGAATAGGACTCCAGCACAAATATAGTATGCCGTGTACACCTTGTCCATAGCAGAGAATCTCTTTTCAGTCAATTCACTTATTTTATGATGTTCCCATGAGAACTTGCAGTTGCACTTCTGGATGAAGGCAGGGTCACACAGGAAGGCTAATTGCCAGTACTGAGTGGGGGCTGGCTTAGTTTATCCCACTGGCAACGGATTTGTGCAGCAAACACAGGCCTGAAGACAGACCTATATATGTGCAGCTTAGTGCAGTGCAGCAGTGACCTGGACTTAACTCACATTAACTGTTTTGTAAATCACTAACTTCTCGATGTACGGAGGTCTTCCAGTTAGGATCATGCACGTTCATGTTGGTACTGAAAATGTGCCATGTCATAGTACTAAATGATCTTCAAAAAGTTCTGATACTGAATTGTTTGTTTATTTGTAGGAACTGGTGAAACAGAAGATAAAACGTCAACTGACCAAACAACAAAAGACTGCTCTGAGGCAACGGCTGCGCAAAGGAGAGGCAAATATTTATACCAAACAACGTCGAGAAAATATGCACAACATTAAGTCAAGCTTGGATGCAGCTAGTTTCTGGGGATAGTTTATTAAAACTCACATATAACAAGAAAACTCATAATGTATATAGTTGAAAGAATTATGCTGATAACCAGTAATCCTTTTATATGATGGAGGAATCGCTTCTATACAACCAAATGTTTTTCTGGAAGTTAGTAAAGCTCATTCCGGTTCCTGTGATTTTGATTGGGGGATTTTGTTTTGTATTTCTGGTTAAAATTGCTGATTGCAATTTAAATTAATTTAGTAGTACTGCCTGAAATCATTTAACTGCAGTAATTTCTAACAGTATCTTGTTGTAAATCTGTTTTGCTGTGTTTGTTTAGACTAAGAATATTCTGTTGTGCAGCAGATTCCTTTTAAGAGGGAAGGGAAATCTTTAAAAAGAAATTTTTGCAGTGACATGAAATTTAAATGTAAAATATTGTCCTTGTTATAAAGGTTTAATTAAAAATCACAAGTATGAACCTGATAGCAATTAGTAATCCAAGATTTCTTTTGTACCTGTACAAACATGGAAATCCATATGATGAATATGCATTCTCTGTAGCCAGCAATTCTCATTTATTTTTTCCTTCACTCCTTCCATGATCTCATGTATAAATCTTGCCCAGAAAAATACATAATAATGACAGTGTTGTACAGACCTGGCAAGCACTTTTTAAATATGCCTGCACAGTTAACAATAGATTTAATTCCTTTATATCTTATGACTTACATAATGTGATGAGGATTCTGGAACTTCTTTCTTCAAAAATATTACCATGACACTTACTATGCTATATGCTTGGGGTCTGAAGACCTAGAAGAAAAACAAGTATCATGATTTTTAAAAATTTTATTTTAAGCAAGATACATCTAGTAATAGAATTAAATGGTGTTTATATTTAAAAACATAATAAACTTAAGGACATTAGTGTTTGTGAACACTGAAGCAAGAGAGAGCACTTTAAATTATTCTTATTCTTATTCTGTCCACTCCATGCATGGACACAGAGCAACATGGTGCACCCTGCAGCACCCAGGACAGCCAGTGGGGCTGCCTTGCGGGTTGGAGATCCTGTCCACAGGGGAACAGCCCAGGCATCACACTTGTCTTTTGGAAAATAAACCACGTGTAGTTCAAAATCCAGTAGTGCTTTTTGCACTAGCACATCCGTTTAATTTCGCTGTTTTTCCCGATTCTGCCACGAGTGTGCTTGGAGCACTTACTGGAGACGAGTGAGCGGGCGCTGTGAATCCTCTGGCTGCTATGAAAATGCCGCAGATACCGTTTGTGCCGGGATGGGCCCCTTTAAGAGGAGGTTTCACCTCTGCCTGGCAGAGACCGCCGCGCCGCTCCGGCCGCCGTTCCACCCGCCTCGGCCCCGCCGCCGCTTCCGTTCGGCCCCGCGCGTGCTGTCCGCAACCCCTGGTGGCGGCGCGTGACACTGCGGCCCCTTCTGCCGTGTGTGTGCTGGCACAACCAATCACCGCCGAGGGGTGCGCTGGGGGCCGCCCGAGAGCGTGGCCACGATTGGCTGCGTGCGTCCGAGGGACGTGCGCAAAAGCGGCCGGTAGGGCGGGGCCGGCGGGACGGGTTCATTTGCACAACGCGCCGCGGGCGGACGTCCTGGCCTGAGGGGGTGGGGACCTGGGGACGCCCTTCCGGCTCGAGTAAGTTACGGTGTGGGAGGTAGGGCCACGCTGGTGGTACGTCGTGAGGCTTATCGGACAGGCCGGCCAGCCAGCCACTGCCAGGAGGGGAGTGGGTGCGGTGTGTCAGGCGGCGGGGGACTGCTCGGGGCTGCAGGGCGCCATCGCACGCCATCTCTACCCCCTTCCCTTGCTCACCGGCTCCTTCCATTTGTGGCCGTCTCCTTCTGCCGCCATGCCGCGCCGCCTCGCGCCCGCCCCACTATGGCCCGGTGACTGCCGCTTGTCCCCGCGGCGCTGAAGGAAGCGGAGGAGGAAGAAGCGAGGAGGAGGCTGCCCACCCGCCGCCTCATGCCGCGGCCTCGTCCCGCCGCCAGCCCGGGCACCTGCATGGACGGGCATGGGGAGAGCTGCGCCTTCCCACGCTTCCGGGGCTGAGCCGCCGCGCCGCCCGTCGCTCGCCGCAGCTGGCCTCCTCGCCGTCCTGGGGTTACTGCTGGGCTCAGGTACCGGGCCGGGCCGGGGGCCTTAGCGCATGCGGCTGGGGCTTGGCGAGGACCGCAGCCCCGGCCCGGCAACGGCGGGAGCGGTGTGAGGGAGTGTCTAACGCTCCCGGGCGGCCGGGGCCGCTGCGGGGCTGCGAGCGGCGTGAGCTTGGGCGCACCCTCCCCCCTTGCATGGGCAGCATCTGGGTAGGGGCGGGAGCCTGCGGCCCGTGAGGCTGATAACAGCGCTGGAAGTGATGAGAGTAAAGCCGGGCTGTGCTGAAGACACGGGGGGAAGTGCTGTTTCTTTTCCCTTCAGGTAGAGCCAGCATTTGCTTGGCGGATTGGAAACTGGGAAGGAGGTGGAAAGTGCCACGCACACTGCGGATGCTTGGCAAAGTGGTCTGCGTGTTCAAGTCGGGAGTGATCTGAGCGGTTGTTGTTCTGTGAAAATGCTTCTCGCTAGCTTGAGTGTTTTTATACATTTTTCATTTTTTAATGAAATAAATTGTAGAGAGAGTTCGTCCCATTTTAGTCAAATTGCTGTTCATTTGCCCCTCTCCCCAGCAAGAATCCACTGAAAGCAGCAAGCAAATTTCCTTAAGTTGCAAGGAGTGTGGAGGGACTGATGTATTACACTATTTGATAACTTGACTCATTTGCTCAGCTAGACTAATTTATATGTAGTTAAGAGATTCATGTGGATGCAGACTTGCAGGAGGGTCAGCAAAGGGGTGAACAAAGAAATTGCTAATATCCTCTCATCCCTGTGTGAACTGCAGAAAACAACTATGTTTAAAAATGTAAAGTGCTACACTACTCTTCAGTCCATTTTCCACTCCTCATGCCTCAGTTGTTTAGGAACGTTTTAATTAGGCCGTAAAAATTTGACTGGACCAATGCCTATTTTACTTTGATGACACACAAAGCACGTGGGAAATGTGAAGAGGGGCTTGAGGGGAGGGAAGAGACTGTTAGGTATATTGTATTTTCCCCCTTTTTTCACACTTCCATGTATCTTTGAAAGCATTTTTGTGGTATTCAAAATCTGCATTATGATAGTTTGAAACGGCAGATTAATGCATGCATAGCTGAATTTTATAAGTCATAAAAGGAACAAGTATGTTTTTAGTACATCATGTTTTTAGTAGATAACTTTCGGTGCTTGGACAGCTATTGTATGAAGCTTTACACATATTCTTTGTGAAGATCCATTTTCTGTTACAGTTGTTTTCAGTTCTTTTGGAGGGAATCTGAGCCCTTTTGACTGAGGTCCTCCTAGTTTTAACCTCGGAGGAACATGTGGCTGTTTTCTTTAGTGCAGTCTGCAGTCTTGTTTGTTTCATTTCTGCTCCTCATGAGTTGGTGTGTAAAAGTTACCTGCAGAAGATGGATATTAGCTGCCATGAGAGTCTGAAAGAATTTCAGATCATGACAGTGACAGCTGTGAATGAGGGGGCTGTAACAGTCTGTTTGCTTGCTGGGATGGTAATTACGCTTTCTTTGTGGAAACTTGGTGAACAGATAAGGTCTAACTGTTTTGTTCATGTAAACTAAACTGTGTACCTTTTGAGTACATCTCATGAGTACTTCAGGTTTTAGAGCAGAGAGCGTTTCTTTGCCCCTTGTCTTGTTATTGAATCACACTGTAAAGAGGTGCTGTTACTGCAGTGGATGGATTCCTTAGCTGGCAGTAGGCACTTCAGGCAGCTGTGGGTGCTGTCACTCAGTCTCAGAAGGCAAGCAGTGAAACTTTAGCTGTGGCAGTGCCAGGGAAATAAAGCAAACTGAATTTATAGTCTGCCTACTTCCCTACCCTTCTTCCCCCCACCCTGCTTTCTAGAAGAGTGTCCTGGTTTCAGCTGGGATAGCGTTAATTTTCTTCCTAGTAACTGGTATAGAGCTATGTTTTGGATTTAGTGTGACAATAATGTTAGCAACAACTAAAACGTCGGTGTGTTAAGTAGTGCTTATACTAAGTCAAAGACTTTTCAGCTTCCCATGCCCTTCCAGTGAAGAGGTGCACAAGAAGCTGGGAGGGGGTACAGCCAGGACAGCTGACCCATACTGGCCAAAGGGTTATTCCATACTGTATAATGTCATGCTCTGGGGGGAGATTTGTTGGGGAGTGGGAAGAGAAGGGGCAACTGCTGCTTAGGGACTGGCTGGGTATCAGTTGATGGTAAGCAGTTGCATTGTGCATCACTTATTTTGTGTGGTGGTGGTGTTGTTGTTATTATTTTGCCTTTCTGTGCTTTTACACTGTCTTTGTCTTAACTCATGAAGTTTACTTTTTTTCTGATTCTCTCCCCCATCCCACTGTGGGGGCGAGGGAGAAGTGAGTGAATGGCTGTGTGTGGTGTTTAGCTGTCTGCCAGGTTAAACCTCAAGAAAGATAAACTTTGATTTCTGCTTGATTTGATCTGTGTTTGTCTAAACTTGTGTCACTTTCTGTCTTTACCACATCCTACTGAGGGGCAGAATTCTGTTTAAAAGTTCAGTAACTTGTATAAAACACTGAAAGACTAAATGAAGTGTTAGTTATTGACTATGCGATTAACTTAAATACAGAAATGCATCATCAGCTTGATACATGGAATGAAATGCATCATCACCTTGATACCTGGAATGAAATGCTGGGCTCATGCTCAGCAGGAATTAGTGCTCTTAATTTCCATCTAGACAATATCAAGTAATGGATTAAGTCTTGCATGGGTCATCTCAGCCTTTGAGATGGTCTGTATTGCTATATTTCTGCCTCCCAGTCCCTTTTTCTCTATTATATAATGTTTCCCTAATGGATGAACACTGTAATTTCTCTTCAGGTTATTTTCTACGGTACCTGTGGGTGAGTAACGGGGTACTGCAATCTAAGAGGTTTGCTTGGTTTCTCTCTGCCATCTATTTTTTGCTTAGGTGACTGCCATCTCCAAACACCTTGTCAAATCCAGAAGTGCGCCACTGATTTTGTATCCTTAACTTCACATCTAAACTCTGCTCTTGAGGGCTTTGATTTGGAGTTCTGCAAGGCCCTGCGAGCGTACTCGGCTTGTACCTATCGCAATTCCAAGGTATGCCGTGGAAACCTAGTCTACCATTCAGCAGTGCTTGGGATCAGCGACCTCATGAACCAGAGAAACTGTTCCAAAGATGGACCCGCATCTTCCACCAACCCTGAAGTGACCCATGATCCCTGCAATTACAGTGACCACACAGAAGCCAGAGAACATCAGAGAGGAGAGAAGACTCCTCCTACTACTTACTTATTTTGTGGCTTGTTTGGTGATCCTCATCTGAGGACTTTTAAGGATCACTTCCAGACATGCAAAGTGGAAGGTGCTTGGCCCCTCATAGACAATAACTATTTATCAGTGCAAGTGACCAATGTGCCTGTGGTCCCAGGATCCAGCGCTACTGCTACAAAAAAGGTATGGCTTGTCCTTAAGCACTGTGCATGCATACAGAACTAAAAGGACAAGACAGTAGACTACGTCACTTAACTGTTAAGAAGTGTAGCAGCTTAAGAATCTTCTGTGCAGTAGTCTAAGAAAGTAAAATTGTTAGCCTCCTCTTTCCTGAGAATCAGTCAAAACTTAAAACTTGTCCTTTTCTTTCTTCTGTTCTTCCCCACCACAAGAAAACCCTGTACATATAATCACATAAGCCTTTAAGAATATGAAATTTACCCATTTAAACCAGTTATCAGATTGTAGCATCTGCGACTGCTGCTGCACTAAGTAGAAATTCTAGGCAAGGAGTAAGGAAAGAATGTAAAACTCTGCTTTTATTTAATTATCTAAACTGTATAGCCATACCAGTAGAAAACAAAAAATATTGACAGGGTGGCACAATGAATGGGTTCCTAAGATACTGAGAGTTCAGAGCCGGAGACAAGACAGGGAGCTGTAGAGAGCTGAGGGGAGGTATTAGTAAAAAAATTACACTGATGCCAAATGGTTGTCAGGAGATCTTCGTATCCTGGCTTTACTAAAGAAGCAGTAGCCTGAAAATTCTGCTGGGAGTCTAAGTCTCTGTTCTGACAGGTGAGACTTAAGATTGCCTTCTTCTCAGCCACTTGAGGTAGCTACAGAAGGAATACATGCACTAATACTGATAGGTTATGCAATTTCCTTATCTTAAGAAAAGTACTTGTCTCTTTCTTCTGAAAGCAAATGTGTCTGTAGGAAGACAATGAAGAGGCATGAAGCATGAGCCTGACTAAAATGACCTTAGATTTACCTCCAGAGCCAGGAGTGGAAAAGGCTCTGAACATTTGGGGGCATCTTTCTGTCAATAAAAGAAATTCCTTGAACATACATTTGAGGCTGATGCTATCACATATCTTGTTCACTTTTTGGAGTGAAATGGCCTTCTTTAACTGTGGTAGTGTAGCTCTTGTATTGCCAAGGTATGTTAAGCTATGTGTATGCAGTTTCAAGACCATCAATATTGGAGAATTTTCGCTGTTTTGTTAAACTCGGAAGTAGTATTTTTTTTTTTTACTGGGATCAGGAGCAGGGGGTGCCAGTCACAGTAGTTTAGAGCCAGCATACTTTCAATGGAGGTAGCTGTACAGTAATATTAATAAGTGAAAATCAGTTTTGCTATGGCATTTGTGCTGGATTGTGAGGTACTGACCAATGTGAGTGCTTGCATGAGTGAGGCAGATTTTTGCATTTGCCAGAAGGCAGAGATTTGACTGATATACATCACTGAAATTCAGAATCACCTTTTCTTGTCTTGTGCCTGTTACAAGAAAATGGTGAACAAGTTTTGAAGGAGTTTAAAATGAGGGAATGAAGCTAACCTGAGTAAGCTTTGCAAAAGATGCTTAGATCCCTTAAAAATCTGTTCCACTGGCTTTTTTTTTTAAAGACTCTTAAATAAGTACTAGAAAAAGCTGAGTTTAGTAATGTGCAGTAAGCTTTTATCCTCAGGTTTGCTAAAATCTTGCAGAATGTTCTTTGTTTCCTTGTTCCTGGTGGTACTGGACAAACAAGTTGAGAGTCATCTTGTGAACAAATTGTGTGGGTGGTTAGGGTGTAATGGTAGTAGATAGATGACCTTATCTTACCCTTTAGCCACATTCTGAAAATGACTGATTATGGTAGCATATTATGCTGGTATATGTCTTCTCACACAGATAACCAAGCAGAGAACTTTAGGAGATAAATGTCTGTATGTGTTGGAGGAAAAAAGTATGTATTTTAAAGGGCATTATTTATTCTCGATGTTTTTGTGGTTTTCTTTGACTTGTCACTGTGGAAAAAAAATAGTAATACCTTTTTCTCTTTATAATAGTGGTTTAATATCCCTGCTGTTGCACAAGTAGAGACAAATGTGCAGAAGCAATTAAATGAAATAAGACGTATGGTTTAGGATATTAGAAATGTCTCTAATGCTAATATCTGTTACATGTTATACAGTCCTTGAGTTTTTTCTTTCTTTGGCAGGTAATCAAACTTTCCAGCACAGCTGTTTGTAGGAAATGAAAGTTGTTTGAAGGTATAAGTAACTTAGCAAGATAAGTTTTAATATCTCTAATGCATCTTCTTAACTCCTTTATTTCTTTAAGGATCAGGCTGCTATAGAAGATACATTAAAAGGCTTGTTAAACTACACTGCCATTGATAGTTTCATTTCTGTACCATTTTTCTCTGCAAGTATTCCATTTTGGTTGTGGACTGTTTGCTGCTGGATATACTTTCCGAAGTTGGGCCACAGGGTGGCTTAGGGCACCTTTAAAGAGCTATAACAAGAAGTTCAGTGACTTACCTGTATGTTGGTTGGTTGTGTTTTTTTTTTTTTTTTCTCCCTAGCTGAGAGCGTGTAAATAGGTCTTCTACATTCTTCATAAGAAAAGTTTCTGGAACATTATTCATTGTTAGTCTTGCTGCTTTTTCATTGCAGATATTTGAGATAGATGTTAAATAGGAAATAATAGCAAAGGAGTATGCTGAACTTAAATTGTGCAGAAGCTGAAGCAAATAGTTAGTTGCTATCTAGCCTACTTAATCCACTCTAAATCAGACCTAATGGAAACAAAGACAAAAAGGGTAGAAAATCTAGTTTTTCTTGAATGCATTTTTTGGGGAATTGATTTAAGCAGCTGTAGGAACACAATATGTAATCTTTACTCCATATGCAGTGTGCTTTTGAAAGGGGCATACCATCCCTTGTCTTTACAAGTGGTTATTACCTTCAGATTTATCATGGCTTTTTGGTATATCAAGCTTGAAGGGAGCACTACGTGTAAAGTGTTTTCTCTCTCCAGAACGTGTGAGACTTGCATAATACCAACAGTGTGAGGGACTAGAGAATGTCAGGAGACTTTAATAAACAATGTGAAGAGTAGAAGTGTGGTTTGTGTGCCCCTGCCACACAGGCAGGCAAGTATGAAAAGCAGGAAAACTCTTCCTTTAATTCCTTAATTAAAAGGCTATGTCCTCTTGTGGGATTTGTGTATTTGTTCGCAAAATGCACTTTGCAATTCGTTTGTAGGTGTTTTGCATATTTGTGATATTCATAGTAACAACATCTGTTTCTTCAGTGAGCAGGGCTATTTTATTTTCTGTGGTCTAGCTGAAACTTGAAACTCCAGATTTTTTTTGAGCTCATCAGGTGTGCCTGTCCCCCTTGGCATAGAATCCCAGAGGCTTTCAAATGGAGAACGAACAATCATCACCAAGCAGCATGAAAACAGCCCTTATACGTTTTGGGTAGGTCACTGGCCTCTTTATGCCTGATTTCTGCATTAATAGGTAAAGAGCTCTCCTATCTTGGGAGCTGTTTTGGCATTTCCTGAGAATAAATGGCTATTACAAGGGGCTGTAAAGGGAGCAAGTAGCCAGGATATTGTAGTACACATCAAATAGAAGGGTGTTTTTGAAAATTTATTGTGTGCTTTATTTGGAGAGTTTAAAGTGTTTGTTGACTTTCATTGCTGTGACAGGTGTTATGGATATCACTAGTGTAGCTGTTCCTGAATGGCCAACGAGGCAGAGATGCTTGGGCTTGTCTATGGAAAATTTTCTTGTTTGCAGTAACTGGAAAGAGAGATTTTTCCTATCCAGGTGTTTCACAATGGCTTGAGGGTGAGAGAGTGAATGGAAGGACAGAGAAATAAAAAAATCAGAGATTTTACTGTGCTGTATTTACTGGGCAAAAAGTTTTGAACCTGGGAACTGGTGCTATTAGCAAGGATTGGGAACATTGGGTATGAACTTTCTTTTTTCCAGAGTAAAAAAAATTAAATATCGCTTTTGTAGCATCGTTTCTGTTTTCACCAGAAATCATTGCGGACTGAATGCAGTCACCGTTAAGTAATCTTAAGATATTTGTCTTCCAGTTATTATTCAGTTGTTCTTCTAAGTAGGAGCATCAGGTATGTGATAGCATTTGAATGGGGTTTTTTTGTGTTTATGGACATCCTGCCTAAGGTAAAGATGGATTTGTCTTTATTTCTCAAAAGTAGTAGATACTACAGTTTTGTTGGAGGACATTGTAAAATCATAGAATCATTTAGGTTAGAAAAGACTTCAGATATCAAGTCCAACGATAAACATGACCCTGCCAAGTCCAGCACTAAACCATGTCCCCAGGTGCCTCATCTACATGTCTTTTAAATAGCTCCAGGGATGGTAACTCAAGCACTTCCCTGGGCAGCCTGTTCCAATGCCTGACAACTCTTTCAATGAATAATTTTTTTCTAATATCTAGTTTAAACCTCCCCTAGTGCAACTTGAGGCCGTTTCCTCTTACCTATTTCTTGTTATTTGGAAAAAGAGAGCAACACCCACCTCATTACAACCTCCTTTCAGGCAGTTGTAGACAGCAGTAAGGTCTTCCCTCAGCCTCCCTTTCTTCAGACTAAACAGCTGCAGTTCTCTCAGCCACTCTTTGTCAGACTTGTGCTTGAGACCTTTCACCAGCTTCGTTGCTGGTACAGGGTCACTTCTCTAGTCTTGATGGCCCCATTAGTTCTGATAAAAGCCAGGGTGCTATTTGTGGCCTTGCCCACCTGGGCCCACTGCTGGCTCAAATTCAGGTGGCTGGTGACCAACACTCCCAGGTACTTTTCTAACAGGGGTCTTTCCAGCCAGTCTTCCCCAAGCCTATAGCATTGCGTGGGGTAGTTTCAACCCAAGTGGAGGACTTGGCACTTGATGTTGCTGAACCTTACACTGTTTGCCTCAGGCTGTTCATCCAGCCTGTCCAGATCCTTCTGTAGACCCTTTCTACCCTCCAGCAGGTCAGCACTCCCATCCAACTTGGTGTCACCTGCAAACTTACTGAGCTTTACTAGTGTAAAGATAAACAATGCTGTTTCCTGGTGTTCAGGGCAGCCTGGCCTTACTGGAGTTTTTGTAGGATGAGGTATAGCAGTTCGTTAGGTGTTAAACTCTTTCCTGTCATGATGTTTGTGGGGCTGCTAGACAACTGTTACTGACATTGCAGTACCTTCAATGCCTGCTGTTTTGGGGGTGGAGAGGAAAGGAGAGATGCATATATAGTCAATCAGAAGCCTCTGTCTGAATGTCTTTAAAGCCTCTGAGGGTCTCTTGGGGGCAGTAGGACAGAGAGTAAATAAATCAATGATTATAAGTGGCAGCTTTTTTCTCAGACATAGTGATAGGAGTTAAATATTAGTGTTGTGCACTTAAAAAGACTTTCCTGTTTGTTGCCATATAAGCTTTATAGTCCCACTGTGAGGCCGGGCAAGAACCCTTTTTCTTGGGCTGTCCACCTGAGAAAGGAGGTGAAATCTTTTAGTTACTGTTTCCATTGATTAAGAATACTTAACTATGGTCAGGTTCTGGGTAGTTGTGAAATTAATCAATAGTAGATTAATTTCTAGAGTAACTTATGAAGTCACCTTCTTGGTTAACCACATTCAAGAAACGCTTTCTTGAGTGATCTTGACTTTCCTTTTGGGAATCATCTAATGCTGAACTGTCTTGTTGTTGGGTTGACTTCCTCTTTATTTCTCTGTGCAGAGAATCCACGATGGATTCCACATGCCTTCCCTTCCCATTTTCTCCTCTGATATGAAATAGGAGTGTGTCATGATGTAATATCTCATGGTGCTTTTTTACCACAGAAGCAGGCTAAAGTATTGCAGGCTGAAGAAGGATTACTGTATTTAGTTTTATAACACTCCCAACAGTCTTTGCTTCTGAGAAGTTGTGCCCGGCAGCATCACTGAGGCATCCTGTTAATCTTTTCTGGATAGTTTGCTGTCATCATGCCCTCCCCTCCCGCAATATACATGGAAGAAGCCAAGTGTTTTGGTGCACATACACCTTTTGCTGGTGTCCTTGAGCTATGTTGACTTCAGCAAATGGTGCACCACTAAAGCATGGGTGTCCAGTGGTCTGTGGGTAGGTTCTGCATGATTGTGTGGTGATATAAGCCCTTGCCTGAAAGTACAATCCAGTCATGACAAGTGTCCAGGGAGGAAAACAGACTTGGGCACTGTAACAGTAAAATTATGAGTAAAACTAGGCACAATCAAAATCTGTCCATAGAAGGACAGGAACCTTCTGTCCTTCTATGTTAAAACAAACAAACAACAAAACCAACCAACCAACCAAACCAACAACAAAAACCACAAGCAAAAATAGCAATAAAAACCAGCCAAACAAAAATCCTCAGAAAACCAAAACTAGGGAACAACCAACAACCTTAATATTTTTCCAGTCACTGCCTGTTCTGTAAGTAGTGTTGCCTTGTTGCATATGGTACCTTGTATGTCTGTTTTTTAACATGTGGATGAAGTCTTAATTCTAAGGCAGGTTTTGTTGAAACTCTTTCCTCAGTAGTTTTTCCTGTAGTAGGTGTAAAAGACTTGAATGCCTGAAATTGCATTTCTGGATACATGAGTTGTATTCATGTCTTGTTGTGGGAGAGCTAGACCAGGTTAAAGATGTTATGAGGAAACTTCCTGCTCTGGTACAGCCCTCAAATTAGTATCCATTATTGCTTTATCATTTAGGAAGTGATGAGGTTGCAATAAATCTAAGGGTGAACAAAAGAGACTTTGGGGCTTTGGTACAACTGGTTAAGGGATCAGGAGCACAAATAGTGTTTTCCTCTGTCCTTTCAGTTGCAAGGAGTGATGCTGGAAGAAATAGGAAGACCCAGCTGGTCAGTATCTGGGTCTGTGCCTGGTGTTACAGGCAGAATTTTAGTTTTTTTGATCATGAGTTGGTTTACACACCAGGCCTGCTGGTGACAGTTCAGGTATGCCTTTCTCAACAAGGGGAAAGGATCTTTGCACAGGACTTAGGAGGGCTTATTGAAAGAGCTTTAAACTAGATTTGAAGATGGAAAGGGATAAAACCAGACTTATTAGCGGGGCAGCATGCCAGTGTTTGAGGGATGGTGTGCTAGTGAGGACCTTCAGTCTGTGCACAATGTTCTGTGTGCACTGGAGCACATTTGAAATGTCTTTGCTAATACCTGCAGCACCGTAGCTGTCTCAGTGGTGGTGTGGGATGGAGATCCAGTGGCAGAAAAGGTTGTTGATATGTTAGAAACCATGGAAACACCTGAGAACAGTCATGTAGGAACTAGGGCTTCTTACCAAAAAAGGTGGCAGGATTAATAGCCCAACTGAAGTGCGTCTGCGCCCATGCTTGTAGCACAGGCAACAAACAGGAAGAGTTGGAAGCCATTGTGCAGCTGGAAAACGATGATATTACAGGAATCATGGAAACATGGTAGGATGACTCTCACAACTGAAGTGCTGCGTTGAATGGCTATAAACTCTTCAGAAGGGACAGACAAGGAAGGAGAGGAGGTGGGGTAGCCCAGTGTATTAGGAAGAGTTGAGTGTTTATGGGTAAAAACTGGGGGGGAAGGCCAACAAGGCAGACATCCTCGTGGGAGTCTGTTTCAGAGCACCCAACCAGGATGAAGAGGCAGGTCAAATCTTTTGCAGGCAGCTGGGAGAAATCTCTCGATCACTAGCCCTTTTTCTCATGAGGGACTTCAACTTACCAGATGTCTGCTGGACATATAACACAGCAGAGGGGAACAGTCCAGGGGACTCCTGGAGTGCATGGAAGACAACTTCCTGGCACAGCTGGTTAGTGAGACAACTAGGGAAGGAGCCCCCCTGGACCTGTTCTTTGCCAACAGAGAAGGATTCATGGGTAGTGTGATGTTCAGAAGTCACCTTGGGCATAGCAATCATGAAAGGATAGAGTTTTTGATTCTTGAAGAAGTAAGGAGGGTGGTCCGCAGAACTGCTACACTGGACTACTAAAGGGTAGACTTTGACCTGTTCAGAAGTCTGGTTGGCAGAGTCCCTTGGGAGGCAGTGATGAAGGGCAAAGTAGTCCAGGAAGGCTGGTCTCTCTTCAAGAAGGAGATATTAGAGGTGCAGGAGCAGGCTGTCTGTATGTGCCGAAAGATGAGCTGACAGGGAAGAACACCGGTGTGAGAGACTGAAAGAGTTAAAGTATATTGATGTCTCAAACATTGTGGCAAAACAAGTTAAGGTCTACATAGCAAGCATAAACAGCAGAGGAGAAGCTGGTTCACACAGGAGTAAGGGCATGCCAGATGGTGCGGAGTTCCATATGTTTTGGACTACTGTGAATCTTGTAGCAGGCTGCTTAAGTCATAGACACTGTAATTTTGATGCAATCAGTCAATGATGAAACTAATGATAAAAGTACCTATTCCTGGTACAAAATTCCCTTTTCAAGAAATCACTCCCCTTGGAAATTGTGAAGGAAGCAGTATATATTTTATTAATATTTATATTATTCCCCATTATACTTTTTATTTTAAGAAAAACCACTAGATACTCCAACCTCAATCTGCCAAATAGCCTAATTATTTCCTTCAAGTAAGACTGGTGGAACTACTCTTTCTGTTGTGGCTTAGTCAAATTAGTGTAAAGGTTTAAAAGGCTGATTGTAATATTAAAAGAAAGAGTAATGGCTTTATGCTCCTGGTTTCTGTGTTGGAAGTCAGTCTTCAAAGGCATGTCTGAGTATTTTCAGTCTGGATTTGTTTATCCATGGGAACATTCTCTAGCAACAGTGTACTGGAAGTGTCGAATCTCCCAGTTCCCAAGACTAATGATGCAGGACCCCCAAGCGGTTGTTCTTCCTGGTCATGCATCTCTCATCTTACTGTTTGTTGTGTTGGTGGCTGATAAAGCACTAAATACATCAGTGCTTTTAAAGTAGTGTCACACAGCTATTCCTGGCAACATATCTGACAGTGTACAGTACCCTGATGAGAGTCTATAGTCACTGTAAAAGAAGTGATGAGAATGTTGTGAGTGGGGAAAACTGAGTTCTCTTGCACTTTTCCATGCTTTCACCCAGTCTCATTCTCTTTCTGCTGTAGTGGCTAGCACATAGACTTCTCTGTGACTGCAGGATGCATGCCAAAGTCTTAAGAAACCATCAGGCAGGAGGAAGTTGTGATGCTTAATTAAATGTAAAGCCTTTTGCTTTCCTGATCTTTTGGTGGTTGCCACATGCTAATAGTCTCACTTCCAAGCCAACCTAGGAACAAATTTAACAATTGCTGTCTGGTAAAATATTGCTTTAAGCATGTGTGCAGACTGTTTTCCTTTGGGTGTGAACTGGGGACAACTATTGAACTCCAAGGTAGTGAGCAATCCCAGATATATTCAGCTGCAAAGTGGAAAAGGGATTGAAATAATGATTTTTTTTTTTCCCCACTAACTTTTTTTTTTCCCTCTGTCCCCTTATCCCCTCACTCCCTCAGATAACTATTATCTTTAAATCATACCAAGACTGTACAGATCAGAAAGTATATCAAGCAGTGACTGATGACTTGCCTGCAGCTTTTGTTGATGGTACAACAACTGGAGGCGATGGACACACCAAGAACTTGCAAATTGTGGAGAAAGTCACTGGCAAATATGTTGAAATGCATGCCAGATACATCGCGACCACCATGTATGTACGCCAGCTTGGGTACTACTTAACACTGGCCATTCGCATGCCTCAAGAGTTGGTCATGGCCTATGAGGAGAGCCAGGATCTGCAGCTGTGTGTGAACGGTTGCCCTTCAGGTGAACGTATTGATGATGGTGGCCACCTACCATTGCCTGTGATGGGGCAGTTGCTCCCTCAGGGTGGTGCTGCTCATCCCTGGTCAGCATACACACTGGAAACTGCCACTGCCAAATGCAATGAGATGATGATGGTGAAGGACATCTATTTTTACTCATGTGTATTTGACCTACTCACCACTGGTGATGCTAACTTCACGACTGCTGCTCACAGTGCCTTGAAGGATGTGGAAGCACTGCACCCCAAAAAAGAGCACTGGCACATCTTTCCCAGCAGCAGAGGTGATGTGGGCAAGAGTAGCAAAGTCTTTGTTGGTCTTGGACTTGTGTGCTTGATCCTTGTTGTGTTTTTGTAGGTTTTTTTTGTCTATTAAAAGTTTTGAAATATATATTGTCATAATATATTAAGTAAAGATGAGTATATATGCATATACCATGTATGTGAAGGGATGTTTTGTCTTGGAAAATCCACTGGATTGTACATATCATATTAACTGTTTCTATGTATGTTTGATGTAGTATTCTATTTATCTATTTGTCTTGCAGTTGGTTAAATGTTTTGTAATATCCCTGCATCAGGACCTGATAGAAAGCACTTTATTTTTTACATATTTAATATTTATGTGTGTATCTGAGTAACTATGTATTATACATATAAACATGTATATACAATACTCAGTGCTTCCTTTTAAGTACTACCTGGTTTAACACTTTTTTAAAACTGGATTAATTTGTGGGTTTTTTTCCCTGTCATTTCTTTTACTCTAGAGACAGCACATCCCATGTCCTGTAATGACACTGGTAACTTTCTGAGTTCACTACTGAAAATCATTATGAATGGAGTTGTATTCTTTCCCTCAAATAAATGGCCATCCCTTCTTTGGAGGGAGAGTGAAGTGCTTCCCATTAGCTCAGATGGCTGTCTTGGATAACATGAGTTACAGAATCTTCTTTGTAATTCTTGCATTTTGTAGTTTCATGGCATGTGTTTCAAAAGAAGAGGTGGGAATGTGTTGGAATGAGACTAATGTAGCTTTATAGAACTTGTGGAGAGATCATTTTTAAAATGTATTAATGGTTTAATAGCGTATGTAACGTAACTGTTCAGCTGCCTCTAACCTCAAGAGTTAAGTCATTCTCCAAGATGGACTGGAGGAATCACAAGCCTGAATTCTCACCCTTGCTTAGGGGCTAATTCTATCTATAAATTCAGAAGGAGGAGGGGAGTGGGGCCACAGGCTCTGACTACTGAGGAGCTAGGATGAGAATGATTTGGTGGCCTGATGGCTGGTTTTACTTAGTGCCTTAATGTGCTGCAAGCAGTGGAAACTCCAGTACATGCTGCGATAAACCCAACTCCAAGACGGGCTTATTTCACTCTTAAAACTGTTTGATACTGGACTGTAATGTTAGAAGTGCTATCTGAATTAGACTCAAATAGTACTTGCCTTTGTTATGCAAACCTGAGCTTGTGTTTACCTTGGTGGAGGGAGGTGGAGTTTATTCATGGAATGAAATCTCCTAGTTTTTATGAAGACTCTTTTGGCTAGGTTAGGGATTTTTGACTATTAAAAACAGCAGTAATCTTCTCAAAGAAACTAGTTAATTCCCTGTATGGGGGATAACTGCATACAGGTGATATTCTGGGAATACCTGAGATGAAAGTACTCAGAACTGAGTCAAATCTGAAGGTAAAACTTTATTTAGACTAGGCTGTTGGCAGCTTGTTCTGTCTCTGCTGTCTGATGATGCTGTTTCAGATGAGTTAGTCTTGTGGATTTATGAATTTAAAGTTCTCATGTCTGAAAGCTGAAGGATGAACCTAATGTTGCTTGCAGTGGTGCACATACTTATTGGGCAGGTGCCATGTAATAGTTAATTTCCTCTGTCCTTGGATTCTGTATGTATATACATATATATATGTGTGCTCAGTCTCTCTCTTTCTCTCTCTCTACATATATATGTATACTAGCACTGAGTTGTTAGCCTCTCTAATAATATTTCAGAAATGTAGTAATTCCCTTAAGGAGTTTTCCATTTGCTTGTTCATGCTGTGAAATTCTTGAGAAAATGTTATTTGCACATGTTCATTCTTGAAGTCTGCTATCACCAAGAGAGCTTTAGTCAACACTAAATGTGGATATTTTGAAGCTGGTGAATGGTCTCTGGAGAGAACTTTAGCTTAGAGGGAACACTTTTTTTCACAGGACCTCTAAATGGCTCTCTTTTTTGAAGGCTATGGATATTTTTTTCATGCTTGGAAGCCCTACAATGTGTTAGTCTTTGCAAAACCTTTTAGATTTGCTTCATGAATATACCAGTAGGTATATGTTTGAACAAAAGAATGACTGTGCAGTGTGTAAATATTCTCAATTATTACGCCAGAAGAATGAAGTTGCCGACCCTCCTGAAGAACATCTGTGATGTGGTGTTAGTGACCTCTGGTGGGGTGTAGAGAAACTGGGGTCTTGGGCCATATACTGGGCAGGCAATCTATTAAAAAAGCCCCAGTTTACCTCCTAGCCATCAGTTGCTGGATAGGAACATGCTGAATACAATCATTGCAGATGTTTGTTTCCCCTCTACTAAATAAACTGTGTTGTGAAACTTAAAACCAGCAGCTGCAAAGGAGGCTGGTTTATTGAAGAGGCATTGTGTGGGAAACGAACAGCAGGACCCATCCCTTCAGGATCCCACTTGTACAGTTACTTTGCAGTATTTGCAGAAGGAACTTGGAAGAGCTTTAACACAGTGATCTGATATTGCTGCATCCGTCTTGACAGGTGTTAAAACATCTTCTTGTAAAGTTACTGGAAAGTTCCCAGACCAGAAGAGCCTTAGAAGAGATTGAGGCATTGAAAGAATAAATTATATAGAAGAGTCTACAGGATTACAGGACTTTGTATTACAAGACAATCTGCGAAGCAGACGTGGGAACTGCAGTTTTTCAGCTGCAGATCTAATTAACACAGTATGAAGGTAACTTGAAAGTGCCAAAACTTAAGTTAAAAATGTATCAAGAAAGATTGACCTAATAAACACAGCTGTGAATGTTGTTCTGCTAGGCTTGTGTTTCAGCTAGAATTTGAGGTGTGTGTTGAACAATCTTACATGGTAGATAAATCATTGACATGCTTTGTGGAGAAGACTGTGGAAAGCAAAGGGAGCTTTAAATATGTGTATGTTTAGTGTATGTAGAAGGCGGCCATCATATCTGTAAGAGCTTGCTTTCAGATGTGTTGATCTACCACCACAAGTGCTACAGAAGGCAATATAGCATGATCATCAGTACTTTAATGCAACAAGTAGTAAAATTCTACTGATGCTATCAGTTGTTGGCCTTTGTCTTAAAAATGTTCACTGATACCTTGGTTGTCAGTGGCTTATTCAAAAGGTTATTTTATGTATCTTTTTGAGCATTTCTAACCAGAAAATTCCTTAATCATATGCTAACAGAGTGCTTAATTACAGTTGAGGATAGCTGTCTGTAGCTGTGGAAACTGGCAGCTTCCCTAGGAAGCATGTCATGGAACTGGGCAGAGAACTGGGAGCTTAGTCCTTCGTTTTGTATGTACATGCATCTCCTTAACAAGGGTATTAGAAAAGGAAATAGTATGCGCAACTGACTGTCAAACCAAAAATGCTTTTTTATCTCTTCCTGGAAAACCTGTCTGGAATAACAGTCTGCATAGAGCATCTGCTAAGTTGAACACAACTTGAGAGAATGCAGGGTGTGAGAACAACCTGGCTTTTGTTATTAAGGTCAAGTTAGGGCCCTTCAGTAGTGGATTTCCTTTCAAACTGCTGCTGTTCTGCCAGAAAATAGATCACCAACTATTTACATTCTCTTACCTTAGCATTGTGGATACCATGCATTTGTTTATGGGTTTTGAGGATGTGCAAGTGCAACTTACTTACATACACTCTGAAGTGAAGTAAGTGATGTTGCAAGCTTTGCACTGCCTAATAAGGCTTTCATTGATGGATGTGTTTTGAAAAAAAAAAAAAAGGCAACAAGGCCACTCCATCCTTTTGGTACTGGCCCCTTCTCCACTCCCAAAGCAGCTCTGTGTGGGGAAGAAAAAAAAAGGAAAAATAAGCAGGAGTCAGGATACAAAGAGGAAAGAAGAGATTTTGAATGGAATCATAGTGGTTAAGCATTCTAATTTTGGCCTTTAATTCTCAGACTATTTACGTTTTCCAATGAATGACACAAGGTATATAACATAAGTCTGTGTAAGAGCGAGGGCTCTGATTTCTAATTAGTGTGTTTTATCTTTTAGGCTGTCATTTGCGTGTCCCATGCTGCCATTACCATACAAGTTTTTTTTACAGAAAGCAGAACAGTTCCAGCAGGTGAGATTGCCAAATCCTTTAAATACCCTACAGCCAAATTATTAACGTATTTGACTAGAAAGTAAGAGATCTATGTTGGACTCTCCACTCCAAATTATGTGAAGGAGATGTTTAAATAAAGGTTTCCTGCCTTCTCAGGCTACTGTAATAATCATTATCCTACAGGGTTTATCAGATTTTATCTGGCATTGATGGATGAAAGTGCAAGGTGCCTTGTAGCTGAGAACTCTGGTAGAGGCAGGCCATACCTCTGAGCTGGAGTTGCCAAGTCAAGTCCTATGAGAATTTTACCCCAGTAGTTCTTACTGGATAGCTAAAGGCTACAAGCCCCTGCAGTAGATCCTGACAGGTCTTACTTGCTCAAAGGTATCTCACTCTCAAAAAGTCTGACTAGATGGCAGTGCAGCCCAAATGCATACATGGTATGCTTCTTAGCACCACAGTGCTTGAACAAGCAGTCCAGTGTATGACTTAAGTGATTTTAAAAGCTAGCTCACTCCTGAAATTATTGCTGATGCCTGTAACATCCTCAATACAAATATGTCCATATCTAGTTATATCTGATTAAATCATTTAACTCGGCCTCTCTTTTCTAAGAACCCCAGGCGTCTGATCAAGCAGCTGTCCTTTCTCAGAACAAATAGCTTTTTGCACCACTCTGCTTGGAAGCATGTGAGACCTGCCTTCAAAGACTGCTTGGAATTGAAACTATAGGTGGGGAAGTGTCTCCTGCCAGAGTAATGATGTTTTCTCTAACCCGTCTCTCTTATAGATAGACCAAGAGTGGCAAACCCTCTTAGTGGCTAGGGCAAGTTAAAAAGTAATGTACATCACTGTCTGTGGTGCCATCTCTAATCCCTTTGTCCTGGCTTTGATGCCATGCCAGGGGTTTGGTATGACCTGCTTTCATCTGGTCCTTTGTTTTTCAGGCGCTGCCAATCATCTCTTCCTGGTTTGCTTAAAACATGATGAACTAATTCTCTGTAAAATAAGTAATTTGATAATAAGCTATGAGAGACAGGTGATAACAGAACTTGAAAAATGTAATTTGGTTTGTGCTTTTACAATTATTTTTATTTATTAATTTTATAACACTTCAGCAATTTAAAATCCTTTAAAAAAGCCCTGGTAATTATACTGTGGCTTGCACAAGTAGCATTTGTGATTCTTTGGAATGCCACCATTTTAGAATACATATATATATATTTTTAATGTGCACATAAAAAAGTCAGAAGTCTCACCTCTTCTTGCAAATGATATGGCCTTTATGTATGCTAAAGAGATCAATAAATAGTCTCATTGAGAAATCAGATACAGATATTCCTCTATAATAAAATAATTGGTGAAAAATAATTTCTGATGTAACTATGTCTATGGCAATCACAGTCGTCTACCTTCTTCTTGCAACTAGTTGAAGCTCCTCAGTCAAAAAATACCAAGTATTTCAGTGATAACTGAGTCCTTGAAAGTTTTCCATAAGTAGACATGCATGTTCACTGACATAAATGCTAACTCTGTCGGCAGATCTTCAGCTAACGTTTATAAGACTGTGGATTACTTTTTGTCTTTTTCTAGATACATTATTTTTTGTTGTCGACTTGTTCAGAAAACCTAGTAATTCTGATATGGCTCTTTGACTGAAACAGAGGATCCTTACAAATGGAAATGCTTTCTGCTTCTGGCTTCAGACTCTGGTAAAAAGTCTAACTTCACAATTATGAAAAAACTGCCAAATAGAACTTTTTTCAAAAAAGTTTTATGATATTTTTCCTTCATTGTCTGATGCGAACATAAATATATAGTGGAATCTCTGCTTCTGCACATATCAGAGGATTTTGCTTTTGCTTAGTTCCTCACTGTCTCAGAGCAAACAGGTGCCATCAGCTGCAGTGCATCGCATGATCTTCCTCAACACTTCTTGCTATTCAGTTTCCACAGGAAAGATCCATTTCATTCAGTCAGAGATGTGAACCAAAGCATGACAAGAGGGAGGGGGACATAAGAATGTTCACTTCCAAAGTTAAAATCTTATCAGTTCTTTCAATATTAAGAAAAGATCCCAGTAGTGCTAACAGTTATCCTTGAAATAAAAATGTAATATCTCTCTGAGTAAAAAATGAAACCCAAAACCTGCAGCCCAGCAATCTAAAAGCAGTTCATTTGTAAGTGAATGAGGTAGTCTAATGACAAGAAGGAAAAAAAAAAAAGGCCCAGTTTCAGTTTTGCTCAGGGGATATTTTTACTGGATATTTAAACTACCAGTAGTTAAGTGACCACTAGTAGGGTAATTGCCTTAAACACAGAGCTGCTAACTGCACTTTGATTATGGGCAATAAAGATTACCTGATAATAATTAATGAAACTTCTCCAGATAACAATTTAAGAGTTCGTTGTTTGTTTCTTTTTATCTTTTTATTTTAAGTGTGCCTGTGGCTCAGTATGTATGTAGTCTGCTTGATCTTTTTTTTTTTTTTTTTTTAGTCTCAAGATATTATTTTCTAATGTGCCAATGACTTTATTTGGTTGTATAGACCATCTAAGACAGTTAGGCATTTCTTCACCTTGAATGAAGCACATATCCCCTGCCAGTCCTTTTCACCTCTGTTCTTTATCCACAGAATAAGCATTGAGTCTAACCTACTCATAAAGGGTGGATACAGTTCTTCCATTCGTAATTTATTTCGTCCTTACGCATAACATTGAATATAGGAATAAGAGTATTGTATATCAGCTTCGGCTGGCGCACTGCATCCCTGAATCTCGAGGAAACTCTTTCCCCTGCCTGTGCCCTCCAAAGCTTTGTTTCAAGCTCATAGCGCTTGCCATTAACTGCATTTTTCCATAAAGGATCAAAACACTTCTCATAACTTCCTTACATTGAGTGCCCTGTGCTACCAAGGAAGAAGCAGTGGAGGTGAAGTTACTAACTCATCTCTAGGTTTTCAGCAGTGTCCTCCCACTCTGACACCCACAAATCTAGTTCAAGCAAGCAGATATGCAGCCCACAAGAAAAAACCTGTTTTTCATTGTGTAATTAACAGAGATTTGTGTTCTCATTTTCCTATACCTAGAGATTTTTCTACCTTGACTGAAGAAGTTCGCAGCGTAGCCTTCTACACATAGATAATACCTATCGCAGTTCTGGGATTATGTTAGGAAAAGTCTTGCCAAAGAGATCTGGCAATCTAGGGGCAAATGAAAATGTCTACAGAATTGAACCCTGAGGGAAGACGTATAGAAGTGTGTATCCTCTTGGATGTAGGCAGAAGGTAGCACTGAGCTGCTCAGACCTTTGATGCCAGGAGGTAGTGTGGGCATGTGATGAGAAGCAGAAATTTAGAAAGGAAGTAAATTTTAATATAGGAAATTGAGGTCCTTCAGGTACTACTGGATTAGGCAATAGGTGTATGCAGTCTCTGAGGACTGCAGTATTGAATCTAGATGTCTGAATTATTCAGTGATTAAAGGCTTTAATCCCTGTAAATTAACAAGCTCCAATTTTTGCAGATGATCCAAAGCCATGAGACCTGATGTGCTGTATCCCAGGATCCTGAGGGATCTGGCAGAGGTAGTTTGCTAAGCTGCTCTCTGTTTTATTTGAAAAGTCATGGCAGTCATTAACATCCCTAGGGGCTACATGCTATAATGAATGCATGTAGAGAGGCACCCAGTCATGATGATTTTACAGAGAGGTTGTGAGAGCTTTCACAAGCATGCAGTCCTCTCTTCACATCCTTATTTGTGTGCCTATACTTGGGATGGGCCCTCTTCCACCCCATTTTGCTGGCTTTGAGATCTCTCCAGTCCACATCACCCTGTGCCCTTTGCTTGTTAGTCCAGGCCACAACTTCCTCTCTTGATTGTGGATCAAAGTCTCCCTCCCTTGCTGTTTCTAGTTTAAAGCTCTTCTCACCAGTTTGACCAGACTTGACAAACCTGACAAGATGTTTGGTCACAGTCAAGTGAGACCAGTTAGCAGTCTGTGATCCTCAAAATGGCCTGGTGGTCATAAAAGCTGAAATCCTGTAATTGATAGGAGCTGTAAAAGTGGTTGTTGACCTGCAGGATCTATCCACTTCTCCTTAAGTTCTGCAGATGGAGCAGAATACCCTCCAAGGACTCACAGCCACCAGTTTCCAGTCTTTGTCCTCTTGGGAGTTTTCATTTCTCATACACGTACGCACAGACTGCCTGTTTCCTCAGGCAGAGCAGGAACTCAGGATTTTGAAGCTGTAGCATCTCAGAGAAACTGACATATTCCTTATTGCTGTTGGGAGACACGATTAAGCAAGGTCAGGCAGAGGTTAGCAATGGTGAGAAGCACTGCCCTAGACTTTAAGATCCGTGGACTGCTGGAAAAATTTTTGTTTGCTCTTTGTCTGCTTCGCTCTTTTTCAAGAACCCTAAGGGTTGCACAGTGCTATCATGCTGTTATCCAAATCTGTAGTGAAAGGTTCACTTTCTTTATCCTTCAGATGAGACATTGATTTTAAACATCTCTTAGATTCTGTGATGCTTT